>NW_024526599.1:14404520-15637020 GCF_017590135.1 Pyrgilauda ruficollis | reverse complement strand
GATTCTGTGTCTTACTCAGTAATGACTTGTATAGCCAAACTGCTCTATGAAAGGCATGATCTTCAGCTCTTGTGGACAGCTCCTGAAACACTAAGTGCTTGAAAGCAAGAAATTTCAAGTAGCAGAAGTGCCCCAAATGCAGCTTAACCCCAGGCATTAGGCTACTTATTTTGTGGCCCTGGGGTTTTTCAATGCACATAAATTTGCCCTCTGACTATTTATAAACTGACTGTGGAGACATTTGGCAACTTTTTAATTTGTTAAAAACAAATCAAATGTGTACTGGTAATGTTCATCACCAGACTGATTCTTGCAAGTTGTATGTAATTTGATAGGATATTTATTGCTATGGTAGTAGTATCTTGGGGTCTAATTTTGCCAGTTTTAATATTGTTATGGACCATTTATGAAGAAAGGCGTTATGCAAAGTAAGAAAATATGGCAAAATCTGAAGGCACTATGGGAGTATTTTTTGCCTCAAAGGAACATGTTGATGAGGTAGCATCAGGAAACAGCAATGGCACAGGAAGTCATGCTTGCTTAATTGGAACATGTAAAACTTGTAGTTTACATATTTAAAGTGTCTCTTTGCAGTTTACAAAGGAATTAAAATAAATCCCCATCACTGTATCGTATAGCTCATTGATATCAGTGCAACACTTAGACAAGAAAAAAAAGTTGCTGGATTTTGGGAAAAGGTCTTTGAAGATCAACAGAATCCACAAGAAATCCAACTGAAGTTTTAGAACTTCTCTCCTGGGCTGCTCCTTTCTTCTCGCTTCGCCTCTGGCAGTATTTTAAAAGCTGACATTGTTTTTTTAATGACGTCAGGGTTGTCACCATTGTAATGGGATGAGCATGAAGCTGAAGTTAAAGCTGTATAAAGCAATATAGTAAACTTTATCAGATGTTATTGATAAGGTTGGAGAGAAGCCATCTTCAGTGAAGAGAAACTCGCAGCCAAAATCCCTCAGCAAGACCAATGTGTCTTCACACACAGATCTTTCCTCCATTACCTTCTTTTCCTTCGCTCATTCAATGACCCTCTGCTCAGAAAAGAGGCCAGCCCCCATCCCTTATGAAAGGCCCATGTGTATTGCAGGACATTAGCCTATTTGTGGATACATCCTAAAATGCCTACTGCCACTTTGAGGTCACCTTAGAGCACTGGCATTTTTAAGAAATAAACATTCCTTTGAGTTTTCAAGGAAAGGTCTCTGCAAGGTACAAATCTCTGCAAGATTTGGGAGGGTTTGCTGGATTTAGTACGTGTTTTACCAAAAAAGTTCTGTCTGAAGATTTTTTTTTTATTCTGACCTTATCCTTTCCTGTCTTTAAGTAATCAGTATTTTCTCAGCTTACTTCACAAACATGTTTTTTATAGACCATTTCAAGCATAAGGAGCAGGACAGGAGGTACAATGTGATTGATATTTCTGAGAGAAGCCCAGAGAGACAAGGAGAGTCTTAGAAAACGAGGGGAATGACAGTATGGCATAAATTCGCATATTATGATGAAGGTATCATATTTCATCTACATCGCTTGGTGTCAACTTTGTCCTGTCTTGAGATTTCAGAAGAGGAGTTCCTTTTAGTCTTCCCAGCTTTATCTTTGCTTTTTTTCCCCAGGTTTTGCTCACAGAATCAGCTCATTAGTCACATTCTTAAACCATTCTGAACTTCTACACTCCTTCTAAACCTCCTCCAAGTTTCCAGTGGGAGCTGAGCCATTTGTGGGTCTTGTGATGGTCTTTTTCTAAATAGCTGGTATATTTCTTTCCTATTAAGATGAAAACATTATAAAGGGGTGCTCTTGTGTATTTGATTTCACTTAAAAGTCATGAAGTCATGTTTACTCTGCACACGCAAGATTTCTAGAAGGAAATTTCTGTTATTTTGATTACATTAATAAAAAAATTTTTAAAATATACTGAAAGCAATGGCTAACAAGCAAGACAGAGAAAGTTATATTCAAGCTACTTTGTGCCTTCTGTCCCTGTGACCTTACTGTGCCGAGCCACTAGTATCCTGTCCATTTTATTTACTACTGGAGGATAAAAAACCAAATATTTTCGTGTTCTTGGAATGGCTCCAAACAGAGCACATATTGCCTCCTGAAGGTGACCTGTTTTAGGGGTGTTTACCCTTGCTAGATTCTGGTTTGCCATTATTAAAATGCCACAGTGAAGCATTTACTAGCTTTGTCCCTATATTTACAATACCTTTTGACAGAGATGTCTAAGAGCTTTAAACATATGCTTTAAACAGTGGATGGTTGGCTCTGACATTTGTTACAAATCTTTTCAGAGGGCCATGTGGAACTGTTCTAATCCGGGAAGAGCCACTGACTCGCTGTGTGATCTGACAGAGTGACATATCACTTGACCTCAGTCACAGCAGCTGTAAAATGGAGTGAAAATACCGGGAGAAAAACGGAGGATGCCTTTTGGCAGAGCTTTCTTGAGCAAATAGGGTTCAAACCTGTGGCTTTGCTTCTTTCTTATTCCTCCAAAAGTTTATTATTAGTTTTAGATCAGAATTCGGTTTTCCAACATTTATTTGTAATTCCTTTTGACAGCGGCAGTATTCCTTTATGCAGTCACCTCATCCTGGCTACTTGGGGTGGGAAGAGACGCTGGAGCCTGGGGTGTACAGATGGTAGGCCAGTATTGCAGGGCGGAAGCAGAAACGTTTCACACAATAATGTTCCTCCCTTCCTGCTGCGCTCCGCGCCGGGACACAGCGGCGGCGGGGGACGGGTGACCGCCAGCGGCGCCTCGGGACGGCAGCGCCGCGGCCGGAGCGCCCCGCGCGGGGCCTGCAGGGGGCGCAGCGACGCCGCTCCGCCGGCACGGCCCGGCCCGGCCCGGGCTGCGGGGACAGCGGGCGCTCCGCTCCCCGAGCCCCCGGAACCCCGAGACCCGGGACCACCGGCCTCCGCATTCCCGAATCCCCGACTCCCGCACCGCCGGGACCCCGCACCTCCGGGGCCGCGGGATCCCTCTCCTCTGTACGTCGGGGACTGAGGAGCGAGAGGAGGAAGGAAATAGCTTTGCTCCCGGTGATAAGCTCTTCGTGAAATCAGAAAGAAACACTCCAGCTTTCCCCCTGCGTTTTGTGTGGGAATACAGTG
Source organism: Pyrgilauda ruficollis (assembly GCF_017590135.1). Classification (NCBI taxonomy): domain Eukaryota; kingdom Metazoa; phylum Chordata; class Aves; order Passeriformes; family Passeridae; genus Pyrgilauda; species Pyrgilauda ruficollis. The sequence continues at coordinate 15,633,888 of NW_024526599.1, read as the reverse complement.
TTGGGTTTGGGGGTTTTTGTGCGTCTGTGGGAGTTGTTTTGTTTGTGGGAGTTGTTGTTTGTTTGGATGTTGGTTTGGCTCATGTTTTTGTTTTTATTTCGTGTTTTTGTTAGTTGGTTATTGTGGGAGTGCTGGAAAAGTTTGAAAATCCTGCCAGATGCAGAAGGCCGTGTTTTCTGTGACATAGCTGTGGATGCTTTAAACAGCAGCTGAAACTCGATCCTGTTCAGACAACTCCAAGTATGGGAGCTCAGCAGAAATCCCACACTTGGGGCAACAAGGCTTTCCCCTAACCAACTTCGTGACCAGCATTCAGATCTCATCTAGCATGTCTGAGGATAACCTTACGCCAGAATCTATGTTGCTGCCTGTTCAGTACACTTACTTTTAAGCTTAGATTTGCTGCTATTTGTTTGTGTCAAATCTTCCCCACCACAGCTGTTCTTCATACAGTTGGGTAGATCTTGAATTAACAAACATCTGGAAGGGTAATCTAGTTTGCATCTGGATGTCCCTCCTCTGCAAAGAAATTGTTGGGCAGAATGCTTGTGCAGGTGAACTCTTCCCAGGGGAAACTGGACTCTAGTGAGCCTTGCTTTGGAGTGTGACCTGGCAAAGCTGGGTGGTGGAAAAGGAGGAAGGATAGCTTTTCCAGATGATGGAACTTTAAAACAGACTTAGGGCTGCTGTCAGATCTTTTAAACCCCAAGCTGGTTTAAATCCCATTTTAACAGGAGACTATGGGACAGACAGAAGGGCCCAGCCTCCATCCTCAGGCATATTACATGCACAGCTGACATGATGCAAGCTAAGCTGGAAATCAGTGCACTAAAGGAGCCTCACTGCAGCCTGTAGCACAGTTGCTGTAGCACAGCCTCTGCTGGAGCCACTTGGCACAGCCACTGGAGCTGACGTCCTGCTTGAGCTGTTGTGTCCCACTGGCATTCCTGAGCCGTCAGACAACAGCACGTGGATGTGCAGGCAGCAGTCAGCAGTGCATGCCTAGCAAGTCTGTTTACAAAAATAGAAGCACAATAGATCTTTCCACTTGCCAGTGAGTCTTTCCCAGTCCTTACTGGTTTTTACTGCCAGTGAAATATAGAGGCATATGTGGTGCTGTGTCCCAGCTGGACCTGACCTGCGCACATCTTAGGGTCTTCTGATCTAGTTTTAGTCCAGGCAAAGCAAATAATTTTCATTTGAGTCTCCCCAGAAGTTTAAAACAGTAATTATTATAAGTGGGGTGTTGGAATGGGCCTTTTTCATAATTCTTCTATACATAATTTGCTTCATCTTATTGTCATATAAATCAGACTAGGTCAGTTGGAAAGGCTGAAACAATTACAAACCAAGGAACCTTAGCATGGGAAGATAAGGCTGCTACTTCACCCAGCCATCTTACTAGTGCTGTCATTGCCATTAGTGACCTGACACACTTGGGTGCCTGATCTCCTAATTTCAGCTCTGTCAGCAGTTGATGCATGACCACGAGAATCACCCTGGGCCAGGAGTACAGAGTGTACATTGCTTTCATAAGGCCATCACTTCCTTGGGATGGTTGCACCAACTCATACAGTTTAAAATTTCATCTATAGGAATTGCTTCAATTTCTCTGTGACTGGTAACAGTTAGGTGATTATTATTGGATGCTTCATCAGCAAACTGTAATTTAATGTGCCTTGTATGCAGAAATAATCTGGTTAATTTCTGGTTTTGATTTTCAGACACTTGCACAAAAATTGCCAATAGACCAAGAGCAGCTGAGGTCTATAAATCTGGTTTTCACTTTTAGTTCATAATTTCATGCTGCTTTTTTAATGTGACTTTGAATTATCACTGTAACCTCCTGTGTTTCTGTAAAGAAGGAGAAAGAACTGGTTTCCATCCCAGGGATATGTGATGTCATACCTGCTATTTTCTTTTCCTTTTTTATCCTAGATCATCTAGATAGGATGTCTTATAAAAAAAAAAATTAGAAGATGATAACAATTCTAGAATAAACCCTAGAATCATTTAGTCCAGTTTTCTGAATTAGACAAAGCACCTTGCTGTGTATTTACACTTGACTTTTAATCAACTCTTTGATGTTTGCAACATCTCAGTAGTCAGGGAGACCTTGTGAAACTGTTTTCTTCCACTTAGTAGCCTCCTGTAAGAAGTGAAAGAAATTATCTGGAAATTTTTTGCGGTTTTTTTTTCCCCTGATAGCTTCTAATCAGTATGAAATGTGAAAATGCCATTTCTTCTAAACAATATCTTTGATTGTATATAAATTGTATTTTCATATGCTTAATTCAGATCAAAGTATAAGAAACAATATATACGTTGTCTCTGGAAGGGGCAGAGTTTCTCTGCAGTAATACTACTTCTGTAGACTTTCTAAGGGCTCTGTGCTGATGCTACCCAGCAAAATAATTTGCTTCTTTGATTTCTTTTCCTCCATGTCTTCCCTTTAAGTTAAACCAAAGCAAATTTTGCCAGACTGCTTCCCTTGAGAGGAAGGCTGCAATATGCATCTGTGCCAGCCAAACAGCTAATTCCCTGTTTCATTTCCTAAAAACACCTAAATAGGGCTGAGCTGCTGGGTGTCTGGACTTCTCTCTACTGCCTGTATTGTATATATTATCTCAGACCCTGCTCTGAAGACTATCTAAAAGAGCAACAGCAGCTGTGACCAGCCACACAGTAAGTATATTAGAAGTTCATCTTTCCTCCCACAAACATATTTAAGTTTGTTTAATATTAAGGCCTTTAATAAGAAGGCCAGTCTTGTTTAATATTGTAATATTTGAAGGAAATCCTGTCTGTATTTTTTTTTATGATTAAGCAGAGTTTGAAGGAATGAATTTTTTGCTAGTTCAGCCTAGCAACCTACCCATTTTGGGACGAGTCCCCTTTGACTTTTGATGCCAGGGACTAACATGGTGTTTCAGTTTCAGAACTTGCACATTTTGAGTGGTAGGGAAAATATAAAGGGGTCTTGAAAACACTTGTGTGGTAGCAGCCATCATCATAGACCAGATCCCAAAGGGCAGATTTGCATTGCACTTGCCACCTTAGTCTTTGTGTTGCTGAATGTCTGATCAGTCAAGTCAAAGTTCCTATTCTTTAAGAAGGGCTCTTTGGGGTCACTTACTGATATATTTATTAATGCAAACTATGTGTTCCGCTCTGACAGGGATCTTATAGTAATGTCTTTCTTAACATTGTTCTACTTTTGCACATCTTTTTATGATCTTGTACATTTTTTCCCCTTTACCCTTTATGCTGAAAAATGCTAAAACAATAGTTGTCATACATTTAAATGGACTTTGTCTGCTTCTTACTAAGAAGAAATCTTTGTTTTTCAATAAAATCTGTGGATCTGTTTGGATAAGTCTTTTTTCAAGGAGACAAAATTTCACTGGAAAGGTAACATAATATTCTGGTTTGTCTCACTTAGAGGTTACTCTTCCTTGAAGGCTAATCCAGCCGAGAAAATCTTAGGTACCATCCTTTACCTTCAGTGTTGTGAAAATGCAGGGATTTCAACACCTTGGCTGCCTGAACTAGGGTGGTGCTGAGAAGGTCTAGGCAGAATGGCTCTGTGGGTCCACATCTTAAACCAAAGGCAGAACAGTAGCAAACAATAACAATAATAATTGATACATCTTAAATACAAAAGCAATAGTTGTTCAGATCTCTGATTTACATACATGAAAACAGAAGCAAAAACTGCCTGCACGCATCCTTCAGTGCCATGGACAGATGGTACTAGAGCACAGCCTTACTAACTCTGAGCTTAACATTCCATACTTGTCCACAGCATCTCTGAAGGAAAGAGTTCTTTTAGACACAAAATGTTAGAGAAGCCAGAATTTAATAACAGTAAGCAATATAAGATATTTCTATACTTTCACTTCAGTCTTGTACTCTACATGAAAGGCTATTAAAACCTCTGATAATTTTATATCCTATAATTTGCAACCACTCCAGTAGGACTTGGTAGTTAATGACAATGGCACTAGCTGATGGGATCCTGTTCAAGGCTAAGCTTCAGAGTCTGTTGGTTCCTGGAAGAATCTTCTTGTGGGGCTGGGTTGTGTGAATTCAGCTCCTTGCCCATTTAGCTCTGCAGAGCTCCAGAAGCAGCATAAGATGTCCCTGTTTTAGTTTGCCCATATTTTATTTATTAACCCTAAGAATCTAGTGTCTTTGGAATCTACTGTACTGTTGCTCCCTGTACGAGTCAGACTACCAGCTACCAGAAAATATTAATGAATGGCAGCTGTGTGTACAGCAGGGAATAGATAGAGCAGAGGGGAAGGTCTCCTGGACATCCCTGAGCAAAGTGTGGTGGTGAGTGCTAGGACACTTTAAATCACCTTTTCCTTTGTCCTCCCTCTGGTCCTGCATGAGCCGTGCCTGCAGAGGGTCATATTTCCATTCTGGCTTGAGGCAGCTCTTTCCATTTATGTAGGTAGCCAGTTTGTTTCTCCAACAGAAGGTGGACTCACAACCAGTTTGACTCTTCTGTGTAAAACATCAGTAAGACATTAAGCAAAGCTTCTTAATTAGCAGCAAAAAAGGAATTTTTGTTCCATCAATTTTGGAAGTGAACAGCACACCAGAGGTGGAAAAATTGGAACATAATACTGAAAGCATTCTACTTCCAGTAATAATAATACTCATGGAAATACTGGTATTTTATCTAATGATTGTAACACCAAAAGTAGGCAGGTAGCAATGAAGTTTGTTTGAGATAAAGCTGTGAAACATTCTCAATGTGATGAAGACAGAGACAACACGGAAAGTGAATTGGATAGTCTTGGGGATGAGAATAACCCTAGATCATGTCCTTGCATACTGATAGTAAGTATTTCTCTTATGAGCTGGGACTCAATCCATTTGAAATGATGACCAAGAAGTGGCGTGGCCTGTGCTGCTTGTTCCTGACACAGCTGAACTCTCAATGCTATTTAACAGCTTTTGGCTCTTGCCATTTTAAAAGGCACCCTGACAGCCGGTAGACTAAGAGCATAGGTCAGCAGGCTCCCTGCTTACTGTGTGTCACAGCTCTCAGTGGGCTGCAGAAGGCAAGGGGTAGTGTGTTAGTGACCTGCTGGCATTCATTATCACTGAATTCATCCTCGCACATTACATTCAGGGGAGGAAGGAGGACTTCATCACTCCAGGGAGGAAGCAGACTTTCTACATGGCCTGTGTTGTTTCCATTTTGCATAGCTTGAGAAATTGGCTCATTGAACTTTCTACATGGCCTGTGTTGTTTCCATTTTGCATAGCTTGAGAAATTGGCTCATTGAACTTTTAATCTGAGGTGATGCTTTAAATTTAATAATATTAAAGATATTTCTTCTTTAAAATGCCCTCTGGTTTTTTTTCTTTAGTAACCCTTTCTCCAACAGGATGTGATGAAGACTGGTTTTGAGAAGAGGGCTTAAGTATCGCCAAGAGGAGGGAAATACCATGTGCAAAGCATAAGTGGATAAACCTGCCTGTCTGGTTCCAAGATGTGTCTCATGGAGAAGTTTTATGATCCCTAGCATAGCTACTGATGCTTGTCCTGAAGAAAGATAATGTATTATGATCTTTCCTGACCAAATATCTACAATCCCTTTCTGGAGTTAGTAAAAAATCTTCCTTACCAGCCAACCTTTAAGTGTATCTCTGCAGAAGGACATAAACCCCAGCAGGACTCCCTTATCACATGGCATTAACTGATGTGATGCTGTCATTTTCGATATGTGTGACTTCTTGCCTCCAACCCCCATGCTGAGATCTCGTGTTCCTTTTTTCCCCAGGGTCATGTTGTACACAGAGTCCCTACTGTGGCTTTGCTCTGCTGGGTCAAGGGAAACATGAGATGACAATTTACCCTTTCTTATAAATGGTTAAATGTGGAGACGAAAAAATTGAGGGGTGTTTGTGGATTTTGTACTCAAGGCAGAATTTATAAATCGGGGAAAAATGTAAAGACAGACCCGCTCCAGGGCTTTTGACATCCTGTACCTTTAAGAGAGAAGTAGCAGGGTGGCATCTTACAGGCCCTGTAACTGTCCCAGATTTTAACTGTTTCCTTCTGAATAGCAAATATGTGATTCAAAGAGTGCAAAAGATTTTCGTATTTCTCCAGTAGCAGCACTGGAAAAATTTCATGTACATATAAGATCCAGCATCCATGTAGGTTGTTGATGTTTTCTGCAACTTTTTGTAAGTTTGGGGAAAACTTAATAAGTACTGTTTCTCTTTCTTTCTTTCTTTAAAAAAGACAGGGAGAGAAAGCCTGCATTTTCTGCCATTTCCCAAGAGGCTTTTTATCTGTTTAAGCCAACTAGGGATTTTTCACATATTGACATAAGCATTCATTTGCTAATTTGCTGGACATTAAACTGCACAGCATTCTTGAATGAGACTGGAATACTTGCGTACTTAGTGCTGCTCAGACCCCGCATCACTCCCAGTACACATATGGTTTTCCTCCTCTATCTCCTAGATAAAAGTCACTGTTTGATCGCCTTAAGGAAAAGAATGAGTTAAATGGACCAATATTCTAGCCTTGGCTCTAAAACTGGGCCTTTTCAGAAACTTCTCAGCACCTGCAGCAGCTAGGTCATTTGCACATACATAAATAAATAAATTAACAATGAATAAATAATTTAATCCCACCACACAATGCCACCTTGCAGATCTGATCCTTTGCTCCCAGTGAATTTGTCCATTCCTAATTCTTTTTGATAAAGTCCTCAGATACTTGCTGACTGTCAGTCTAATTTTCTTATTGTTTTCGCTTGATTAGTTCTGTATGACCTAAGGTCGCCCTTAAAATCCACATCTCTCGTGAAGACTCCGAAAGGCCTTCTTTTTTTCAAAGGGATGGAAAGTGCCTGCCATTTCTCCGGACAAAAGCCTGGAAGGTTTTCAGTTATTAGCCTCCTGAAGCAGCCCTTTCGCTCACCCAAGCGCAAAAAAAACTCATTAGGGGGCACCTTTCTTTCTGGCTTCTTTATCTGACGCATGTAGGGTTTACGTGTTTCCAGATTTGCAGGTCTTGGATGAATTTGGATAGCCTCGCTTTTAACCCCGCTGGACTGTGGCTCTGCCCACCACAGACATTTGCCTCAGCTCCGTGCCCTTAGCCACCTGGAGGTGCTTGGTCTTTCTGAAAGCTGCTTTGCACCCGCTTTGTGGTGCTGCGGCGCTGGGAAGGCACGCTCATGCAGGGGTGACTGGAAAGGCAGGCACACCTGCCAACGTGTTTTATCTGGGCATCTTGCCCTTCAGAGGGCATGTGCAAAGCTGCCAGCTCCTGCAATCACTTGAGCTGCCAGAGTTATAAATCAGAACGGCATCTGATCTGCTGTGCTTAAACAGTGCTGCCCAGCAACACCACACCTGTGGTTAGCTTTTAAGAATTAAAATCACTGGAAATCGTACTGGCAGGTATTACAGTGATGAGTGTTGCTCATTTGCCTAGGCTCCTGTATTTTGTTAAGGACCGACCTCATGACTGAAGAAAGAAGAGCAAACTGATTGTTTTTCTTTCATAACAGGGCTGCCTAGTGTCTCTGATGAGAGACCTCAGTTCAGGCTGGGATCTGAGTCTAAGGAGAAGAATGATTCACAGAATTAGAATGAAAATAAGCAGAACTTAAAAATATAGAAGCCAGGAAGATAAGCCAGGGCAGGTGTAGAAAAATAGGTGTCTTGCTCCTTGCTACTTCTTTTGGTCCTGAAGAACAGCTTGTCTTCCACTGGGTTAGAACTGACTGATCCTTCTGGGTTAAAATTCAATAGAGAAGCTCAGGGCTGTAGCTGAGGTCCTACTTCCAAGCATGCAGGGTGGCAGTTTTGTAGCCTTTAATCTGTCCTGGTCATTTTCAGGGACTAAGTCCTTGTTGGGTTGGAAGAATGTACCATTATGACCACTATTTTTTTCCAGGCCTGCCAGTTCCTACGATATTTCTGTGGTATCGACACTTTACCTCAATCTAGTTCTCCTCTGCAATCTGGTTCCTCTGAAATCTGTATGAGGCAGCACTCAGTAAAGTAAAGGAAGTCATGTGCACAAGGCTGAGCTTATAAGCAAATCCTTGCAGGGTCAAGACTACATTGTCAACAATGCATAATATGCATTATTTTTTCTACTGGCCTAGATTTTGAGCAGTGAATACTTTGATATGGTGTCAAATACCATGGAAACTATGGAATATGGTCTATAGTTCAAAGTATTAATTGCATTATGGTCTGAAGAATGGCAGAAACAAGGAGAAATGAGAAATTAGAGAAGAATTTGAGACCGCAACCTGGCAGTAATCGTGAAATTATTAAATGGTTTAGTTTGAAAGGAACATTAAAGATCATCTAGTTAATCTTGACTTGGGGACCGCTGTAGGGTCCCACTTGCTCTTCCTAATCTGTCAACTGGTTTATTTCATCTCCTAGAAAACTTCAGGATGATAGTGGGTCCTGGAATACATCATTGGGACCATGTGGAAATTGTGATATTGTGATATATTGGGTCTGTAGAGGCCTCTGAAGGCACCAGGAGTCAACCCACAAGGAGAAATTGTACCAGCATGATAACAGGAAGAGTATTTTTAATAAATTTTTGCATTGGTTTCTTTTTCTGCCTCAAGCTATGCAGGAGCATTTTAAGCTTACAGAAGAAACACTGTGCAGTGATAAAGAAGGAATTTGGAGACTGAGATGAAGTTAGCTCTCAGTGTCTCCCTCAGGAAACCATGTATCTTATGCTGAAGTAATAAGACAATACAGCCTTGGAGATCATGGTGACAATAAGGCTGAACCATGATGAGTGGTGACATCCTTGGAGATCTATTAATATCTCTCATTCATAGGATCTGAGCAGACATCATTTAGCAGTGTGGTGTCTGTTAGCTTGTTAACTATGATCTGTAGAAAAATTTCTGAAGTTATCAATGACTTTGCTGGGAGTTTGCTGGATAAGTACACAGTTATTTGGCTAATGATTAGAATAACTTCCTGGTTTTGTTCAAAATCGTCATTGTCTATCTTTGGGGCTGTCCTGTGCAGGATCAGGAGTTGGACTTTGATGATCCTTGTATGTTCTTTCCAAATCAGGATATTTTATCATTCTATAATTTAGTGTCCTTACACTTTGTTTGAAGTCTGGTTATAAACATGACACATTCTTTTAGGGTATGGAGGGAAGGTTTGACAAGTCTGAAATAGCCCTGGAAATCTAATTATAGGGACAACATATTGGGTTTTCAGGAGTTTATGAGATATTTGGCTACTCCTTGAGCTCAGCATATTTTCCCAATGCCAGGCATTGTCCACTCTGAAAAGAAGCCAATAATTTAAGATTATGAAGAAGCTCAGCTGTGATTCTGACATGCTGGTAGTCAGGTGTGGGCAAATATAATTTCTTTCGGTAGGGAAAAAAATAGTGGTTGTGAAACTGTGTTCTAATATAGTGCACTGTTCCAAAAAATGGAAAGAAACTGGATGAGTAAGGGGTTCAGCACCAAAATAGCACCTTGTCTCAGCATCATCTTTCTTTTTAAAATGTACAGAGCACAAGCTTCAGCATCAAAACTGGTTGCTGAAGAATTCTAAATAATAATAAATTATTTTCCTAAAGATAGCTTTAAAGATTGGCTATGCTATGATGTACCTATTTGTAATGGAATGCCAGCTCCTAAGTACACTTATAAGAACACAGCATTATTCACTTCACTCATGTTAGCAGCCAGAGCTGGTAAAATTTCAGTGACTGTAATGAAGGAAAGGAAAAGAGAGAAGAGGAGAAAATAATTTGTTTCATTTAAAGCAACGGAAAGCAAAATTCTTCCCTAGTATGCATGTGCTTAATAATATGAATTTTGTTATTTTTTATGGAGATGTTTTATACATAGAGTCCTTGAAGCCCTTTGCTTCATGGTGGCAAAGGTGGCAGGGGAATAAGGTGGCTGTAATTATGCAGACATTTCAGAGCTAAACCAGTGCTGTAGAGGGGCTCAAGCTTCTGAGCTTGACGTTTTGACAACCAGATTATGGAGAAAGGACACTGGCCTTCAGTGGATGGCTAAGAATTTTTTCTGAAACAGTGCTTGCTGGAGGGAAATGGTAAATAAACCATTCTTCCCCACATAAAATTCCATCTGGTCAGTAGTACATGCAACTAGTATGTAAAAAGTATTTGTCAACTGCACAGCTATTTCAGTTCAGTGATTGAACTTGTTACACCTTCTGACTGTGTAACAGGCACACAATAAACAGGATTTTTTTAATTAAATGCAATATTTTAGCATGGAGATGTCTAGCCCCTTTAAAATATCTGAGCAGATAAATTAGGCTACTTGCCAGGCAACAGTGAGGGTGGGATTCAGCTGCCCTGTTTTTTTCCCCTACTTGTATATCTGAATGTGACCTATTGATCCCACATTCCCTCAAAATTAAAAGGGGAAAGATATATATTCCAAGGAAAATGTACTTATTTTTTAAGGGATAAAATAAAATCAGTCTGATAAATTATCCTCAGAAGCTGCCTGTTTATCCCTCTTGACTAGAAAGATTGCTTAGAATGATTTATTCATTCTCAGACCATTTCCTTTGAGACAGCTAACAGTTTTATGTCAGATGGTCATAAATTTCAGTATGTTCTTCTATTATCACACCACTCAAAAGATTTTTCCTTTGTGGTATTGTCTTGTTTTATAACCAAGTAATTTTTCCAAGTACATGAATGAAAAAGTCCAGTTGGTCCCATCCCATCTTTCTATTTTTGTCTGGTAAGGAAAGAAACCTGCCAGCACTTTGTCTGGGCATTTGTGGACCTCTGTCCTCATCTTATGTCCCGGCCAGCTGTGATGGGATGCTCAAAGGCATTCTGTGCCCAAGGAAATTGGTTGTCATTTTCCTGAAATAAAGAAATCTTTGGGTTTTTTCTGTTTGCAGTTACGATGCCTGGAAAACTTCTTGAAAGGCTTTTAGGAAGCTGGATGCTGGCAGCAGGAGTTACTTCTCTGTTTCAGAACTCTAATCTCCAAATCCCTGTAATTTCCCGATAAAACAAGAAGTTTAGCATTCTCTTTCTCTATTTGACCTCAATCTGAAAAGGCAAATTGATTATAAATCTTTTTTGGAAGAGCTTCATAAAAAAAGCTGGCCAAATACAAAACCTAAAAAACCCTTTGCAAAACTGCTATAAATTAACAAGGATATTCCTATGACTAGCAGAACAGCACTTGTGTTCTCCAGTTGCCTGTCTGTCTAGCTACATCATATGCTTATCCTAGGGATGCACATCTTTTACCTACTTGTTGCTTGCCATGTCCAGTAGTGTAAGTTGCACTTTGGAGGGGTGGTAAGAAGCTCTTTCTGGGAGTATAAAGCAAAGCTGACTGTAACACAGTTGCTAACTGTGTGTAACATACAACAAACTAAGAAAATCAAGGAAAATTCTGCTCCTCTGTTCTGGTGAGACACCACCTGGAGTGCTACACCACTTCTGGGCTCCTTAACACAGGCAGGAGATGAACCTGTTGCAGCAAGTCCAGAGTGGGGACACCTAGTTAGTTAGAGAAATGGAGCGCCTCTCTTACGGGGAAAGGCCAAGAATTGGGATTTTTCAGCCTGGGAAAGAGAAGGCTTTGGGGTGACCTAATTGTGGCCTTCTGATATCTGAAGGGAGCCTACAAAAAAGATGGAGAGAGACTATTTACAAGGGCATGTGGTGACAGGACAAGGAAGAATAGCTTCAGAGTGAATGTAGGTTTAAATTGGATATTTGAAAGAAACTCTCTACTGAGAGGGTGGTGAGGCACTGAAACAGGTCGCCCAGAGAAGTTGTGGTTGCCACACATCGTTGAGATCTTCAGTGCCAGGCTGGCTGGAGGTCTGAGCAGCCTGGTCTTCTAGTGGGAGATGTCCCTGCGCGTGACAGGGAGGTTGGAACTAGGTGATCTTTAAGGTCCCTTCCAACCTATATCATTCTATGATTCTATATTAATTTCCTGGCAAGAAGATTCAAAGCTGCAGCATGGAGAGTTGCAAATAACTTTTGAGTAGATGTAATACTTGGTGAAGAACAGCATACCATATTGCTACTTGGAACTTCCTCACCATGGAAAGATCATTTGACCTCACAGAGCTGGATTAGCTCCTCCATATGCACACAGAGGGAGGCTGACCTTTCCTTTAAGTGTAGACTGTTGTGCCTAGTTGTGGCCTTTGTTCTTGGAGGAATATTTTATCCACTGAGTACCAGAGATGGAAGGACCTGTTCTATACTTCACTTTCACGATCAGCATAATTGTGTGTTTAAGACAAGATTAGGTCATTTTCTTCCCATACATCTTTATAAACATGTGACTGCATAGTTGAACTAATAAAATGAGCATGAGGAGCCACTGAAATATATATCGCTTACGTATTTGGCAAGCTCTCAAATGATGCAACTCCACTATGTCTTCTTGTGGAAGCGACTATAGCTTCATGGATGTCCAGGAATCTGCCACCTGCACTAGCTAAGGATACATTGCAGTATATGCATATACCTAACAAGCATGTAGGAGTCCCTTGTTTGCTTTAACATACTCTCTTTTCTGGAGATGGTGCCTTGTAAAGGGTGGTACCTTTATCATATTTATATTCATTTTCCTAGATCTTTGCTGTCTAGCAGGTTTTGACATTATGCAGTAAATTATGTACTCTTGCTTATACTTTATTTTCAATTACTTTATTGCCTTTCCCAGACATCAAAGTGAATTTACAGTAATAATTCCAATTACTATTATTACAGCCAAAATTATTGCAATTATTTCAGTAATAAAACTCCAAGAGTAGTTTTTCTCTCATTTCTTTAAGAGAGGAGAAGGTACTGTGTGAAAGAAAAGCTTGTGGCGTAGAAAAATTACTACTACATGCTATAATAAAAAGGTATTTTGTAATGGAATAGGAAAGACTCGGGTTATATTGATTCCCTTTGAACATTCTAATGTATAACTATGTTGGATGGGATACATACTGTCTCTGGGTTTCCTGAGGTTCTTGAAGTTTGGTAATCTGTTCTCAGTGAATTTCAGTGATCCCTGTTACACTTTTCTCAGTTTGAAGCGATGTGGGGTTTGTTCAATAGGTTTTGTTGTTACTATTCCTTCTACATATTCCAGTCCTGAAACCCCAGCAGCAATTTCATAGTAAGGGTAAATTATTTCCATACTACCACATTTAGGGGAAAACTCTATACCCTAATCTTTTCTCATGGCTGTAGTGGTGTCACTTCTTGTAGTGAGTAAGGTTGTACAGGTGTATCAAAAACTTGTCAGGTGTATCAAATCTTGAGATTGCCCTAGGATACATTGAAGGACGTTCTGGTTTGGGGGAAAAAAGTAGAAAAGACCAATCCTGTATCTTATTCATAAAAGACTGACCTTTAAAGGCTAATCTCTGTGAATTCCTGGAATGGCACTAATGTAGCATGCATGGGAAGCTATGGGGATTGAATGAAGCCACATTTAAACAAATAGCAGCCAAACCAGACTAGGAATTACTGAGAAAAGCTAAACTGAATCCAGGTGTACTATGGAAGAGGACCTGTATAAGCTTCCTGTGTGTGTAGTACATGGTGATCACATGTACCTCCAGAGGAGAATGGAGGAAAAGGCAAAAGCCACAGTCTCCACCCTAGCAGTGAGAAAGCACTGAAATCATGTCACAGCTTCCTGCTAGTGCCTCCAAAGTGAACATCTCCTTCAAGCTGATACCTTGAGATCAAGCCCTCCCCTGGCTGACTACCATCTGATTGACTACCATCTCCTTTGAAAGGTTGAACCAGCGCACAGTGGTTCCTTCAAAGAACACAGAAATTGCTTTGTAGGGGCAGAGTGGTTATAAGAAGGTGCTCCCAAAGAGGAACACAGTTTTTGGTGTTCATCCTTGAGACTTCAACTTCCTGGAAGAATGTCTAAGCCTCAGGCTAGGAACTAAGGACAGGGAGATGGAGGTACAGTATGAAGAATTACAATGAAGGCACTTTCTGCCATGATCCTGGCCTTAAGGGTTCCAGTTGGACTGGGCCCTGCTCTAAATACCTGCACCCTTTATGGGACTGAAAGCATAATTCTGGTGCTGGAATTCACAAGAGATAGAGATAAGCTCAGAGCTCACGCACTGCCTGGTTTCCACAAAGCTAGTAGGAGACCAAGCATCTCTAAACAAAGTACTACAGGGTGAACTGGTGTAAATATTTCTACATGCTCTGGGTTAAGCCCTCAGCAGGGGTAAAAATAACTTCATACTGTTCACCAAAAGCATAAGTACGGAGTCACAGACCCTGTAATGAATTCCCTGTTGCCTTGAAGGACTCCATTGTTTGAAGGGCCTCATTTTTAAATTATGTAGTCATTACGTAGACTAGAACTGCACTTGGAGGTGTTGTATTCTTAATTAAAAATTAAATTGCCTTTAACTTTTCAGAGCATACATACTAAAGGTTAGATTTCCTGTTAGCAAAAGTGGGTTTTTTCAGCCTAATTAATTGTGTTACTTCTGATGAAGCATAATTCACATTTCAGTTGCTGTAGCTTGAAGATAAATGTTAAACAATCTGTTTCCTCAGTTTAATATTTTTTTGTTTGATAAAATTCCTAATTTAATATTCTGAGTTTGAGTCCTACAAACTACTCCTCTTTCTTCCCATGTGATGTTTCATCTAATAGTCTTCAGTGTTGCTTTTTCTCATCTTTTAAAATTAGTTTTGTTTGTTTTATTATGCCACTCTATATGCAGTATGTTACGTGGGTAGGTATCCGAATTTTAACATTACATACATATTAAAATTATTTTTCTTGTACTTCTTTCTATAATCACTTTTCTCTTCAAGAGAATTCAGTGTTCTTTTCCTAAAACAGCCTTTATGCACTACGCAGGAAAGTTTGCTAGAAATAGACATGATGATGTGAGACTCACCCAAGGCAGGAGGCAAATCTGTGAAAGATGCTACATCTCAGCAAATATTAAGTTGTTGGCTGGAGGGTTTCCTTCCAAAAGTCTGCCTTTGCAAAAGGGCTGCTGGACAAGCTTCAGTAGCATGTGTTTAATACACAGGCTGTTCCACAGACAAACAGAAAGTTTCCTCCTCCTTATAATTGATTCAATTTATAATGGAAAAACAATCCCCCTGGACTTCTAGGCACTATTTAATTCTCTTCAAGAATTAAATGGCAGAAGGGCAAGAAGCAAGAAGCTCATCTGATGGGGGTGATCATTGTACCCTGGCACCTAAGATCCTCTACCTCTAATAGCATTTCTGGCATGATCCTGGTCAAATCATGCAGGCAACCCTGGGGTACCTTTGAGCCTGAGGAATAGCAGCAGCATTCCATGGAGCAGTGGGACCACAAGACTTATAAACTGGCAGGATCTTCACCACAGGAAAGGGATCATATCCATACCACTAGGAAGCCAATTATTGTGTGTATCTCTGCTGGAACAGATCTGTAACTAAAAATCTTCGTTGGTGCAGTTCCTCCTCTTTCCCTCAGTTGCTTCTTTCAAACTCATGGCTCAGTCCCTATAGGTGTGCTGATGCAGCTCTTTGTGGTCCAGTGCTGCGCGCAGAGTTACAGACCCAAAGTACAATAAAAATACTCTTTTCTAGTTAGCTACTGACCTGATTGATGAGATGCCCCAAGAATTACTGTGTTGTCCTGAATTTGGGGACTTTTTTCAGTGGCATTTGCTCTGTTTCCAAGGCTGGAAACTCCACAGCTTGGCACCACCAGCAAAGCCCCTAGGTCTTTGAATAATGCATTCAGACTGGTGTAAAACCATGGGAAGAAAGAAGAGTTCTGATCTGTGTTATATATGCTCAAAGTCCATAAACATTTTTTACTTATTTTAAAAGTGAGACAGTAGAATTTCCTCCAGGCTTTGCCTTTTACCGATTGGAAACATAAAGCTTTAAGATCGAGAGTTTATGCACAGGCTATTTATGTCCCTTTGATCTAATTGGTGATGTTTTATTTAAATAATAATGCAAATAAATCCTTGGGATAAATTAGGGAGTTGGAGATGTTTTCAGTTATGCAATATTACAAAGATCAACATAAACTCTTCTACTGTCTGAGTAAATAGCAAGAGAGAGCCAGTATCAGATACAGAACTGTAAACTCACATTTTGCTGTCCTTTGATCCCAACATGATTTGTTTTCTCTCAACATAAAGAAATTACTGAGGTGTGACCATGCTGTACAACTATTTTCTGGCGTGAGAAGAATTGCAGTACATGTAGGACATGGAATGTGTGAGGAAAAGAGAGGAATTCCGATAGCAGGGAGAAGAGATGGAAAAGAGGGCATTAAAGGCATGGGAAAGGAAGGCAAAAGAGATGTGAAAGTTTAGGAATGAGAAATATGCTAGCTGAAAGAAAGGAATAGGACATGATAGAGCAAATCATTCACCATTAAGATTTTTAGCCAAGCAGGTGCATAACACAGAATCTAATATTTGGGGGGCTTTGGGAATTGAAGTAGTTTATTTTCAGGAACAACCCTTTTCTATTCATTCCCTGTGCTAGCTGCTCCTGGACACCAGTAAATGGCACTCCTGTCCAGATATGACCATTGCCAGCCCAGACAGGCACCCCACCTGGGACCAGGTACAGCCTTTAACAGGCCCAGCACAGGTGTCATCCAGCTCCCACCTGCTCCCAGCAAGGTTGGAAGATGATGCTCATGGCAGAGCTAAAATAAATCCAAGAGGGGAAAAAGGCTAACAGTCTCTGTCTTATAGGCACAGAAATGTAAAATAAAATCAAGACAAATGAGCTGAACCTCTGTCAAAAGACAGGGGATGCCTGTCCCATGGGAGCTCTGTTCCCCACTGCCAATGCTGACTCACCTGTGTGCACAGAGCATGATGCACAGGTGTGGATCTGAGCTGGGAAGGCAGCTCAGTTCCCATGCCTGGTACAGATGACTTTAGCAAATTCCAAAATAGTTTCGGAGCCAAAAGCAGGAGGGTGAGCTCAGAGCCCTGAAAGAGTGGAGGGAGGGGAGACTTTTATCCTAAAGTCATTGTAAAGCCAAAGAGGGGTTTATCCTCCACAGCTAAATGAAAATGAAAAGGAAAAAAAAAAAAGAGAAGAAGAAGAAATGCAGGATAGCAACATTGGAGAGACAAAGACTGTCATGGACCAGTGCGAGTTTGCAAAATTATATGCAAATGACCCCAGTTTTGACCATGGTGGCCCTCTGCTAATCCCACAGAGAAAATCTACTTAGCGAAGGAAAGTTTTGTTTAATTTGGTTAACAGGGATCAAAATGCTGAATATATTTATATTTTCAGGAAAATGCCATATCTTTAATGCTTCAGTGACAAAGAGGGATCACAAGAGCTTAAAGCATGCAGAATAAAAGTCATGTAACATTTTGACCATATTCTGCAGTGCTGATAAAAATGAGTGTTGGACATGTGTCTTCATAATAGGCACCAGCCATTCCTGCTGCTGAATGTTTGGCTGAGTCCATATTGTTCTGTGTACACTGACCAAAAGAGAAGTTCCCTCTGGATTTACCATTCTAAAGGTGTCCCGAGGAAATGGGAGTGTTTTTCTCCCCTCCCTAGCTGACTCCTTACCATCATCCCGCCGTGTGACCTTTTCCCCACTAATCTGGGATAGGAACTTTTCCTGTATTTACAGGTTAAATGGAAGATACACATTCCACTTTTTACTCATTGTAATGAAGATCTTTTTGTCTGTCTCCGAATAAAGGATCGGGTTGGTTTACAAATTGCGGGTCAGCCCATTCCGCGACCTGGGCAAACAGCCCAGGTCAAATCTCCTCAAAGCCTCCCCACCCAACTGGAATAAGTTAATTTACCCCTCGACGGCTCCGGCCCCGCCGGGCATGGCCGGGCTTCCCTGCTTCCAGGGGCTATGGAGACACCCGGGGCGCTTGGTTCAGGCGGGGCTGGAGTTGCCCCGTCGGGAGGAGCCGTGCCGCGGTTCCGCGCCGGCGGCGAGGCTGGAGGGACTCGTTCCCGGAGCTTCCATTGGTTTTATTCTCAGCGCCCCGCACCTCCGCGGCGGTCGCCTGCCCTCCCCGCCCCGTCCTGCGCCTTCACCATTACTCTTCCTCCTCTGAACAAGCTGCGCCGCAGAGAAATTCGCTGGCAAAGCACACGGGAGACGCCGTTCGGACACGTGCCCCTGGAGCACCCCTCCACGGGCGCGTGGGAGGGCAGCACCCGCACGGTTTGCGGGGAAATGGGACATCCGCCGCCTCCGGAGTACCCCGGCACTCCCTCCCAGCCTCCGGTGACAGCCTGGGAGCAGAAGCCGGGCGGCACCGACACCCGGCCCGTCGCGTCCTGCCCCGCCTGCCCGAAGCGCCGGCCACGGCCGGTGCGTGCAGCAAGCTCCCTGGCCCTCGCTGACCACGTCTCGCTCGTGGGTTTTTTTGCCCTGGGTGGCTGCGTGGGAAGACTCCCACCGCCACCAGAGGAAGCTCCCTCATGGAAACAAAAAGCAGCGGCGGGTATAAACTTTTATTCCAAGGCATAACTTGTACAGGCACTGAACCCGGAGGTGGGAAGACGAGCGGATGGGGACAGCTTCAGGCCCTTGGAGAGGGCGGGCGGGGGCAGATCTGGGTCCCCGGGGGCTCCTCGCCAGCCGGGACCCCTGCGCATCTCCCTGCCCCCGGCAGCCTCCCCGTGCGCCCGAGTGTAACCCGCAGTGTCCGCGGTCATAAATAGGTGTTTTTTCAGGCGGGACGAGTCTCTATAGCATGGAGGGGTGCTGGCCCGGGGGCAGCCCGAAGGCGTTGGGGTGGGAATGGCCGAGGAGGTTGAGGTAGTGGCGGTCCAGCCCCTGCACGGATGAGAGGAAAGTGCTGCGCTGCTGGCCGGGGTTGGCGAGGGGTACGGCGGCGCTGGGCAAGTGGTAGGGCAGGGAGGGGTTGCGGGCGGCGCCGTGCCAGGGGAATGGCCCCCCCGAGGGCGGCTGGAGCACGCCCTCGGCGGGACTGTGGACATGCCCGGGGCACTCGGGCCCAGGATGCAGCGGGTAGGAAAAGTCCGGCTCCGGGAGGGAGCCCAGGGACGTGAAGAGAGGCTCAGTAACGAAGCGTGCTTTGGACTGGAGAAAGGCCAGGATGCGGGCGTACTTGGTGTCTTTGGTCTCCATCCTCTCTACCGTCGTCAGGTAGTGGACCAGGTTCTTCATGCACTCGTGGTAGCCGTAGTGGAAGTAATTAGCGAACTCGGAGAGCAGCTCTGCTGGAAAGGAAAGGGAAGGGAATCGAGCTCCTCAGGGTCTGGTCGGGAGAGGAGGGGGGAAGGCCGCCTCCATGCCGCGAGTGACCTGGCGGGGGCCGCGGGAGGTCGCTCCCGTCCACCTACCCTTCTCCCGGCCGCGGGGAAAGTCCGCCGAGTGCAGGGCACGCAGGTACTGCACCGTCATTTCCAGGATCTCCGCTTTCTCCAGCTTCCCCGAGCTCTGCAACGGGCAGGGCAGATGGGCATCACCTCTCCCCTGAGACTGCTCTGCGTTCTACTGGGCCGCCCCCTAGCCCCGCCGTATCGGGGGGGATGTCGGGGAGAAAAGGGCGTAGGGGCTGCTCCCCCCCGCCTACCTGCTTGGCCAGAGCCATGGGCACCGTCTTCCCCAGCTCGGTGAGGCAGCGGTTGATGCGGTCCCTCCTCCGCTTCTCAATCACTTTGTGGGAAACCGGCGTCCTCTGCAAAACATATGGGGCGCGTTAGTGGGGGAAGAGAAAACAGATGGATCCAGTCTCGCTGTGACAGCCGCCCCCGGTCTCGACCCCTCCAGGGAAGTCAGTCCCCAGCCCCGCTCGGAGCAGTGGTGCCGAGCGCGACGCGGCTTCGGGAAGGATGATGCTCCGGTGGCCGGTCCTCGCCGCGCGGGCCTGGAGGCTCCTCGACTGCGCGGACGGCCCCGGCAGGGCAGCCTTGGTTTTTTTGAGGGTCGTGTGGTTGTTTTTTTGTGGGGAGGCTTTTCAAAGGGAAAGGCGGCGAAGGGCTCGGGGCCAGGCCGGCTTGGCGGCCCCGCAGACCCGTGCGCGCAAGGCGGGCGACGACTCACCCTCCGCTCCTTGAGCTTGGAGGCCATGGTGGGCTCTGCATCCCCTCTCTCTCCGGCCCCCTTATAAAGCCATCACTTCTTGGGGGGGACCCCGGGGGGCCTCCACGGGCCCGCTGATCCCATAGGATTACGGGAGAGCGGCGCCGAGGGAGTGTATGCATTAAAGATCAGGGTGGAAGGGGGCGAGGGGATGAGGGGTTTTTTTTTCTTCTCTCTTCTTCCTTTCTCCCCCTCCTCGCCCCCGTCCACGCAGCCGGGGGCGGCCCAGCTGTGTCGCCCCACGTGGACCTCGGGGACACACGTGACTGTCCCACAATAGCGGCGGGGACGGGGCCGGGGATGCGGCGAGCGGGGCGCAGGGCGCGGTATCGCGCCCTGCGCCCCGCTCGCCGCATCCCCGGCCCCGTCCCCGCCGCCAGCCTTCAAATCCCCGGCACCCCCTACCCCTCCCCTTAGCCCCGGAGCTGACTGCATTTTAAAGCCTGTCCAGAGTCATTAAAGTAATTAAGTAAGCCCTTAATAGGCTGTTCCGCCCAGTTCAAGGGAGAACCCTTGGAGACGGAGTGGCCCCGTTTGTTCTCAGGCTTTTCTCACACGACTTGGTGACACGTCCATCTTTATAAGAGATGGCAGCGAGGATTTTTTTGTTTACACCGCTTTATGCGCCGGGGACACCCCGGCAGGTGTGGGACCGGGGGGCTGGCACACGATATCCCCCCCCATCACCCCCCCTTTTTTTTTTCCGTCGGCCCAGGGAGGCTCTCGCCAGGCTTTGGCACACGACGCTCCTTTTTTGTGTGGTGTGCGCGTCTGTGCGTTGTTGTTTTACCCCCCCTGCTCTCCCCCTCTCCTTTGGAGAGGCTCAATTTGTAGCCTATTATCCTATAGGAAAATGTCCCATTGAAAAGTATGAATAGTTTCATTGGGCCTAAATTTTAATAATGCGGGTCAAAGAAAAGAGGGGCAAATAAAGAGGGGATCGCAGCTGGTCCGAGAGTGCATTATTCGGTGTCACCTGCGAGCGGGATCGCCGACAGACCCCCTATTCATTTGCCTAATTTTGGTCAATTTAACAAACTTCAGGAGAAATTATTGTGGCATTGTTAAGGAGGGTAAAGCTTTCTGATCGAATTAACAGCATGTTTTGATCCGGTAAATGTCATTAAAAAGAAAGAAACAATCGCGTTTAAAGGGGGGCTCCGAGTTAAACGCGCCAAGTGGAGACGCCGGAGCGCAAAGCTCACAAAGGGAGCAAGTAACTGCCACAGGGGAACTTTTGTACGCTCACATTGCTGAGGTTTTTTACACAAAAAGGCATTATTTCATACTTGAATACGTTTAATCCAACAATTGTCTATTTTCTGCAAACATATTTTCACAGCATTGTTAGCTTTCCTCTCCGCGGCCCTCCGCCCGGGCAGCCGCGCTCCTCGCCTGGCGAGCGCACCGAGCCCCCGACCCGCCCCGCACAGCCCCGCACCGCCCCGCACCGCCCCCGGCCGCGGCGGCCATGGGAAATGTAGTCCGGGCCTCTCCACGGCCGTCGGTGCGCCTCCGGACCCGGCACGGACCGCAGGGCCGCCCTCCCGTCCTCCCCCCCCCGGCTCCGCCACCGCCCCCGGCCCCGGCTCTGCCGCGGGGCTCCACCACCCCCGAGGGGGAGGGAAAAGCCGAGAGCGACCGGGCCGGCGGCGGGGCAGCCCGGCGCCTGGCTCTGCCCTCCCGGGCGACGCCACCGATTTTACCACCACTGCGGTAAACGGCGATATCCCCGCCATGTGAGCTCGGGCAGTTGTTCTCTCGGAAACTCCCACGTCCTCCCTCGTATTCCCCGTTTTTCCACCCTTTTCTCTTTGCGGTTTAAAATGGGGAAACCATCCCCACCACATGTCCCCGGGTGAGCACGGCGGGTGGCACCGCCGCTCTCGCCCGTTCGTTTCCCCAGAAGCGGCCGGAGGATAGGCGAGGTGCCGGCCCTCACCCCAGTGCCCCGGGCTGGTCCCACCTCTCCGGGCCGGTCGGGAGGGCCGAACGCCTCCGCGGGAGGAGGCGGTGGTGGCCCCGGGGCGCGTCTACCCCGGTCGGCGGGACGGAGTGGGCAAGGCAGGCTGCTCGCCTGGGCACCCCTGCGTGCCGTGCCGCCGGCCGTATTATTCTTCCAGGAGCCTTGTAGGTTTCGGTATATTCATTCTCGTACAATGGGATTAAACACTAACCGTTATCATCCAAATTAACTAAATTCTGAATAGCAAATGAGGGGGCTTTTATTTTTTTCCTCCTCTTTTTGCTGCACTGGCGGAGATGGAGTTGATCCTCTTACTGTCTGTGTTAACCGCCAGCTGCAGGCACCTGCGAGGCAACTTCTTATACCAGGAAAGTTGTTTATTTGCTCGCTGGCTGTTCCTTCGTTGGTTCCCCCGCGGGCCGGGCTGCCCGGGTCAGCGGCGGGGGGCACGGGGTGGCCGTGGCATCCCCGCGTGTACCGCAGCCTCGTCCTCGGAGGGCTTTGGCGGGGCTGAAGCCAGAGGGAGATCACCCGACACTGCCGCGGTCGGACTGTCACCCTTTAGGGAAGCCAGGAGAAGGCAGGTTTGAGTATTTTTTAGTTTCTCTAGAGCGATTGTTGGCTCTCCTTGCGGGACACCCGTGTACGGCTCTTTGGCAACCCACGGCGGACACCCGCGTCCCCATCACCCTCCACCGGTTTTCGCCTCTCGCCCAGGAGTCCCGCGGGCCGCAGCCTTCTCCCCGGGCAAGGGGCGAGTCGGCGGCCGAGGCGCAAAGCCCTGTCCGGTACGCGCGGAGCGGGATGAGCCCGCCCTCGCCCCGGAGGCTGCAGTGCGAGGGCTGCAGGGCGAGGGCAGGCAGTACCGCCACGGCCGCCCGTCGCCCTCGCCCCGCGGCCGGCCCGGGGGTCCCCGCCTTGTGGGCCTCGGCCCCCGCGTTGCGCTGCCGGGGTGCGCACGGGTGCCGCGTCTCAGTGGCGTGTGGCCGTTGTCCCGTGGGAGCTGGCGCTGCCGACATCTGCCAGACATGGGCTGTGACAGGGAGGTGGAGATCCTCTGGGAGTCGTCAAGCTGAATTGGCATCTGGGTTTGCCTTTTTGAGAAAACAGATAATCTTCCCTCTGATTCTTCACCCCCTCTTTTCTTTTATGATTCCCATATAACGTTGAGGTTACATGCAATTACTTCACCAAGTAATCGAAACTGTGGATATTAGGCTTGAAAATAATTGTCGTGTGCAAGCAAGAAATCAGATAACCAGTCTCCCGTGGAAAGAGTTGTCCATGCAACTGCTGAGTCAAGTGCAAAGTTGTGTCCTAGTGTGGCTAGGGCTGGGGTTGGCCCTGCCAGCATGGTAGCCCCATACTGGAGATCCTGCTGTGTAATGTGGACAGACATTCACACTTCTGGGTGATCTCATGGCTGTTGGGGAGTGGGAGAACTCACAAGGTGCAAAAGGTCCTACTTGTAGAAGTGATAACTTTATTACTTGACAATCCTGGATCTGGAAAGAAGACGTGAGCCCCACTCAAGAGAAAGCATTTAGTTTAGGAGCTTAACCCTCAGCTGTATATAGTTCATCACGTGGTGCCAGCTTTTGCTGTGAGTTAGTTTACTCTTGCACTCTCAGTGCTAGCTTGGCTAGCAGTTTCAGTCTTTTCACAGCTCCTAATGCGCTCTGCCTCTGTGTATGCTTGGTCCACATCTCACATCTCCACCTTGTTCCTCAGGTGCAGAGGTATTCCTTACCTCAATGATATTGTTTGGTCCAGTTGTAGTCCACTTCCATGTCTTCCTTCCTAATGGAAGGGCCATGCTCCTCTGTTTGCTCACCTGCCATGAATAGTGGCATCAGCAGGGGGGAGGTGATAACATGATAGGTCTTGGGACTCCATGCCAATATGGTCCTTTGCAGAAGACGCCATGCTTGTAACTATGCGTCTCTTGTATTGTTGGGTAGATTCAGGGTGCTCTCCTCAAAATCCTAGAGTGCTCAAAGAGGTGCTATTAGTGCTTCAGAAGATTATGTTCTTCTCATTCTGTGAGATATGGTAATAAACCCATAAGCCAAACTTTGATCCTAAAACTCTAAAACTTTGATCTTTATTATAGGAAGTTGTCAAGTATCTCTGTGGTAGAAGACAGGACTTCCAGGTCAGTACTGCTCCTGAGTGCTGCTTTGTGCTTGTCAAATTCCATGTCTGAGGAGGCACAGTTCACTTTAAGTATGTTTTGTGGTGTAATTTCTATATAACATACTCTGACTCTGTTCTTCATGATTAAAAGCTTTTCAGGAATGTAAACTCTGATGTGGATTACTTTTAAATTATTCTTTGTATTAACTTTTTTGAGTGTGGATTGCTTGAAAGTCATTCTCATACATTCCTGTAATTTGTAATATCTCATTTGTTGACTTTTTTTCCCAGATACAAGATTTTAAGCTTATGTTTAGATTTATATGTAGTATAGCTAAAGTATTCAGAATTACATTGGGCAAAATATTTCACTGATTAAAATCAGGCATAGTTATATATGTTATAGCCATTTATAAGGGCTGATTTACATCGACAGAAGACCTGATACAGCTTTTGTTCATCAAATATGTATACATGGCAAAACTTAAGACTGCCCACTGCATGTTTGTACAAAGTGAGTCCTCCCAAGACAGTGGATAGATGTTTGCAGTTTTCCCAATGACAGCTATCTTCCCAGCCATGTCACTATTGAGACAGAATATGTTGCTGTTTAAATGACAGCCTGTCAGAATGAGAACAGAGTGCTAAAATTTATTTCAGTGGGATTTAGGTAATCATGAATCAGTGGGGAGGTGTACATTAAATTGCTTGTGACTGAGGTGTTCTAAATAGCTAAATAGCTAGATTAGTGACTGGCACAAATAAAGGTAGAAAACACAGGGGCTTTTTCTGCAATGACATGTCTAATGCTGAAAAATGTCTAGCCTCTCCTCTCCAGTCTTAGTAAAAACTAAAAACAAACAAAAGTAAAAACTTTTGCTCAGCATGGCTTTACAGAAGTGAAGTTATACTTAATCCACCCAATAATATTCTATGATGATGTGACAGGCTTGGTGGATAAAGAAAGAGCAGTGGATGTTCTGAAGAAGAGAAGGCTTCAGGGTGACCTTATTACAGCTTTTCAGTACCTGAAAAGAACCTACCAGGAAAATGGAGAGGGACTTTTTACAAGGGCACATAGTGACAGTACAAGGGGTAGGGGCTTTAAACTGAAATAGAGTAGATTTAGAGTAGTTATTTGAAAGAAATTCTTTACTGTGATGGTGGCACTGAACAGACTGCTCAGAGAATTTGTGGATGCCTCATCCCTGGAAGTGTTGAAGGCTGGGTTGGATGAGGATCTGAGCAACCTGGTCTAGTGGAAGGTGTCCCTGCCCACAGCAGGAGGGTTGGAATGAGATGGTCTTTAAGATCCCCTCCAACCCAAGCTATTCTATGATTCTGTGATCTTCTTGGCTTTTGATATTTTCTCCTGTAACATCCTTGTAGAGAAGCCAATGACCTGCAGGCTGGATGAGCAGAACTTAAAGCTGGCTGGATTGCTCAGTTCAGAGAGGGATGATCTGTGGCACAAAATCTAGTGTCTAGTAACTCCTGGTGTACCCCGGGGTTCAGAATTTGGTCTAGTCATGTTTAACATCCTCATTAATGAGATGGAACATACCCTCAGCAAGTTCTCACCAGAGAATCATTCTGCATCCAGAAGGCTCTCAACAGGCTAATGAAAAGGGCGGTCAGGAATGACATGAAATTCAGCAAAGGGAAATGCAAAGTCCTGCACCTGGGAAGAAACAGCCCCCTGCACCAGTACATGCTGGAGGGCTGACTGACTGGAAAGCTGCTCTGTGGAGAGAGGCCTGGGGATCCTAGTGGACATCAAGTTGAACACGAGCCAGCAGTGTGCCCCAAGAATGTCAGTGGTATCCTGGTGTGCATTAGGAGGATTATTGCCAGCAAGTTGTGGGAGGTGACCCTGCCCCTCTACTCAGCACCGGGGGAGTCCACATTTGGAGTTCTGGATCCAGTTCTGTGCTCTTTAGTACGAGAGAGAGATGGCCACACTGAAGGGACTCCAGCAAAGGGCCACGAGGATGATTAGGGGATTGGAGCACCTCATGTAGGAGGAGAGGCTGAAGGAGCTGACACTGCTCAGAATAAAGAAGAAAAGGCTCAGGAAAAGCTTACCGCTGTGTTCAAATACCTGAAGGAAGGGTGTAAAGAAGTTGGAGCGAGACTGTTTTCAATGGTTCTCAGTCATGGGAACAGAGGCAATGTGCACAAACAGAAACACAGCAGTTCTGCCTGTAATAGGAAACAGCTCTTCTGCTGTGAGGATGGTTAATCACTGAAACAAGTTGCCCACAGAGTTTGTGGGGTCTGGAGATGGTCCTGGGCAACGGCCTCGAGGTGGCCATGCTTGAGCAGGGAGGTTGGACCAGATGACCTCCTGAGATGTCTGCCAACCTCAGCCAAGTTCTGTGTGCTTCCTGTGTGAATATTTAATTTTGGTGTAATTCAGCCGCACTTTGGTTTGGCATAGAAGAAATGTATTTTTTCTTACTCTACACAGCAGATTGAGCTCTTTTACTCTGTTCTCAACAGGACAATTCATTTAGATACAGGGTTTTTACACCTGTGTCAAGAAGAATAAATGGGAGGTAAGCACAGTCTTTCTGTTAATTGTAGTTCACCATGTGTTGTATTGCAACTCGGCCCATTAAAGACTCATTAACATCCATTATACTTATGACTGCTTTGTAAACAATGCTAATTCAATAGGACTTCAGAGCTTAATTCCCTCTAGAGTCCTTTGTAACTCCTAGCCATGACTTTCTTTCTAGCTGAAGTGGAAAAGGGGACCCCTGTGAGAGATTTATGGACTCTGCAAAGCCTATTAATTTAGTAATGCCATAGTTCAAGCATCTTATTATTATGAACCCTCAGTACTGAGCTTATTGAGTGGACTGGGGACTTATAGGACTTTTCAGCAAAACAATATTCTTTGGTTCAGTCCAGCTTTGCTCTGATTTCCCAGAGACTGAGTGGACCAAACACTAGTCCCTGCTACACTGGCTTCTAAAGAATTATTTCTGAAATGTGCCCTTGTTGCTAACTTAGAGAGTTAGGATGCTGCATTATGCGTAGGCTGTGCCAAGGTTCCCCTGTATAACAGGGAGGTGATATCAATGGTCCTGCATGCTACACTGGTGGCTGGCTTTTGTGAGGTTAATCCAGCGTTAACATATGGCAAGCAGCACAAGTCTAAAATCTCAGAGACTCTGTGAAGGCAGGTAATATAAAGTTTATATTGTGAAATTAAAAAGAGAGAGGGACTGATGCCTCAGGGTTCCTGCAGAGTCTGCCTGTCTTCGAGGCAAGGGCTGCAGCTCCAACCAGTTGCCTTTTGCAGCTTCATTATTGCTGTGCAGGTGGGGTGGCCAGCCCTCCTGCTGGCTCTCTGTCGTGGATACTGAGTGGTCTCTGTTGCTGAAGGTTGAGTCAGCACTTGTTTCTCTGTATCCCATTGCAGCTTTGAGTTATCTAGCAGTTTGCTTGTCTCCTTTATTCAAAGAGAGAGGAGATGGATACAGCCAGGAAGGGAGGAACATGCAGCTTGGAGGCACTGTTCTGTCTGCTACTGGGAAAAGGTTAAAAGAGTTAAAGGCTTTCCATTGCTATCTGACTATTTGTTCTGTGAAAGTCTTAACCTTCTGACTGAACACTGAAAAGTGTTCTGCTTCTGGAAAGTTTAGGTAGCTCTTCTTCAAGTCAAGTTCTTTGTCTCACTCGCTGCCAATAGCCCTCACCTGTTTCTGAACTCATAGCCCAAAGGCAATCCAAAAGGTTATGATAACATGTGAAGATCCCACAAATTCCACAAAAATAAGTATGACATTTGCTTGCATGTCCTGGCTCTAAAATGATAATTTCTTGCGTAAGTATACCTTTGATGATAGCAGGGTAAGATCTCTTCTGCTAGACAAACAAAACATGACAAATGCAAACACTTTCTTTAAAAGCTGTCAAAGTATTCTTGGTAAGCATCATCCCCTGCTCGCCCTGTTCTTTGACTCTTTCTTAGTGCATGCCTATCTAATGTCAGAGGGAGAATAACAGAGCCCTGATCATACCTTGCAGGGACATTCTTCTGCCAAAACTGTGTATATCTGACACAGGGATAGCAGATGGTGACCAGATATTTCTGCTACAACTCTCCCTTCCTGGATAAAATTTAGAGCATAATAAAATCTCAGTATTCCTAAGTCATGAGCCCCCAAACTCTTAAGATAAGTGAAAAGCCCCCAAACTCTTAAGATAAGTGAATAGTCAGGAACTTAAAATTGTCAGCAATAGTAACAAGCCATCAGAACTTTGTTTATTTCAGTGGTTTTCCATTTGTTGTTTTTCCTTCCTCAACTTTTATGACTCAGGTCCTCAAGCATTCTGCATAACCATTGGAATAGAAAAGTAATTTTTATTAAATCCTTAGATCCTGAAGCAGAAGTGTAAACCACCAAATATAGTTAGATTTCCTAAATGAAAACACAACTGGTTTAGGAACACTAGAAAATGTATCAGTGCTAGATATGGTGCCACCCATTTTTCATTTCATCTGACTCATTTTTTAAACTTATTGTAGCAGGCAGGGAAGAAGTACACATGTCCCCTCTGGCTTTAATGCCATGTCCATTTTGATGGAAAGCTACTTTACATGTCATGAGCATGTATAACCATCTTGTGCATGGTCTGAGGTCTCATTCTTCCTTCACATTCATATCCCACCCTCTTGATGGCACAGATAGGGGTGTGTCTGGGCACCCAGCCTGTTGTGGTGCTTTGAACATTAGTTATTGCTTTTTCTAATGAATTTGGTTTGTTTATGGGATAGGGGAAAATAGAACATGAAAGTGTCAGTGCTAGAAAGGAGAGCTGGGAAGAGTTTCTCAGTGGCAAGCACTGGAATCACTTACTCCATTCTATTGATCTGGCATTGTTTCACCCAATATATGTACGTACATGAAAATAATATGTAAATGGCAGTGGTATGAAAAGCACAAACTTCTGCACTGTTATCTTATATGAATATATGAAGATCCATATAAAATGCTGATTGGAGTGTCACTGTGCCCCATGGCACTTGTGGCTGACAAGCTAGAAGGGAGTGGAGAATAAGTCCCACTGTTTGGTCCTGGCATTTGCAACGTGGGACCATCCAAATTCTTCTTCCACAGCCCATCTGTGGTGCTGATGACAGGCACCATTAGATAAAGAAACGACATTGCCTGTATTACTTGTCACCAGTAACTTTTTAAAAATAGCTTAATGTCGAGCAGTGTTAACACTCGTGGCAAACAGGCAGGCTTTTCTTCCATCACATGAGCATCGTCGCCGGGGAGGCTGCTCATCTCTCTCCCCGAGTGGAAGCCTACAAGGCTTTGTGTAAAACTGCGGGAACATTAGGGGTTGGCTACTGCCCTCTAGTGATTGTCACCAGCGCCTGAGGTTTTAACTCGCCTTTTATTTTCTAATCAAATTGCTAAAAATAAACTTTGTGTGTGATCAGATGCATGAATTCAGTATTATGAAACAGTGCCTGATTCATCAGATCTCAGAATTTATCCCAGATGATGAAATGTTCCTAGCATGGACACCAGCTGATACAGCTCTAAAAATACAGTTAATGCAATCCAAGCATGCTGTTAGGCATTTATATTGTCACCTAAGTTAATATTTCCCAATTCTTAAGATACTTATATACCTTGGTTTGACTAAGCTTATTAATAGAATTTTTGCCTAAATAAAAACATTGCTGCATTTTGAATACAGCATTTCAATAATAATCAAGTCACCCTTATTTGAAAAAAACCTCAACATAACAAAACAATGACTATGGGAAGCTTTGTAGAATATAAATTATTGAGAAACAGAGTATATGGTTCAAGTCATGGTTTAGCTGAATTTGTGAGTAGCATTAGACACCTCTCTCCCTTTTTTTTTTTTCCCTCTGTGCTAAAATGATCAAATATCTGCTAGTTAAGAAGTAGGATGTGTGGTTTTTTGCTCTAGTTATTGATGCAAAGTGCTCAGCTCCCCGATTAAGTTCTCATCAAATGTTACCTGATGGAAAGGCTGCTTGAGCAGAATTCTGATGCTGGCATTAGAGGGCAGCCTTGAGGGTTTATTTGATTTTTTTTTTTTTTTTTTAATATATCAGTCTGGCTGGGATCTAATTTAAAGCAGCTTGAGGCTATTTTTGCTCTAAACGCAGCGCAGTCATTTAAAACCCCCTGTCTCATTAAGTCCAGCCCCCGGCTGTGCCGCTCACCGCTGAACATCAACAAGCACGGGTTAGGAGCAGCCCGATTGCTCTGCAGGTGGAGCAGCTGCAATTCTGAGATCCTCAGAGCGACAAGTGTGCTGATCTAATTGGCCTGTGTATGAAACACACCAGGCAAGGGAGTCACCTTTACTTTTATCCTGCAAGAGTAATTGAGTGGTTCACAGCTCTGGCTTGTTTTCAGCAACGCAACTTAGTGAAATGAATGTGCTGAAGTTCTCTCCAGCATCACACAGACTGCTCCAGACATATGTACAGTACAGCTTATTTGTTCTGCCATGCCTTTTGGCCTCTTGCTTCTAGGCCCATGAACACCGCTTACCATCATCATCTGTAGGTACCATGTCTTCTCATTTCATCGCTTATCCTTCAGACTTATGTAGGGCAAAGGTTACAAAAGTTCTTGGCATCTGCCATATCATGTAGGAGGAAAGCTGCATCAGCAGAAATTGTCTTGTGTAATCTACTGATATTTTTGGAGATATGTTTGGGTAATAAAATGTTCATTTGTCTGCTGATCAGACTGCCTCCTATACAGTAAAAATTGTGTGTTGTAGAAAAATGTCCTTAAGAAAGCTTTATAAAATGAAACCTTACAAAGGCATGAGAATAATTTACAAATCCCAGATTTATATTACTTATAAGGAAAGGTTCTGGAGCAAATAGAAAGCAAATGTTCTTTAATTAACATCGGATTGTCAGAGGATAATGATTCATCCATCAGCTGAGGGCAGGGGAAGGTGAAAAGAAATGTGTGGAAAAAATTACGAGCTAGAGGAGAACGTATTTCAGATCCTGAATCACCTCTGCATAAACCATGTTGATAGCTGCTCTGTTTCCTGATGATTGTTCCAAATTCAGCAATCGCTTGTCTTGAAATGATCTTGAATGGTCCTAAAAATAGCTTGATACTGGAGATGCCCATTTTTCCAGTAATTTCCCTAAAATGTCAGCAGAATTATTGGCTATACAAAACAATGCTCTGTCTTCATCTCTATGGGAAGATGATGTTTGTCTGCTGCGATACAGTACTTCCCAAAACAGCATCCTCTCAATTCCTATGGTTTTCAATGTGCCCTAGATACTTTCGAAGATAACCCCATTTATGGCTGACAGCTGCAGAGGTAGGAAAGTCTCCTTTCCCCTGAGCTGGTAGTTAGGCCATTTAAAAAGGGGAACAGGGACCTCGCCAAGTGCTTTGCTAACAGAGCAGATTTTTCCAGGTAGTGAGGTAAACTAGAAACTTTTTAGGGTGGCTTCAGGTCCTCTAAAAACTGGCTGAACCTGAGTCAGGCTGGCTTTTGCCCCTTGGTCTCCTGAAAACCTCTTTCCCCTGCTGCTGCATACATCTGTGCAGAAGAAACCTGCTAGGAGGTTTTCCCACTCTTATCAGAGTCATACTGATTCTAGCAAAAGCCAGGAATCTGGAAAGACTTGATTTCCACTAAAATCAGCCCACAGCAATGCCTTTTGATACTAGATACAGAGGAATCTCTTAAGTATCACTAGGAGTTCAGCATTTGAAGTGTGAAAATCCTGACCATCTCGTATGGTTTGTTGCTTCAGGTGCATCAGTCAGCCTGCAGTAAGCATGCTCTGAAAACAGCCAGAAAGTCCATAGGAGGATGGTTCCAAATCTTTGAAAACATAATAAATAGCAGCTCAATGAAGCAACAGACTCTGCTACTGCTTGAGCACATCCCACACTGCTGTTTCTGTGGAGGCACTTGCAGATGTTTGGCATACAAGTCAAACTTACATGACTAACGTATTACAGCATAGAAGCACAGAATATCCTGAGATGGAAGGAACCCACAAATATCATCAAGTCCAGCTCCTGATATTGCACAGGACACTGCAAGAGTCAAATCAAGTGTCTCTTGAGGGGCACTGAGAGTGCTAGTCCAAACACTTCTTGAACTCTGTCAGATTTGGTGCTGTGACCACATCCCTGGGAAGCCAGTGCCCAACTACCCTTTGGGTGATGACCATTTTCCTCATATCCAACATAAACCTCCCCTGACACAGCTTCAGGCCATTCCCTCAGGTCCTGTCACTGGTCACCACAGAGAAGGGATCAGTGCCTTTCCCTCCTCTTCCCCTCATGAGGAAGCTGAGAACACAATGAGGTGTCCCCTCAGTCTCCTCCAGGATGAACAGACCAAGTGACCTCAGCCACTTCTTATGTGGCTTCCCCTCAAGGTCCTTCACCATCTTCCTTGCCCTCCCTTGGATGCTCTCTAATACCTTTATATCATTCTTATATTGTAGTGCCCAAAACTGCCCCCAGCCCTTGAGGTGAGGCTGCCCCAGTGCAGAGGGGCAATCCCCTCCCTTGCCCAGCTGGCCATGCTGTGCCTGATGCACCCCAGGACACAGGGGCCCAGGTTGGCCCTCCTGGCCATGTTCAACTTGCCATCAACCAGCACCCCCAGGTCGCTTTCCATGGCACTGCTTTCCAGCATTCTTATTCCCCAGTCTGTATTTTCAGGGTTTCACTGTCCCAGATGCAGAATCCAGCACTTTTCCTTGTTGAACTTCATGCACTTGGTGATTTCCCAGCTCTCTAATTGGTTGAGGTCTCTCTTCAGGGCCTCTCTGCCTTTGAGGGAGTCAACAGTTCCCCAGTTTAGTATTATCAGCAAATTTAGACTACCTGTCAATCTTGTATTCAAGTTGTTTATAAAGAGAGTGAGGAGAAGTAGCCCTAAAATGGAGCCCTGTGGAACCCCACTAGTTACTGGTCACCAGCCAGAATATGTGCTGTCACCTAAAACCATACAGTGGAAGAAGAAAAATAATTCATCCCAGGGAACAGCATCTCAGTAGCTTTCTCCAGTGTTATAACTGGCCTCCTCCCTTTGGAGATGGTGGTCTGCAGAGCCCTATCTTTCTTCAGACTGTCCTCAGATGGTCTTCCCTCTGACCTGCTCCTGGTTGCCAACATGCAGCTCCTGGGAAGAGAGAACCCTATACATATTAGCAAGTGATAATAATTGACTTTAATCCCTGCACCTGAATTGTCACAAGTTATTCTATCTGTCTAGTTTGATAACTGGCAACCCCATGTGAAAAAAAACTCGTGTGGGGACAGAGTCCTGTCCCAGCAGATCTGACTTATGGGGCTGGGCTGGGTTGCACAAGGGAGGCCCAGGGAAGCTGCCAGCAGCCTACCCCAGTGCTCTGCTCAGCTAACTGAATAACAAGGGAGGAGGATGATGAAAGATAAAAATTAAAGCTGGGGGAGTAACTGGTGTTTAAGCATTGGAAGTTTTTCTCTGGTGTCTGTTGCTCAGGCCTGCACAAAGCTGTTTGTATGCAAATGGTGGACTTGCCCATGCTAACTGCTGCTCACCTTCTCTTAGCACAAAGCCCCAGTCTGAGGAAACTACCAAAACACTGCAGACAGCAGGAAGGAAATACAGCCTTTTGTTAATGAGGCATCCAGAAGAATTTTGGCAACGATTTTATATTGATGGAATTAATAATGCTTAGCACTACTGGCATATACATAGGATACTCAGTGGCAGTTGGATAAGGCTAAGAGGTAGAATGGGAAGAGAGATAATAAAGTTTCTCATAAAGATTATTTTCCCAGATTTTTTTTTGTCATCTTTCATTACTTTTTTCCCCCTCTCTTTTGTGCTTTGGAATCTCTTCTTCCACCATCCATACGCTTACGTGTGGCCAGGATATACAGAGTCAGTCTTCTGCATATTGCTATTTCCTCTTACTAGTGTTTTTGTGGAGGTGAAAGCCACAGCCTCCCCTATTTGTGTTGGACCTGTGATCAAAAACCTATAGGAAACATGTATTTGCTGGACAATTTGAGATTACGATTGTCCAAAGATAATCTCAGAGAAACAAGTTATTAATTCAGCACCTGTGCAGGTTGTTTTTAGGTAGAGTATGTTATGCTGTGTCTGTCTGAAAGAATTTGGTTTGAAATAATTACAGGGAAAAAAGTGGCTGTCTTGTTATGATGGTACCCAAGAGCAAATGTGCAGTGAAGAGCACTGGCAAGCAGCACACACAGCATTGCAAGAAATGCTTTTCAGTGCATTTGTTGTATAAAACAGAAGCACCACATGTGGCTTTAATCCTGTTCTTCATACTGCTAAACTAAACAGATTTACCTAAAATCAGAAGGGGCATGTTAAGTGATGTTGATCTACCTTTTTGAGATATATCTGTGGCATGCATCAGTGAATTGTTTTCATAAGCCTTCAAAGTGGCTTGAAACCTAAAAACACTAATAAATCTGGAAGTGAAGTTAGGAGAGTACGGGGGGGGGGGGGGGGGGGGGGTTGTACCTCCGTATTTTTAAAAAGTATCTTTATCTGAAATGCCATGTTAGCCAGATAAGATTGCTCTGTAGGATGGGAAGGAGACTGTCAAGAAATATGTTGATGAACTAATAGACTGATGCACACTGAGGGGCTATTTGAACACTAAGGGACTGGTTTAATATTAATTTTAGATTCCCACCAAGGTAAGAAGTCTGAGCTGTCCTCTTGACCATCATGACAGGGATGGGGGAGAGGAGAAATTGGTCAAGAATGTATATGAGAGGCTGGACGGATACACAACTGTGCCTGTTGGCACCTGGAACAGAATTGTTTCATTCTACTGTACAAGTATGCTATTTTTACTAAGCAATGATTTTTATCCACAGTTTTGTAAGTCCCTGCATTGCAAGATCTTTTACTTGGATCCTCACCTAACCTTGGCCTATAGATATTTTCCTTTATATATGGTCAACAAAGGAAACCATATGTGTAGATTACTTACACTGACCAAGTCATTCTGCTACAGGTGTCAGCACTGGAGCCTTTAGGCACAGTTTCTGGTCTTTATTTACTTTTTTCTTCCTCTTTCCATGTGAGCTGGCCTTGCTACTGCTTGTATCTCAAGCCATTCCCATTCTGTTGCAGAGGAGGTCTTGGAAATCACCCTAGTCATGGCAATGTAAATTGTTATATTATTATTTTAGACCTTCTCCATTTGGCAGTTGCCTGGGTGCCTCTCAGCTCTCTGCAGAGGAGTGCTGAGGCTCAGCAGCTGGTACTGCAGGCACTGACTGCACAGTGCAGGGCAATGAGCAGGAGGAGGAAAGGGGCTATGGCTACTGCCACTCTTGGTCTTGGGTGTTCTCTTTCAGACCAAAAGTAATTTTATTTCACTGCTACTGGGCCTTTAAACTCCACAACAGTCCATGTGAAACTATTGGAGTAATTCCATTAATACCAGAGGGCATTAAATTATGTCTCTGATGGCACTGGAAACTTCTATTTTCACTTGTTAACAGTTTCAGCCTACTTAATATTTTTATTTAAACTTGCATGTTCATCTTGGTAATTTTCTAAACATGGAGTTAAAACACTGAAGTGTCAGTGCATACTTTCTGTGGTAATAATACTACTGATTTTTGCACTGAATATTTATTTTCATGAAAAATACAACTTTATTTTTTAAGGCAGGTAATGTCTGAAGAAGTATGTGGTTTTTCAGATACGTGTGGATCAAAAGATTTAATTCACCTCTGCTCTATTGCTTCTGAACTCAGTGAATTTACATTAGTGTTAAATTTGAGCAAACCTTTCCTGGCAGCTGTCAATCTGCTCTAGTCTTTAACCTCACTGTTAAAAACAACCTCTTAAATAGGTTTTGGAGATGTGTTTGGTTAAGAGAGAGAGATATTTCTTCTTTATTCCAAAGTACAGAATACATAAAAGAGCACCTGAGCTGCAAAAATGTCTTGTAATGCTGATGTTCAAGCACAAGCAATTACCAGATGGGTGCCAGGAGAAGAAAGATCTGTAAGGAAATGAAAAGCCCTAGAATGTATCCCATGCAGCAGGACATGGTGCAGGGAGCCCACAGCTAGCACCAGCAAAACCTATGGGGGTCCAGAAAAAAAGAAAAGGAAAAAAGAAAAAAAAGCAGCTTTCATTCATCGATTTTATACAGACTCTCCTTACTGGAAGTTGGGGCACACCTTCTTTTTCATTCAAAGCACTTTTTTATGTGCCACTGCTGTGTTATCAAAGTGATAAATTGTGGTCTCAGGCAAAACAGTTAAAGGGAGAAGGAGGATGACATTAAAAGAAAATTTAGGAAGAAAACCAGACTAATTTTCTTGATTTGATCTATTATACTAAGGCATAATCTTTCAAAGTCGCATTAGCAGTAATCTTTAAACGTCCTGGGCAGAAAGCTCAGGGGAGCACTGTAGGGAATTTTCCAACCCTGGTAAAAGGGAGAAATAAATTGCTTAATAAGCTATTCTCCATTTGTAATCCTTATTACATTTCACCCTAATCACTGAGCATTAACAGCAGCGGCTGTGATAGCAGAAGTCGTACATTTCAGATCAGACAGTTTTCCCTCTTTTTCTGAGAACTTCATTTTCCAGTACTATTTTGGGATTTTGGGGACTTTATTTAGCAATGTAAATTTTAGTTTCCAGAAGCACAGACGCAGATTTTGTAATAAACTTGATGAAGGCAAATTGCTGTATTCAATATCAATGAGATGATACATTGTCAAGAAGTTTAAGATTTTTAGAAATTTAAAGGGCCAGATAAGCTCAGGTACTTCAAGTGTTTTGCTAAATAAGATTGTATTTAAGACTGCTTCTTTTCCAGTGGAATTTGTACTCTTCAATCAGTGTGAAAGGTTTGTCAATTGAGGGCTTAACCCGATAAGCAAACAGTCAAATGCCTAAATAAGCTCTTGCTAAGTGGGTGTCGTTTTCCTGTGGTTCTCGGAAAACAACATACGTGAAAGGTGATACAATTTGACCTCTAA
Organism: Pyrgilauda ruficollis; assembly: GCF_017590135.1. NCBI lineage: Eukaryota > Metazoa > Chordata > Aves > Passeriformes > Passeridae > Pyrgilauda > Pyrgilauda ruficollis. The sequence goes on along the minus strand of NW_024526599.1, from coordinate 15,596,603 downwards.
ACATGCTGTGAAGATTGGTAAACAATCCAGGGCATCTCCTACAGACTGAGGAAAGCTCTTCCAACAGATAAAGATTTGTTGTAGCAATACTAGGTTTAGATTAAACAGTGGATTTGATATTTTCTACTATTTGACCTAATTTTTGTCGTTTTGGTAGAAAGTAGTGTTTTCTCTATCTGACCTTTCTGGCATTTGTGAGCTACATTTGGAAATGAGCCTTGAGCCTCAGCCCAGGTATCCCACTGGAGAAATGGAGACCTGACCCTTCAGTTAATCACTGGGATGTCCTGTGCAATGCTTGAGATATCATACATCCCTCAAACCAGCACCCAGAGTTCAGGTACTTCTGCACCGTAGCCTGGTGGTTACTCTTGCCAGGCACATGGGAAACAGTGGGTACCTTCCTTCTGCCACCAATGCACCCATGCCTGCTTTCCCTTGGGAAGTTTTTCCCATATTTTTATTTTGTTTTCTGTATTGGGTGTGTTTGCTTCCGCAGCAACATTAATGTCATTTTCCAGATGAGACATTTAGTTGAGGTTGTGTAAATTCTTCACGGTTGTCATTCATCTTTTTCTAATGCAAGGAATTATCTTCCTGATTCCTTCAAATGGAACCTGGGTTAAATCTGAGGGTTCTTCTTCAGATCCATAATAAGGTCACAAAAATGCTGGTCTGGCTGTCCCTTGCTAGGACATTTGACAGTTTTCTTCAGGACTTGGTCCATGACACAGCTGCAGTTCACAGTCCATGAGAGACCAAACAGTGTGTATTTGATTTGGACTGACATGTCAGCTCAGCTTGGGATTTTGCCCTTCACCAGTGTTTCATTGTGCATGTTTTACAATTTTGCAGTCTAAATCACAAATCATCCATTTGGGGATTTAAAAACTCAATGTTTTTCAAAGGAGCAGGGGAAGAGGGAGACACTTTCAGCAACAGCTTGGCATGATAAGAGCAGAGCAATGCTGACATATATCTCCTCTAGACATATTTAAAGTCCACATGGAAGTGATCCTGTGCAGCCTACTCTGAGTGAACCTGCATTGGCAAAGGGGTTGAGAGAGCCAGAGAGCCCTCCTAACCGCAACCATTGTGTGATTCTGTGATGAAGTATAGAAAAACTTCAGCACTGAACGTCTTCACCAGAGTATTCTCTGATTTCATGTAGACTTTGGCACTGCTGTCCTTCATGGCTCTGATTCACATGTGCTTTCATCTGCTGCTTCAGATTCTCATCTGTGCTCACAGTATCAGAGCATTGCCATAGGTCAGTGTGATGGCTGTCCCTTTCTTTGGCCAGCAAATTCTCTTTGCTTTGTCCCAAATTAATTCTGAATCTCCCTATACCATTTTGCTAAACACTTCTTGTCTTAAGTATGAATTATGTCTCTTGTTAGAAGTTCACCAATCTTAGTTACAGATCTGCTTGCTGTTAACCCTTTCTTTTTGTACTTTAAACTATGCTACTTACATGTCTGAACTTTATAAGGCACCTTACTCTTCATTCTTTTTACAATGTTTCACAGTTGACTAGTTTTCTTTGGTCAGCTGGAAGCTCCTACAAAGTAGTTTTGAGCTGCCTGTTGCTAGAAATTAGACTTCTGATTGTTTTCCTTTCTGCTGAGACTCAGGGCTTGTGGATAAAGCATAGGTTGTCTTCTCCAAGGTGATTCTCCTGGTTCCTTTTCCTGGGTTCAGTATACACTAAGAGTTGTGACTCTGATGGAGATCTGTCTTGTGGTGTCTGAGCTCTACCTGTGCAGCACTAGGACTAATTTCACAGCAGTTTTGTAAAGGTCTGTTTCCCTGCAAGCATGGCTTGCTGTTACCCTCCCACTCTGCACATGGATATGACAGTTCAGTGAGGACTGGAGAAAAGACAAGAGGTGTGATGGCTTAAGAGGAATTGAGCTATGGAGGAAGTGTGGCTGGACTGATGTATTTTGTTTGGTAAAAAGGTGAAGCCCCTGGAAGAAGTTGATGAACTGGTAGTTTTTATTGGGACCACATATTTTCTTCAGGAGGACCCCAAGGAGTAAAGCTGGATTGTTTTGACAAGTCAGCATTGAAAAATAATATTGATCCACCTAGTAATCATACCTCCTTATTCTGTTTCTCTTATGCTTCAGATAGTTTTATTTTCCTTTTGTGAGTGTGATAAGAAAGAGTACTAACCTAAAATACAGTGTAAATGTAATATCTTAGGAACTACTTGAGGTGGGATGCCTAGAAGTATTGCCACTGAATTTTCTGACAGGTGTTTCTTTTGCATTATGCCTTTCAGCTAGAGACTCCTTGGTAAGAAAGGTGTGGTGAACCTCAGATCAGTTTGTTTACTTGATTTGAAAGTAGCTTTTAAGCTAGGTACTTAATCCTCTTCTGTTACTCAAGAAACTGTCACTGAGACCAGGAGTTTCAGCTGAATCATTGCCATGACTGAGTCTGTCTGCACTTTGTATTTTAGATAAAATAGAAACATCTTTCTGTTGATGATGAATTTTTTACTAATAAGTCTTTAAATGTAACAAAGTATTTTTAAAACAAATGGCTATTTGTAAGCCTTAAATGTGTATAAGGAAAAAGTTATTTAAAAATGCCATTGTGATATGGTGCTAAAACAGCTTTGGGACACCTCTGCCTGCATACTCTCCTGCAAAAGTGTGAATCTCTATTTTATATGGAATGGCAAGAGTTTTTACAAATAATAGAAGACAAATAATCTTTACAAGCAGTAGACATGTATGATGTATTTCAAAAGGATAATTGATTTAAAATTGTATGAAGTGACACAATGTGCACAGCTTCCATCAGCAATACATTGAGAACATTTTGTGACTTGGGAAAAAGGCTCTTAGAAGTATTTGAGTGGGACCAAAAAGTCACTTTGGCTGCCAAACAGTTGTGCAGGGGCTCTTTCAGTCTTTGGCCACACTGTGCAAATCCAGTCTAATCTGGTTAGTCTTAAAATATACGGGTCCACCTATAAAATACAGCACATATAATCATGTTTATGTGGGCTCTGGGCCAACAGCAAGAAGCATGGGTGAGTTAGCATGTTGAAATGCACGGATGTGAATATCAATATGCAAGATTATTAATATTTTTGTTTGAGTTTATCTCATTAAAAACTGTGCTCACTGTATTTTGGTAGACTGAAGGGTTTTTGTTTGTTGTTTGGTTTTTTTAATGTAGAATCACTTGATGGGCATACTGTGCAGATTGTACAATCATTGTGAAAATGAGAGTCGGCCTTTTGTAACCTCCACCCTTCTTTATTAGGTTATCTCTTGCCTCAGTGATCCTCTGCCTAATGAATTCTAATTCTCTGTACCAATGGGAGCAGTTTGATCCTATTTTGCCCCCTCAGGGCACCTCAGCATATGTGAATGGTTAACTCTGATCTCAGATAACTGGTTGCATTCTTTCGGGAAGCCCGAGCCAGTGACATTATTTTAACCTTTTACCTACTTAACTTTTCCCTAACAACTCTAGTTCCCTCTGCTCTACCTACCTTGCAGCCCAGCAAAAGGCTCAGGTATTCACAGCAAATACATAACACATAATACATGATACATGCAAAGACATATGCTTGTAACTTGCAAAATACTAACATTCTCCTCCATGTTATTGTCCAGTCTTCGCTGCTGAAGGAACTGCAGGGATGACAATTTAAAATAGTTTTGTATTTGGAATTGTGTATCTTTCTCCAACATGCAGTGTCACAACAGGGTTGGCAAAGGAGCCTGAAAGCGAGCATGGGCCCAAATTGCTACAACAGGCTGATGAAATGCTGGAAAAAGCAGTGTTGCAAGTCAGGCAGAGGTAAGCAACAGGCATGGGGGCTGGGAGTGTGAAGAGTCCAGACTCTAGGAAACCCAGTCTGCTGAAGTCTCAGAAGGTGCAGAGGTCATGCAGTCAGCCTCCAGTGTGGGAAGCTGCCACTTGCCCAAGGGTCACCATGGTGCTGATGGCCCTGGGGAAGGAACCCAGCTCAGCCTAGCTGTGCAGATGGAATGTGATCTACAAGCTAGGATGCACCTTAGACGTCTTTTGCTCTTTGGTGTGTTTAAAATACAGCTTGCATCCATGCCAAGGTTCATGGACCTGACCTTGTTGGCTCACAGAAGCTCTACAGAGCTTGATGGATGGTCATGGGAAGGGCACCTGGAATATCTTGCCTGCAGCACACACAGATCACAGGGATGTGGCCATAGGGTTTGCAGGGACTTTCCCCAAGAAATCTGCATGCACAGCTCTGTGCAGAAACAGTTATTGGGCAAAAAGCCCAAGGCTGTGCTTTGATGGAGCACTTTGGCACCAAGGCGTGCTGAAGAGGTAGAGGATCATTCAGTTATCTGCAGTGGCATTCTTGTGGCAATGGCATCAGGAATGTTAATGAAAAAGAACATTAAAATCTGAACTTTTTTTTCAACACTGGAAACCAGGAGCAGATAATGTACTATCCAGACTAAGGCAGTTGCTTGCAAATTACAGTTTTACTAATAACAATATTTGGTTGGTAAAAATGGGGAAAAAAAAAGTGGAGACACAGAAGTAATTTTTTCCTCCCTCTTTTTTTTTTTTTTTTTTCCCCTGAAACATCCCACAAATCTCCACTGGTTCAGAAAAAAAAACAAAAAAAACCCAAACAAATGTTCCTTTTTGTTTTCTATTTATTTTAAAATTAAATTTGGGTTGAAAGAGCAATTTGAAATGACAGGCTGAACTTTTGTACTGAAAATGTCAAAAGGAAAAAATAAAATGTAGTGGTGAGTAAATGGTGAGGTGGAAGTCTGAAACTGTTGATATTGATATAAATTTATGACTAGTTTTGAGCTGCAGAGAAAAACACAATGACTACAGATCATGGGTTTGAAATCTCTCTGTACTGGGCCAGGGATTAAAACAATAATTGTTCAGACACAATTATTTTCAGCATGAAGGCAGTTGTCTTCAAGGAACACTGCCATTCTGCTTATTCTTCTTGAGATTTCTGTGTAGTGTCCTCCTTTTCCCCCACTTTGCCTGTGGACCAGTAAGACAGTTGAATAAAACAGATACTTGAAAACAAAATAAGAGGGAAATATTCCTTAAATAAAGTTGTCAAGCATGGAAATGTTCTGCCATAGGTGTCTGAATTGTTGTTATTAATTGCCAGAGCATAGAAGATTGCTTTTGGACTGGGTGCTAATATATTCTGAGCAAACAAATATTCCCACCCTGAGCAGCTTGGTCTGTGTTAAAGCCCACCCTGAGGAGCTTTGTCTGGGTCAAAGGCTAAAGACATTTTGTCAAGATAGGATGAAACTGAGGAGCTGCAGTACAGCCTGATAGACAATAATGCCAGCAGATCTCTTCTAATGGTTTTCCTGAAGGCCTTCTTAGTGAAGCAGGGTTTAAAAAAAACATTAAAATGGAAGGAAAACATGGAAGAACCTCAGGAAGGCAGTGACTAAGGGTGGATGTCAATAGGTGGGAGAGGCTTTTAGCTTTGCACTGGAGGGAAGAATGGCAGGTTAGGTCCAGGGACTGGGGAGGGGATGGGCACAGATGTGAGCTACATCCATCTCTCAGATGGGATCACCAGTGCACTGAGAAGTTAAAGAGCAGTGTAATAGGGGGAAAATGCTTTTAAGGATGTAGGGGAGCAACTGGCCCTGTGCCAAACAGGTATCGGAAGTAAGCCCAGGAATATGATGCCCAGTTGATCTATTGGGCCCCAGTCCAAGAGGAGCAGGTAGGGCTTGAGGCTCTTCTTAGAACTGCTTGCTTGCCCAAGGAAGAACTCTGGAGAAGAATTGCATTTGTAGCTAATGGTTCACCTCACCATTGATGCTTGGTTGGAAAGGATGCTGAGGTATTTTGTTCAGGAACTGAATGCTCTTTATATTGTCTTGCTTATGAAATAAGCTCTGGCTGACAGATTTTGTCTGCTTGGTTTCTTTGATTTTGGTTTTGGGTAATTTTTTTTTTTTTTTTTGTTGGGAGGGGGAAGTGGGGGAGTTGGTGGTTGTGGTTGGAGTTGTTCTGTTTGTTTTGTTCTGTAGTAGCAGTGGCATTTGTTGTCCCAGGCTGGAAGCAAGATCAGCCCCTGTGAACATGAAAAATTCTAATCTGGTGATATAGAAGTATAAAAGGAGCTGTGGGAAAATGAATATGGTCCATAGATTTTTCCATAGATTAAATGAGCAACAACTTGTGCCAAGAGAACTGGTGGAAGGGTGTAATATTAGAGGCAGAAGCCAGCCTGTAATGAGGGGATGGTGTTTCTGGAAGAGGACAGAACACTGTTGTGATAAGAAGACCATCCTTCCTACAGGATTTCTCTCAGAGATGAGCTATAGTATCAATCCAGGTGACAGGTGTTGATAAACTAGTAGAAGTGGTAATGGATGAAAATGGGAATAAAACATAGAAGAGGATATGGAATGGTGAGAAATAATACTGTGCTAATAGATAAGAGAAGGTGAAACCAAGAAGGAAGGGCCAAAGTATAACAATTCCTTGCAAACCACATCTCACAGGATGGAGTGTATTTGGGGAAAGCTTAGGGAGCTAGTGACCAAAGAACAGCTATACATTAAATGAGGAAATGGAGGTGAGCTGTTTGCAAAAAACATCTTAATTCAAGACCCTGTTTTAAATGGAAGTAAAAAGGGCTGTAAATTCCATGAAGTTGTGATGATGGTAAAATATACAGCTGAGGGATGGAATGGTTCCTTGAGAAGAAAATTGAATTAATGGGGATGAATGTGAAAATTGAGAAAACAGAGGAAGAAAAGTCTTGAATCAGAAGGCTGATGGAAAATAGCCAGATGAAATTCAGGTAATAACATGACAGAGAAGATACTGTACAGGGTTGCATGAGAATGATAGAGATAGTGGAAATTGCAAGCAGCAGCAATACAGCAGGGACTACACACCTCCTTAAGTATGTTCTCCTCCCTTTCTTGGGTTTGATCAAAGATGAGAAGAATGAGAAAAATTAGATACTGAACTGGATTGTCAGGTCAGGGTATATTTGCCTTTGTAAGTCTGTCTGTAGTTCTTGAAGGTAGAAGCCTTGAGTTTGATTAAGCATCCTTTTATTGACTTATTTTCAAATACAGTGATTGTCTTTCAGCCAAAGTGGGTGGGGTTTTGGCATAATTTGGGATCACTTTGAACTTTAACTGCAAACAAAACAATGGCTGGCTTCCACTGACCTCACCATTCATATTATAATTTTACTTACTCTTAAGTTTTTCCTGTGCACTTCTGAACCATAAACAGAATAGATATTTTCTCTTTGTCTCTCTGAAACCATTCTCTTGTGATTGTTTGGGGAATAAAATAAGAATCTAGATGCTAGCTGTGAGATAAAGCATTTCTATGGTGACATGTAAGAGAGCCCTAGTGTTGAGAACACATACACTGGTATGTTACACTCAGCTTCCTTTGGAACCAAACTAAACAAATAAGATCATGCACTGAATTAGAATTAGTTTTGCAAGAATACCCATACAACCATTCTATAAACCAACTTACCAATGCAAGAAAGATGCAGAGACTGATAATAGTCAGTGCTCCCTTGCCCTTCACTTACTCAATTTCTCTTGAGATGATATCTGATTTAATAAAATAGTATCTGTAAATACATTAGAGCTCAACAAAAGCTCTTCCTCTGAGCAAATACTCTGCTGTTAGTGTATGTGATGCCAGCCTAAGTGTTCTTAAACTTTTAGTAATATCCTCACAGGAGGGTTGTACAGATTTGTCAAATAAAACCAATTTGAAAACTACTGTAGTCTAATTAGCTTGAATTCATAGTGCTGACAAACTCTCTGTTTTCATGCAGTGACATGTCTGCACCATACTCTGTCAAAATGCTCTGAGGGTGGTGAGTACAAATACATATAAGCATAACAGTAATGTCACACCCAATCAGCTACCAAGCCAATCAATGAATGTGACCCCTTTCTGAAGGTCAGACAAAATACAGGGTACTTCTGTGGACTATGACACCAGTTTAAGGGTGTCAGCACTGTTTCCTCATCACTGTTAGGTAGTATGAGCAAAGTAGCCTGCAAAGGAGAACTTGCTTGTTACTTGAATTTAGAGTAGGGGAAACCTGACTGTCTCTGTCAGGAGTTCAGAGAAACCCTGGATTTCAAGGTCATATCTGAATTTCTCTGTCTTCATATGTTAAACTACTTGGTAGCATCTAAATCTGGCATTAGATGCAGGCAAAGTTGACAGTTGCCAAAGAGTAGACAGATATGAGTGGAAAAATTATGTCCTGACAAAAGACAGGACATCATAATTCTTTGGGTAGAATTAACGCACCAAGTAGTTTTCCACTTCCCTCTTCTCCATAGGTCAGCACTACCATATATACATATTTTGAAGGTGATGGGGACCGGAACAAAAAAAAGCTGAATACTGCAGGCATTAATGTCTGCAAAGAGCTGAACTAGACTGTGGCCTCCTGTTCTGTGATCAGGGAGCTCATTTAGCCCTAGTACCATGAACTTCTCTGAGCAGTCGTGTCTGTCAGAGCCTTTTTGCCACCACTGTTCAGTTTTGACTTCTCCAAAGGCAAGAGCAAAGTGTGCCATTCTGTTAATCCTCAGAGCAAGCATGGTTCAACTTTGCTTAGACTGCTGAGAAGTGCTGAGCATGCAGATCTGACCCTGTGAAATTGGTACAAAAGGGCTGCCAGACCAAAGTCAAACCTCTGGCTACAGAGAAGAAGGAAACAGAAACCTTTGGACTTGCGACAGTGGACTTCAGCACTGTTACTTTGGTGTAATAGACTACAGACCTAAGCTGGCAGAAAATCCACTACAAGCTTAGTTAGCAGAGGTTAGAGGAAATAAACCATGCTTTGAGAAGCATTGCATTTGAGAATGTTTGCAATGCCTTATTCTGCATGTTTCAAAAGACAGTCAAAGCATTTAAATGAAATATTTGTTTTCTGAAGATATTCAGGATCAAAAAGAAGTCATGAAGCAGTAAAGTATCTTCATAAATAAAATATTCCTAGGAGGTATGCAATGTAATATGAAAACATATCACCCTGTGTAACATACAGGTTTTCAATAACTGACCATCTTCAGGAGTTTAGCATTCTTTTTGCCACAAAAATTATCCCTCTCAACACAAACAGATTTCAGGACAATGTAAACAAATTTCATGACAGCAATAGATCAGGAATAGAGGCAATTTCATCTACTGCTCCGAGAATGTTATAACAGCGCGCCCAGGATGAGAAAGTTAATGTCTTTGGAAGTGGTCCATGCTTCATTTTATCTACCATTAGTTGATCCCTGCCATCCATTGATAAACCTGTGCCACCCTAATGCAGAGTGGATCAGGAGAGTCTGGCATCCCATGGTAGCTGAACTCTGCTAGACTACAGAGTCGTGTGGCCACCCCATCCATTTCACTCCTTACCTGGAGCTGAAGGCAGAAGAATTTGAAAAATCTACACAATGGATTTCATTACCTCGATGGAGTGTAGGACATCTATGCATAAGATCCATAGATTCTGATCATTCTGTAACAAAAGAAAATGGCTTATATGTAAAACATATATCCAAATAAGAAGTGTGCTGAAGGGGTTCCATCAAGAAGTCTCCTCAAAGCCTGTAAGATTGTTCTCTGAGATCAGGGCTAGCTGTAGGTAAGAGTACCCTGCCTGGGTAGCAGGAGAAGGATCACTGAGGGGCTTCAGGTCTTGGAGGCATAACTTATCATCCAGCTCTTTTAGAGCTGTCTTGTCCTTCCTGCAGTCTCCTCTACCTGATGGCTGAGGGAAAAAGTTGAGATCCAAGTGCTGACAGCTGTAAACAGCTTCTGAGAGTCGAGGTTGTCAGAATTTGACTGCCATGGCTTGACAAGCAGATGCTCAGTTGCTGTGAAGTAGCTACATTTGGGGTTGTAATGGACTCTCTTCAGTACTCAAAAGCCATGAGGGCCTGCGTGATCGCTTCAGTATTTCTGTAGTAGCTGCAAGTGATCCAAGAGACAGCTGGGTAAAACTGTAATTATGAAATTGCCCATGAGTTCCTAAGTACAGACTGGCACAGACAAAAGGCTTCAATGCAATGCATAAAAATCTCTCAGTCATGTTTAAGCTTTTGTGAGTAAAACTGCCATGTTCCCTACCAATTTTCAGAGCCTTCAAGCTTGGAACAAGAGGAAATTAATGGCAAACGGTCTCTCCATGTTAATTTGAAATTATTTGCTTTACATCTGTTGGTCTGAAAGCTGTATTTTGGTCAGGTAAGTTATACTAAGAAATCTTTCAATTAAGTAAATTTTCTAGAACAAATGGGTATTAGGACACTTGTGAGGAGTTGAGGAAAGAGTGGCTTACTTGAAATCTGGACTTAAGATTCAGTTCACATTGTTGGTGGTTCTGTGGGAGAGATAAAGGGAAAGGGTGTGTGTGAGACAGGCTTGATCAGATTTGTATTCAAATCAGATAACAGCCCCGGTGGCAGCGCCCTGTGTCAGTGACCATGGCTTTCCACAGGCTATGGGGAAGGCATGCACACCAGTTCAGTGTGGTTCAGGCAGACTAAAGCTGCTGTGCCAGGACCAGCAGAGCACAGATCAGCTGAGGATAGACAGCTGCATTTTCATCCAGTGCACTGGAACAGTTGACATGGAGTCCATGACATCCATGCTCTGATGCCAGTGTGACAGAGGTGATCTGAGCTAGCCCAAAACCTGCCAGCTCAGTGTTAACTTCTCACAATTTCTCAGAGAAATTAGAGTTAGCAAACTTGAGGCTTCTGCCATCTGATAGGAGATAATTTTTAATTGAATAGCAAGAGTTGTGAAACTCAGTTTATTGTTGTGAAACCGCTACAATATCTATACATCTAATATCTAGAGTGGTGACAAGCTGGTCTTACGAAAACCTTTTGAATACTCTGTATGGAAACAAATATGAGATCAGTGCAGGGCAAGTGTTCTTGCAACTGCTGGGGCTGCTTCTCCAGTCTTGCTGGGCACAAAGGGCAGGTGCCCAGCTACGTGCAGGCCTGGGTAGGAATTGAGGGGTACCCCTGTGTGTCCTAGGAACCAAAATGGCTAAATATTTTTCAGGGAGTGTTTTACAGCTGTGCAGGCTCTGCTTCTTAATTGCCTGTGATTTCCAGGATTAGACCCTGGACTGTGTTCTTGCTGACTTCAGTGAGAGCATGACCACAATAATTCAGCAAGAGCAGGAGCCCTGGAGAGCTCCCTGTGCTACAGCCACAAGAGTAGTAGATTCAACGTGTCATCTGGATTTTAAATAAGTATCTGTTCTGCACTGACTGTATAGAAACCTATGTGTCAGATAAGAATATGTGATGATTGAAAGGCTGCAGTGCAGGCAGGCAGAGGAAAAAGCAGGTAGAGCCTCTTTGTTACACCTGAACTTACTCTGTCTTTAGGAGCCAGGAGGTTTAAATTACATCTAATACTGGCAAATAACTTATTTTAAATGGCAGTCATCTCTGTGACCTGTAGTATGTGAAAGAAGCATAGCTCACTCAAATGGCAAAGCATAATTTTGAATTCAATATTGAGCAATTTCATCAAAAATAAAGTCCAAGAGCATTTAAGAGGTATGGAGTGTATGTGGTGTGTGGAGTGCACTTGTATGCATGGACATTCCTGTGCTGGGGATGGAGAGGACAGCAAGGAGCAGGGAGGGGTAGGCTTGATTGGATGTGAATAATGGGCTTGATTTCTAGGCTTTTCATCATGAAGCCTCTTCCAGACTGAAAACTTTCCTGTTCTTCCTGTCTTAAAGCAGATTTCATGGCAAAACAATTCCAAGACTTTGGCGGTCATCCAAACATACTTGGAGCTGTAGTATTTTAACTGATCAGCAGGCTCCTTTAATTTTTTCTGTCATGCTGCCAAGATCTTGCTGTATAAAGATAATCCCCAGTTCAGCTTCACCATCTGAAGTTACTTACTACTTAGGAAGCAGTGTTGTAGGAAAAGTAGTGTTTGGCCTTAGTCAGTCTGGGATATTACAGAAACAAAATACTATTTTTAAAAAAAATATATTTCAAGTATATCTATGTATAACTCTTAGTAGGAATTTAACAAATTGATAGTAAGTTCTGCCTAAAAATAGTGGGTGACTGATATTTACATAAATTTCCATAGGCAGTGGGTAGGGAGACTCTTCCTTGTATTTTTAAAAAGTCTTGTTTATTAAATGACAGATTATTATACACCTTCATTGTAGTCAATGCTAATGTGGATTTATGGGAAGAAAAGTCATCTGATGACAAATTATGTGAAATGAAGTTGCAAATTGTACTGTCACAACTTTTTAATTCAGACTGCAGGAGTCTTTCTGTTTAAGGGCAAGATCCTGAAGCCTTTATTCATGAAAAGTAACCTGATTGCAGGCAACAGGATTGCTCCTCATAAGCTGTATTACCTGCAAGGGCATGATGCACATATACTGAAATTACAACAGATTAGTTGGATGGTAATGTATTGGAGAGTAAATTTTGAAGTTATGCAGGTCTTCTTAATTTGTTTTTCAATTCATTAAGCTTAGTTCCCTTGTTCTTCATCATTAAAAGCCAGGGAGGAGAGAGGATGGTGAGCACAGCCTGGCAGGGCAGGGTGCTGGGGGCTGTGCCTATGGACTGTATGAGCTTGGACCACCCTAACGGTGCTGGACAAATGTTAGATGCTTTCAGAGAAAAGAGAAATTTCCAATCTTTTTCTTTTCCTTTTTTTTTTTTTTTTTTTGGATGAGTGATGGCAGGAGGGGAGCTCATGTCACTAAAACAAACAATAGTATAAAAGGATTTGAAATCACTTGATGCATGCCTTATTGAGGGTGTGGATTTTTACCCCTACTCTAACCACACTGCTCAGAATCTCAGTGAGCTTTTATGTCTGTTTTGCTCTCTGGTTATTTTGCAAGGTCTTGGGCTTTGGTTGTCAATGCATGTTGCAGAAAGCAACAGTAATTGAGCAGTTGTAGTGATCTTTATTACAGGCATCTACATTTTGACAGCTACTTTATTGTATAAGTCCCTACATAGTTTCTGTCCTTTGCAATGACTGGCTGTGGGGAGACTACATTGCCTTCAATAGGGTGGCTACATTTTTTTTGCAAAGCAGTAAAATTGAATTATGTTCATGTCCAAAATTCCTTTGGGCTATCTTTTCTACAGTCCTTGGATAATTGTGTACTTGTACTAATGTTTCCTGATGGATTGTACCAAAATGGCCTTATAAATGGCATTTGGACATTTGGAAGGTACAGTTTCTGGGGTTTTTTTCCATTTTATTTTTTTTCATCATCTGGCTATAACTGAGTCACATTTAAAAGAGGGCTGCTGACTTTCCAAGAACAGCAAGGTTCCCACTATGCACATTTAACAGGGTGACATTTCAGTGCTTACTTTTTAGCAGTGTTGTTACTTTGCAGATTTTTGTAAACAGTGAATATCAAGTATGCGAGGAAATACTGACAGTGGCATTGTAGTAACTTGGGGGAATTTTTACCACCTCTGAAGAACAGAGACTTTCCATTCGTGATCTTTTTATTAATTAGAAGGTTTCTATGTTTTTAGAAAAATAATACTTCTGTTCAAAGTGAACATGACTCCTATTCTGCTAGTGAGAAAACTGGCTCAGGAATCTTCACTGTGTGTATAAACTCAGTTTACTTTTACTTCACATCTTATGGGCTGTGTTTGGCTTCCTTCCCATTTTTTTGCCCGTTCTCCCCTTGTGTTTTTCAGGTAAATCTCAAATATGACACATTTTTCCCAGGATCTTGTTGTTCCACTGATCATCTCTGCTGTTCTTACAGTGTGCAGCCCAGTAAAGTCTCAGGCCTGTTCCTGCTGTTAAGGAGTCCTCAACAAAGTAATTGAACAAATGTTCAGAGAATGCCATGTAAGATCTGGAGAACATCTTGTCATTCCAGTGATATCTGAGTTTTTACCCAAATCTTGCATCTGTGAGTCCTTTTACTACTGTTTTCATCTTGGCTTTATATGGTATCCACTACATCTTCTTGCAGCAGTCTGTTGCCATTAGTGGATCACTAGAGGAAAATTGTGCTCTTACTTAAGTCTGACTCCTTCTATAATTTACTCTCCCTCAAAATGCAGAAAGGAGCTTGTCCATTGTGGATCAGCGTAGAATGGAGGCTTTACCCTGAAAAGATGCTAATTTGAACAAGTTTCCAATAGATCTCAAGGTATTCAAATGACCTTAAATTCCTTAAAAAACAAATCAGCACAAGTGACATCCCTGCATTTACCATAAAAGTGTCCTTTATGGAAGGACAAAAGTACGTGACAATTCTGAAAGTCCAGATTTCTGTTCATCAGTTTGAAGAAATAGTATTTCTTGGAGTTTAGTGCTATTACACAGGAGGTTTATAGTCACAAAGGGTAATCTGAGAATGAACTGCAAAATGTGCATCTCATCACTCAATTTTCATTACTTCTGGAGAGTTTTTCTGTATATATGCCAGTGCATCTGACAGATCCTAACACTAGCTCTTATTTTTACCACTTCCCCAGCAGTGTGCATTCAGAAAGCGGAAAAGAGAGCTTCCCCCCTCCTCAGATAAACTCTGACCCAATTTGGGCTAATCTTGGGAAGGGCAAGTATTGCTGAAAGCTACTGGGGAGCTTCAAGAGGAAGAGGACACAGAAGAGCTTTGCATGACAGTCCAATATAAGTCAAAGCTTAATCACTTATTAGCTCAGCATTGATGGCATTAGTCACTCTACATTCAGCCTCAGCCTCATTTCTTCAGATGTTTTATTGTTATGGAAGGTTTTTTAATAGAAAAAGATATGATAAAACATCAGCTTCTACACATAATTATCCTTAAAGTAATGAAAAATATGCAGAGCATAAATTTCTGTCCTGCCATAGTTTCTGTCTATTGTAGGGATATTGTAGAACATTTTCTTGAAAGTTCAAAGAATAAATCTCTTTTTGTTTCCTTTTATTATGATCATCGTACAGAGCTGAATGAGCGTGATTTGTTTTCTGACTCCAGATATCCTGTGGGAATCCTGGAAGGTTACAGAGGGCACAAAGCACTTTTAGAAACATGATGGAAATAATTTGGTCTCAATGCTGATTTATTTCCCTACTTATTAAAGTAGGGAAAACCCAAGGGTTAAGTTTACGACATTGCTGTGCACTTGAATGTGAGATCTGCTAGCTTTGATGCTGTCAACAGTGTGATTCAAGTTGTGGTGTTCCTGCATAATTTCTGAAGATGTCTGCAAGAGGAGGAATTCAGGAATTTGCCAAGCTGTGAGCAAGAAGAGCCTAAAAAAATTGAGTGCTATGGTTGGAACAGGAAGAACTAGTTTTTATTGACTCCTGTTGCAATCATCTTAGATACCAAATACATCCTATACGATTTAAAACTCAAAACTGACAATTACAAAGTAAACTAGAGTACTGACATTCTGCTTTGAAAAATGTTTTATCACTTTTTATGTTCTTTGAGAAAAGTACTTGATATTGAGAAATGTGTAAAGAGAACATACATAGAATGGGTGGGGTTTTCTCTGTTTTTTTTCAGCTACCACTCAAGAAGTGACTTTAGCACTAAAGGGAGTTACGAAAACTTCAGCTGCAGCAGTTCCATCCTGAGTGGAGCAGCACAGCCAAATCTGTGAAGGAGTGTGTTGTCAGGGCACTTAATAACCAGAGCAGACATTGCAAGATTCCATATTTTTCTGGATGAAATAAACCGTGCCAGTTCTTTCGAGTCATTTTGTTGTCACCAGGGGCCCTTACCAAACTGTTGATATGGGATTTTATCTTTTGCCACCTTTCCCTGAATTACATCAGAAAAGTTTTGCAATTTATATATGATCTGTTTAATGCAAAATAGAAGTAAAGATATTTGTTTTTTCAGGTTTATTCTCTAATGAGTACGCAGTAGAGTAACAGTGAACAAACACATACTTTTATCTTGCCACTTTTCATTGAAGTCTTAGTAGTAAGCATAGAGGGAGAAACATTTGGAGGTTCAGAATATCTTATTCTTGATATTCATTTTGCTGTGTGGGCAAATCAGTGCGCTTCTCTTTGCCCTTCTTTCTCAATCTGTGAAACAGAGATACTTCTGCTCTGAGATTTGAGATGGCTGGGCAGTGCTATTGTGGTCTAAATCCCAGGGCAGTTTCAGAAACCTGAAGGAATCAGCATCACTGTGACTTAGTTGGGAACAGTCCTGGTTTGGTCTAGGTATGTGTCAGCAGAAAAATTGACCTCAGGAGGGTAAGACTGAAACTGTGACTTTTCTACTAGTGATGATAATGCTGTGAAATGCAAGGAAAGATCTGCACTGTTGAAGGAGACGTGCTTTTGGTACATTCAAAGATGTAAGTGTCTTGTGGTTGCTTCTGTGGTAGCTGTAGGTCTGGAAGGAAATTAGGAAATATGGTTGTGAAAGAAAAAAATATGTTGACTGGAGCACTAGGAGACAATTACCCTCTCTCCTATAGGATAACAGGAATTGATTGTTTCCTTTTATGATTGAAAATAAGATATATTCTCTTCCGAAAAGACTTCTTGAAAGGCTGGCTCCATTAGTTATAGCAACCTCTCCTCAGTCACACTCCATCTTGCGCTCTGGGCAGCCCTGTAAAGTGTCCATGGTTTGTTTATAGTCTCACCACCTCCTATTTAAGGCTTGGAGGATATGCTCAGAGGAAAAATGTCAGGCAGTACCTGCGCTGTGGGAAATTGTCTTTCTGCCACACTGGAGGCTCTTAAGCCCTTGTACTATTGCTCTTGTTCCTCTCTGCTTTGAAGGGAACAAAATGACTCCACTTCAGGTTATAATGCCGACTGTATTTTGTTGTTTGGTTGGGTTTTTTTCAAAACTACCCTAGCAGCAAAAAGAGATCACCCAAAATCTCTGCAGAGGAGGTTTAATGTACTGTAGGGCTCTTGTCTAATTTGACATGTTACCTGAAAAGTAAAATCCCAGAGAACACTGATTGGAGTGACAGGAGACTGGTGTCTTCATAAGTCCTTGTTTCTGGCTCTCCATTCCCCATGCAGGCCCTGCAATGACTCTGTGCCAGAGCCTTTGCTGCATTGCTGCTAGCTGATGTAGCTGCTATGTTCTTGTTTCTCTCTGAGAGGTGTTTGGGGTAGGTAGGAGTCATCAGAGAACTGATGCATACCAAGAGTAAATCATAGTGGAAAAAGGTCACCTTCCAACTTTACGCCATTAGGATTTGCAGGATCCCATTAATCACAGTTGTCTGGCTGCTCTGCCCCCAGGAAGTTTCTTAACATACCAGAAAGTCATGCTGACACCAAACGGGTGAGGACTTCCTCTTCTCTCTGACTGCATCACATGCGTACGAGCCTGATGAGCCGTTGCAGCATGCAGTGGAAGCAGGTGGCTTTCCTGGAAGCGGCTGTTGCAGATGTGTCTCTGGAAGTTAGTCCCAGTCCTGTGTCACACCTCTGTGCTGATCTGGAGTAGGAAGGGAACTAGGGGTCTATTTTTTGGGTGTTACTACTCCCCTCTCTATGTTTGGACTTCTGCTTAGAGCAGCAGAAAAATTGTGATGCCAAGTTTGTGGATTGTCTTCTTGAAGCTGGGGAGTGTTGACCATGCTGATGGTGTGCCTGTAAGAAGAGTTGGGTGTGGGAAAGAAGGCTGGGGGTAGGTGCTGGTGTGAGCTGACTGCCATTTCTGAGGGACAGCAAGCAACAAAACTACTACCAGGAGAGAGGAAGTGTATGCCTTAGGATAAATGACAGGAAGAGGGACTACTTACCAAGAGAGGAGACTGGAGCAGGCAGCCCTTGGTGTAGAAACAATATTTGTGATCACTGATCAATCATAGCACCTTGGAGTAAGGGAGCAAAAAGCTCTCTGTTGACAAAGAAACGGATTGGAAAAATGTGTGCAGGCTCCACAGTCAGGTGGTTTGTGCTCACAGGCATGGTGGGGCTCAGGGAAAGGCCAGACTATTTCTCTACTGCTGTCTGACCATTGGCCAAACTACATATTTGGAACAAATAATATTTAAGTAATAAATAAATAATATTTAAATAATATTTATAGCCTAGATTTATGCAAGGGTCAAGTACTACCCTATCTCCCAGACTCCTGATTTCTGCATCAGGTGTTATTTCTGTTCCTGTTTCAAAACTGTGATCAATACTTTAAGAAAGAGAGCCTCTGCAATTGTTTTTCAGATGTGTCTCAACTTTTCTGACCTTACTGTAGCATATAGGTGCCTTTTGCTTCTTACTCTGTTTGTCCTTCTCTGATGGTATTGGAAGCTTTCTCCCTTCCTCCCTCACTCCTGTAAATTAGCTGTGCTTATCAGAGTGCTTGAAGCATAGGCAGGGTGGTTTAGGCTCAGGATTGCAGTAGCACTGCTAAATCCAGTCAGGCCTCTGATTCTCCCCATCTTGCACCACAAGAGCTCTCTGAAGCAAAAGGAATTTCTCCTTAGAGGCAGCTGCAGTATTAGGATATCTTTGTGTCACAGAAGACAGCTCAGGACTTCTTGTTTCTTTAACACATCCTTGAACAAATATGCCAGTGCATGTATAAACCTGAATAAATACTATTTTTCTTGGACTTTCATAGGGAGCATGGATAAATGTGTGGCTCAAGCACTCACTGTATCAGACTGTTCTGGCATAAAGTGCTTCCCAGCACCGTAGCCATAAAGCAGCAAAGATATAAAACATCACTGCAGAGAGAGGTGGTGAGTTCTTAACTCAGCTGCTCCATCCTTTCTGAAGAGGTGTCAGCTCTATAAGTGAACCTTTCAGTGCTAAATTCCTCTCTCCAGACAGGAGAAGCAGGGAATAGCCCACCTGGAAACAAATTAACCCTAGGAACATTTCCCTTCCCAACTTATTAACATATATAATCCTTGAACTGACCCTAGGGTAGATTTTAACCCAGAAGTGAGGGTAGGTACTAAGGGATTAGTGGACTTTTACCACTATTGTTGGATTAATGTGGAAAACGATCTGGTTCTGATGGCAGTGATCTGTAGTGCAGAAATGGGAGAGAGCTGGTTTTGCGTATAATGGTGTGGAGTCATGGGTTGGTGGAATTCCAACTACTGTG
Organism: Pyrgilauda ruficollis; assembly: GCF_017590135.1. Classification (NCBI taxonomy): domain Eukaryota; kingdom Metazoa; phylum Chordata; class Aves; order Passeriformes; family Passeridae; genus Pyrgilauda; species Pyrgilauda ruficollis. The sequence continues at coordinate 15,577,483 of NW_024526599.1, read as the reverse complement.
TGCACCTGTGTTAAGGAGAAAGGAAGCAAAAAGTATGTACTTATCAGAGAGTTTGCAGTTAGAAAATAATTTCCTGCCCATCCATCATCTTTAAATTACTTTGTAAGCTTTGCAAGTTCCCAACTCTGCTGTCTGTAGACACCACACCTGTGCAGTGTGGATGTGAGTGGGTAACCACACTAATGAAGAATTAGCAATCCACATTGAATAAGAGGATGAAGTTAATCCAGGGGAGCAGCAGCTATTTGAATACCTTCTTTCAAGATATTACTGTAGCTAACCTTTTGTTTGGGTAGTCAGGGAGTTTTTGCTCCTAGCTGAGCTAGTCAGAAGGAAAGAGACAGACAACTGTGTACTATGTGAGAAGGTAAGTCAGGGTTGTGCTTACTACCTATGGGGACCAAAGGCTTGCTTAGAGATTTAGTTATGACTGTCTTCAGTGTTGTGTACCTCTCCTGTTGTGGCCAGTTGTGTGTAGTGAGCTATGTCACAGATCTTAAAACAGTTATTTCCATCTCTTTGTGGGTATTCTCTCTGGTTTTATGTGTTTGCAGTGCTGTGTGCCTCAAGGGGTAATGGTCAAGCACTCTGCCACTGTTGTGCCACAACTAACTGAAAAATCAGTCTTGCTTTTAATTTTATCCATCTCAGCCAAGCCTCAAGTGCCCTTCTTCCTGTGCACTGGAGATTTTAGGCTTGTTTTATTTAAAGTGACAAAGCCTTCATAACAAAATCCAAGCTTGCGGTTTTACCTACCATGGAAACGAGGTCCTAAATAACTGTTAAGATTGTTTGCTTAAATGTAACGCTTACAGATCAGCCATTCTTATCAGTCAGAAGTTTCTGGGACCATCTGTGTTCAGGTCTAGCCTAGCACTGTATTACCCACTCCTATCTCGTTGTGGGCTCATTACTGATGCTTGTAAACAGCTCTGATGGTAAAAGACTGCAGGTGTTTGAGATATGGATATCAATATTGTACTCGGAATTTATCAATCTACCTATCTGTAGATGCTTTGTACTAGTTATCTCCTAATGAAAATGGTAGTGCAACTCCTGGAAAATGGTAGGGGACTTGAAAAGAAATAAAGAAGCTTGCCAGCAATCCTTGTGAGCCCAGGGTTGTTGAGCCTTACAGTGTGTAATAGAAATTGATGCTGGTTTTGGATGTGCAAGTGAGCAGGACATTTCACTGGAAATGTGAGGAACACAAGGTAGCAAAGTAAAAATATTCAGGTAAGCTACTATTACAGCACTTCTACCAAAATAACACCCAGATGCTTGGTCTTTCAACAGGTGATGGCTGCAAACAGCACAGTGCACTTGTGCATGTCTGAGGTTTCAAAAGTAAGCTGCTGTGTAAGCGAAGCTGGGTAGGGGGCTGGAGAAGAGTAGCCTGCTACAGCAAAGGCTCAGTGTCATTTCAGATGTCTTTGGAAGTCTGGAGGTGATTAAGCTTTGCTTTGGGCTCAGGTCATTACACAGAAGACAGGATTGCTAGAAAGAACAATTATTGATCTTAATTTCTTCTAGAACTTAAAGGTTAAAGAAGTTTAGTCTGTCTTCACATAAATGAAGCTTGCAAGCTTTTTAAGGGGAAAATGGTATGCATTCTTGAAGGAATTATAGAGGAATCAAATGCATTGATACATAGTATTTGGCATTTGACTACTCCTGAAGTCACTGCAAGGTGTGGGATGCTGCAGAGGGCAGGCAGAGTTGGAAGAATTCCCTGGAATTAGAAACACTTCTGCTTTTCCCTTCCTGCAGGACAGTAGGGTAACCTACTTCTCATCTTCTAATGGCCACGAAAGATAATGAACAACCCTCTATGGCTGTGCAGTGGCACTGGCTTGGAACTCAGTGTTTCTTTTGTTGCTGCTGTTGTTCTCTTGAAAACGATCCATGCTGAGTTTTGTGAAGCCTGCTATGAGGAGTTTTGGATCTTCTGTAATGGAGGGGAATAAAGCTAAAGCACAGGCTGGGGCACAGTATGAAAGCTGCACTGTGCTGTTTTCTGCTGTAACAATGAGGTGAATGTCCACTGATGGCTGAGCCGCTCTAACTCCTAGTGACTGCAGAGAGGGAGCTGCATTTGTTGCACTTCTCAGGTTCTGCTTGCTCTATGCAACCATGATGGATAATGAGCTATTCAAAGCAATTTGGACTCATTTGTCTAAGTAGAGTGTCAGCTCCAGGCTAATCTTGTGAATTATTTAATAATCTTCTACCCCTGAGAGCACAAGTGTAGAGATATCTCTGGAGCACTTAATCATTTGCATGGCGTTTACTCAGTTTATACCTACGCTTCCATTTTTTTGCTGTACTGTGTGAAGACACATACGAGCTGCCTGCAGGGCCTGGGTGAACTGGAGGGAAAGATTCTGGAAGCCTCTGCTGCACTGGGGTTTTGCACCCAAGGTGTGGGGTGGAGGCTTCATCCTGAGAATGATGATTTTCCCCTAGCTTGAGAAAAGCTTCTGGATTTTCTTTCCTTGTAACCATGCTTAGCGCATCAGCTGCTTGTGAATGTTTTAATTCCTGATTTATCTGTCTCACAGTCAGATAAAGCCAAAATGAGGCTGAAAGCCAAATTGGGGCTGATTCCCAACATAGATGTGATAATAGCTTTCTGCAGTGAGAGAAGCAGAGTGTATAGATGCTTCTAAGTAATCCAGTGATGCTGGTTTCAGAAGTCCTCGCTGGCTTGTTCTGTTTATGCAGCCTGGGATTTGGATTACCTAACAGTGTACGTGTCAGCTCAGCCCTGTGACTGGTTACATACCAGGGTCCCCAACAGGAACCCCAGACAAATGTTGTTTTAAACACTGCATCTTACAACTTGGTCCACAATCTGCCAATGTGATACACAGCCTGTGTAAAACTGTTCATTTCTAATAATTTAAAATAATATTTGATGCCTAGAGTGACCTGTTGTCCTAGTGTGGGACTTGTGGAATAACTGTGCTGGGGTAGCAGTGTAGTGGAGGAAAGGAAAAATGAGATCATGGTGTGACAACAGCATGCAGACTGTCAATCCAGAGATTCACAACTGAACAAAAAAGTTTGAAAGTAATGATTAAGGTATGAAAACAAATTTTCATCAAGTAACATGCTTACCCTGACAATTTCTTCTTCCTAATCACAGTAGAAAGATTTTGCTGTTGCTATTGATTTTATCTGGAAAGCACTGTCAGTATTATCAGAACAATTAGCCTGATGAAATTTAAGATGGATATACCATTCTATGCCTTGTGCTTTAGTTAGTGAATACTTACTACATGCTGTACTTATCTGGAAGCCCATTCACTCAAGGCAGGATTCTATGCCTGGTGCTTTGGTTAGTGAATACTTACTACATGCTGTACTTATCTGGAAGCCCATTCACTCAAGGCAAGATGCCATGCTTCTTCGTTAGGCAGAGATCTTTTGATTAGTTATCTCTCCATAATATTTTTGAATTTCACTCACATTAGGTATTTTCAGATGCTGTACATATAAATGAGAATATTTTCCACTTTGTTGGTCCCTTGACAAATGTAGATATTGACTGAACAATTGTTTTGCTTTCCACTTATCCCAAGTATTCTTGTGAAATTTGTAGCAAGTCTAATATCACTATATACATGTAGTTTCCGAAGTCTACTTCAACTGTATGCACACAATATGTGTATGAATAAAACAAATAAGGAAACTGAAATTCTACAAGATCACATCATGTTGAAAATTAATGTTTCATAACCATCCTGAAACAAAGTGTATGAGTTATGGACATTGCAAACAGGAAAGAGAAGAATAAATCCTGAATAATGTCCCCAGGCAAGTGATTTTCTATGACCTAAAGGACTGAAATAATTTTTTTTTTTCCGCTTGCTCTGGAAAAGAATCAGTTTTTCTACATGGAGGGAAGCAGGACAGAAATGTGGCTTCTGGGGAAAAAAGGGGAATTTATCAGAGGTGAAATCCCTTTGGTTCTTCCCACTGATCACATATTCTCACTCTTTATCCTCTTCCTGCTTAGCAAGCAAAAAAGCCCCAGGTCCTAATACAAGTTTTTTAAAAGAACCCTCACACTTTCCCTAACTGAGAAGCTGAAACACTTTTATGCCAGAAGGTTACTGAGTAGCAAGTGTACACTGAGCTGGGCAAGAATGTCTGAGGAAGAACAAACTCTTTTAACGTTTCTTTTATTAGGGATTTAGGTCTGAATTTAGAGTTGCTGATTTAAAGAGGAAACATTAGGCGCATTGGTGATGACCTTCTTTTTACCAGACCATACCATGTGAAAAGCCAGGGGAATCTTATCCTAGATTTCAGTGGAAGTAGGGCTGAGAGAGTCTCTCAGCATCAATGGTGACTTGTTTCTGTTGGACTGGGAGTTATTTGCAAGAATTTTGATGCACAAAAATGATCACGTAAATCTTTAAACTGGAGTATTATCTGAAAGACACTAGTAGGTTCTTATTAACGAAAACAGTATTTTTGACCTTCTACTTTGAATTTGTTTCATGCTTTTATTTCTTAAGGGTAATGAACAAATTACTTTTACAGTTGTTTTCTCAAAAGATTAAAAAGAAAACATTGCCTCCAAAAAAAGATACCTTGAGTTCTGCTTCTGCAAATTTAGACTGCTCTTTTTCAAACCACTATCTGTGGTTGTGCATCTGCACAACTGTAGTTTGGTGAGAAGGCCCATCCATGTTTTCATGTCCTGCAGAAAAGATCCTGCTTGGTGGGAGGGTGCTGCTGCTCTGTCAACATGCCACATGCCCTATCAGTGGAAAAGCTCAGTAAAAGTTCTTTTTTCAGAAATACTTTTGATGCCATGGAGAGTTTAGATACTTAAAGTTTTAAAATTTTTGGAGACACTTTGGTCAAAGCCATTTGAACTGCGACTGTAATACTCTTTGGGAATCCTTTGTGGATGCTTAAGTGAATTTTCTACTTGCTGGAGAGCTTGCACTGTAAGACATGCAAATTCTCTAAATTATATGTGCATTTAAAATTTGAATGTACCAAGGGTAAATAAAACCGGAAACCCAGTGCCATTTTACTGTAGATAAAAGCTCACTAAGCAGCAATAGATCTTCTAGGCAGTACTCTGTGTATAATTAATATCCTAATCTAGATTCTGCTGAAGCTAGGGGAAAGATTTTCATCAACTCCAGAAGAAGTTAAATAAGGTTATTAGCTGACCACAGTGTTCATGTGCACATGTAATCATGCTAAAGGACTTCAAAAAATTCAGTGCTGCCTTACTAGTTACTATAGTGATAAGGACGAGACCATTACTGAATATGGCCTATTTGGAGTAGTTGAAAAATGGTTGATCTCTGCATTCCTCTTGCTCCCTTTGTATTTCCATTTCACAATTCTTATTGAATTAACCTGTCAGAAACGTCCCTGTGGTTCGCCACCCTATGCTGCATGAGGTGATAATATATATGTCAGGAACCATCTGTTGATGTGCTTCAGTTGGGTGGCTTTTCGTGAATTACACAGCTTTCACTCTGTGTTCTGAAGGATTGCACCACCCAGCTGGACACCAACATACCATCATGGCATTCCAGGCAAGCTCAAACCACCTTCTGTATGAGGCAAAGCCATGCCCTCCACTGCTTTCTGGGAATATGATGCAGGTCCTTTCATCCCTGTGAAAGGAAGATCTCTGATAACTCACCATAGTTTGGGACTGTAGCTGCTCTAGGGTTTATAGTGTGAGCTTGAAAGTTCTTTTTCTGTGCTTAGTGGGGTAGACAACAGTTGAGTGGAAGTTGCATTCAACAGGTGTTTGAAGGTAAAAAGAGAATATTGAGTGTATTGAAGGAAACTGAATGAACTTGTATTTTTACAAAGCTAAAAGCTACTTTCAGCTTCATCACTGACCATCAACGATCCAAGATTAGTCTGTGCTTACTAAGAAGAACATGCTACTGGACAGACCTGGTGTTGTTGTTTTCTTTGCTTTCTTTCTGAAAGGGGTACAGGATATGGGGATCATGCACCCTGCAGCCTTATCTGAGGAGGCCACAGGCCAGCTGCAGGCAGAGCAGTGCCATTAGGGACAATAAAGCACTTGCCATGGAGGTGAAAATATTATTCCACTTTCTGGAAAGTTTATTAGCTGTTGGAAATATTTTTGTTTTGTTTTGGTTTGGTTTTGTTAACAGTTAATTTTAGATTTCTAATTTCTCTAATTTGTTACTAGCTAATCTCTAAATTGTTATTGAAAAGTTATCTCTGCTTTATGTTGCCAGTTAGGTGTGTTAGCCAAAGAGTGAAGAGGGAAGTTTGCATTTGCCCTCTTGGAATGGGAAAGAGCCTATGCAAGCTGCACAATTGCAACTCATTTAATGTCAAAACCCGAAGGGGAATAATGAGGTAAGGAATTCTGGAGTTTGTGGTATCACTCTAGGACACCCTGGGCTGTATTTAACCTTGTTAAAGTCATCCAGTTAACAACCTAAGAACAAAACCAAGAAGCAAAGGCTTCCTTCTATGGGCTTATGAAATAATTTTCAGCTTGTCATAAACTCTGTCAAACCAAACTGATATCTGTTGCAGTTTTCAATAATTTGTGCCAAATCATATGTTTCAACCCTTAGTAATTTCATCTAGGAGTATGTTTCAATCTTACTTTGTGTTTTGTTGTTTGATTTTTTTAAATGTACTCAGTGCTCAAAGCTAATATCCTTGGGTCATCATTCTCCATAGTCACATCAGGAAATTAAAAAAAAAAAAAACCAACAAAAAAAAAAACCTGCCCTAAATGTGTGGGGTTTTCAAAGTTCTGTCAGCAAATGCTTATGTAATGGAAACTTCATGTGTAACTACAGCAGTACCTGCTGCCATGCAGGTGAACTGGGAATGTGAAGGCAGTTTTCCTTCCTGGGCAGCTGGAAGGCACAGGTTTCTTCATGACCTTGGGGTGAGCTTTGGCACCTGTTGCCCTTTTTATACAAAAGTAGCCTGTGCCAGCCAGCAAGAGCAAGCACTGACCTCCCTGGGGAGAAGCAAGAAGAGCTCAGGAGGGCAGTGAAGCAGCTTGGCAGAACAGTCTGGTTTGGAGCACGTGAAATGCTTGTGAGTGGGACAAGAGCCCCAGGCCGCACATGCTGCCAGCACTGCTCCTGCCTGCTGGCACTGCCAGCACCTGCACCTGGTACTGCCACTACCATGGCCAGACACACCAGGCACTGCTGGCTGCTGCTGCAGGAGCCTGGGTTTAAATTGCTCTTTCAAAATGATTGAGTGTATGATTTCTCTTTGTAATATTAATAATTTCAGAAAACAAATAATCAGTGGAGGATCAAACAGGAAAAGAAACCATAAAAAGTTTATATAACTTGAAGTAAAATAATTGCCTTTAGTTTAGCTAATTTAAAATTTGGCTAGATCAACTTAAATAATTTTTATTTAAAATTAAACTTTAAGTCTGAACTTAAAATCTTTGCTATCTTCATCCATCATATTCACCTATCAATTTCTCAGCTTCTAACTGTTTACAGCTCTTCTGCATATATATATATATATATATATATATATATATATATGCTGCCTTTGCCTTGTGGAGAAAAAGAGTCATTATCTAAATAGTGACCCAGCTGCTGGGTTTTCTGCCTATGTATCAGCATTCAGGCTGCTAGTGATCCAAGGCTCAGAAATACATACAAGACCTGGTCAGATAAAATTTGCATTATCACACACAGGTTAAACAACCTTACAGTAAGATCTGTCACTGCTTCATAGAAGACAATATAAGGAAGAAACTTGATGTATTAATTTTTGAGACAGATAAAGTTTGGGGATTTTATGTCTAGTAAATGTTTGTTGCTGCTAGATATTTCTAGACAGAGATTTTGAAAAATCAGTATTCTAAAATACCAATATGTAGGTGTCCACGAATGTTACGTAAAAATAAAGCAAAGCACTTCGAATTATAATTTTTAGTACCATTAGGTGGTTTGTTACAAGAAGTAGTAGTCAAATATTCCTACAGGCCCATCTCTGTATAAAGAAATGGGAATTTCATTACCAGGATGCATAATAAATGATGTATTTCCAAAGATAAAGAAATGCCTTCTCATCAATCTAGGTGTTCTTCATCTTAAAATATAAGAAAACAAAATAGAAAATTAACTCTGCTCCAGCTGGGCTGTGGTGTTACCTGAGGCAATGGAGGGCAGCATGGATGGCAGGCCATGGCTGGAACAAGGAAAGATCAGGCATATGATAAAGTGAGATCTCCAATAGATAATTGGAGTGGTAGGTGTTGTAAGTGGGATGTGCTGGGGAAACAGAAGTGATGGCCTGAACAGCTCATGCTGTTCAAGAATGGAATAGGGAAGCTTCATTTCCAAGAATTACTTGTTGTCCCAGCTCTAAAAGTTTCTTGGGGCCATGCATGATGGCAGAGTTGATGCTAGCCAGCACCCACCTGCAGGGAAACAGTGCCAGTACCTGGTGCCTGTTTTGTGTAGACAACTGGATACATGCACTGCAGATAACTTGATTTATGGTGGTTCCTTATACCATAGGCATGACCAAAAAATGCTTGTTTTCCTCTTGTAATCTATGTTTAACCAAGGAGAGGCATATTTAATCTGTTTTTCATGTCTATTTCCCATAAACACAAGTTTGTGTAGGCAAGTTTGCTATTCACAAGCCAGACCTATTTTTTTTCCCTGCAGCAACTCTGTGAATCACCCCATTGCAGTGGAGGAAGGAGGGTGGAATTATTTCCACACATTTTCAGAGACAATGCAGGTGACTGATGATGAAGGGCCTTGACAGGTTGTTCAGTTAATCCCTGGATTGGCTTTTATCCCAAATGAAGATGTAGTTTACTGACATACCTTGCTGTGGAATACTTTCATGGGCTGTATGATGATCTTATCTATATCCTTCAAGCCTTTTATTGAAAGTATTCCCAGGACTTTTCTTCACCACAACATTAATTTGTGAGTTGGCTCTATCTCTCTCCATGTCTAAACACTGCTTCGCACTGAGGCAGGAAGGAGCGTGCAACCTCAGCTTTGTAGGTATGAAGGAGCATTAACTAATACCTGAGCCACTCCAGCTGCCAGCCTGAGCTCCCTGCACTCAGTCCCTTGTTCCCACAGAAGCTGAGCACTGGAATGGGGCTTGCCACACATGGGAACTGTAATCTTTTTCCAGAAGCCTCTGCTTTGGCATCTGTTTGTGCTTACAGGGGTGGCTCCTGTGCATCCTCTCCATTCACTTAAGGCAGGCAGCTGATAACTTCCAATGCCTGTTTGTCCATTGTTTTGGTCTGGCATCTGCAAGCTCGATTTGTTTGGTATTTGATGGCCTGGGGCAGATGAGATGTGGGGCCAACCTTTCAAAAGCAGAGTTCTGTTTACACACATGATTCAAATATTGTGACATAAGTGTTACATGAAAATGCAAGTGACAGGATTAATGTACATGTTCCAGTCTGCAGATGTGTTTTGTAAGAAATAAGAGGCTTTTTTGAATGCCAGGCACTAATTTAACATCAGAGCCTCAAAATCACTATGTACAAGCTCTTTGGCTTTGGGAGAGAGCTTGGTGCTCATTAATTCTTTCTGTTTTCCCTTTCTGACTCCTGTAGGCACTAGCATTGAGTTGGAGGAGCCTAAATGAATCCTTGCAAAGGTGGAGCATGCTTTTTAGCTGACAGCTTTGGGGAGGTGAGCACACTCAGACTGAGACATGTCTTTGAAAAGGAGATGTTCCTTACCATGACATCTGGCCTGCTCCTGGGGCTGAACTTGGCTTGTGCATCAATTCTCATTAGAGATATTTGCAAGGAGGTGTGGGTATGTGAAGAATGTGAGAACATGTTGTGCATTTAGAGGTCATTGCTGGTGAGGGATATTCAATATACTGTAGTCTGGCACTATCTGGGGTTCTCCTGTTTGGTTTTGTGTTAAACATGTGCCAGTGAACTGTAAATTCTACTGAATAGAACAACTTACTCCTTTTGTCAGCCAGAAAAGACTGTGATCAGGATATGTTTCAGCAGAATAGATAGTATTTTATTTTTTTCATACACTTTGTTTCTTAGTTGGAGTCTAAACATAATAAATATTTAACTTCTGAGCTTTCTTGCTCTGATTATTTCTGTGTAATATTTTACTTTATATTCAGTTAAGCAGATGAAGCATTATTGTTGGTTCATCTATTTTAGCAATATAGCTTTATACATTTTAATATCTGTTCTCAAGTAGTTGTTAGAAGTAAAGAACATAAACTTTATGTCTTTTGTGTGATGTATTTAACCCTCAAAAAGATTGGTATAGAGAGGAATAGTGATTTTACAACAGAAAAAGTGAACAAATTGGCTCATTCATATTGCATTGGCATAAACAACCAGCAGAACATTCTTGTTATGTTTGTAGTTTCACTTAAATAACTTTCAAATTGGAAAAGCTTTCTGTTGATCATTTTGATGAAGTAAGTAGCAAACTTGCTAGTAAACTTGCACCCGTGTACAGCTTAGAGGAGGAAAGGGGTGTAAATGTAGCCTGTGAACCAAAGTTCAGAGAAAGAAGACACACTGGTGGTAAATGAACTTGCACAATTTAGTCTGTTGCTGTTTTAGGCTGACTTTTCCAGTCCTGTGTCATTACATAGACACCTTGTCATTTGAGGAAATAACATTTTTGTTAGACTGACATAAGCAAGCTGAATCAGTTATGACCAGATTGTCTTGTTTATACTGGACAGAATACTGTTTCCATAGGACTCCTATGTCTCCTTCATATCTTCTGGGATTCAAGCTGACACCTTAGTGCTGTGTGAAGGGCAGTTCCTGTGTGCTGAGTGTGTACTAAACAGAAATGTTTTCCAGTTCATTCAGAAGTTCCTCAATCCCAAACCATAAGATACACTTATAGAGGGTAGGCAGCAATAGATGGAGAAATACTTGATAAACAGAGACAGTAATAGGAAGTGGAAGGAGTAGTAAACACCGCTGAAAAATCCTTCCTGTATTTTAAAAAACCTGCAAAATCCTCAAAACCGAACAAAGTCGTTACATGCTTAAAAACATGGAATTGCTATTTAATTTGCTTTCTAATTTCTTTCTTTTTTTTTTAATGAAAAATCTCTCTAGATATCTTTTTGTATGTATGTATCTGTGTGTATATATATATCGGGTCTCCTTTCTGGTGTGCCATAGAAATGTCACAATTTTTTTATCTGTGCCTTTATACAGAGGTTTTTTAAACATTTTATTTTCCTGGTTAGATATCTCATTGTTCAGAAGATGAAATACTCAACATACTCATGACTTCCTTACTTCTGTCTTTCTAAGTTGAAGAAGTATTTAAGGGAACTCACTGAGGGTAACTGAAGCATGCTTTAGGCTGGCTCTGCACAGACCTTTATCGAGGGCCCTGCCAGTACAGCTCATTCGTTAACTCAGCTTGTCTGAGTTTGTTTTCATCCATGTGAAAGGAAGGCAGATGACTGTAGTCTGCAGGAATTCCCTTACATATATTTTTCATCTCTGACCTAGGACAGAGTTTCTTACTTCTTACCTTGGCATTTTTGCTGCAGTGCCCAACATGTTGTGTTGTTTCTTAGATGAAAATTTGCTTGTATGATGATGACATAGATCGGGGGGGAAAAGGGCATAGAGATAACCAAATTCAGTTGTCCTCAACAAACCAGTTCATGTTGCAAGCCTACAGTATCTTATTCTAGTACCTTCTTCATACACTACCTTTTTATCCCAGCTCTAGTTGTCATAGAATCATGGAATCGTTTAGTTTGGAAAAGACCTCTAAGGTTCAATCCAACCTTTATGTAACTGTCATATAACCTCAAACTTAGGTCCCCATGTCACCACTGTCTTTCGAAATATGGCAGGAATATGGGCACTTGCAGCCCAGAAAGCTAACCACATCCTGGGCTGAATCAAAAGAAGAGTGCCCAGCAGGTCAAGGGTGGTGACATATGTCCTAGCCTTGTCCTCAGTCCTAGTGCTGGCTCCTGCTGTTCCCCACTGGGCCTCCACATAGACCCCAGGCACGACTTGTCACCTCAAATTGCCCAAGGCTGTTGGTTAAACTGCCTGGTATCACCTGTCTGTGTGCCCTGGGGACAGCAGAGCTCCTGGGGAAAAGCATTGCTTCTGCTGGAGTTGTCCTCAGGTCCTGCTGGTTCCTGACTCTGGAGGAAGTCCCCCTTTCCTGCTCCCTGGCATTTCCTGTCAGTACTGACATTCCATTTCTCAAGTGTATGAAATTTACAAATGCAAAATGAGCATTATTCCATTTCTCACTAGGAAGAGGGTTGTCAAGACATAAGTTTTGCTCCATGGACCCAGTAGCTCATGGGTTTTAATTATTATATATATGTTAAACATTTTGAAGTACTTATTTATGTAACATTTCTTTGGTTTTCTTCTCTTGGGATGGCACACAAGTGTTAGCAGATGCAGATACAGTATGGTAGAAGGCTAAACAGTCTGTTTTGTGTAAAACTGATACACTTGGGGTGGTTCTGAGATGATACACTTAGGATTATCTGATTCAGTAGAGTGATGTGCATACCCTGTAAAGAAAAATAAAAAGAGCACAATTAAATAAAAAGAAAACTGCAATGACAACCAGCACATATATATAAGAACAGTACTCTGATATCAGTATTACAGGGAAAAGAAAATACCAAGCTGAAAATTCTGTAATGTTCACATGCTGAAATGGAAATCCTTTGTTTTGGGTAATCTCTTTATGGAATAATTATTAACATCTGTTAACATAGTGTTAACATCATGGTCCTGGAGAGAGAAGGGGTCCAAGAAAATGGATTGATTTTCTAAGGATCACCTCTTCCAAGCTCAAGAGTGGTCCATCCTCACATGCAGTGAAGAAGAGATGATCATCCCCCTCTACTCTGCACTGGGGAGGCTACAGATGGAGCACTGTGTCCACTCTGGCCTGCTCCCTACAAAAGAAACATGGATATACTGGAAAGAGTCCACTGAAGGGCCATGAATATGGTAAAGGGACTGGAGTTTTTGTCATATGAGGTGAGGCTAAACCTCAAGAAAGAAAAACTTGAGGCTAGGGGAGGATCTTGCTGGTGTGTAAATACCTATTTTGCAGAGAAAGATGGAGGCAAACCCTTCTTAACGAAAGGACAAGAGGACAAGAAAGGACAGACTGGAATACAGGGAACTCCCTTTAAACAAGAAAGCCAGAATCTCCTTTTGGATTCACTATTTACTTATTTGGTATATCTGATGTACTTAAAGAGCCAATTTCCTTAATGAAATGGGTTTAGAACCTGTATACCCTGTACACCAATAAAAAGAGTTGGTGAAACCTCAAATATAGTTAAAATGTGTATGTAGTTGGTAAAGGGTCCTAGACCTATCCTGATCCAAAGGAACACCAGGTTCCTTTGTTCCCCTGTGTAAGATACTCCAATATTTTCACTGTAGCTTTTGTTTATGCTCCTACTTCCATGTTACCTGTCTATTTTTCCCTACACAGTTCAGTTGAGACTGGGTCCCTATCTTTTCTGATCAGCTGGCAATAAGATGATTTCAGAGACAAATGTAGTCCCTGGATGTACAATGTGGTGAGCATCAAGGGGCATCAGAGGAGTGATACCCGGCACTACTGAGATACCTATTTAAATATTGTGTTCCTAGGACTTTTGCAATTTCATGTTGCTGACAGAATTCATGAAAAGGTATGAGACACAGAGAGAAAGAGATATTTTTCAGAGACTCTCTTTCCAGTGAAAGACAAGAGAAAACCAGTTCACTAAAGTTTCTTGGAGAAAGCACTAAAATGTGGTTTATGGCCTTTAGAAACCCAGATGTGGATAAATGTTCTAATAAAGGATTAACTAGCATAGTAGATAAAATAATAGTAAGCTTTGGTGTTTGGCAGATGGAAAATGAACACATTCAGGACACAGCATGAAATCACCAGTGCCTGAGATGGTGTATGCAATTCTACCTCACTTGTTTCTTTCATCCAAAATCCTGGACAAAATGCAAAAATAATTTGGCAGAGTCTGGCTGTGTCTACATGAGCACAAAGTGTGGTGCAATAGGAAGGAAGCAGGATAGCCTACCCATGGCAGAGCAGCTGATGTCCATGCTGCTTGTGCTCTGGGGCTTTACTCAGGTAGCTTTAGTGTGGTGCTAGAGACTCTGCGCCCATTAGCAGCAGCAGTCAGTGAGATGGACTCCTGGATTAAATGCTTTCACTTCCTTTCCTGAGGAAGGAATTTATTTTGAATTTCTGAGTCACTCCATAGCGTAAACCAAGTGCAGTTACGTGGAGACTATCAGCAGCTTCACAATTGCCCTCCTCCTTTGTGCTAAAAAGTGAATACAGGCTCCTTCCTTTCTTAAAACGCTGTTCTGTGGGAAGTCTTTGCCTGGTTTTTACTCAGTATAAACTGAAGCATTAGGACACAGTAGTTACCTTTATGTAAAATAAAAGTACCTAATTTGTAATTATAATTTATAGAATATTCTATATGTGTGTGTGTGTGTGTGTGTGTATATATATATATATGAAAGTGTACAGTCTTAACACCCCTACACACACTTAAAATAAATAATACCTAGGAAACATAGGGAAATTGTGGCAATGCAGAATGTGTAACATAGTGGGACTTTGACATGTGAGTTGATGATTTACACGTCTAACAGACTAATGCAGCACATAGCCAAACCAAAACCAGTTGAGGCAACTTAACTGCCATCCAGAGGGGCCTGGACGTACTTGAGAGGTGGAGCCATGAACCTCATAGAGCTCAACAAGGCCAAGTGCAAGGTCCTACATCTGGGTTGGAGCGATCCCAAGCATGAATACAGGCTGGGCAGAGAACAGATTGAGGTGTAGCACTGGGGAGAATGACTTGGGGGTGTTGGTGGATGAGAGGCTGGATGTGAGCCAGCAAATGTGCACTTGCAGAAAGAAAGTGCACACAGCCAAGTGTGTCCTGGGCTGCATCAAAAGGAGTGTGGCCAGCAGGGCATGGGACAGGATTCTGCTCCTGCACTGCTCTCATGAGACACCATCAGAATACTACAGCCGGCTCTGGGTCCCAAGCACATGATGGACATGGACATCCTCAAGCAGGTCCAGAGGAGGGCCATGAAGATGATCAGGGGCACTTCTCCTGTGAAGACAGGCTGAAGGAGCTGGGGTTGTTTAGCCTAGAGAAGGCTCTGGAGAAAAAGTACAGCAGCTTTCCAGTATCTGAAGGGAGGGCGTGGGGTCTGCAGGACAGTTGGAGAGGGACTAATTTTACACGGGCATTTAGTGATAGGAAAAGAGGTTATGGCTTTTAAAATGAAAGAGGGTGGGTTTAGATAGATCTGAACAAGAAGTTCTTTGCTATGACACCAGAACATGTCCCTGGAAATGTTCAAGGCCAGGCTGGATGAGGCTTTGATCAGCCTGGCGTAGTGCAAGGTGTCCCTGCCCATGGCAGAAGTATTGGAACTAGATGATCGCTAAGGTTCCTTCCAACCCAAACCATTCTATGATTCTGTGATAACTATCGGGGTCCTGATAAAGCCCCAGCTGCCTCAATATACCCCTCAAATTCACAGCACCTCGGCTCTGGAGAAAAAGTACAGCAGCTTTCCAGTATCTGAAGGGAGGGCGTGGGCTCTGCAGGACAGTTGGAGAGGGACTAATTTTACACGGGCATTTAGTGATAGGAAAAGAGGTTATGGCTTTTAAAATGAAAGAGGGTGGGTTTAGATAGATCTGAACAAGAAGTTCTTTGCTGTAACACCAGAACATGTCCCTGGAAATGTTCAAGGCCAGGCTGGATGAGGCTTTGATCAGCCTGGTGTAGTGAAAGGTGTCCCTGCCCATGGCAGAAGTATTGGAACTAGATGATCGCTAAGGTTCCTTCCAACCCAAACCATTCTATGATTCTGTGATAGATATCACAGAATATGATATCTGGGGTCCTGATAAAGCCCCAGCTGCCTCAATATACCCCTCAAATTCACAGCACCTCACAAAAAAAAGTTTGGCAGAGGTAAGCAACAAATTGCAACAAGGTCGTTGTCCTCTTCCAACACCTTTATACTTCAACATATGTCCTTTTAGCATATTTATACCGGATGCAGATGTCCTTTCGGAAGCCGTAAGAAAGCCCTTGCTTTGCAAGCTGTCACGTCAGACCTGTACGGTGTTAAGTGGCAGTAGTGGCAATGCTCCCTCAGCTCCCTGTGCATCTCTGTCATTTGTGCCCGCACAGTACAACGTTTCCACCGCCCTCCCCGCGGGTTTGTGTGAGTTGCTGTGGGCAGGGGCAAGGGAAGGGGGAGGGACGAGACACAGACACGGAGAAGGCCGAGTCGCAGCCCCCGCCGGGCGGCGCGGACGGGCGGAGGAGGCGGAGGCGGAGGAGGAGGAGGAGGCGGAGGCGGGCTCAAGACACGCACACGCCGCTCCCGCCGTGCTCGCCTTAAATAGGGCGGCGCCGAGGAGGCGCGCACAGCCGTGGTCGCTGCTGCTGCCGGGAGGTGAGCGGGGTTTGGGGGCTCTGTTGTCGTCGGGGCCGGGGGCCGTCAGGGACGCGCCGCCGAGGGAGGCGGCTGGGCCTGCCGGAGCGGCCGCCGCGGGCTGGGGTGCTCTGCGCGGCCGCTGTCACCGCGGGGCCGAGCGGTCCCGTCCTATCCCGCCGCCGATCCCTGTAGGCTGGCTGTGCGGGGCCGCGGGGCTTTCCTTCCCGGCCCGCAGTGGGATCAGCGTCCCCCGGAGCCGGCTTGGCTTCCCCTCGCGCAGAAGCCTTCAGGAAAGCGTAGCTGTCTGTCTCCGGCCTCCCCCCGGCGCTGCAGCAGCTCGGGCTGGCCGGGCATTGTTCGGCGCCGGCGCTGCCCTCCAGCCCGGCTCGGCTCGGCCTGGCGCGGGGTGAGCGGCTCGGCCGGGCCGAGCAGCAGGTAGCGGGCTGGGCAGCGCGGTGCTGCCTGCTGACCCCGGGGCTTCGCGTTCGTTTAGCTGCCGGACTTTGCCTTCAAGTAGGTTGTTCTTTCGGGCATGAATGCAGCATGTACTTGATACAGCTTTTTTTTTCCTTCTTTCTTTAAAGCAGTTTAGAGTGCGTATGGAAATGCAGCGTGAGCCAAACTGCCCTAAAATGGAAGGTTGAGTGGCTTTGACTTTGCAGGCCTCCTCTGCTGCTGGGTAGGACTTGCAGTGCTACAGCACAGAGATTTAGCCTGGTTACCCGACGCTTTTGTTCTAGGATGCATATATTTCTTGTTCCTGTTGAACAGGAATTACAACACTTGAAGCCTTCTAAATTTCTAAACGGCATGTCTGTGAGCTGTTTGGAGTATTATGGACACCCTCTTGGACTATGTAATCTAAACATATGCCTGACTTGGGCTAGCATCTGAGATATGATGGTCAGGTTCTGTGATAGGAAAGAACAGACCTCATCCAAGTGGTGTTAATAGATTTCCTTTTTCATCTGCATTGCTTTACAGGGAATCCTGCACTCTTCTGAGCCTGGTCAGGAAAGTTGATTGTTGCCTTTTTGCTTTGGAACGTGCTCTCAAACTCACAAGCTGAGGTTTCTCAGCCCCAGGATTTGGATCAGGTTTCTTGCATCAAGAAATTGAATATAAGAGGGCATTGAGTTTACTGAAAAATACCTGTGTCTTCCTCTTGCAACAATAGCAGTATTAATAATGCAAAAACTGATACATGGAGTTCCTCATGAACTCTTGCTGTTACTGCCTTTTTAAAGCTTAAGGATGTGTAGCTTGCTTGTATTGGGATGGGGAAATGTTTAAAAGATGGCTGATGGGAAAAATCTAAAGCTTGTCATTACAAGTAGCTGTTGTGTGTAGTGTTATCAATTCAAGGTCTTAAGCAAACAGCCTTAGCCTAGTCTGAGGACTGCATGATTATGATGAATTTACAAAGGTAGCTTCTAAATTTGGTAGATGGTGTTTTACAACTACAACTTGGGCAACATGAGGTTGGAAGTAAGTCTTCAGTTTTTGAGAAGGAAACCCCCAAGGAAGCAAAAGGAAGCCTTTTGCTTCAAGGACAAGTACAAGGTTGATATTGGTAGAAAAAACAAACCCAGCAATTTGTAGTGAATGGTAAGACAACTTTGACATATTTTTGTGGGTAAGTGACTTGCCTCTTTTTTGAGCGAAGTCTGTGTAGCTGGTTCTCCTATCTCCTTGCTTCACTAGAAAGGAATACTTTGTGGGATTTTTGGGAGGAGGCAGAGGTGGGTTGTACCTTCCCTGTTTTGTGTGTGTTGCTCTCCAGTGGAGCAGAGTAAAAGCTTTGTTTTCTCTTTCTTATCCTTCCAAAAAACCAACACTTTTACTAAAGTAAACAACAGAAGGTAATAATAGATTTGTGTTTTGTTTTTCTTGATAATATGGTTGATGGAATTGGGTAGACTGAAGAAAACTAATGGTGTGATATTTTTTGAATGTGCGGCAGAGACAAGAGAGATGTTCTGGCCCAAGGGATACATTGCTTGATAAATTGGGCTTCTGGTGGTCTTATGAACAGACTGCCTGCCATATCCTGCTTCTCTGCTATGCTGAATTAAAAGTTCAGATATGTTAAATATTTCACTATGGTAAATATAAGCAGTGGTAACTCCCTAGAAATCCTCACAAGTAAGAGAGATGGTGGTTTATTCATTGGTGGATGGTTTTGTGGGGGAGTTGACAATGCTGTGTGGCTCAGGGAAGCTCTGCTGTACAGTGTTGACCTTTACAGGCTGTAGGCTGAACCCTGTCTGCGGATGTGGGGCTTGCATTTCCGCAGATCCCACCTGACTCCTGAAACAAGGACACTTGATAGCATAAGGCTTCTGCTCTCTTGCTGCCTTTCGTGTTCAGAGTTACTCATCTGCACATGGTAAAATATGATTCCCTACCCCTGGCAGGGAGTTTGGAGCTAGATAATGTTTTAGGTCTTTTTCAAACCAAACCATTGTATGATAGTAATTTTTTTTTTGTTAGTATTTGAATCTTGGTAGTACTGGTAGTTAGCTCAAAACTGATTGAAAACAGCTTGCATGATTTTATAGAGATGTAGAGGAAAAATGGAATTTGCTTTTGTAGTTGAACCATTTAAGTGTTATAGCAGAAGTGCATGATATCCTATTTCCAGAAGAGGATTTCTCCCTTTTTTTTATGAATTACTGTTCTTGAACCCAGAACTCTTAAGCTTTTTAGTTTGATACTGCATGTACCATGTTTGGAAATTTGGCTTTTGCAGTCAGACTGCAATAATAGCCTGGTAAGGTTGAATTAGTTTCCTAGGAAAGCAAGAAGAAAATGCTTACTATCACTGACTCGGAGTAGATGTAGGCATACTTTAATATCTGAGGTCAAAAGATTGTTCTGTTTGTCATAGTATTTTTTGGGCTGCTGGTTTTGGGAGGTCACTCAGTGAACCAATTGCTTCTCATAAGTACTTCGTGATCTTCTAGTCTGAATGTTAAGGGTTATGTTTTTTGTAACAACCTGCTGGATGTAAACCCTGTGCAGTGCAGTGGGGCTTAGTGTGCCTGACCCAGGTTGCCTTTGATGAGAGTTCAGGTATCAGAAATATGAGTGACACACTCCTTCTCACAGAGTCTCAAGTGAGCACTTAAACCATGTGTTAGCTTGTTATTGCATACTGGGCTTTGTGAATAGTAGCCTTTTCCTGGGAGGAGTAGAATGAATAAGTTGGTATGATCTACTCAGCTTGAGTATGATCTACTCAGCTTTAGTAGATCATAACAGAAAAAAAGCTCTTTGGTTCTGTATGGTGGTTTTCATCTAAATGGTGTTTGGAATGACACTAGATTGACAGAGTAGTGCCATGATGTACTTGCAAATCAGAGTTGCAGGGATGCAATTCTAACGAATAGCAGTGTAGGCTGAAAAATATTTGCAGGCATCTCATCTGGTTTTCGGAGATGAGAAACCAGTAAGACTGCTTAGTGCCATGTTGTGTGTGTATAGGCATGGATTAAAGGTAACTTAAACTGATCATTCTCTGAAAGGTTTCAGTAATAAGTGTTGGTTTTCCTTTATACCAAATGTTGTTGGAGGACTGTAATTGCACAAAAGGCATAGAGCAGATTCTTGTCACGTGTTTCAACTCCTGAACTGAAATAAACTCCAGTGACCTCACCAGTGTGCACTCAAATTACTTACTGGACATCACTGAGAGGCAAGAATCCAGGTGGAGTTCCACTTGATTGCAAGGGGACTGAGGCCAAATGTCTGAGGACAGGCCTGTGACTTTCCTCTCTGTTCTGTGAACAGAACATTGACACACCAGTTTCAGATTGAGTGCTCCTTAAAGGTTGCAGCAGAAGCCTTAACTTTGATTGCACTTTATGAAGTAAGTCACTGTGTCCTAACTTAAGGGTCTGAATCCAGCTTGTAGATTGTTTCCCTCCAGTTCTGCCTTGTCCCAAATGCAGAAACAGAATCTGAACCAGTAGAGGCACCCTACACCCTAGTGCATGATGTCCCATGGTTGTTGAAAGCCTGACTTAGGGAGCTGAAGAGGAGTTGGATGAGAGGTGTGAATATTAAGGACCTGGTGGTTCTTCCTGCCTGGGATGTGTTCCTTATTTAACAGTTGTGTAGTTCTTTCCTCTTCACTCTTGCAGGAAGGTAAATATGTCAGTTACTGCTTTAAAAGAGGAGTTTATAGCTCTCATGCTTGGCTGGGTGAGCTAGGTGATTTCTGGGTAAGATTTTTTTTTTTTTTAAGTTGGGGATGGGCCATGGGAGTGAGGCAGAGGTGGTGGAGGAGGAGGTCATAGTAGTGGATTAGACAGTTCAATGTATTTGGTTTGTTCAGACATTTTCTCTGGCTGAGGAGTCCTGTGTGACTCCTCATATATGACATGACAGGCTGCACCACAGTAGGCATCTTGCTGTACTGTTTGTTATACAGGGCTTAAACTGGGGTTTCTTCTTCAGGTCTCAAATACCAAAGCTCCTTTTCTGTATCTTGAAGGTGGTTGTAGTTTGCTTGCTGGTTAGTTTGGCTATGTTACAGGTGTTTGCAAGGCCTCAGTCAGATTCCCCTCTGACTGTAGGACAGGCAGAAAATCCTGGGAGGATTTGTAGCCAGTGTTTACAGTTTTGTGCTTAATGTATTGTATTACAGTAGTCCACCCTCTTCCCCAGCTGTGCTGTTGTGTTTCCTTGTGGGAGCTAATGGCTATCTGGTCATTGAAATGAGAGTTGATCTAGTTGAAAACTAGCATCACAAATAATACAGAAAGATTGTTTGCCAGATCACCTCCCTTGTGACTGCCTGGCTAGTGTGGAAAGGGTTGTGGCAGCATGTTACCTAGGACAGGTTGGACTGACTCAAATTTAAGGTGATTGTAAATGCACTCTGAGATTAGGATTATGTATTCTATTCAGACAAAAGGATTTCTCAGGTTAATAGCCAAAGCTATTTGTTCTACCTGTTTTTTATACATAATAAAGGGGCTAGAACATAATTCTGGACTTGTTCTTTTAAAGACTGAGTGGAGAAGGGCTTAAGAAAAAGAGGTCCATGGGAGCTGTGAAGTGTAACCTGTAAGAGTAAGTAAAACAAAAAACAGACTGCAGTGGCAGGTAGCTGTCAGGACAACTTAAAGGTATGTGGGTGGCTGGTTCCCTGTTTCAGCATATCATAATGAAAACATCTTTGTGCTATATTGCTCATAATAAGAGATAGGCGACTTGTCTCATGGATTTCTCCTCCCTGCAAGAGGCTGTAGAAATAACACAGCCTGTTCTTTTATACCATGTGATGAACCTGCCTTTATGGCAGTGCTAGTGTGTTGTTTATCTAAATATTAGAATAGAGAGAAAGAAAGGCCATTGGTTCTTGGGGTTGTTTTCTTTGCAATACAGAAGCTGATGGCTGCTCTCCTGTTCTCTTCCGTTGCACTCGAACGATGTCTGGCTATGGATAGACAATAGGCAGGCTGCTGCCCACTGTAAATAGACCATTGTACGCCGAGAGTAGGAGCAGCAAAGAACGGCAGAGCCCTGCCAACTTGGGTCGTTGCCTTGAGATACTGGCTGTGCTGTAAAGAATGAGCCTTGGGTGCTGCAGGGTGGGTGAGTGTGAGCAGAGAGAGCTGGTTTTCTCTGAAACTTGCAGAACTCCTTAGCCAGATTGATATGGTGAGTTCAGAGGGGTGCCTTCTTGGGCCCTGCTGGGGGAATTGTTTCTCTGGAGTTGGTCAAGACAGCTGTCTTGTTACCCAAACTGCTTTCCTTCTGGTCTTTTAGAAAAAAAAAAAAAAAAGACCAAGGTCTACTGATTGCATTAAGAAAGAAGTGCTTTTGACCTCAAATGTTAATTCTGCTCTTTCCCCCCAATACGTGTAGCAATCTGAGCATTACAGACTGGTACTTTTCTTTGGCATCTCCTTCCTTTTGGTCTTCAGCTGTCTCTCACACTGGGGCTTAGTTTGAGCCTGTCCCTTGTGCTCCAGATCCTGCTTGGTAAGAAGTAATTGCAGGACTAGATTTGTGAAGAGAGCATGGCTTTTTTTACGTGTCTTGAGTGAGCAACTTAGCTGGGCCGTTCCTTGAGGAAAACGACGGAAAGCTAGATGCAAACTCCACTGTGAAGATCTTTATATGTCAGTGTGAAGGTTCTAAACCATTCTCCTTGGTCATGATAAAAACCCAGGACGTCTGATGCTGGAGCATGAGCCAAGTAAATGCTGAGATGACTTGAAGGCTGGAAGGCATTGAAGCTTCTTTTTTTGATGGGGTATATTTGGATGCATATGTTAAGAATGCAAATTTATTGTCTTGGTTACACCTGGCTTTGCCCTAAATGCAGAAGACAAGCTCATATGACTTAACAGATTAGTTAGTGTTAAAGCTTGGAATGGCTTAGTCTTGCAGAAAACTGTGTCCTCACCTTGTCTTTTGTGTGGATGAGGCAGAAAGTATAATAAGATATTATCTCAATATAAACATAAGCAGCAAACTGTATCATTGTATACCTGATAACTTGAGGTATAACTGCTCAAGAAAAGTTTTATATTGCAGGCTTCCCTAGAAACAACTGGTCAAGGAAATGAAAATCAGAGGTGTGTATCTCTTCACCCAGGCTGAAATCATTGCCAATCCTTGACTATAATGGGACTGTTGTGTGAATTAAATGATGTTTACTTCAGTTCTTGTTACCTGTAAAGGCATCACAGCCTTTTGAGTAATTGAAATTACATTGCATTCCTAAATCATAGTGTGTGTTCAGGACACTTCATGACTAATGCAGACAGGAAAGCAGTTTTATAAGTCAAAGGTCCTCATTGTGGAGCTTGAGGAAAGAGTTAAGCTTGCTCTTAGCCATTACCCACATCATAGACCCCCTTGTCTAGTTTCATAATGTGGTGTCTATGATAACTGTGAAATTAACTTTTAAGTCCAGACTTCCTCGTTGGTGTATGAGGTTTTTTATTCTTACTGTTCAACGGTGTGTAGTAAAACTTAAGAAGTAATTTTCACACCTGCAATGCTAATGAATGTGATTAGGTGCATAAAAAGCAGCTGCATGGTGATCATAACTGTTAAGTCAATAACTGATCCTTTTTTAAAAAAGGAAGATGAAGAGCTTGTTTATGTATTCAGTTCACCTCTACCTTCTATTGCCATATCCCGATGTGTTGTGGGTTTTGATTGTAGTCTGTTGTATATCACTGTGCAAATAAGAGAAAGGCATTTCTGTAGTGACCCTGCACTGCCTGTCAAGGTGATGCAGCCCTGTGCCCTAAGGCTATGCCAGAAAACTGGGGGAGAGAGAGCAGTGCCTGCTGGCTGGGGATTACTCTGTGCGTCTAGGACTGTTCCAGAGATGGAACTTGATTCCATCCTGACTGCCCCCATCTATGACCTTCAGCCTGTCCTGTTAACATTGTGAAATTCAGCATGGGCCCTTTGAGCTAATTGTATTACTATTTTGCTGTCTCTAGCAAATCTTGTCCAAATACTGGTTAGACTTTTTGTGAACTAGACCACATTTCTGTTGTCTGGCTGAATAACTGATTGCACCAGTAAGGATTTCAAGGTCAGACTGTAAACTAGAGATTTTCCTGTAGAAATATGAAATGTTAACCAGGTATAGTTGGTCCTAAAACTTATAAATGTAATTCTGCACGCTTGGGTTTCAGAGTCTTGCATGTCACCGTTCTGCAGCGATGGCTCCTTACACAGTATGACTGTAGCTGTTAGCTACCTCTTTTGACATGCTCTAGGACATTTGTTTAATTCTGTTGTCCGTAGGAAATGGCTAGGACCTAAATTACCGAAGTAAATACCTCTCTTTGTTCTTCAAGCGAGCGGGGCAGCGTTGCCAGCCGTCGCTGTGTGTCGGGGGGCCGTGCCGGTGTCGGGGCCCGCGGGTGCCCTTGAGCGCGGTGGGGTGAGCGCTGCCGGCTGCCATTGGCCCCGCGCGGGCCGGCTGCTCCCGCTCACCTCTCCCCTAGTGGGCATCGGCCGGGGGTTTGGCATGTGACAGATCCCGGGAGACCTTGGCTGTAGAGGAGAGCACCAGCTGAGCGGACTGCAATCCCTTTTTTTTTTTTTTTCTGCAGCTGGTTCTTGCTGTGGAATATCCGTGTCAGTGAGTGCTGGCAGGGAGCAGCCTCTTCCAGCTCTTCTTCTGTGCGAACGTGACAAATCAAATGTGCTTCCTGTGCATGATTATATTGCTGCGTGCTGCTGCCGTGGGCCTCATTTGCCACTGCTTTAGTCTGCCTCATGACCAGAGATAAATTGCTGGCACGGTGCTGGGAGAAATAGGAAACTTGCTAAGTACCATGGAGGAGCTATGGGAGGATGTTGGCTTTGAAAGCAGCTTGTTGTACTGACCTTTCTGTGCGTGTCTGAAGGGAGAGTAGAAAGGAGTTTATTTTACTGGACATAGGAAAGGAAAAATCATGTTCCTGCTATGCTCCTATAGGATTGGGATACTCTGTTACATGCAGGCAAGATAACATACCTCCCTGCCCTTCATTTCCCAGGCTTACTTCCCTGCTTGATGACTGTTTAAACAATCTTACAGTACATCTACTCTATAAAAAACTATTTTGCTTTTGTGAAATTCGCTCCTTTAAAAAAAGGTCTTAATTTTTTTGAAATTTGAGTGCAGTCTCTGCTGAAAGCAATACTAAAACCCTGAAGAAATTCCACCTTCTCAGCCCCACCTATTTTTCTAGAGTATGAGCTAATAATTCCTTGCTTACTTATTGCAGCACAGGTATCTAAAGATTTTGCCTGCCTAGTGGCAGATCAAGTTATTTTGACAGTGGGAAGCCGGTAGGACAAAGCATACATCACTGCCCTACAGCAACAGCAAATCAAAAGTGGATTTCAGGTTTTTTTGTGCAACTTTTTTTCATACCAACAGATTCCAGCATTGGAACAACTGCACTGAACTGCAATGCAAGCACATGAGTTGTTCAGATACCTACGAATGCCAGAACTTGGGGATGTCAGACAGTATGTGCGCACCCTTCCGACAAATACCCTGATGGGCTTCGGTGCTTTTGCAGCTCTCACGACCTATTGGTATGCAACAAGACCAAAAGCAATAAAACCACCATGTGATTTAGCAATGCAGTCTGTGGAAGTAGAGGTAAGTGCCACTTGATGGATGCTGTAGTTCACTGAAGTTTGAGCCCTAAATGCAACATTGAGAGAGACCAAACACTTGATTTACATTAGGGTGTTTCTAAACCTGTAGTGTGGGGAGAGTACTTTCTGAAATGTGGCTTGAACTCATTATTTTGGCTTTCTGAATTTGAAAACCAGCTTGAGGCCTGAGGAAATAACTTATCACAGGAGAAGTCTCTGCGGAGACAACTGAGCTTCTGATCTCACTAGTGACAGAACTTGTTCATATTAGAATTGACACAGTGTAGTTTTCAATTCCTGGCCACATGATGACCTGTTAAATTAGGTCTTGGGGTCAGAGTATGTATATTGGTATATACTGATTAGGCTAATAACTCTTCTGTTATTTTTAGAGTATAATAGCTGACACATGAGACTTTATATTGTGTTACAAGCATCAGGAGGGTACTAATTGTCCTCAGCTGATCTGTGGAAAGAAATACTAGTATGCCAAGAGATCCCAGCCATAGAGTATGTTGAAATTAAACTGGCCATCTGATAAACTCTGGATGTTAGCTTAGCTTTTGTCTTACAATTTTTGGCAGCAGAGTTACTTTTAGGTGGTGGCTTTTAAAAAGTGAAGTCAAATAGAAGAAGAGTCTGAGTGGGAAAAACTGTTGCTTTGTGAGCAAATACAGACAACAGGTTACAAGATTGGTGTTTTTGGGCGTTGTTTTATTGATTCTCTTGCTCACTACAGAGTCAAATACTAATTCTTTCAAGAGTGTTCTCTTTCCTCAGGACAGACAAGATTTTCTCCTTTTGAAGGAAGGAGTTTTGGACTTTGAGAGGAGTTGTGATCTTTGAGAGATAATTAGAAAACGTAGAATTTACAAGCTGACAGCTTCTTGCCTTACTGATGATAGTCAGAGACTACTACTATAGGTTTCTATGCATATATGTGTACTTGGAACTGAAGTCTCCCTTTACACTACATTCTTCTGCGTGGATAGACTGCATCTAGTTGTCTTATATCAAATGAATTAACATGACTCTTGTGCTTAAGACCAGATGTAACTACAAACTGATGTAAACAAATGTGGCAGAGTTTGAAACTTACAGTAGGTCAGCTTCATGAACTCTAGCAAACTCCTGTCATTACTTCAAATTGGGTACTTTTTTCAATGTTTTATACTGTTGAGATTGAAGAATGACACATTAGTTGGCCCTTCCATTCACTTTTACTTCCTCATCTTCTCAGTGGAGCATACAGCAAGTGTAGGGACACATCACGTTACTGTAGCAAACAGTGTTCTGCTACGAGAAATACACAAAAGGGAAACAAAAAGAATGCAGTCACAATGTGATAATTGCCCAAAAACCCTATGTTCAAGCAACGCGTAGAGTAAGGATCTAGAAGTTAGATTTCATTTCTTGGTGAGCTTTTCCAAGTCCGTCAGCAGGTGTGTAGACAACGGGTAGAATAGTCTTGTAAACCAGTGCATCTTTGTTGCTGGAATGAGCTCGCAGTGCAAGTTTTCCAGCTGTGGAGTGCCTCATTAGGCAGTGTAGACTTCAGCAGATTTTGGGGGGCATTGCATTTTAAGATGGTAAGACAGTAGCTTTTAGCTGTCCATAAATCCCATGACAAATGCTTATTTGCTTGAGACTTTTGACAGCAGTCTCAGTTCACTCCCTTTACTTCTTCAAGTTAAATTATTTGTCACTGTTGGATTCTGAGATTGAAATCATTGTTTGGCGGTATGAGACTTCACTAAGCTACTTAATGCATCATTGATCCAATTACACTAATTGGCTCTCTGATCAGAGCAAGATAGGTGTAACAGTATTATTTTTCACTGCTTCTTTAGAAAATGTTTTAATGGGCTAAATACTAGTAAGACTTAAATGAAAAACACCTGAATGTGTTAGCATGTTGCAGTGAGAAGAGCTCAAACTTAGATAGTATCTTGAAATGAGTAGGATCTGTCCAATTTTGTTTTCATTAAGGGTTGTAGCTGAACTGTTAATAATTTTTAAAATGGTGATCAAATGAGAATGTATGCTTTGAATCAAGTTTCAAGTGTATGTTGGAATTGCTACTCCTGTAACAGTAACAAGACTTAATTACAGTGCTCAGGATTCAGCTTCTCACTACATTTAACTACATATACTCCATTTATACTACATTTATACATGTAGTATACTCTATAGATACTACATCTAACTTCACATACTCCATTTTCTTATGTACATATTAAGGTGGGTGGTCACTTCTACAGGGAAAAAAAAAATCAAATACTGCTCTGAAATTGTCTAAGCATTTTTTTTTCTGCCTGAACAACACAATTTTAAAAGTCCTGAGCAGTTGCTCCAAAAAAGGCATGTCAGAAGGCAATGCCTCTTTGCTACTGTTTTGCTATCTAGTCTACCTGTTCATTTACAGAAAGAAATTTGAACTAGAAATAAGCTTTTACATAATTCTTACTTGTGACATAACTTTGTTAGATGTCAAGGAAATAAGTGAGGTCATTGACTGGAGGGTTTCTAGATGTTCCGATATTGTATCTTCATAACTTCATATGGGAGAAAGAAGATCCTATTTACTGTTGTTCTAGCTCACTTCCCATGTCTCCAAAGTTTTTATTTAGTAGGCCAGCACCCCATGACCCATTTTAACAATCTCTGGATGAGCAAAAAGATTGCACATGTAGTTGAAAATGAGTGCAAAGAGTTACTGAAGTGGCAGGGATACATTGCACTGGACCAGGTTGCCCAGAGCCACTATCAGCCTGGCCTTGAACACTTCCAGGGATGTCATCCACATCTGGATCTGCCTGTAGATTGCTTTCTTTCCACTGGTGACTAACAGCTGAATAACTTTGGCTGTTGATTTTGTGTGCAGGTGTATGGCTGTCAAATATATTAAATCTTGCTTTAAAAAAAAATTGTCTCAACTTATGCTATGTAGAAGAATAGGATAGAAATAAAATATTAGGATGTCAGTATTTTCTAGAAGTAAGACTGGATTTGATTGGCTTTTTTGTTCCCTTAAGAAAAGATATTCAAATATAGAGAGAAGTATTCAACTCGTAAAAACTTTGTCTTCTCATGTTCTTCTGATCCAATACCAGAATTCTAGCATGCCTTGTCTTTCAAGAATCACTTGTTTACACGTGTGCTTATCTCCCTATCAATGATCAGTTTTACATGCTGTATGCTTTCTTAGGGAGTAGCATGCTTAAAATTACATGGCTGGTTTGAAAACTCTGGTTTATACTGCTTGCTGCTCAGAATAAGTATGTTGGTGACCTAAGCACCCCTTGCTAGTATACTTTCCCTCTCAGATAAAGGGAAATTTCTCTCCTCTCTGGGACATGGTGGAGTCTACAGTGTGTTTTGACATTACTGCTGTCCTAAGAAGCATGTGTCAACAAGAAGTAAACCCATGGCTTGAACAAAAACAGTTACTTTATATGACCCAAATAGGCCTTGATAGAGTAATATATACTCTGTTGTAGAATAAATCTGTTTCCTTCAGATGCTGCTATTTTTAGCCAATGCCAAGGTTTTACTTAATGACTAGCACTTGATGTGCAGTAGGTTAATTTCCTGCAAGTCCCTGAGCTGCTGCAAGGGCTGTTTTACACAAGTAACTAGCATCTGTTCTCAAATTAATCAGATTTTATTGTCTGGCTACTTTAAGAACACTTATTAAAACTAACAACCCTTTTGAGTGCTTATCTTTTTACTGGACAGATCTACTAGATGCCATTGAAACTAACCTGTGTAAAGTCAGCCAAACATTCCAGTCCTGGAATTCAGATACTTGGTGGTAATGACCAGTGATTTTTAAAAAAGTTTGCTGCAAACAGAACTTTCCCTCATATTGCACAAACATTCTGGATAAAGGACCATTTGGACTACGTCTTAAAACAGGAGTTCTTGCTGCTTTCAAGCAAAATGTAGATGAGTAAATTTAGACCTTGCATTATGCACCTTCAGCATATCTGGGAGTATTTCACTGCATCAATAATGTTGAACTCCTTATGGCCGTCACACAAAGAGCTGGGTGTTTTTCTGAAAAACTTTTATTCTAAGACTGTTGAAAATCCAATTAATTCTACTTTACTATAGGGAAAAGAACAAAGTAAGTAAAACTGAAAGTTGTTTGTTTTCCCCTTACTGAAAGCTTAAAAGAACCAATGGGAACTTTACAACAGCAGACTGTTAAGAGTTTCTCTGTTCTCAGAAGGACAGTGCCATCAGTCTTGTATCTAAGCAGTGTACTGTCTGATAACTTATCTTTAAATTTGGTTAGTGCCTCAGGCCCTGAAAAAATTGCTTTTGTGGTGCTGTGGAATAGGGCATGTAAACAAAACAGTAGTAGCCCACATGAGGAGAAACAAATACTTCTTGACTCTTGCTGAGGAATGGCTTAAGCTATTGTATTTCACCTGATGTAGGAATTATAGCACGTCAGACGTGGTACATGTGATACACTGCACTTGTTGATGTTACCCGTGGCCATGGTAACAAGCTACATTGTGTGATCTTTCTTAGATTAGCTCCAGAGTGGCAACACTGGGAAAATCTATACGATGACCTTGATTATCCAAGATCTGAGAACCCAGTGAAATAAAGCAAGCAGTCTTGCTTTTCTTTCCAGGCAGAGACATGTACTAGTGATCTGTTAATTTCCTGTAGAGTAGATATTGGTCTGAGAGCAAGTGTACTCTTGAATTTCTAATGTTACAAATTTTTAGAGGTAAGCCACTCATTAACTTGTTCTGGGTCATGTTCACAGTGTACGTTTCTGCTTACTGTCAAAGGAGTGGCAAGCACTGCATTACTCATACTGTTTTGCTAAAACAAGTTAGGCTTGTTTTAGTGTGAAAATATTCTTTTCCTCTCTGTGCCTTTTATGTGCTAGCTGATTTCTATAGACGTGGGTAATATGACATCTTCTGTACACAAACCTGTATTTATGTAGCTTGTACATGAACAGGGGATGTCTGGTCTTCCAGGATACTTTGAGAACAGGAGAAGAACCTGTGACTACATATGAACAGATTTTAGTTGTGGAGGATAGACTAACTAAATCTGTGCCTGAATTATCTAGGGTTTGACTTTCTGAAAGAGCCAGAAATTGATTATGCTGATAGAGAAAATCTTATGCAGTGTTTACTCAAGACCCTCTGTTTAACTAGCTGGGTTGTTCCTGATGAAAACTTGCTTGTAGGTATCTCTCATCATAACAGGACTAATTAACAACTGTGGCCTAATAGTAATTGCATAATTGTAGTTTATGAAACTTGATTGCTCTCTATAAAATGAGGTTATTTAATCAGTCACTCTAAAAAAGGCATTGTTATAGCTGAATTATTAGATCTTTATATTGACTTCCAGTTTTAACTTCTAAGTGCTCAACAGCTGAAAAAAAAGGTGATTTCAATTTTCAAGATAGTATTGTCTTGACTGTACTTAAATAAATCAGGAGGAAAACCTTTTTTGTAAGATACAACTTTTAATTGGATTAAAGGGCTCTATCTGGAGCAAAATATTTTGCTTATGAGAACACTTGTTCAGTGTATTGGTGACCATGCTTAAAATAATTTAAGGTTTGAAACGACATATTGAAGTGTGATTACGTTCTGTCATCTTAATTAGAAAAATATATTGGGATTGCACCACTAATATTCTGTCTAGACTGCTCTGAGGCTGGATTTAGGAAGCTGGATGAAATTAATTATGGTCTATACTGCACTAGTAGAGTAAAATATTTCTCAAGAAAATGTTTTTGACAAAATGCCCCTTGTTAGACTTTACTGTTCTCATTTGTTCTGTGCTATCATAGGTAGCTGAGGAATAAGACTTTGCCTGGCAGGTTTTGGGTAATGTAGGGAGCAGTTTGACTCTTGAAACCATATCCTGGAAAACCTTGCATAGTTCTCAAGTTCTCTCAAGAAGAATATTCCTTCAAGCCAACAAGGGTTTCTGACCTTTCAAATTGCTTTCCTTAGGGCGGTGAGCATGCTCGAAGGTCCTCGCTTCTCAACAGCGATG
Organism: Pyrgilauda ruficollis; assembly: GCF_017590135.1. NCBI lineage: Eukaryota > Metazoa > Chordata > Aves > Passeriformes > Passeridae > Pyrgilauda > Pyrgilauda ruficollis. Next base: position 15,545,793 of record NW_024526599.1, on the reverse strand, counting down.
AACTGTTGTCGTACTACTATGATGATGTGAGAACAGTTTATGATATTTTCCAAAGGGGTTTACAAGTATCAAGTAAGTCTAAAATTAAAGATAATATTTTAAATATGTCAGGAACTATGTATTTGAAGTCTTTTGAAATGCAGCTGGGCATAGGGGGTCTCTGTATAGCAATATGATGAATGTACTGGATGTGAACTTTCTTGAGGACAAATTCAACTGCTATTTTGTGAACAGATTTCTGTAAATAGAGTCAGTGCTGCATTCCTTGGCCGATACTGACTTTGTTGCCTCTGTCCTTTCTCAGCTTCCTTCCCTGCACCCTTGAAAAAACCCATTTGTCATCTGAAAGTGTCTGCTGAGAATCTAGGGGCTTAACACCAAGAGTGGTGTCAGGACAGAGGAGTTGGGTTGAATTTTGAGTAACTATTGGTTTTTTTTTTTTTTAGATAATGGTCCATGTCTTGGTTTTAGAAAACCAAACCAGCCATATGAATGGATCTCTTATAAAGAGGTAAGTAATCTTACTGCTAGACTTGCTTTTTGCTTGCTGAGACCATTGATATAACATCCAGTAATGTGATATAACAAATTTGAGTTATTTATATGTTTTAAAGTGGTAGCAGAATATTGCAGAAAGATTCTAGTTCCTATTACAGTGTCTTAAAGGAACAGCCTTAAATATGTGCAAAGGAGAGAAAGAAGAGCACCTCCTGCACTTGTTTTATGAACTCCAAAAAATTCTGAAATAAAACTGCTATCTTGGCATCTCAATGCTGAATTGTTTAGAACTTGGGTGAAGCAGCAGCTTTGAAGTAATGTTCCGGGGCTCAGACTGTGCTTGCTTCCAAGAGGCTCACTTTACACTAGAAGTTCTGTCTACAGGTGTTGTTTGGGCTTCCTGATGCCTTGTCTGCCTAGTCCGAATGAGGCTGTATAGGGTGCTAGCAGATATGCTTTGAACTAGCAGCATGCTGCTTCTTCATCCCTGAAAATACCTGTATGCAAATCTCTGTTAACAGCTGTGTGCACTTGGGTTGTTCCTGATTTAATCAGTTGGTCTTCAAATTTGCATAAACCTTGCCTATTGCATACTGTTAAGGTCATTAAACACCTTCTGTGTGTAACAGAGCTCACTTTTTTCCCAAGGTGACTCTGCTGTGAATCTGTTAGGCGCAACCTGTTTTATTAAAGCTTTGCTTTTGAGGTCATGCGAGTAACGTGGTTTCAAGTCATGTGCTATACAAAAAGAATTTAGAAAATTGCCTTCCTAAGCTTTGTTAATAGAACTAAGTGGGTTTTGCCTCCTTGTTCTATTTTTTTTGAAGGGAGAAATGCTATTCCCATAGGCACTGAATGAAGTAAAAGGAGGATGTATTTAATGCCTGTGATTAAACAGAAATATTATGTTTAATTGTTCCAGGGTCACTTCTTGGGTTTAACACAGATGCAGCAAAACAGTCTTTTCTGTGTTTGTGTGCTGAACTTCTAAACTTATACTTAACAGTTTCAAGTCTGATTGGATCAAGTGCTGCATATTGTGTAATAATTATAATCAGTGCCATGTAATGGCACTGCAATATTTAGGTTATCATTCCTAGAGGGCATCCAAAATATCCTAAAAAACTTCTCTCTCATTCATACCAATTAATAATTGTTGAAGAGAGTTAGCAATTATGAGCTTGCCCTTACTTTTTTACTTTTTTTGTTCTTCCTCTTTTTTTTGCTTCCAGGTTTCAGACAGAGCTGAGTATGTGGGCTCTGCATTACTCCACCGAGGCTTTAAACCATCTCATGTTCAGTATATAGGAATCTTTTCGCAAAACAGACCTGAGGTAATTAAACTAACATTTTATGTATTTATGGTCTGGCCATTACTAAAATGGCCTCCTCCTTTATCTCTTGGCAGTGTATTTCCCTACTGAGAGCCCATTTGGTGTCAGGAAAAGCCTAAAGACTGATATTGTAGACCCATGAGCCATAGACATGGCACCTTTTAGCTAAGAACCAAAACTGGTAGTTGATACAATGGTTAATGCATATATTGTTGTATTTTGGTTGGGTTTTTTTGTTTTTTTCCTGTAGAATGCAGAAGGCTGGAGAGCAGAAAAAATCAGGGAATTCAGAAGAACTTAACTAATTATGTTGTTTCCATGTTATAGAGGTGGCTTGTTTAATAGGAAGTGGATGTGCTTCTTAGTGTATGTGAACACTACTTGGTTTCTCTTAAAAAGTAACATTGGAGAACCTAGATAGTTGAGAGTGGTAGGAAGTCACAAGGAGGTGTTTAAACTTTTAAAACATCAAGGAACACTTAGTGATTAAATATTTGGACAAAAATGTGTTAAGGTGGTAATTCTGTTTCTTCCAGGGGCCCTGGGCACAAAGATTCTGGGAGGGGAAAGCTACTGCTGAAGGCAAAAATGGGAAATTAATTTAATAAAAATGGGTAGAAAGACTGAAAGTAGCACAATTAAAAATCACCTGAGACAACCATGGGGATATTTAGGTTAATAGTGCCTATCCATTTTAACCCATAAAGTGGTTCTAGATTGCCCTTTCTAAAAACATTATGAAATATTCAGTAAGTATATATTCTCTAGATTTGTTTATTAAATCTCTTTTATAGGACTGAATTTCTCTAACCTAGGTTTGTGTTTGGTAGTTTGAGCTAGTACTTGCTTCACTGAGCGAGTTCAGTGTAAACCTATATTAAAACAGGGTATTAGTTCTTACCCTTTATCAAAAGGATGCTGTCCCTCTTGATTAAACACTCCTGTTTGTGTTTGCCATTATCAAAGGACATCCACAGTTCTGACAGGGTTAGAAGTTCTCTGTCTTGGTCTCTTGCTGTCAATAAAAGGCAAGCTGTATGACAAGTAACTGTGGCTTCCTTCTTTCTCTCTCAGGTTATAACCTAAGAAACTCCTGAGCTCTTGGGTTTTCCTGATGGAATTCTATTTCTAACAGCTGTAGATATTTCTGTAATAAAGAAGGCTGGAATATATTCAGTTAGGAAGCTGTTAAATGGCATGGAGCTACAGACTCTACCATTCAGCTTCCTGTGCATACAACATGGTGAACTGGAAGTAAAAAAGGGAGACATGTTTTTGTTGTGCCAATTTGAATTGTTTCTCTGTAGATCTAAGTGTGCATGGTCTCTGCTGGGTTAGAGAATTTCTGAAGGAGAGCATGGAGTTTTGCTCTTGGATCACAGAAATAAAATGCTTAAGTTGTATTGCTTTGAGTTGGTTCAGGAATGAGATGAAAAGATTTTTTTTTTAACCAGCAATTTTAAATCTAGGATTTTCCCTGCTCAAAACTACTGGATGGGTGTTGTGACATCCCAGTCATAATCACTAATCCAGACAGGAGTATATGTGCAGATATTTTTTTGTGTGAAGTTATTCACATTTGTTATTTCAGGGAACAACTGCTGGGGAAATCCCCTAATGGGGAAAATCCTAGCAAAAACAAAACTTGGATTTGTAAATAAAAGTATTACTTTCTTTGAGTTCTGGGAAGAGTCATCTCTTCTGGAAGTGGGAGGTTTGTTTTGGATTGAGAGAAAACAAAACAATGAAGTATGGTTTTCCCTAACAGAAGATCAGAACCATGTGAGAAAAGAAACTAAAAGTCTGACTGTCTATATTAGTACTAGTTGCTTGCTTGGGCTTTGAGAGAACTCAAGTGTCATGTTTTGATATTTACGTTTACTCATAATTTTAGATGCAAAATGGAAAAAAGTGGCTTGGTAGCCCAGAAAATAAAGTTGCTGGCTGTACTGTTGAGAATGATTGCAGGAGTTGTTGGAGGCTGCAACAGGAAGCTTTTATGGCTGTGTGCAGCTTCTGAAGTCTTTGTAGTAGACCCCACCCTATTAAAATCTAAACTTCTGGCTGCTGAACAGCAGCACAGCTGCTCCCTTGTTGCATATCCTGGAGGATATGTTTAGCAAGAACTATTCAGTGGACCCTTTCATGGCTATTATAAATGTGCCTGCTTAGACGTACAAGTATGTGTAATGTCTTCATGAAAGTCTAGTTACCTGTTAGCTGGCCTTGCACTAGTTTTATAAGAGGTCTTTTTGGACAAGAGGTGTACAACTTGCCCATTGCATGAATGCTGTCAGAAATTTCCTGTGTTTAAGGCTATCTGAATCAATAGAGTACTTTGGGAAACTGGCCTGTAATAAACAGTTTGTAAAACTGAGATTTGGCAACTTTAACATAGTCTCTGTTAGATATTTTATGGAATAATCAGCTGAATCATGTTTAACTTGTCATCATGTGGGGGTGAGGTAGCTGCTTGTCCTGAAAAGCCCTGGAAAGTGTAACAGTTTGAGAGAGGGGAAAGGAAACACCCTTGTTAGTGCAAGTCTTGTTGAATTGTAAGTTCTGCTAAGTCTTTAAAGATGCATGCTGTTTTGTTCCTGTCATTTGGACTGACTAAAGGTACTGAGAATTTTTGTCAATCTTTGATGGGAAAATCAGAAATGTTCCAGTTGTATTTGCCTCTTCATATGTCTGGAGGCTCTTATTTGAGAAGTTGCATGCTATTCTGCATTTTGGTGTAGCTAGTTGGTTACTAACTACACCCAAGAGTTACTCTCAGAAAAAAAGAATTGCATTACTGTCTTACCTTGATGATACTTTGGATTAAAATAGGTCGGCTGTAAAGCACAACTCACATAACACATTATAAGGCTGCAATATTCATTTATTGAGTACTATACTCATTAGCAGGTAAATCCTTCTTACTGCAGCTTGCAGGGATGTAATTGGATTTTTTAATAGGAGTCTTCCTATAAAGAAGAATGGTTAGTCTTGAGAAATGCTGAGAAACTTTCTGGGGCTGACTCTCCAAAGGACTTTTACTTTAATTGCATGTGTCACATGTCTGACCATCAAATGAGATGTATATAATGTAGGGATAGCAATACTGTGTGTATATAAATTTAACGTGTGGTCAAGACATAAGTGAGTCCTTCACTGATTCATGGTAATAAGGAAAATTGAAAGCTTTGCCTACCTCAATAACATAAAACCAATAAAAAGGACTGTACTCTTGCTCAAAGTCTGTTAGTAGGTAAACTAAGGAGACAGTTAACGTTAACTGCTTTTTTCAAAAGTACTTAATATTACTTTTAGGGATAGGGTTGAATTTTATTAGATTCTTCCCTATAGCTTTTTATTATTTGGGGATTTTTTTCTTCCTTCCACAGATAAAAATAGAGTATGTCTTCAAAGAGAAAAAACAATACAAACTGCCACTTTCTTAAAAGACTTGTCCATGTGAGCTGTGTCCTATTAGCTTCCTTGTTAGATTTTAAAAATTAATCTTTCTTGGAGGTCTGTTACAATAAGCACAACATAGTGACTTTCATCTCTTCTCTTTGTGCAGTGGGTCATCATTGAACAGGCATGCTATGCATTCTCCATGGTGGTGGTGCCACTCTATGATACACTGGGAGCTGAAGCTATTACATACATTGTGAACAGAGGTAGGACACTTGCAGTAGCTCAGCAACTGAATATATGGTGGCAGAGCTGAGCGAGGGCAGAACTGTAGCCTTCTTCAGAAAAGCCTTCTATTGCAACATACTGAAGTATGGATCTAGTCTAAACTGAACTTGTCATGTTGATAATATAGTTCTTTTTCATCAGCTGACTTGTCATTGGTTTTCTGTGACAAACCTGACAAGGCCAGAGTTCTGCTAGCCAGTGTGGAAAAGGGAGAAACTCCAATACTCAACACCATTGTTATCATGGATTCTTTTGGTGTGGATCTTGTGGAGCGTGGTAAAAAATGTGGTGTGGAAGTCTTCAGCATGAGAGAAATAGAGGTAAGAAGGCCTAACCTGCTTAACTGCTTTAATCCCGATTACTTGCCATGGATTAGTTTCAAAATCCTTAACTATCTCTTGGATTGAAGTTTACACAAAAATATAAAAAATAATAGGAGGAAAACAACTTGCTAATGGTATTTCACAATGCTCAAAGTAAAGAAGTGGATATACCAAGATGACAACATGAACGCTTATTAATATAGTCCAAGATTGAACACTAGATCTGAGTGTTAAGGCTTGCCCATGTGAAGCATAATGTGATAATTATATACTGTGACTGATATTTCAGAAATTCTTACTTCAAGAAGAGCCTGTGTAGGTTTTGTCTTGTGAAAAATGGCACTTTTCCCTGTACACTGAATCTACAAGGTGTTTCCTGAGGAGAAGGAACATGTCAGTCAGCCTCTTACAGGATAAGGTTATGGTGATACAGGGGAATGAGCTTTCAGGCTTTGGAAGTAGCAATCACTTTAATTAACCACCTGATGTCAAGTCTTGGTTTTGCTTGTAGTTTTTGTCTGTGTAGCTCTTATGCAAGTTTATTTCATAACTTGACTGACTTGGAGAGCCCTCTTCCAGGATCAAATTGCATGAAGTACATCTTTGCTCTGAGATTATGAAATTGGGTTTAGCTTGCTTTTAGCTGCATGTAGCACTGATGGAAGGCTTGGCTGACTAGACTTGGACTATGTCCAGATAAATGTACTTGTCTTGTGCAGGTGTCAGTAACTGGTACAAAATGCCTCATTTCACTGAACTTGTTTTCATAGCAGTTAAGACAGCTGTGTTAATAGGGCCACCTTCTGGTAAAAAATGTCAGCACACCTTCTTTCAAAAGATTGACTGGCAAACTGGCCTCAGTAAGAGTGTCAGGTTAAAATGGGGCTAAAAATGTGAAGTAGGGCTAGAGTTAAATAGCTTACAGTTCACTGACCAAAGGGTTGAGTTAAACATAGAAAAAGTGGCCCAACTGTAAGTTGTTAGACTAGAATGAGTTTCTTTGCTTGAGTTGAACTGCAGTTTTGGACAGAGGAAGATGCTTTCCACTGGATCTTTTGGCTACGGAAAAACAAAACTGAGGGTAAATGTTGTCTTTACAAAAGATGTTTGTATGCTTAAGTAGTGATGTTCAGTAGTACTATATAGCTCTTATTTCATTAATGCAAACATCAAGTGTTAAGTAATAGGTGTTCCAAGAGCCTTTTGTTTAAATCTCTGATGAGAAGTTAGAGGCAAACTTAAATAATTGTAATAGTCCTTCAGTGAACAAGAAAGTTTTGTTACTTTTTTTTAAGGGGCTAGAGACTTATGGTGTCTCCTGAAAGGTAACTATGAGCTGTTTAGGAGCTTAGACTAGAATGACTATTTCTAGCTTTGAGTAGTTGTTTTCTGGATTTCTGGCTTGAGCTTATTGCTCAGCTGTGCATGAGTTTTGTGAACTGTTCCTCTGTGTATGCCCTAGAAGCTTTCAGCTTAGTTTCTGATGCCCAATATCTATATGTATCATGTGGCTACTTGTAGCTGAGTAAATAAATGGCTGTTTAACAGGAAGTGATCAAAACAAGTGTCTGTAGACATTAGCTGTGTATTCAGTAAATCCCAGATTTTACTCAGAGAAGGTTGTAGAGAGGTACTGAGCTTGTCGGTGGTACGTGAAGTGGAGGTGCTGTTTTGAGCAGACAGCTATGTTGCCATAGTGGTAAATCTTTGCATAATGCACCCTTTCAGAAAGGCAAGCCTACAGGTATGGGAATGTTAACTGTGTTTCCAGACATTCCCTTTATCTTAAACCTCCTTGGGTAAATCTAAGAGGTACATTATACTGAAGAAGTCTAGGGTTCAAAGGAATGCATATGCTATTGCGTACTTGGAATGTAAAGGCAGTGGTGAATTTCATGTCTGTCCTCAAAGGGTGCTTCCAAAGATACACTTAACAGGAGGTCCTTTTTAACTAGTATTGTTTCCAGTTTTAAATAGGCATGACAGTAGTAAGCCTTGGTTTGAAACTTTAAAGCTCATAGATACTGAACATTGGTTTGCAAATATTTCCTCTTACTCGCAATATCCTTGGTGGTAAAAGGATCGTTTTGGTATTCTTTCCCTTCTGCCTAAAGAACCCTAACATTAGTGGTCAGGTCTGAGTAACTAAGGAGGAAGAAGGGTTATGGATGAGAGCTTCTCCTGTATAGAAGGAGTTCAAACCAGCAATGAAACTCAGTCTTCCTTGGAGGTGCTTGCTGAGATGAATCTTCCTTCATTTAACCAATAATTGTTGGTGGCACATCTTCTGCATGAGGTGTAGGATTGTCTGTTGTCTTATTGTTGAGCTTCCCTAGGGAGTGACTTCTAGTTTATTAGCTGGAGAAAAGCCCTGTAAGTTTAAGGTAAATTATCATTTTTGTATTTGTAGAGCATGGTAGTTATTCTGTGTATTTTTGAAATGTGCTTTAAAGCTTTTATTACCCTTACATTAACCAGAGAATCACAGAATGGCTTGGGTTGGAAGGAACCTTAAAGATCATCTGGTTTCTGTCCACCCTCCAGCTATGGACAGGGATTGCTGCACTGGGTTGCTAAACAAGTTAAAATGCCTTAACAGAGTGTCTAAATAATGAAGTATTATAGTATTTAGTAATGTTTGATAAATTTAAAGCAAGAAAGCTACATGTTTATGTCTACACTTTTTCTCTTCTCCTTTCTGTAGGAGCTAGGAAGAGCACACAGGCAAAAACCTATGGTAAGTATAAAATTGGTTCAAGTGACAATGTGAAGCTGGTTAGCATTCTTTAGCTCAAACTAGCAAATCTCCCTATCTCCCATAGCTCAGAAATAACACTAGTACCCTGATGTTTTGTCCAGGAAAATATTTTCCCTTGCTGTCTTAACCATACTAATACTTTCTTAATTCTCATAGCCTCCAAAGCCAGAAGATCTAGCAGTCATCTGTTTCACCAGTGGAACAACAGGTACACCTCATTACATTATATGGGATTTATTATTCTGTATGTGCAAAATTAATTCAGAAGCCCTCCTACTTTTTTTCCCGCCCAAGATTTCCCCCTGCTGCTGCACCTTTCTGGCAAGTAGTAGCTGGGGTAGTGTTGCAGTAAAATTCCCTTGGATTTTTGTTTTTCCTGTTTATTAATACAGAGTTGCAGTGTCAGGGGTGGAGGTGTTATGTTTTTGGGCTTGGAAACAAATAATGAATTTGTATTTACATAATAATAAGGGCTCTGCATCAGATTTCAGACTATCAATTCTTCCGTGGTCTTTTTTTTGTACTTTATCAGCAAAATTGTTCCATAGGTCTAAGAACCTTGCTGTAAGACCAAAACAGACTGTCTAGGTGTCACTCACTTGACATTTGTGAAGTTCATACCCACTGTCATGGAGCATAAGGAAAGAATACAGCAGCAAGTTATATTTTTTAAAACAGGTGTGAACAGAAGTTAATCAGGATTTTGGTAGCTGCATCTTCACAGAAGAGTTGAATTTTGAATGAGAAACATATCCAAAAATATGGAGTTTTTTTTAAAGCTTTGGGCTCCTTAAAAACTTATAAGACTTCATCATAAACTGATTACGTAACTGTTGCCAACTGTTCTTGACAGTGTTTTATTTGATACACAAAGAAATGTATTAATATCAAACAATGCTGTCACATTAGTTTTGCCACTGCTACCTGACTTCAAGGATCTGAATTTCACTGTTGAATCCTGATGTCCTTCTTCCTTAGGAAACCCTAAAGGAGCTATGATCACTCATCAAAACATAGTCAGCAATGCTTCAGCTTTTATGAAAACTACAGAGGTAAACTGAAAAGATAAACATTGTGGACTTGCTTGGAGGGAAATAATCTCATGACTAAAACAAACACTGAAGTCTAACTTTGGTCTTAAGCTTTAGTAAGATCCAAGTGAAAATGTAACTTGACAGCATTCTGTGCCCTCTAGTCAGAAGTCAATGTTTACTGGTTATTCTGTCAGGGTCAAGAACCCAACAGATCTCCAATCTGTTCTGATGTAACCAAAGTGATAAAATGATCCTGATGTGAATGTAGATTACATTCTGTCATGGACTTAGTGTTTCTCATTAGTGCAAGGAGTACTGTTTCTAAATTAAGCAACTGGCCTCACAATTAGCTCATGTAAGGTACTTTTGATATTAACCTTAGGCTAAATCAGGTAAACCAACTTTCTAATCTTACATTAAAGTATATTTTTTCAAACCAATGCTATTCTAACCTCTATTGTCCCCCTACCCTCCCAGTATATGTAATGGAACTCTGTGGTTTATATCAGGATTTATTTATTTTCAGAATTCTGTGAATAAGTTGTAATAATCTGGTCCCTGTACTCAACTCTAAAAGATTGTTTCTGCTGTGTTTCTTTACTCCTGCTAGCAAGTCATTGCTGAAGTCTTTAATGAAAGAAAGACAATGCAGCTTCATTACAAGCAAAACTAAAGCAGGGGCTGTGCTCTAGAGTTTAGATGCTAGATTTTACTGTTGTGTTTAAGTTAGGCAAAACAGACTCAATGAGAATTAAACTTTTGCTAATACTTTCAGAAATCATTTGTTCCTTCTTCTGATGATGTTCTGATATCATTCCTGCCCCTGGCTCATATGTTTGAGAGAATAGTTGAGGTAAGCATCTGTTTGTTATACTAAATTACTGAGAAGCTTACTTTTCTTACAGAATGCATCCAGGTGTGAAATATGCTCTTCCTTCCTGACTCTTGTAAATGTGTGTGAAAGCTTGAAATAATGTTCAGGAAAGCAGTGTTCCATAAACAGTATGTAGTGAGCTCTAGAAAACTGGTTTTCATGCCAAAATATAAACATTAACCTTAGAGCTAGGGTTGATTAGAAACTGGTTTACTAGAACATGAGGCAATCCCTTAGTGCATGTACACTGCCTAGAAATTCTCTCCAGTATAATTAGTGCATTATTAAAAATCCAATGCCATTCTTTAGTTTGCAAACTTCAAAAAATTATTTTATAAGGAAGCATCCTGTTTGCTTATGCAAAACTAATTTTAAGTTAAACTCACCATTGCATCCAAGAAATTTCGGGAAAGAAGGGATTTTGTTTTAGGGGAATTTTCTTCCAGGAAATGGAAGTGGCTTTTAAAGCCATTTCAGTGACAAACTTTGAAGTTCTCTTAGATCACTTGTTTTACCATATATTAAAATCGGAGGCTTAATTTGGAGAATGGAAGGGCCGTGGTTGTCTTAACACCGGCAGTCTTGAAGACCTCTGGGTTCATTTTGGGTGCTATGTATGCATTATTGAATGGATGCAACTCCTCTACTGTTGTGCCTCTACAGTATGTAAGAAGTTAATGTATTAATTACTGCACTTATTGAAGTTGAATTAACACCTCTTCCTCAGGTGAGATTGCAGGTACATATGTTGAAGGTTTATAGAGGGAGCATCCATGCAAGCATGAAAAATGCATATGAAGCTAGAAATTGTTGTATAACTTCCATTAGGAATCCTAAGTTTTCAACTGAAAGTCTGTGTGTGTATATATATGCAAAAATGATTCTATTTGTGTATATGTGTGTGTGTGTACAGAGATTTGGAACAGTACACAGCTGAGGTCTACAGGTGCCTTTGGGCATTCAGCACTTCTTCCTGGTCACCTTGATATCAGTTACACCTCAGTGTCTGTTTTGTTCCCCTGTCTTGCACCAGAACATACAAACAGCTCTGCTCTTGATTACGCAGTAGAAAGAGGAGAGGAACTTTCATTTTCAAAGAGAAAATTAAGAGTGTTTGGATTGCAGTATACCTCTGCTGGTTGAGGCCTGTACAAAATAGGTGGCATAGCTACATAAGGAAACTAACCAAGACATTATTGGTAGAGAGTAGGAAAGGTTTCTTGCTGTTTGGGGTAGATATGAACACAGGCTCTGTGATCAGTCTTTACAGTCCTGTTTTAAAGTTGATGTTTCCTTGGTTTTGGCATCATATGGAAGTTAGAGGGTCAAGGAACTTGGCTTGACAAGTATGTTCCTACTTAATAAAGGCAGTTGCTGCTGAGTCCATATGGACTGATATATTTGCTTTTTTAGCAGATTGTGGCAAAATATAGATAGAGGTGGAAAGTGACACTTTAGCATGTCTCATGCAGTAAATAAGAGGATGGATAGTAGGGAATGAAGGAGCAGGTGTTAGAGGAAGCAGAAGAAATAAAAGCAGATAGGTATAAACACAAGGGAGATGAGAGATGTTAAACACTAAAAAAAAATAGAAAAGTGAAGTGAGGTGTGTAAGGTAGGTGGTGAAGCTTCTAGTCTTCTAGCTTCTAGACAGAAAATATTGAACACAACAGGATTAAGTCTGCCTACCTTTATGTAGGTCTGTAAGTGATACAGAAATAAGCTCTGGCTCTGCTAGACTCTTCTGAAGAGCATCTTGATCACCTAAGAACAAGTCCTCTGCTCACATCAGTCCTGTGAAATGAGAAGGAAAACCAGAGCACAAGGATTGGAAATTAAGTAGCAAGTAGGCAGAAATCCTCACTGGACTAGTAGATAGTATGTGTGGACTATAAATGCAGAATTTCTAGGTATAAAAAAACTTGTTTGTCAGGAGACAAATCTAATCATTTTAAATAAGCTTGCTAAGTATTTCAGATGGAGAAGTTATCCTTTTCAGTCTTTTGCTAGCTCTTGAGTCACTGGCATTACCTTATTTGACCAACTGTCCTTTTTGGATAGAGGCTTTTGTGCTAAGCTTCAAAGTGTGGTTTGTGTACACCAGATGTGTCTTGCTACTTGATCTTTCTAGTGCCATCTTAGTGTGAGAATGCTGCAAAACTAGTCCAGAAGTTGAGAGGATTTAAGGTCAATCTACACTGCATAGGACTGTCATACATAGAGGGCTGGAACACATTGTACCTCCTGCATTTTCAGAATGTTTACTTTTTTTTAACAGTGTGTGGTTCTGTGCCATGGAGCCCGGATAGGATTCTTTCAAGGGGATATCAGACTACTCATGGATGACCTAAAAACACTGCAGCCAACTGTATTTCCTGTAGTACCAAGACTGTTGAACAGAATGTTTGACAAGGTAAGTCTACAGGCATGACTGCAGGCTTTTAAGAGATTCCATGAAGCTTGTGCTGCCAGAGTAGGAGTAACTGCTGTGTCTGGGATATTAAATTGGCATGCTAACAAATGTGTGCATCTCTTAGAGAGCTGAAAGTGCAGGGAATAGTACTAGTTGCATTAAAACACTTTCAGGCAACAAATACTAGTGTTAAAAAGTCTGACCAGGGGACTTGATTCTCTCTATCTTGATTAAAGACTTAGTGTTTTGCTCTGAGCAAGTTACTTAAGTCTAGTCTACAACATGAAAATGGGGCTTGGCATCTGCATGCCACGCTTTTAGCATCTGACTCATGGAGTGGAATTTGCAAAGCAAGGTCAGGTGTTTGCCTATGTTAGCATGACACATGAAAATTTCCTACATGGCAGCAAGAGTGTGTTCTAGCTGGGAGAACTGTAAACCAGCCAGTTGGTAGTGCTGGGGAGAACGTGGCTGTAGCCTCAGTCTCCTGTGTATGCTGCTTGCCTGCTCACAGTTAACTGAGATGGGAATTTGAAAGTGGATTCATTCCTGAGCTTCATATTTTAATTGGCCTTTTGCATATGGATGGCTGACTCCTTTTAGGCTACAGGCAGGGGAGCTAAAGGATATAATAAATCCTATGACTGCTAAAGAAGTGGCAGAGCTGTCTATGCTCTTAGCCAGGAAATTTCTCTGATTGTGAGGCTAGAGAAACACCAAGTAACACAAGGTTCTGCTTGGCTCAGGAACAAATGGTGCAACTGGAATCCATCTGGAGGGGAGGAAAACCTGAGATTAGCTTTTAGTACTTAAAATGTAGCTCCTTATTCTGCTCACACATTCTCTACTGGAATTTTGGAAGCGCAATCAAAGCTTGAGGCTTTGTCCTCATGATTTCCTCTTGCTGCTTTAGTCTGGTGCCCTGAGGCTTCCACCATTTCAACCTCACCCACCCTTGCAGTAACCTAGCATGTGAAGCCAGCAGGTTGGGGAATTGGCATAGCAGGGCGGCATAATGCTGCAGTCTGCATGCTTTCAGTCATAATGCTGAGTCTTCCTCTTTCCAAATGAATGTACTAATGTTTTTTGGGGATTGCTGTTGTGCCTGCTCTCTGGCTTCCTAAGAACAACTAGAAGGAGCCTTTGAAAAGTGATCTAAAGTGCAAATTTGTATATGCAAGATAGATCTCCATTTGGTGTTTCTGAAGTGACCTGTGTCTCCTCACAACACCATGTTTTATATTATGTATTATGATAGGGTTCTTTTCAGAAAATGCTGAGGATTATGCTCAATTTGAATTTTGATGATACTAGAATAGAGAAGTAAACCATTCATTTTCATTCATACATTTTAGTGAAGAAATTATGCATTGAAACAGCATCACAGTTTGATGGCTATCAAGAATTAGATAAGTGCTGATTTCAACTCTTGAACTGAGGTCAAAATAAAAATTCACAAGTATTTCTTACTAGAATTAAGATGCCTATCAATAAAGGTTGTTTTAATTAATTTGGTTTTCATTGTTAAGAGTGTCTATGCATGCCTATGTAAGAAAAAGGGAATGGTAGTCTATGAGAATTCTAACTGTAGTTCATCTTTCTTAATAGATTTTTGGGCAGGCAGATTCCTCATTAAAGAGGTGGCTGCTGGACTTTGCTTCCAAGAGGAAAGAAGCAGAACTCAGAAGTGGTATAGTTCGAAATAACAGTTTCTGGGATAAAGTCATCTTCCGTAAAATACAGGTATGCTTGAAAGCCTCTAAGTTCTACTTTGCAATTGTTGGATTTCATATGAATAGGTAAAATCTGGTATGGCTTTTTTGCAGAGTTAAAACTACCTCGCTACTCAGAGTAAAAATCAGAGCTGTCTTTTTATTTACAACCTCATTCTTTCAGTTCCCTTAGTTGTCATAGTATCAGCTAACTGTATTAAGGAAGTCACTCTGAAACAGTCTGGTGCTTCTCTTACCACTTTGAAAGCAAACATTGTCCTTCTGAAGGAAGAATGCTAAGTATGACACAGTGCCACCTGTAGCCCCCACTGTCTTCTCCCTGTTGGTCACTACTAAGTCATGTCTGCTATTATAATCTGACACTCACTTGCTATGGCCTTAACCTTGTCTGTACAACATGCCTATGTTGCTGCTTTTTGTAGCATTCAGGATGTATGAGAAACTGATACAAGGCAGTTAACTATAAAGCCATCACTGTAAAGCCATGGCTTAAGCCCTTTTTTGCAGAGTCTGCATTGCAGTGACACCATGTGCAGAAACTGTATGAGATTCTGTATCTTCCAGCCATTAACGAGACTAGAAACACTGCAAGAAAAACACCTTACAATAGCAGATGAAACTTTTACTCTCTAATATTTGTGGGTGGCACTGTAGGTGAACAGTGGCTAAAGGGTGTCATAAAAGATGACTCTGGAAATATTTCTAAAATGCTTTTGGTGTCCACAGTATCTTGTGTCTGTTGTAGGCAAGTTTGGGAGGAAGAGTAAAGCTGATGGTCACAGGAGCAGCACCCGTGTCTGCAAGTGTACTGACCTTCCTGAGGACAGCTCTTGGCTGTCAGGTGAGTTGCCTGGCCTTAGTCCTAAACCCTGAATATTTTAACAGCTGGCTCTAGCTTTGTTAGAGCTTTTCTAGCAGTCTGATTATGTGGATAACTCTTTCTAGTATTCTTGGAGATGATACAAGTGCATGCTCTTTTCCTGAGTTTCTCTCAATCCCTTGAAATTTCTGTATTCATCCCAAAGTCTTTTAACTGAAGTAATCAGCTTACCTGTTTTGGAGGAAAGATTTTTTTCATGGGCTGCAGTAAGGAATAAATTACCTACTTTATTTAATTTTCTGGAGTTTGCCTTGCTTACAGAAGTATTTGTAACTACTATAGAAAATCTAATAATCAGTGTGGTAATATTGTAGTGTTGCTGTTTTGAAAATGAGGCTGAGGTGAATCACATTGCACATGTTGCATTTATCATCAGAGCCTCTTCAAAGTGTATGCTTTTGGAGGTAAAATTTGAATAGCAATGGCATAAAGTAGAATAAATGTGTTGAAATTAAATAAATTTCAAGGATAGAAAAAATAATGTAAAATATCAGGCTTCCATAATTTCCTGAAGTTTTTCAGTGATGTGCTGTGTAACAATGCATTTTGCTTAGAAAAGGGAAGCCTGTCTTGTGAATAGCAATCACAGAGCTGTCATGGGGCATAGGGATTCCATTTCTGGCTATCTCAGACAAACCTATTTTTAAATTATGTGAATGAAGTCACTGCTAGTAATATGGTTCTTCACTTCTTTCTTCCTCCTTCTGCTCTTTTCTGTTTTAATCTAAACAGTGTCACATGCTATGTGAAACTGAGTGAAACTTTTGAGTAAATATTGGAACTGAAGGTGGAATATTAGCACTCAAAAATGTATTGTGATAAAACTAGTATTTCAGGGTTTTTTAGAAGGTGCTGAGGGTTTTGGTACACTCAAATTCAAACAATAAGAAGAAAATAAACCAAATGTTAATTGCATTTTAATGAATAAACTTTGTGTTGAAAAGTAATGGTCTTTAGATTATATTTTGATTTCACCTTCTAGTTCTATGAAGGTTATGGACAGACTGAATGCACAGCTGGATGCTCCCTGTCATTGCCTGGTGACTGGACTGCAGGTATGATGTTCAGCTGTCTACCTGTCTGTTAAATTTTAGGATTACTGAAGTTTTTAGAGGTCCCTGATCACTTTATTTAATCTTCAGAAGACCTATCATGAAGGATAAGATTGGTTTTCAAAATAAAAAAATTTGAAGAGATCCCTTGACATTTCTACCCCTAAATAGCTATGAATGTTCAGTAATTCAAACTTCTAATAGGATTTGTTCTTGTAAGTTGAAGTAGCTTTTGGAGAAGGGAGGTCATAGTATTAACCCTTGCAGTTTCTGTCAAACACAAATCTTCTGTGTATAAAGGCAGTACTGGAAGTACAAATGGCATTTTTTGGTGTATGGAATCAAGAGTTTGCACTTCTCTCACCTGTTGCATCTCCAGCTCCCTAACTGAACTAATACTGCTGATGGAAACTATATGGGACTTCTGCTACTTAAATATGTCTGTAGAGTGAGGATCCTGATTATAAGAAAAAGCAAGCTTGAATACATGGTTCAGCTTGTAACAGTCTTAGGGATATCTGAGAATTTAATGTTTCAGTTCTGGCAAGTTTAAGCTACCAGAAATCAGTTTATCTTTCTTCAGTGTGTAAGCAGCTTATTTTTTTCAGAATCTGACTAAAAAGCGTCAGGGTATTGAAGTGTTACTTTATTTAATAGGTCATGTTGGAGCACCAATGCCATGCAATATCATCAAGCTTGTTGATGTACAAGAAATGAATTACTTGGCTGCCAAAGGAGAGGGTGAGGTAAGTAATTTCAGAAAGTCAAATGAGCCTCTTGGGAAATTTTGGAAATTTTTTTTTGTTCCTGAAATAACTGAGTTTAGTAAAAGTGCTAAACATGACCTGCTACCTAAAATCTAAGATGCCTGCATGCCATACCAGTTAATGATTCACAGAAGCAAATCAGGAAACAGTGTATGAGAGGGGAGAGAGAGCTTACATAGCAATGTTATCCCCCAGGTTAACAGATGGTTTTATGACCATACATAAGGCTGTATGACCAAGGCAACATCTTCCATCTGTGGAATAGCTGGGAAGTGTGGCCACCTCATACTGCAGCTAGCCTTCAGCAGAATGCTGGCAGAAGGCTTCCCTCCCACCCTACTGCCAAAGGCCAGAGAACAGCTGTTGCATACAGCCAGCTACCCAGCTTGTGATGTGTGAGATGAGATAATTTAAAGTGGCTGGGACTTCTGAGAAATGGAGATCAAGTGTCATGAAGGTTGCTGATTTGTGCCTGCATCTGCCTGCCTGCTGATGCCTGCCTGCATCTGAACTTTTTTATACAACTTGCACAAACTGAACACATATGCTTTACAAATTGCATTTTGAGGACTTAGCTTTATATGTGATGCTATATGCTGTCTTCTAAAATATTTTTTCAAAGTAAAGTGCATACAGATTTAACTTTGTATATACTTTGAACAGATGTTCATGTAGTAATTTATTTTCCCAAAGCCTCAAAAGCAGATTAACTGTGGTGTCTTTCATGTGCTTTCAAGAGGCTGTGGGGGCAGCTGGGGGAGCGAGAAATTAAAAGTAGCTTAAGCAAGTAACTAATTTGTGGCTATAAAAGATTTATAATATTTGTTTTGCTTGTGATTTGTATGAGACTAGAAACAAATCCTTGAGCTTTAACTCCCAGAAATAGTCAAGGATTTAGTTGGTCTTCATCGTGGGAAACTGCTTGCATGTGAAGCACAATGTCAAAATTCTTCTGTCTTGCATATGACTCCATATTTAGTCTTCATCAGCACGTTTTGCTTCACTTTTAGTATGTTCTTAGAGCTTGAGGAAGTATGTTCTTTCTCATTCTTATAATGAGAAACAGTTAAATAGTTTTTAAAAGTCTCCTAAATGTGTTTTGCTTTCACTTTATGTGAAAATTTGCTGCATTAGGAATTACTTTGGACTTGAATAAAAATGGTAGCCCCTTAATGTATCAGGTGTCATCTTAGTCTTTCAGGCCCAACTTCCTCAGTATAAACTATTCTAAATATAACAAAAAAGTATTTTAACTTGCTTCACAGAACTCAAAGCCCTTGGCTATTGAATGGGCTGTCCTTATCCATTTGCTTCAAATAAATATTCTTCCTTATTTTCTGCTTTTCATCTGGGTTGAATATTTCTATTCCCTTTCTCTGAGAGTAAGCTTGCAATGTTCTCTGCTCTGTCAGCCTTGATTTTCACTTTTGACAGTCAAGAAGAAGAAATTTGTGAATAGAATTATATATGAGCATATGCAGATGAGGTCTCAGTGCCAACTAGCAGGATGTATATATCAGCATATGCAGATGAGGTCTCAGTGCCAACTAGCAGGATGCAGTTGGCTGTCTCTACTGGGAAAAGCTGTCACCTACTGCCTTCCTGTGATCTTAGGGGTTGTGAAAAATCAGTGTTTGATTGGCCTGTCTTTGACTTGAATGGAACATGTAGAGTTCTCTTTTATTTGTATCCTTCCAGATAAGGTCTATTTTAGAACAGAAATTACTTCCTTGGCAAAATATTACTTGAGTTTGGTCCCAAGTTTGGTACTGTCTCCATAAAGTCTTGAGAACCCTCACTAATACTCTCATGATCTCCCTCTTATTGACATCTCATGTTCATTGTATTGTATTTCACCAGCATGCTGGGTAGGCACTGAAAGCTTTTCAAGAATCAAGTGCTGAACTACATTAGTAATTCCTTGTAGCCTAATTTTTGGACAACAAATCTTGGTATACAACTGTTTTTTTCTCCACTAGTTTTAGCACAATGCCTCTGCTGTTTACCAGAGCTGAAATGAACATGTTGCCAGACTGAGAGATAGTACTTCTGCATCTGGCAGAATTTTTTCACATGAATAAAACCAAATTTCTTCTGATAGGTTCCAGTTATTCACATAGTGGGTAGCAGTACTACTGCTGGACTGAAAGAGATTAGATCCTTCCAATTGCTTTTTATTCTGTTTCATACCATGGAAAACATTAGGTCTCCAAAAACCATGGGTTGAAGTTCTGGTACAAACACAAACTTCCTCTTGCCTTTTTAGTGGGCATCAAGAACCGTTGGACAAAGCATTTGTTGATAGTAGTGATTGGTAACTTTCCTTCACTGTAGCATATATTAACAAATGGCTCTTTTCAGGTGTGTATTAAAGGGGTAAATGTGTTTCGTGGCTATTTGAAAGATCCAGAAAAAACAGCGGAGGCTCTGGACAAAGATGGCTGGCTTCACACAGGAGATATTGGGAAATGGCTACCAGTAAGTTAACTTACACAGCTGGAATGATACTTTTATAGTTACTGGCAGAAATTTAATAAATAGATTAGAAAGCATTTGGTATTGAAGAGAAATAGTTAGGTAAAAGACAAGAATTTGTGTATAATCACTGTTGTAACTGAATCTGTGTGCCTGGGCCTAAAAAAGTATTGCCAGTGCTGAGGCTTTCCTCAGTTTAGATTAGATGGATACATAACCTATTTTCTTCTAACACTAGTTTGACAGTTCTCTGGCTCTAACACAGTTTCACTGTGCCAGTGTGGCATGCATAAGGTGTGTTAGAATGGTTTTTCACTTGAAGTGCCTCCTCTTGAGTGAAACTCATTTCTGCCAACAGAATGGTACATTGAAGATCATTGACCGGAAAAAACACATATTTAAACTAGCCCAGGGAGAGTACATAGCACCAGAGAAAATAGAGAATGTGTATCTGAGATGTGAAGCTGTTGCACAGGTGTTTGTCCATGGAGAGAGCTTGCAGGTAAGCATTTTTCAGTTAATTTAAAAAATTTATGCAAAAGGAGACTGCAGAAAAATCTTCCTTTCTTCTTTCCCTTCACCCCAGACTTCGGGACTGAAATTTAAAGTTTTATTGTAAACTTTTATCATTATGCATTTTGGTTCTGATTGGATTCCAGCAGTTACATAGCATGTTTCTGGATTTAGTTTCACACCAGGTAGTGGAGCAGACTAATTTGCATATTAATGACTATATATAAATTGCTAACAGTGTGCAGTGGGGAAAAACCCAAAAAACAAACCAAAACAGAAAAACCCACACACACCAAGAAAGAACCTGGCTATCTTGGGGGTTTTCAAGTATGAGGAAAAATGTGGGTCTTAATTCTTTCAGTTCAGTTCAACTGAACTGCACTTTGTGTTCAAGTAGGCATCAGAGAAAGCTGCTGACGTTACAGCAGGATCAGAAATGCTCCCCAAAGAAATGTGTAGGAACTAAATTGTTGACTTAGGAATTTTTGTCAAGCTTTTTTCTCTTTTTTTAGGCCTTCTTAGTAGGTGTTGTGGTACCTGATCCTGACACTCTGCACAACTGGGCCAAGAAAAAGGGATTTGAAGGCTCCTATCAAGAGCTATGCAGAAACAAGGTAAGGCATATCTGACTGAACAGTTAGATGTTCTGCATCAACTTTTTCAAGTTGCTGCTTATGAAAGCATGAAGCTATACAACGTATTTCTGTATCCACAGGATGTAAAAAAATATATTCTCGAGGACATGGTGAGAATTGGGAAAGAATCTGGTTTGAAGTCATTTGAACAGGTATGATGCTTATGAGAACTAAATACCTAATTCTTTAAACTTCAACACCCATACGATCTGATTCTCCAAAAACTGCTTTTAATTTGTGTCTGGAAAACTTTTCAAGTGATGGGCTTTGTTAAGATGTCTGGGCAAGTTTTTAATAGTCTTGTCTATTTCAAGAAATACAGCTTAGATAGTAACTTTTTATTTTCCAGGTGAAAGACATTGTCCTGCACACTGAAATGTTTTCTATTGAAAACGGCCTGTTGACACCAACACTGAAGGCAAAGAGACCAGAACTGCGAAAATACTTCCAGTCACAGATAGATGAACTCTATGCTAATGCCAAAATGTAACTGCAAATGGCATGAGGAAAGTGGCACGTCTGTCTACTGTTGGCCTTCGTATCTGTATTTTGACTACAGCAAAAATAGGGAAGGAAACTGTGCAATCATTAACTTGTACAAAAATGGGTACTTGCCATAGGAACACTGAAGAAATGGAACACTGCCTTACTGTCAAGTCGTGTTGCATACTGTTTTTATGGTGACCTACAATTTCCAAAAAGAGCCTTAACTATAAATGATAACTATATGTAAGTTATTTAATATTTCCTTGGTCAAAAATGGGACTCACCTTCACCAAGGAGCTAAGGTTTTATTGCCAGCATGTTTGCTGTCTGCAGTGTGTTTTGCAGTTGTCAATTCCACAAAGGATTTGGCAGCTTTGAAAATGCCTCTTAAGTATCTTGCATCCTCAGAAAAATTACTTCAGCTGTTAAAAAAAACCCACCACCCAACCAACAAAAAACCCAAAAACCCAAACCCTTACAGTTTATAGGGCTGGTATCACATCTTTTGTTAGTCCCAGTATTAACTGGGGCAAGGCATCTGAGCTGTATCTCCCCTCTACATCTGCAGCCAGTTATGGGATGTACTTCTATAGGGTAGAAGTCAACACTCCACACAAAGAAGACTGAATAGAAGTTCCTCAGAGTCTGCATATGGTGGTTCTCCACTGTGTGGATGCAGTTCATTCAGCAAGTGTACCTCTGCTATATTAACATGATTCTGGAGTGGTGCCAGCCCTGCAAATGAGCAGATCCCAACTCTGGCAAGAACACTAGAGACCTAAAAACCAAATCAGAAGGCTGGGCTATGCTAACAGTCAGGGTAAACATTGCACCTGTACCAGACACTTGTTTCCCTGTAATGAACTTGTATTTTAAATGTGTTTTATAAAAATGTGCCAGGCCCTCTGTAAGTGGAAGAGCTTCTGATATAACCTGTTTTCTGTACTTTATGTATGAGCCACTGAGTACTCTTCACTGAATAGCAAAATAGGTCAGGTAGAATGTTTTTGCCTGATGCTTTGCAGCAATTGGAATGATTTGTACATGCCAACAGAACTGTGTGTTGGCCCAGGATAGGTATTTGTTCAGGAATAAAAACCTAATTCCCAGATAAATTACAAAATAATAACTAGTTATCTTTTGTTTGAAAAATCAGCAGAAATAAGCCTTATTACAGCATAAGTCCTTTGCTATCCTAACAGAGTTGGTTTTGCATTAACATTCATTGCTGTTTTTTGAAAACATGGATATATGTAAAATACAAGCACAACAAGGTTTGCACTAAGATTTGTGTGTGATTGTAATGCACTACTCTGTAGCGTAATTTCATATGTGTATACAATTCAGGTACACAAATCCAAGTCAACAGTTAGAGCAGTAGTTTTACATTGAAATTCAAATGTTTGCTTAGTGTTGGCTATTTCTATGTTTTATAAAACCAAAACAATTTTCAAAACCAATGAAGGAAACCAAAATAAATATTTCTGCATTTCAATGCTGTGATGTGTCTGTTTATCAAAGAAAAATGCTGCTGACTAACAAGCCCAGGTGTAATATTCTAACTGACAAGCTGTACAACTCCACTGCTACAGACATGCTAAACACAGTATAAAGGCTGGTTGTTTACACTTTTGCTTTTGGAAAACACTTATGTTTAAGGTGTTGGCCAGTATTTGCAAGAAAAGGATGCTGTTGTATGTAACTTGCTTTTTCGGTATGTTACTAAACAAGCAAATCTTTACTTTTATTTTTGTCTTTTTCCTGGCAGTTGTGTTCTTACCATCACCTCAAATGACTTAAGTGAAAGGTGAAGTTTTCTGAAACTCTGCCTGGGTGGTAGTGGGTTTCCTTATTCCTGCCCTCACACCATGCATTTGGCTTAAATCAGGGGTATGGCTTGAGAAATTTCAGGGATGGAGTTACCAGACCAGGGTAGAGGAAGCACCAACACCTGCACACTATTTAAAGCTCCATGTGAATATAGATGTCAGTGCAAGATGCTAAGCAGACTTCTGCTCCTACTCACTGTAGAGTTTCTCCTCCTAAATAATTTTGTATGTTCCTTTATACATTTCTTCCATACTGAAGGAAACTTAAACCCAAATTGTCACTTATTCCATAGCATACTCAAATCTGTGTGCATGCTGCTTGGAAAAGCAGGGAAGTGTCACCACATGCCTCCTGCTGGAGATAGCTGAGATATCCAAGGTTTATGTTCTTAACAACGTTCTATTGAAGCAACCTTTCTGGAAAAGCCATCTATCACTACAGAAACAAATTGGTACTGTATTATTTGTGGCTCATGGTGCTAGGTGCTATAGCCAGCAAAATAGAAGTCTAAAGAGAGCTTACCACCTCTTAAGCCTGACGTTCTATTTCACGGTTTTAGCTGATTTTGTGGCTAAAGCCAAAGGGGTGTGTGGGTGCCAGTGTCACCACGGCCAGTGGATAAGGAGGTGTGGCAGTCTGTCCAACTGACGGGACTTGACAAATTGCTAAATCTCCTCTTAACAATTTAATTGCCAGAAATGGAATTTTAAGTTTTCAAGCTAAAGCCTACTTTTTCCCCCCTGTTTTTTACCCCCCTGTTTTTTTTTTGTTTTTTTTTTTTTTTTTTTTTTTTTTTTGTGCTGTTTAAATTGATTTCTGAACTGTTTATGACCGTAGCTTTCACTTTTGCAGAAGAGATTTCTTTCGCTTGCTTTTCCAGATGTACAGCGTCAGTTGAGGGAAAGGGAGAGGATAAAAAAACCGGAAAGTTCTTGTGATTTATTTTTTGTATTTAGTCAGAGTCATTAACAGAAAACGCAGGACAGTGGCGGTTAGAAGGATTCCTCGCAACGTCGCAGGTTCTCCAGCGGAGCGGTGTTTGCCGGCGCTGGCCCGCTTCCCTTTCCGGCCGGCGGCTCCGCCCCTTCCTTCCCGCCGGCGGCGCGCGCGTTCCAAAGGCGGCGGGAGGCTGCCCTGAGGGGCCGGGCCGGCGGGGACGGGGTTTTGCCGCTTTTGGAGTGAGCTGAGCAAAATATCTTGAAGTAACAAAGAATAGTTTGAAGTAACAAAGATTTCCCGTTCTCTCCCAAGTACCGACACAGAAAAAGCTGAGTTGTATCGGGGACAATTTTTCACTAACTTCATCCTCGGTTTTGTATTCAGCAGCGTACACTGAACAGCGAAATGTCCTCAAAGAAGAAAATAAAGAAGAAACATAGCAGCTATAAGCTAGAGGTAAGTTTCGCTAGGTAGGGCAGAAATCAAACAGCCGGAGTTTCGGCTTTGTGGGGCGTTCAGAGGCGGGCGAGCTGAAGGGCCCTGCGGGGAGGCCGTGTGGCAGCGGCTGAGGTCTCTTGGTCTGTTCGGCTGGACACTGAGGGGACACCTCATCGTGGTCCCGGCTTCCTCGCCAAGGGGATTGCGGGGGCAGGCACTGATCTCTTCTCTCTGGTGACCAGTGAGAGCTCCAAGGAGAGTGGCCTCAAAGGCTGAGGTTGGATATTAGGAGTTCTTCACCCAGAGGCTGGTTGGACACTGGACCAGGCTCCCCGGGGAAGTGGTCACAGCACCAAGGCTGGCAGGAATTCAGGGACTGTTTGGACAGTACCCTTAGGCACATGGTGTGACTCTTGGGCTCTGTGCAAGGCCTTGTGGGTCCCTTCCAGTGCAGGATATTCCGTGAGTCTGTGCTGTGTTACTGTGCAGTCCGGGCATTGTCCCCGGAGGCGGATGCTCAGGAGTTAATGCACCGCTTGCTTTGCACTGGGAGCTGCTGGCGTGGGCTTGGGGTGCTGATGTGGAGTTTTCCTTTTTCCTTTTAGGAGTAGCACAGAATGGATTATTGACTTTCAAACGGGCAAAAGTTTAAAAACAATCTCAGAAGATTGATAGAGAAAGTAGTTGATGTGTATATTTGCTACTATAATGCTGGGGCACTGCTAAGCACTGGTAAAATTAAAAAGCTCCAGAGGTCAGTCTTTTCTGGTTATAATTCAGCCTACAGATATACACTGAAATTAGAGAGGAAAGTCACTTGTGCATTTTGTGAATGGCTCACAACTGTTTCCACAACTGTTTCATAAACTAGAGTCATTCTTCCTTACCCTTCTGCTTTACAGAAGTGTCTCTATAATTCCTGATTTATAAATTCCACCTTTGTTTTAAATAAGAAGTTACTCTATAGCTTTTCAGTTTCTTAAGATGCAAGTAATTAAATTGGACAAGGGTGGAAATTTATGTATATAGAGATGAAAGAAGAAATATTTTAATGCCTGAAAAGAAAGACTACAGGTATAGAAACCAGATTAGGTGTTATAAGTTTTCTATTAGAGTGTTGTAAGATTTCTAAGCTTGTATACTTCTATGAAATAAGACAAAGCTTGCAGTAGAATACAGTATCAAATAGCAGAACATAAACATTTTATACCATCACTTCTTTTAGGGGAAAAACCCCACAGCCTGAGACAAAAACGTGCTTTAAATCCTTATGCCATAGCTTAGGAGTCAATATGGTTCTGGTTAAGTGTATTTCTAGCCAAATATTCTTGACATTTATTGTCACATTTAATCTGTGGTACATTCAAAGAGCTGGGTAAACTGGCTGTTAATTTCACACCCATCCAGGAGCACAAAGCCGACTCCAGTCCTCGCTGGAAATCGCTTCCACTTGAGGAACCGGATGTCTCAAGGATATTGAAGGTAGCAGAAACAAATCAACTTGAGGACCTTGATGATTCCTTTGGTTAGTACTATCTTGAATGTCATTTAATGTGTGATTTTCACAACCAACCGCATGGACAAAATACTTCAGGTGCTTACCTAGGAAAAGGTTTTGGTTCTTTGCAAGAGAAGGTCATGGAGAGAAGAGACAGATGGGATTTTGTGTTATTTTCTGTAATTTAGGAAGTAACAGGAATAATGCTGTAGTATGTGCAAATAAAAGTCAATGGAAAAATAGTGGCTGTTCCACCTTTATAGTCTGAACGGTAGCGTTTCACACATCATAATATTGCAGTTGTGTAAGAACTTACAGTTAAAAACCAAAGTTCAATATCTTAACTTATTCTTTATTAAATTACACAATTATGAAGTGACATTTTTTCCATTGTAAGAGTATTCGTGGTAGCAGACCTGGACGTTTGTAGGGGTGTTTTTCTGCTGCTTTCAGATGTTACTTAAAGAAATAACATAACATACAAATTTTGGTGAAGAATTAAAACCACTTCCATGCTTTATATTGGACTTGTGTAATGAGGCCTCAATACACAGGAAGAGAATCAATTCAGAAGGCATAGATGCTCCTCTGTGTGGAGTCCTCTGTTATATCTGTGTATTTTTTTTTTAAAAAACAGTGTATAATTAGAAGCTGTAGAGAAAATGTTAAGAGCTATTTCTCAACTGTAATAGTTATTACTCTGAGCAAACTATGGAAATATAAACGTGACTTAGGAACAGCATTGACAATGAGCTATAAAAAACAATTTAGCCAAAGGGTTGTTTGTAGGGCAAGGCTGCAAAATGAAAAGCTCTTTTCCTTATTTCTGTGGTATGTATTCAGAACACAAAAAGGATGCCAACTGACACTAATGTAAACTAACAAAAGTTTTGTGGCAGTGTGCTTGAAAAAGAAATTTATACTGTGGAAGGCGTGCTAAAACCTAAATTTTTCAGAGTTCTAATCTATTTTGGTAGCTACCTTCAAGAATTCTACATTTAGGAATATTCTGTAGCAGCAGTGATTGCCTTCTCATAACATCCACTAAAGCAGTTTAAAATCTATATTAAAAAAAGAAAGAAAGTAGCTGTTTGAATGTGTAGAAGGTTTACATATGCCATAGCAAAGAGAGACTTGAAATAAACTGTACCAAGTATTTTGCTTGCTCTGTGCCATATGTACATGCTGAGCTGCCTTTGGATTGGGTTAGTAAGGAAATAGCAGGTGGATGGGTACAGAAACTGTGAAACCTTTCACTATCTATTTTTCCATAATCCTCAAATAATACTTGTAAGAAGAACTTCCTTTTTTTTAGTTAGTAAACCACAGATATTCTAACTAAATGCTTAATGGCTGGCAGTGCTCTTTGCCTTAAAAGATGGGAGCAATGCTCATGCAGTTTGTTTTTTGTTCTTTATAGATCACCCTTTGCACAGCACTGCTGTGGATGCTTATGGAGAGGGACATTCACAAAACGAGGCACTCGGTCGTGTTTCAGCATCACAAAGGCAAAATACGGACAGACGGCCTGCTGGGAAGAAAAAAAAATTGTCAGCATTTAATTTCATCTTTAGATTTTTAGATTTAAAGGGAAAAGTGTTCTACTTAAATTATATGTAACAAAGAAAATTATTTTTAAAATATTTTAATTAACATTTTAGTATATTTTTCATATGTTTATTCAAATCTGGTTGAGATGTGAAATTGTCCTGCTATTTAATTCAAGCAAGAACTTTAATAGTACTCATATGAGACATAGCTGTACAAAATGTTCCCCAAAACACAAGGATTTGTGTATATGGTTGAAGATCATCCTTCCTCAGAGGGTAGTAGTGTATGTTTTTCTTTTCCCAGTAAAAAACCACGTCACTCAAAGCCCTCCAGTGGTGATGTCGAGGAATTCAACACAGCTGATGCTGGAGAGGAACCCCTTAAGGAGAATGTGGTACTGAAAAAGTTTCATGATTATTATCAGTCAATTTAATTTTAGTTTACTTCATGCCATGCCTGCATTAGAGGGTGGGGGGAGAGAAAGACCTTCCATTTATTTCTTAGTACTTAATTGTATCCAAAATAATCAGTCCTCAGAGTATTCCAGTGAGGTGGCCAAGTGAAATGCTTAAAGCTACAAATCATCACGTCAACAAGCAATTTAATAGCCAGGTGTTCCTGGATCCTGTAGCCTATTCTCTTGCTGGTTTTTTTTATATTCTTTCCTTTTTTCAATCATCTTCTTTGTATCTGCAATATATGTTCTCAAGGAATGGCATACTAGATGGAACGTTAATCCTTTGTACTTGTGTAGTATTGAAGCAAAACGGGTTTATCAGAAAAAGAATATTGATTAAATTAATTCTGAATATGTGTTAGAATTAAAAGCCATTCAGTTTTGAATGAGCGTTTTTGAACACTTACTCCACAATTAGTGTAAAATGCTTGTGGCCCGCTTAGCTGCCAGACATACAGCAGGAATCAACGGTCTGCAGGCTCAAGAAAGTAACCTATGATGAAAGAAGGTCTGCAGTTGCTGGAACAAGAGTTTTTTCTGTATTGAAATTTACTGGAATTGTACACTCAGCACAGAGTGTTAGTCTTTCATGAGTAGGCCGGATGCATGCAGCGCTCTTACACAAGTGCTGTTGTGGTGTCACAAAGTAGTCGAAGCAGAGAAAGGATTGGGACAGAAAGTGGGTGAAAAGGAAGGTGAGCAGGCACTGCTGGTCAGAGAAATGTTAATCCTGGTCAATGACTGTGCTGAACCAAGGGTCCTTAAGCTCCTTAGGATGTCTCCAGCCCTGCTGCATGGCCAGTGGCGTATGGATCGGTGGCCAGTGTGTCAGGCAGCCACTGTCCTGCAGCAGGGTGACCACTGGGCTGGGACTGGTGGAACAGGCTGAAGGAAGTGTTACTGATGCTTCAGTCAGGAAATGCTTTCTGCATTCTGCCTAATTGTCATCTCTTAGGAGTTCAGATGAGTAAATCTAGGGTTTATTCTGGAAGTTCATCTGCTTTTCATGTCACAGAAAACTCAAAATATTATTCAATTCCAGGCAAGACAGGAGCAGCCTTCAGAGGAGAGCCCATCAGATCCTTCTGGTAAAGTACACTTTTCAGAACTCCCATATAGCTTTTCTTCATTCAAGATCGAAGTTTTTCAATGGTTTTCATTTCTGGAATGTAGCAACACAGTGCTTCTAGAAATGGGAAGTTTTAGTTTGAGTTTTGGTATAGACCCCAGTTTGATTCCCATGGTTTGTATCCCTGGACTTGCCTATTCTGAACTCTCCTGAAGGGGTAAAGCCATAGGTGTGCATTATATCTCTAAGTCAGCCTGGTTTCCTTTGGAGGGAAGCCCGGAGCTATGTCTATGAAGCTGTAGGACGTGTCAGTACATCCCTTGGTCTGGGAGCCTGGAGCAGCAGCTGTGGAGCAGAACTTGGAGTGCCCTGACTGCAGTGCAGGAGCAGCTGTTGGTGTAAAGACCTTGAGACAGGGAGTCTAAGACAGTGGCATTTTTCACTGGGAAGAAACTGTCCCTTGTGTCATCTTGCTTCCTTTGAACAGGACCCCATCATGTTTCAGTACTGGATTTACATTGGGGAGTGTGTGAAGAAACATGGTTTAATTTTTGTGGAATTGGTTTATAGTGCTATTACAAAGTTTAAAGAAATGTATTTGTGTGTGGTGGGTTTTTGAAGCATATATGGTATTAATAAAAGAATAATATATATAAGAATTTATATAAATATAAAAGCTCATGATTCTTTGAGTAATGCAAGATGCAAATTCAGGCTAATATTTTTTTAACACAAAAAATCACGTCTATAGTACACTATGTAGTTTATTACTTACTTTACTGATGTGTTCCTGGGCTTGCTTGAATCAATAAAGAATAAGAATTGTTACATATCATTGATCATCCCAGTTCTAAGGTGTTCCCAGGTAAATCTATCACAGTTGCACAGGCAAAGACATGAAGTAATTAGAATATTCCTCTTCTCAAAATTCATGTTAAAATACTCATAACTTTTAGATGGTTCTTTTGATGGTGGGCACAAGAGTTTTTCTGTTGTTTTACAATGTGTACCAGAATTGTGCAATGCTTATGTTCATTCTGTTGTTCCAGTGGATAGTCCACTTTCTGTACAGGTTTGGTGTCCCAAAGAGCTGAAGAGATCTCCTAGAGATATTACAGAACTGGATGTTGTTCTGGCCGAAGTTGAGAAGATAGCAGCAAATTACAGGTAAATATTCTGCTTTTCCATGACTGGATATTCAAAGTTTTAAAAAGAAATATCTGTGCTTTTGCTAATGGGCTGCCCTTTAAGGGAATCAGTATTGTATGGTTACATTCTGATGTTAAGGATTATTAAGTAAATATGATATGAATGTTTCTTCACATGTGATCTTGTCATGGTCTCCAGGGATTTGATATTTTTCCAAACATAAACAGCACATCTCAGCTGATATTTCTCAAGGTAGAAATGAAGCTATTGCTAGTATATAAAAGATCTGCAGTTGTCTAGCTGCTTGACTTTGGGTTTTATTTGTTACTCAGATGAAGGGTTTTGGATGAGATTTCACCTTTACTAAAGCAAATATGTTTTGTCCCTCTGACTTCTCCAGACAAAGCATAGAATCAAACACTTGCAGAAAGGCTATCAGTGACTTTTCTTCTGCTTTCAAGGATCAAATCACTGATCTTGTAAGTACACCAGAGATAAAATCAGTTTTGTGGTCAAAATACCTATGGTTTTATATTGCCCTTTAGACATTCACTTTACAAGCTGTAAAAGTTTCCAATCTCTTGTCAGTATAAGTAACATGAAAACACAATTTGTTGTGTGCAGGTTAGGATTGGCTGCCTCTGTGCAGGCTTTCACAAGGATTGCCTCTAGACACAACGCTGGGGTCATGCAAATACTTTGCCAAATTGTCACCTTTTGAGAATAGGAAAACATCCAATAATCCTGAAGTGTTGGTCATATTTAAATCATTATGTAGTAAAACTGGTGAGCTGCATAATTTAAATGAGCATACAGCTATGTCAAACACTGTTTTCAAAGCTCATTGACTAGAGTTTTAAAAGGTGAATTTAATTTTTGTGCTGTCTCAGTGACTTCTTAGTAAGGCCTCTAACATATTCCAGGGAAAATCATATTTTTTTAATTAACATTTTGAACATAACTGTAAGTATAAGATGTTCAAGAACCATCTGGACACAGTCCTGTGCCATGTGCTCTAGGATGACCCTGCTTCAGCAGGGAGGTTGGACCAGAAGACCCACTGTGGTCCCTTCCAGCCTGAGCCATCCAGTGATGTATTGGCTGGAAAGATTAAGATTCTGATGAGTAAAATGAACTCAGAACTGTGCAGGAGTTGTGCCAAGTACAATGGCTAAGTACTAAAGCTATAGTTCTGAGTGGTTCATTAAAAGTAACAAGTGTTGGAATTACCAGATTTATACATCTATGTAAAGATATTGAAAAATTAAGGTAGGTAGTATTATAGGAATTGGTACCAGAAGTATTATTTGCACTAACTCCTTTTGTGCAACAGTTTTCATCTGGCATGAGGAGAGAGGAAAGAATCAATACACAGTTGGTGATGTCCCTTTGGACCAGGGTTGGTGGGTTTTTTTTTAATAAATAACCAACTTTTTATGTTATTCCAAAGTAATTCTTGCAGCCGTGTTTTTAGGAGGATAGTGATGAACTCAACCTGTCAACCTGTAATTCTTCTCTGTAGATAGCAGGAGTCCAGGAATTAAAGAATATGAAGAAAAAAAATGCTAAGGTAAATACATATATCTCACTAGATTGCAGAGCATACAGTTGTGGGCATTGAAATGTTGATGACTGGAAGAGGCAAAGTAATTTACAGAAAGGGGTACTGTACTCAGAATCAACTGCACAAACAGAGGTTAGGGAACCACCAAAGTTTTTTTGGACAAGATCTGAGTAAATGTGGTGGATTGCAAACTCCAGATACATACTGCTATATGGTGTAAAATGAATGCATATGAGGATGGGTAAGATCTATGCATGTCAATTACTCTTTTGGCTTTTTGTGTTTTTTTGTTTTGTTTTTTTTTTTTTTAATGAGTGAGGCCTCTGGAGAGCCAGTTAAATAATGAGAGCTAACCTTAAAGAAACATAAATGAATATAAAATCTAGGAGAGCAGCAAAGATAGCAACCTGTGAGGACAGAACAGGATTGCTTAATTTAAAGAAGGGAAGACTCAGGCAGCTGCATT
Organism: Pyrgilauda ruficollis; assembly: GCF_017590135.1. Lineage (NCBI taxonomy): Eukaryota > Metazoa > Chordata > Aves > Passeriformes > Passeridae > Pyrgilauda > Pyrgilauda ruficollis. Next base: position 15,513,367 of record NW_024526599.1, on the reverse strand, counting down.
CCCTAAATAGATGCAGAATTTTTGTTCAGAGGAAGACAGTTCCTCTCTTCATTTATAGCAAGTAGGAATTTGCTGAAAGTGCAATAGGAATGTTGACAGAAGGAGGCACTAGTGTAAGGGCAGAAAAACATTGCAGTGGTTTCATCGGGGAGAGGTGAATGCCCTGCAGAAGAGAGATTTAAGAGCAGCTTAGGCACTGTCTGGATTTCTGCCCAAATTAACATCTGCAAAATTTTCAATGGCAAAATAGCTTTAACAAATAGTCAACATAAAGCTTATCCTGGGAAGTAGCAATTAATATGCCAAAGTCTTATTGACTTGAGGTGATATAGTAAACTGCTCTGCATATAAAATGAAAATTGTGATACACAACTAGCATTCACAGCCACTCAGATTTATCCTTAGTTTGCTTCTTAGACATTTGTTTAAAATTAAATTTTTAGTTGCTAAATTTAAATTTATTATGAGTTTTGGGTGTTACTTTTTTTTTTTTTTAATTGCAGGTTATATTAAAGAAAGCTTACTTAGTTATGGCAATCATCCTGAACACACATTCACATTAATTTTAATTTTTAAACCTAAAACCTCCTAGAGTTCATAATGTTTGAAATCAAACTGTCACCAACTCCTTTTGTATGCTTGTAAATCCAATGTTTCTTAAGAAAAATTTTGGATGGAGATTAGAGTTTGACATTTTAAACAGCTTTAAATTGTTTCAAATACAGATGTAACATGTGGCAGTTTATCAGGTCTGGTATCTTCCACAATGACAACCAGCGTAAAACCTCCGAGAAATAAAAGGCAATGAAATTTGAGTTGTTTGCCTTTGAAGTTTTAGAAACTGTTTCACAGACTTTGCTCACTGTTTGTTTCAGGCAATAACCAGCATCAAAAAGAAAAGGCAGCAACTGGTGCAAGCCAGAGAAGAGCTAATTGGGTATGTTTATAACGATGTACAGTAATAGCCTGAAGAACTTAAAGAGTCTGGTATTTCGTAACTCAGAAGGGAAAGTAACTTTTTTTGTTCTCTCATTTTATTTTGATGAAGTTACCACTGTCTTGCTTTTTGTTTTTACAAAAGCTCATGATAACCTCTCTCTCACATATTTCAGTTGCCTAGGCAGCCATTCTTGCAAGTTCTCTGAGCTAACTAGTTACTGGGAGGATGTTTCACACCATATGTTCATAGGAAGATCACCAGTGATAGTATTTGAATTGCAAAGGTGCTGGCTCATAAATTACAAAGGTCATACAGAAGACTCTTTGGTTTTGAGGTGGAAGAGTGTACTTCACCTCTGCAGGTGGGCAGGGGTTGCTCTTGGTACATGGCTTATTTCCTTCTCATGCGGCCACACAATTCCCCTTCTCTAACTTGGTGTCAGTTAGATGCACAACACAGCAATTACGTGGTTGGAAGAACCATTAGACTTCCCCACATCCCTTGGGTTGCTCGTGACGAGCTTTATACTGAAGCTGCATTTAACATGCACCCTGTAAGGTAACTCTGTGGGGAACCATGGGCTTGGATCCACAAAAACAGGGTAAAAACCTTTTCTCTCTGGCCGTGAGAGGTGTTTTTCTTTGTAGTACTATGGACAAACTTTTCTCAGAGAACTATTTGAAGCCCCTGAAAGCTGTCTTCACTTTTTTGTATGTTCTGTTTTAATCCTTTGATCATTTTAGAAAGTTTTTTTTCCTGCAACGCTGTTGTATGAAAATCACTGTTGGTGCTCAGTTTTTGGAGTGCTACTTTAACGGATCAAGCACTCCAGTGTATTTAGCAGAGGTGTAGGTAGTTTGTAGATCCTGAATATGCAGAAGCAGAACACTTTGTATTTAAGAAACTACACTTCAAAAACGTAAATGCCTAAGAAAGAGTGGCTACATTGCCAGACTCAAAAGAGAGGTTTGGGTCTTTTTGGTGTATTTGGACTCATGCCCCTGTTTAAGTACTATGCTTGTTCTGCCTAAGCACTATTCCATAGTAACCTGTGTTTTGTGTTTCTGACCAACCTTTTAAGAATTCCTTCAGAGGAAACAGGGTCATAGTTATTCATGCAATAAATATGCAGATGTAAGCATCAAAGTCTGGATCTTTTTTCAGAGCTGAACTGCAACTGACACAACTACAAAGAGAATATGCTGAGTTACAGGAAAAGAAATCTTCCTTGAGGCATACAGTTGAATTAATTACTGATTTAAAGGAGCTACAGCAAGACTGTTTGGATTATAGAGAAGAAAACCCAAAAGAAAAAGTGGTAGTAAGTACATATTCTGCATGTGTTTCAGGTTTTTTAAGTGTTTTTATTTTAATTTATGACATTTGTTTATTAACATCTCTTAGGTAGCAGTGTTTTGTTAACTGTCTTTGTGGAAGCAGCTTGAGAATCACTGCTGAACTTTACTGTAGTATCTCACTTGTTTTTTTGGTCTCATATTAGAAGCTGAAGTATTTCAGAGAAAATTCTGCTGTCTTGCTCTCAGTATCCAGGCATTCAAAGGACATAGAAATGAAACAGTTGTCCTTAGTTGTAACTTTAGAGGAAAAGTGATCTTTCCAAGAGTTAAAAATGTTGTCTTTTATTTCCTTATCAACAGTATGGAACTTCCAGCCTCCCTGCTCTTCTGGTGGAGTCTCGGAGAATTCTAGGAGCAGAAAGGCACTTTGAGAGTATCAATATGAAATTGGAAGAGGCTCTGGCTGTACAAAAAGAGCAGAAATCAAAGAAAAATTAAGTGTCTTTTTAAGACTTTCAGACATTCAGTAGGAACAGTTATTAGAGTTGTCAGTGCTTAAAGCTTGTTTAATCATTGTTACTCTATTTTGTTTCAGTGTTTAAAAGAAGTCAACAACTTAGAGATTGTATCTTTTTATTGTCAAATAGTCTCAGACTATCAATGAAAGGAAATGTGATCACAGTTAATAAAACTTTTCTGTACTCTGAACAATGCTGAGTGTTAATCTTGTCCTATTAAAGTAATCTTGAGAGGAATATATTCATAAAGAGAACACAGACTCTGGTTCAACAAAGATGAATAAACAAATCTTTTTATTAAATTTGCATTTGAAATAAATTATTTAATCTCGTTTATGGAAATAAAAAGTCTGTTTTGTTGGCTTCTCAATAAAACTTGGACATACAACTAACAAAACAGAAAGTGTACAGCAAAGAGCATTAAAAGTGCTAAGCTTGGAGCAGCATTCATAATGAGTATTTCAGTCCAGTTCTCTTCAGCCTCCATGTGATCTTCCATGATCTCCTCGTGCCTGCTGAAGTTCACCCAGGCACTCCATTCTTCGTCTTGCAGCTCTGGAGTGGTGCTTGGAACCACCCCGCAGGACCTTTCACACCAGCATGTGACACACACGTGTCCTTCACTGCTGGCCAGGCCTGCGCTTAGCTGCCTTCTTTAGTGTAGAGGTCTTCTTTCCTTAAAGCTTCCAGAAGAACTTCATCTGGGATTTCTTCCATGGCATAATTCAGCCTGTCATCTGCAGCTTCAGCTAGTTCCACGTCTTCAGCAGCTTCTAGGAAACAGGCATCGTCACTTGCGTTTTCCCACTCACTGTCTGACAACAGGAAGTCTTGAGACCAGCTGTCCTCTGGCGATGCTGAGCTTTTGGACAAGTCTGACACATTAGAATGTGGATTTACTTTTCCTTCTGTGTGCCCCCTGTCATCCATTAGCATGGACTCTTCTTCCTTTGGGAAACAAAACCACTACTTATTTCATATGCAAATATTCTTGATGCCTTCAGCTGCTCTGCAAGTCTGAAGTTTGTGCTGTCACAGAATGGACACAGCAGAAAGCTGGCCAACACGACGACGTTTTCAGCATATTCATATATAGCCACCTTAACCTGTGGAAGTTTATTTTAATAGGAGTAGAAACCCACTGTTTTACTAGCACCCTACAAGTAGCCTGTTGAATACAGCTTCATAAAATAATACAAGGTTAAGTGTCTGTTCAAAGATACTGTCAGGACCTGAAAACACAAATTACACTTTCTGAAAAATAATAGCTACTGATGAGCTGCTTGAGTAGAGCTTCACATGCCATTCTGCTGTATGATGTTTAGAGCTGTACAGTTAAATTTAAAAGTTGAAAAAATACCGATTCTTATTGCCTAAGCAGTGGAAAAACTTGTCTGTTCAGGGTGTAGAGTCTAGGTGCAGGATCAGGTCAGTTTAAATATTCTGCCTGCTTGGGGAAACGTGCTGCACTGGTACACTGAAATGGAGATAATTTCAGAAATGAGGGGCACTGGCTTACATTTGACTCTGACTGACTGAAGCGTTCCAGAACCAGTTCTGTTTTACCTTGCATGAAGTCAGACACGCACAGCAGAGCTAAACTTGGGCAGTTTTTCTGTTCTGCACCTGGAGTGGCCTTGTGACTTAGACATTGGGAACTGCTGTTCTCACCAGAACAGCAAGTCTTTAGTCCCAGGTGAAGTTACACAATTCCAGTAATTTAGCATTGCCGGAGAACTTAAAAATGAATATATGGAGCTACCACACCAGCACAGCTGCTCTGGGAACCTCTTCTCTACCACTGTAACTCCACTGTGTGGAGCCCTCCCAGTAGACTGGGATGTTAGTGGGAATGTCCAGGGTCTTCCAGGGCCTCATAAGAACTTAAGCATCTCAACAGGACAAAAACATACCTCTTTGAAAAGAGCTGGGAGGCATATCCCAGGCGGCAGTGGAAAACCTAAATCAAATATAAGACATTAATTAAAGTTAACATTCCAAAATGTATTAAGTATAATTGAGATCACAGGCTACATACTTTGTGATTTGAAGTTTTGTTCTCTGCAGACAGGATCGTGACACTTTTGATACCAGACTTCATTCTTTAGATCTACCAGAATCCTAAGAATGAAATTATTTAGATTTTTAGTAACAGTACATAAATGAAGTGAATTCATATGGTAGGAAACTAACACTAAATGAACAGGTCTTGTTTGTCCTCAGCTGTGGACATTGCTTTCATATTCCTGGCATACTTAGTGCATACTTGTATTGTACAATTTTTAGTAAACTTCAGGTTTCATAAGTTTAAAGAAATAAATTTTTAAGACTAACATCCGAAAGTGAAATTTAGTCAATTTAATTACACTAAGCTTTGAAGAGAAAGTCATCAAATTAAGATTACCATATGAGACTTAACTGTAAGATAAGATTTTGCTGCTGCTGCTGGTACAGATAATTTCATTATAAAAGCCACATAAAATCACTATTTTCTGTCAACTGATTAAGCCACCCAGCTTTTTCAACTGTGCTTTAGAAACACTAAACTTCAAGCAACTCACTTGAGAAACAGCAAGTTCATCCAGCTGTGGGGTTTTTTGAATATCCTTGTTTCTCAGAAACACATTCCTTATGTTTCAGTGATTTTAAATGTTACATAAATTATTTCTAAGTTAAAATATTTACAGTAATGATATATTGTAATTCTAATATAATTAAAAATATAATCTAGAGTTTCCATCATTTATTTTGCTAAAACTATAGGAAGTCTGAGTCCTTGCAGAGTCACTAGCAAAACTCATCTTGATTCATGTGGCAGGAATTACCATTCTAAAATGGCAATTCTTAATTATTAAAAGGACAGAGTCATTTTAGTAACATAAGAATGTAATTTAAGATGCACTGTAAATTAATTCAAAAGCAGTCCGCTTGCTTTCTTATTTTTCAGCTTCCTAGCTGGGAAGTATCAAAACACAGTACTGCAGAATAGCTTTAACATACTCTGTGTTAGCATCTTTGGACCCATATTTTAAATACCAGGAAGATTACTTCACAGAATTACTAGAAATAAAAGTCCAGTTGTCACAAAGTAAACTTGGGGAGGGGATAAATAGTTTCTTTGGTTTTGTGGGGTTTTTTTTGTAATTAAAACATTGTATCCCCACAGAGCAAGACAGCAGAAGTTGTAACAGTTGCTGATTCTACCCATAAGAGTTTTTTTGGCATTTCTAGAGAATAACAGTTGAACAGGAAAATAAATAAAGCTGTTTTAAACTGAATAGTTAAAGAACATACATTATATTGTTACTTTTGTGAGCCCTTCCGATATTTTCACACCAACGGTAACCAGAAATATCATAAATAAGTAGTTCTTTGAGAGAGAAGTAACTCCATTGTCGTATCCCTGAGGGAAAAAAAAATTAATTATTTAAATTCTTTGTAAACAGTGCTGCAGAAGACTCATTTGTAAACAGTAAGGTGGTCTCTTTACCTCCTCGTAGCCCATCTTTATTAACCAAAGAACGAACAAAATTATCAATTTCTGGATATGGCGAACCCTGGTAACCCTCCATGGGATCTGTTAAACCAAAGGCCACAAACACACACGGTTAGAGGGTTTGCCACTGTAATATGCCATTGTAACACACACACTTTATGCAGACCACAGGCAGAAAATGTACATGAATCACATCACACTCTTAAATCAAACCAGAGATAAAGCCACTGTTACTTTCTTGTAGGTCTTTAAAGTGCCACCCCCACCCCCAAGGTGCAGAGGGAGCTGGGACAAAGCAAGACAGCTGTGGGTACAGGAGGGAGGGTCAGTGGCACTCCGGTGCTGCAGAGCATCCTTCAGTGCAGATGTACTCTGCCTCCTGCAGAAGAAGGGCCCTCCTAGAAATTACCAGGTGTACAAATCACAAAACACCTACAATAAGAGTGGTTTTTTCTATGCAGTAGAAAAGGCTTGAGGTACCTCTGCTGCTTCTGGTAGTTTTACTGTTTAAAAAAGCAGACATTTTTCTCTCCTCCTCTGAAAAGCCAGATGACAGAACTTTTAAGTCATCCCTCACTCTAAAGAAAAGGGAGAATACAAAGAGTAAGTTTCTTACAGCATAACACAGTACAATAAAACTCCCTGTAACATCCCACAGGACACAGCCCTGGGCCCAGGGGTGGGCCAGGAGACCTCCAGGGGTCCCTGCCAACCCTGACCAGCCTGTGATTCACTGTGCACCTTTCCCTGTTCCTGGAGCACTTTCCCTTCTGGCCTTGGCAGTTTCCCTGGCCCCCACCCCAGGACAGGGGTTCCTCCTCCCCAGCAGCAACATTTGGTTCCTGGCCAGAGTCCCAGGACCCACCCATTTAAGGACTGCTGGTCCACACTCCTACAGCAGGAGTATATATCCTACAGATGTAGTATTTATGCAAATATACCCTTTGTAAGGTTTCATTTTTTTTTCCTCTCTACAATGAACTGTTTTTCCTTGCCATATTGCTAACTGGAAGCCAGATGATAACAGAAGTCTAAATTCAACACAGCAGAATTTCTCATCCATATTTATGGTGGATTCAACTGATGCCTATGATCTGAATACACTGTGTGGTTTACTGGCACCAGTTCAGGATAATGAACATGTCAGGATTTAAAACCTGAAGTCAGAACAAATATATGTGTTCAATAAAAATATTAATACTATTTTAACCTTTCTGCTACAGCAATGATTAGGATCTTCTTAAGATAAGGTATGACATATCAGAGGTTTAGATTAGATATAGAACACTTGATTATTGTCTGTATAAGTACCCAGCCTACAGAGGGGTGTGCATCAAATGGGAAATCTGGTATGCAAAAAACCATGGACAGAAACCCTTTGTATTTCTTATCCTACTTTGAAAAATATTCCACCTTCTTATATTTAACTGACTAGAAATCTGTTAAGTTTTGCTTCCAGAACTACACAGAATCTGACCAAACTTAATCACGGTTATGTTTTGGTATTTTGATTTTGCATAGAGAAATGAGGCACAATTCAGAGGCTGTAACAGATCTGAAGGCAGGTTTAACAAAAGAAAAGCACTCCCAAGAATTTTTTTTTTCTTCAAAACCATGAAATTCTACTAGGAACTCCTAAATTACACTGTAACAATGTTAATTAAATAATTGCTTATTCATAACAGTTATTTGTAACTGCTACAGGAGAATTATCATTAAAACAGATATTTAAAAATACTGTACATTTGACTGGAATTAAGTAATTACCCAATGTTGCAGATTAAAGAGGAAAGAAAATAAGCTTCTTCCAAGGAAACATCCTTTTCACAGCTGGGGATAAACTTATTATCCTCTGCTATCTTCAGAATCACATTTTTTCCTGCTTTTGATGACTTATACATCCGGAAATTTCTATTCTTTGTATAAACTCCTACAGGAAAACAGATATTTCTTAACACGGCAGTGCTGGCTGGGAATTAACATACTGAGCACTTGTAAATTAAACAATTTTCCTTAGGCCCAGCTAGGAGTCTAACGGATGGACAAACACTGTTACTGACTGGCTCACATCCCACAGAAGAAAAGCAACAAAGCATGATCATGCACACGTGTACACTTGTCTGTTACAGACTAATTAAGACAAATGCTCAATACTTCTGCATAGGCTTTTTAATCATTCTGACATTATAATTGTTAAAAGTTCCCCTTCAGTACAAGAAACTGGTTCTTTCACAATAACTTTGTGAAATACAACTAAGCCCAAAAAGCTGCACAATTTTTTTAACCAGAAATAACTTAATCAAATTTTCTGTTTTCTGTGGACTGCTTGACAGCTTTTCTGAGGCATGTATCAGGAAAGCTTAATTCCAATCTCAAAAACAAACCACAAAACAACAATCAGGCATCTTAACATTGCAAAATCTATCTAATAATTGATTGAGAAGGTGAGTTTTATTAGCAGGCTGCATTTGACTTTCATTAAGAGAAAAGCACTTACAGAGCTCACACAAGAAGAACATTACAAAACTTTCTGTCACTGCAGCCTCATGATATAATTCAGTAGTTCAGCAATTTTGATTTTAGCTTTCCAATTCTAAGGTAATGTGTATAACATAAATACTGAGGATGGTTAATTATGGGAAACTAACATCAAATTCTTAAAAAGTGAGACAGGAAACAAATTGTTTTGTTTTAAATTCCATTTACAAATATGCTTGAAAGAATTTTGAACAGTAGGTGAAAGTAACCCCTCTGACTCAGTAACAGAGAAGCCTACTGTAGCCAGCTTTGGGATTACATTTCAGTAGATCAGACATACTGAAGAGGCCCACAATAAAAGTGATCCTGAATTCCATGAGAAGAATTTGAAGGAATGGAGGTTCTTCAGAAGAGTCTGAAGAAAAAACCCAAGGTGAAGTCCTGAAATGTGTAACACACTGCTGTGCAAAAGCATGCTAAGCTATTTTCATTTCCCTGAGATAAGGCCAAAAGGAAAAAAAAAAGGTATGGAGTTAAAGAAGGGTGGAACTTTCAAAGTCTAGTTTGACTATGGGAGTTGTGCTCCTGGAGATTTGTAACATTTTAACACCATGAACAGCCCATGCCCAGCTGGGCCATGCCCAATCCAAAATTTCTGTTATTTCACCACTGAAAGCTAACAGCTGCCATTCCAGACAGGGAAAGAAGGCTCAATTCATACATGTAGAATAATATAGAAAGCCATGCCTGTAAGACTTGTTCCTTTATTAAGCAGCTTCTAATTCAACTGAAATAACAAAAATGCAATATATGCTATCCTCTTTCAACACAAATGGGAACACTAAGCCCTTAAGGGGAGAAAAAAATTAGTCTTTTGTGGAAAGAATTACTTTAAACTTCAGAACAAAATAATTAAATGTAGTAATATAAGAAGTTCCCTAGACCATGAATCTAAGGCTCCTTTAAAGCACAGCACTTACAATGACAGTTCCAGCATGTATTTAAAGTCTGACCATAGGGACAACAGTAATCAAAAATTAAGGAACATTTCATTCTTAACCTTTGCTGCATCCCAAAGGGGTTTAAAAACACTTAGACTTACCTAGATCCACAAAAAGCTGCCTGTTCCCTTCTTTATCCTTTACTATTAGGAAGGAAAAATCCAAGTTTTCTCCCTGGTGTGGCATTTCCACATCCTTTGTTTCATGAGCAATGGCTGGCCTGTCTTTAGAATCATCTTCAACAGCTGTGAGGTTTCTAAGAGAACCATCTAATCCAGTTCCTGCAGAACACTGCAAAACATTCCCTGCTTCTTCAGCTGGAATCACAGCAGCCCTATTCTCCATTAATCTTATGGCAGGCTGCAAAATGGTTCTCACAAAGTTACCTTAAAAACAACCAAAGAAGGCCAAAAGCAGGAGACATCATTTATGAGTCAAGAAAGTACTTAGAGAGTTTCTGTGCAAACATTTTTCAAAACAGAGAGCTTCTGTGCAAACATTTTTCAAAACAAGATGGAAGTTGTTGAAATTCAGGGTTTTTTTCGCCCTTCTGGATTTTTAAAAAGAAATCTTTTGACCAAGCCCACTGTATAAAATGGCTAGTGACTGAGAAACCAATGCCTCACAAGAAATTGTACTAAATGTCTTTTAAAAAACCCAAAACCCTAAATACTAACAAGCTCAGATTTAGGATTCTTAAAAGGTTGTGATTGTCCCCTCACTACTGCTTTCCCTAATTGCACTTTCAGAATGATTGAAATGTTTAGTTGCAGCTTCACGGTGTATTTACTGATATAAGAGCTTGACCAAAGCTTACTCAAACAAGAAATTACTTTTACAGAAGTATTTTCTAATGACTTTTCAAACTCCAATATTGTAATTCAACTCCCATTGTAACTCCAGGCTCTGCTAGATGGTAACCAAAGACAGACAAATAAAACCATGGCCAAATTAGTTCTAATGAGAAAGCATGATAAGATAATAAATACAGATGTGGGGAAAAAACTATGAAGTGGAAGGAATACTGGCAAGGATGATTCTGCACTTGTTGGATGAAGCTTCCATGGGGAACGTGAATGAATATGAAATACTGTTCCTCCCATGCTACTTATCAGCAGAATGACTCAGCATATCAAGCATCAAAATCATCATCCTCATCATTCATTACAGGACTACTGGGGCACACAAATGAGTCAAGACAACCCCAAACTGGCAATTCTCTGTGTTGGAGTTGCCATATCTGAGAAATCCCAACTTATATGAACAATTAAAATGGCTTTCAGCTTTCTCTTAAGCATGTTTATGCACAGGTGGCTTGAAATCATATTTGCCCTGCCTTTTTGACAATGTGCTGAGCAGAAATTAACTGTATTTAGAGCAAAAACCAGCAGCTTGAATTGTTAAGACTGACATTAATCTGAAAATTAAGGAGCCATAGACTTTTCAGTTTCATAGAAATCAGTATTTTTGTAAATAAAACATGCATGCACAAAAAAAGTTATAGTTTTGTAAACACATGCTAATTATAGGAAAAGAAAATAGAAGATGAGAAAAAAAATGAGGCTTAATTAAATAGAAAGTAATTATGTGTATGCTAGGAATACATATTTGTTTCCACATATAAATCCATTAAAATAAATGCTCATATGGGAGATGGCACTGTATAAACTCAAAACCTCACCTTTTATTTCTAGGTGTAAGAGAAAAAGAACACACTTACCAATATGAGTGTTGTCCTTAAATACAGTCTTTTGGGGTAGAAATATTAAGTGCCGACTAAATTTTTCATCAGTGCTGGAATCCAAGTTCAAGACATCTTCTGATGAACAATTTACATCATAAAATTCTTTTAATTTTTGGCTGACAAGCTGAAATTATAAACATTAATTATGTTGTTTTACTCTAGTAGTTGTATCTACAAAACCTAACACAAGTTCAGATTCTACATTTTTCTCAAGTTCTTTTTTTTTTCCTCAGTTTGAACATACAAATAATGTAATTCAAACCAACCCATATCAAGTTTTAACCAAGTTTGACATAGACTTTATTTCCTTAAATAAGCAAGTCACTTAACACTTAACTAACAGTGATAAGCTGAAAAGACTTCCAGTTTCTCAGGTCAAAGTCTGGCTAGGAGGCTTTACCCTGCAGGCTGTTTTGCACCACAAAGCAGTTCACACCCGCAGTGACAATGTTTGCCATGCAGACTCACCACGAGTGGAAGACGAGGCTGTCATGGTACACAGGACTGGTGAGCTAATTCACTGTGATGATTTAGCTAATTCATGGGTTCCACCCAATGAACAGTAACTAAGCAGAAAACAGATTTCACTCTAAATTAGCTTTAAAAAAACCCCTTTTATAAACCAAGGTAGTGATTACTCATGTTTAGGACTGGGACTCAGAACTAAAGATCTGGAAGCTTTGGGTTTTAGCAGCTCAGATCCCCCACCCAGCAAATCCAAAACCCTCTTCTTAACCTGAGGAATCTACATTTCAGAGCTGATCCACAATGCATAAACCCCTCCAGATTCTGTATCAATGAAGGGTTCTTTGTGAAGGAATTACCTCAATAATCTTTTACTTTTGTTCACTTCTAGCTAGAGACATGTAGGTGACAGAAGTCTCACAGACATCCACTCACAATGAGATCTTATTAAAACAGAAGATATTCTTCTAAAAACATATGAATGGCATATTGAACTTGCAGAGAGTTCATTTACAAAAAAAAAAAAAAAAACTGCAATAAAATGGAAACTGCACTATTTCATAAAATTGATAATTAGTAAAGGTATTTAATTTTAGATAAAAAAATTGGTAAGTGCAGCCACATGATGCTCTCTACATCATCATTTAACTAAATTATAATGAACTGTCATCTAAAGAAACTTTCAGGAGAGATTTATCTAAGCCTTAATATACACCTGCAGCATTAGGCAAGGGGAATGAACTGAGGAATATATGAATGGAACTTTTATTGAGGTATTTATTGATTTAAAGAGTACCTAAACATTCCTTCAGTTTTACAGCTTTGAAGTGGCAGAGCACATGACACAACCTTCAAAAGTAAACCTACCATGTCAGTAAACCTACCATGAATGCAAACAGTCCAACAGCCATCATTCTTTATTTTTGTCTCTCAATTAAATTTTTTGTCTCACACTTAGATTAAACCCTTGCTTTAATTAAAACAGTATTTTTACTTACTTAAAAATAATCACTGGGTCTGCAATTCTTTTAATTGTACTATAGCATAATCAATATAAAGTGGTAAATTGGTTTCATATTAAATTCATAATAAATTCATATTCATCTACAGCATGACTTTGCTCCAGTTTACCTCAATTAACTTCATGACCATACTCTTGCCATCTGCATCAGGATTTGCTGGTTTGTAAAACTCCAAATCAAAATAAAGTTTGCAAGCATCTTTTTCAGGAATTACTTCATAGCAATGCATAAGACTTGTTTTGCAACCTTGGCTAAGGAAAAACAAAAACAAATCACAACTTCTCATGATAAACATTATGAGCATCATAAACATGCTTATCAGTTGCAAACAAGGATCCCACATATTTTATTCTGCAATCAACCATCCATATTAAAAAAATGTAGCAGCCCTATAATGCTTTGAAAAATTTGTAACTAACATCAGCATCAAGTATCAGCAAAGATTGTCTGGCCCATAATTTAATTTTGTAGAGTACTCTCCTCTCCATGCCCCCCCCAGTCTTACAATACATACAGAAATGTTGAGAATTCAAGGAAATATGAAAACTACAGTAAAAAACTTAAGTTATCATTCATAGGTCTATAGCACAAACAAAGAGATTATATGGAGTTTTTTCTAACTAAATTAAAAAATAATCCCACCGTCAGTTTCAGAAAAAAAATCAGGCTTTATGTATTAAATTTGACTCAGACTTCTTTCACTTCATAGCCAAATGTTTTATTGTAAAAGAAACAAATGGGGGAAAAGTTCAGTTCATGACTGAATTGTCAATACTTGGAACTACATCAGGCAAATGCAAACCCATAAATCAGTTTCCAGACATCTGCATTAACGCCCACTGAAACTGGTGTATGACTAGTCAGAGAAGTATGTTTTTGTCATGTGTTGGTATGATCCCCTGAGGAAAGCTGACAGCAAGAGCAAAATCTACTGTTAATAAATTTCAGCTCAACAGACAGAGTACTTAATCCACAGGAAATAATGGCAACCTGCTACTCAAAAGAAAGTTAAAACCCACTACAGAATATATTGCTTTGTCCTTGTGAAGATTTTTCCCACTGCCAAGAAGAATCCTCAGGTAACCCATTACAGCTCCGTGCCACTCAGAGCAGCAGATGGCTTCTGGGAATACCTATCCACTGCTAGCTCCTACTAGGTAGGATAGCCAGTATACCCTAACTTTTACTAACATACAGGGCACCTTCTCAAATACTCACGTGTAATAAAACCAAAGCTCTTCATATGTTGTCACAAGGTAAAACCTCTGTCCACTCTGTGTGTTCTTTTCCAAAGCAAACACATGAACATCCTTTCCAAATAAAAAATTGAATGTTTTTTGTTAGTTTTATTCAAACAGTTCAAAAAAAGTCTTCCTAAGTTCCTACTTGGCAACAATTAAAGGTTAATAAATACTAGAGAACTATAAACAGATCACTTATCCTTTTCCACATTCAGTAGCATCTAGTTTTAATTTAGAACATCATTCTGATTTCAGTTACATGGGTACACTTTGAAGCTTTTCTTTGCTGTGCAGTAATGAAAACTATTTCCTCTGTAAACTCTTGGTTTTTTCTGATCAATATCAAGTGCATCTAAAGCGAGGAGGAACCATGTCCTGAAAGGAGCAGCCTCATGGATATGATGACAGTATAAGCTTTATGGGCAAATATTCTTCAGACATTATGTTGTTTAGATCCAAAAATGGAAATCTGAGAAGAAAATAGAAAAAAACTACTGCCAAGCCAATGAGAACCCATTTTGGAAAACAGGCTGCCAGGATTACTTAAATACCTGAAACAGGTATGGAGAAAAACTCAATACTTTCTTTAAAAACAGCAATCAATTTAAAAAGTGTTAAACTGAAAAGAGAGGATACCTTTCACACAATATTTATTTGGCTAATCACTTCCAATCATCTGAACTTGCTACTCAGATGCCACTGGAGAGTTCTTGTGTTTTTATTTAGTCTCTGCCTCTTCTTTGTCTCTTTTTCTTCCTCATTTTTTTCCTCTTCTTTTTTCCTACTCAATTCTCACTACCTCCCCATTCTCCTGCCCACCCTGACAGCTTGGTCATCTTGAGAAGGAGCAAATTTGTCACTACAATGTTCCCAAAAAGAACTTTCACTTCAAAGTTAACACCACATTTCAACTTGTATGTTAGAACAGAACTTAGAGATACCTCCAGTGCAACGTGACCTACAAAGACAAAAAAAACCAAACTTGCTCTTTCAGGATTGGGAAGAAAAATATCTTGCAAACTGATAAAGACTTCACTACCTAACAGCAATTTTAAATGATGTTCAATCTTGAAAGTATAAAAAGAGTAGAGACATTTCCCTGACACATAATATACCTCTTCGCAGGATTTTACATAATTAAAAGCTTCAGCCTGTCGAGAAAATATTTTCCAAACAGAGGATGGCATAGAGGGTTTGGACAGTCTTGGTCTATAAACTGTAGGAAGAGGATTTCTTTCATAGTGAGATGCTAGCTCTTCCACCTTCTTCAGTCTTTCTTGCCATTGTCTCTTCATTTCTCCTAAAGCAATTACAGATAGTCAAATCAGTATTAATCCGTTTGCAAGGCAATTTTAATTTGGATATATCCTGTACTCCTCACTGCTTTTGATTCTGGTTTTGTTGAATGTAATTTATTAATTAACTGGGAGTAGCCAATATTCCAAATTAACACCCAACCTTGCTATGATACTCATTTTAATATTAAATGTCTTTACACTGTTTTGGAAGTACAAGAGCTTCATATTAACACTATCAAAGGTAAACACAACAGAATAAAGACACAGAAAGGAGGCCCAGGAATTTTCATTTTTGTCTACAGAATGGTATTACACTCCTCAGAAAATATACAAACTGTTGACTAGGCACACAACATCAGTAAAGAGTAAAAAAATACTAAGAGTAAAAGTAAAAAAAAATACTGAGAGTAAAAAAATATTTTTCCTTTATGGTTGGGGAGACAAAAGAGATAATTAATTTGTATGGCTAGGACAATATTTGAGTTCATAGGAGGAGTTAAGACTTCAGTGACTTCAGCTCTGAGCTCTGTATCTTGAAGCAAAAGAACTAAAATCCAAAATGAGAGCTCTGTTCTCCACTGCTGACCTTTGCTATTGATCACTCATACTTTCACCTGCTTTAAAAGCTCATATATTTTTCAGAACCTTAAAACAGCAATCTTATCTCTTTTCAAGAAATAGAACCATGCAGTAACTCTTGCTATCTTGCAACCTTTAAGCTTCTAGATCCATAAAGTAATCCAAATGCTGCAGAGTAATGTAGTAAAGCATAAACACACATATGTACAATTATCTGTAACTGGAACACCTGCAAATCAGTAAAAAGCACTGCCAGGAAACTGTGAAACAGAGGAAGAGAGGCAAGAAGTAACAAACATGAAAGGAAATCTTGTTCTGCCCAGCATAACCACTTGGTTCTCCTAACAGCTCCTGGGTTGCAGTGAAAGATAAAAATGAAATTGAGCATACTCAAAAGTATCCAAACAAGCTAGATTCACAGGGCGAATTTCAGTATTTAAATATTCTTGTGGAGCCTCAAAGCCCAAATTTTAGATCCTCTCATTTCCCCCTCCAAGTTTTCCACAGCAGAAGTTCCTGGACACTTACATTTCTGCCCACTGTTCTAAGCCTGCCAATGTCTTGATAGTCAGTGCCTGCATCAAGTCTAAAAACAGAATGTTTTTTCTCTAGCAGGGGTCAAACATATTACCTCTATCCCCCTTGTCCATCTTCTGACCTGTGCATTTTCTTCACTCCTTTTTTGTGCTCTTAGTTTCTTCTCTGGGAATGAAAAGTTATAGATAGCAATCAGCATTTCTCAGAAGTGCTAACAAAACTTTCAGTTTCATTTTGATGTTGCTGGCTGTAAATTAACTGGGTGCAAAAGACACCCCTACATCAGCATTTTTCCACAAGATGACCATTATAAAAGGAAAGTGAAGCAGAAAACCCATAATTCTTTATTAATTTTAAACTTTCTAATTATATCAGGCTGTATTTTTGCAGAAACACAGCTGGGAGGATACCTGAACCTGAGAGAAGGGTGATGACCCTTACTTTAAACTGAAACCTATCATGGTTCTTGCAGTCCAAACACCTGGTCTCTCAAGAGTCCAACATGTCAAGTCCTTTCAAGGCAATTTCAATTCCTGTGTGAACCATACCACAACACATCTATTTAGAGCACATACAAGCAACACTTACGGACCAGCCTTCTGAGTTCACTGGGAAAATCTCATTTCAGCGTCCCTTCTTACATCCCACCAGAAATAAAGGCAGTACTTATTTTTGTTTGACTTGACTGAAAGAAATTTTGTCACCAACATGTTTGGACTTCAGTGTTAGTGACTCAGCAGGATGACTACATGGGTAGTCTGGAAAAATGTCTCCTGAGCAATGACTTAAAGAGCTTGCTATTTCATTTTCTCTATTTTATGGAAGACTTCTTCTCCCTTTACCTCTCATGATAACGACAAAACATATTACCCACACCTGCTGACAACTGCAGCTGAGACATGCAAATCACCTGCTACTCAAAATAACACTACACTTATTTCCTGGCTGGTGTGTATCATGCAACATAATTCTACAGCAGAATTCATGGTTCGTCCTTGACACAAATAAATCCATGAGATTTTCTCCCAGCTACTGATTCAGCCTAAGAAGAACACATTAAATTCCTTAACATTAGTGAAAATTAGCTTAGCTATCCCTACCTTGAGCTGACAAGTGGCATATTAACAGACACTACTCATCTTCCCAACAACAACTGTTTATCTTGCCCTCCTGATAGAGGAAGTGCCCTCTACAGTTACAGGATCACGGAATGGCTCAGGCTGGAAGGGACCACAGTGCATCACCTGGTCCTACCTCCCTGCTCAAGCAGGGTCATCCTAGAGCACATGGCACAGGACTGTGTCCAGTCAGTTCCTGAGTATCTCCGGTGGAGGAGACTTCACAACCCCTCTGGACAACCTGTTCCCCAAATTAAGACTGCAAGTGCAGAACTCACTACGTCAGACCTGGGGATAAGACCTGAAAAAGTAGGTTAGTACCTCTTAGGAGAAGCTGGAATACACAGCTTCCAATGTTATCTGACTTCTGCTACTGAAGGTCAATGTACAAATATGAAACTAACTGACCTGAAAGTTGATGATGAAGCCAAAATCAGCCCTCAGTGTCAGAGCGCTGTTGCGCAAGGCAGGTCTGTGGGCAGCCAGGGACAGTCACCACAGAGGTGGGCAAAAACCCTGTCCAAGAGAAGGTCCTGCCGTGGTACAGGCAGATCACCCACAGGGATCTCACTCACTGAGGTCATGAGAGGGGCTGCTCATTTAGTAATTGTCCCCACAGATTACTCTAAGTGGCCACTTCCTTTACAAACCACCATTCTTTCAGAATCACAGAATGTTCTGAGTTGGAAGGATCATCTCTAATCCAACTCCCAGCACTGCACACGACCACCTCCAAAAGTCACCATATACACCACGCACCTAACAATGCTGTCTTGAGCAATGCTTCTGGATCTCTGTCAGGTTGGTGCTGTGCCCTCTTCCCTGGGGAGCCTGTTCCAGTGCCCAAACACCCTCTGGGTGAAGAGCCTTTCCCCAATACCCAGCTTAAACCACTCCTGACACACCCTTCTCCATCCTCATGGTGCCCAAAACTGCACACAGCATTTAATATGAGGCTGCACCAACATAGTATAAACGTACCAGAACGGCACATTTGTTTCAGCAGGCATAGGAACTCAAACAACAGCGAAACCCGACAAGGTTTGGGTTACACCATTCACACCGAAGAGCAGCAAGGCCAGCCGGACCCGGCTCAGAGCCCGCAGGGCGCGGTAGCTCAGTGCTCCGCCATAGGGCCCAGCCCGGCGAGCGGAGCGGAGCGGAGCAGCCACCCCTCAGCCCGGCCTCGCACGGCTCGCTCCGCGCCGGGAGGCCCGCCCGGCCGGGCCCGCCTCGCTCGGGCCGCTCCCGCCACACCGACTCACTCACCGCCGGCGCGCGCTCCCCGCCGCCATTGGAGCGGCTGCCCGCCCTGCGCGGGGCGGGGCCGGCGGGCCGGGCAGCGGCGGGGCTTTCTCGGCGCCGAGCAGCGCTCCGCTAAGCCAGGCTCGGGAAGACGCAGGTCAGAGCGCAGCGAGCAGGCGGTGAGGCCGGTGGGTGACGGCGGTGCCGGGATGCGGGTGCGGCGGCGGCGCTGCCGAATAAAGCGGGGCGGTGGGGTGGACCAGGCTGTGGCTCTCCAGGCCCGCGTGGCCGCCCGCATCTCTCCCGGAGGAAGTCGGCTGCGGGGAGCAGGAGCGGAGCCGCGTTCCGCCTGGGGCGGGCCCGGCTGAGAGAGCCGCTCCCCCAGCTGCCCGCGGGGCTCCCGGCCCCGCAGGCCCGGCGGTCGCTCTGTCGGTGGTGGGCGCGGATGAGCCCCGGCCTTGGCTGCGGGCCCGGCGGGAGAGGCGGCCGCGGTGCCATCCCAGCGCCGCCGCTCCCCCTGCCCGGGGGCAGAGCGCGGGCCGCGGGTGTTAGCTGTCCAGAAGCCTGAGGTAGCTAGTTTGTTCCCTTTCAGCCTGTCTCTGTGGAGAAGCTGTTGAAACAGAGGGCAGAAAGAAGGAAAAGAAAAGAAAGGCGCTGTAATCCTGAGCTGCTCTCTGGTGACCCTCGGGAGACCATTAACCGGAAACGCGGGGTCAAAGCTGTGTTTGGATCTTCCAAAACAAAGCGCGCTGAGCCTCGTCTGTGCCGAGGAAAAGCGTGCTTGGGGTCCTGCAGGCGCTGTGGCTAACTTGTGATAAAGCGTGTAAAAGGCCCTGCCCGAGGTGTGTTGTGCCCTGCCTGTTCCTTGCTGGGCTGAAGGATAGGGCTGGCCGTCTGTAGTCTTTCACCCTGTAACTCACAGTTCTTCCTTCAGGTATCTGCTTGTGGGTTTCAAACTAACACGCCGTGCCCTTCGTGTTAAAGAACCTGATATGGCTGCTGCTTATAGCGGCGGTGATGTGATTAATAGCTACAGGTGAATTAATAACTCAAGGGTCTGAGCTGTACTCGGAGTAATTCAGCTGATTTTACAGCTTCATGCTGAGTACCCAAAAGTCTGTTTGTTTTGGAAGATCAGAATGCCGGCCCAGTGTCAGGGTTTTCCAGCAACTGCATCCAGACCAGAAGCAATGGGAAGAGCTGTCTCAGCCTTCCATCTGTGGTAGCACTATTTAGTAGGGGGATAGTGCCTCATAGAAAATGTAATGCTATATTTAAAATGTTTTTTGTTTTTTAATATAGTCTGCTTCTATATTTTCCTTCTGTTATTAGTTAGATAATTATTGTTTAGCGTTATACATTGTAGAGGGGAAAATTTTTAATTTGCATGTCTGCATTAGTATCATGATATGGCATGTATATGTTCATGTACAAAAAATACCTTCTTTGAATGCTTGACATTTTCTCTTGCAGTCATGTGATGTGGAAAACTGCCCTTTTCCTATCTTTAAGGAGATGTTTAACATTGCTGATGTCTGTTTTGAACATGTGTTTTAGTAGTGCTATTCTCACTGCTTTGTAGCGACATATATATACTGAACATGTGTTGTCTCCTGTGGTTTGCATATTTCAGGATCCAGTTGGTCAGTAAAGACAGTTTAGTTATTTGCTTTCTCCTGTCTCAGAAGCTTTGGTATTATTTTTATCACTATACCATTCATTTCTGTTGTTTCTTTAAAAAGAAACCTGGTGATTCTTTTGGCAGTGGTGACACATGATGATGTGAATTTATTTTCACTAGATCCAGGTAGAATAAGTAAATCCAGTCTGGAATGGAGTAAAAAGTTGTTTTATTTATTGTTTTCTCTTATCAAAAGAAAAGCATTGGAACAACTGCATTTATGTAGGGGAAAAATATTTTCGCTCTTATTGCTGTACAGAGAGACATTGGTCATTTTTTGGTAGCTTGCAGAGCATAGCATTGGACCTTTTTGAACCATTTTATTTCCTACTACTTAGTATATGTAAAGGTCATTTAGCATCACCTTTGTATTTACTGTCTCTGTCTCATTTTTTTTAATTGTGTTTTTTTCAGATACAATAATATAAAATAAGCTTCCTAAAATCTACAGAATGTATTTTGCTAGATTATAAAAATGCTGTTGTTCTTTTCAAGAACTTGTTTTTTATATTTCCTTATAATTAAAAGCTCGTTTTATCTAAGCTTTCAGAGAAAATAACATCAAAGAGCAGAATAAAAATCTGTAATAAATTTTTAAAGCACTGCCGTGATTTCTTCCCCCCACATCTCCCGCCAGCAGGATGAGATCATCCTCCACAGGGAAATGCATGGCATCACTGCATTACCTAAAGCAAGATGAGGCAATTCTTAGTGGCCTGTTAGAATCAGCACCATCCTCCAGAGAGCACTGCTATTACCCTGATCGCTGCTTTAGAGCACAAAGGACCCTGCCGGCTCAAACACTTGAGTGCTGGCAACAGAAGAGAAATCTCTTTGTGGGTGTCTTTTGTTCTTTAAAGAAGTGCAGGTGACCTGGTGCCTGAGGGTGCTCAGGAATTGATGGATATTAAAAGTGAGTTACAGATTCTGTTCTGAAGGTAAACCATGCACATTTCAAATACTTAACGTGTTACAACCAGTTTTTCTAGACAATCCCTATAGCTTCTGTCGAGTCTCTCAGACAAGCTCCAGTTTGATGAAGTAGACTGCAGGAAGCTCTAACACTTCATTGAACAATTGTAACTGTAGGCTGTGAACTGGGCTTGCAGAGGCCTTAGTAAGAAATATTTTTATGATACAGTATTGCAAGTTGTGTTTTACATTTTTCAGAAAGAAACTAATATCATTTGTTGTAATTGTAGGTTTTGCTAGCTATTTCTTCCAATTTCATTGTTTCTTTGGCGCTGGATCAAGGACAGCAGTTTTACAGCCTTAAAATTTAAGGCTGTTAAAGGGTCAAGGAGATAAGTCTTATTTTGATGTCACTTAAATGTTGATGATCCCTCTTAGTGTTTGCATCCTGCCTAAACATTTATGTTGTAAGAAGCATTCAGTGCTGGCAGGGGTTTGCAGTTTGCTTAGGTGAGGCTGCTGCTGTTCAGCAGTTTGGTTGATGTGAACCCAGGAGAGTCTAATAAGCCCCTTACCCTCCCTCGAGATTCCAAGGGCTCATCTGTTGGCCAGAGAGTGTTAGACTCAGCCAAAGTACAGGGAAAGCTTTCTTGAAGTAGCTCTTGGTAGGTGGCTCATCTGATAAACAGGAGCTAGCCACATCTTATGGAAGCACATATTTACTAGTGTACACTCTCTCCTTCGTGGACTTGCAGCGCTGGCACTGCAGAACTTCACAGTGCCAAACAGCTGGGATCAACACCTGGGGTTTTGCAGAAGTTGATTTCTGTGCTGACATGGCTACACTGCTGTCAGTGCACCTGCTAGCTGGTTTTGATAATAGAGTTGGCACATGATGCTGTGCTTTTTTATATGGTGTGGCTGTTTATTACTGTTGTTAAACAAAGAACAGATGAAGGAAGTTAATCATTTCCCTCTCTTACTAACCCCAGCCACATTGAAGGGTTTGGGTTGTGCTCATGCACCTAGTTCTTCTCCAGAAGGAAGAGTACGAGTGGCATCAGAATGGTGGGCCAGTCTGCTTGGGTGTTTTCCTACAAATTTTGCTCAGGCTGAGAGCTCAGGAAAGCTGAGAACTAAAGCCAAGGATATTGTAGTAGGGATGGTTGAAAAAGTCATAGAAAATCCTGAAGCTGGGCTGTGCTGGAGCAGAACTTACAGCATCCTTGTCAATGAAAGGCATTCTTTCCAATTGCTGCGGATCAGAAGCTTTTTTCTGGCAGTGCTAATGTTCCCTGCTCTCTAGGGTTGGATCACTGTCATGCCACAGGTCGTAGGTATTTGAATTGCCCTTTAGAGCTGCTTGCTGTTTTCTTCCCACAGGGTACTTTTAATGAATTAGACTTTGAAGTTAGGATGGATGAATCCAGATCAAGAGGCTAGGCAGTCTAGTTCAGCATTGTAGATTTAGTTCCTACCCCATGATACTGTCTTTAAAGTAAATTTCTAAAATGTAATGATAAAATGTATTTTAGACACTTTATTTCTAAAATACTAAGCTTATTTAATATTTTGGTAATTTGATTTTCAGGAAATTTCCTGAAAATGTTTGCTGCATTACGTAATACAGTTGTCAAGTCTGGAATGATTTGGTGAAGAAGAAGATTTAATTGTATCAGTGCTCTGAAATAATATTCAGAGTAACATTGAAGATCTTTTGAAGCCTGTAAAAATGTGTCTTCCTAGAAACAAGTTTAGAAAGCAGGTTATACATAACAAAATCAATGCTTCTGATGCATCAGTAATTGTTTCCACAAAAATGGGCATTTGTGCTGTACTAACAAAAGTACAGATGCAAAGTTGATACTTAGTATAATAATAATAATAATATCATGATGTGAAATGGCAAGTATCGTTTGCCCCAAAGAACTTCAGCCTTGAATAAGAATCTTCATCATATCTGACCAGCAAATCTTGATACTTGGTCTGGTTATTTATACCTTCTTATTTACCATAAATATATCTGCTAAAGTCTTTTTTCAAATTCTTGCCTTGTAATGCCTTGTTTGACTTCTTGAGGTCTCAGCACTTCTAAGCATTTATTACTTTGTCCTATCTAGTAGTTTAAATTTATGGTGCATGTTTGTTTTCTGACACTTGAGTTTAAGGTACCTTGTGGTAGTATGTTCCATGAGTGTACACAAAGTAACTGTGGAGGAGGTTGAATGCTTTTGAATTGATTTCTGCTTTGGTATCCATTATAATTTATTGTCCCGTGTTCTCATAAAAGTAAATAGCCCACAGCATAGGGTTCATTTCATCAACTGATTTAAATGATATTGTTGTAGTTTTATTTTACTACTATTGCAATTGCCTTCACGTACAACAGAATGGGATGCACTGATGTTTCATTTGAAATGGAATGCAGAGAAATGACTCATTTCTCAAACTACTATGACCTCATTTCTAATCTATGTTAGTCTTTGCACATATCTAATAACTTGTATTGCTTGATTTTTGGTTCTTAATTTCTAATGCATCTGGGGACATTGCAATATTTAAAGATTGTTTTTGATTTATTTCTCTCTTACCTTGCTTTTTGTAGGTTTTTTCAATGATTTGGTCATAGAGATCTGCAGACTTTTTCCAGAGCTCTTTTAGAAGGCAATAATTAATGTTCTTCTTTCAAATATAAAATGTGTAGAGATTACTCAGAAAGCTTTTTTTTTTTTGCCTACTAATATTCTAGGCTAAAGTTATTCTGTGAGCTGTCATAAAACTTCTATTTTCTTGCATTTTCAAGCTGATAACTGAAAGCAATAATGACAGACATAGGAGATGGACCACATCTGAGGGAAGATCTGGCAGATGCAAAATCTATTCCAGGTTTTAAAGGGTAAGTGAGGTACTTTTGGTTTAAGTCTTCAATTTAAGTCTGGTCAGCAGTTTATGTCTAAGAGATTATATGTGCACAATCAATCCTTAATATCACTGGGCTAAGATTTTAAAGTTTAGCATGCTATCAATTACTTACTAAGAAGCTGTTGTGGCAAGGGATGTCTCAGCCTCAAGGAGTAACAGAGAGGCATCTCTGCTCGAGGGGAGATCCTGGTGTGCATCCTGCTGTATGTGGAGTAGGACAAGTGGCTTACAGTCATACTTGCGTATGAGCCATACTTTGGGATAGTGTGTGCTCAGCTAGCCCTTAGATGTTGAAGAAGACTTACGGCTCTTAGCTATTGTGTTAGCTGTCTCCCCAAAGTCCAGCTTCATCCAGATGTATCTATCGTGCTGGTGGCTATTGCTTAAGCAGAAAAGGAGCACACATCTGCCACATCTTTTTAGGTTTTAAATGTTTTCTTGTGAAAATTCAATGATAGTAACTTCTCTTTAGAATTCAGAACAGATTTGCTTTCTCAGAGTTAACCTTTCCTCCAGGTACATAGATTTCAAAAGATGATAGTAAAAAAGCCCAACTGATTTCTTGTTGATACAGTAATTGCCATCCTTAAACTAAGTTTTCATAGTTTTCATATTCTCCTGTGCAGAGGCATTGCAATTTTAAGCACAGTTCTTTCTTGATTCTTTTAATTTCAAGCTTGTTGCAAGTTCCACAGAAAGTTACTACAAATGCAACCTCAGCAGTTTCATTTGGCTTGCTAAAATAGCCTATTGTTGTCGTTATTTTGAAAAGAGAGATCAGAAATTAACGCCTAAATTTTGTCTGGTTTCTATACAGAAAGAACCTACCTGCTAGCAAGTCTATGGACTCTGGAATTCTGCCAGACTACAGTTACAGAATGGATTATCCAGAGATGGGGGAATGTGTAATAATAAACAATAAGAACTTCTACCGACATACTGGTACCACTCACAAGTTTTTTACTTTTTTCCTTAATTTAGATAAATTCACGCTCTGTGTTATTCTTCAAAATTGAATATGCAGACCAGTTTTGATTGCACTCTAAAATTAGGTCATGGGTGTGATTCATTTCAGTCCATTCTTCCAAATATGCACAGAGGGAACACATTAGGGTGTAGCAGTAATGAGGAGGAAAATTTATCAGCAGTACAAGTCTGTCTTACCTTTGTGTCATGATTTCTATTTGTCAAATTAAATTCTTCTTATGTCCTTAAATAGATAAGTATATATAAAAATAAGATGCAGATAAATCTACAATAGAGGTACAGAGAATGGGAGATGGTGTGCCCATGTAACAGTGCAATGTTGTCTCTGCTAGAGTGGATCTGGAATTATGGAATATTTCAGACTGATACCGTTATAAACAAGAAAAATAACTTGGCTCAATCAGACCATGCCATCTATATAATATAAACAAATAATACATTTCTCTTGTGTATAGGGATGGCGCCCCGTTCAGGTACAGATGCAGATGCTGCAAGTGTCAGAGAAGTTTTTATGAAGTTGGGATATAAAATAAAGATCAACAATGATCTTTCATGTGAGGGCATTTTTAAACTATTGAAAAATGGTAAGTTATTATATGTTGTGTGTGTGTATTAAGTCAACCACTGTTTCCAAATACATCTCTAGCCCTCACATCTCTTCTTTCTGGGTTCTTTTAGATGCTATTTCACACCTTCTGGTGATTTATTGCTAAGGATGACATGTGCATCATAGTTTCTATGTTTATCCATCTTAGCTGTCTCTCCATCTTTTGTGCCATGACTGTTGTCTCCGTATACTTTCTCATCTTCTAAAGAAGGATGGAAAAAAGGCTGAAACTTAAATGCAGACTGATTTATATTCTGACCCTGGGATCACTGAACCTCTGTGAGTTGGAAAAAAACTGCTAGATTGGGTAGAGGGGTTCTGTGCTTAATGCTTAGTGGTGTGGCCCAAAGAGGAGTTCTGATTGAGGGACCAGAACTGCAGGTGTGTGGACTGAATTTTCTTTTGGATAAACAACTCAAATTTTGTTTAACTTGTGAAACAAAACACCCTTCTTTCAAGTGAGAGCTTTATACTACTGTGTCAGTTCTGCTTTGTTTGGACTTGGCTACATCCAGACCCATACATTAAATGGTGCCTGGAGGTGTCAGTAGCCCTGGAACACAGGCCATTCTAGTTAACTGTTGGAAGGTTCTCTGCCATGACTGGGCCTCATGCCCACTAGTGCTGTCCCAGACTGTTCCAGGTCATACTTATCAGTGAAAGTGTTCCAGTGATTATTCCCAACAGCAGTTAGCCTGCAGCAACCCTGTCTTGGTTTTTGTGTTTGGTTTTGTTCTTTGGGGTTTTTTTGTTTGTTTTTTAATGAAAGTGTTTGCTAACATAGATTTAGGTTCTTTAGTGCCAGTTAATATTTATGCCAGAAAATGTTCCCAGACATGGTTAATTCATTAGTATTGTTGCAGCTGGTCTGTTGACAGTAGCTGAAAATGTGACTCTTCTAAATGCAGTGCTTGTCCATAAATTGTAGAAATGCCTGAGTGTACATCACTTGAGTAAAGTTGAAACAATTCATTTCTTCTAGAAGAAGATATTTAGTGTTTTGTTAAGCACAAAACAGTAAGACTTCCGATTTAGGGACTATTTTTATTTTTCATCTACAAACTCTTGCATCTTTTTGAGTTACCACTCATAATTTCTTTTGAATCCTTTCTTTTAACCTTGTTTGTATCTCAATAAATTTGAAAAAGTCATCTTGGTCCTCAAGTACATTTCCCACAATATCAGGCAACAAAAGACATAGGAGAATATAGATTCTATGCTATTTGTATACCACAAAATGAAAAAAAAAAACAAACTATATATTTACACTTTATATCAAGCTTAAATAACTGTAAGTGCAAAATTAAGAGGATTCAGAAATGTTTCTAGACCTCACCACAGGTAAAAAGTGAGAGAGAAGTGTACTGCTAGTACCTGCAGGAGCAGCAACAGCCGTCATGCTACATTTATTTCCCATGTAATCCAAGTAGTTGAAGCATCAACTTCAACTGGAAAGAGAGGAAGGCTTTCTCCTTTGTTTCCCAAAACCCAGGGTGTTCCATCAGTCCAATCCCAGATCATGAGACTGACCATTATTGCATGAATGAGGTATATCATTCCAACTTTGAGACGCTGTGGAAATACCCTTTTTGTCTCCTTACAGTATTCCTGGCCTTGCTCTGTGGCCCTGTCTTGCAGTGGGTAGGGCTGGCCCTTAATTTGGGGTTTCCTGTGCCCAGCCTCCTGAGGTAAAGTAAGCAGCTTCTTGTGTTCAGAACTGAAAACTCTTTGGAGGTTTCTGAACGTGCAAATTAGTTCTTAAAGACTTCTGTGACCTAGGAAGGATCAAATGTTCCAAATTTTTAGAGTGCAGGAAGTTAAGATAATTCTCTTTTCTCTTTCAAGTTTCTGAAGAAGATCACAGCAAGCGAAGCAGTTTTGTTTGCATCTTGCTAAGCCATGGCGACGAAGGATTGATCTATGGTACAGATGGGCCTCTGGAACTGAAAGTACTAACAAGCCTTTTCAGAGGTGACAGGTGCAGAAGTTTAGCAGGAAAACCCAAACTCTTTTTCATTCAGGTGATGTACAGCTGAACAGTGATGATCAAATCAGCCAGATAGTTAAGATAAAATACCATTTCCCACTAATTATTGGTGCAAAAAGTTAATCCTTTCTAAAATAGATTTGAATGTAATTACTTTCAGAGTAAGATTCTCTCCCGATCTCAAGTGGCACAATTTTCCCTGTTTAGGTAGTGTGTATTTATAACAGCTGGCATTGCATTAATTCTATGTATTAAATAAAATATTAGGTAATATTTTAATGAGTTTCTGAGTGCACTTTTGAATGACCCAAACTGTTTAGCTGGGTCATTAAACCCAAACTGTTTAGTTGATTTAAACAAATGTTACTACTTCTGAGTCTTGTCTAACGGAAATGACACATAAATTCTTGTTATTTTTGAAGATTTTAATCATGATATTATAATTTTTAAAACACAAAATATCAATGTTTTTATAATGATCACTGCCTTTACTTTTCTATTTTAATATTATTTTCCATTCTTCTTTCTACCAAATAGGCTTGTAGAGGGACAGAATTAGATTCCGGTATTGAGACAGACAGTGGATCAGAAGAAACAATGTGTCAGAAAATACCTGTAGAGGCAGACTTCCTGTATGCCTATTCTACAGCTCCAGGTGAGGACTGGATCCATGTCAGCCTGTACTCATGCTATAAATTATTACAGCTGGGAGTGGAACCCAGCCAGTGGGTGAATTCACTTGTCTGCAATGTCCTTTGGTCAGCTGAGGTCAGCTGTCCCAGTTGTGTCCCCTCACAGGATCTTGCCCAGTCCCAGCCCCTTGGTGGGGAATGTTGGGGAGGCAGCCCTGCTCAGCAGCAGCCAAAGCACTGCGGTGTTATCAGCACATTTCCAGCTACCAATGCAGGGCACAGCACTGTGAGAGCTGCTGTAGGAAAATGAACTCCTGCTCAGCCAGACCCAGTACACTCTTTCTGCTCAGCCAGACCAATACACTTTCTTATGGAAATAAATATTTACTTCCCTCAATGATTTTTTTAAATCTGACTTGATTTCTTGTTGAAGTAGTTGCTATTCTCAGTCCCTACAAAACCCTTACCAAACCCTGAATATATTCTTCTCACTTGCAAACCCTCAAATGTTCATCTGCTGAAAATTCAGTTAATTGGAGTTGTGCATATAATTTACAGCAAGAGGAAAAGCTATTATTCTCAGAGAACAAAACAATCAGATATGCAGAAGTGGATTATAAGTACCAGCATATTATTTGTCTACTGATTGTATTTGTGTTGCATCCTTTAGCAAAATTGGTAGTGGCAGAGCCCTTCATATATCCTATTTCCACTTACCAGAAGTAGGTTCAGTCTTTAATTCTGCACATATTCATGAAACTAATGACACTGAAACCCATTTTCCATCTGTACTGTCACCTCTTTGTATTTGTGTACCCCAAGAAAAGTAGTAAGTGATTAATGACTAAGATTGCTGCAGCAGAATATAACTTTCCTGACTTTTGATTTTCTTCCTACTTAAGGTTTTCTTAGATTATAAAAGATGACAGGATTAGAAAAAAATTTTGAGTTGGAATTTGTGGAGATTATAAAATTTAAATGTTGTTGGTTGGTGGTTTTGGCTTATTTTAAAACATTGGTTGCCATTGGAAGCAATGCATTGGTCTAATTGCTGACCTGTCCTGTATCAAAGGCTGTTCATCTCATCACTTTGACATTGCTCTCTTCCACAGGCTATTACTCCTGGAGGAATTCAGTTCAAGGTTCATGGTTTATTCAGTCACTGTGTGAAATGCTGAAGGAACACGCAAGGAAACTTGAACTCATGCAGATTTTAACTCGTGTCAATCGCAGAGTGGCAGAGTATGAGTCCTGCTCAACTCAACAGGATTTTAATGCAAAGAAACAGATTCCATGTATTGTCTCTATGCTCACCAAAGAATTTTATTTCCCTTCCTAAAACAATTTTTCAGTTCATGCTATTTATCTGCGTTTTATATGCAATATTAGTACAAAATACCACTGTTAAATCTGTTCACTACTGTGTGTGGCACAATGAAGTGTCTCAAAGTTAGATATATATCTGTTGTTAGAGATAAAACATAGTATGGCTGTGTAGAAATGCAAAGCTGAGTAGCTGAAGCAGATTTGAAAGTAACACTCTGAGTATTGCAAAAAATTAGGAAGGGGAGACTGAAAAAAGATCAGATCGTTTGTTGGAGCTATTTGTTGCTGCATTTCACTTTGCTGAAGGGGCAGAGAAAATAAACAGCTCTTGTAAATAGTTTGGTTTCAAATCTTACAAAGAAGATTCAGAATGTCACTGGTGGTAATATGATAGTAGTGTCGTCACACATTTCTTCGTAACTCAAGTTCTTAAAGTTTAGGTTATAAATTAACCTAAACTATTTTTACACTTTTGGGCATAAACTGTGGAAAACAGCCATTTCATATTTTTGCATACAATTACAAAGCATGTTTAGAGTACAGCCAGTTTTTCCTGGTAATTTGTGATAATTTACTAACTTTGTGTATGGAATATTAGATAAAACAATTATATCAGCATGGTAGCTGTTTCAAAATAAATTTTGTATTCCGACCTTGAAGCTGAGTGCCCAAGGGACCAGTCTTCCAAAATGTCTTTTTCTGCAGCTCCCTAAGGGTGGAGCTGTTGGGGCATATTTGGGGCTATAAGAACCAGTGCAAAAGGAAGTCTGCATTCTGAGCAGTCTCCTTTCCTCTTTTCAGCCTTAAATAATAATGGGTTGGCTCTGTGTGTGCCACATGTAATCTGTGTGAAAACCTGTATTTGTGGTACTGGAGAAATTTCACTTCATAATGCTAATTCCATGTGTTAACAAATAGGAAATTTATATCTCTTGACTCTGAATTTTGTGAGACAAACTTTTACAAAATTGCAAAACATTTTTGCTGATATTTCAACTTGCAGCATTCTTTTTAAGATAAGTGGAAGACAGAATATGAAATTATTATAGGTGCTTGTGAAACAATACTTGAAATCCTTTTAAAATTGTGTAGCAAAAACAATGTTGGCAAATTGATGTCCACTTCCAGAGGCATTTTCTACTTGGTTTTTTTTTTTTTTAATTAAATACTGTTTCTTGGATTGTGTCATGCTTTTCTATGTGTGTTATTTGTTTAGGATCTGATAGCTGTTGCAGATTAATTTTAACTTTAATTCTATCCTTCTTTCCTCAAATTACTATTGTCCTTTTTCTCCTCCATTGGCCTTACCACCTGAAATTGAAAAGAACCCACTTTAAAGTATTGTATGCCATTGTATAGCCAGGTAGTAGTGACTGAAACATGGGAAGTGCAGGTTCAAAAGGTATGCAGAGCAGGCAATTTTAAACATTGTAGATGAGTTCCTTGATGACTGCCTGCTGGATAGGAGCAATCCTGTCTCTCTGTTATAGAAATGTTCTGTGAGAGAGGGTAGGTCTATTTTAACTCCTTGGAATTTCACTTCTAGGCAGATTCTTGCCCATGCTCCTGTTGAACAATTAAATATGCCTCTTCTTGTAGGTTGTGAATTACAACAAGCATTTGCAAGGTTATGTGTTATAAATGACTGACAGGACTTCTCTTAATCTGCTTCAGAGTAATGGGGCACAGGGATGTTCCTTGAGTTCTTAGTTATTTTGCTATGAAAAGCTCCTGTCACAGAGTTTGCTCTTCCCTTAGATTTAATAAGTTCTTGTCTTAATTTGTCTTGGTCCTTTAAAGGAAAATTACTGTACAGCTTTTCCAATGGTCCTTAAAATAAAGCAAAACAAAACCAAAGCTAGGCTACAGTGAGTAGCCAGTTGGAGGAATGAGGCCTGCAGCCGTGAGATACACTGTGGCATATGTGTAAAGGGATTTCCTGAGGTATGCTGTGAGATAGGTGCTGGAGGGATTGCAGTGAGCATGATGGCCTGGTGATGGGCAGGGCTTCTCATTAATCTTACCTTAGCTCTGCAGCTGGCCAGATGGAAGAGGGAGTGATACTACATGTTCTACCCTGGGCATGACCCACAGTCTCTGTAGTTTCTCTCTCTGTAACTCTCTCCATATCCCTCTCATATATAAAAGTGGCTGCACCACCCCACTGTTCATGATGATGGTAACAGGATACTTGACTACAGTCTCACTTGTCCAGAAAGTATTTGAAATCTTCCATAGCAGAGGATGAGAATGTCATGAGAATGCAGACAAGGTGATGGGCTTGCTCATGTCTCCTCCCTAAAGCAGGGACATCTCCAGTGAGATTTCCACCTGCACCAGAGCATGCCTGGAAACGCTTGTGCATAGTGCTGTACTCTCAGATTATGTAGGTCTGGTGAATTTATCACTGACAGTCCAACAATAATCTGTTAGATTGCTTGTAGCTCCAGTAAACCACTATTTGTTAATGTGTGGTCATGAATGAGACCATACTTAGAGTGTAGCCCACATTGTGCATCTGAGATATTTCTGAACACATCCAGACTTACAATGCTGAATTGGTTATAATCAGAAATTAAACCTAGCCCCATCCAGCCTCTCTGAGGACTAGCTGGAAAGCAGGGGACTTTATTTGCTGATTAATTTCTATACTCAAAGCACCAATCATTTAGTAGAGGTAGGGCTTAGAAAATGAGGTATTCCCATCAAGTCCTTTCAGGACAAGAGCCACATTTTACTCCAAGTCAGTAGATGCCTTCACAATGCCAAGGAGGCATCTAGATACTTCTAACTGAGGGGTGGTGTTCCAGTCTGTAGGACTTGCTTGTAGAGACAGAGCCTGTTGAAGAAGGCAGAGGGAGACGTGACAACATCCTTTTTTCTCATGTCTTACTTGTCTCTCCTATTTTTCTCATGTCTTTCCTAAACAATCTGTTTGTAATAATCTTTTATCTCACTTCCTCCTACCCAAATTCAACCTTCTTTCTGGATCACATTTTCCTAATTATCCATGAGCTCACCAGCTCACCACCTTGCCAAGCGAAGTCAGGTGAAAGGCTGGGTACAAACACTTCCATGAAAGTGAATATACTACCCAGATAGGAACAGTTCATCACTTCCACAAGGGAGCCCTTTAATGCCAGCCATGGCTGCATTTTCCAAGCTGAGCTGGAAAGCAAACAACTGTTTTCACCTGAAGGTCTGTGACTATCTGGATTACTAAGTCCAGTTAAGTCCAGAAGGCTTTTAAGAAGTCTGATATTAGTATTTTGCTGACTTGAAAAGCCAGCAGAACAACAAACTTTTCAAAAATTAGTTAGGATGTTAAAAAAGATGGCATATGAGATACCTAGCAATTTTTACTCTTTTCTAGTAAAAGAAAACAAAAAACCAAACCAATAAAACCAGCACCAATTTCTTTTTTGAATAAATACTTTTAATGTTAAGCAATGTAAGGAGGAAGAGAGTAAAGACCCAGGCTGAAACTGGGGAGGCAACTCATGCTGTCTGGTTTACAGCAGGTCAAATGCTCCCTTCAGGCTAAGCAAATCCTTATTTTGAATGCAGTCAGTCTGCCTTCTTCCTATAACAGTCTCTTAGGGTACCCATTTCAAATATGAGTTTGTTAAATGAAAAAAGGCAGTCAGACACTAATGCTGGTAAGCCCCATGGAAGCAGTCTTTCCTTGA
Source organism: Pyrgilauda ruficollis (assembly GCF_017590135.1). Taxonomy (NCBI): domain Eukaryota; kingdom Metazoa; phylum Chordata; class Aves; order Passeriformes; family Passeridae; genus Pyrgilauda; species Pyrgilauda ruficollis. Next base: position 15,479,644 of record NW_024526599.1, on the reverse strand, counting down.
GAACAAAATCCACACTTTTAATACTCTGCTCCATAAGAAAATACATAGAACTTACTTAAAATACAAATTTGAGGTTGCTCAGTCTAGGGAAGAGACGGCTCCAGGGAGACCTTAGAGCAGCATGTCAGTATCTAAAGGGGACTGGGGACAGTTTTTAGCAGGACCTCTTGCAACAGGACAAGGGATTATGATTTTAAACTAAAAGAGGGTAGATTCAAATTGAATTTGAGTTCTTTTATGATGAGAGTGGTGAAACACAGGAACAGGTTGCCCAGTAAATGCCCCATCCCTGGAAATGCTGAAGGTCAGGTTAGATAGGATCTGAGCAACCTGGTCTAGTGGAAGGTATTCCTACTTGCTGCAGGAGGGGTGGACTAGATGGCCTTTAAATGTCCCTACCAACACAGATCATTCTTTGCTTCTATGATGATATGGTTGTTAACATGTACTGGGTCTCCTTTTATGCATGATGCATTGCTCTTGGAAGTTTCTATGGTTTCACCTTAAATTTTAAATTGCATTACTGTACATTCACATGCAATTCATATTTTTAACTATAATATAAGTTAGTTTTTGCTAAAGCCAGGCAGTATGCATATGAAATCACATCTAGTGATTAGAAGTATTAGCAGTATGAATAATAACAGCTAAATTAAGACTTATCATCTCATGTTCTATAAGGAATGGTATTCATTATCAGGAAAAACAACCTTTCAGCTGTGTATTTCCTCCTGCTCTTGAGACAGCAAGACAGTCACAGCAGAACTCCAGCTTTCTGAGGGACCAGGATCAGAGATAAACTACTGCTTCATCACCACCGGGTGTCACTGCAGATAGCACAATAATCTCCAAAGCCCACGTTAATGAGTCATGCAAAATGAAATGCAAAGCCTGCTGAATGAAGCAACACTTTCACAGCTGTCACTGGTTGGTTGCTGTCAGCTGGTGTGTTTGTTACATCCTGGGACTTGCATCCCGAAGGATGGGAGAACATCCTATTGCTGCTTCCCAAGAAAGCCACACTGTCTTTTTGCATATCACAGTAAGCAAGTATTGGCTGATTTTGAGGCAAAAAGGGTTGTCTTTGCTGCCCTAGACCTACACAGAGAATACTGCCAATTATGGAGCATGTCCCCCTGCAGATACCTGTCATACCACTGATAGTCCTATTACATTTAATTCAAAAATCCACAGCACCCCCCCAAAACAGGTTTCTGCTGTATCTGTGGTGATGGTCTTCAAACAAGACTGGTGCAATAGCTTGCTTTGCCTGCATCATGACAGTCAGTTAGTGGAAACAGAGAGAACAAAACCTTGTAAGCTCTTAATTTTAATTTTATGTCTTCAAATCCAATTCCAAAGTTCAGATTTTCCTGCTTAATCACAAACCAAAACAATGAGGACCTGTCTTCTCCTAACAAATGAAGCAATGTTCTTTTCTTCCTAGAGACCAAGATGTTCTGTCATGAAGGCAGTTGCATAATTAAAGTGTCTCAAAAGAAAACAAGATGCACAGCAGTCATTTTCCAAAAGTGATTTTGCTTAGTGTTTGCAGGCAAGATTTGACATCAGGTTAAATAGCTCACCAGTGCTGCCCCCACTGTCAAAGGGACGGCAATGATGTTCTGCCTGTGCTAGTGAGCAAAAGACCAGAATATTTCTGCCTAGTTGAACATGGTGAATTTACAGGGACTTACCTGATGAAATTCCATAGAATGGGATGTTAGAAGACAATCTAGATGATCTAATAGGTCCTCCTGGTTTCAAATTGTATACGGAAAGGTACCATGCAAATCTGTTTCATGACCTCTGAAGGATGACCAGTAACAGGTTTTCCAGAATATGCATAAAGCAGTAGTGATATGGTCTGAGTGGTTTGGGAGTATCTGATGCAAAGATGTACCAACCACAGTACTCCATGATCATTAAAAAATGTTGGTTCTATTTATTTAACCACAAGACCTTTACAAAGAGTAGTGGAAAGAGCCATCACTGTGCAATTTACCAACATCAGCATAAAAACATGATTAATAGTAAACACTAACAGGGTGATTTAAATTTGCAAGATCCTTCTTAACAGACACAAGCATTTCCTCTTTCTATTTCTGATACTGAACACAGAACATTTTGTGTTCCCTTTTATTCCATTCAGCTAAAAGCCACTTCCTCAAATGCACAGCCCATACCTCTCCTGCATGATGCAATGCAGAAAGGCTGGTTGAAGGCAGGAGTAACCTTCTCTGCAGAGCGTGCTTTTCCTGCTGAGCCCCTTCACTCTTCTTTGCCTCCTCATCCTCAGCTGGCTCCCCGTGCCCAGCACACTCCCACCTTGCCTCAGCTAAGGCTATGAGCTTTCTGGATGAGGGATGACCTTTAGGTGATGGGGCTGCAGGAGGCTAGTCAACAACTGCACAAACTGCTGTGGCTGCAGGAGGTCCTGAGCCTGGACATGCACTCAGGAGACTGGCTTCCCCACCTGCCATGTGGTGCCATTGCCCAGACTGCTGGTAAGACTGGTGACCCCACAGGTGTTGCTTTCTTCATTCAGCCTGCCTGTTATTAAGACCTCAGGAAGCCAATAAAAAACCCCAAGTGGGCCTTTATCTCCCTGCTCTTCAGGCTTGACATTTAAAGCTGAGTCCATAATTCTTGGTTAATCTTTTCTTTCCCAGGATGGGTTCTATATAAGAATGCACGCACTATTGTGATAAAATTGTCTCCTGAGATCTACGGAAGATGGGAGAAGCATCAGAAGAAGGATCCAGCTTTATTGAGTTTACACCAGCACAACAGGAGCTCGGCCTTATGTTTGGTAGCTTCTGCTTGCTGAAATGCTGCTGGGTGAAGCCACAGACTGACAGAATATTTTGGATTGGAAGGGACCTTAGAGACCATCTAGTTTCAACACCCCTGCCATAGGCCTGGACAGCTTCCACCAGACTACATTGCTCAAAGCCCCATCCAACCTGGCCTAGAACACTTCCAGGGATGGCACATTCACAATTTCTCTGGGCAGGAGGGAATTTCTTTCTATTATCTAATCTAAATTTATCTCTTTCCATTGGAAGCCATTTTCCCATGTCCTGTCACTACATGCCCATGTGAAAAATCCCTCTTCAGCTTTTTTAGAACCCTCAGGTATTAAATGGCTGCAGTAAGATTATTCCAGAGCCTTCCCTCCACCAGGGTGACCAACCCTCATCCAAAGGCAAAACAAAAACCAGATTCTTCCACCCCTTTTACTAGTTCCTGTATTTTATGCCTGCATGTGATGTATCAGCCCCCCTGACCAGCACCCTGCTCTAGTGGGGCTCCCTTGTAGACAACTTCTAAGGACCAGTGGGGCACAGGGCTTGGTGGCCCACAGGACTCCAGGTTTCTGTAGGGAAGCCCAAAGGCTGGCATTGACCAGTGAGTCACAAAAGAAGACTGGGGTTCTGGGTCATAGTGAAATCACTTCAAAAACAACAGGTGCCTTAGCTGCTCAAAGTGACCTGGCTCTGTGGTGATGACGGACCAACAGCCTGAGCAGCAGGGAGGGACAGTAGCAGGGCAAGCAATGGAATCTGTGTCACCAGCTGGGTGCTGTAAGGGCTGTGTCCCCTCAGGGCTCAGAGCTGGAATGACCCTGCTGGGGAGTATGGAATGCAGGCTTTACTTGCTGGGCCATGTCAACACAGGCATGTTTTGATCAGCTTTTCCCAAAGGTACCACTGTGAGATGCAGGGGGGGAGGGCAGGGGAAGCAAGAAGGGCATCAGTGAGGTGGGACACCTGACCACGAAGTCAGAAGGTGGCACCTCGGACTGCAGCCTTGAACTACTGACCAGCAGCTCTGGAAACCTCTGGGTTTCAGCATTTCAGCAAACATTGTATCAGCTACACTGAGTCTTTTAACTTGGATGTTGACCTCAGGAATGTAATCAGAGAGTTGATTATAAATAGTTTGTGCAGTTGTTGATGAGATTAAAATGTGCTGCCACACAGGCAGCTGGAAGCAGAGTGTTACTTCAGTGTCTGCTAAAGATGCTGAACCTCTGTCATCTATGGCTGCACAGCAAGTCTGAAAAAGGGAAGTGCTGAAAAAATACTCAAAAAATTATCCCAGGGAGAGGGGGAAAGAGGAAGCAGCCTGGCTTACAAAACTGGGAGTGAGGGGCAAGGGGGAACAGGCCAGGGAGCAGAGAAAATTAAGAAGGAGGGAGGACAGTCACTATGAGGGACCCCAGTCCAGGCATGGGCTAGGCTTATGTCAGAGTTAAAACACAACAATAACCTGCAATAAAAAAGGCTAAACCAGCATAACCTGAAAGTAAGGGAATGCCCTAAATATAGGAAGTAAAAACTTCCAGGTAAACCATCAGTGCTAATTGTGTTCAGGTGGAAGCATTTAATGGAGCTTGGCAGAAAGAGAGAGAAAAGGAGGTAGGGAAGGAGAAGTGCAAGCTGTGAGTGACCAGCAGCTTGAGGCACCTGTTCTAGCTGAGAGTCTGTGCCCAGCCCTGTGAGATGGGCACAAAATGTACCCAGGAGCAGCTGATTCTATCAGCCACGAGTTTGAGCAGCAGTGGTTGCTAGACCTGTGCTGTTTTCCTGGAGGAAGGCTCCAGGAAAGCTCCCTGGAAAGGCCCAGACTTTGCAACCTCAAACTTTGGAGTCATCCAACTCAAACTCCTCAACTTTGGAGTCATCATCCCTGCAGATGTTTGAGATAAGATTGAACAAGGTGTTTAGCGCTGCGATCTAGTTGACAAGATGGTAATCAGTCAAGAATTGGTCTTGATAATCTTAAAATTCTGTTCCACCCTAAATTATTCAGTGACTTCACAAGCAAAGGAAGCAGCAGACAGGGCCAGTGAACCTCCAGAAAAGGAGGCAAGGAAATAATGCCAGGCAGTGTAGAAAGAGACCGGCTGTGGGTTTTTCTAAAGTATAGAGGAATTTTAAGGAGTAACTGGAGAGATGCCAGGAGATTTGCAGGATTCTGCCCTAGAACATCATCCAAATGGGAGTGGCAGCTGGGAAGAAAGTGGAGGAGCACCTGCTGGGCAGTGGGGAAAGGATGGCTTTGGTGGGCATGGGGTCCAGGAAAGGCCTTGAAAACAGACAAGCAAGCTGTGTCAAAAAGCTGTGTTTGGAAGAGAACAATGAAGCAGCAGAGAGATGCAAGAGGAATAGAGCAATGACCAGTGGTGGGCTGGGAACACCACCAGCACAGCCACCTCCAGAAAGCTGTTCGTGGGAAAACCAGCTGCGGGAGGCCCAGCCCAGCACTGGCGGCAGCCGGGATGTGGAGCTCTTGAGCAGGAGCTGTAGCTGCGAGGATGCCCTGCAAACGCCGCTCACGGACCCTCTGCAGGCAAGTGTGTAGGGAAGGTGAGCTCTGCTGGTGCCCAGCACAGGCTGCTCCCACCTTAGGAAAGGTGCTAAGGTCTCCCCGTGCTGTTTCCCTGCCAGCTCACGGTGCAGGCAGACCGATAGAGACAGAGATTATTCAGGACAGACTGACCTGGAAGCTTCAGCTATCACTCTGTCCTGCCTCTAAGTACAGCCTGGGCTTCAGTTTGACAGGATCATGGATCAGCAGCACATGGTTTGTGTCTGTGAATGAAGAAATCCCTGAGGAGAGGTGAGTCAGGACTAAAGGAGAAAAGTATGGAGTGTTCCTCATTCACTGCTGAAAGTTGGGAGTATTTGGGAGTAAAACAGCTCATCTATGAGATTCATAGATTGGAGAATTTTGCTGAGAGAAGCAGAAGTAAAGGATTAGAAAGAGCGCTCTGAGACATGCTACAAAGCACATATCTTTTCCCCCCTTACTTCAAAACAAAATAGTAGTTATCAGCCTTGTCCTAGTGAATGAAACAAAACCTGCAACTGAAGGCTGTCTCATTACTGACACTGAGTGCATGCACCAGTGACAGCAGCAACATTCACAGGTGCTGAATGTTAAAACCCATTTAAATCAATACGACATTCCCATTGATACAGTCTTCACAAGTTCTGGCTGAAGCTGTGTCCCTGTGGCTGGGTTTCAGCATTCCCTGGTGTGAATCTTTAGAGCTTGGTAATACCAGGTTGTAACACTACAGGAGGCAGAACAAAAAGCAATCCAAAACCTAAAGGGATAATACCTTGGATATGTTTCTTACCCAATGTCTAAACAGAGTGAGAAAGCAAATACTCTTTACTGACACAAGACATAGCAATAGAACTAGAAAAAACCCAAACCCTATGAACAGAGAAACTTCAGTTGTCAAATTTCCTGTGGTTTTACTTCCTGTTTATGATCCATTCATGGCACACATACGAAGGGTTGAGGTCTCATCACGGTTTTTTGGGTGCCTGTGACTGTGGCAAAGGACTCTTATGCATGTTTCTTCACCAGGGAAAAGGTGAGGGGCAGCTGCTGAAGGTGATTTGTTCTTGCACTGATCATCACAGGCATCTACAGTGGCCCAGAGACTAACAGGATGTTGAAACCTGTGTGCAGCTGAGCAGAATGAAAGCAGTGCAAAGACATTGTGACCTTCTACTATTCCTTCATTTTAATGATGGTGGTGATTTTAAAAGAATATACATTTCACAGGACTAATAATTACCCCACTAAACTTGCCACTACCTTGCATTTAGGTTACAAGTATGAAGCTTTGGGGAAATTTGCTGGGAGCCAGTACACTCATTGGCCTTACTCTGGATTTGAGTAAACCATGTCCCTTGGAATCACACCTGCAGTTGAATCATGATAGCAAGGAAAAAAAAAAAAAATCAAAAAAAAAACCCCCATGGTGGTATCACACTTAAGCTGGGAAACAAGATTCCAGCATGGATGTACATGTAGATGTGGCACTGAGCAACAAGATATTTCTGGGCAAGGGCCCTGCAAAAGATTGGAGCAAAATGCCATGAACCTCTGCAACTCAAAGAGCTGAAAAAGTGTAAAAATACAGAGGCAAGTTTCCTCTACTTCAGGCTTCTTTTTTCTACTGTGTCCTGGTCACTCCATAACTGCAAGAGATAAGGTATCTGTGGTGGAGTTCATAATTTACCTCCTTTCTAAAACAGAGGGTCATTTGTTTTGCCATCTTGAAAAATATTGCAAAACACTCCAAACACTGATTGCAGCCATAAGTCAACAGCATTACAGGTGCCACCCATTTCCAGGCTGATTTTGCTCCACATCTCTCAGGCATATATGGGAGAGAGTAGCACAGCCACAGCCAAACTCTGCAACTCAGCTCACTGAGGTCTTGTGGGGATTTTGGTTGGGAAATGGGAAAACTGAAACTCGGATCTAATGAGATAAAGTGAGATCCTGAGTGGGGGCTGGGAGGGGATGGGGATTTTAAGGCACAGGCAGCCCTGCCAGCCTCAAAGGCACAGTGTTGGGCAGCAAGGAGAGGACTTACCTGAGCTCTTACCTGTGTGCCCCCATTTACTGCTGCGGTACCTGGCAGTGCATCAAGCCCTGCTGTCTTACAGAAATTTAACTTCCAGCAGGGATTAGCTGGCTTTGGCCTGGTAAAATCCAGGCAGCCATGTTGGGTCAGGTGGGCTGGGGGCTGTGCATCCGCTATTCCCAGTTTTCCACAATCACAGAATAATAAAGGCAGGTGGACAGCAGTCCTGTGATAATGGACACACAGTGAGCCCTCCAAGTCCTGTGGGTTTTGTCCTTTATGCATTTCCTTTAAGTTGATAAAATAACCAGCCTTAGTGTGCGAGCAGCAGCATTGAAGTTCTGGCACAAAGTGGAAGATGAGGATCTGAAGAGCATGGGCTTTTAGGGAGAGATCATGTTTTCACCAGAACCATGGACAAAGGGGCATTTTGAGCAACCTTTCTTTTTTTACCTTCCTCATATCTTCAGCTCATCAGGGCTATCACAGCTACTGCATCAAAAGCAGTGTGGCCAACAGAGCAGGGGAGATCACTCTGCCCCCCTATTCCACTCTGGTGACACCCCACACGGAGTATTGAGTCCAGCTCTGGGATCCTCAGCACAGGAAGGACATGGACCTGTTGGAATGACTCTATAAGAGAGACACCAGGATGTTTAGAAGGACCAAACACTTCTCCTATGAGGAAATGCTGAGAGAATTTGGGTTGTTCAACCTGGAGAAGAGAAGGCTTCAGGGTGACCTATCTGAGGCCTTCCAGTATGTGAAGGGTACCCACAGGACAGATGGAGAGAGGCTTTTTACAAGGACATGTAGTGACAGGACAAGAAGGACTGGCTTCAAACTGAAAGAGGGCAGGTTTAGATGAGATGGTATGAAGAGATTCTTTACAGTGACGGTGGTGAGGCACTGGAACAGGTTGCCCTAAGCAGTTGTGGATGCCCCATCCCTGGAAGTGTTCAAGGCCAGATTGTATAAAGCTCTGAGCAATCTGGTGTAATGAAAGATCTCCCTGCCCATGGCAAGTGTGTTGGAACTAGATGATCTTTAAGGTCCCTTCCAACCCAAGCCATTCTATTGATTCTATGAATCCTGACCCTGTGACTTCAGGAGAAAAAAACAATAGTGCATCTTGATGGGCTTTTTTTGGTGTTATAGTTCAGCTGTGCTGTCAGGTTGAGGGACAGGAAAGCAACAGTATAGCTGAAGTTCTTGACATGAGTAATCAGATGTGATGATAGGCCATGTAGTGAAGCTCTTCTCAGAGATATCTTCCATGTCTCCTCCCTTTTGCACATGAAACCATTTAATGCACTGGTATTTGGCTCTGGCCAAGGAAGAGAAGTCTTTGACTGGACAGGCTGTGACTTCTCAACTGGTGAAGTGAAATAATGTTGCTGAGAGTGCCAGGTGCTAAAAGTCACACTGCTTTGGACAACTGGTGATGAACCAGTACCAGCAGATGAGCAAGTACTTGCAGATGAGCTGAAATGCTCTTCTTTCAAGAAGAACAAGATTCCCCAGGTTGGGAAGAAAGGGGAGAGAATGTGATGAAAACCTTAAATGTGCAGTTCAGTTGGAAAAGAGTGGGGAAGTCTGCACAGACACTACCAGCAGATCTTCTAACAGCTTTTGTGTAAATGTTCTCTGTAACTACTCCACAAACTATTTACAACAGGTTTATGTGCATTAAGATTTGGCTTGCCAAGCAGTGAAACACTACCCTTTCTTTGAAGCTGATTGGGAACTATTAACACCTGCTTATCAGACTTTTACGAATCCAGCCCAAGGTATATTTTATAAGGCTTTCCCATAAAGAGAACTCTTGGCTCTTCAGCCAGATCCACTCCACAAGTGAAATGGCAGTGCGGGAGGAAAAGAAAGGCGTTGAAATCATACATAATTGCTTTTTTTCTCCAACTCTATTATACAGGGAGCAGGTGAGTCAGCATTCCCATGGAACTACCTTACTATGAAAGAAGGAACTCTGCCTCAGCCTGGTGGCTGTTCACTCTTGCCTCTCCTTTTGGTATCTGCATACTAAAACTTTCCTGCAGGGTTGGTCACTGCTTATAAGCATCATAACATGCACACCTGTGGAGTACTCCTTTCTTGAGAAGGAGGATTTGCCACCCCACATGTAATTACTGAAAGCAAGGTGCAAACAGTGACCACAAGCACCTGAGTTATGTTTTTCAAAGCAGTCCCACTATCATAATGTACTACTGAAATCCAGTTGGGTTCATGGGTCCAGGTGTCATGCCATGACTTACAGAGCTAAGGAAGCAACCCTTCTCCTAGGTTTAAATTGCCTAAATTGTTGCTTATGATTGTTGTTGGTTTATTTGAAATTCTAAAAACACAAGCACAAATTAACTGTGCTACTGGAGAACCACCATACAAAGCAACATTATTTCTTGTAGCACGGCAGGAGAGCAGGGCTCCTGAGACAGACACTTTTGTATAAGATACTGTAACACTGAGTAAGAAGAGACAGCTGTTATCTCTGGGAACTTATCGTCCACATAGTCTGAGAGAAATAAAGGTAATGAGGAAAACTCACAGCAGACAGGTAAGACTGGGAAGGCAACTTAAATTTCCTGAGTCTGAGCTGGCACTGACTCCACTAGCCTACCTTAAGAGACAGTCCCTCTGAAGATCAAGGCTGATTGATGTCCTGGTTATTTTTTAATTTGGGCATTTTATCTTGGCCTATTCAAAACTCCCCTGCATGGCAATGGTCTTTTATCTGTCTGCCTCTCTCTGATCTGCGCTTGGGAAGTCAGCAGGTAGAGTGCATCATGAGCCTTGCTTCTGTATTGCATGTCACTAATTAAAGAAGCCTTTCAAAATAAAGCTCCTACTCATGTTCTCTATTAATAGGCAGGAGTTTTCCTCCACCCTACCCTCCCATGACCTCTTTCTTTTAAAGTGATAAAGCAGTCCTGTCCATGGTTTTGAGATCCCTTGCACTCGGATACCAACTCAGCATTTTCCCAGCTGCATTACAGCAGTTCTCTGCAGAACTCAAGGCAGTTTTCTCAAAAATATGCCACAAAATGCCCCTGTAACCCTCTCAAGATACCAATGTATCTTGACGGCAAGATTCTGACAAGATGCTTCCATTGAGTAGCAATGGAAGATTCTGGGAATAGATTACTTAAAATTGATGTCAGCTTTTACTGTGCCATGAAAGGTTTTGTATTCAGACCCTGACACTGTTTATCCACTCACTTCTGAAAGCCTCGGTTATGTGGGCTTAGCAAACCTGAGAGCAGGGCAACGGCCAGAGTGGCAGAAATGACTTGTCAAAAAAGAAGTGCAGCAAGATGGGCTGCAGGAGACATGAGTCATGGATGAGCTGCACTCCAGAAACAGCTCAGCAGGGCCAGCTGCTGCCTTTCAGAAAATTAACTTGCTGGACTTGACAAGCCAACACTGAAGGTGCAGCAGAGGAGCTCAGCTTCAGCTAGTACAGTGCATCCAAAAGATGCTACATCTGCTCTTGCTTTGAGAGGATGGTCAGTTGGATGTGCAGAGGGTATGGAGAAGCACTCTGGAGATCAGTGTTGCCAGGCCACATACATGAAGGCAGTCAGCAGACAGGACTTGTTATCCAAAAATTACTCTTTTGTTAATAATTAAACACTGATTAGGAAAGGTAAAAGAGCCAAAGCTTTAAAGAGAGTGGTGAGTTGGAAACAGATTTGTAACTTGTAGCGACCATTTTAACTTCAGATAGAAAAGCCTTAAATTAACTGCTTGTAACTGGGTCCCTCTTTTTTCTCTCTTTCTGTGGTTGGGTGGTGTTGCAGTATGAGCTGGAGAGTGCACCAAGGAGGAAAGGCTGGAGCTGTATTTAAATAGCCCCCCAAAGTTAAGAGGCTGCTGCAGGGTCAGACAAGCTGGGGGGCACACAGAGAATTTCCTGTTTTGTCAGCAGGAAACCTCCTGAGGAGGACCCCCCTTTTTGACACCCCTATGCCTCCCTCACCATTGAGAGATCAGTGAGGTGGCCACATCCCAGCACCTCTTGCCTCTCCTTCTGACATGGGCAATGGTCCCTGACAGCCCCCATCGCCCAGCAAAGGGGTGCAGTGGCATGGACCATGACAAGTGGGGATGGGAGTTGGGATGCTGCTTTGTCCATGTGGGCAAACATGAACAAACCTGTCCAAGTCAGGGGGTGCCCAGCAGAGTCTGGGGTAAGTCCAATGAGTGGGTTGGCTCCCTTTGTCCTCCCGTCCTCCAGTTTTGTAGGGGAAGAAAGCACGCCCATCATGGGGTGGAACTTTTCTCCCCACAAAGCCATGGGACCATGGCAGGATTTAAGGAAGAATATAATCTCTTTGGGAAAGTGATTGATGGGGCAATGTGCCTGGTGAACATTTCTGCAACTGATATCTCTGGAAAGTCTTCTTTTAATATGAAAATCCACTACAAACAGGAAGGTGAAAAGAGAAAAGTGTCTTTCCCCTCTACAAAGAGAATCGAGCTATTTCTAACAATAAATAAGTTTTGAATTAATAAATCAAAGGATGTGTTCATACGTAACATGAAGCAAAGCTCCTAATACCTGATTATTATCCTGAAGAAACATATTTATTCTGCTTTGTCAAGCCAATAGGCAACATATCACTTTTCTTTGTATTCTACCTCAGTTTCACTGGGAAAATTGCCATAAAAGCTTCCACTTCTGTGAAACACTCTATTGCAGCAGGGCTAAGCAGGATCACTTTCAGGTGTGATCTGCTGAAGAGGCCTGCCTCCCATCCAGGCTTTCTCTGCCAAACTCCTCTCCAGCCCTGAAATGTCAACATGCTGTATGTGTTTTTAAATGACTTCTTTTGTCCCTAAATTTTGCTTTGTGGGTCAAGAGATGTGAGTAACCAAAACTATCTCACAGTGCTGTTAAGCAAATTCCTGGTTCCCTTTCTTCTCTCCTATTAAATAAAGGGAATTGTGTACAGCAGCTGACCTGGCAGAGCCATGGGCTGAAGTGCTGCAGCCAAATAAAAGCAGTGACAAGTAAAATGAACAGGCTCTCTAGTCCTCAATAGTGTTCTGCTACGTCATGTGTTTGGTTTGGGCTCAGGAGACTGGCTTTTCCCAGTTACCTGTCCTCCTGCAGCACCTGGATGCAACAAGACAATATGATTGGGAAGGCATAACATTTCTTAGTAGAATAATGTCTGTCACAGGTTATTGTTTCATCTCTTGGCCCTTTGTGAACAAATTTGCTAAGGGCTGGATAGAACAACACCTTCACCTTTGTGAAGACACTTAGCTTTCCTGAAAGTACAAGAGGCTTTGAATTGCAATGTAAAAGTTTTACTTTGCAGTTTAGAGAAGCTACTCTTTAGAGATCTGGTCTGAGCAAATAGATTTTTCCATCTGGAACAGTTTTCTGTAATTATTACCAATAAAAACAAAGCCACACTCCCACCATCTCATTTCTTAGCAATCAGAAGAACAGCACAGCCGGAATACAGAGCTGAGAAGTACTCGTAGGTACTCGTAGGTAGGTGTCCCTGCTGGCGCAGCCCAACCAAAAACCAAAGGAAATATCCCAGGATGGATCTGCTGCGAAAGGCGTGCAGGGAATTCCCTTTGTGCCGTGTGAGCAGCCCCGGGGCGGTGCTGCCGGCGCTCAGTCCCGCTGCCCCGCGGCTCCCTGCTGCAGCCGGCCAGCGGGGCTCAGCCGCGCCCTGCCGGGAACGGCATCCCCGGGAGCAGCCCCAGCGGGCTGCACTCTTTCCTGCAGCCATTAGAGTGGAGCGAAAAGGGGGGGAAACACCACAAAAAGTTTGAGTTGAGGAACCTGGATTAAATGAAGCAAAGAAGGAGGGGTGGGTGGCTCTCCCCATCCACACTCCTGGGGGCACATTAACTTCAGATGCGCTAAGGCTCTCGCTGTACTCCAGAGGAATTGCTCATGTCCTTGTATTTAAGGGCCTATTTGCACAATTGGGACTGAAGTGAGTTATTTTTTTTTTCCCTCCAGAGGCTGGGTAAGAGACTTAGCTGTATCTCCAGGGTTCTAGCAACAAGCCTTAGTTTCTGTGAATTTTAACATGAGCATAAATACTTTTAGAACACTGCAGAAACACCAAAGCCTTTTATTCACAACAGTATACACACAAAGTAAATGAAACAAAAAATCCCAAACAACCAACCCTCCAACAAGTGAAACTGATATCAGAGGACAAATTAATTAGAACTTCTTAAAAGGTTAGTCCACACTTTTCCATCATACTTCGAGTGATTATTTGTGTTACAGTAATATGCAAATACTTAAACTTCTTAGCCCTAAAAATCTCATGGCTTTTTTGTTTGTCTATTTTTTGCTTTTTTAGTAAAAAGGTGTCATTACTATCTAGTATCTAAAAATGTCAGTGCAAAAGGTTACATCAGCATCGGAATATTTTTCACAGGACAAATTAAAACTGAAAATAAATTTAACTGTGCATCATGTTTAAAAATGGATGTAGGCACTCAGGAAGATGTGGGTAATATTATTAAAGTAAGAATTATGACTCTTGCAATTTATTTATTTTCTTGATACTGGCCTGTAACATAAGTTAACTTTCCCACTTTAATGTAACAGAAAAATAAACAGGTCAGCTGTAGGTGGGTAGGTAAGCTTGAGTCCCAGCTCCATGAGAAAATTCATCTTCTCCAATTCTACATACGAATAGTCCCAATGCCTGTGACAGTGATTTTAAGAACCAAAATGATGGTATAGTCAGCTCCACATAAAGACAGGGTAAAACCCACAAGAAAAGCAGCAAAAAGGGAAGATGTAATAAATGTTATTTAACTTTTCAAAAACATTATTAAACTTACAAAACAAAACAACCAAAGAAAACAAAACAAATACAAACTAAAAAAATACACACCAAAATGGCTGGCATATTGCATATTTATTTACCTTCTGGAACTTAAGGGATTCCCAGTCTGAAGTTTTTTCTCACAGAAATGAACTCCAGGCTAGAAAAAGAGACTTATTTGTGAAGGAAAGGCAGGATGCTAATGGAAGCAACTAATTCCAGTAGCCAGATCCCTAAAGAAGGTGGTTAAAAGAATAAGTCGCAAACTCTGGCAGTTCTGCAGGGGAAAGGCAGTGGATATGTGATGCTTCTGGGTTAAATTCTCTGATTTTAAAGCTGCCATATCTCACTGAAACAGTAAAGTCACAAGAGGTTAAAGTCTCTTTTTGGAGAGAATGAGTCACTGCTGAAAGTTTAGAAAACTAAAGCTGCCCATTCCCATTACTTTTCAGCATTAAAAAAAGGAATCACAACAGAAGATTTAACTTCTGGTATAACTTCTGATTTTTTAGTGCCAGGAGCTGTGTAGGGAAAGACCTTTGTCAATACACAGAATGCATCAAGGTCCTTGAATGTGCTCCACTGAGATCAGGTGAAGGTGGTAGGAGGCAATGGCAAGGGCAAGCTGCAAATTCTGCTCAATGGCTTGGCCAGTGCTTCTCAGGGAAGCCCACTGTTTCCTGTGACCAAAACCAACTCATGTAATCCATAGCAATGCCACTTAATGAATAGTGTCCTCTGAATGAGACATCAAAGTATTAAAATGATGGTATTTTTTCTACACAATATTTACTGATACATAAACTACAGTATTTTTCACAGCTGGCTCATTCTGCAAACAATTTAAAAGCACATACTAGAAAAAATAACAGCTACTGAGTATCGCAAAAGCCAGCCCAAGTCACTCTACTCTTTGCTTGGAGGGAGGTGTTGGAGTAGCATTCCTGCCCTGAACCATCTGCAGGCATTTCTATTCAGGACTTTTTGAAGGGTACCAAAGAGGTTCTAGCCCCTAGAAATGTGGGGCTTTGGGGGCTGTTTGAGGCAGAGTTGGTGTCTTTACATTTAATAGACCTCATGGTGGTTTTTTGCTTCTGTGAATGTGTACAGGTGCTTTTTTGGGATCCCCAGAGAACTACTGGCACCTCAAAGGAAGATGTCCTACTGTTTAATTACCTGCTGCATGAAGATCCACCTCCTTCTGTTTGCTTTAAATTGGACACCTGCTAGTTTCGCTTGATGCTCTCTAGTTCTTATATTAGAAAAGAAAGCAAATAATCCACCCCTACTCCTCTCTACTCATTATTCTCTCTGGTCTGACTGTTTTCTGTTGTTTATCACTTCTCCATCCTGTATAATCTCAGTTACTCAAATCCTTGTGTCCCTCTAACATCAGGGTGGCTCCATATTTTTCTTTATGTTTGTTGCTTTTCTCTGGATCTTTGCTCTTCCTGTTACACATGGGCCAGAGCAATCCTCAGGAGGCATTGCAGCCCTCCCCATTCTGTTCTTAGTGTTTCATCCTGCCATCTTCCACCAGCTTTGGGACAGTTTCTGAGTGCTGAAACAATTCTTCCATGAGTTATTGCAACTGTTAGACCTTATTTCTGAGTGGGAGCAAGATGGTTAGAAATTTCTCATTTTCAATCAGTTTACTCCTCTGTAATCCAACCTGGCCATAGTAACCACCTCCAACCTGCTCAGAAGGCACTAATACTCTACAGTTATCCTAGTTAGACCTTCAGTCTGTGAAAATTTGGCTTTAGTTATTGGAGTTTGCTGATTTTGCTGTTCTTTTGTCATAGAGTTCATAGCCCCTTTCCCTATAGCCACGGCCTAGTCTGACCCTCCTACATAAGCCGTGGTCTGTCACTACCATGTCTTGCTGAATATTTCCTTTTTCTGCACATCTATTCAGTCAAAATGCCAGTTTGAGCCAGGTGTCCCATATCCCTCATTCTCCTTTCACTGTGGCTTCATGGAAATCAGTCTCTTCTGGAAGTATCTGGAGTATCAATCATGTGAGTAGGACTTTCCTTGCTTCTCTTGTGCAGCTGCTCTGGGAACCTGTGTCCCTCCACACAAATGTGGACCTCTCCTTACTGCTGGGAATGTTTCTAGAGAAGTTTAGAAGGAGATACTTGATTTTACTGTCCTGCCTGGCACCCTATGTCTTGCTTCCTCTTCCTTGATCTTTCCTACTTCACTGGACCACAGCCATCTTCTAGACCTCAGTGATTTTTTTGGAGGGGGTAGATTGCTGACATCCGTGGTCTCTGCCAACCTAATTTGTTTTGTGATTGTGTTCTCAGTGCAAGGAAAGCCTTTTCACGGCAGGAGGTCTTGTCACCCACAAGGCTGGACTCCCTATCTCATTGCTAGCTCGGTGTCCTCTGCACGTCCAGGGATGCTGCCACAAAGGATCCTCAGAGCCCACAGCACCTGGAGAACAGCTTCCCCTCCATCTGCTGTACAGCTGGAGAGCTCCTTAACCACTCCCCCGTGCCACTCCTTGCACAACCCCCGGTGGCCCGGCACTTCTCCCACCGCTGCCGGCCGTGCATCATGTGTCTGCACAGGGACACATTGGCTACCCCAATACCTCGTATGCATGTGCATACAGCACATATATAGATAGATATGTGTGCGAGGGAGATGTACACACCTATCTGTCCCCATATACAGCCCTTTGAAACGACTACATTTCATATCTCCTCCAGCCTCCAAGTGCTCTTTTCCTTTCTCATTTATGGCTAGGGCTAGGAATGGCACATTGCAACCTCAGTGAATTTTATTTACTGTAGTTTGAATCGGGATTATCAAAATCCCGTAGAAAGCTTTGGTCTCTACAGTGACTCCATAACTAAAGGCAGTTTGTAAAATCTGTTGAAATCCAAGAGCTCTCTCTTGAAGTAAGCCAGCCGCTCGAGCCTCGCTGGGTTCAAAGGATCTGATCTGTAATTGTCCTCGTTGTGGAACTACGACATTGTACTTTTCCAAAGGCAATGACAGCTCTGGCATGCGCGTGTGCCAGACCGAAACCAAGACTCCCACCTCAGCAGGGGGGCTAGAGACGCAAGGAGCGATTCAGTCCGTGCTGGTGGAGCTGAGCGGCAGGGATTCCTCCCTGGTCTCCGTGAAAACCTGCTTTGAGCGCTGTGTTTGTGCGTCCCAGAACAGTGCTCCCTCGCTCCTCGCTCCCCGGGGCTGGCTCCAGCTCTCGCTGCAGCCCTGCGGGCCCAGCGCGTGTTGCGGGAGGCGGGGGATCAGCGGGAGCCGGTGCCGGGCGGGGGTCGGTGGCGGAGCCCCGGGCTGTGCTGTGCCCCTGCGCTGTGCTGTGCCGTGCCGTGCCCCGGCGCTCTGCCGTGCTGTGCCGAGCCGTGCTGTGTCGTGTCCCGGCGCTGTGCTGTGCCGTGCCCCGGCGCTGTGCTGTGCCGTGCCGTGCCGTGCCCCGGCGCTGTGCTGTGCCGTGCCGTGCCCCGGCGCGGCGGTGACGGGCTCAGCGCTTCCGCGCCCGCCGCCGCAGCCCTGCCCCCGCCGCCTGCGCGGCCGGCCCGGCCCGGCGGAGAGGCGGGGGGATTTCCAAGCGCCGGCGGCCTCGCCGCTTCCTCTCCTTGTTTTGCTTTCGATCTGGCCCTCTCTCCGCCCGGGCGGAGGCACTGAACTTTTAGTTTTGCTCCCGCGATTATTCAGCGCCTGTTTTCATTTCCATTTCGTGTCCCCTGGCAACGGCGGTAACCTTGAGGAATTATATAAGGGCCGCGAAAACGGGCCGGCAAGGTAATTTTGAATTATTTTCTAATTTTTTTTCCTATTTATTCTTTTCTTCGTGTTTAATTTTCATTTTATTTTTCCGCATTGCTGCCGTTTCCGTGTGCGGGGCAGCGGGGGCTCCCGGGCAGATGCGCATCTGTTTTAAAAACAAAAGGTCGGGCTGCAGCGACCGGGGCCGAGCCCGATTCCGCCGCTACATTTGAGAAGGGGCGGGGGGGAAGGGAAGACGCGGCCGCGGCGGAGATGGAGCGGACGGGGGGTCCCCGCCGCTTCCCGGGTGCGGAGGGAGCTCGGGCGCACAGACAAAGGCGGGGGCGTTGGGTCGGGAGGGCCGCGGCGCGGGCCGGGCCGGGCCGGGCCCGGGCGGTGGGGCCCCGCACTTGTTGCGGGTCTGGCGGCTGCGGTGGCTCCGATAAGGGAAGGGAAGGGAAGGGGAGGGGAGGGAGCGGCGGCGGCGCGGGCGGAGGGGCCGCGGGCCGGGGGCGGGAAGGGGCGGGGCCCGGCCCGCCTCGCGCAGGGCCCGTTACACAAGCGGCGGGGCGGGGCCGCCCCCCGGCCCTCAGCGCCGCCACCCGCCGGGCCGGGGGCGAGCCCCGGGGTCCCGCCCTCTGAGGGCACGGCAGCGGCTGTGCGGAGGGGCAGATGCGGAGGGGCCGCGGTGCGCGGGCGGGTTCCGCGGGAGCGGCGGAAGGAGGAAGTGGCGCGGCCGCTCGGTTCCCTGCGGGAACGGCCTCCCGTGCGGGCACGGCGGCGCGGCCGCCCTTGCAGGCGCTGTCCTGCCCCGCGGCAGGCAGCAGAGAGCCCAGCGCTGCACGGCTAACCCCAGAGGGAAGTTAGGAACAAGGATTTCCTTTGTGCGCAGTACGCCGGGTCAAATTCCCAGCGTCTTGCGATGGCTGGGATCGAATTTGCAAGTGCCTGAAGGGTTGGATCCCTCGGCCCAGAGGTACTTAGGTCTTTAACTCTCGTTTTGATTAGTGTGAGCTCCTAAGCAGCAGAATCTGTATCTTAACATTAATTCTTTAGACACAGAGCTGAGATAAAGGAATTCCGGAGTGCAGGACTTTCCTTCCGGTAAGTGTACGGCTGTAATTTATAGCCCATCTTACCATGCTAAGGTCTTGCTGACAGCATTTTCTTGAAGGTATGAACAGTTGTAAATGAAAACCTCCGTTTCTGGAGATGAAATACAACATGTTTAAGTTTACAGTTATTTTATTTAAGTCTTAACAATCTTTGCAGAATGCCTGTGTTAGTACCATAAAAAGAGAGTGGAGCAGCAACATTTAGATTCACCCCAACACAGAGACAGCCACACAAAAGTAGCAGAATTGATCTGTGAGGCAGATGGTATCAGTCTGAAGCACAGTCTTTCTTTGCCGCCAGCCCCTTCAGATGTATCGGTATTCTTCTTTGGCCCTGTCGGTAAAATGCTGCCAGGGAATTCCTTCATGAGTCCCTTTCTTTTTGCTGGCAAACAATGATGAAAGGTGTGAGAGCTCCAACTCCTTAGGCACAGTATCACTTCATGTGCCACTGCAGCTCTTCAGTGAGGTACAGGCACGGCAGGGTGTCAGCCTGCTGAGCCCTGTGTTGTCTCCCTGAGGCTGGGGGTCCCAGCAGGTTGGCAGATGCAGGTAGAGCAGTCAGTCACTATTACTGTTTGGCACATATATTAGCACTGCTACCCACTTACTTGCTGATGACAGAAGTGACAGATTTTAGGAGCTGTCAAGTCAGTCTCTAGAGGAGAGCTGTTCATCACAGGCCACGCTGTGTGGAAATGGGTAGCCAAGAGGTATGAGAAGCAACATGCAGGCTGTTAGGAAGGGGGGGGTTAAAGGCCCCTTTCTCCATTGAGAAAGGTCTTTAATGTATGGGACCAAGTGGAGTTAGGGGCAGTTTTAATGCACAGTTGAGAAAATTATGAAGAAAAAACGGTGCTGAGATTCAAGAGAAAATAAAAATCTTTTTTTTGAGTAAACACAGTCTACATTAGAAGAATAGGCTTTTATGTAAATGAATTTGCAGCCAGTTTATGTATGCCTTCAATGAAAACACATGCTTATATATACTGTATATATAATAATATGTATTTAAAAACCAAACAGTAGGGAAAAGCTGATGGATAAGGATTGTAAGGTTTGCCATGACACTCTCTCTCTTGAAGTAGTGCATCACCTTCATGGTGTTAAAATATCTCCATTATAGAATACTTGGAATATCAAAAACTTTGTGAATGCATAGAGACTGAGTAGCTTGTACATGCATAATGTGGGAAACTTTTTGTTAAAGAGGAAATAACTATTTGGGGAAGTAACAGAGGGTCCCATGTCTTGATGTTCTAGGCCTGTGTAGGAAGAGTAGAGAGATTAGGGCTATGTGACTGCCCAACCTAGATGTTGACAATAGCTGTCATATATTAAGGGAGCATAGTGAGACTCCAAAGTAGGAAATACGATTGTTAATGAGAGGCCTCAGTTGCCCCCGTGTAGATTTTGTCATGGCCCAACATGAAATACGCCCAGGTGCCAAAACCCCTGCTTTCTGTGTGTAGCTTGTACAGATACACTGGGGGAAACAACTCTGGACAAGGTACAGGCCAGCAAGAATTAAGTTCAGAATTTTGCATTCAAAATCCAAGCCAGTTCTGACATGACACTGGTCATAATGTCCTTAAACTCAATGTTGTTTCAGGAGCTGCAAAGGCAAGAGTTGTTGTGGCAGTGTTTACTCTTCCAAAGTAGTTCTTCATACAGGGAGGAAAGAAGTTAATCAAATGGTGAGAGGCAGCCAAAAGTGTAAAATAGTTGCAAGTAGCATGTAATTCTTCAAAGACACTAATAGTAAAGGCTCAAAGCAATTGTATGTCATCTGTCAAAAATACCAGAAAAGCTGGGCAGGCTGACAAGCAAAGCAAATCAGCTCAGTATAAGTAAAAAGACCTCTTTCAAACCTTAAGGTTTTGTCTTCAGATGGGAAAGGTGGAAAAGAACATAAAAAAATGTCAAACACAATTAGGTAAGCCAAAGAGTCATGCTGCTAAAGGCATGAGAACAATTAGAATATACTCTTTGCAGCTCATCAAACCCAGGAAGCTTGCTGATAAGTTATCCATGCGTAGAAGGAGTGCCCAAGGAAGATAAAGTCAGTGGAAGAGTGAAACAAATTCTCTGAGCCTTGCTTCACCAAGAAAGAGTTTAAAGAGATTCTTTTGCAAGAGGCTTTCTATTTTTTTTAAAGGAGAGAACATGTCAGGGAGTTTTCCAAAGTGAAATGTCGGTGAGAGACAGTATAAGACCAAACCATTGGGAAGATGAAGTATAAGGCAGGAGGTGATACTTGTTGCAGAGTTTTGAAACAACCTAAATGGAAAGTTGCTGATATGTTGCCTCTTGTGTGTAACTCCTTGAGTAGGCCTGCTTTGGTGCTCCAGAAATAGAATGTAACAAATGAGCTGTCCGTTTTTCAGGGTTTCTGTGGAGACTCAGAGCTCGAGGATGGGCATTTTTGTTTGGTTGGTTGGTTGGTTGCCAAGGGTTAGTGAATGGGACTAGTGAACATGGGTATAAATGTGAAACAGTGACTAAGACTAGGCCTGACTTTTGTTGCCAGGGAGTTGAGTGTCATGACTCTTCTGGCGTTCTCTAAAGGTATTGCTGAGCTGTTGTCTGGTTGATGCAGTCCTTACTAAAGCAGGGCCAGTTTCAAGGTGGGAGCAGTTTGCTTTGGGCTGTGTAGTCATGGCCAGTTTGCTCGGTGAAAAGAGGTTGTACCCTTCACCCCAAGTCTGCCCAGGGCCTACGCCATTCAAGGGATGGAGGAAGGGATAGGTGGGAATGTGACAAGTTTGCTGGTTGTATTAACTTATTTGGAGCATGAAAATCCCAAAGGCTGAACCACAGAGTCTGCAAAAAAATCTTATTTTGAAAGTGTGGATGTAAGTTTGCAGATGAAGTTCAGTACAGACCAATTTCAGTGTAATATGCATGGAAGGGATTGCAATCCTAATTTTCTGTACACAAAAATAAAGCATGAACTGACTTTCTACTCAGGAAAAAAATGTTACAGCTTGTATAATCCAATGAAAAGACAAATTCTGTGCCAAGATGTGCCTAATAAAGGACAGGACAGATTAGGAATTATTAGGAAGGAGTTAAAAAAAGAAATCAAAAGCACCATCATGCCACTACAAATCTGTGTTGCTCCCCTCTCCTGATTCAGGGAGTAGTGAAATTTGCTGAGCTACAGAGGAAAATGTCAAAGATGATGAAGGGTAGGAAGTAGCTTGGAAAAGAAGTGACTGAAGGGACCATGGGGATATTCTTTAAAATCATTAGTGTCATGAAGAAAGTGAAGAGGCAAGATAAATGAGACCCAAATAAAACAATTGGGAGGCTACTTCAAAAAACCAGATGCTTGTCCTGCAGTACGCAAATTGTGGTGCTCACAGCCACTGTGTGTATGTCAGGAGTTTACTCGGGTTCACGAGTGATTAGTCAGTCTTTTGGAGAGAAACTTGCTGTGCAACTTTGCAGTCAGGACAGTTCAGTATCAAATTTTGGGCACTGACTGCTGACAGAGAATTACTGCAGATGCTGATCAAGAATCATTGCTGAAAACTGCTAGTAGAAATTTCCACTGAGAAGCATAAGCTACCATCCATTTGCAGATAACAGAGAGAAGCAAGGCCACTTATTGTCCTTTGTTATATGAAACTTGTAGCATAAGATTTTATCAAACTTCCAGGAAAAAAAATAGCCTATGATAATCCTGTTTAATTTGGGCTTGCTACCCCAGCCCTCGTTAACCTGATAGCAGTTACAGTCAGGTTCAGTGTATCCTGTATGCATTTAACACTGCATTGGAGCGGTACCCCTGCAAAATTCCTCTGACATTTGCAGGATTAGAACTTCAGCTTGTATTTTGTGCATCATATATTAAAAGTCATGGTCTGTTTCTAGGTAAAGATACAAAACTAATCACGTATTACTCTTGCTTATCTCTGTGTCTCATTTGTTAAGATTGCTCTTTTGAAACCTGATTCTTCAAAGGCCTGCAATTATTGTGATATTGAGGGCATAAAGCATGAGGCAGTGTTTACAGAAGTTTTATTGTAGCTAGTGCTGCTACAAACTGTGGTTAGTGCAAAACATTTTCTGGTTTGTCCTTTGAGATCTCAAGTGCAAAACAAAACAAGTAAGCTTAAAAGATTCTGGATACAGTGAATGAGAGGAACAGATTTGTTAAGTTGCATATTCCTCGCGAATGAATAGCGTTATGCAAAATATGATTCAGTTTAATTAAATACGTTCCTCTTGGGTTTTTTTGGTTTTGTTTTGGTTTCATATTTTTTCAGAAGTTTTATTGGTATGTATAAAGGTTCTTCTTTGTATTGACTGTGTGTAAACTCTTGTGTTAAGATTAAAATAGCCACTAAAAAAAAGTGAACTCAACAATTAACAGTTAGTGGAATGGAATCCATGAGAACAGTTTAGAGTTTAATATCAGCCTATGTGTATGTAAATATATATATACAGATGTACATATCTACGTATCTACGTATATATAAAATTAAGATATTTTGTATACAGCATAGATAATACATTATACAGTACATACTTTTTATTAATAAACTGTGAAAAGGTTTTAAAACTTGCTCTTACAGTTAGTGCTGGATATGTTTGCAATTCCTTGGAAGTTCATGTAAAATTTCTGGTTTTTTGGAATGACCTAGAGAAGAAAGAAAAAAGTGGTAAGCAGTACAGTAATGTCTGATTTCTTAATTTGTAATATATTGCAAGCCCAACTTTCTGTATGCCGGAAATCTTCTGATCCCTTTGTTTGCTTGGGAGTAGATTGCGTTAAATCAAGTACAGCAGTCTTTAGGACAAAGCAAACATTTTATCTTGTTGCAGCTTGGACACACATCCAGGAGCAAATCTGCCTGCATGTGGCATATTGTTTCACCCCAGGTGCAGAATTTAAATTTTAACTCTTAAGTTATTTTAACATTCCGTTGTTGCTATATAGGTTGCTATCTTTCAGGATAAGCTTGGAAGAAATAATTTCCATATTCCTGTCTGTTAAAGAGTAGGGCAGATTTCTGTTTGACGGTTTTTCAGCTAATGTTGACAGGTTTGGTGTGTAGCTCTGAGAATATTTCTGGTGTTAGAAATGGCATTAAGGTGTGTCAAAACTGGTTAAATTTGTCCTTTGTTCTGAACTGCATGTGACAGTGGATGTTGTCCAACCATTTCCCTTTTACTGTAAAATTATTTTAAGTACTTTTAAAAGACTTAGATACTTAAGATTAATGCAGCACAAAAGAAGGAAGGGTTGCTTACGCATTTGGTTTTGAAAAGTGTGACCTGTGGTTAAGTTCTGCTTTTTGATACGTATGGAGGGATATATGCAACTTGAAGGGCCTGATAAGTGCACAGAAGACAAAGCGTGGACTGTAGTATTTCTATTGATGCATGTTGCTTAACAGCATTCCAGACAAGCCTCTTACAGCTTTATCTAAGCAAGATACTGCCTTTGTCGGTTAATAAATTAAGGTAGCAATAAAGGTAGCTCTTTATGTGCATTTTATGTGTATATGTATAACACATTTGGTGCATGGTGTGGGCTTTTGTGCATTTGGTGTGCTGACTGCTTTTTTAAGGTGTTTTGTTGAATCTTGTATTCAGGATTTATATGCCACTGAGACATTAATCAAGTGGAAAATAGTGAAGTATTGAATTTAATTGGATGAGGCATATAAATCTGTAAATTCAAAACTAAACAGCTCCACCCCAAAACACTTTCTAAAATTGTGACAGCATCTTAAAAAGTTTATCTAAGATAAAAATAATTCTGCAATAAGAAAACAGGCAGGATAGGAGAATAATGTTTTTAAATTACTGAGAGCTTGCCTGCAGTATTTGAAATCCCAACAGTGTTACATGAAAAAGATGAAAGCAAAACTTGAGGATAAAATTGAAACCAAATATAAACAAAAGTGAAACTGACTCCGTTGGTTTTCATTTCCCAGTTGGCAAAAATGAAATAAGCACAGAGGAAAGAAGCATGGGAGCTTGAAAAATTAATTCAGTTTTACCATTTATTTAATCTGTCATCTAAATTAGACTGCTGCATGGCAGCACTCCTTTAGCAAACTACACAATAGAGGGTAGGGGCTGCACTCCTGGTTTATCCAGGTATCACTTCTCACAGGCAGAGGTCTGGGCAAAGGCCCTGCAATATGGGAAGTGGTGTCTTCTTCAGTCACAGAAGTGCTGTTCTGAAATGCTGTGGCAAACATGTACACGGAGTACAGTGGAAGTGATGGCATCCAGGATGATGAAAGGGAGTCAGTAACTCAGCTGGCCAGAGCGCTCGAGCTTTAGTCATGTTGACGTTCGACTTGCTAATAGAATTGGGTATAAATACATGGTTGGCTTTTTTTTTTTTTTTTTTTTTTTTTTTTTTTTTTTTTCCCTTCCACTTTTGGGGTCCTCCACTTAGACTGGGGGCAGATCAACGGTAACCAAAAGATGTAATCCAGTATCAGCTTTTCTGATGGCATGAAATGACTGTGAATGGTTTCACTCAGTTTCCACAGATCAGTCAACAGCTAGAATGTGCTTTGTGAACTTGAGAACTGCCTGGTGAATTAGTCAAAAGATGATCAAACATTGGATGGCTGTCTAATCTCAAATATATTCATTTCTCCTTCTTCTATTTGGATTTGAGATTTCATTTGCCCTTCTCCTATTTAGAGATGCATGCTCCTGGGCTGTATTGAAAAAACGGTTGGATGTTAACAAGAAGCTTGGACAATTTCTGCTCTGCTAATGCTGTTCTGGGGTGAAATGAAAAACTTTAATTCCAGAGGTCCAATTCTCACACATATGAACACATTGCATTCAGGCATATAAAAACTAAATTTTTTGGATGCCAAAACAATTCTGAGATTTGAGATTGTTGAGAGAATATGAAGAAGTCTAACTTTGTTTAGTATAATAATATTTATGCAGCTTAGATGAGAAATGAAGATGAGTTGAGTTGTCTCACTCTAGTTCAGTAGTATTTTAGGAAGCTTCTGAGATAGAAGTAGTTGCTGCAGATCACAAAGTGAGGCTAATTGCTGTTGGCCTGTGGTCAACACAAAAACTTTAAATTAAAAGCACATTTTGTAACCAATCCTATTAACTATTCATATCCTGTATGTCCTGTGGCCTAGGAAAGAGTAGCATTTTTAGAAACAGGAGCATTAGATCATATCATTTCAACAAGCATAAGTACAAGCATTTAATACGAAGTACACTTTTAAGTGCACATATTTCAATTGCGTGTACAAGAGAAAGATATTTCTTTCTTAAATTCTCCAGTGTCAAGCGGTATCTCTGTAATAACTAATTCAATTTCTTTTTTTGTGCTCAACACATCTGTGTCTTCCATGGTGCTATTTTTGTAACTGTAAATAAGTTCATGTGACAGACATGTTACCAGTTCACAGGGGGTGATTCAGAGGATCCCAGTCTCCAAGTCTGTGCCTGCCATGATCTGTCTGTAAAGAAAGTGTCTATGTAATCATAAGAGTGTTTTTTACAAATCTGAAATAGTGTATACTTTTCTTAGAAGTATAGGAGAAATTGCTTTGCTGAAAGGGCTACTTTTGCTTCTCTTGGTGAGGTCAGGCAGAGGTAGTTTATGTCTTTTGCTGCTGGAGCTGGGTGCTGCGCTAACAATTACAACTTTGGGTACCAAAGGTGTAGTTGTGGGTTAGCTATTAACTTCAGTGGTAGAAACTGCCCTTGCCCAGACAATAAAATGAAAGCTTTAAGCAAATATTAAATCACACTTTAGTGTAGTGTGCAAATAGTTCTTGCTGTGTGTTGCAGAACATTATGTTATACAAACAAAGGTAGCTGTGGGAAACAAGCCCAATCCAAGCAAGGTGGATTATATCAGGTGCAGGTCATGGCCAGTGAATGTGAAAACTCTTCCTTGAACACATTTCTCAGTGTTTGCTATCTGGAATAATTTTTCTTTGCATCCCTGAGTGCCTCTAAAATATCACTGACTTCTTGCAATCCTGTCTGAGCCTCACAAGCCATCAGTGTGGGAACAATGAGATTAAGCACTTTTCTTTTACAATGGCTATTTTCTAATATATAGCACCCTATAAAGCACTCACCCTGCACTTAGGCAAAGGAATGTTAGGCAGGACACTGAGATAAAGACTGCCCAGGCTCTAAAAGGTACTCTCACAGTTTAGGATTCTGATCCTGCAGGTACGTGCATGCATAATTTCCCACTGCTTTCAGAGGGATCCATGTAGTAAAAGTGCTTGTTAAAAGTTTTAGGGATGTCTCCTGTAAACCTAGTCATGGAGCTCATGAGAATGTAGTGGTCTAACAGAACCAGGCCTTGAGTTGCAGTAGTGAAGTGATTGTTTATAATTGTTTGAACATTAATAGCCTTCTAGTTTTCACCTTGGTGGAAAATTCTTTATGAATCAGGTGTCAAATGCTGAGTTTTCCTGGCAACTTTAAAGAACACACAGAGTTTGGCTTCCATGGATTCCAAATGACACAGCTAAACAGCAGCAGCAATTATGTGTGGGTATTCAAGAGTGGATTTGCATGTGAGTGCTTCCTTCCAGAATAAAATTGATTATTTTGAGGATAACTGCTCCCCAATGCAAGGAATTAATTACTCCCTGACAACCATGACAACAAATCTCTTGTTGTAAACAAGCCCCTCCCAGACTTGTCTGAGTGAAGTACAGGAAAGTCACCACTTCTCTTTTAGGCAGCATTTGAGAGAAAAATAATTAGAAATCCCAGATACTGAGGACAAATCATGGTCAGTCATCATATGTAACAAAAAGTTTAAGAAGAAACCAAATCAGATATTGGACTGATTATAAATAATCGATTTATGGTTGCTTTTGAGACTCCTGGAGGAGGTGGCAAGATGTGTTGTCATCCTGATGCCAGCAGATTCTGGCATCTCCCATCTTTACTCCCTGCAAGACCTGAGAAGCAAAAGGAAAGAAACCACCAGGAAACAAAGTATTCTTTTAAAGCTGAAACTGAAGTAATCATTTTGTATTGTCACCAGACTAGCAGACATCCATGCATGTGCAGATGAGCATTGTGGCAAGGCTGCTGTGGAGATGATCTTTAGCAATCTGTTAAAAGCCTGGCCCAAATTCCCAGCTGATGTAGGTTGCTGCAATGCCAGAGAAGTGGATGTGCTCATCCACAGACATTGTATTCTTCAGGTGTTGTAATGAAGTTCCTCAAGTGTTGTGATAGACAGAGCCATCACAAGGGAAATTTCAGTGTGGGTATTGAGAGGCTTAAGCCTAATTATGGCTAAGTCCAGAAGCAAAAAAAGGGCAACCTTCTGGGTTTATTGTAAGATGGATTTTTTTTCAGTGAACTTCTAGTGTACAAATCCAAGGGCTAACTTTAATGAGGCCTGAGATCACTGCGAAATAACAACTCATGTTTTTGCTGCTGCGGGAGAATAAGCTCTACATGGAAACCAAAGGAAAGAGTGTGTTTTGATGTGTAACGTCTGAATCCCAGCCAGGGCCTGTTAACACCCTTTGGGTGGAACAGAGATGCTATAGGGCTGATGAAACACACTCCATATACAGTATGAGTTCTCACAGCACATTTTCCTGGGCGTGTTTAACATGCAGTCTGTAATGCTGATTTCAGTACATGTTTGAGTTACTTTTGCCTTTGTTTTCTTTGGGTTTTGTTATGTTTTCAGGGAAAGACAAGTTCGTTGTTTTTTGCCCTCTGTTGCTTGAGGATAAAAGAGCTTCTCTTCATTCTACTTTGTGTATCATTCTTGGGTACAGCAGCAGGAGAGGAGTGCATACCATCTGCCTTGCAATGAGGTGGGCACAACCTGGACACTGCATTGCAGGGCTTTGTAAGGTTGGGTAGTTGTTGCTAGCATGAATCTATCATGCAGCAGTTTGATTTCCCAGGTTTTTCACCCCACAAAGCTTTCCCCTTAGCAGCTATAGTCCTGTTGTAGCCCTGCCACATTTTGTTTGGGAACCTAGGGAAGCAGGTGAAGTATTGCCCGGTGCTTGCCTGTACAGGTTCTTCTTAATGGCCAGGGCATGCCTTACACCACTCTGCCCAGGACCTGTGCTCTCCCACCCCGCCTGCTCTCCAATTCTTGCCTTTCTGACCTTTCTTGATGAAGTTCCCTCCTTCCTGCAGGCACCAGAGTAAATAAGGTACCACCTTTGCTGGCTGCAGTGAATTCTTTCTTGGGGAAGGACAGGAAGGACATAGTCTTTTCTGCTGCCACCAAAACATTAGGAAAGAGCAGGAAAGATACTGCTGTTGCTACAATGTGGATCAAAATGTTACAGCTAACACAGGAGCTGGGTCTGTGGAACGGTGGTGAGTACTTTAGCGGAGCTCACAGTAAGAGGTGCTTAGTGAGAAACAAATCTGCCAGTGATGTCTCCCCCATCCCTCCCTGTTAACAGGGCATCACTGAAAGAATAAGGAAATGGTAAGGAAAAGGAGGCACCATTACATGCAATTGAAAGACCAGAGAGCATTTGCTTTCTAACTAGCTATAAGTCCAGAAAGTCTGTTGCTGGTTTTTATGGGTTTTCTTGCGTGGTATTTAAGTGAGGATTTCACTTTGAATCTGTAACCCTTATACCTCTAAGAATGGCAGTGACCACTTTTCATCATTTACTACTCTTTAATGAAGTGTTTTGCTGTTGATTCCAAAAAAAGATGTGGGATAATTTGGGATTATGAGAAAGAAGGCATGTTCTGCAGCACCTGTGGTAAGATCCTCCTCTACCTCATGGCAGATAGGAAAGGTACCAGGCACACACTGTGGGCAGGGGGAATTCAGGTGTCCACAGTCAAAGCAGCTGAGTAAAGAGCACTTCTGTTTTCCTTTCAGTGTCAATCTCACATTTCTGAAGTATTTCTGGGCAGATGAGTCTAATAGGTTTTTTTACCTGAGAGAACGCTCTATCCCTCTGATGAGTTTGACCTCTAAGCAGGGCTTTTCTCAGAGTATAGATGGTGAAATCTTTGAAAGTGGTATTTACAGCAGAACAGCTGAAAAAGGTGGTCATACTGCAAAATCCTGTGTGAAGACAGAGTTCAGTCTGTGACCAAAGAGCAGAATTTTGCTCCAAGTACTGTTCTTTAAAAAAAGATCATGTTTCCGTATATGCTGGAACAGTCTTGGCACAGATGCAAATACAGAACCCAGTTCTCTGAATCCTAAATTTAGCATATGGTCTCATTTCAGCATATCTCTTTGGTCACACAGGATGATTGATGCTTTTCTTAACTGCATCAGCCTTAGTAAACAAAGAGAGTAGTTTAAAAGTTTATCAGCAAAGCACAGGTAAAGATAACTTCTCAAAAAAATAATATTGCCCATTCTGTATTTGCAGAGAAAACATAAATTGATACTGTGCAATATTCTGCACATATCCTCTGAGGAACATATGTTTTTCCACAGCTTTGAGCAAAGGCTGTGACCTACTTCAGAAATGTGCCTCCAAGATCTTATCCCACCTTAACTTTTCACAACCAATATTTCCATATACTGGCAAATCTTTTAACTAGGTATTTTGTGACAGGGAAAAAAAGAATTGCTTTTCCAGAGGTGTTTTTTTTGGTTCCATAGGAATATACTTTTAAGAAAGTACCCACAGACACAGAGTAGCTTGTGGTTTTGGGATAACCTTTGTGCCTTTTCAGTTATCCAGATGCTGCCAGAGTGAAACTGAAGGAAAGAGAACATCGTGTACTGCTCAGATGTAATGCCTGCCATGCCATTGCTTTCACTTTCTGTCTACAGCTGCTGTAATTCTAGTGAAGAGCTCTTCATTCTCAAAGGTTACACTTTCTGTATGGCAGGAGTGTAATCTCTGTGAAGGAAAAAAACAAGTCAGACTTACTAGAATGTTCTTGTGGCGAGTAGGGAGGGACTACAAGCTCTTTATCAATCATGGAGTGAAAATATATGTATATGCATATTGCAACCAGTTTATACCTTGTTGGGGAGTAGCCTTCACCATGTTCTTGAAGTTTCTCATTGCAAAAAATAGGCTGAACTAACCACAGGACTAGCATGAATAGTGCAGTAATTAAAGTTTCAAAGGAGATCAAAATAATCCCTCCATAAACTGTGGTGGCAGCCAGTCCATGGGCCATGCTTCTTGTGTGGGAATGGCTCTTCACAGGCTCCCCCTCTATGCAAATCCCAGTGAGCTGGGGCTGATGTCTTGCCCACTCACCACTGGTTTGGGAATAATTTTATTGATGTCTTCATGTCCATCAATATATTTAAGCTCCTACCTCTGAAACAGCAAATGCCCCAGACTGTGCTCCCCTCTAATATTAAGACAGGTGGTAAAAATAGAGCTAGAAAGTGGAGCTACCAGTCTTAATACATTTGTAGGAGGCATGATAAAAATAGTGATTGTTGAAAACTAGCTGTATTACTAAGAATGCCTTACTAAGAATCATAGAGTGATATCCTAGCAGGTAGTCCTACTTATGGCATCTAAATGAGCTCCTTTTCTGATAGGGTGGAAAAATGCTTTCTGAGGTCCCCTCTGCACTGACTGTGTTTCTTGGTGATTAGTCTTCCTTTCCTCCACCATGAGAAACCAAAAGAAAACACAAAAAGGAATTATTTTCAACATGATGCCAGAAAGCATTCAGCTTTGGATCTCTGGGAATATGAATCATTTTCCTGTGAAGCCTGCTAAGTTCCTGGACTTCTTCAGAAAGCTGACTATGCGAAGAGTAGTGTTAGCATGCAGCAAAACTGGGATGTGACTGAAGGGTGATGGAGTGGTGGAGTACCATGTGCTTCTTTGCCACTGGTGGAGCTGCTGCTGCTCCTTCCGTCTGCTCCTTCCTTTCTCCCAGCTGGCTCTATTCCTCTCCCTGGCTCCATCCATTGTCTCTGCAGTGTGGAGGAAAATGGTGTCAAGTGACCCAAGGCAGGCATTAAGCCATTTTTCTCCTGATTAATCAGAGTGTGAAGGTTCAGGCAGCCAAAAGTAACCAGGCTTCTGGAGAGGTTTCCTTAGGCCAGCAGATGGGTACCTACAGCTCAGGAGATCATGGTAGCAGCGAAGCCAGTGGGACCTGGATGCCTTGGCAGCTCTGAAAATACTGTTACCTGCCCCAGCTACAAAACATACCAACAGCTGCGTGTAGCTTCTTCTAGGTGCTAATATGCAGGGGAAGTGCAACATTGAGGCTGACCAGGAGTAGGAGATAGGTGGGTAAGTGCTTCTAGTTTTACAGCCAGCTCCACATTATAAATGTTGATATTTTGTTGTCCTTAAAAGGATTGACTGTTTCTACTTTTTTTCTTTCAGCTGGGTAAACACTGGAGAGAGGCTGGCAAGAAACTTGGCATACCTAGGGCTCACCTTAGTTTCTGACTTTGTAGGTTTGTTTTATAATTGATATATTCTGATGAATGGTGAAGCTGGTGTGGTATTAGGCAATGGCCCCTGAAACTTTACATGTGTTTGCTGCCTATTTTGGAGCATTTCAAATGTCTTTACAAAGTGGAATGATTCTTAAAGTCAGGTGATTTAATCTGTACTCACTGATGGACAGACTCCAGATCCTCCCACCTGGAGCCAGTGGAATAAGGCTTCAAGTGCGCCCAGTAATGCCATTTATGGACAGACAGGAACTACTTTTAAGGCACTGTAGATGCTGATGTTTCTTTCTGTAAAAATAAATCATGCATTTGACAGCTCTGGATGGAGATATGGCACCTTCATTTCTCACAGGCAATTACTTGGTAGAGTTGACTTGGTATTTTCATCCAAAGAATGTTGCTGACATGCAACTGACAAAAAACCCTGCTACATTTTAGTACCATTGTGGTCATTGCTGTCCTGAGGCAGACAGGTCTGGGAATGTCTTCTGAAGACATCCAGCTTTATTTTCATCAGCATGTGCTCTAAAAGGAGCATGGGGTAGGGGTTGTGTTTTGATGAGCAAAAGCACGGCTGTGCTTGCTCCTTTGTGAAGGACATAACTCCGGGAGATTCCCACTGTTCCCTCCAGCTGAACATCATTAGGATTTGAATTTACTGGGTCTGAATTTACTTTCAGATGAACAGGTCTTGGGAGCCACTCCTCTTTTCTCACAAGCCAAACTTCTCTCTTGATTACCTTGGATTAATTTGTCTTGGTGTGGGTGATGGATGGGAAGGTGTGTGCTGACAGCTGCAGTTGCTAATCCCAGAGGAATCCCATGGTGCCAAAAAGGAGATGAGCACATCACAGCAGCATCTACAGGGGAGCAGCTGGGGAAGCCCCCAGGGATGTGGGAGGGAAAAGACAGGTTGGCTCAACTCTGCTGTTTTGGGCTAGACTGGCTTCCTTGTAGTAGCAATTGTTGACAGCTTTCTTGTTTCCTAGATGTATTACTTTTGTACAAAGGCAGCTTCTGTTTCTTCCATGTTGCCTGTCCCAAGTGGGATTCATTGCTGCTGCTTTCAATATGACTTTTTTGCCTTCTGTCTAAGTTGTTCATTCAGATGGGCTTGAAATTTGTCTTAGGGGCTCATTACCCAGAAGATAAGGCGAGTCCGACTGCTAAATGGGAACGCTCATATTGAGTGTTGAACCTAATGCACAGTGTTTCCAAGAATTGTCTCAAAGTGCATGCATACTCAAAGATGCCTTACAAAGATATGCATCTGTTGTACATAATTGTTTCTTCATTGTCAGACAAATAAAAATTTGCTCATGTTTTTAGTACATTGCCATTTGCATTTTTCAGCTTTGACTCAAACTGTAGTAGGGGAAGATGGTAGAGATCTCCTGTACACATTCTGCAACCCGGAGAGGATTGTTGGTTCCAAGGGGAGGGAAACTGGCAGCTAAAAAATTGAACCCACATCACCCTTGCCCAGAAAACAGCTTTCCTCTTACACAGAGAGGGGATATGCACAAGGGCTTGTCTGCTCTTGGATTCCTGGGGTTGGCTGTTTTTTCATATCTGAAGTGAACTTGAAAGGGAGCTGGGCAGTTGCAGCCGTTTTCTGAGCTATTTTAGAAATTCGTAGTTTACTGTAAGAGGCTGCAGCTGAAGCACGAGTGACCAGCTTCACACAGTAGTGAACAAAATACTAATATGTATGCTAAGAGATTAGTGTGAGCATGGCTGCTGGTAAATTCTCTGAACACATCAAAGAACCTTATTGTTACATTCAGATTTTAATTCCTTATTAGTTTCAAGGAAATACATGTCCTCAGAGCAATGAGAGGAAACTTTGAACGTTTTTCTTCCTCTTGTGTTGGGTGTGGGCTTGGTACTGCCTAATTGTTAGTCTGTCCCGTGCCTGTACTCCCATAGGAAGCGAGAACAAACCCATTTACATTTGTGCCATTCCTGTGTGCTTTCAAATTTTTCTTTCTCTTTTTTATTTTTAAGATCAAAGGTGACAAGAATAGTGGAGCAGAGAAGTTAAGAATGATGCAGAGAACACAGATGTGAAGAGCAAAAGAGAGAGAAAGGAGCTGAGCCCGGTGCAGAAGGGACAAGGAGAAGCAGCAGCCTAAATGCAAGTACTTGAATGTGGAAATGATGGGTTCTAGGGTACTTAACAGGCATTTAATGTGGTGCTTTAATCTGCATCTAGTGCCAGTTGGTTAATGTTTTTAAAATTTTCTGCCTCAGGTTCAAGACTTTGGACTCTTATGTCAATAATTTACAGCTCTAAACAGGGAAGTGGCATCAAGGTCATGTGTGCGTGTGTGTGAGAGAGAGAGACAGAAAAAGAAGTCAGTTTAAGTCTTAACTGGATAATAGAAGGTGGCATGGTGTAGAGGGGTGTGTGAAGCACTCACTTCATAGCTGAACAGCATTGAAATGTAAAATAACAGCTAAAAAATCAGTGAGTGGATTGATCAGAGAAAGCTGGACAGAGGGGGTCAATCTACTCAGCCAGAATCAAAGTGGTCTGCTAAATTGCTGTGATGTAAAATGTACTTTTATTAATTCTAGTCAAGTTCATGGTACTGAAACTGCCATTTGAAAGCCCTTTCATTAGCAGAGGCATCATTTTAGCTAATACAATGATGCCTCCTGCATGTGTTATTTTTTCATTACATATTTTTGTCTTGGCAAAGTAAGGTCTTCTGCAAATGCAGGTATGTGGACTGAAAAGAGGTGTCTCCAAGAGTGTAAGTGTTTTTCTATGTGACTTCCGTTATCCCACCTGTATCAGCAGACAAACTTTTGCTGATATCCTATGTCATCTTTAGACGAAGGTTTTCCTAGTACAAGTGTACCAGAAGAATATTTTCTGCCATAAAGAAGACTTTATCTCAGTTGCATTTAGGGGAGGCTCGCACGCTGTTCTAAAATAATGTTTATATTTATAATCATTCAGTGCCTGCAAAGCTTTAATAAGTGCACTGTGTAGAGGTGGAGGAGCTGCCTGGGAGTTCTGCCTGGCAAACAAGTAACCTTGTCCCTTGTTCCCTGCAGCTCCTTCCCAGGTGGGTGACAATGCCTGTCGAAAGGATGCGGATGCGGCCCTGGCTGGAAGAACAAATCAACTCTAACAGAATACCGGGGTTGAAATGGCTAAATAAGGTAAGGGGGGTGTGCATGCATGTGCTGAAGGGGAACTCGATAGCAGTGGCTGTGGTCTGCATAGGTAAATCAGCTCATTCCTGGCTTTCAAAGGGGGTGACAGGGAGGAAGGGCAAAGCTGAATGCTTCCTGCTGAACCTGTTCCTCCGGTCTCACCTGCCAGATCTGAAGCGTTCTGCTTTGGCCTGGTGGATTCATGGCTCATTTAAAAGCATTTTCCAGCTCTTTGTTGTTGAAGTGAGTGTTTCTGGAGACTCTGCTTGGACTTATTTTTTACCTGGGAGCACACTGTTCAATAAGTAGCATCAGAGGGATGTGTTCAAAATACTCTCTTGAGGAGGAAGACTATATTTTGTGTTAGACTCTGAGTTGAAGCAACAATCTGCTGTTTCAGACTTGTGTGACTTCTCTGACACTTCTCAACTCTGGAGAAAATAGGGTGACTTTTCCCCTGCCAGACTCAAACCTAATATCCCTGGTCCTGAGCTCTTACTAAGTGCTCAAGACACTTTGAGAGCACAATCGTGAGCTCAAAAACATCAGTGCCCAATTTGAATTTAAATTGATTGGTTGAGTAAAATCTAGGAGTGTGTTTGAGACTTTGAATAGTAATGAACTGTGGAAATGTGGCATGCTTTCTGCACTATGCAGGAGAGTAATTCACCACACTGAAAAGCATGAAGCTGTTTTTGCTACAGAGGCTACTGTATTATCAGAATGGGTGCAAAATGCAAAAAATCAGGGACAGAAACCTGCCTGTCTGGTTAAGTCACTAAGACAAATAGTCTGGTATCCTCCCTATAGCAGTAGTAGTTGTGGTACTCAGGTGCTCATTTTTAAAGTCGAAGAATGACAATTGAAATTACTACCTTTTCTTTCAGTTCCAAAAGCTAGAAATGCTCATGACTATGAAATTATCAGGAGCACTTTAAATTTCATCTATGAACCTTGTTTCTCAGTAGCTTCCTGCATCAGTGACTCTCATGCTGTGGCTGGGTAAATAAATATTGCTTTATCCATTCCCTTGTTAGTTGCACTGTGAATTTGAGTAGGTCCTTGTTCTTGCATAATGGGGTCACAGCTGAAGAGGAGACTGGTTTTTACTGTTGTCTTTGTAATTTGAGTCCCATGTTCAGGTCCTTCTTCTTGAATATCTCTATTTTGGTGTTAGGTTTCCTACTGACAGTCTATGTCTGCTGTCCTTTGCTGGGTGTTCCTGCCTAATCCTGAAATAATTTCTCTGCCTTGACATTTATTAAACTCTGATTCCCCATTTCTACCCTCTGATTTGGCATCAACCTGGATTGCCTTTCCTCCAAAAGAAATATGCAAGAAAATTGCACTCCTGAGCATTTCTGTGTAAAAGTGTTTGCACATTCATTCCAACAATGGATCATTAAACCAAAAATATTTATATTTTTACTGTAAATCCTGACCATAAACAAAGCCATGCATGGAATTAATGAAGTGTCATGTGTATCACAGCTTGTTCTATACCCACAGAATCAACGTTATAGGCTGTAGTATTTTAATCAGAGTTTGGTAAAGGATAGTTCACAGTTTAGATAAGAAGGTGTGTCAGATTATCAAGGGAATGAAACTCATGTGTATGCACAGCTCTTAAGGAAATAAGGTTTAAATATTAAGGAAATTATTACCATTCTGGGTTGTCATTGGCTCTCTGTTCTTGGGGATGGGACTTTTTCTGAACTGAAGAAAGAATTAAATTTCTCTCAATGAGAAATGACAAATCAGGTACAGGTGACACATAATTCTTTCCCCTACTGTCAGTTCATCATTATACCTCCAGAACGAACCCCTCCTTATAAGGCTTAAAGCATAAATACTTGTGTACCTCTTTGGTGAAAATGTTGTCCTCCTGAGTGGCATGAAGGAGAAAGGGAATTTCTTTACCTTCCCAGAGAGACAAAATTGGGAGGTGTTAACGAAACAACATAGTTCGGATGTGAGGAGTATGAGAGGTCAGTGTTCCTCATGGATCTGGAAAAGGAAACATTCCGAGCTGTAACAGAGAGGCAACCTACTGCTTTGATGGATGCTTGGAGTATTGCCTTGGAGATGGATGCTGCTGTTTAAGATTTGTCCTATGACTTTCTAGCTAATATAAGGTCTCACACTCAAGCATTGCTCCAAGCATTTTGCAGTGCCAGAGTTCCAAGTGATCAGAGAATATTTTGAGTTGGAAGGGATCCAGGAGGATCACCAAGTCTTACTCTTAAGTGAATGGCCCCATCACAACCTTGGCATTAGTAGTACCATGCTGCTGTAACCAGCTGAGGTTTGATCTAGTTTACTTTTCATGCCTCTTTCTAAGAATGTCACAGCTTTTCCCTTTTGGTATTCCCACTGGAGTTTGGTAGCAATTCCTGTTACAGTGCAAAATTTTTGTGGGTTGTGTTTTTGACTTTAGGTAAGGCTAATTTTTTAACAGAAACACAAGATTCCTACACCAAAGTCCTGTGATGGAATGCTGGACCAGTCAGCACATGGCTTTCCAAGTCTAAGAGAAAGCACTAATGACCTCTTACTGTTAAGGGTCATTATTAGACAGCACTGGCTGAAGAAGAATATAGGTAAGGTTTGATAATGTGTGAAATATAGAAGTATTATTTAAATAGAAAATACCCAGGTAAACTAGAGCAGAGCACTCAACTACATTGTATTGATGTAATCAGCTATCTTTGCAGGATTTCAGGGAAGATTAGATATTTTGTAGTTGATGAGAAAATCTATAATTTCTGTATAGGTGTGCAAACTTATATATGTATTATAAAATTATTATACACATAGCTTCTATGATTTTGTTATTTGTGTTATAATTTGGTATAATTCTTGTGCTTCAAGACATCTGGGATTGGGAAGAACTTTCTGTAATGAACAGAAGCACTGTAATGACCACTTAGACTGCTGTTGAGTGTTCTTGCTGCTTCTTTTGAGGCAGTAAGTACAGTTGATGATGACAGGATGCTATGTCTGGAGTCTTGTTCAGTCTGCTAAGCTTTGAATTATCATATGGTCTATTTTAATCTGGTCTATTCTTAAAGTTCTTGTTGATAGAAACTGTTTTCCGTTGAAGTGATGATTTTTTTCCCATGCTTATTATAGTCTATGAAAGAGTAAAGGCAGAGAAGCTTATTCTAGGTCTGATGAATACAGTGGTGTTGTGGACCACAAATAGTGGCTTTGAGGCTTTCTTTTAATTGCTTTGAGTTGGGGAAAGTGTTGATGATTTACTTATATGTAGAGGGAAGAATAAAGAGGCAAAAGACATGTGACAGAAGTGATGTAACTGCATTAAGAGGAATATTGAGTGTGAGGTCTTGAGGGGAATGAGGAACATGTTAAATAACTGCTTGCACCAAATTAAAGATGAAGCCAAGCAAGAAGGGAAGAATGCAGTTCTGAACAAGCAAATATGACAGAAAAGATTAAAGATAAATTGAAGGACAAAATGCAGGCTCAGAAGAAGAAAAGATCACATGGAAGGAAGGGAAATAAACCTAACCTTGGCATGAGTGAAATATTAACCAGACAGTCGGGAAAGAAAAGTGATTGTTGGGGGAAGGGGAAAAAGGATTCATCTCACCCGGCCAGATATCTACAATGCAGTCGTTTAAATGAGAGCTGCCTGTCTAGGGTTGTAGGTAGTCAGTAGAGAGAAACAGGCTCTTTTAGGGTGAAATTCAGGCAGCACAGCTCAGGTGGCTGCTGCAGGAGGAGGGTGCATTTTGCCCTGGAAGTACTTTTCTCTTCATAGACTGATAATTGGATGTGAACCTGCAGTGACAGAGTTTATAGTGCAAGATATCTGCATGTGAAGCCAGATAAGTATTCTTCCTAACAGGGGAGAAAAAACAAGTGTTGTGGAATGAGCTTGGTTTGTATGGCTTTGCAGAAAACAGCATGAAGAGTTCTGAAGCAGCCCTCTAGGTCAGGACAAAGGAATTCATTACCATGTTGTATGACATAAAAGCACATCTGATCCAGCATCCTGTGTGCTAAGTGCTTGTGGAAGGGGTGTAGGAAACATGTTATTCAAGCTCTGAAAGTCATTTGGCCCCCAGAGCTGGAGCTACATCCTAAAACTATATCTTTAGTAGTTGCCAGGGATCTTCCATGATCCCTTGGGGAATCCTTTTATACTGACACCATGTAAGGCATGATTTAGCTGTGTGTTAAAAAACCAAATTTTTAAAAAACCTTCCTTTGCATTTCTTTAAGTGCACTTTTCTTTAGTCGAAAGTTTTGGAACTAAAATGTGTTTAGGTATCTTCAATGCACTTCTTCATATGAGTGTCTGGGGTTTTTTTATCCTCACTGGAGAGATGTCTACTGCTGATATATTCTTTAGCTTGGCATACAAATTAGCAAGATCTCTTTTCCTTACCATGCTAGTATTTATTGCCTGAATTCTAAATCCCTTGATTTTGCTCTGTTCCTATGGTTGTTTAGTTTCAGATATATTTTTGTTAACCATAAAAGT
The DNA here is from genome assembly GCF_017590135.1 of Pyrgilauda ruficollis. Lineage (NCBI taxonomy): Eukaryota > Metazoa > Chordata > Aves > Passeriformes > Passeridae > Pyrgilauda > Pyrgilauda ruficollis. The sequence continues at coordinate 15,439,488 of NW_024526599.1, read as the reverse complement.
GTCTGTGCTGACAAAACTACCCTTTGTATGAAAGCTCAGAAATATGTAGTACTGCATGTTTTTTCCATGTGTCAGCTCAGAAAGCTGCCAGGCTCATCTTCCATGAAGTGGCTTCTGAGTATTTCATACACTTGGACTGTGTTCTGCTTTGGTGATGCCAGTGGATATTTTCCTGCTGATTTCATTGATAGTGACAGTGGGCTAGAAGGGAGCAAAACACTTGGAGATGCTGAAACTGTGCTTATAAATTAGTGACTTAAAATCATCAGAAGACTCCTCAAGTCTTTCAGTGTTGGCATTTCCTGTTTGTTTTCCCTTCCAGGAGAAGAAGATTTTTCAGATTCCCTGGATGCATGCCGCAAGACATGGTTGGGATGTTGAAAAAGATGCTCCCTTATTTAGAAACTGGGCAATTCACACAGGTATTGGAACTCTCTTTTTGCAGGACAGATTTTCACATTGTTTTCCCTTTTAAAGTTACATTTTCCTTCTTTCTTGTCTTTGCTTTTACTAACACAGGGTGAGCTTAAGTTTCCAGATTTGTGGGATGCTAAGTGTTTTTTCAAGGCCTATGATACTCTCTAGCTTAATTGAAGTGCCATAACTCTTTTACATTGAGGAACACAGTAAAACTTAATTGATTTAAATGTTAGCAATTGGGTTCAAAACTGTCAGGAGTAGAACACACTCAGCACTTTGTAGACATAGACCCTTAGGCTTTTTATGCCTTTCTATGGATTTGAGCCAGACATAATAAAGGTAAATACTGTGCAAGCTTTTCCATGTTGTTATGGAGTCACATCAGATCTGCAGTGCCCTGGGTCTTCTTGAGCACAAACCATTCATCATCTGTTCTAGAAATGTGCCTGAGAATGAGATCACAGCACTCTCTTGCAACCTCAGCTATTGTTAGAACATTTGTCATGGGAACCAAAGGCTGATACCTTGAAGCTAACCTACGCTGTTATTAATTTGCCTTGAATCTTCAATCACATGTCATATGTGCCTAACTTTTCTTTTCTTGCTCAGGAAAATACCAGTCAGGAGTAGATAAACCTGATCCAAAGACATGGAAGGCAAACTTCCGTTGTGCTATGAACTCCCTGCCTGACATAGAAGAAGTGAAGGACAAAAGTATAAAGAAAGGAAACAATGCCTTCAGGGTGTACCGGATGCTGCCCTTATCTGAAAGACCTTCCAAAAAAGGTAGAGGGGAGAGCTTGTCAACATGAAATGCTGTTGAGGGCATTGTGTTGAGAAAAATACCTACTGCAGGTAGCTCAGTATGCAACAAGCCACCAATGCAAGCTGCCCATGGTGCCCTGGCTGGGAAATGACTGGAATTTAGGAACAGCTGAATGAAAAATGGGCTGCATTCAGAAGAGAGGATCAATGAGATGTGATACCCCCAAGCTGTTGATATTTGTCTGTTAAAGCTGATGGAGTTGTGTTCAGATTCTAGTCCCGGGTCTCCTTCAGTCAAGGAATATGATTAGGCGGTATTACAGCTCAACACATTTAACTCAGTAGGGGTCATTCAGAATATGGTGGTAGACATTTTGGTATATTTTTTCAAGCAAGGCTACAATTAAACTGGCTCTGTCTTGAGCTGAGTGAGAGCAGTACACTCACTCAGAACACTAAGCCACGAAACCACATTGTTAGTTACAAAGAGCATGAAAAACCAACCCACAGAGCACAATAACGGTGAAATGGGAAAGCATCAGAATCCCTAAATTTAGGAATTAATTCTCCTGCCTGCCAGAAACTACCAAGTCAATCTCATGAGTATTTGGTTTCTTTCAAAGTAGAAACATTGCCTTATTTGGGGCTCATTAACTTTCATATGGCTTCCTTACTGGTTTATGCAGCAGAACAATGGTTTCCTTAGTCCTCTGGTATCCTGTGTTGTCTAGAATTTTGGATTAAAAGATAACCTGCAAACCAAAAACACAGTGTTCCAATAAAATCCAATTCAATTCACCTGTAGCTACAGTTTGCTGCTTTCTTAGATTGAGAAGCAAAAGGCAGATTTTCAGTTTAAGGTCAGTGTGACTGGAAATGATGAACCATGGCATTTTTGGGGCAGAATCATACTGTGAAAGGAAGATCAATGTGCAAAAGGTAGAACACTTAATTTGAAACTCTTTCCAGTCTCTTGTCAATAGTGTATTCTGTATGTTTAGACACATTCCCCTGGACCATAACATGCCCCTTGGCAGTAGATTCGTGTAGGAGCAACAAAAGTTCATCTTTGAAGCTGAGAGTCTGGGAACAGGGGCTGTAGCAGGAGAAGATTCTGCAGAAAGTCCAGTTACCGTAAAACCCTGTAAAACACATAGTTTGGGCCTCATATATATTTTCACATGCCCTTTTTTTGTGTCATGTGGCTAAACATATGTGGGAGCAAAATAATCTGGTTGCAAACATTTCTAATTTTCTGTGGTATCATGTAGTAGAGATGGGAAAAGCTCCTGGGACACGTCTGTGTTGACACTGGGGCAGAGCTGAGCTTGCACCAGCAAGTCTGAGCTTCTACATCAGGTCAGAGCAGGGGCAGCAGCATTGGGGTCTGCCAAGGTGCATGACATTTTGTGAGGGTCACACTTTGGGATTCCCAAGCCAATCATGATTGCATAAACCACTTTTGCATGAATTATAATATGTATTTCCCTACCAGGTTGCAACTATTTACAAAAAATACCGGTTGAAGTTTATTGTGATCTCTTTTCACATTAAATCAATTAACAATCTCCCTTTTCCTGTAGCTACAGAGAAAGCATCAGAAATGTGATGAGGAATATATTTTGATTTTTCTTCCCTTTAGGAATATTTTTCTCCCCCTTTCTTTTTTTTAACAGGTCTTGTTTTTTAATTTGTCATTCTTCCATATTTTCACTTTGATTTTTTGACTGTGGTTGCTTTCCTTGGTCCCAAAGTGGTTCTCTTTTGTAGCCTTTTAAAAAAGAAACACAAAGCCAGAGCATTCAAGGTGAATTTTTTGCTGCCCAGGCCTTAAGGGAAGGGTAAAATTAAGCAAAATGTGTTCTCCCTTAACTGAAAAGTCCTGCCATTTTGAGGCTCATTTTGGGGCTATTTGTTGGTGAATATAGAAAGTGTGATGGATAGCTCATGGCACACAGGGCTTTATGAAATCTTCCTTCTGTTGTTGCAGGAAAAAAGACAAAATCTGAGAAGGATGACAAATTCAAACAAATTAAGGTAAGAAGTGTCTGTTTAATGGTGCAAGAGCTTGTGAATACAATCTGTTGCAAATATTTTTTAACAGCCCCAACAGTATATTGTGGTGGTACTTGCAAATGCTTGTGGTTTGGTTAAGTAACTACAGTTACCCGGGATGTTCGGGGTTGTTTTTTTTGAAAAGGCTGTTAAAGCCCTGACTTACGTCATCAATGGACACAGCCCTTGTGTTACAATGCCTGGAGGTTGGAAAACTGGCAGTCTCAGCAATACATTAGCCATTTGTTTGTCTCTGTAAGGAGAAATACAGTAATTAGGGAAGGAATGCTTCTGAACAATAGAGTTACCTTTTGGAGCAATTAATTTCTGTGTGTAAAGCACTGGAAATTCATTTTCATTTAGGCAGGAGTCAGAGCTGCACCTTGTTCTCATGTTTTGTCAGTCAGAAGGCCTCAGCTGTAAAGCTCTTCAGTTGCAACCTGAGATTTGTGCTCGTTCAGAGCATGGGCCCAGACTGATGTCTGCTGTCCCTGCGAGGCATGGTGTTTCCTTAGCTGTCACACCTCTGCCAAGGGCCTCTGCAAGGCGGTCAGTATTACACACCTGCAGGAGTTAGTCCACCTTCAATTTTTTTAACAAAAAAGCAAATCTCAGAGATTTCAGACTCTCAGCTTTCAGTAAAATTGATGTCCCTGGGCTGTGTGTAGCAGCTGTGTCTACAATGCAAAGGCAGCTTGGTCCCCTGCTGCTCACCTGTGAAGGACTGTGCCACCCGTGCCTGGGCTCAGGCTCTGCAGCCTCTGGCCAGGAGATTCCCTGGGCCAGGTGAACCCAGAAATGTGGGAAAAATTGGAATGGTTTGGAAAGCGGGTGCTGCTGCAGCACTTGTGACTTGTGCAGTTACACATCAGAATGCTATGACTTTTAAATTGTCTTAAAAGAACCACTTGGTAACTATCCTGTGTGGCTCATACAGCCACGTGTGCTTGTTAGCAAGTGACTCTGATGGTAGCTGATGTTCAGAGGGAGCCAGTAAAACTGCTTTGGTCAGAGCAGAGCAGTGTGCCAGCACATACACCTACTACCAGTGATACCTGCTGTTAGTTCTTGTGGCTCTGAGCTGGGGCCAGGTAGTATTCTTGTCTGTTCCCCCATCTGACAGATGTGTGCAGTGGCTAGCCTGGATTTGAAGAGGTGCTCTTCCTGTACTCTTAGGCTGACTGTTGAATGTTGAAGGCTGTAGTAATGAAGAAGGGTAGTAGGTGAATTAAAGCAAATGCACATTTCTGGGCATGAAAGCTTCTTATAATTGCTTTGCTTGGTGATGAGAATTCCTGAGATCCAAGTTGCATATTTTGAATTGAATGCCTTACAATTACCCTGAAAAATGTCTTATAGTGGAGCCCAGTGGGAGGTTACTTCACGATTTGCCTGGTAACTGCAGTGGGGTGATAGCAGCAGGGGGAGAAGCTGAGAATCTGAGCAGATCTGCAAAGGGACTTCAGCACAGCAAGAGCCTTGCAGTGAGCTTCCCATTGTTGGCACTGCTGGACCCTGTGGGCACCCACAGCAATTGCTGGTGGGCTGAGCTTGAGCATGGTGCTCAGGGCAGTCACTGTTTGTCCCTGTGCACGTGAGAGTCTTGGACCTTACCAAATCCCTGCTCCACCTTAGCAAAAGGGCAAGGAAGTCTCCCACCCCACAGGTAGGTCTCTTATCACTGGGCTTTTGGGCAAACAGAGTCTGTCATTACAATTCATTAAATTCTTTAAAAAGGAATTCTCAATAATGGGAAGGAAACGGAAATGTCAGAGCAGTCTAGATAAAACCACTCTCTTTTGAAACAAAGGACTGAACTGAGGCTTAATTTCTACCTTATCCTAGATGTATCCTTTAGACCATGCAGTTCCACATTGAGAGTTATTTTTAAAATCCTAGTGACAGCTTTCTCCATGCATTTAGCTTAGGCTAGACATCTGAACACTGACAATTTAAGCGATTTAACACCAACTGTGCCAGTATCCAAGTCTCTTTGTGGATCTGGCATCATCACCTGAGTTCTAAGATGCATATTTGTTTCTGAAGCTTGAAATGGGCTACTAAATAAACTTCTCTGTAATCAAGCCTCAGTAAAGTCGAGCAAGTGCTGCATGCACAGTGTTTCCATGGGGGCTGCTGTGTTTGCTGTGAATTAAAGCAAACAGCACCAGATACTCAGGGCTCCAGTGTGCAGTTCCAACCTATCTCTGCAGTTGTGACCCTCAGTGGATCAATAGCGGCTAATTTTATCTTTTCAAGCTCTCCAAGTCTTTGGCCTATGGGGCCAGCATAACTGGTGCATCTCATCAAAGACCTGGTTGCCATTAACACTTAACTCTCCATCCTTCTGATGTGCCAGGAATGTTGCGACAGGATGCTTGTTTGCCTTGCTTTAGTGTCTGGGGAGGTGCTTGTGTTGAAGTGACAATTCTTTTTGAGTAGATCACAATCACAGCATGTGACATCCAGAAAAAAACCTATCACAGTGCCCCCAGTATTTTGTCCCAAAGATAACAGTTCAACAGTACTGGGATGGGCTGGCACTGCAGGTCCTGAGGCTTACCTTTGCCTGCCTTTGATGAGATGCTTTAGAGCAGTGAAAATGAGCATGGTGTGGACAGCTCTGCACCTCTCTGTGGGCGTCTCTGGCTCAGCAAGCAGGGGACAGATTGCAGCCTTGCAGGGCTGGTAGAATAGGAACAAAAGACTTTAGACATTGCAACCAATAAACAGGGCTGGAAAAACTAAACTGGGAGGAAGTTGCATGTGTAGAACAATCCTTTTAAAGAAATCCTGAGTTAATGGAATTAATTTTTTGGTGTCTACTCTGAAGGGATTTTTTTTAGATTCCCACTCGAGTATATGAAGCTTACAGAGAGGCATCTTGTGGAAAGCTCAGTCTGTGTAGAACAGGTGGTGTTTTCCAAATGCTGTTGCCCTGTGGTAATGTTTATAATGTGATCTAAAAGGCTGTATTTAGTGTAAACACTTTGGTTTGCTTTCAGGCTTGCTGTAGAGAAAAATTAAGGCTAGAATTTAGTAATTGCTGTACAGAAACTAAGACTTCCTTTTAGAGAGTGCAGAGATAGAGCATATTTGGAAGGGACTGAGGATGAATACTAAATAGAGTACTGTTTTAAAGCAATGTTTCTTCCTTGTTTGTTTCAAATGTTAATCTTTTGTAGTAAATAGCTTACTGCTTCTTTGCTCTCTGAAGGCTTACTCTAAATTTGAAAATTAAAAATAGTTTTCCTTTCAAAGCACAAGATTTGGAAATTAATTAGGCTTGGGCTTCTCCTCAGAGAGATATTTGTTCTAAGACATTGTCTTGCAGAGAGCAGGGGGTATATGGCAGGCAGAAGTGATGGGATTTATTACCACCTCAGAACAGAGAGATGAACTATCTCCTAAAATAAAGTAATCCTGACCCAACTGTACTGTTTTCATTTTAGCAAGAGCCAGTCGAATCATCTTTTGGGATGAATGGGCTAAATGCTGTCACTTCTGACTATTTCCTGTCCTCCAGTATAAAAAATGAAGTTGACAGTACAGTGAACTTTGTAGGTAAGTACTCCTATACTTTTTTTTTACATACTAAGTACACAGGTGACTTCTAAAACCCTTCTGGTCTGCCAGACTTATCTTTCCATCAGCACTTTGCACTTCAGGGAATGCCATATTTGCAGTCAGGTAGCCCCATTTCTCAGTAGCCTAGGCCATGAAAGATTGTGGATGCAGGCCAGCCCCACCACCTTGCAGAGACAGTGAGCAGTACTGTGCCACTGGGGTGGCTCCCTTGAGAGTAAAGCACTTACAGGCACTCTTAGCTGGCTTCTCATGGTGGGGATTTATTCCACAGGATAGTCCTCAGCCTTGAAGAGACTGTAACCAATGTCACATGGGAGTTAAACTGCAGTCAGATGGCAGTTTGCTATTGCTTAAAGCAGAGGTTTGTATAGAATACCATTTTATTTGGGAGTTCAAACCAGCAGGCAAACTGTAGAAACTTGGTTCTTTTCACTGACACCTCAGTAGCAGAGGCACTTTTTAACATCACTGAGCTAACAAAAAGGATCATCAAAGACTGCATTAGAAACCAGTACATTAGAAATTAGCTGTCATCTCAGCATGTGAATAATTGGTCCTCAGTAGAATTGGACTGGGTTTTTGACAGCTCCTTTTTGGCTAAGGTTGTCATTGCAGCAAGAGCTCCTAGTAATATGACCCACATACCATTTTGTCTAGAATTCCACTTTTAAATATGACAAATATGTTAATATTCTGCTTGGAGAGATGGCAGAAATCATGTGCAGTGACTATTTTTGATCCCCATTTCTTAGGTCACAGGGCTTTGCATAGTCATTCCCCTGAAGTACTTGTGTGGCTGAGGAGTTTATGAGTAGTTTTGCTCTCTTTATGGCAGTTCATTTAATCAGCTGTTTCTTTGTAAGAGTATTAGAACATGCTCCTACTGTTAAAGCTTGAAGGAGTAGCACCATAGTGCTATTATTGCTTCCTGTTCACTGACTGAGGATCAGTAGGTAGGAAACTGTCATCCAGTGTTGTTTAATTATTGAGATGTGAGGTGTGCTGCTTATCCAGACTGGAGAAAGAAGCTGTTACTTAGGATTGCAGGAAGAATTTTAATGTAAACAGGGAGGAAAAGGTAAAATAGAATTGTTCTGCAGAAAGACAGGAAATCAGCTGGAGGAGATGAAAGACAAACAGCACCTGCAGAGTTCCTGACATACATGCAGCTCACTGGAAACTGTGGCATATTGCTCAAGTGAGCAGTAGTTTTTGCTGTGCATTTTATCTCTCAGGGTGGGTAAGAATTTGTCAGGTATTGAGGAAAGAGATAAAACAGTGCAGATGGCCTGCTCATTCCCTGAGTGGGTTGCGCAATATTCGTCTCTCCCAGATAAAAAATTAACTGTGTGTGCTCTTGCGCCACTCTCACCACACTCAATAAAAGCTGGTTGTTTCAGAACCAGGAAAGGGGAAATAAAGGGGAAACAAAATATCTGAAACATAATTGTAGTAATTGTAGTGATCAACTTTAAGAAAGTCTATCTGGTATGTATGTAATTTTCTTTATGCTGGCATTGTTTCTTAAAATACACATCTAAGTTTTGAAGATTTTCCAGTGGTTACCTGGCACTTCATGAAGCAAAATAAAATGCAGCTTTTCCCTGGGAAAAATACTTGCCACTTTTCTTTTTCAAAAAGCTCTGTGTAAAGATAGAATGCAGGAGTGGATTGTGTGTACAGACATGTGCATTCATGTTTATCTTAGTTCATGCAGGAATAGATGCTATCTTTTGACTTTTTCAAATTTAATAATTAGTATATTCAGGTTACTTTACTGGAAAATTGCAAGATCTGTTGTATTTCATTGCCTACATGTTTTCCCCTCATGGGTCAAGAAAAAAATGGACTGTTAGAACAACGCAGCATTGTGTTTGTACAGAATTTAGCCTTTTGTTCCTTGTGAAGCTTTATGTTCAGTGAAAAAATATCTTTAGTCTTTCTCTTGGGTAACCGTGGTTTCTGGTTATCCATCCTCTGAGATGGCTCCATCCCTGTGCATTCTTCTGATCTAACTCATTGGCTTTCAGTTCTGTGCTGGATTAATGCATTTGTCATGTGTTCATACAGCTGGGATTAAAGGAGGAGTTGTACAAGACAGAGGAAATTCTGTCAAGCAGCCTCAGATGAGTGAGATTCTGGCTTTTACCATACTTTTGCTTTGCTCAGTAACTTCTTGGTACCTTGGTTTTTCAACCTTTTTCAAAAGGTTGTAGTGTAGAACAACTAATATCTGCAAAGCATTTCAGGACATTTGGAAAGCATCCATGGTTTCTTCACTTTATAGAAATAAGTAACACTCCTCTGATATTAAATTTCATGTGCTCTTTTGGTATTAAATGTCATGTGCCTGGGGGAATAGGAAACCCCTCTGTTAATAACTAACCAAACTGTAGCTTTCTGTCACAGACCATGGGGATTGCAGGTACAAATTTATTTTCTGCATACCATCGATGGCATTGCGAGGGTCAGTGACAATAACCATCTAACTGAAGCAGAAATTTTTCTTAGATTCATATCATATGTACATCAGAGTCCCACAGTGTTTTGCTTGACCCCATGGCCAGGTTTTTGCATGCTGGTTCTGGTCTTCTGTTGTATAGTTTACATTATAGCATTCAGAGACCATGGGGTGGTTTACAGCTTGCTTGTTGAGGATCACAGATTTCCTTTAGAACTCTCACTGAAACTTATATCCCCTGAAAGCAGGTGGTGGGCATGGAAAAAAGTGCTGAGTCTATTGAAGACTCAGATACCAAGCAGGCTCTTAGGGGTTCAACAGGGTTGAGATGTTATCAATAATCAATTTTTTTGTTTCTAATCCCAAGTTGTAGGACAGCCACACCTTGATGGCAGCAGTGAGGAGCAGGTGATAGTTGCCAACCCTCCTGATGTTTGTCAGGTGGTAGAGGTGACAACAGAAAGTGATGAACAGCCCCTCAGCATGAGCCAGCTGTACCCTCTACAGATCTCCCCTGTCTCATCCTATGCAGGTAAGCAACTTTGTGTTTCTTTACACTTCTTTTTCTGGAAATGTTGGGAAGACGCTGGGGGAAAGAGGGCTCTTCCAGGCTAGCTAACAGAGATTCAGAAATGCGTACCCATCTGCCTTCTGAATTGTTAATGTAACTCAAAAATGCGCAGTCCTCTGCTCATTTCCTTGGGAAACAACTTGACCGATCTGAGTTTGGAAATGTTAGCTGCAGGTTTTATCTTGTGAGTAGTGGAAAAAGAACTTTTTAGGTATAATGCAGAGATCTCTTAAAGGGGGATTTTCAGTGGTACAAATGACATGCCTCCTGCCTTACTAAAGATCAAAGGTCTTTTTTGATCTATGTTTACTCAGTGTCTAGCACAGTGTGCAGTGCTAAGGGCTGCACTAATGGTAAATATGCAGATATGGAGCTGAGGGCCTGTGGGGAGTGGATCTGTCTTGCTGCAGACTAGAAGAACCATGTAGTGACTGATAACAAGTGATCTTTCAAACAGCAGAGCTGTGGACATCTGGCTTCCAACGTCTGCCTGCCATCTGGATTCTGTGATACCTAAAAAGAGGATGAGATAACAGGCTTCCCCCTACTCCCTGTCAGGGTGGTTATGGTTTCCCTTTTCATCTGGCCCCTTATTTTCGTATAACTGTTAGGAAGTCTTTGGCACTCTTTTATCCCTTATCCAAGTCTAACAGTGTGTTCAGAAGTTTCTACGGGTGAACAGACAGAAATGTACGTGTGGACATGCTATATAGAGTTCCCACAATCATATGTCTTATTTCATAGGAAGCGGGACAAAGCACACATTTGAAAGTAGAAAAAGTTTCAGATCCAGTCTGTCCTTTCTGTTTTAACATGGTGCTAATTTGCAAGCCTTAGGAGACTGTGTAGAAACACAAATGTCACCTTTTAAGGTGAATTTAAGTATAAATAGTTCTCCATGCATTTTATTATTTTACACATGGTTTTGCCTTGACTTATTAGGCTGAAATTTCTTCCAGACACATTTTTATAAAGTATGTATTTAGTAATTTTTATCTTTGGGCCCAAGTGAATAGTGTGATGTTCCTTTGGATTATCTCCACTGTTAGTCTCACACATGTTGATAAATGATTATGCTTCCCAATGTGTTTAGTCTGCAATGACCAAAGCATTTAGAAGACCTTTGCAAAGCATAAGGCAGGGAGATAGGAGAGTATAAAATCTATTAGCAGAAGGGAGACAAGGGCCTTTGAAACATCTTTCCTCTTTACAAATGTGTCTTGGAAAACTTTTCCATCTATGTAAACGTGACAATGATGCAATCATTTATCTTCAACTATAGGATGTAAATTCTTGAAATGCAAACAGAAGTCACTGTCTTGGTTTGGAAGTTGTGGTGGTTTCTTGGACTGGAATGATAGAGAAGGGTGGTCTGGTGACCACCTTGACATGAGCAAATCATGACCTACCTGCCCTAAGGCATTGCAACCAGCCTGCATAAGGAAAATTATTGAAGTACTTCTGCTATCCCCTTATGCTGTCTTAGTACCTTGGTGGCCTTCAGTTGTCTTAACTTATACCTGGACCTGCTAGCCCAAAACTCAGATAAGAGTTTCATGCCACTGGCATGCTTTTGCACACATCTCAAGGCAGCTCTTGATGATCCTCGCTACTGTAGCTAGAGGCCAGTAAGAAGTGAAGTACTGCAAGAGTCTGTCCTGGGAAAAGTCTTATTTAATATATCGATGAGCAGAAGGTATGTTGGAGACATGTTTGTGAGCTTCACAGGTGACATCAAATAGGGCACACCAGTCAATATGTCTGAGGGCAGAGCCATCATCCAGAGAGTCCTGGAGAAATTGCAGGAATGGGTCAGCAGAAACCTTATGAAATTTAGCAAGGGCACATGTGAAGTCCTGTACGTTGGAAGGAAGAGATCTTTACAGCAATAGCAGCGGGGGCCAATGGTATGGAGAGTAGCTCTGCAGAAAGCTGGGTAGGCAGTGAGCTGAGTGCGAGACACCAGAGCACCTCAGCCACAGAGAAGGCCACCAGTTTTCAGGAGCATGGCCAGTAGATCTAGGGAAGTGATTATCCCCCTCTACTCCATGCTAGTTGTGCTACTGTAAAAGTACTGCATCCAGTCTTGAGCTCCCCAGTCCAAGAAACTTACAAACTGGGGAAAGTGCAGAGAAGAGCTACACAGGGCATGGCCTTTCACTCTGTGAGAAGATAGAGGGACTGGGACTTGTTCAGCCTGGAGAAGAGATGGTTTTGAGGACTTCATAGCAGCTGCCTCTACCACAGGGATGTTCCCGAGAAGGCAGAGCCAGGCTCTTCACAGCAGTGCATGGTAGGAGGATGAGAAACAGCAGGCTAAATTGAAGCCAAAAAATACAGTCCAGCTGGATATAAGAAAAAGTATCACCTGTTTCACTATGAGGACAGTCAGGCAGTGGAGCAGGATACCCAAAAAGATTGTGCTGCCTCCATCCTCACATGCAGGGAAGGAGACCCCAAGCAACCTAATCTAGTCCTGTAGCTGGCCCTGCTTTGAGCAAGAGCTTGGGCTGTAGACTTCCTGAGGCCCCTTCCAACCTGAATTGTTCCATGAACCACTTTGTTTTTTTTAAGGATATATTTGCTCTTGAAGCTGGAGTGAGGACAGAAGTCTGTTTGTTAGAACCCTGAAATTTCTAGAACATTCTTGTGACTATTTCTGCTTTGCCTTGCTCCACACAGACCTGTATAGAACCACAGGAACTTTGGCCCTGTGCTTGTGGGTTTGCTCTGTCAGGTGCTACTGGCTGAATGGCAGGAAAGAGGATGACCATAACAGCTGTGCAGGAACAGTTAGTTGAGCTCTTCTAAAACAACAACCAAAAAAAGTAGCCAGATATGTCAGCTGTCCTACATAAATCTGGTTTATTTCAAAACACCTCTGGTTCCTTTCTGAGGTTACTCAGGCAAATGACGTGAGTCGCCCACGTGAGGTTTTTCATATATCTGCTGATGTCTATGAAATCCTTTTGGTTTTTATTACCAAGGCTGTTGTCAATCGCATGTTGTGTTTGACACTGATTCAAATACCCTTCTTGATAGAAATAACCTCTAACTTTCCATGCCTGTGTGGCCAGCCTCCCTGGCTTTGCTAACTATAGTGCTATCTCTTACTCAGCATTTTGTTATGTATAAACACCAAGGATGGATTCCTTTTCAGCTGCATCACTCTGTTTTTGTTGTGACATGCTTCTTCATGTCAAAGAATATCTGTTACTTGTCTCTGTGTGGATTCCTTCAATTGATTCTGTCTTCAGGGCTGTTTCTCCTTTGTGTGAATTAATTTTTCCTCTCCTCCCCCCAGTAAGGCTTAATTAGCCAGCTTAGTCACATTGGCACATCTTTCTCTGCCTGGGTCAGTGAAGGAGAAGGCCTGCAGTGCATTAGCTTCACAGGGCATTGCAGTTAGATTTAATGTTTTGGATTGTTCCTCTGCTTACTGCACACTGTGGTGGAGACTCTGGCACAGGAGAGGTGCTGGCTTTGGCAGCAGCAGTCTGGAGTAAAAGGACTTTGGGTACAGTTTAGATCCTGGAGGCTGAAACAGTGGTTCAGCCCATTGGTTTACAGTCTTCTGCCTAAACCTAATGCCTAGTGAAGCCTTGAGAGGATGGCAAGGTACTGCCAGTCTCTCTGAAGATGTGCAGGGGCACGATCCACAAGGCGTGATCCATGCGCTTATGTTATGTCCAGTGCAGAGCATGAGACCGGTCTCTGGGAAGGCAGAGTTGCAGGGGCTGTGCAAAGCAGTTTGCATGGACTAAAATGCATAACACAGAGCTGAGAGTGAAAACTGGGGCTTCAGAGCTCTCTTGTCTGCTATAATAATTCATCACATCATTCCCTGAATTGTGTGATTTCTATGTTCCTTGTGGATAAGCTCTGTCTGTGCAGCCCTGCTGTGGGGGTTGGAGTGTTGGTATCCTGATAGATGCCTAGGATTATCCTCCCAGGAAACAGGACACAGTGGTTCAAAACCCCAAAAGCTGAAAGAAACCTGCAGTCCAGGCCTCCACTGCATCCACTGTCTGGGGACCCAGTGGCTGTGCTGAAGGCAGCAGCCATCACTGCAGACTGAAAAGAGGGGTTTCTGCCCTGTCTCAGAGGTGTCTGAGGCACAACCACTCATGGGCCAGGAGCCTGACCCTCAGACAGTAGGAGATGTGTCTTCAGGCACATGTAGGCTTGAAAATACAGTAAAAATTCCTGGATTTCAGGCTCTTCTGCAAGGGGGGGCTGCAGCTGCAGGGGGGTGGCTGTTCCACTGGAACTGTGCCCCTGTATTTGTGCTTTGGATCAAGTGATGAGGGTGAGGGAGGCCATGTGCAGTGGGGAGAGGTGCTGGGGCTGGAGGAGACTGTGGTATTGCCACTTGTCAAGTGAGGGGTGAAGGGCTGAGAAACAGGCTAGGGAGTGGTGGCAAAAGCAAAACCATACCAACTGTACCAGAATATATCAACAGTAATAAAGCCCCAGAAGCGACAACAAGCCCTTGAGGTAGCAGACTGAGATAACAGTTCATGAAACAAAACCACATTTATCTCCTCTAGGATGGAGTTGTTACTGATTTTGCCAGGAGATAAAGATTTGGACAGAACTTTGTCTGTTGCAGGGCCTGAAGTGGCTGTGGAGGAGCAAGGGAGAGGGGGCATCCCCTGCTTGCTGGGATTCTTCCCAGAAAGCACAAATCTACTTATTCGTTCTCTATTGCTGTCTTTTCCATAATGTAGACATGTTAACTGTGATAACCATGTGAATTTACCCCAGATGTTCAAGGCAGCTGTGCTCTCTAGCCCTGATGTGGCAGGGTCTCCATGCTTCTCCATTGTTTTCTGGTTGTTTGACTTGACTCTGTTTGTTTCCACTTGTTGGACATACATCAGGCCTCTTGAGCTGGAATTTGTTACTATAGCTAGAACATCATGAGTTTCATTTTTGGTTCTATTTTGTTTGACAGAAAGTGAAACAACTGACAGCGTTCCAAGCGATGAAGAAAATGCAGAGGTAAGTGCTTTCTGGATTTTTAGCAGTTTGGACCAAGGTCTCAAGCTCCATGCCCTGAGATATTTTTGCCCCTTCTCTACTGCAACTCTGTCTACCAGTGGAATATTCATTTTGGTAATAGTTAGGGGAGAAAAGCAGACCAGGAAGGTTCAGGGGATACAGACATTTGGATGATTGTCACAGAATTAATATCTCTACAAATTAACTTCTTCTCATCTGTCCAAACAACAAGATTAGTTTGCATAATAAGGTGTTCTGCAGTGCCATCACCAGTGCCAGCTAGTATGTTAACAAGATGCATTGACGTTGCTGGGTAGAGTGAGTATTTTATCTTAGTTGAAAGCTCGCTCACTTCGTTTTCCTTAAATGGCATCTGAACTCATATAACTGGAGGAAATGCTTACACTTATGACTGAAATGAAGCTAGAATGTTTGAGGTAGGTGGGGCAGAAAGCTTTCCTGAGCAGTCACTTGGGTATTGCTGGCTGAAAAGGAATCCATGGGGAAAATAACCTAAGCTGCACGTATAAAAAACACCGCTTGCCTTTTATTTTGGGGCTGCCATCAAGGTACCGATCTCCATGTGTACTTAAAGGCCAAGTGAAGTTCATTGAGGGCTCTTGGATACCCTGTGCTCCAGCTGTATTTTTGCATAAGGCCTTTTGCAAAGCTCTCTCCTGCTGTGTCCTCCACCAAAGGCTCTCTGAATCCTCCTTGGAGGACCACCAGTTGTATAACAACACAGCTAACCCACCTGGTCTCTGGTGCCTTGGCTGGGGTGGTGCCCATATGCAGACTGCCAGTCGTGACTCCACAGAACTCCTTCACCAGAACATGCCATTGCAGCATCTGTGGTGGGCAAACAAGTGGATGCTTGTCTTCCCTTGATGAACTTTGTCCCTGTGATGAGGGAGGCACTGTCAAGTGACGGTGGTTTCCCAACAGCCTCACCTGTACTGCTGGCTTGGGCAGTGTTGGGTCTCTGTGCCTGCCTCTTGGCAGGAAGATGCTCTCTCTGGTAACAGAGGAGACACGACCATTTGGAGTTCTAAATGCCTGTATCCATTTTTGTCTCTGGCATCCTGGGAATAAGGTCTTTATTTTCCATTCAGAAGAGCAGATAATGCCTCTTGAGTGCTGGAGAGCCAATAAAAATTTAAGCACATGGCTTCAGAAAAGGAGAAATGGCTGAGAGACATCCTAAGCCAGTGGCTAGAGGCTCAGGCTCCTAGAGGCAGGATAATTCCTGTGCAATATGTGGACATTTCTATCTTCATCTTGTTACTTGGAGTACTTCACGAAGTTGTGTTCACTTACACAGTCTTCCTTTCTTTCTTTCTTCCCCCATTTCTAGGGACGGCTTCATTGGCAGAAAAAAAACATTGAAGGCAAACAGTATCTCAGCAATCTAGGAATGAGGAACACTTCTCATATGCTTCCCAGCATGGCAACTTTTGTAGCCAACAAGCCTGACCTCCAAGTCACCGTCAAAGAAGAAAGCTGCCCACTGCCTTACAACAGCTCCTGGCCTCCTTTCCCAGACATCCCTCTGCCACAAGTAGTGTCCACAGCCTCCACGAGCAGCAGCCAGCCAGACCGTGAGACACGGGCCAGCGTCATCAAGAAAACATCAGACATCACTCAGTCAAGAGTCAAGAGCTGCTAAGCCTTTGACAGTGTGGTTTTTTAGCTTTGTTTTGTTTGGTTTTGTATTTTACGTTTCTCTAAGAGAGGTTCATCCCTTGACGCACACGAGACAAACCCTAAGGTAAAGCCTTGGCAATATAAAACTTTGCAGTGTCTGACTCCAGTGCCGGAGTGTTTTTAACTCAGGACTCCAGCAGTCAGTGTGTATACCTGAACCCATATTTCCAAGGTTGCTACATAGGAAAAGAACCCAAGAACTTTGGCCCACTCACAGGTTCCAGTGTTTCATAAGAGGACCAACCGACCACAAGGGAAGTGGTGCTGCTGCGCTTCTTGCTGTCAAGGCTGTGATGGAACTGAAAGCCTCAGAATGGGAGAGAAAATGTGAACTAGCTGGAATATTTTTAAATAAAGAAAAATCTATTGTGAATATTGTACATAGTGCAGTACTAGCAAAGTTGCAGTCTGCTTCTGCACCTTATTAAGAAAGCACTTACAAAAGGCCTTTTATTACCTTGCTCTACTTAATGGCACATTGAAGGTCCCTCTCCACCTGTATTCTTTTCCAAGGCTATTCTTGCTAAAGTGTCTTTAAAGAATAGAGGAAGGGAAAGGAAACTAAAACTTTCCATGTGGATTTCATATGTTCTGAGACTGCTTTCATCATGTTTGTTTCTAATCTGCTATGCTTGAATGCCGCGTGGTACAATAGAAAAAAGAAAAGAAACTTATTACAGAGATATTATGCAAATTCCCAGATTTAAAAAAGAAGAAAAATACTCTAATTCTAACCAGAGCAAGCTTTTTTATTTTTTATACAGGGGAATATTTTATTCAAAGTAAAATTCTAAAGTGAATATAATTTTTTTTAATCTTTTCTACAGCAAAATTTATAATTTTAAGATTCAGTCCTTGGTTATCAGCAGTTATGACATCCTTGTGGCACATTTTTTTTTAATTTTGTAAAGGTGAAATAGCTTTTATGAGCTCATGTAGCAATCAGATTATCCTGTGGATTGATAATAAATATGGTATATAGTTAAATTTTTAATAATCCTCTTGTTTGTCTCATTTTTAATCTTTCAGAAGCCCCAGATGGCATGGGTTTGATAGGTGAATGTGACCTCTCAGAGTGAGCAATTAGTGTAAGCTGCCTTTGCAATTTCTGGAGCACCCATCCAACAGGATGGGAAGTGCTGTGCTTGAGGCAGCTCAAGGTGGAAAGAGCAACTAGAACTCAAAGGTGACTTCTTCAAGCCTCAGAAGTAGAGGTTGGAGCTGGGGCACCTTTTCAGCTGTTACTCCATGGCTGTTCTTTGAACAAGTTACCTCATGGAAGGGATCATGGCAGAATCCATCCCCCACCCAATGCAAGCTCAGCTGTACTTCCACCGCTCCTGAGAGATCCCCATGTGGCTTGCTTGCAGCTTCCTTGTCTGGAAAAATCTCATTTTGCAGTTTCAACCAATTAATGGAATGAATGAGAAATCAAGTTGGCATTGTCCAGGGCTTTCAACATTAGTGCATGATGGCAAGCTGTGATTCCTGGAAAGCTGCAGTGTATCTCAGTAAGGGTGCACGATGACTTGCATGGTTCTGGCAGTGGGCAGGCTGTGTCCATTGCAAAGCACTGGGCACTTTGGGCTGGCATGGACAGAAGTTGAGAGCACTCACCCTTTTGCAGTTTTTTAAGCTGTTGGGTGTGACACAGATTGGTTCAGGTATATAAAATGTGTGGACAGAGTGCCCTTCAGATGTGATTACCATTCTCTACAGCCTGACAGGTGTGTGAGCTGAGAGCAGAGTGTATTGGGCTGATGAGCAATAACATGCACAAAAATGGCTGTGTCACAGGGAGACCTGCTAGCTGGTTATTGAAAAGGGAAAGTAAACAGAAGAATTTTGCTGTGTTCTTAACCTGATCCTACAGTTCCAAGTTTCATCACAGGTCCATGTGAAACTTGTAATTTTGTCACCCACTGCCCGGTGTCCTGGGAAGACAAGGTTAGAGCTTTGGTTAGAGTTGGGAGTAAGAGGAATGCCCAAGCAGTATTTGGAATGGATCTAAAAACTTGCAAGGGTTAAAATTATGTACGTAAACTTCCCAGTTTCTGTCCCTTTCATTTGTTGTGCATTTACCTTTCCAGTTTCTTCGTTTCTAAGGCTGATTCAGCTGCCTACGTAGAGACTGACCCCCAAGAGGGCGGCCAGAGCAGAGTGAGGGCTGAGCTGTCTTTTCTGTGTGTCCTGCCTGACTTGCCTTCAGTAAGCCCAGCTGGTCACTGGGGTGAGAAGATGGTTGCCCAAGGGTTGCCCTGGGGTATACAAAGGCTTGTTTGCAAAGTAAGAGCTACTACTTGCCAGGAGAAGGATTTGCTGCTCTTAGCATCACCTATCTGAAACTTAGGAGTAGGCAGCAGGGAAAGGCAGGCACCCTCAGCTTAACCCGTGAGTTAAGTTTTACATGGCTGAAGAAAGTTATGAGGTCACATCTCTGCTCTGGTCATTCCATGTGGGGGTTGACACCAGCATGCAGATGGCAAGCATGGGATTACAGTATGTATCCAAAACACTGATCCATCAAAGAGGGCATACACCTTGCAAAGACGCCTCTGCAGTGTGCTCAAACCAAATGCACTGTGGGGTGATGTAATGCAACAGAGGATTTCTCTGGGCTGGGACATCAGACATTCATTCTGAAAGCCAGGGTTCAATTGCATTTGTTACCTGTGCTTGCACAAAGTGATAAAAGCCATCTAGCCTTTTAATAGCCGTTAAATTGCTATTTTAACTGCTGGTTCAGCTCTGAAACACTGGGAAGCAGGTGCCTGTCCATTAGCACCACAAGCAATACCAAGTTAATCTTGTGCAATTCTGTGATATGCTCAGCTGACAAGCCTGCAGGAATCTCTGATGGGAGGCTGGTAATGATGCTCTGATGGGAGCACTGACCATGCTCGGGATGCCCACCTCACTTCCTTAAATGCCTCAGGGAAACACTCCCTGCCCCTCTGCCCCTCTGGCATCATCCCACTTGGTAGTGCAGGTGGCAGGCCAGGTTGGCTTCATCCCTGCTGCCTTAGGTTAGCTGCTTTTGCAGTCTGTCTGTTAATTACTTTTGCAGACTGGATTTATTACAAGGGGCTAGTGAGGGGAGTGCTGGCACATGTGTGGGTGTTTCTTAAGCCGGAGAGGGTGCATTGTCTCCCTGCTGGTGCTACAGCAGAAGAAACAGCTCAATGACCTTTCTGGTAAGTGCTTTGAGGGGATTTCCACCTCTGCAGTAACAGCAGCAGGTGTACAATGTTTCTGTCAACAATAATGAAAATAGTAGAGGGGAGGAAGGAAACCATGGGGACCACAAATAGTGCTTTGCCCGGGACCCCAGACTTTCTGAGGAGGCAGAGGCAGTTGCACAAAGGCTTGAGATGCAGGAAATTCAGCTATGGTACATTACAGCTTTTCAAGTGAGCTTTTCTTCTGTGTGTGGCAGTTTTAAATAACTCAGCAAAGGCACAGAAAACCCTATCAAAGTTTGGTGTATTACTTTTTGATGAGCAGCTGATGATAGGTAGCTCCTTTGGGCTAGTTCTGCTTTCAATTACACACCCATGGTCTAAATAATTCAGCAGCAGCTAAAAGGTGTGTTGCCAACTTCTCACCACTGCAACTCCAAGCACTGCCCAGCCTTCTTGGTGAATTTGTGTTCAGAGCTAATTTTGGACTGGTGTCAGAAGGTGAAATGTCGGTGGAAATAGCTCCTTTTTTTATTCGGGCTAATACTGGTGTAGAGACAGTGCAAAGGAATCTGAATCACTGAATTTATTTTAGTTTTGTAAGGAGTGCCTCTGTCAGACCTCTGTGCTGTAGCTGCTCTCTGGAGAACACTCGATAGCGCCTGCTGCGGTACTGCCTTCATTCCCTCTGCTCTTTTGAGGAACGGTTTCTCAGCTGATTTTTACACCTCATCCTGCCCTTCAAAGTTACTGCCTTTGTGTATGTTTCTCCAGACTGTTTCTTAGGAGAAGGTGACCTTTTAAGGTGTCCAAAGCAGGTAGCAGGATGGGGATTTGCCAAGGTGCTGCGTTATTAACCCCTGACAGTTTGTGCCCTGAAACGCGGGGGAGCAGCAGGAAGCTGGGCGGGTGCTATGTGCCCGTTTCGAGATGTTATCTCTCACAGTCAGTGGTGTTAAGTTTCAGTTTTCGGTAGTATTTTTACTCTCAGGCAATTTATTTTTTTTTTTCCTCTGCCCCCCTCCCCTTTTTTTTTTTTTTTTTTTTTTTTTAAAGAACTTTAAAAATTACTGCCACTCAAGTCACTGCAACATTTTAAAGGCCACTTGTTGTTCCTGTTGCACATGACAAGGCACAGGTCTGTCAGATCCAGCAGCTGAGATACGTTTTTAAATACAGTTCTCTTGAGGGCGAGAAAATACAGACATATAAACAGGGGTGTGGGCTTGTTTCTGGTGCAAGCCCTCAAGAGCTGATGGCTGTTAAATGTGTTTCAGTGCCTGGGGTGGGGTCAGTCTCAGTGCCCCGGGAGGCTGTGCCAGGCTTCCAGGTGATCGTGCCATTTGTGTGCACATTCAGCCGCCTGGGTAGGGCTGCTGCAGCCCAGCCCAGCTCCTCCTGCCTTCATTTTTGTTTTCCATTTGGCTTCCCTTCACATCTTTTGGTTCCTTTAGCCGGGTTTCCGCCATTTCACACGTGCACTGTGTGACTCCTGCAGCTGGAGTCTGCCTCATATCCTTTCCAGCGTGGTCCTCCTTTATCCCTCCTCCCCGGCTGCCTTGCTGGCCTCTTCCCCATCAGTCTGTAGGGCCCTGCCAGCCCCCCGAGCGCCACCCTCCAATTTTCCCCAGCAGTATGACTTGGTGCTTTCATCCTCTCCTAAGCAGCTTCCAGCAGTGCTCTGGGCGCCTGTAAGGAATACTTCAATCCTGTACCACCCTTGGGGCAGTGTGCTGGCTTTGGCTGGGGCCAAAGTCTTGGACTAAATGAACTTAATGGACATTCTGTGGACACTTCATGGACATTTTATGGACATTTTGCAGGGGTGGTCCTAAGGGAATTATATATATATATATATATATATATATATATATATATATATTCAAAGGATGGGAAGGGGGTGGTGGTTAATAAGGATTTATTGGATACTGTGGGACCTAAGCATGACATAAATGGTGTGGGATAAGGAGTGGAGAATGTGCTGATTTCAGCTGGGGTAGAGTTGATTTTCTTCACAGTATTAGGAGGAGACTGTTTTTTGGATTTAGAACCAGAATTGCCCACTGTGCCACCTAAGCCTTTTGGCCTCCAGTGGATAGCCACATGATGGAAGGGGATAAACCAATCCACAGGGATTACATAAAGCATGACCTGGAGCAGCCCTGGGTCACCGGTGTGGGGCTTTCCTCTGCCCCAAACTCTGCCCTGCTCCTCGCAGTGCGGCTCATGGAGCACGAGCTGGGGGTGTGCACCCACCCGCACAGCCCAAGTGCCTTTGGGGGGGCTGCATGCTCCGGGGGGGCTGTGGTACCCTCTGTGCACAGGCACATCCCTGCTGGCAGAGGGCAGAGGAGCCTGCGGATGACGCCATTCGAGGTGGCTTTCCCTAAAAGCCGTTTCCCTGAAGGCTTCCGCTGCCCCAGCACACGCGGTGTGACTCGTCCTTGTGTTTGAACTTTTTGCAGCTTCCTTTGGCATTTGCCATACTTTGCTGGAGAAAATGAGATAATTCCTGTTTTGCTGGAAGGCCTTACAGTGCCATGGCTCAGTGTGTTTTGGGAGAATGTTGCTACTCCCATTTGGAGACACAAGTTTCTTGGTATCACAGAGACACTTCGTGAGCATTTGATGTTTATTGGTAGAGGAAAATTTACAGGGAAAATGTAAATGATAAGCATGAGCAAAGCTGATACAAGACCTCTTCATGAGCATTTCAAAGGGTTCTTCTAAAATTAATTATATAAAATTAATTCTATAGAATAATAGAACCTCCTGAGGTTGAAGGGACCCACCAAGATCATCAAAATCCAACTCCTGGCCCTGCACAACCCCAAGAGTCACACCATGTGCCTGAGAGCATTGTACAAACACGTTTTGAACTGTCAGGTTGGTGCTGTGATCACTGCTGTGGGGAGCCTGTTCCAGTTCCCGACCGCCCTCTGGGTGAAGAACCTGATATACAATATAAACCTTGCCTGACACAGCTTCCTGCCTCTCCTGTTAGTCCTGTCACTGGTCACCACAGAGAAAACATCACTGCCTGACTCTGCTTCACCTCACAAAGAAGCTGTAGACCCTGCTAAGGTCTCCCCTCAGTCTCCAGCTGAACACACCAAGTGACCTCAGCCACTCCTCACACGGCTTCCCCTCAAGACCTTTCTAACAGAATGAATAGTTCTAAAATTAATTGTGTGTAGATGTGGCACTTAGAGACTTGTTTTAGTGGTGGGCTTGGTGGTGTTAGGTTAAAGGTTGTACTTGATCTAGGAGTAAATTATTCTATGACTAAAATATAAGCGCAAGCTTTTGGAAAGAAAAAAAAATTGAAATATCAGTTCAGAATCAGTTACCTACAGATCAACAACCCACTCTGCCATGCCTGGCCCCTCAGCTGTTTGGGGGAGTCTGCCTGGGCACCCGCATGCCCTGTGTCAGGCTGAATACACCCTCCCATGGGGAATGCACCCAAATGTCCCAGCCAGCTCCTGCCACAGCTGGAGTCACATGCTCACAACTGGCACAGCAGCTGGTACATGTGAGCTGGGGAGCTCACAACACTGGGTCAGCAGGGCTTCCTTCACACAGCCAGATGCTGAAGTTATCCTCACCTGAGCTTGTTCATTTTAGGGTTTTATACTTTCAGGTTCCAGATGGGATAGAAGAAAAGCAAAACCAGAGCAGCACGATAAATAGTAGGGAATTACATTTACAGCAAGTCTGCATTTATTCATGGAAATCTGGTTAACTGGGTTCTAAATAGTTTTACTTAAATCTCTTAAGTTTCCATCTGAATAAGGTCCTTAAAAGCAGACAGAGGATAATAAATCAAGTTCACTGCAGGCTTAGCTGAAGGGACAAATTATCCCATCCCACCAATCCACTCTGACTGTCTGCAGCAAATGCTAATTTGAGGTAACACAGCCTTGATGAAGGAAAAAAAGGGGATTAGCTAAAGGACCATCCATCCCAGTAACTCAGGGTGATGCGATTTTTATTTAGATGCTTTAATTAACCAAACACCATCTTCTTGTGTAAGGAAGCTTCTCGCTGCTCTGCGGGACTCAGAGCATTCGGGTGCAGGACAGCGCTATCCAAGGCCACTTCATCAGAGTTATTACCCCTCTCACTCTCTGTGCACATAATCACCACAGTCCCGCCAAGCTGAAACAATGTCCCAGCTGGGTCACTTCAGGTGAGGCCCGCAGGATGTGCACTGGCTTCCCTTCCCTTGGCAGCAGCACAAACATCCCCAGTGGAGCGCCGGGAGCTGCTGCCCGTGGCCAGATGCCTGCTGTCCTACAGTGGCTGGCACCCTCTAGAAAAGAGGTGCTTTTTCTTCTCCTGTGCTAAATGACACAGAATGCCAAGCCATTCAATCACCTTACAAAAGAAAGCCTGGTTTCAGCAGGCATGAAGCTGCCTGGGTTCTTTTGGTCCTCCTTTGGATGCTTCTTCATGTGCTAACTTGAAGTAAGTTGTTACAAAGATGAGCTTCATCTTCAAACAGCAGTGTGAAGAAGAGCAAGCTGCCTGCCCTAAGCCAGCTGCCCCCAGTGGAAGAGATGAAGGCATCAGGTATGGCTGTCAGGTCATCAGGTACGACTCCAAAGCCCCCGGATGGATCTGTGCCCAGCTGGAGACCAAGGATGGAGGAAAAGTGTGCTTGAGGGTTTCCAGAGAACTGCTGTCATGGGATCTGGGGAAGGACATCCTGCCCAGCACCTCTGTCACTTTTTCCAATGGCTTTTGTTGTTCTAGAGACAAGAACATTGTTTGTCCCTTAGAGCTACAACATCTGTCATATTGTATATCCCTTAATTTGTGCTAAGTGACCCCTCAAGTTCCTTGTTAGGACAGAGACAGCAAGGACATCCCCAGGATATCCCCACACCAGCTCAGAAGCTGGGGCACCTGGGCTGCACGGCCTGAATGGCCATATCCTGATGTCCAGAGGGCTCAGGCTGTGGGAACTGCTGTAACTCACAAGCCAATTTCATTTTTCCTAGACACCTCTCCTTGCAGCAAACCAGGTCTCTTTGGCCAAAGCTCAGGTTACCCTTCAGAATGCTGTGTCAGTTTGGAAAGAGTGGAAACCCTCTTTTTTGGAAGGGGAAATCATGCTCTTGAATAAAAATTTGTGCCCAATATATGCTGAATTTTATCTGCCTAATAAAATTTATATGCATTGGTTGAAGCCAGTTCTTCTGGATTTTTGGCAGAGGGCAAACTGATGAAGACCTTACTCTTAGTAGTGTCCGTGACCTTCAGCTTCATTTGAAGATCTGTTACATGCTCCTTATTCTAGCAGCAGCACCTTTCACAAAGTTCAGAGTCCTTTGTTCAGGCAGTAATGTCCTTCAGCTGACAATATGCACACCTTCTTAGGCATCCAGAAAATTCCAGTAGCTGCTTTTGCCTCAGTGCTGCCCTGAAAACTCACACCTGATTGTTTCTCCAATGGGAACCCCACACTGTCTATCACCTCTGCTTTCCAGGATCCAGGGAAGAGCCTCCTGACCATCTTGTTCCCAAGCTGCCTACCTTCATGCTCACAAAAAAACACCATAATAAATACTTCAGAAATTCTTTAAAAAAATTAAATATTATTCCGCTCTGATCCCATTTCTATTTAAAATCCTGCCAAACTGGTTGTCTCCTGCAAATATGGGTGCAGTTACTGCCAGATGGGCAGTACTGCCCAACAACATTGAGCTCAGCTCCATTTCTGTCACAATTGGGCTGCAGTTTTGCAAAAGTCCAACCACATCTTCCACTGAGACCGCACTCTCATTCTGCTTTTGTGTATCTCTGATAGGTGTTTCTGCTCTGCTTGGAATCAAACTCCTTTTTTCATTGCTTTCCCTGACTGAGTAAATATGTACTCAGTGCCATGGCATTGTTCTTTGGGCTTGGGCAGTTTCCAGCTGATTAATTATTACAGCCATGCCGTAGTTTTTACAACAGGAGGACAGGGATGTGCGTCAGATTGCTGGCCTGAATGGACTGGTATCCTGTCTCCAAGATTTTGGATAAGTATCTGGACAAGATTATTGGAGCCAGGGCAAGTGAATTTGCCTTGCCAGAGTGAGTTTGTCCTCAGCAAATCCCCCTGCCATTTGCTAATCAGCATTTTGAAGCGTTTGTGAGCTGGAGGTTGTATCCGAATGATTATTTAATCCCAATGGACACACCTTGCATAAATGGGCACTCTGATATTCCCTGGCAATGAGTTTCTTCATCCAGACATATGTCGTGTAAAAAAGTACTGATCTTCAGCTGCTTCAGAGCAATTGCCTGATAACTTAACCATAAAACAAGCATTCTGATTTTGTCAGATACACAGGCTAGGAAAATGATGACATGCTCTACATGTTCACATTACCCAGAATCATGCATTCACATTGTTTGGGCACAGGTAACATCTCAGTTACCTGGACAAACACATTAGCAAGTGACAGCGTTCAGTGACATTCTCTGGGCACACAGTGCTGGAGCTACCCCTGCAGGAGCCCAGGTGACACCTCCAACAACTGGGCTTGCCGGGCCACTGGGCTGCCCAGCGGAGACAAGCCTTTCTCAGCGGTGTTCCCAGGAGAAGGGCAGTCAGAGAGCATGAGCTGGCATGTGCAGCTTTCAAACTTGAGTAGCTGAGCATGAGCCACTGTTCAACTTCCATCCCTGCTGCTTCTGGAAGCATTCTGGAGCTGCCTGCCATGGTGGTCCCTGCCTGACCATGGGCTATGGCACTCTGCAAAGAGACAGTGCATGCAAATGTCTTGCACATCTGCATTTCCAACCATGCAAAGAAAATAGCCCATTGTGTGCAATCAACAAACATGAATTTGAGGTTTTTTAAAAAACTTTTCTTTCAGACCTTTCAAAGAGGAAGCAGGTGCTTAGAAAGGATTTGTTTTTGCGGTGAGAGGGAACTGCAGGACACTTGGCCGTAGCTCAGCCCCCCTTTGCCTGATTCAGAAAGCCCCATGCTCAGCAGAGCTGTGTGTGCTGAGCATCCCTGCCAGCCTGCGGGGTGGCAGCAGGCAGCAGCCCCTTCCCCTGGCACCGGGGGCACACGGGCTCGTGCCTGCACACAGGCTGTCCCTGCAGCGTGAAGGGCAGCAGGCTCTCCTCGCCTTTCACTGCTTGAGAGAAAGCAGAGATAAAAGAGAAATTTCTGTGGTGACAAAACAGGCCTGGAAGCAAGTGTCGCTGTCAGTCACGGGCTGTACATGGCACTCTGTACTTGGGGAGTCTCATGAGCTTTAGACTTGACAGGGATGGGAAGAGGGAGGAGAGGAAGATAACACCAACTTGTTTCTCTGTCCTTCTCTTTGGCTACCCTTTCTTTCCTACTTAAGTGAAAGTGGCCACTGGGTTGAGAAGCTTTTGAGCAGGATTTACTAACTGCTATGCCACCTGCTTCTCCACAAACCTGGCAGAATCCATTTTTTTTCTTCTTATTCACGGGCTTTTCAAAGAAATAAACCCAGGTCATCAGTTTTAACCAGAGATTTACTTCATCTCACTGCCTCACCAATACTGTGACCATTTCAGAGCAGTTGTGGATGAAATGCTGCTTCATTACATGGGAATTACTCCTAAATGTGGGGAGAGTTCCCACTTCCCACCCTCCCCTTCCGTGGCAGGGTTTGTGTGTGTGCTGAGCCAGGGTGGCGGCGGTGTCTGTGCCCAGACAGATGCTCCCTGTGCCCTTGGGGACTGGCAGTGAGAAGGAGCACGCCGAACAGCAGCTGATTCCCAGGCTGTCTGCTGACAAGTGACTCTCAGGGTAAGGCCATGGTTGAGGAGCAGGGCTCATCTCCCTCTCAACGCCCCACGTCTGGAATTGCTCAATGCCGGGGCTGCCCGGGCATGGCACGGGACAGGCGCAGCGTGCTCGCCCTCCTTCCCCTCCAGCAGCCCTTTGCACGGGCCTGCTGAATGCAAGGGAGGAGAGAAGAGAAACAGGAACTTCTCTTTGGAATCACATCAGCCCAAAACTGAGAGAAGAAGCGAAAGTTAAATTAAGGGACTGTTTTTAGCAAAGGCTGTTGAACTTCCTACCCTCACAGTGAGCAGTTCCTGTGCTACAGCCTGTGGAGACAAGGCTTGATTCAGTGCAAGCTCCATATTTCCCATCACTAATTTGTATTTATTACCAGCTTGCATTATATGAAACATTCTCTTGGTGTTTTCTAATTCAGAGGGAAATCTCAGACTACCTCTAGAGTGAAATTTAGCAAAAAAGTATTAAAGTCTCAGTTTCTGAGTTAGTAGGGAAACATTGGATGAAAGTAAGAGCAGCTTTCTACACCCACTGTGGTTAGTATGACATAGCACATCCTAGCCCAAAAAAGAAACAGCACCTTGACTATTCTTCGGTGCCTGCATCTCTCAAGAAACTCTGGCACAGTAGAAGTGTGGGCCTGATCTTCAGATGAATGGTCCATACAATTTTCAGTTGTGAAGGCTGAGAGCAGCATAGTGGGAACTCACACCCAGGAGGACTTTCAAAAGTGGGTGGTGGTGAGGTTGAATGGCAAGTCAGGAAGATTTTAGCATTAACTCTAATGCAAATCTAGCTTGTAATCCTATTAAACTCTAGGAAGACAACAAGTTAGCAGGTACCAGTGACCTCACAGATATCACCAGGCACTTGCCAACTCTACTCCAGTGTGAAAAGGACCCTGATATTTCTTGTTTCATCATTGCATGTCCCAGATGTGGTCAAAACCAATTTTGATCAAAAGAGGCAACCTTTTTTTTTTTTTTTTCAGATTACAAAAGGGAAAAAAATGGAGTAACTACAAGCATGTTCTGTAGTGTACAGACTAATACATGAAAGATGCACAGATTTATAATTTCCATGGGAAAATAAATGAAAACTATGGCATGATCCCCCATAGCTTTTGTAAAGTAAAACTTCATTGTGATCCAGGATCAAAAAGCAGTGTCTCCATTCAGAGAGACTCAGGAAAAAGAGTTTATTGAAATATCATTGAAAAATACTGTACTGGGCTCTTGGTAAGCTTCCCATCCTCAGGATGGTATTTGCATCTGTTGCTCTAGGAATAAGAAAACATTTCATATTTCTTAGACAAAACTAGGGTAAGATGGAATTATAGGTGGGAGCAGATTAATAAACTCCAAAAGTAAAATATATTACAGGACTGTGGCAATTATCTGTCAAAACAAAGTATGTTAAAAATCTAGAAAAATCAGACCTGCAGGTAAATTTAAATGGAAATGTAAACTCATGAACACAGAGAGACATAGGCAGCCAAGCATGGCAGGGATGATGGTGCCTCTGTGAGCATGGTGTCAGTCCAACCCCACAATTTTGGGGTAGAATCTGCTTCATCTGATGTGCTCAGCTGAGGGTCCTGGGCCTTGTTTTACACAGCTTTACTTCCATTTAAATGAAAGTATACATGAAAAATGCTGCTTATTTGTTTTCATCAGGTCTAGACATTATCCTGGAACACTTACCCCTTAGTTGGTGTAGACATTAGAGTATGTCAGTCCAAAACCCCAGTTTTATTATTAGTTCTATGAAAGGTCATACCACCATAAGACCCTGCCTTACCCCATCTGTAGCTTTCCAAGCATGCTGCCTCATTGACTTTTTATGTATTTTTAAAGCAGTTATATCACCTCTTCATTTTAAAAAGCAGCTATATCCCCCTGGCATCCATGGGAAGATAAGACACCAAATCTCATATTTTCTGATGTCCAGACCCAGCTTATGATTGGTTAGATGGCATGCCTAGTTATAGCTCCCTCACCCAAATATTTACTCTTGGCTCTAGTTACCAACAGCAATCCCACCTAATTATACCTAAGGAGCCAGAACCATCTGCCATCCCCCAGCTCCAGTTCTGCCTGCTGGCTGAGGAATAACCTCTCCCCCTCACACAGAGATTTCTTTAAACCCAAGCCTGTAAATAAACTACTTTGAGGTCGGAGTTTCATGTCATTTTTAGGGCAGACTGAAAAGTGCTTCTAGTAGCAATAAAAAACTCCCCACCCTCCTTTCATTTCAGCTAAGTTTAAAAGAGATCTCATCCAAGTGGTTCATGTAAAAAGCCTCTCACTCCCTCTCTCAAGTGGTTTGATGGAGTTTTACATCTCTATCTGATCTGCAGAGATTTTTTCTGGGCACGTACATAGCGCCTGCTGTCCGGGGCAAGTAAGCAGAGCTGCTGCTTGACTCTTAGGCTTCGCTTCAGCTCCTTTCTTAGAAAGTACAAGCCATGCAGAAAACCTTGCTGAAAAGTGCCTGAGAAAGTGAAAAACCTGCTCTTGGGCAGGGCCTGAAAGTCTGACTGTGTAGCACTGTGTTCGGAAAGCTCGGAGGCGCTGGAGCTCCCACAGCCCTTGGGAGGCAGCGGGCGGATGCAGGGGTGGCAGAACACCCCAGTCCCACCCCTGGGGCCTCCCGTGGCATCACTCTAAGCAATTAGGGAGTAACCATCATGCAGTTTAATCTCATGTTGCGTTATACAGCAGAGACAGTTTAAAAATAGGTTTCTTGGTGCCAGCCCAAACTTCCCACCCCCTGGCATGTGTCTGAGTCTGGCTGTGACGGTCATGGAGGCAAGAGCTTTGCTCACTACAACAGGAACTGAGCAACTTTTTCTAGCTAGTTTCTGCAGGTACTTTGAAGGGTGCCAGTGAAGCTGCTGCTGTGGTTTTGTTTTGCCTATATTCTTGAACTGAAATCTCTAACAAAAGTGTAGAGGGAAGAAGAAACACTGGGATCTGCACCACTGCAAGCTCTTTGACAAAGCACATTTAGATGCAAAGTAGGTGTGCCACGGCCTGGACCAGAGTATACAGAAATGAATGTGACACTGATGAGCAGAGACAGCCCCAGCAGCAACCACTCCTCTACAGGAGTCCTCAGATGAGCTGTAAGGAAGAATCAGGTATGGCTGCCCTGAGGTGGGGGCATTTCCATCCAAAAGCATTTTTGCCATTTCTGTTTTCAGGCTGTGCTGCTCAGACTTTTGCAGAAACCAAGTTACTGTCCCATAACCCAAGGTTGTCTTACTGCTCCCTAGCAGGCTGAGAGTGTTAAGATCATTCTTGCAATGCATGTTCCCATGGGAAGGTTATCAGAGAGTACTTGTTTTGCCATGCAAGCGTGAGACTACCCCATGACCCACTGGCATACACCAAAACCAGTACACACTTTGGAAAAACTGAACTTTGCATCAGACTGACTTGAATTGGATGTTTTAATGAGAACAACTCACAGACATTGCCTGTTCTTTCTATCTTCCATATCACATAAAGGTTTGCAGATGGTTTATGAGATGTTACAGTCTGTGGTCTGGCAGCTGCAAGATGTTCAGGTTGTTTATAGAGACTAGAAGAGAACAAATTCAGCCTTGGCCCTTTCCCCACCTACATGTGAAGCTATATGTGGAACAAAGTGTCTAATGCTTGCACTGAACCTCGCTTTCACTTGCAGAGCTGAAGACAGGAGGAAACAAGAGCAGAAGACTGCAGGACCTGAATACAATCACAGACGTTCACTTGAGGCTTCTTTCAACGCCCCACTCTGCAATACAGCTTTAATCTTTTCACTGTATTCTGATTGATACTTCTTTCTGATATGATCTTTCTGGAGAGAAAAGGTGCTTTCTGAAGGGATCTACAGCTGTGCATCCAGAACAGACACACTAAAGTATCTGTAACCTCACCATGACAGGAAAAACTTTGCTCTGCCAACACCAGCCCTTCTCGGGCTTGTCATCACTTGGCAATTTTGGGTGTTCAGACATGCTGCTGACAGAAATTGTGTGAGTTGCTTAAACAGGAGAATCTGTGCTCTGGATAATGCCAGTGAATCATCATCAAACTTCTGGGAAAAGGTTTTTACCAAGGTTAGCCAACAGAGCTGTAAAGACACCTACCTCAGAGAAAAATGTCACACTTAAAGCAGCAGAGGGGGAAAGTCCTGGCTAAGTGAAAGAAAGGCTTAAGAATCTACATTACTTTCTGAGGGAATGGATAACTATCATGTACACTTTTATTTGCTGTGAAATAAATTAGACACAGCAAACAGTAGCATTTACAGAGAATTCTGTCTTGTCCTGCAAAAGCTATGAAACCCAAGACTACCAGAAAAGCAAAATCTGGAGCTTTTGCTCAGTGTGTCTTGAAGGGACTGCTCCAAGCTGCTGTCCCTGATGGGTCAGCCTTTCCCTGCCACAAAGTGTGCCAAAAGCTGAC
Organism: Pyrgilauda ruficollis; assembly: GCF_017590135.1. Lineage (NCBI taxonomy): Eukaryota > Metazoa > Chordata > Aves > Passeriformes > Passeridae > Pyrgilauda > Pyrgilauda ruficollis. The sequence goes on along the minus strand of NW_024526599.1, from coordinate 15,407,501 downwards.
ACTGCATTGTGGAGGTTGGTGTGGCTGAGGAGCTTCATCACAGCTGAGAATATGACCTAGCTGACTGAAGTAAGAGCAGTGACGTCTGAAGGCTTGTGTTTCATGCTCCCAGAAAAGGTGCTGTGGTGACCAGGAGCCTGCCAACAGGCTGTCTTGCTCTGAAGCAGGTTTCTCACAACACAATGGGACATGTGATTAGGCAGAAAGCCTGGGGAGAATTCTCACTCATGGATTAAAATAAAAATTTATTTTCACAATGTCCAGGAATTAATGGTGAATGGCAAGATCAGCTAGGTTGATTTTCATGAACATTATGTTAAGGACATCTGAGAAGAGCAAAATGTGATTGAAGACATGTCAAAAGAGTGGCTTGCTCAGGATTTTATAAGGGGCACAGCTTTTCTTGGGACTCTGACAGCAAAATAAATACGAAATGTAACAAACCAGGTCCCCATCTGACTCCAGAACAACTGAAAGGTCCACGTGGGATTTTGAACCACAGAGGTCAGAGACAGATTTCAGGGCACTGTATGGCTGAAGCCATGAAAAAGTGTTACATTTAAGAGACTGCAGAGCACAATATCTGCCCAAGTAAGGGATCCTGCTGCAGAGATCAGGAATAACATAACAGGCAATGAGCTAAGGCCGAAGGCTTTGCCTTTGTGGGTTCTTAACTCAAAACAAGTGCAACTCCTGGATTCCGGAAAAAGAATGGGTGGGAAGGAAGGGGAGGGGAAGGGGGAGGGGAAGGGGAGGGGAGGATTTAAAATCTAACCGAAGGAAACCCTATGTACTTGTAAGTTAAAAGCACAAAAAGGTACAGTCACTATAGCCACAAAGGCACTAATATTTATGCTGTTTGACTGGGGAGGCACAGAAATTCTGATGCACAAGGCTCCTGTTTCTGTGTCATAGTGAATATTGCTATGAACCATGAATATTTTGTTCATTTTGGCACTGAGCAGATGGCAAGAAACTGGAAGGGATTCAAACAACAGTAGACATGATTTAGGAGACACTGGAAGAACTGGCTTGAGAAACAAGCAAACAAATGTAAAATGGGATGAGAAATGTGCTAGAGCTCTTTAGAGACGATAAAACCACTAAGAGAGGAACTATTTAGTTTTATAGAACACAATATAAACAAAATGAATGTGCCATGAGTAACAAAGAGCTCTGCAAAATTAACTCTAGCTGGTCTCACTGCACTGATTTAAGTTACCAGTTCTTTTTCTTGCATCTCAGCTACAACAGGGGAAGCAGCAAGACAGGCAGTGCAGCCTCCCCTCCACTGGCAGCCCCCTGCATGGTGGATTTAAATCCTCACTTCTTCCAGGCTAGAAAAGCATGCCAAGAAAAGTGGGTGAGCTTGGGTGGCCAGTGCAGGTCTGCTGCCGTTGTTCCTGCCCCAGTATCTCCAGTAGTGCAGAGATGAAGAGGAAACAGTGGTTGGCAATTTCCACAGCTACCCCAGCAAGAGCTTCTTGTTAGTGTGAGTAACCTCCAGCAGCAGCTTCTCTGTGGGGGTCTTCAATAAGTCTGTATGGAGGTGAGGTAATAAAAGCAAACACCTTGATCTGGTGCCCCTCAGCAGAACCCCTCTTTTGAGGGCTGTCAGCTCCGGTATGCACTGTACACAACTTCACCTGCTCCTTACAGCTCCTGACCAGCAGCTGCTGGGCACTGCTTTCCTCTTTGGCCACATTACCTGCAGTGCATCAAGAGAGCAGTGAGCCCCAACAGTTTCAGATGATCTCTCCCAGTCCTTCACAAGCCCTGTGCACAGCAGGAGAGAGGACCAACAGGAGGGGTGCTCTTCAGAGTAGCCCACCTCTTGAACTCCTGAGTGCCTACTTGTGTTTTATCACCTTCATGACTCACACATGCACAGAGAGCTGGCAGTGTGTCGAGCATCCTTGCAGCTCCACCCCCTCCCTTTCCAGCACTCATCCCTATTTCTAAAGCAGGCATGAAGCTGCAGATGCCCATACTGAGCCCATGCAAAATATATCATCCCATTCACATCAGACCTTTGCTGTGAGGCATGGCTTGCTCCCAGCTGGTGGCCCTTTGTGGGATGCTCATGCCTGCAGGTGACCAGAGGGGTGCTGTGCCCCCAGTGGGATGTCTGCCCTTGCACCCATGCACTCCCACCCCCATGCACTCATGCACCAGTGCATTCATGCACCTGCACACCCATGCACCCACCTTCCCATGCTCCAGGGATCCGTGTGCCCGGGAAGCTGCAGCAGCTCCTGCCAGCACTGCAGCAGCGCTGTTTGCTGCCTCCACCTCAGTGGCCATGGCAACTGTTGTTGTGTAATGAAGTGTTGCCAGGATCCAGGCCAGGAGCAGAGCTTTGTAAAGGAAATGCAAAATAAAAAATCAAACCATGGAAAGGCATGATGTCAAGCCAATGAAATCCAAGCACCCTCTCTACCTGGTGTCACATGCGCTTTTCCACGCTGGCTGCCTGCAATTCAGCCTTGCCACGGCTGACCCAAGGCCCAGCAGCTGAAGAGTCACTGCTCAAACCACTGCATGTGGTTGTTTGTGCTACTGTGTTCTTTCTTTCTCCCAGCAATAATCAAGAACAAATTGTATCCACCACTCATCTAGTTGTTCTTTAAGGAAGTGGTTCAGACAATGAAACACACCTTACCGAGCAGCTGAGCCAACAGAACAGGCTACCTACTGCAGGACACCAGGCTGGAGCAGCTTAAATACTTGTTCTTTTGACCCAGAGTTGTTTGCATTTGCTTTGCTGAAAATCCCTTCATTGAGAGAAGAGGTGTTTTTAGAAGTGCAAGAGCTTGAAGGTCTCTCTACGTTTGTGTCCATGAGGGGCAAATTCACCAAGGAAGCAGGAGGCCTGGGTGCAGGGATGGCTGAGCCCTTCCTGTGCCAGCCAGTTCAGATGCAGGAACCCAATCCCTGCTGTGCTGAGCCCTTGCTGGGTCAGGGGTGTCCCAAACAAGCATGTGGGAAGTACACTGCACCCTACGGAGCTGTAACTCTGCTGGGTTTTGCCTGGGTGATTCCTGAATGCCTCTCATTGCATAACAGGACAGAAGGAAAGACAGGCACTGGGCAGGGAAACTCTCACACATTAAAAAAAAACCCAAAAACCAAAACAGAGGGTGAAAAAGCAGGAACAGAGGTGAAGGAGCCAGCCTTTAATCCCTGGATTCCACAAGGGCATCTCACCTCTGTAGTCTGTAGCCCTTGCCAGGCTGGCCTGCCAGAGAGTGAGTTTGGGAGAATGAGAGGGAAATGGGGAAGGAAGGCTGTTTTCTAAACAAGGGAAAGCGAAATTGCTTCTGTCTCTGGAGTGGAAATATGAGGAAATGCTACGTTTTCACTGGGCAGTTTCTGTTTTTCTCTCAGGGTTTTCAATCAACGCTAACCTTGGTAACTGGTGTCTGTGAGCTAAACAGTCTGGGACAACAGTGCTGTGAGGAGAAAAATGGAGCTTTAAATTACTTGCAAAAAGTACCCTGGTGAGTGCTGTTTCCCTGCCACTGTAAAACCCAAGGTGTCCCATCTCAGTCTGAGCCCGGGAGAGCCCACAGCTCGGAGTTTCTCCAAGGCAGCAGCGGCAGCTGCTTTCCCTCTCAGTGACCATGAAAGCTGCACAGCCTTCCCTGGCGGGCGGATCCTCCCGGACAGCCTCGGCCTGCGGGCTCGGGGAGCAGGGACGGTGCGGGCAATGGTCGCCAGGAGGTGTTAGCCGCCTTCTGGCACGCCTGGGACAAGGGCAGGAACTTCGGCTGAAAGTTTTCACCCCTTAAAATGCATGTTTATTTAAAAAAGAGGCTTTGCGCAAGGACGCGGGAGCGCGCACCCTTCCTTTCCCCCTCATTGCCGAGGCAGCGGTGCAGCCCCTCCGTGCAGGGTGAAGGATGCCTGGGGCAGCCTCTCCGTGCAGGGTGAAGGATGCCTGGGGCAGCCTCTCCGTGCAGGGTGAAGGATGCCTGGGGCAGCCCCTCCGTGCAGGGTGAAGGATGCCTGGGGCAGCCCCTCCGTGCAGGGTGAAGGATGCCCCAGCAGCCCCTCCGTGCAGGGTGAAGGATGTCTGGGGCAGCCTCTCCGTGCAGGGTGAAGGATGCCTGGGGCAGCCCCTCCGTGCAGCTGCAGAAGGCGTTTGCGGCTCCGGGCAGAAGCTCTGGCGTGTGTGGGCTGACATCTAGTGTCGGCATGGACGGCGCCTTCCCTCCCAACGTGATCTGAAAGGAAGAATGAAGAGGAGTTTTCTTTTCGTGAAAAATGCGTATTTTAGGATTGGCTTTTCGCAACCATAACTCCTTGTTTCTATTGTCTCATATTGTCCTAATCCAAACTGTCCAAATTATTATTACTCGAATTATATTACTATTTTTATAACCATTTTATTACTATTAAACTTTTAAAATTTTAAAAACAAGTGATTGGCGTTTTTCACATTTGGATTAGTACTTTTAATCTGGTTAGAGACCTGACCCATAACCCTGCGAGTATCTTTGCTCCATTAAAGACCAAATAATAATAACAGAATCAATAACCACAGAATGCTCAGAAGTGGAAATAAATATTGTTAAGGAAATTTCTCTACCCCAGATTTCCTGGTACAGCAATAGGAGCAGCTCAGCCTGGTGGCTGCAGGGAGGGACCACAAACGAAGGAATGCCTGGGCTTTTATACCCTTGCAGTCTGTTCCAGTGGTTATTTTGGGGTCGGTGGTCTTTCAGTTGTTCACTGGCTGGACAGTTATCACCCTCTGTCACCTTTCACCTGTGTTTTTCTAGTTTTGCCTTAGATCTGTTCTGACCTTTCCACATGGTACAGTCAGGAAGAAAAAAAAAATGTAACAGGCATTTTGTCTGAAGCTTCAGAAACAGACTTCAGGCTTATAAATATGTGAAGGGAGAGGAAAACGTGTTTGTGCTCTACTTTCTCCGGAAAACTGGGATGGATTCTTGTGCAAGAGGGTCCCTAGGTGCTGTTGGTCAAAGTCTATAGTGTTGTGCAGGAGTTGGCTCTGCTAAAATGGTCAGATGGAGTCAGGGAGCAGATCTTATCATCCTGACAGAGCAGGCATCCTGCCATTGAAGTTTCCCCAGGAAGTTTCCTGTTGCTGTTTAACCTTTAAATATGTGGTCTTTCTTGTCAGATTTCCCATCAGATAATCCCATTTCAGACAACCAGGGAATTCATACTTAAGTTCAGATGGTGCAGGGAATCTTGTGGAACCATAAACTGTTTGCTCTGTATACACATTTGAACTTCAGAATGTACACAGAGATACTTTATATTAAACTCTGGCCCATTTAAGGACAAAATAGTCCCTCATATTGTTTTAGTTATAGTATATTTTACTTTGTGAAATATATGCATATATGCATTTATGGCTATTGTTTGTGTTTCATACAGACTCTCTCTTTATCTTCATGGCCACATTGCTGCCATCACCCCACATGCAATCTGCCTCCCCAGCACAACAACAAAATAGCAGAGAGTTAATCTTGGCATGTAGAAACAGCCACTGAAAACAAACCTCTGGAGTGGAACAAGCCTGTTACCAACCCCTGCAGTTACTGAAAGCATCCTTTAGTGGCGGGTTTCCTCCTGGCTCAGCACGCTGCTAAGGGGTTTGGATGGTGCATCCCCTAGGGACAAAATGGTCTGACATGGCACAAACAAGATACATCAAGGGTAGTAGCAAAGGCTGGGGTTTCATAACCTTCTTCTATGATACCAAGGCCATCATAGCACTTGAAGAATAAGAGTTTTCTTCCAGAAGCTTTATTCCTGAGCCAACTGCTGCTGGAGATACCCACTTGGGCAAACACTGCTTCTCCCTTGGCAAACTGCAGCAGAAGGGGCTGTTTTGAGACCACACCACACCTCAATTATTAAATCTGACGTGTTGGCTCAAAAGAAGACAAAACCCACTTCTCTTTTACAATGTAGACTTTTAGAGTGAGTGCTGTAAAGCATTAGTGGTTTCACATTTCATAAAGCCATGTAATGCTCTTGTTTTGAGGAAAGGCATACTAGCAGCTGCACAAGGGCCACATAAAAAACAATGACTTTGGATGAGTAATCATGAGTTTCTGCCTATGGGCTATCCAGCATGAAACTTGGTTCAGAGACTGATGCTTCTGTTTTCTTCAGAAGAGCTTTTCCAAGCTCCTCTGATCAGTATCCCACAGATGAAGTTGCTCAGTCCAGTGTTTTGGCTGCTTGGAAGTGCTGACCTGCTTCCAGGGCACTTTTGAGTCTCGCCTTTTGGCTGGTGGCAACAATGCTGTGCCACCCACAGAGTTTTCTAAGGAAAATATCTCACACGGGAGTATGAGCAGCATTTACCTTTCAGTTTCTTTGGCTTCAGATGTGCTTCAAGTGTCACCAGTAGGAAAACATTTAATGGCTCATGCAACGTATCTTTCATTACTGTTCATCCAGTGTCTTGCTGATGGATGCTCATGTCACACATTTTAAAATAACATGCTTGTAATTCATGTTTAGAATGTCCAATCTACCACTTGTAGAAGATTCCTGTGGCGTATTCCACCATGGCAGCAGTGCTATGCTGATGAGGACTGAATGAGCAGGGGATGGTACCCCACAGCACTCCCAAGGATGTGCCTGACCTCTGTGCAATACTAGTTCCCAAAGGAGAACAGAAATTGGAAATCACCTTCCCAGGCTACCAGAGCCACGAGGGATGCTGGAGATGCTGGGCACAAGGAGGTGCCAGGGAATGGCACAGTGACTGGCACGTGGCAGAGTGAGCTGCCAGCACCCAGATGAGAGGAAACCACATCAGAGAGACTCAAGCTGGTGTCAGCCACAGTGACACTGATTCTTTCCCCAGGAAAGGGAGTGGATAACTCCAGCACTGTGCACAAAGCATGGACAGCATGCTTTACAGCATGCACAGGCTGTGCTCCCACAGCAAAGGACTGTCTCCTGGATTTGGGCTTCACACCCAGCCATGGGGACCTCAATACTTCTTCCAGTCCAGCCAGGGTGGACACAGTTTGAGATGCTCCCTTAAAGCCTGTTGTAAATCCTTGCCTGCAGTACTGGAAATATTCCTGTTTTTCCTGAGACTCTGCTGCCTCTGGTGCAACCATTTCCAGCTTGTGGAGGAAAGTGCAGCTGTGGGGAAGTATAACAAAACAAGTCAAACTCCAAACAAGCAGAGCAAACAAGCTCTTAACTTTATTTCTTGGAAAAAAAGATATCCATTTCTTGCACCTCCTAAATGCATTAGCAGTGGTGTTGTATCCTGAACGAGCAGTCCTGATGAAAGAAAAATAGCTTCTTTGTTGTGATCTGGTGTGCTTGTGACAGCCATTCAGGAGATGATTTACAACTCTGTGCTGGAAGCTGGACAGCCACACTCAGTGCTCACATGGTTGCTCTCCATCGTTTCCAAACATCCTTGAAAGAACTAAGCACTTGGCCACCTATTTTCTCTTTCAAAAAAAACCTCAGAATGAGGTTTTGCACGTGTTGGCCATGCCAAGGAAAATAAGTCCTTATTGGGAATTGGAGGCAGAGGGCCACTGGCCCTGGAGGTTATTATGGGGTGTCCAGTTCCAGGAGCTGACAGCACTGCAGGAAATCTCAGACGTTTTTTGCTGCCATGCTGTGGATTAGCACATCAGCATAATGTCAGGAGGAAAAACACAGAAAATATGAGCCACGTGCTATTAAAACAGGCTGAGCAAAGAGCCTGGTTGGCATCAGGCTGCTCCAGTGGGCTGGTGCTGGAGGAACTGCCCATGTTTTCCACCTCGGGGCCCAGCTGCCTCTGTTCTGCCTGTGTGGCCTTAGCCATGCTTTTCCACTCCTCTGCACGGGAGGTGGCCAGGGACATGCCCAGCAGGGTGCAGCCCAGAACCCAGTGCCACAGTGCTGGGCAGCCCTGACCTGTGGCTAACGAGAAGCCATTTTTTCAAATAGGTTTTCACTCAAAAAGCATGGTGGGGCCGGGGGGCTGACTACTTCTCACACAATATATCAGAGGAAACAGTTGTGGCCTCCAGCACTCGCAGGCACAGCACAGGGTTCCCTGGAAGCAAGGTGAAAATGAACTTTGGGAACATGAACTACTTTGCCATGGCTTTCTGCGGTGCCTACTTAAAGTGGCAGTGAGAGCACGTAATTTTGTCAAGATGCCTGTGCTGTTTTGTGTGCTTTTTGTTCTGGTGATAAAAAAGGAAGGATGAAAAGAATCATTTTTACTGGTTATCCTGAGCTGGGGAAAGGGCACATTTTCACCTGCTTCTCTGTCGATGGTCAGTGTGGTTCTTTCCAGCCCATCCCACTCCTCCCTGCCCTGCGTCAGCCCCAGTAACAGCTACAGGGAACAGTATGGGGAAACAAGAGCCTGAAATGGTTTGGCTTCATGACAACCTTCCTTGCCCCCTGAACAGGTGATGGATCAGGCAGCTGATGCTGGAGGGCCACCAGAAGAAAATCACCTCTCAGAAAGAACGCAAAGCACTGTGACTTCTGGGATCCCCTGGGATGATGGTTGCCCAAGAAGAAGTAAACCTTCCTACTGTTTATTTCTCTTCAGGTAATCAGAGCTTTGTTTAGCTTCTTCTCCAAGAAAACAATAAAACTACAGCTTTAACTTCTCTGAGTAATTCCAGCTGAAGGGAGCACTCAAGAGCAGCCCAGTGCAGTGGCCAGTCACAAAAGGGGCAAAAGGGGCAACAGTGTGCACTGTACAGATGTTCTTCACACGTGCTCCCCCTTTGCTTGTTTGCCAGTGTCCAGATGAGCTTATCTAGAGGAAAAGCTGTGCCAGAGGATGTATAAAACAGCAGGACAAGCAGGATCCCCTTGGCTGGAGGCAGGGAGGTCTCTCCACAGGCAGGAGATGGCCGCTGGAGTCCAGAGTCATTGATGAAAGAAGAAGAAAAGGAAAGGGGGGGGTCTCTTCAGGTTTTCAGCTTCTCCTGGCAGCATGAACTGTTGCTTTCTAGAAATGGTGATATTGATTGAAAACATACTGACTTCAGGATGTCCATACAAAGATAAAAGCATTTTTACATAGCACTAAATAGGAGCCTCCACACTGGGGGAATATTTCAGGGAAAAGAAAGGTATGATTTCACTCAAGTCTACGATAAGGGCCTTGACAGAGAGCAGAAGAATGTCAATGACAGACTGTCTTCAATACTGGAATTGAAAGATGTGATTATAAATCTCAGTATTGTGGAGAAGAGCAGCAATACAAAGCCACAAAGCCAAGGTAACAGAAATAGGATGCAGATGTGGCATCGTGAATTCAGAGCAGACTAAACATCCCATCTGCAACATCCAGATCACACTGAAATCCTGCTGAAGTCTGCTTTGACTTGCAGTAAGACATAATTAGGACAGAAATCAAGGGAATTTGTCTCAGACTTCTGAGTACTCAGATGGAAAAATCAGATCACATACCCCAGGACTGAGGGCTGTTCTAGCTCCTGTCCTCAGATAAAAGATTCCTGCCATCCCTGAAACCAGCTCCAGCCATAATTGATATGTTAGGATTTCCCAACCTGAGCACACAGCTGGTGAGAGAAAGTAATGCTGATCCTGATGTCCAGATATGACCGTGCTTTCCTGTAGGGAAGGACGTCATCCACGGTGCTTAGACAGGGATGGGACTTCACCTGTAAGAAAATCTGATGCAGATAAGGCTTTGCTTGAGAAGTTGTAACTTGTTGATGGAGAAACACCCAAATATTCATATGATATCTGGGAAATAGATATCATATGGATATTTCTTTACACAGAGCAGTGACTGGGTTGTAAAAACAGCTGTCTCTTCTCTGTGGGAGCAAACTCCCCAGGGGTGACTCAGCAGTCAGCAAGATGAGAACCAGACACTCGTAGTTCCTGAACAATGGGCAAAATTGAGACTTTAATTTGTGTCCTCCAGGTGAGGATTTCAACCTCCAACATAGCCTTACTAATCGATAAGATACAGCAATGAAAAGCCAGGACTGATGAGATCAAAAATAGGAAAGCCAAAATGGACAATTTGCAGTGGCACACCAAAAAAGCAAGGGCAACTGTAGGCAGCAAACTCTCTGCAGCACAGGGCACGCTTGCTGCAGGCAGCCGGTCAGAGGCCAGCCTTTGGCACCTAATTATAAATATTCTCAGGTTAGCTTAAATAACTACTGTCAGAATAAAGGCCTCTTTCTTTGTTAGATCATGATGCAAGCCCAACTCCCTCCGTTCTTAAGCACTAATGTCAAAAGTTAAAGCTGAACTCCCTGTAACCTCTACAAAGGAGGGCTACAAAGGATGCCAAATGCCAAATATTTTTGAGCTTTAAAATGACATTTTATGCTAGACCTGGATAGTTTACTTTGTAGGTATACTAAGTTCAAGCCAATGTTTTAAGTCTCTTTGTGCTCCATGTAGAAATCTAGCAGAAAAATCAAACATAGAATATTTTTTTGTTCTTGGAAAGTAGGCACTGGAATACTTACTTGCCAGATATTTTAACCTCTCAAATTACCCCTCATTTAAAGGGAAAATCTGAAACCCAAATACTTTGCTAAATAGGTCTACATTTGACTAGCACTAGATGGCTGTAAGATTGTGCAAGACTGTTAGACTTTAATCTCACACTTTCATCTTTTAAGGCTGATGCTCCAACAAGAGCATAAACTGGCAGGAACTGCTGTGCAAGGCTCTGGTGGACGTGCAGAATACCCTGTTGTTTTCTTGGAGGAGCCACTGGCATATGAATGGATGTGTTGAGCTCAAGTGCTGAGGAACATGTTAGTGTCATAGCACAGCAGGATTAATAACACCTACTTTATTTGGCTGATTATAGTTTTGTATTTTTATACTAAATAAACTAAATAATCTTGATCAACCTGCTTAGCTTGCCAAATTTTCATCCCCACTCACACCATTACATGTTGACACCAGTTTCTAAAACAGCAGTAACCTTCACCACAGTCCCTCACCATATAAGAAATGACCACACAGCATAGATGAAGTAGAATATAAAGTATCCAGGTGCTTAGGAGTGACTGTCTGGTTTTGCTGTCTAGCAAACTTAACTTCTCTGATTTCAACAGAGAAATGCATTGCACAAGGTTTCCTCAATGAGATAAAAACTCCTGTGTTACAGAACACCAATGTTCAGACAAGCACAGTCTTGGGCTAATTAAGTAGTAATGTTGCAGAGATGTGAGTTATAAATGTTGGAGAAATAGTGGTGGTGGAGATGGGTTGATATCCAAGCAAAATTCAAATTCTTTGGAAGGGTGAAAGACTAGTTTCAGTCCAAGAAAATGACACCCTCCCCTTGAGCTGGACAGTCCTGTGCTCAGGCTGCCACATCATGGGCAGGGGGAGGAGGTGGTCTTGTGTCACATGCAGCCATTGGCTGGTGCAGGCTTCCCAGTGATTTTTGACCTGAGCTCCTACATATCTTTCAGTGACAGAGGTTCCCTGTGTAGTGAGTTTAAGCCCACTGGTGAGTTGTTTATTTTTCTTAATTGCCTTCACGACTGCTAGGAAGTAATTCATAACCCTCCATAGCTCTGCAGGGTTCAGGTCAAAATTGTTCTTCCAACCCACAATAGCTATATGAAACATGTTTTTCCTCAGGGGCCTCTTTCAGGAGCTTATTTGAAGTGATATTTGCATCCTCTCCTTCCCACCTCAGGTGTGCAGAGGTGCAGCCTCTCCTGCTGGGCAGCATTGGCTGCTATAGGGGGCTGACATCAGGCAGCACTGACTGGGTTCAGTCCTGTTGGAAAAACACCCCCCCCTGTTGCTGGCCCCCCAGCCCTTTTCTTCTGTTCTCAGCTATGAATGTCCACTGCAGCAGTTCAGATATCTGTGTAAAGTCGGCAAGAGTGAGCTGCAATTACTGCCCAAGAGAAACCATTAAGAGAAGGTGCTCTTGGAGGTGTAGGGAGCGATCACTTAACACTGGGTTAAGACAGCAAAACACTTGAAAGGTTCTCCCAGTGATTAAATACTCCTGTTCACCCTCTGTAAGAACATAAAGATCTAGGATGGCTGGAGTGTGTGCTGATTGTGTTTACCTGGGTGCATTTTCTTCCTGTGAATTTGTCCCACCTATCCTTTTAGCAGTCAGGATCTCCAGGCAAAAGGGCCTGCACACCCGGACAGTGCTATGGTGCCAAGAGCCACCCTCTTTGTTCATTCTAGTTACACTTAATGAAAGCACAGCCTGTTCCCCAAGGACACCATTGTCAGGGAGCATTCATAGAGCAGTGCTGACAATGATGTACCAAGCCCATGCAGCTCCTTGCAAGGAAACTGGGAGCCATTGAGGCTTCTGCACTAATTCATTAAATTTCTTCATCTCCAAGAGATATTCTTCAACTAGAAAAGTTATTGAAATGACCTGTGACTGTTGTAGTGGACGACAGAGTAAGAGATTTGGAGAGGTGCTCTCTAAACATTACAATTGCCTGAATTGAGGCACTTCAAAGAACATTAAACAGCCCCTGGCTGTCAATCAGGGTGGTCACTCTCCTACTTTGATGTACTCCTTATTCAGCATGTGAATGTTTTCAGTAAAGCAAGTCTCATACCAGATAGTTAGGTTAGAGGAAAACTTTGCCTCAAGAAACAGTGAAAGATCTCTACTTTTCTCCAGGAAAGCTGGAGTTTCTGGCTTTGAAATACTCTGTAGCTAACAAGTGTGTGACTTTATCATACACATCTGTACATGACTGACAGCAAGAGCAACCCGCTTCTCATGCCTTCAATTCCTTGTGGATGAACTACTGCATACCACAAGATCACAGAAACAACTGACTTGACATAAAGTATCATCCAGGAAGATCTGAGGGGGCAGAGATGCCTTGCCTGATGCACACCTCCATGCAGAAGCATTTGTGAGAATGCACACGGCAGGAGCAAAGAAAGTGATACTAAACTGCTGCAGCCAATGACTTCTACCAAGGTAAGACCTTCTGTCAGCTCAGAAGCTGATACTGAACCTCTGATATTGCCAGAGGTTTTCTGTGGAAGTCAGCAGTGGGCCTAGTACCACCTGTGACTTTTGTGTTTTCTTGGGTTTGGTGGGGTTAAGAGGAAGAAGAACATTAGACCACTAGAATTAAAACTTCAGACTGGCACAAACTCTCTTCTTCAAAAAAATAGAAGCAGCTCAAGGCTTTTATATCTGGATGTGGCCTGCATTCTTCTCTAATGATAGAAAAGAAACAACCAAACCAGTCAGGTTGCATTGGCCAAAGTGTTCTACTACTACTGTGTGTGAAGGAGAACAGGAACTGAAAAGGAACTACAACCCGTCAATGAATCATGTTATGATTTCTTTCTTTCAGAAGAGAAAGAAGGACAAGTTTTCCTCTTAGGTTTTCTAGTTCACTGGGGAAAAGGGAAATGATGTTTTATTTTAGCAGCTGTTCTTGCATGTGCTCCTGGACCTAAGAGCACAGGTAGAGTTGCACTGCCAGGAAGGAAGGCTGGTATATCTGACAAGGCAGATTGAGCTATTGGTGTGAGCCCAGAGAATTTTCTTTCATTTCTATTGTTATGTTTGTGATTTCTGTAGGACTGGGGGNGGGCGGGGGGAAGGATAGATTCAAGGACAGTGGAGACAGTTTTTGCCAAGAGGATTTCTTGAACAATCTAAGTGGCTGAGGATTGTTTCTCTAATAATTTTGGATCAATGGGGTATCTCCTTATGTTCAATTTGAGTTGAAGGATTTTCTTTCCTTTATGTATGCTTCTTCCTAAACCCTGTCTAACAGCTAACTAGTGAGGACTGTTGTCCCTAGACACCAGCTCAGGCTCTGTTAGCTTTTGTAAGAGTATTTGTATCAAAATATTGTTGTGCTGGAGTCTCCACGGCCATCTGGGGCTTTGTGCAGACAGGGTGCTTACAAATGAATGTGAACCAAAGCAAGTCAACATTGCTTGGCATGAATGAAATGTATTGCTAGGATCTGTCTCTGCCAAGCTAGAGACTGTTTGGCTCCAGTCCCACTCTTCAGGGGGATTGTCTGTCAAAACACAAGTTGGTATTATACAGCATCATGGTTACATGGCTCACTAGTCCTTTAACCCCTCTCAGGCCTTACTCTTATTTGTTGAGTGGAAACCTGTAAATCCCAATTCTTAAGGCAGATTTCGAGCTCTGGTACCTTGCACCAATTGTCGCTCATGCCACTGTCAGCTCAGATAGACCTTTCTCTTAAGGGGCTATTAAGTAAAAGATTCGTTAAATAAATTTAAATCAATTTTATTTGTTAAATAAAAGCAACCCTTTTGAAAGGAAGGTGCTATTTCTTAATGCCTTAACATGTTAAGAAGACATATATTTTGTACCATCTCATGGTGGAAGCCTGGCTTCTTGGCCTAACCACCTAAAAAACCTGGTCATACTTTCAAGGTGAGAGTCCATCTCAGACACTTTACTGGCTCTCCTCTATTATCCCATTCCTTCATGGGCAGCAGCTGCTGTTGCTGCTGAGCCCTGCTAGTAAGCCCAGAGGCCACACATTAGAGGACAAGCCAAGACATCAATGTGAATGACCTTGTGGGTCTGCCAAGAGGTGCATAATAATATTTTCCTCTCATTTCTGAACATGTTCCTGAGTTCATTCAATATAAGTATGGACATAATAAATTACCACAGCGGCTTGGCCAAGACATGACACTACAAGCTCCAAGCCCACAACATAAAGTTTTTGCTAGAGTGAAAATCCACAGTGAGCACTAGTAGAAGTGCTGTCTCTGAACACAAGTTCTGCAGCAGAAGAAGGATGTGCACATTCTCCTCAGGAGGCGGATGAAGCGGCAGACCCTTGGCTGAGACGCCGTGGAGTGTGGAGATGGCTGAGAAGAGCGGTGACTCTCCGTAGGTGTGACACGCAGCACGTGCCATCCCTGAGGCCAGCAGCTGCCCCCAGCGCTGCCCAGGCTGTCACGTCGTGCACAGCCTGGCGTGCAGCTGCAGCTCGTCCCTGTCCCCGCGGGCAGGGCAGGGGCAGCCTTGCACAGGCTGAGACGCTCTCAGAGCAGGGACCAACTGCCCGGGTCACGCAGTCTCACGGCTTTCCCGGCACGGCAGGATTTGTGTGTTCTCCTTCAACGTCCAGAGCATGCCAGTACCAATGTCTGTTCAGGGGACCAGGACATTTTATCATCCCAGGGGACCACAGTCCAGGTTTCCCTCTCGTGGGCAGGAAGTTTTACGGATGGCCCAGGGCTCAGCTGTCTCTGACACAAGGTGTGGCACAGCTGTGTGACCCCAGGTTGGTTTTTGCTAAGAAAATTGCTGCTGCACTGTGAGAAAATAAATTAACTACAGCCAAGCAAGATAAGAAAAGTCAAAACATAGAATTAAAGTTGTTGAGATGATGATAGCTAGCAATGCAAGGCTTCCAAAGTAAATGTTATGTGAACAGGGATAAAGCTCTGAATGGCTAGGTCCCTATGTTGCTTTAAAGACCCCTGAGCTGGAGCTTAGAAATGCTCCAAGTTCTTGCCTCAGGTTTAACTGATGTGAGGGTATCTCCCAAGTGCTGGACTCCAATATGAGAATGGGAAAAGGGGCACATTAAAAAAAAAAAAGGGGAAAAAGGTGGATGGGCGCATGACAGAGAGGGAGATGTCCATGAAGAGTGCATTTAGTCCTCTGATAGGGAGGAAGCATGAGGAATTTTACTGAGAAGGTGAACAAAAGCACAGGCAGCTGAAGGGCCTGTGCAGTTCTGCTTGGCTGCACTCCTACTCTATCCTCTTCCACCTTCCTGGAATGACTACCTCCTACAGAAAGTCCAGCACCCCTTCCCTGACAGGGCATCTTTTTGAGCTGGAAGCCCTGTGGGAGGAGGGCATGGACGGAACATCTCCAGCGATATCCTGGGACAGTGACCTGCAGGCAGCAGCATTGGCTCACAGGCACCAGCACACAGTACAACATTGTGCAAAAGGCAAGCCAGGACATGAGGGGGGTTTACAAGGGGCTAAATAAGTGCTTGGGACAAATGGGGCTGAAGCCATCTTGCTGAGTTTGCACCAGCCCAGTATTTGGTAAGAGGTAACTGGATGTGCAATGGGGAGCTTTGAAAGGAGCAAGAAGTTCAGATGCCCACACTGGGATGGTGGCCAGCTATTGCAGCCTTCCACAGGTGGAAACATCTGCAAAGGGCATTTCCCACAGTTAGACAATGTTGTCGGTGCTATGAAATTCTTTTATTTGTGAAAAAAGAAAGAAAGTAAAGAAAGTAAAGTGCAGTTGTGGTGTACAACAGGTGCTGGCATTGCTTTAGAGGAGGTATAGTCAGGTTTCTGTGAAGGAGAAGAGCCTGGTAGTGACTTGTGACTAAAAAGTGAGCACTTTTTCATTTTTAATATGAAATTAGGCACTATCCAGCACTGAATATCTAAATAATATCAACAGCCAGAAAATAAATGTATAAATTGTTATCTAGCTGAAGCTAGATTTTTCTGCTGGTACGTCAGGAGCTGGATTAGTCCCAGGGCAGCACAGAGGAAACCGAGAGGACAGGGAGCTTTGCAGGGACTCGCATCCAGATAGAGAGAGGAGAACCTGCTCAGCTGGAGCTCAGCGGTACCGCCATGCCACCGAAATGCTGGACGCCAACTCACACGTACTGCACTTCCCAGCTGGGGAGATGCTTTGTCTTAATCTCACTCTGAGTTCTATCAGAAGCCACTGCCGGAGAGATGCGAATAAAGCCGGCGTTCGCGCTGCTGGAGATGTGAAGCTGTGTTTCAAAGGCTGCCGCCCCTCTCTGCGAGCCCCCTGCGAGCCGCAGCCCCGGCGCGGAGCTGGGCTGGGCGGTGAGCGGGCTCCGCTCCGTGCCGCCGGCGGTGGGGGCGCGGTGGGGGCTCGGCAGGGGAGCGGTGGGGGCTCGCCGGGAGCGGCGGCCCCTCCTGGCCGGGGCCCGCGGGCAGCGTGCCCGCTCTGCCTCGGGAGCGGCTGCGGAGCGTCCTCAGAGGCTCCAGTTACTTTTATGCTGGGTGTTCCCCATCGGCGCGAAGCATTTTTTCCTGCAGCTAGGAAGGACCAAGCTCTTCCCTCAGCTCGAGGTTAATCATCTGCTTGCAATTAACCTGTGACCTCCCCCGCCCGCGGCCGGGGCAGCGCTGCAGCTTTAACGCGGGCGCTGGGAGCGGCAGGGGGACAGCAGCGCCCGCTCCAGCCCCGCCGCCGCCGCCGATCCCGAGCCGCCGCCTGCCATGGGGAGCCGCAGCCTCCTGGCCGCCCTCCTGGCCGCTGCCCTCACCGCCCTCCTGCCGCTTCCCGCCGCCTCTTCGGCCCACCGCAAGCTCCTGGTGTTTCTGCTCGACGGCTTTCGCTTCGACTACATTGATGACAGCGAGCTGGAGGGTCTGCCGGGCTTTCGGGACATTGTGAACATGGGGGTGAAGGTGGATTACATGACCCCAGACTTCCCCAGCCTCTCTTACCCAAATTACTACACACTGATGACGGGTGAGTACTTGTGTTTCTGTGCTGTGATGCTCCTCAGAGCTGCCAGCTCCCCGTGCCAAGGTGGAAGGCAGCTCCCTGTGACTTTTTCTTCCACAGAAGATATAAAAATAACCCAAGTCGTGCTTTTAGCTGCGAGTTTAAAAGCACTGTGGCATTACAGCCCAGAATTGTTTCTCTGAAATGTGTTCCAAATTTGAATATGCCACCTGGAACTAATTGTTTAAGTTCCCTTTTGCTCATCCAAGGTGTAGCTGGGTCCCTACCTGCTGCCACCTCAGCATCATGGCCAGCTTGCCTAGTGCAAGCACCAAGGAGGCTACTGCACGTATACAGAATAGAGGAACAACTGTGACTGTGAACAACATGGGAAATGAATACAGAGACTGCTCAGGGGCTTTAATAAAAATGCACGTGAACCAAGTGTGGCTACACTAAGAACTTACTTTCAGTCAGCAGGTCTGTTTTGGCAAGTTCAGCATTAAATTTCTTTTTAAACTTAGTAGATTTTTTGTTTTCTTAACTTTGCTACAAGTCCTCATATCTGTAATAATTCAAAATAGCCAAATGGAAAAACAGGATTTTTGCTTTTCATCCTCTGCAGTTTTTCAGAATGTCCAGGGGAGGCTTTCAGAAAATTGAGAGGACAGTCATAGTTTTCATGATGCTGATTTGCTTTTAATCTTATGTGGAGGACACATGATTACAGTGACACTAGGAAGGTGCAGAGAGTAGAGCTGGGCCAATTCCTTCAGAGTCAGACACCAATGAAGCAAAAGTTGAATAAAAAAAAACAGATCCCAACAAAACAGGTTTGGTTTTGTTTTGTTTGTTTGTTTTTTGTTGTTGTTGGTTTGGTTGGTTTTTTTTTTTTCCCCTGGAGTTTCTACTTGGATTTTTCTCTGGAGTTAATAAATAAGCAGGAGTTTCCAACCAATGAGGAGGTGTAAGAAAATCTATCCTCTCCTAAGGTATGTGGCATCTTCTGCTATTCTTGGAACAATGCAGTGCCCAGTGATTCATATACTGCTTGCTGGGAAAGCAAATAGCTGCCATTGTAAGACAAAAATCTGACATCAGTTGTGCCCAGTTTGTTTTGAAACTGCTTAACCCCTTCCTCCCTCTCTCTCTCTGAAGAGAAACACTCTTCTCTTGCTCATCTCTGATCAGAGAAGAGTATAAAACCACAACAGGGTTGGTTTTGATTCTTTTTCATTATTTGCTGCAAATATATGAATGCAGTATAAATGTCGTGACAGAAAACAGAGGTGTTCCACTCCAGGACACGTTCTTCAAGTGTACATAGGCAAACCGACCTAACACTTCATAGGTGCGAAAAAAAATTGGATGGAGCTGTTAAAGAAAAAGAGTGAGTGACATTTCACTCCTAACCACATTTAGTCATCATTCCTGTTAAGTGTGATACATAAAGTGAAGTCTATTATCAGTCTTTTGAAGAGTTTTGAAAACCTCCTACTTTGTACTCACAAAGAAGTTTTGTTGTAAGACATGAAACACCACTACTGGACTTTTCATATTTTTAGAAGAGTCCTGCACCTCAATCTGAAGCAATAAGGGAGTCTGTGAGACGAAACTCAATATTCTTGCAAGTCTCCCAGACTTTATGATAGGAATATCAATGCAAATACAATTTTATTGCAAATAGCAATTCACCTCCCTAACGCATGAGTCACAGTAGTATTAAGTAGGTCAGGAGCCAACTGAGGACTACGTTTAGGTGATGAACATTGCCCAGAGAAAGATCTAAGTCTGCCCTTGAGCCCCTGGGGTGTTAGTTAACCCCATGACTGTGTCTTGGCATGACAGCAGGGTAAATCCCATAGCTGCACTGTTCTTACCCTTTGGGGCCATGGTGCCATTTCCACTGAGATTTTATGGGATAGTGGGGTTAGGAGTGCAGAGCATGTGACAGATGTAGTGTTAAGCTGTGTTCAGTCTGCATCCATTAAATTTGCAAAGCTGGGACAGGTTTTGGAGACAATTCAGCATGGCAGGGTGACAAAAGCATCATGCCACAATGACCTGCTTAGGGAGTGGCAAGCTACTGTTTCCCTGGTACTGCTGTAGGAGTATGGGGAAGCTTTCATCACATCTCACCAGCCATGCAGCCCCTCTGCTGCAGGCAGACACAACTGTAACTGCTTTTATTTCTGTTTGTGACTGGGATGTCTGGGAGTTAAATGCTGCCATTTCTTCTGAGAAATCTGGAACAAATTATTATTCGTGTCCTGTCCTACACCACTGTTTCAGGAAATGCTAAGAAAATCACATTTTAACTTCCAAAACATTGTCTTTGTCTTTGTAGTATATTGGAGTCTTTCAAATCAGTTTAAGAAATTGCACATTCCCACCCCTGGCTTGTTCATGATATCCCACTTTGGTTTTTTTGTTTTGTTTTGATAAAGACTTATGTCCCTTCTTTCTCTACTCATTCACAAGGCATTATGGCTCCATGTCCATCCAGGAGCATTCATGGCTGCCAGGTCTTGGACAACATGTGCATAGAAGTGTTGTAGTTTGTGTGTATCCGACTTGCCTCTGTTCATTCTTGTGAGCAAAGCCTTTCCCTTCACCCCACATCCATGCAAGCTTCATGACTCCAGAGCAGTTGAGTTGTTACCAAATGAGAGAAGTTCTCCCTCGTTCCTGTGGCTTTGGAGGAGGACAGGACTCTGCCCCTCAGATACCATCACCACTGGGACAGGTCAGTCTCCTCAGACATGAGCTCACCTCCTCCTCCTGCCCAGACCCGCAGGCAGAGGTTGTGGAGATCAGCAGCACTGGCCCCAGTGCTTCTCAGTGCAGATGCCAAGCAGATGCAATCGTAACTGTTGACCAAAAACCACATATCTAAAAGCAACTAACTCACCTATGCTAATGAGAACCTCACCCCTTTCTGCTGAGACGAGGTGTTGGGTGAAGCACTGACACAGCAGGACAAACAGGGTCCAGCCTGGTGAAATTTTGGAAGGAAAGCATGGGAGGGAGGTGACTTGCTTGTGGTCATGCAGTGCTGCAGGGCTATGGCAGAGCTCTTCATGGGTCCCCCTCCTGCTGCTGTTAACCTGTGAGAAGATACTTGCTGGAGCTTCCCCAAGGCACACAGAAAGCCTCAGCCCAAAGCCCAGAGCCTGCTTAGAGGTCTTTTCCTTTCCTACCCCAACTATGAGAAAGAAAACCAGAGCATAGAAAAATGTAAAATCACAAAGTCATTCAGAGTTTGGGATGAAGCTCCAGTCTTCCTGCACCCAGGGCACAGCATCAGAACTGCTATTTGCTTGAAGAAGTGTCAAACAAGATCCAAATCAGGGCTGGTGCAAAGGGATCTCACTGACAAGCAACCAGAGAAGCTGTTTTGTTGCAAAAACCTGGTGCTGTGCAAGGTAGCTCAAAGATGTGCTAGCTTAAAACCCAAATCTTTGAAAAGCAGTCTTCTCTAGCAACTTCCAGTATGCCGTGTTTCTTAGTATTGGCTTCTACTGTGGCAGAAAGACTTGTTTTTAGGTGGTTGGGTTGCTCTCTGAGCTGCTAGACTGAATCCTACCTGGTGTGCTGGCTCTCCATGGTGCAGTTACAATATTGCAATTGTTGACCTGAAAAACATGAAATGGAGAATTAGGTAAAAGGAGATGTTGCAGCTGTGACAGAGCTTTTGCAGGACTCTTTGTGGGCTTGGCAAGGGAGGTAAGAAGGAGTCCAAATACATCTGTTCTAAAAGGCTCCCTCAATCATACCATGTGCTGTTTGTTTTGGAAAGGAAGGAATTAAGACCACAAACCATCTTGGGTTATTGTCCTGTGGGGAGTTTTTAATTTTGCCCTTTCCCTGCTGTGGCCTGGCTCTGCAGGGAGCTCTCATGCCAAGTTCAGTGGAAAGTCTGAGGTCTCCCCTGTAAGCACTGCAAGCAGGAGTTACTGCTTCAGAGCACTTCATGCCACATCTGTCAAGAAAAGCTGCTCATGCTCTGGTTGGGTCTCCCTTACCTGACAACCTGCAGGTGTTGGAGGGGTGATGAAGGACTCCCTGCAGCCCAGCTCTCCTGGAGTCTCCAGCTGAGAGCACTCAGTGGTACCTCACACTTCCAGCCAGCATAAACATGAACAGAGAGTATCATATCTGAGATAGAAATCCAGAAAGGATTTCTTTTCCAAGATCATAACTAGAAATGAAGTCTTTCTGGCAGGTCTTCCATGTGGATGTGCCAGCTGCCTGGTCAGCTGTGCAGCCCCACATCCAAGAGTCATATTTCACTTGGCCTCCATGGAAAGCAAAGGGAGCCCCTGATTGCAGAGATGGGTGGGAAACTGTTTAGAGAGGAGCCAGCAAGGAGCCTCCATGTGCCTCTTTGGACAGGACCTGATCTTAAATAAGTGGGAGAGGGGCTGTGAGGTCCCCTGAAGCTTGAGGGGTGAAGGAAAAGGTAGACTAGAGGACATTTCAGTCTCCCACACCCAGAGTGAGGGCTGTGGCCTTTGCAGGTGTGCCCAGACTCACTCTAACACAGTGATGACACATTTGGGCGTTGTCTAAAATACAGGGGTGGTGTGTGGTGTTTTCTCAGCCACTGCAGCTCACCCCTACATTTGCCATGACCTCTTCCTCTGCATAGCAGTAGGGAATGGGGTGACATGGCAGAGCTCCCACGGAGAGATGACATCAAGGACTCTGCCAGACTGAAGATTTCACCCGTCTTCCATGTTTCAGCAATCTTCCCTTCACTCCTCAGTCCTGATGTTGGCACACTTAAGTGCTGAGGGGCTTTGGTGGGTGATGCCAAAGTCTAATAAATAATCTACATCTATTCTCCCCTGAGCACAGCAAATCAGCATATACTGCACCCCATTTACTCCATGTTTTCTGGGAGAAAATACCCTTTGGGCTCCCAGCCCTGGAATCCCTTGCAGTCTGGCTGATGTGCACACATAGTCGTATATTCACTGTTTACTGTGAGAGGTTTCCTGATTAGAAGTACAGCAGCTCCAGGCTCCTTCCACCCAGCACCTGAAAGAGCCCAGCCTGGTGATGGTTCTAGTGGATGCCTCTTTTCTGCTGCACAGTTAATGGCATCTTGACTCCAGCCTTGTCCAGAAAAGGATGCTGACAATTTCTGTTCAGCAGTTAAGCAAGTTCTTAATTATGTAAGCGATACCTGCATGTTTTCTGAGGCATAAAAAATGGAAGGATAGGAGTACAACAGGGTAGTTTGTTACATACACATGAACTAAAACTATCTTTACTTCACTGTCCAAGCTTAGAAAAAATCCAGAAGGACACAAAGTGCACAATGAGTGACAAGGGAAAATGACTTTTTCTTCTTGGTCCTCTCAAACAGCTACAGATGCCAGCAGCAGCAGAGATTTAAAAAATTCTGTTTGTGACATAAAGCTCTGAAATCAAGTCTCTTCCTGTTCTTGGATTCGTTAGCTTTACATTTCTAAATTTCTGTGTTGGGAAGCAAAAGAGCATGAGCTGTGGTAATTCTGTTAACTGACAGAGAAAGAGTACTATCCCAGCAAGAACAGGCTGGAAAAGATAGTAGGAATCAGGAGGATTTTCTTTTTCACATTCTTCCTCACTTTGTTTACTCACCAGCTGCAGAAAGGCTGCTATGCCAAGTGTCAAGATTTTTCTCTTTCTCACACAAAATATTGCAAAATTTGGTGTTTGCTTTCTACCAGTTAAAAAATGGAAACACTTCTAAAATGTAGAATAGAAAGTTTTTTTCTAACTCAAGTTCACGATGCTACAAATTAAAATACAGAGTTATTTCCTCCTTATTAGCTACAATCTCACAGCTCACAACTAGTGTACCTACTGCCAGCTGTTAGCTAAGTAGACATTCACATATCAAGATATCTGTTAGCCCAAAGCTGAAGTCACTGCCAGAGGCTCATCCTCTGTCTAACAATGCAGGCAGCAGCTTTGTCTATCGTTCTGCCCAGTGCTTGGAGCTTCAGTGCCCTCCAGCCACACCCAGCTCTGGGGGTTCAGGGGGTCTCAGAGTGGTCCTTGAGCCCACCACAATTCAGAAGAATAATCAACAGCCTGGAGTCCTGGCTCTCCAGAGACACAAGACCTGACTTCCCACACAAGAAAGCATCTGCAAATCCTCAGCTGGATGATTTATTAGCAATTTTTGTGCACCCCAGCCCTGGCCCCATGAAGAAAGCATTGAATTAAGAGTTTCAAGCTGTACTAAATGAATCCCCTTTAGGGGAAAAAAATCGTGCTGTGCATAGCAGAGTTTTTTGGTTGTTTTTTTTTTTTCTGTGATTTTTGATGTGATTCTGGTTGAATTGCAAAGTTTTGCCTGACACAGGCTAAGGTATTCATGCTTTGGCTTTGTCTGATGTTAGAGGTCATAAAAATTTGGAAAGACTTTACCAGCAAACTCCTTTGGAACATTAATTGTCCATGCAAGTACTGTTTTTACTTGGGGGTCTGCAGATGGCAGGGCCACTTTGCCCAGGGCAGCATTCCCCTGAGACTTCTCATGAGCTCTGGCCTTCTCCAGGCTACTTAGGGTTTAGCGCATGGGTATAGTTTTTACCCTGTTGTCTTTCTTGTCAAAGCAGACCAAGTGAGACCCATCAGGGGAGCAGCAGAGCAGTGCATATATCAAAGCTTCCTGGGGACAGCAACTGCTATATCTGCTCCAGAACAGGAATATGGTGCTGGTGACTTTTAAGTCCTGCTTTCTTCATCCTTATGGGAGGCAACATGAGCAGAGCAGCGCATTTCCCAAAGCAAGTCATCCAGCTGTTTGCATGGAGGAACTTAACTCTTCCCCAGATTGTATAGCCCTGTGGCAGCCTGTGCTTGCATCTGCCCCCCTGACCCTTGTCCGGGGACATCATGGTGGGACATGAGCGGAAAGGTCTCACCATAGCGGCAAGGCATATTTATAATATTGCATAGTACATTTAGCTAAATGCATGTACTGATGTTCACCATCAGATTGTGGTACCTTTGCTGCACTGGCTAATACACACACTGTGGGTTCTCTGATAAATCCCATTGGCTCAGTGCAGAGATGGCAAATGTCCCAGGAGCACACACACTGGTTTCCAGATCTCACACGCAGCCAGGGCAGGGTGCACAGCACTCAGTGTTACTGTGCTGCTGCTGTGGGTGGCCCAGTGGCTGTGTGTTCTGCTGGCTTTTTAAATTTCGTCTTTCTTTTGCAGAGATTCATTTGAATGCTGACAAAAGTGCCTGGAGACATGGGAATGTGCTTCAGACAAATGCTGTATGAAGTGTAGTGTCCAAGTAAGCTGTAGCATGCAGACTTGCAAATGCTTTTGCTGGCTCTCCTCCAGAAGGATACAGCAGTTATCATATTCTTGGGAACTATACCCTCTTTGTTTTTCTCTGTTGCTTGAGGAAGGAGTTATTTTTACTACAATTACAGTGAGTTTAAATAGTGATATCTGTATGCTGAAATTGCTTTCTGCCCTGTTTCTATTTTTGAAACTCTTAAGATAACGTTTGATTACAGAGGAAAGCTGCAGTAATGGACGAAGTAATACATTCTGAGTGTTATGGTGACTCTCTAACACCATGTTGCTATTTTGATAATGATTCAAAAGAAGTACACCAAGGTAATTCTCTTAGGCTGGAGAAAACAAGTGAAAATGGGATATAAAGAAAAAGTGTTGTATGGGTGACCCAAAAGAAACTTGAGAATTGGCCTTAATTCTGTGTACGAGTATCCTGGGGGGAGGGGGCAGGGGCAGAAATTCCAGTTATTCCAGGGCTTTTCAATCTAGTGAGCAAGGCTTGGAATAGCCAGGGTTGAAGATTAACAAAGGTCAAAAATAAAATTAGATATCAGGCATACTTTTAAACATTGTTAACTGATGACAAATATCAGAAGGAGCAACCAAAGGAAGAGGTTAATTGCTTGATTATTGATGTCTTCCAAGGAGGTCTAGGGTCTTTCTGAGACACAGGCCTCAGGTAAGCAGACAGGAATGGCATTAACTGGTCATGTCTTTTGATGTGTTGCTCACCTGATCTTTTCTGACCCTGTGAACCAGGGATGTCTGCAATGAAAACTGATGCCTTATAATCTTCTAGGCCTCTTTTTCTACAGTAAGAAAAGGGTTTGGAGTCCATAGAAAATTGAGCTAATCTAACATGGAGAACAGAACACTGTCCTCTGTATTAGTTCAAACAGTTAATTAAATTTCCCAGCAATACTACAAAGAACAATCTCCAGTCTCTTCCTTAAAAAAGTGGACAAACAGCAGACCTTAAGTCCTATAGGCTCAGTTGCAGCTAGAGTTCATTAATTCTATATGAAGTCTACACTATACATCATACAGATCCCTAATATGTAGTTTTCACACTGATAGAGCTTCAGCACTGACCTGTAAGTTTCCCAGGTTGGCACAAATTGCCTGCTGCAGTTTATCAGGTTGATAGCTGCTTAGGAATACGTGGACTTCAAGAAGCTGAGGTTGTCCTGTAAATTGCACTGCTGTGCTTTTGATGCACTGTAGAGACCTCCCTTCTATCTCTTTTGAGACTTACAGAAAAGAGAGCACGTGGCAGCCTGAAGGGAACAGATCACTGCCCATCCAATGCACCAGTTCTCCTCTATTAAACCTGTTTGGGTTAGTGTGATAAGTATTGACTACCACAAACTGGGACCACTTTTCTCCTCTGGGAAGGAGGAAATGTTCTGTGTAATTGAAATACTTTTTAGTAGGGAAGGAGAGTTCAAAATCCATTTCAAGATCACATGACCCCAAAGTATACAGAGTCCTCTGCTTGAAATGACATCTTTTCAGAACAAGAATACCAAGGTTATTTCAGGTCTGATCACCGCCCTCAGGCTCAAAATAATCAAAGCCTGTTATCTGGATCCCTGCAATAACATGACTCATCAGGTAATGAGGACAGTGTCTATCATATGCTTCAGTCATTGCTTTTTAAGATATGTAAATAAGGAACTTCAAGTACAACTTATTCTTCAACATTTCTCTTCTCATTTCTGTTAATTCATCTTCAGAATAATTATTAAAATATAGCATCTTATCTTCTGACAATTACAAGAAGTAGACGATATCTCTCAGTTATTATATACTAGTTTCTTGTAATATGAAGTTGCCCAAGAGTCCCTCAGTACAGTAAGAGGCCTGAACATGTCTAATGAAATTATTTCTGTGCCCACAAGCAAGAACAAAGCATGATGATTACAAGAAAAACAAAGAAAAATGAACAAAAATGGAAAGTAAAAGTAACATATAAATGCATTTGCCTAGTTTTTGCCTGTTTGCAGAAAACCAGTGTGCCCTATGGATAAAGGAAGAAGAAATGCAAGTTTCTCAATCTTTGTTCTATGTTTCTAGATTATGCTCTTATCACTTTCTGTTCACAGCTTCCCACAGCCCTCTGGTTGTGAGTGCTGATAGGTACCTTAAAATGGCCTCAGACTTGGCAGGTGTTGGGTGTGTAGAAGGAGCCAGGTGTCAGCCAAACATATGGCACCTGTGGGCTGCTGCTGACAGAGTCTGTGTGTGGGGCTGGGTTTGAAATGTTGAGCAGGACATGGGGTGCAAGGTTTGTTTCTTCTGGCCTCAGCTGTCTAAAATTTGGCTTCCTGAAGCTGAGAAAAGGCTACCAATAACTGAGAGCGTATGCACCTCCAGACACCTGAGATGCCTATCTTAGGGTGGCATGAATTGCTTTCTAGACATGACTCTTCTTATCTGATTGTGAAGGGAACACAGGGGCTGACAAACTTCAGCAACTGACTTTTGGTTGTCTGATCTGGGGGATTTAGTAATCAAACTGGAGCACTTCAGTGAAAGGTAAGAATCAGGGAGATTTTATGAATGGTTGCAAGGTGAGAGATCCTGGAATTCAAGACAGAGCTTTTCAGCTGATTTGCTGGATGATCCAGTAGTAGCAGTGGTGGTGCTGCCAGCATCCTTCTCCTGAGGAGCACCAGTCTGATTGTGCTGCTTTTTTCTCCACTCTCGAAGGTCGCCACTGCGAGGTCCATCAGATGACTGGAAACTACATGTGGGACCAGAAGGCAAATGTATCATTTGATATTGGTGTGAATAAAGAAAGCCTGCTGCCTCTCTGGTGGAATGGATCAGAGCCTTTGTGGGTCACAATGATGAAAGCTAAAAAGAACGTTTCCATGTACTACTGGCCAGGTTAGTATGTGAAGAATTACTACAATGCACCTTGACATCTGAGCACTCCATATGCTGTAGGAATGGCTCTCTAATACAGTTCTGAAGTACAGATAGGAATTTTATGTGTTTTACTAACCAGACATAGAAATGAATTAGCTTTTCTTTGGTCATGATAATTTGCATATGCTGAGAAAGGAGAAGACTGAAGTGTCACTAGAGTCAGCTTTCCACTAAATGCTAACTTCAGGAGGGTGCTTTCTTGAAAAGCATTCCCTCCTCCATCAACTGCTTTTTCTTCTTGCCCACCTGTAACTTCTGCTATGCCGAGTGGTTGCTCTGTGGATGATTCACGGACCAATCAAAGTTAAATAATAACCACCCTCCCTCAATGCTTCTTTAGTTTTAATCTGGAAATTTAGTAGCTGATTGCTGAAGATGATCTTCTCTGTGAGGACAAAAAAATCCAGCTGAAAGCAAAGCATCCTTGTCCTCTGGTCCTCCTTCATTGTTAATTCATCTGTGGTCCCAGTTGGTCTGAGACTGAGACATTCATTTGGAGGGACTTGGCCTTTCTGTTCCTCATTTGTTAGATACTGGACCACTGGAATGACTAGGGATGTGTAATAATGAGTCCTTTTTAACAAACAGAAGTATTGTAACCCCTTTAGGCTATACATTTAGGGACTCACATGGAAATAGGTGTTCCAGCTGAGCAACCAGACCAAATCCCTTGCAAAGCACCCAGATTCTCAACTTTTTTACTTTCTTACTGCTGCCTACCCTAAGCAGTCTGCAGATATCCTCAATGTGCAAGCGCAGGCTGGAGGACCAGAGAGCTGTTAGAAGAGCTGTACTGAACACAGCCAGTGCCAGCAGGGCAGTGGCAGCTGACTCACGCCATGGGCTCCTGGCCAGCTCATCTCTGCATCCCAATGCACGTGTGCCTGGCCACAGTCTTTCCATGCAATGTGGCTAAGGGCGTCCTGGCAAAAAGCCCACGATTCTAAGGGATGGGAAGAAAGAGTGAACCAAGATGAAAAACATTGAAAAGCCATCCAGAGTGTTTCTACAGTACTGAAAGGCAAAAAGGTCTGAGGGTAACAATATTGCCTTATGGACTCAGAGGCAGTCAAAGAGTTTACATCAGCCCTGAAAAAAGGCTGCTTCCTACTGAAGATGCCTCAAGTGATCTAAGAACAAGGCAAATAGTAGGATATAGAAATTATACAAGAATGTAGGAATTCTTCTAAAAATTTACAAAAATATCTCTTTCTGTAGATTATTCATTTTTAACTACTATTGTAATTGCTCTCAATAGGTATAATTATGTACTGAATAGATGTAACAGCCTGCAGAGAGTTGCTGAAATCCAAAAAACCAGTATCACGTTCTATGAAGTGCCTTTGGACTTCGCCTAGATTCTTCATGTTGCTCTTTGAGCAGTGTTTCCCAGGGACAAAACATATGAGGTGGATACATATGTATCCCTATACATATATGTATACTCTTCACTCTGCCTGCAATTTCTAGCAGAAAATTGCAAGGAACAAAAGAGAACCCCTTTCCCCAGTGCTTACACTCCCAAGTGTATGCACTGAACTCTCTTATGACACAGAGGGGAATTTTGCATGGATTTGGCATTTTAGCTGTGGACCGTGACATCTGACTCTGTCTATCCTTAATTATTTATCTGTGATGGCTGACCTTTGGCAAAGCCATCAGTGCTCCAGTTCAGCAAAAGCTTGAAGCACATGTTTATTTTAAGGGTACTCGTGGTCTCAAAGGACACATTGGCCTTAGAGGGTCGGACACAGGAAGCAGAGTGAAATGTGGAACTACTGAACTAAAATACTAGGCTGTTGGGCTGCAGTAGGACTTCACGTATAAATGGGGTGAACAGAAGTCACTTCAAATGCAACAGCATTTCTTGCATTTTCCCCATATGATTTTTTCCCAAGCATTTTCTTGTTCCATAGCAAGGACAAAATCCTTTCTAAAAATTCTATAATTTTAAAGCTTAAATTCTTAACAAGCCATTTGAATGGGGAGCAATACCAAACAAAATGAAAATAAAACCCAAGATTTAATAACAAAGGTGAGTAGAGGTCCCACAGGCATTTGCACTGCATATGATCT
Source organism: Pyrgilauda ruficollis (assembly GCF_017590135.1). NCBI lineage: Eukaryota > Metazoa > Chordata > Aves > Passeriformes > Passeridae > Pyrgilauda > Pyrgilauda ruficollis. The sequence continues at coordinate 15,377,708 of NW_024526599.1, read as the reverse complement.
GCTATTAGTGATTAGCTTTCCAGTCTAAAGATAGATACACTGCTGCTTAGTAATGAATCATGCAATTATGATAAAGACCCAAACTGGAAAAGTTTGGGAAACTCTTAATAGGAACTGCAATATATAGCCAAATTCATCACACTTTGTTCTGGAAGATGCTATTTTCTCTTTAGCTATCAGTAAAGACAAACAAGATCAATGAACCATAGCAGGAATGCATTGGAAATGCCAGAGTGCTGATTGCCAGGATTAACTTTTACCAGTGTCATTTCCTCCTCAGAGCCAGTTCCAAGATTTGCAAAGTCGGAACCCAAAATCTGCTGCTTCATTTTCTTCCCTATGTTCCTCTCTCATGTGCAGTCACTGCCTAAAGAAATAAAATCCAGACCCCAGCACACAGGAACACAGAACAGGAGAGCTCTCGGATGCAAACAATCACACAGCTTTATCTGTGAGCCTAACATAAACCCAGCAAAGACAACTTATGGACAGAATGCATCTGAGATCTCATTATTCTAGAAGCAGAGGAGCCAAACTATCGCCATGCTGGGAGTCCCAAACACCACTTCTGCCAAAACATAAGGCCTTGCCTTGTAGGGATGTTTTTCTCCTTTCTTCATGCTCTGTGTGGGGTGAAAGGCACAGCCTCACACCCAGGTTGCCTGTCCAAAGCATTGCAGGTGGAGAATGCCCAGAAGAGTGCAAGAGCATCCTGGTCAAAACCTGACCAGGACCACTGTCCTCACCCTCAGCCCAGTAAGTGGCATCATCCCAGATGCTCAAGCTCCTTCATTTTCCAGCAGCCCCTGCAACTACTTCAGCTGAAGTGCAGTGAGAACTTCTCTAAATACTGAAATGAGGGACAGAGGGGGGAAGAAAAAAGACTCTAAACTCAACTTTTTCCATTTAAACATAATATTTATCAGACCATGCAGCTAGTCTGGAAAGTTTTCAAAATCTTCTGTTATGACGTGAAGTGTCCAACTGTTAAATAAATGTTTAGAAATGTAATTTAAAGCTGGCAGAGATTCAGGTCTCCATGTCAGATAGATAAAGAGGGGTTTATCACTCTGAAAGAAGTCCTTATTCCTGCTCCAGTAGTTCAGGTTTTTAAATAAAAGTTTAGCATCATACAAAACTATGCAAAGGTATCTAGCATTACATCTTAGTAAATACAGCTTAACTATTTGTAGTTTAACCGAGAAAAACTTAGCATTCCCTTTGGCTGCCTCCAAATCTGTTAAAATTTTTTTTCCCATAATATCTAAAAGAGAAAATTTACCATCTATCCTGGCCTCTTCCAAAATGAAATTTAAATATTAAAGGGTCATCATAGCCAGTATTTTGGACTTGTAATAAGCCTTAACATTGAAAACCCTAATTTAAGTTCTATCCATCATAGAAGCTAAAAAAAAAAAAAAAAAAAAGGAAAAGGAAGCTCTTGGTGTCTAAATGTCTTGGATTTCAAATGGTACTGTCAGTGAACTGCACACTTGAAGACTACTATTTCATGGCCAAAATGATTAAATTATTTCTAATTGTTGCTACCCTGTAGTATTTTACGTCATGCTCATCATTTGACAATCTAGAAATAGCAAAGATAGCTCAGAAACTAAAATATCCAGATTCCCAAGAGGTTAATGCTCCCAGTTAAAATTATCTCATGAGTAATTCTGAGGAAAGTTATTTGAGAAAATTACAATCTGATGTCAGTATCTGAAGAAAAAATAGGCAAAATGATCATATTAGTCACTGGCTATGAGCAGTTATCCAGCTGAAGTTAAACACAAGGTATTTTAACAACTTTGCAAAAGCATTCTTAACTTCTTTCCTGGTTTTGGAGACAATATTGAACCAGACTCAAGTATGAAAAGAGAAATTGGTTCCAAAGTTTCAGTTCAGTCCTGAAATGCTAGCAAAGCCCACAGAGGACAACTGCATCCCCGCTAGCATCTGAGGTAGCTGAAAGCCCTTGTTTTGCTGCTGGTAGCACTCAGGACATCCTACAAAAGACTGGATCTCTGTGCCCTCAGGGTAGGGGACTTGCTGGGTATGACTTTAGGCCATTCATGGAATACATTTTTCTGATGATTTGGTTCAGTATCAGCATGGACCTATCTCTGCTGCACAGTGTAATTTCTTGGGGATGCTGTTTGCAGATGTATAGGAGTTTTATTGTGGGGTGATCTAGACAGTCAGTTCTTGTCACGTAATCTGCTGGCTGTTTATCCAGGCTGCAAACAACTGTCATGGTGGATCATGGTGGAGAGGTGAACACTGAGGTATTTTCATGCAAAAAGTGGAAGATTAAATCATACGTTTGGGGCAACAGGGGAAGAATGAAAAGTAAGCACCATCCCACAATTTTAATAGAAATAAAAATTAGATATAGCTTCAAGAGTAGGCAAATGTGTTTTTACAGGAAAATAAATCCGTTGACTACATTTGATGTTTATTATTGCAAATAATTAATTAATCATAACAGATGGGGTTCCTTGAAACACACAAAGCATGTGCAGACCTGGAAGCTGCTACCACAGGCGAAGAGACTGAATCTGTCATGTGTGCTATGGCCCTTTAACTTTTAGAAAGGATAATTTCCATCTGATTTATCTGGCTTTCTGCAAATAATTTTTTAAGGTTTTAAAAATTTCCTAAGCTTAAACATGTAAGTTTTTCTAATTTTTCACTCCTGAACTATCACGTCAGAAGACTCCTAGCCAGCTTGGCCTGTGAGCAGTGTGCTTTTCCCCTGCATCCCAGTACTGCACCTGAGTGATGTGAGCTCATGGGAGCTGAGATGCAAGACTGACAGACTCACTTTATGGAGTGTCCCAGTAAGCAAACCTCTGTAAATCACCTCTGATAGTAGCTCCGCTTGCTCTAGGGCCCTCTCTGTACTTACACCTTCGTCTCACACTCCAAGCAACAAGTCAACATATGACAATCCTTAATGCATTTCACTTTCCTCCCAAAGGAGAAGCAGAGGGACCCAGATGTACAGATTCAGGCTTTGGCTTAGAGTTGCCTTTTTGACCAGACTGTGTTGCTGTATACAGAGACCATTTTGCAAAAGCTGTTTTGTTTTTTTTTTTTTTTTTGTTGTTGTTTTGTTTTGATTCCTCCTTGTGCCCCTTGTTTTCTGATGTATTTCTGAATACACCAGAAAACATCTAACTGTGATGGGAGGACTCTGGGGTTCTGGAATGATAATTTGCATTGATCCAGTGTGTCTGGAAGCATACTTCTTTTAAATATTAATATTATTCAGCAGCATAGTAACTGGAGAGCAAAAGGGCAAAGAAACCTCACAAAAACATGTTTTTCTATGTTCAGGGCCATGTTCTCCTGTAGGATTTGTTGCCATAAATTTTTAGGCCACAAAACAGACTTTATTTTGCAAGAAAGGCTGCAAGTTACCAAGAGAGTTAATTGGTTTACACTGTTTTAATAAGACCTCCTGGGAAACAGATGTAATAGTGGAGAGCCAGTATCACATAATAAAATACAGTTTATAGAGGATATTGCAATATGATACAATGTGCCTAACTGGAAAGTATTTGCTGATGTTTCAGAGAACAATATCTAAATCTATTATGTTGGAAGCCTGGAAATGAGGCTACATGGCTGCAAAAGTTAAAATATAAACAAGCTGGTGATTTAGGTGGAAATGGTCTGCCACAAGGGAATCAAGCATTTTATTATGGGCAGGTCACACAGAGACCTTCCTTTTAGAGAGGGAAATAAAAGGGTCCAATGTACAGTTTGCTACAAGCACTTGTCAAACCAACCTCTCTCCCCTTTTCCCTTGCCAACCACATGGTTTCCTGCAAGGAAGGCATAAGGTAAGTAATGTCACAGGGAATTTACAGACCTGAACTTGCACACCAGAGTGTGAGGTCTGTGATCAAGGTGAAATAGCAGAGCTTACCACATTTTTTGCTCGTAGGTTGCGAGGTGGAAATCCTTGGAGTCAGACCAAGTTACTGCCGCGAGTACTTCAGTGTCCCAACAGACAAAAACTTTGCAGATGCCATCAGCGATGCCCTCGAGTCTCTGTGGTATGTCACTAGATTTTTGCAGTGTGGGGTTTCTTCTCTCTAGGACAAATCTTTGGATTTACTATCAGGGAAATTTTCAGGAATGAGCTTCCAGGTATGAAAATGAGGGCCAAGAGTGCTTTATAGTATCATCATAGAAACAACACTGTAACAGAAATAGGTCCTTACATTAAGAGTAGAGGGAAAGATGTGCTCCTCTGTTTCTGTGTAGGCTGCAACAGGAGGAGACATCCTGACTTAACTGCTTGTAATTTGCTGTTTCAAACAACTTCAGGATGAGCCTGTGCATGTCTATTCCTGCAAGAAAAGGCTTTGAAATGCTTGTATTAGAGAGAGAATTTGGAAATTCTGAAATTCAGCTCCAGTCACTTGTTTATGAGACTGATGCTTTGGCTTTTTCTTCATTTTAGAACATCTCAGGCCAAATATTTTTGGAGAGGGCATTAATTTTGTGCAAATATGGGAATAGAATAGAATAGAATAGTTCCATTGGAAGGGACCTACAACAGCCATATAGTCCAACTGATGGGAATATATCTCTCAGACAACTCCTAGAAAAAATGTATGCTCTAGATCCAGCTTTCAAGTTCCGCCATCTCTCATTCAAACATTTACAAGAGACAATTCCACACAGGGTGTAAAATCAGGGAAGACTGCATCATCACATGCAGCACCAATGCCTTACTTTGGCTATAACTAAGCTCCTCCTTTTAAAGCCTTGTTGGTTCCATAATGAATCCAATCCTAGGAAACCCTTCTACTTCAATATTTGCAACTGCCATAGCAATTTGAATCCAAAAAGTTTTGTATTCAGGTGCTGAGTGTTGATTGCTCTTGAAATAAAGGCTCCAATATTATGAGAGTGCTGTTGGGGAAGTTGCTCCCCATTGCACACTGGGTCCTGCTGCACAGATGCTCACAAGGAAGTGTTGTTTGCAGCATGGGCTTAGACATCAGGTTTCTGAGACCATGTGAGAGGTTTTATCCTGAAATTATTTAGCTTAGATTTAAGGAAAGTTACCTGCATGGGACATGAGGAAGACATATGTGTCATAGGAGACTTTCTTGAGCTTTTGCAATGCTTTTAATTCAGTGAATAAAAAAGGGAATGGAAGATGTAATACAGACATGGGCTCTGACTTTTGGTGGAAACCCAGAATTACTGTAGAAAGATTTTTGTTCTGGTATCATATTGGGATGGGTCAAGATATACTTGAAGCTTCTTGCCTGATTTCTGTGAAGCACAGTGTATAAGCGTGCTCAGTGATTTTTTTTTTCAGCTCTATAATTGTAAACATGGTTAAAATGAGGCACAAACTGTTAAAAGTACCAGACCTTCAAGCTGTTATTTTGGGTAGCTGGAGAGTTTCAATAGCTAATTCTGTCCAAGCCACAAGGCTGCCTGTTGCTGTCTGTGGTGGAAAAGGAAAGGGACACAACAATGTTAGTGGAACAACTTTCAAGAGGTGAAAGCTGATGATTTCAAGAAAAGTGTAAATCCCTGCCACCAAGATGTCACAAATAACAGCTACAGTCTTCTGAAGTGCCCAAATCCTACAGATCATCCCAGTGCAGCAGGAGGTCCTGTTGCTGGTGTCTGTTTACACACCATCCCTGGTGAATTTCTTCCTGAGTTCTTTTCCTTTAAATGAAGTGCCCTGTCTCCAACAAGGCGGGAAAGAGGAAAAATGAATGATCTTAGATAAAATTAATAATCAGTTTGGGTGTAAATACTGCAGGGACTTAAAGAAAGAAGGAAGAGTAGAGAATTAACAGATTAAAAATCTGGTAGGTTTTCCTTATTCTTTCTCTCATCCTTCCTCTTTGTTTATTTCTTTAAGATTTAGAAGAAGAAGTTCCATGCTGCTGTGCCAGCCCATAAGAAGTAAAGCCTCTGAAATGCTTGTATTGCAGTCATATTCATTTAGCAGGATTTAGCATCTCTGAGTAGAAGAATCCTCAGCTTGTCATCTATATCTTTCACAAGTGCTTTTGACTTTTGAAGCTGTTCAAAAGCTGGCAAATGCAGTGTGTTTCCTTTCCACACCCTAGGTAATTGGAAAAGCTCATTAGGCTGAGTCTGTCCTTAGCTGTATGTGAGAAAACAGCCTGTGGCAAGGGCAGTCTGCTGTCTGGAGCAGTGCCTTGCTCAGTAGCCCTAATGGCAGGTAATAGTAGTTAAAGAACTGCACTTGGACTCCCACCATTAGCAAACCTTGCAGGGACTCCAGGGTAGAGAAGTACCTAACTCATCAGGGAGCCACTGAGCTTTTCTTGCAACCAAAGGAAATCATCCTTCAGCAATATTCTCCAGTCTTTTCAAACAGGTGCTTCAAGACCACTATTTGGACCAAGAATATTCAAAACAAAGTCAAGCATCTGTTTTTAGCAAGTGAAACTAAAACCTCCCTTGAATCTTTTCAACAGCCGTAACTTATGGGCTGTTGTAATCTACCTACCTTCCTGGAGAGGTGTCATGAGGTCTGCATTGTACTTGCAAAGTATGCTGGTCGAATATAAAATACTTTTTGGTGTTGCCATCAATGCTGTCCAACTTTCTTCAGCATTCTTTTTATTTATTTGGAAAGTTACTGGTGATGGAAGGAGACAGGACTAATAGAATACCTCTGTCTAAAGACTTCTGTCTTTACTTCTCCCATGTAAGCCATGAAAAGGGTTTTCTTAGAAAACTTAGAAAACCCTTTTTTCCATAGAAAAACAGGCAAAAATGGAAACAAAGTCATGCCCCAGACATGCTGTACCAAATCCTGCAAACTCATAAGCATACTGCATTACCGGAGCTTGTCCCATTGAAGTAATTAAATATTCTTCCTTACAGCACTGAGCCCTCACGGAGAAATCTCACCACAACCTAAATGAGATAACTTGTTTTATGCAATAAATCTCTGTCTTAGCTTCTATCTTGATCAAAATGATAATTTACTTACAGGTGAGAAGACATAAATTAGTTTAAGTAGCTTATAATACAGGTACTGCAACAGAATAGAACTATTTCAGTAGGTTCAATGACTGTGTATGCAATAGAGAAATTACAGGGTTAAATTTTAGAAAATAATTTATGCCTAATACAGATGGAAAGTAATGCTTAAAATGAAACTGGGGAGAGGGGAGCGCCATGTCATTTAAATTATTTTAAAATCTTGAAGAGTGAGGAACAACACTGTTCTGCAGGGCCAGCAGTGGAGAAGTTCCCACCCCACCAGACATCTTCATCTTCTCACAGGACTGCTCCTCTGAGGCCTGCTACAAACTGAGAAATGCAAATGACAGACCCTAATTCATTCACTCAGTCCCTCATCTCTGATTTGCTTCTTCTGTCCCACTCATTACACCAGACTACCCAGGTGTCTTTAATCAGAGGTGCTGGACTAACAAGTCTTTCTGTAGGGATCTTCATATGGATGAGAGCATGTAATATGGATGGCATACTCTGCCATATATTAAGTACAGCACAAAAAGACTGGGTTTGGGTTCAGGAGTATAGGTTTGTGATTTTATCCACACAACTTCTCTCAGGGAGATTTACAGTGAATAGTAAAGTGGTCATGAAAATTAAATTAAGCACTGATGTGTGTGCTATTCCCACTAATGAGGTTGAGAGCAGTCAATACAGAGAAGTGCGATCAGCTAAACTTGTGCAATTCTGAGATTACCTTAGTTTCCCTTGCTCATGTTCCTGAATAAAACCCCCTTCTAAAATCTCATCCCAGTTCATACTGCTTGGTGTTTTGTAAGGCAGAGCACATCCTGAGTTGACCTCTGTGGTTTGGAAGACCTCACACAGGAGAAAGCCAGAAGTGCCAAACTTTAATTAAAGCACATTTGACTGGTAATTCCCATAATCCTTTTAATAGGGGCATTCAGCAAAGAAACCAGAATTTCTTTGTTGTTAAAGGAAAAACTGCCTTCCTAATTCAAAGAGGTTAGTAGAGGACTGCCAGGCCAGCCTGCACATGGCAGTTTCCACCCGCTGCCTCTGATGGGAGTCTCAGGCAAACTCAGGAGACTCTGGGTGTGAATAATGAGCCCAGCAGTGCAATAAGTGGTAGGACAGCACAGGCTGGAAGCAGAAAACGGGGTTTTGTGGCTCTACATGCTTGTGAAGAAAACAATGCCAGCAGCCATGAGGTCTCCATGTGTGTCAGCTTTCACTCCTTGCCCTCTCTCCTGCACCCAGCAACAACAGTGCCGAGATGGCCGCAGTGTACTACGAGCGCATCGATGTGGAGGGCCACCACTACGGCCCTTCGTCCCAGCAGCGCAAGAACGCTTTGAAGGAAGTGGACAAAGCCTTGAGCAACATGATCTCACTCATCAAGGTGAGTGGCATCCATAAACCCAGCTCCTGGGTGCCTTTGGAAAAGGCTTTTAAAACTGGTCTTTGTGGCCTATGTAACACCTGTAACTGAATGCAGTGGCTGTAAATTTTTATTTCCTGAGAAACAGGCTACTGAGTTCATGTGAAAGTCAAGGCACCATTACCCTGATTATTATTTTCATTGATGGCATTATAACCCTCCTGGTGGATTCATACCAGTAGCCTCAGGAAGCCACAAACCAATATACATGTTGCTCTGTTTACAACTTGTGTTGCCAGCTGAACTTCACTGTAGGAAAAGGAATCAAAACTGTGTTTCCTAAGGTTTGTGGAATCAGACAATTCACTTTTATAGTGGTTTTAGACAGCATTCAGAACTTTGTACTTTAAACACGGTTTTAAAAAAGCATTATTAAAATGATTTTGTAGCAAGAAAATCTTTTGGGTAAATGGCAATTCAATTATGAATATTTCTAACAATGACAAATGCATGTTGGAGTTTTTATGTGTTTCAGTGAAGAGAGAAATATGCATCTTCAATATCACTAAATATTAAAAGCTCTAATGCTAAGTGCTCATGTTTGGGAAGGAAAGAGAGAAACACCCCTTCCACAAGTGGTATCATGGCAATATTGCTGCATGGGCTTGTTTTGGAAAAACTCTGGTGCTAACCTCTCAGACTCTTCCAGAGCAGCAAGTAAAAGTGGATGTCCACCATTGTGGGTGGGTGGCAAAGCACATTGCAGGACATTCATGGACATGATCCTTCTGGTTAACTTCCACAGAAACAGTGGAGTTCAAAAGGTGATTTACATTTTCCAGCAGGCACAGACAGTGCAAAGCTCTTATATGGCCTTAAAAGTTGTCATGCACTTTCTTCACAGAGCAAAGGCCTTCAGAATGATATCAACGTCCTCCTCTTCTCTGATCATGGCATGACAGACATCTCTTGGGCAAATAAAGTGATTGAGCTGAAAAACTATATCAATATGAGTGATACCATACAAATGAAAGACCGAGGTCCTGTTGTGAGCCTCTGGCCAGTTCCAGAGAAGCATGCAGAGGTGAGTACCACCTAGTTGTACCCCTCAGTTTTGTGTTTTCTCAGTTTTTATGCCAATTGTGTCTTCTGTTTTCTCTTAACATCCAAATACTGCTCTCAGAGATGTGTGCAAAAATCAGCTCTTATCAGGAGTCACACTTGGATCCTGTGACATCCTTGTGATGCTGGTTTCCAAAGAAAAGTCACACCAGGCAAACTAAGAAGCATGAACTTTCACTGTTACATGGCAGGGACGTGCTTTTAAACCCCACCCCTATTAGCTTCTGATAAGTAGCTAAAAGATGTTAGTTCAAAATGCACTTTTGGGATTTTATATATATTAATCAATTTATTGGCACTCTACTCTAGGATGTCCAAATCATCTGAAGCAGGTTCAGGCATTCATACTCCAGTAAACTCCCACTGAGGAACCAACTCCATTAGACCAGAATTGCAAAAAAAATTTTTTTTACAATATCGTCCTTGGAGGAATTTTTGATGAAGCATGTTGGATTGAATCAACCATAAAAGCTCAATGCTAGAACTTCAGGGTTTTGAGGGATAAATTAAAACAATAGAGAAAAGATTTGAAAATCACTTGAGAAGAATGAAAATGTAATTTCTCTGACTAATAGACAAGTACATTATAGTTTAACCCGAAACTAATGCATGAGAAGTCATTACTGCTGTCCTCAGAATATAGATGAGTGGATGTACAAAATGGGCAAGCTGTTCCCCAGGCAAATAGTTTTGGTTTCTACATCATATTTTATCCAGTTACAGTATATTTTAGCCTGTGCAATTTTTTTTAAAGGGAATATTTGCTGATCTTTGCACCCAAACGGTCTCTGCAGGAATTGTGTCTGTGATATTGTGAGCATTTCAAATTAGTGCCAGAACTGAAAGTTGTCTTAGGGGTATGCATGAGCAATTCACTGGCAAGTGCATCACAGGGGATCGCAGCATTGATATGCTTAACCCAGAGCTCCCTATTTTTGTAGGCCAGACCTTCAAACAAGGGCAAGTTGCAACTTCACACAGCCATGGGGTTTCATCTGACAAAGCTCTTCAGCACATGCTTCTCTCTCGTTAAACAGCCCAATATTCCAAGGAGAATAAAGTACAATGCCTTATACTATGGATTTGTTTCCTTCCTTCGTTTCTTTTTAGGATTTCTTACTGGAGGGCTGCTTTTTAAGCAAAATAAAGTTGATTTTCAGTTTCCCAATAACTAGATTCTCTATTTCTAATGAATTTTATAGAGCTATGTTTATGAGTTGGAGTGTATTATAACATAGTGGTTATCATCTCTAAGAATTACCCCATTTCAAAGCACCAGAAGTACTTGTGACCACTCTCTAGTTCTAGTCATGGTGGAAGGGATTGTGCCATCACACCCTGGTACTGTCTTTATGGTCACTGCACATCAGTGCACATATTTGGCACACGTATACACACAAGGGTGACTTAACTGAAAGGCTAGTGAAGAACCTTTCATTCTTTGAAGAATTGAGCTATTTATTCCTGAAGATTATTTATATTTAACTTGTTCAAGAACAATATAGAGTCTGGGGGCTCCAATAGCTGCCTTCTCTGTGGAATATTAACATATTTTTCAGGCATTTAAAATCTATTTTCTGAATAATTTGTGGTGTAATGACATTTGTGTGATTATATTCCAGACAGTATAATTAATATTAATAAACCACTTGCATGGCATTGTGCAGATTCAAAGCTGCAGGCTTTGGCTAATTAATCTCACATCAGAGAACTAACAAAGCAGATAACTGAGCACTATCAATCTCTTGATAGTGATTGACTGGGTAAGGGCAAGAAACACAGGTGAGGTGACATTAATTCTCCACTCAAGAGCACAAAGAGGGAATGAGTGGCAGATGCTAAAGACAATATCTCTTTTTCACACCTGTCCACAGTCCACATGGTGCCTTTGAGTGTCTCACCACTTCACTCACTGCCTCCTGTGGAGGTGTGGTTTCTCCTGGTCTGTTTCTGTAGACTGGTACACTCACATGTATACATTTTTGAACATGTGTATTATAAATATACATAATACATGAATTCACACATTCCTATGTGTTTATGATCCGAGTTTTTAGAATCCCCTAAACCACACAGGCAGGTTTTGTCCAGCCATGATCTCTGGACAGGCAAAGTCCTGGTGTGAACGTGCTGATGATTAGCCATTACAGGGGATTAGCCATTCTGCAAATCCAGGTGTTTCCATGTATCCATTAGTGTATTTATGATCTTTACAGCCGTATGGTGTCCTAATATTCATTTATTTTACAGATATATCAAAAGTTGAAAGCTGTGGAACACATGGATGTTTATAACATACAGGATATTCCAAACAGGTTTTTCTACAAAAAAGGAAAATTTGTGTCTCCACTAACTCTCGTGGCTGAAGAAGGATGGTTCATAGTAGAGGTAAAGTATAGAAGCAAAATGCTTAGACAGGAGCGTGAAAAGGTGCAATATATTGCTGATCATTGAGTTAAAGTCAAAGGGCTGACTGCAAAACTAATGTTAAATTCTGCTGTGTGCTTAAAAGAACTCAAAGGTATTGCAGCTATCCTAAAGGCAGACATTTAAATGGTCAAGATGCCTCTTTTTTACTGTCATAAAGCAGTAGTTCTTGTAGAAAACATTCTTGTTTCTTGTGAAAACATTCCAGTTTTGTTGCCTTACTCCTCTTCCCCCCCTTGCCATCTACCTTCATTTCAGGCACAAAAAGAGTGTTTCCATTTCAAGTCCTTATTATCCCTCCATTCAGCAGTACCTTGTGGCAATTTTTCCTTTTGCCTGGCTTTCCTCCCATCAGACTGTCCTAAAAATGCCCCATTTCTCCCAAGTCCACCAGTCTCAAAAGGGTCAGACTGGAGATTTACTGCTCAGAGATTCCCGGTGCACAGACTGAAAACCTGGGAACTTGTTAAGCAGAGAACCCAAACATGAAGAGATTTTTTTTATACTAACTTATTTTCGCATTATGAATTGTTGTTACTTTGTCCTTGTGTCACTACCGGGCACCTCCACATTACAGATACTAATTGCAGCTCAGCACAGCTCAGAGGGTGAGACAACTGTGTATCTTCTAAGGAGGTAAACTGAGCAGTGGTATTAAGTGATTTGCCCAAGGCCACACATGAAGCCAGTAAGTTGGCAACAGAACCATGGAGTCCTGAGTTTCTTTTGTGTCCCAGCATAGTCAGTGCACTTCATTGCCTTTCAGGTTATTGTAACTCAGCTGAGCATCTTCTTTCATGGCCTTCAGAGCTACTGCTCACCGAGCTTTGCTCAGTCCACACTACAACATTTCTCACTAGCCAACATGAATTTAGCATAGTATACAGCTATTATACAGCTGAATAAAAATACACCTCTAAAAAAACCTGATGGCTTTTGAATACAGCTGGGTGAGTACCACATTTCTGATCTAAAAAAAAAAAATTTAAAAAAAACAAAAAAAAGCATATAAAAAGCCAGAGTTAAGATTTAGACAGGTAAAGTAGGAATCTGAAACATTTTCTCCAAAATTATTTTTAAAAAATACAACTAAACTCTCTTGCACAAAAGTTCAAAATAGAACGTTTTTACATATTCTGTAGAAAATAAAAAAGCACTTCAAAAATCATTGAAAGTCTGACAAACCTTAATAACAGTGCAGCAAACACTGCTGCTATGATAATTATTTCTGTCTCTCTGCCCATTCCTTCCCATTGTTTCCGATTTTCAAGAATGTCCTCTCATTAATGCTGTCAGATTTTCCTTCTCTTTGGTACATTTTCATTATCTGTGAATGGGATATGAAAATGAAAGTTTCCTGTCATATTTTTAAAGAAATTATTGAGCCTTCTATTATACTTCCTGCCCAAACCACTGAAGAGAGGATGTACAGCTCTTCCCGGTCATGCTCCCAGGTTTTTTTAATTCTCTGTTAGTTAGTGGATAGCTAAAAGCTGTTTGAAAAAAGGGGATTTTGTTGGTGGTGTGGTTTTTGAAAGAGACAAAGGGGATGTATCTGGAAAGTTGTTTTCCTCATCATGGAGCATAGGAACTGAAGCCCATCTACGTTTTGGTTAAAGCAGGATGAGGAGGGATTTTGTGCTGTATCAAAGCTGATCTGCTCATATGACCTTGTTCCCTTCACACAGGTGAGCAGTCCCCATCCTTTGGGCCTAAGATCCCCCTGCTGCTCTCCAGTGTGCATCAATGGTGTTAGCCCTCAGAGCTGCATGCTCACTCTGTACCCATCCCAGTGTACTTTCCCAACATTGAGAGATCAGTTGCAGCACATTTTCTAAACATGCACATGCAGGGAAAACTCCATCGTTTGCAGTCTCAGATATGTCTGTTTCATCTTTGACAAGGATTGCCAGCCAGGCTTAGTCTGAGTATGAAAAATTACATCTCGGATGAGTTCTCCATCCCATTTGGCCTTGCCAGGCAGGCACACTAGTGTGCTGCCAGTGTCCTGGCCCCAAAGAAGCCCCAGGAGTTTTTGGGGTTTGCTGTAAGGCGGAGCCTGATGTTCCAGAAGGGCAGTGCTGGGATGCTTGCACAGTCCTGTCCCTCAAGCTACTGCCATTAGTGGTTCCATTTCATGAACTCTCACTTCAGATGCAGTTATGAAAGTTAGTAGTATGTTTTCTGACTCAGCTGGCACCAAAAGTAATGGTAACCACTGTGCCTTTGACTGCACATTCTGTTGCAAGTAGGTGCCTCCTGATGTCTGGGTGGGTTATGGAAAGCACACTATCTCCTGCATTTGATATTTCTGGGGAAGCAGCAGTGTCCAGGACATCTGCTAGGACCATGGAGGGGTGTAGGTATGGCAATGTCATTATGCTGCCAAAGAACCACCAGAAATTTAAAGTGACTTCACTTGTCTGAAGCTGATGCTGGCAAATGCTGTGCAGGTTGCCTGATGGCGAGCAACACACTAAATCCCCAGGAATCCCCAGGAAGCTACAGCATAAGGAGGTGCTATGGCAGGAAGAGGAGAAGGAGCTGGCTTTCTTCTTGGCTTGCTCAGAGCAGGGAAATACATGGGGGCAGGAAAAGAAATTTGTTAGCTAAAATAGTTTCATTTAATCTGGAACAGATTACCCAGAGAAGCTGTGAACATCTCTCACTGGAGTTGTTCAAGAACTGTCTGGATGCAATCCAGTGCAATGTGATCTAGAACAACCCTGCTTGAGCAGGGAGGTTGGACCAGATTATCTACTGTGATCTCTTCTAACCTGACCCATTCTGTATTATTCTGCAATTATCTGGTACATCTGCCAAGTATTACATATGAAGAAAAAGGGGGGTCCTCTGGAAAATAGTTGGAAGAGCTATACCTCTCAGTCATCACTACTGCTGTCCTCAGTGCACAGTCAATTTTATTTCTTAAGGAAGAAGATAAAAATCAGACAAAATAAATGTTTATAAAAGGAAAGGGATCCTCATTTAATCTGCATCACCATCTGCAGGAGCTGCAGAACTTGCCCAAAGTGGCAGTGTGGGAAACTCTTTTGGGGCATCTTCTGTCCTTCTGTGCCCAAGTGAGAAGGCTAGACCTGGACACTCTAGAGGGCTGTGCAGCTCCTTCTCTGTAATTATCAGAGAAATTAATGTCATGGGTCTGATAAACTGTCAGTTGATGTTCTTTGTTTAAGTGAAATTCCTGTCACAGTTTTGGGGCAATGTGGAGTGCCAATCTGTCTGCTGCTATCGCTAAGGAGCATGGGACAGGAGAAACTCATGGACAGGTTGGTCCAGCATTTTGATCAGCCCCTAGGGCCTGCTGCTCTGACAGATATGGCACTGTTGTAGGTAAGAGCTGTTAATACAAAGCAGGAGAAAGTAAGGAAGGAATTTGAAAGTACATCTTAAGTGCAATATGGGCTAGGAAGAACAAGATTTATAATGACAAATCAATAAAGCATAGATCCACTGAGCAAAGAAATAAAACAGAGCACAGGCCACAGAGAGTGGGACTGTCTCAGGTCAGAGCCAGTGTTCCCTGGAACAAATCTCATTGCTTTAATACCAAAACAGGTAGGGAGAAGAAATATTAATTAGAAAATATCTAGTAGGGGTGATATTTGTATTATTAGGCTGACTAGTCAAATGGAACAAAAAATTACTTATTTTTTTAAGGTGTCAATGGCATGTGGGGCAGAACAACACCCCAGTAATCCCACAGAAGCGCATGGCACTGGGTGGGAGAGCAGTGCTGCAGGCATGGGGAGACGGCCAGCACCTTTCTTACACATACCACTGCAGTACTTTGTGCTTGTGGCAGAAATCTACGTGAGTTGTCCTCCCCTCCCTGTGGAGGGGGAAATGGTTACTCTGAGACAGCAAAGCCTGTCACGAGGAGTCACCCCTGTGCAGGGGTCACAGGTTGGTGCTGAAGGGTTGGTACAGCACATGGAGACACAACATGGCACCCCACAATGCCCCAGCACAGCCCAGCAGGCAGGCACTAACCATGTTCTGCTGTTGTCACCCAGAGCAGGGACAAGCTGCCCTACTGGGAGAACGGGACGGGGAGGAAGGAGGCCTGGCAGAATGGCTGGCATGGCTACGACAACGAGCTCATGGACATGAGAGGATTCTTCCTTGCATATGGCCCAGGTACAGTGACACTATCCCTGGTGTTCCACTTCCCCTGCAGCCCCATGGTCCTCACCCCTGCATCCCTGCAGCCCCTGGCACATCAGGACCCCGATACAGCACTCTGCGACACCTAAAAATTACAAATAGATGGTAGGATTTCCTCACTATGGAGAGTTTGTTGCACTGCATCTATTTTATAGCTGAAGAAACAGGGCAGAGAGATGTGAAGGGATTTGGTCAGCCTCTCTCTGATATCCCAGTGCAGTTACTAACTCTTTGCCCTGTTTTCCTAAATTTTGGCCTAAACTTTCAATTCTATTTGAAACACATGAATCCTGCTTTTGTTGGGGGAATTCAGACTTGCTACAGCAGGGCACTTTCTTTGGGAAGGCTGCAGCATAACTCACCCACCTGTCTGATGGGCAGACACATAACTCCTGGTTTCCACTTCATCAGGCCCTTTAAACAGGGCAGAGCACCAGGCAGACTCCCAGGCTAATTGTATTGCACCAGTGAAAGCAGAATGTGCAATACAGTTATGTGAGGCTATTAAGTCTATCAAGCACATGCAGTAAAGTAGCTCCTGTACTTAAAAATTCAGGGCTTTTTTAGCTTTTAGAATAAAAATGGTCTAGAATAAAAATAATGAATAAAATTGTTTAAATTAATGTTTTTGCTGAGCTATGCTCTAAATTGTATAGCATGCCACAACCCAGCCTGATGGGTAAGTCCCAAGAAAGGTGAAGGAGCCCTTGCCCCACAGCACCCCACATTCCAGGGGCTGAGGCCCAAGTTGCATGATGCCATCTCCTCTCTTTTGCCTGCAGATTTCCGATCCAACTACCGAGCGCCTCCCATCAGATCTGTGGATGTTTACAACATCATGTGCAGCCTGGCAGGAGTACAGCCACTGCCCAACAATGGCTCCTGGTCCAGGGTGGAGTGCATGCTCCGAAACACAGCCCCCTTGGCACCACTCCCCCCGCGCAGCAGCTGTGTCCTGGCACTAGCTCTGCTCTCCCTGTTCTCCAGGCAGATCTCCTTCCTGTGATCCCTGAACAATGTCAGTCAGTGTCACCAGCAACTCCATCCTTCTCTGTTTGTTTTTTTAAAGTTTTTCATTTGAATAATAGCTTCATTAATAGAGTGCTGTCCCCCACTCTTCCATGGTGCTCCACCAGGCATGAATCTGACCAATCCTGCATTTACAATGGTTTTAATATGAAGCCAGGTTTTGTGCTGCTCCAAACACAGCTAGGGACAATGGTGTCACTCACCTAGATTTACAGCACTGCCAGTGAGGGCAGAATCCTGGCTGGGTATCCACAAAGTTTTCTGGTGGGTGCATATGGGGATCTCTGAGCATCAAACACATCTCACCCCAGCATCTTTCACTGAGGAGCTCACTCTGGTTGACCACACTGAGACGTTCAGGAGTGGAGACCAACCTCCCTGCATTTAGCTGGGTTCATCCTGATTCACCCCTTCATCTCCAGCTCCAGCAGCAGCAGAGCCCCATCATCTCCTTACAGCACCAGCCAAGCCCTGTCTATACAGACACAGTCTTTAGAGAGCCAAGAGCTTTGCTGAGGGACCATAATGCTGAGAGAGGTGGGTCAGCAGGAAAGCAGTGAGAGCATCCTACTTCTCTCAGCCTTTCCTTATTTTCACAGCATGAGTACTGGCTCTGCCCATTTCCAGGGGCAGGCTTTCCTCACAGGCCACAGCAGAGGGGAAGAAGAAAGTGACAGAAATCCTCCACTTCAAAGCCAGTGGGAAAATGAATAGACATCTGGACACACAAGGGTCAGGAGAACATAGGATGAGGAAGTCTGGCATTTAACAGCCTCTCTGCTTTGCCTGGTGAAGATAATATAATCTGATCACATTTTGATGTTTTATACCCAATTGCATTTCTGAAGTTTTTTCAACATTTACTGCTCTTCTATCAGCTTTTGCTCTCTATACCTCCACCTAGTGATCAGCACATTTCCCTTTATTCTGCAGCAGGGAGAGAGGTCTACACTGATACATCTCCCATCCTCCCAGCTAATCCTGGGGATTTTTTCCACCATGGGCTATCAAGCACAAGCAAAGTTGTAACAACAAAGTTAAATGAAACAGCAGGAGTGGACAGAGCTATTGCCAGAGGTGCCTTCGGGAGTGCACAGCACTTTATCTGATATACCTCTGAACCAGGAGCTTTCAGCAACAACTGCCTTTGGAAGGACTGAGGTCCCTCCCCATGTAAAACAAACCTCTAGCACTTACTACTTTTCTGGATCCAGAGACAAGCACGATCCTGGTATGTGTGCTACAGTGCATTTAAGGCTGAATGATTACACTGTGGGGAAAAAAAACCAAACACCAAATTAAACTTGACAAAAGACTTCTGTACTAGCTGTAAAGATTTATGTAATGTGTTATTAAAGCTCAAGTGAACCATCAAATCAATTGGGAGAAAAATTGAAAAAATCAGGCTTTGTTATTAGACTGTTGAGTATAAAAGGCAATTTAGTGCTTTCGAAGCATTTGCAGTAGCTGTAAAACAAGCACCTATTGTTCAGAGTTCCCTGTTGCTCTTTAACGGACCAGGCTTAATGAAATCACTGGAGCACATTTTTAAAGGAAAAAAAAAAAAAAGAAGAAGAAGAAGAAAAAAAAGTCAGCATACAAGATAACCAAATGACCAAGTTTTGTCTGAAAATCATCAGGATAAGACACCATCAGTGCCTGCTAACCCCTCCACAACATACTATTTTAGGTCTTACCAGAGAGCAGAAGCCAAGATCTTCTTACAGAAGAAATGTTTCTAAAGGTGTAAGGGTATATTCGGCTCCTCAGTTATACAAACAGAAATTGAAAATAACAAATTGGGTCCCTTGAGTAGTTCCACAGATGGGCCATGACACATGAAACCAACACCGATCCTCGTGAGTACTTTGTGTAACTCATATTTGTCAGTGTCCACGTGCAAATACTGGAGGGTAAATCCAATTGCAATATGATTTGTTTGACCTTAATGCAAGCATTGTGTGTTTGGTAAAAGATCTTGATCTGTAAAAGCAAAATTTGATGGCAGACCTTTAAGAAGCTCACTAGCTTCAGGAGAACTTCAGCTCATTATCTTTTGAAAAGTGCATCTTTCTTCCTCAGAAATGTCATACCTCTGAATCAATTCACATTCTCATTCAAAAATCAAGTGTCTTAACTCTCACCTATTTTTCTGTATACTATGCAATGGAGGTGGGTGCATTTTAAAACCTATTTCTGAATGATGTTTTTATACAATGACTGATTGTGAATGAGTGAATAATTCTAAAATGGTGTTAGAAAAAGCACTTCTTTGTAAATACTGTAAGATTTTTGAAGAAAAAAATAGCCCAAAACTTTCCCTTCAACACTTTGCCTTTCTTGACTAATTGCTGCATCAAAGTGTGATAAACAGTGTTTGAAGCTTGTGCTGATTAATTATCAGAAAGACGAATGATAACATTGTTTAGAAATGGCAAAGTTGTCAGCATGTAAATTAAGGACATTAAATGCATCACATGACATGCTGTAGCTCGTATATACAGTCCTTTTTTCCAGATGTGTTTCATTATTTAACCTTTTGAACATCCATTCAGGAACATGTCATTCCTACTAGGCAATGGACATGACAAAACATTTTGCACTTCTAAGAAGAGAGGTGAGCCTTGGATGCCCTCTCCAGACCCACTTCTCTAAGCCTACTGTGTCACCATCACATCAGCTGCTTGCCCAGAAATTAAGAGCATTGTCTCTGCTATGAGGGTGCATTAGGCTCAGGCTGTCCAGAGCCGCCCTTTCCCAGTGGGAGATGGTGCAAATGTCAACAAGGCCTCAAAATCCAATTCTACAGGCCTCAAGGACAAAGGGTCCTTACTCCACTCTAAGCTCCACAAACCAACAATGTCCGTGGAAGAGACTAATTTAACAGAAACAAGTCTCCAAGCCTACTCAGTAGAATTTATCTCCTTTTCCTAATATTAACTGACCACAGAGCAGGGAGCGGATGATGGAGGTGCAGATGTGCCAATGAGTCCTTTAATTCCCAGCAACACTGCCAAGGTCTGCCAGAGATGCTCCCCTCATGTTCCATGAACATGGGTCCTCAGAAAAGGGAGGTGCTGAGGGCTACCTGCACAGGAATAAGTCTCAGTCAGCTCCCCATAATAGTGCCAAAAATGGCAATTTCACAGCTAAAGAAGAAGAGCCCTTTTTACCAATGACCTTGGTGGCCATGCAAGTGGCATGGCTGGCTAAGGCTCAGCGGGTGAGCCTTCCAGCATGCCCCTGGATGCAGCCTGCATTGCCTGCACAGACTGCAGCCCTGTGGAAACACTTTTTCATTGGCCCAGACACCAGCCTGCACCCTTCACAAGTACAGAGACTTTGCAAATAAGGGGTGAATGAGAGGGTTTTGCAGTGCTGGTCATCTTCCTTGTCTCCTAACTAATACATCACAATACATCACAAAGTCACAGAGTATTCTGAGTTGGAAGGAACCCGCAAAGATCATCAAGTCCAATTCCTGGCCCTTCACAGGACCATCCTCAAGAATCACACCATGTACCCGAGAGTATTGTCCAAATGCTTCTTGAATTCTATCAGGCTTGCTGCTGTGGCATCTGTCAGATGTTAACCCACACACCTCAGGGGAGGTGCAGACCAAATGAGCTCTGGCCACAGGGAAGTGAAAGGCATTGGAAAAGCTCCTTGTAACACTTCCTCACCTTCTCTTCCCTGTAGGGCCCTAGCAGAGAGAGCAGGTTGCACCAAATCCAACTGGAATTTTTTAAGAAAACATGGCCTGGTTGAAGAGGAAGGTTTGAAACCCTACATTTTAGCACAAGAATTATTTAACACATGTTTTAAAAGACAACTTTCACATACAGAGAAAAACATTTTTTGTGTAAGTATCGAAACACATCTAAGTTAAGGCAAGGTTCAAAAATAAGAACATTTCAGAATTACAGTTGACTGGACACAGTAATTCTCAAGCTTCATAGAGATGGACTACATGGATTATATGGACTGTATGGATAATTCCGATATTTGAAATACATGAAAATTGCTATGGACTTAAAAACCAGCATGACATTGTCCCAGATCCGTATCAATTACAGCAGTTCAGCTCTGCCAGCCCAGTTTCACCAGGAAACCGCTGTGAGCTGCCAGCGGCCTGCCCTGCTCTGTCCCCAGCCCAGCCAGGTGTTTGTCCGAGACGCGCAACGCCTCGTGCAGCCGCAGCACCGCCCCAGGGCTGCTGCCGGTCTGTTGCCCTCCGCTGGGCCCGCTCCCGGAGCTCCACGTCTCTCACGTACCGAGGAGCCCAGAACGGGACACAGGTTTCCCCGCACGCCGCCTCTCCCGCTCGCTCCCCATTTTCCGCCCGCCAGGCGGGGGCGAGGCCGCGGCCCTGAGGAGTCCCGAGCGGGCCCGGGCGCGCCCCCTGCCGGCCGGCCCGCAAACCGCGCCTCGGGCCCGACGCGCTCCCGGCCTTCCGTGAGGAGAGGCGGGATCGGGATTGCTCCTTCCTTCTGCGGCTCTCATCGCAGCTTCTCCTCTTTCTCCCCTTTAACTCTCCCCGTACCCTTTGCGCTAGGGCCGATTACTGCTCACCCCAAACCTGCTGCCTCCATGTAGCACTCCGAGCAAGCTTCCCACCTGCTCCTGCTCCTGTTTCCACAGGAGGATGAGTGGGCAGAGCAGCACCTTCCTGGGTACGTGGCCCTAAATGATCCGAGGGGAACCAGCTGGATGTAATCCCCTCTCTCAGGACTTGGGCTGCATCTCAGGCTGCCTTTGTTGTCATTATAGCCGGATCCCACGGGTGGGGAACAAAACACACAAAAGCAGGGAGGGGAGGGGAGCAGGGGTGTGACTCACCTGTGGCTCTTCTACTTGTGTCCACTTGAAGCTTGGCTCGAGGCTGAATGCAGAATCCTTGGGTCACAGGGGAACTCCGACAAGAATAGTCACAGGTAGCAAAGAAATGGTGAGGAGGGATATGAAGAGTGGGCTGAGGAAGGGGAAATTCAGTGCCCGCTTTCCACACCAGCACAGATCAGGGCTTAGCTGAGTTCCTGGGAGTTGATTTTGATCCTCCCTTGGCTGCAGCAAATGAGGCATTTTAGTACCACGATTGTATCTGTGTTCAGGAGCAAGGGACACCAATGCATGCATAGAGGGGATGTTCCTCTGTTCCTCGCCAAGGGGCTGCAGGGAGCCAGCCAGCCCCAAAATGTCAGCATTCTCTGCTGGCATCATGACCAACCAATTTTCTGTGGCTGCCAGAGTGGGCATTGACTGCTCTTGAGCTGCCTTCTGTTTTTCCCAATAAATTAATAATACACTAAAACATTACTCATCACTTAGATACATTGTTCAATGACTATTAATTAAGCCTCAAAATTGGCTGGAGACTGTCATTGCTTCCTTGCCAGAGAGAAAAAGGGAGGCTGAGGTGACATCAGCTGTTGCAAAGTCTTTAGAACACAGGTCAGGCTTGCTGGGTATCATCCACAATCCCTACTGAACGCTCACTCAGCCTGCTGCTCTCACTGGGCTGCCTCCATGCAAAGGCTCCACATAAATGTATATAACTATACTGTATATAAGGGGCCATGTGTCCATTAGAGGCAGTTTTAACCTTTCTTCAGCAGTCCCATGTGCTGCTCATCCTACATCCCTAAAACAACCAGTGCACTGGCATTCACTGTACCCCCTATGCAGGTTAGTTTTAGCCCTGCAAGGACATGACCATACCAAGTGACTCAGCAGGAGCCTGCTTCTGATTTCCAGGACGTGGTTCACACCCTCTACATGATCTCAGGTCAGAGGGAGGCTCTGACAAATTAAAAAAATTTTTTTAAAGAGCTTATTTGCCTCCCAATGTATCCATCCATCCATCCATCCATCCATCTGTAAATTGCACTCTCCCTTGATATTTCTTCCATGTATTCCATACTGGTGGAGCTTTGGAGTGCAAGACTTTGTGTCCTTGCTTTCCAGAGTAGGCAGCAATGTGGTTCTCATCTTACAACTCATTCATTGTCCATGAGAAGCGAGGGCTGAGAGAGGGGTAACCCTGCTGACCACATCCCAACTGAGTAGATTCTGTAAGAGAGGGAAAGCAGCCCTTGCCCATCCATGGAGGGATTCTCCAAGTACAGCTATAACAAGGAAATAATTTTGGGCTTAAAAACTATGATTTTGTAGTAGTCTTCAAATAGCAGCTGTGAAAGAAGACAAAAAAAAAGAGCTGAATGTTTTATAAGGTAGAATTCAAGCAGTTTATGAGCTGGATTATACAAACTGCTTGCTTACACTGCTGCAGAGGCTGGGTGAAAATCCTGAAACATCCCCTCCTGCCTTAACCTCAAGTGGTTCCTTATAAGAACACTTCTAACAAAGAAAAATAACTATTTTTCCTCCTCTAAACAGAATAAAATTGTGAAGGCACTGAGCTTTCTTTGCGTTTCATAGAACTTCTTTCATCAAGAACAAATGGGATGAACAAACCAGGTCGTACGGAGAAGAAGATATTTAATATCCATAATATGGGGAGCTTTCCAGCAGAAGAAACTCTTTTATGCAGAAATAGCTGAGTGCAGCCTGTAAAGGCCTAGCAATTAATCACGCACTTGAAGAAATACAACATGCTCATAGAGGCTGCATTTTAAATGCTTGCTGCTCCAGTTTGGACAGTGACAAATTAAGGCCCCCACAAAAGCAGGTGTTGCTCTTGAAGAAGCCCTCTGAGGTCAATTAAAAATGGGAAACCAGCTGGTAGCTGTGCAGATGTGACAGCCAGGGCAGCTCAGGAAATTAATACAAAGGAGGAGGATGGAGGAATAAATGGGGTAGGAGCTGAGGCAATAGAACCAGGACCTGCTTTCCACAGCGGGTTGTTCCATGGCAGGTGAAGTGCCTCATCATGTGGGATGTGCAAAGTGGTGACAGCACATATCCCCGTTGCCCTGGAGAGCTGCCAGAGACAGGCTTCAAATGAATCTCTCACTGAAGGACCCCAAAAACCAGAGGAGCTGCTGCTTTGTGTGTCACACAGTTTTCCCTGGTGCCCAGGGGATGGCTGCATTCAAGGATGTCTGAAGCAGATGGCCTGGGCACATCTGAGATTGTCTGTGGTACCCTGTGATGGAAAAGGCAAGGGATGAGGTCAAGCGTGGATTTTCCCAAATCAGCTTCAATGAGCTCCAATCCAACAGGTAATATCCAGCCAGGTTTCACATACAGAGTTTCATTGTTCCTAGTCAGTTCATTGTCTCCAGTGTTCACTTTTCTGAATCAGTCAAGAAAATGGCAGTTTGTCCCATTGAAAATACAGCAAACAATTCAGATACATGACAGATTATAAGGAAATCATAATTTTTCATTAGGGGTACCATTTAGGAAGTGTGAGCAAAATTATAAACAGTGCCATGCAAACAACCTATGTATCAGTACAAGCCAGAGCTCCTCATCCCATTTGGAAAATGATGTTCCCATGATTTTCATCACAATTTCTCAGTGCTGTTCCTCACATATCTACTCCTACTCTGCCTTTCTCCACACATCCAGTGTGTGTGAGGCATCACTGGGACAGAATTTACCTTCTACCAAAGTGCAGGCTGGGAGGACTGTTCCCATCAGTCTGTTCTTCTAAAGTAGTTTGTTGATAAAAATATCTTTCCTGTTGTGAATTACATGGACTATTTATTAGAAAAAGCTGTCAGCACAGATCATTATACATTACTTTTTTGGTTGGTTTTTTTCACTCCTTGTCCATAGGAAAGGTGTATTCCTGTTAATGTTAAGCTTTGACATCCTTCCAGGAAGCTGAGCAAACAGCATTTCATTTGAGACTGCTGAAAAAAGGGCAGAGTGGACAGGTTCTTACCAGTTTCAACCTCTAAATAAAAAGATCTCTCTAGTGAAGAGCTGCTCAGCCACTTGCTTCGCTCTGTGAAGCTGAGTATTCTCTTCTCTCTTGAAAAAAAAAAATAAAATCTTGTTTTGTTGGACCTATTTCCAGCACAGTGTTGAAGCATAGGAAATTTTCTGTGTAAAAGAAGCTCTCTTTCTGTGTTCCCCTTCAACACTTGCTGGTTGTCACCAGTGTGGGTCAGGACAGTCCTGACAGTGCCATCCTAGCCAGAATGCCAGACAATAAGGGAGGTGGGCAGCTTCACTGTGAGAAAGTACCATCCACAGTACCTGGGCACAGGTAGTCATTGCAGCACAGAGACCCTCTCTGGCCTAGCAGCTTTCATATGATAAACACACCCTAAAACAGAATAAATTATTTTATAACAAGCTCAGCATCCAGGATCTCAGCCAGGGACAAGGGCCCCAGCTGGCCAGGCACAAACCCAGCCTCAAAAAGCAGGAATTTTTTGCCAAAAATCCTGCAAGGGTAGCAGAAAGGATGCAACCAGAGAGAGCCACGAATACAGCCTGAGGCTGAACTGAGAACACCACCAGCAGCCACAGGGTGGAGACGATCTCTGCCAGCACTTTTCCTCTCTTTGAAGGGATGGTAATGGGCTAATTTGGAACTGGAAAAAGGTAAACAAACAGAAGATACAAGATGAATCTTATAGAATGATGTAAACCTGTTCTGCATCCCCCTTCCAGTTCCCCTGACAATCACAGCTAGAAATGGAGAAGCTTTCAAGTGATGTTTAAAAGGTTTCATGTACCAGCATGGCAAACAGAACCAACAGCAAAACTTCCCTGCCTCCAAGGGACAGGAGGAGAAGAAATTGTTTGGTGCTCATCCATCTCCCTTCTGTAATCTGTTGTGTTTGGTGACTGCAGCCATGTGCAAACATCTGGGATGCATCACAGACCTTCTGCAGGAGAGAGGAGATGTTTTTTTGGACAGAAAATAAGTTTGCAGGCCTTGCAAGGGAATGAACAGCAAGCTATTGCATGTATGATAGGAATGGGGGAAAAAAGGAGAAGATTTCATTCTAAGACAAATGTGGGCACCTTGAGGGTGACCAAAACTTTCAGGAGCAGAAACCTCCTGCACACATGAAGAGGAGAAGGCTCACAGGTTCAGACAAGCAATTCTGACTTGTGTTTTAGGGGCCTGCCTGAGCAGAGGGGATACCTCACCAGCTTTGCAAGATGTGCCTAGTTCCTACCTACTGGGTGAAGGGTGGCAAGTTGTTCTTCAGGGCAGGAGTTAACCAGGAGTAAGGAGGGCTGCTGAATTTGGGCAGCAGGGAGGAGGAGTCCGCATGGCAAGGCAGATGGGCCCTGCTAGGATCTCTCTCCGTCCCTTCCCACAGGGCTTTTTCCAGGACCCCACTCTGCCTACAAACAGGGCACCTCCAGGAAAGCCAACCTCTGCTGGCCTCAGGGGCTGCACCATCTCCTGGCCCCAGCTGGGCATCGCTCAGGGGCACCACATGCTTACAGTACAACCACAGACACACCAGAACATTCCAGTGTCAGCTGCTATTTATTTTAAATCTGTGTAAACTATGAAGGCAGGCACATGTAGTTCCCCACCTCAGCTGGCTTTTGGGAGTTCAGGACCCTCCAGCCTCCCAATAATGCAAAAATTTTTTTATTCTGTCTTGAACTGATATTCCTTCTCCAGCTGCTGGTCCTAACTTTGAATCCCCTGCTACTGAAGTATATCCTCACATTCCTCCGTCCTCAAGTTTTCCTCTTTATTTTGGTGAATTCTCTCAGGATTTTAAAACCTGATATTCCAATTCCCTCATCTTCCTTATGGAGAACAGTATCCACTCTCCTTCTCTTCCCCTTGAGTTGCAGAGATCCCAATTGGAAGAAATCTGGGCAGAAGTTGGTTTCTTCTACCTGTTGACCCGTCTGATCATGGTGCCAGAGTTGCACCCCTGACTGCATTATCCATGGCACAAGGCAGCAGTCAGGAGACACAGAATTCACATAATACATGCCACTATAGTCTAGAGATTATACTATTCTTTTTCAAGAAAGAAAGAGAAAGAAAGAAAGAAAGAAAGAAAGAAAGAAAGAAAGAAAGAAAGAAAGAAAGAAAGAAAGAAAGCAAGCCTGCAGGTGAGACTGACTTGCTCTTCTCTGTCTTGAGACTTAACCTGGTGGTCTCAACTGGCTGGACCTGATGACCTGCTACTAATCCAGTGTCAAAAAAGGCAGCTTCCTCTTCCACAGCATCCCAAGCAACTAATTTTTAGAAAGACAAACGGTTCTGAAATCTACAATGGTCTAAATATTTTAAGGCAATAGTCTTTCATTAGTTTCTGGATCAAAAAAGATCCACCCATCTGGCAAGTGTTTTAAATGCAGTGAAAGAGCTTTTCAAAGCTATTTGTCATTCTGTAAAGCTTTAGCTTTCTAGGATTTTTTTTTCCTTACTTCTGTGTGCAAAAATGAGTGGGTTTCTCACTTTGGTTTTTTTCCTGTAATTTGGTGAAACTTGTTTGCTGCCTAACAGCAAAGCACAATAGGTAATTGTCTCTTGATATTGGCTTACAGATAACAATAAAACCATAAAGGCAAAGAGATCTAGCTTTAAGGAGGAGCAACAAATATATTGCCTGCCTTAGGTCTGAGGACTCCTGAGTTGCTTCATAATGAATCAATAATAAATCTCCAGGGTCCACTGGCACCTACTTGCAAATAAAGCACTGTGGTTACAAGATAGAATGACTTTCTTCGTAAGTAAGAAGTAAGTGGGGAGGAGAAGATGGGACACAGCCCTTGATGCCGGGAGGGCTCTGGGGAGCTGCCAGCCTGCCAGGCACAGGACCCATGGGACAGCAGAGCAACAGAGCTGAGGAGCTTTTTAGGTTTCCTCTTCTACTTCATGGCCTGGAGGTGTCCTCCTCCTGCACAGGGCATGACAAGTGGAGAGGGCTCCAGCTGAGGACTTGGCACCTCTGTTCCTCAGGCTGGTCACCAGGGTGGCCTTGTGCACTTGCGTCATGAGGGACAAAATAGTTCCTGCCCCTCTCCTCCTGCCTGCCCTGGTGCCTGTGCCACAGACTTCATCTGACTTCTGCCTCAACAGAGAGTGCCCTGGGAATTTTCAGCACTCCTTTAGAAGAAAAGAAGAAAACGTACTGCTTTGTCCAGGTTAAAAAATAAAAGGAAAAAAAATTAGGTGGTTACTGTTTTACTGAGCTGTGCCAGGGTCATGCTTTAGGTGAGTTTTACAGCTGGACCAGTTACCAGTATCTTAAAGTCATCATCATAATGTGCTTGTGTCACAAAGAAGCACATTAAACTGCAGCAGCTGGATGCACAATAGGGCTACTCTGAAAGCTTCACCTTGGGCCCAAGCCAAAGGCTTGCACTAAACTGGACAGAGAAGAGCCTCTCCCTCAGCACAGCCTCCCCATGATGGGGATGAGTGGCAGCAAGGGGCTGGGGCCCCACAGCTCTTCAGGGAGGAAGCTGAGAATGGGGATTTGCTTCAAGGCTACTGAGCAAGGAAGAGCAGTGCAGAGGGAAGGGGAGACCTCACTGTGGAGGCAGGGGCACCTACCATCTGCCATAACCAGAAAGTCAAATGTCCCTCTGCTGTCCTTGTCCCTGTCACTGCCCACAATCCTAAGACACCTAGCCCAAAGGTTTGCACTTCCAAGTCCTTAAGTTTGCAGTCTTGATGGCCACTGGCAGTCACTCCCAGTGGCACATGCTCAGTGTGTGCATGGTGGTACACAGGTCAGGGGTGGGGTACATGGGTCACGGGTGGGGTTTGCATTCAAACCCTTCCAGTGCACAAGCTGCCCTGTAAAGTTAATTACTTAGGTCCTCATTTTCCAAAACCCAGCTAATAGGACCCAAAAAGGCTGTAGTGCCGTGGCTCTGCTCCTGGTGCTCATCCTCTGGTACCGAAGTTTCATCAGCAAGTGGTGCCGCCATTTGTGCTGAGGCTGCAGCTGGAACCACAGCACGGTGTGTGCGGGCACCCAGGACAGCCCTTGCTGGAGCACAGCCCTGCCTGCATCTGAAGTGCCAGTGCTGGTGTACCTTTTGACCTCTGCATGAGGAAAGCCTATATCCACAGGAGAGGCCCCTGGCTCTTGCTTGTCCTCTCACTGCTGGTACACTACTGAACACACTGGAAGCTGCTGCTTTGCAGCTTCCTGCCATAGTAACCCTCTTTGGTACTTAAAAGGCAACTGGCCTAATTTTACCGGCAACAAGCACAAGGACAAGAAGAGATTGAAAGAACTCAAAAGAAAAGGCTTCAGGTTTCCCTAAGCAAGCAAGCAACCAAAGTATATAACTATTTCAGTGTATGCACAGCCATGTTGGTAAATTTATTTACTGTCTTTGCTTACTTTCACATAGCTGGCAGAACAGGGTTAGGTTTTATGTGCTTATTAGGATGAGAGAGAAGAAAAAAGATGTTAAATAAAAGTACTTGGGATTTCCTGTTCCTTGTCCTCATTCATCGCTTCTGTGACAGCTGGGCTAAAAATACTTTGCTAAACATCAGGACCTATGGGTATAGAAGGAAGTTGCTTATAAATGCAAGCTCAGCCATCTCCACACAAAACCACAGGCAATTATCAAAGCCCCAGCATCACTGAATGCTCAAAATCCTTCTCTCTTTAAGTACCAGCTACAGTGAACAGGAGTGTCAGAGCCACGGGCTCCTTCCCTGCAGTTTAGGATAGTCTAGTAAGTAGAGGCCATTTTCTTCATATCCATTCTGCAAAGCACAGCTGAATGAATTGCTTTTTTAAGCATTTACCTGAGGTCTTGCTTGATGCCCTGAGGAAGACAGATGTGACCTGGTGTTCCAGTACAGTTAGGGGGTTTGTGTCATCTCTTTGAGCCCTCAAATCAGAGATGCTGGACAGACTAGCACATAGTCTTTAAAAAAACCAGGAGCAGCAGACAAAAGAAGGAAGAGAACAGAAAGGACTAAAATATGGGGTAATATTTACATTCCTAAACATTTTTAAAATTAAAAACTGCAACAGCATGGCTTGAAGGGAAGCGCTGACAGGAGCACTGCACCTATCCTGAAGCAGCTGACCACCATTTCTTCTCTAAATTCTTTCTGATGAGCAGGGAAAGTGAAAAAGGGAAAGTAATAGAAAAGTGGAAGACACTCTAAGATTAGAATGACGTTTTGAGAGGGCAGGATGAGAAATGGGCCAGAAGAATTCTCATGTCAAGTAACATGTAGGGAAAAAAAACCCCAACCTGAAGGAAAGTAAATGTCAAAAAGAAGCAGAAGATAAGGGGATTCATTAGAAGGAAGATATTATAGAAAGTAAGTTATGAAGAAAACAACGGATTAAAGAAACAGCTGAGAGGCTGATGGAGAAAAAATCTGGAGAGATCTTAAAAAGTTATCTTACAGATGTAAGATATCCATAGATATCTTAATATCTATGAGGGATGTAAATCCACTCAGTGCTCTCAGCAGAAACGTGTGACCTAATGGCAAGAGTACTTCTTCAGCCAAGCAGTGGCCCAAGACATTTTCAGTATGTTACAGGCTATGTTTGACCAAAAAGATGTCACTTGATCTTCAGTTCACCTGTCAGCAGAGTAAGTATACAGAGAATTCAAGCCAGGCTTGCAAGCAAGTTTTAAAGTGCACGGTGTGGTAAATTTGGACAACAGTAGTTTCTTTCTAATTAATGATTAGGCTAATTTAGCACCTAAAATACCATAAGGAGCACACCATAAGGAGAGAAACAAAAACAAAGTGCTCTTTGTGGGGGAAATAGTGCTTGCAAACTTCTTCACTAATACTGAAAAGGCCTTGAAAGTCTGAGTCTACCAAAACCCGAAAGTGACTTTGGCTGTGCAAAGCACTAGTGCTGGCATAAAGCCCTAACCAAACCTTGTCTGGTTTTGGGATTTTTTTGCCCCTGTAATTCAAAATGCACAATTTCATGAGTATGGATTACAGTGGAAGCAGATGGATGAAGGGGAATGAGCTAAGACTAGGAACAGTGTGTCACTAGCAGGTGACAAGCCAAGGTGCTTAAGACAGCACCTATTTTCAAGAGATGCTGCTCTGTTTTTTGTCTTATAAATCTTGTAAATTCTCACAGCTGACCTTGGCAAACAACAGTTCTCATGGCACAGCTCTAGCAAATCTCCTGGACCCTAAACTTTCCCCAAACCTTCTTCCAGGTGGTGGTAGAAGGTTGGAAAATGGCACTTGCATGTTACATTGTCCACTTGGGCTTTTCCAATTAGCAGCTATCAGTTTTCTTGAAGAATGTTAAAAAACCTCCTTGCTACAACCCTTTCTCTTGGGTGCACCAGGCCCTCTTTAGCTCATGAGGATGGAGAGGAGAGGAAAAGAGGGACCTGACACCTGTTGCCCTTGGCATCAGGAGGTCCTAATGGACTTCTCATTTCTTGGAGCTTGGGTGCATGTCAGCTGGACACTCACATTCAGTGGAGATCACACTCCCCCTGCAGCTGTCAACTTCATGTCAAGTCCAAGCCAGAAAAACAGATGTATTTTCTCCCTTGCACTCTTAATGGCCCAAAGAGCTTTTATAAAGCATAGGGGAACACAGCGCGTTGTTACAGTGTTTGTTTATCTGCGATTTCTGGTTTGCTGAGCAAGGTTTTAAGTGAGGGAGAGAAACAGCATGTTAAATGGAAATATAAGTATACTCTCTAAAAATCACCGATGAGGGCAAAGAATCCACTTAGAACATATAACCAAATGTTATTTAATATCTTAAAAAGTAACACAATCCAAAATGGATATTTCACACAACACTACATAAACAACATGAACACAATATTACCATATGGAGG
Source organism: Pyrgilauda ruficollis (assembly GCF_017590135.1). NCBI lineage: Eukaryota > Metazoa > Chordata > Aves > Passeriformes > Passeridae > Pyrgilauda > Pyrgilauda ruficollis. The sequence goes on along the minus strand of NW_024526599.1, from coordinate 15,345,838 downwards.
GACTTTCAAATATAGACTTACAAAAATCCCTGTCCTTTTTTTTCCTTTAAATTATTATACTAAGCATGACAAGTAATCATCATTTACAATATGGTACACTGACACAATAAAAACCATGTTACAAATGTGCTGTTATAAATCAGTAACGTTAGGGAAGACATTTCATGAACTGCAATTATTTCATATGAAATACTATACAATATAAACAGAACATCCATCTTGGATGACCTTTACAGCAACCAGAGACCAAGTAATTTTTAAATTTTTTTTTTTCAGTGCAAACACATTTATACAAGGCAGTCTTGGCTGCAAAACTCCCTTCTAACATACAGTAAGTCCCACTTGCATTTATTTACTCATTTAAACCTAATGCAACAGCCACATTCAGTCACTCACGGAAAATTACCTGCAGAATTATGATCCCTTTAAACTTAAAATCTCCTCCACACACAAAAGTAACATCTGTGCCAATTACTCCAAGGGCCCTTTCATACATCTGGGTGGGTATCCTTTGGGTGGCTCTAACCGATATACAACCCGAGGGCAGTGCACCACGTGCAAAATCACCCTTGCGAGGCGGGGCACGCTGGCGGCTGCCCGGATCCCGGCCGGGTGGCTGTGCATTCCAGCAGGGATTCAGCCCAGGCTGCCCTTCCAAAGCCAGGGGCGGATCCCGGCCGGGTGGCTGTGCATTCCAGCAGGGATTCAGCCCAGGCTGCCCTTCCAAAGCCAGGTGCGTGGCCTTCTGCTCCTTCTCTGCGTTGAGTGTCTCGGGGCGGGGGGAGGAACACGGAAACCCTCAGCTCAGAACTGAGCTTCAATGGAGTTAACGACCCATTCCCATCTCTCAGATCCTCAGAGATCAGGGGAGTTATGCCAGATTTACACTCGCATAACTGGAACCAATGTTTAGAGCGCCACTATAAAAGACGTGTGATAGTCCCGTTTTCTTCTAGCACCAGCTTGGCTTTTGGTGGGTCCACTGCATGTGTCTCATGCAGTAATGATGCACTTTACTTATGCTGGGGGGAACATTTTAGATATATAGCCTTTCTTTTAAAGAATTTTGTAAAAAATAGAACTTTTCTCTCTAATACTGTACAGCTTTCTTCAGAAGAGCAAAGAGAATTGTAAACTGTGGGTATGTCACCAGATTAGGAGTGCTACTTGCTTTCTCAGCACAACAATTTGAACAATTGCGTTGGGAAAAGCACTACAAAATGTATTTGAAAAACAAATCTTAAATTAACATGACTGTTTCTAAAACCACTGCTGCCAGTACTCGTATGACTGCAAAATTCTTTTTGGAACTGCTAATCCAAGAGTGTCTACAGGGCTGTAAAGTAGTTTCCTGCTTAAACAAATGGAATGTGTCAAAAGAATAATTTCAGAATATAAACATTAAACACTTTGGTTAACTGTTAAACTTGCTTCAGTAACTTTAAAAAAGCAACTAGTTAATAAGTTAGTCGGCAGACTCTTAGCCTTTGCTTTTTCCAATGGGCCCTGACAAAAAGTAGGGTCAGTGAACTCTGCCTACCTCACAGGCAAGTGCTTCAAGACCCTTAGGCAAAAAGGTGTGATTTAAGTGCAAAGTATTATCTGTGTTCATGATGGCCTCTGAATACCGGTTTGTTTGTTCTCTTTCCTAACAATGACTACTGCTGGCAAGCACTTCAGCCATGGTTTTCATTAAAATATTTGTTTTCCAATACATTTTTATTTTTAAAGTTGAATGAATGTTGTTTCACATATAACAGTCATTTTACAGTGGTGCTGGGAGTCAAACGGCTAATGATTTCTTCTAAATTTTAACTGAAATACTTAAAATGGCAAAATTAGCTCAACTGATGATTGTATATCAATTTGCATCAAGATAATGGTACTAGGTTTGCTGAAAGGTGTTCATAAATCGGGATTTGTATATAATGTGATCTGGTAAGGTTCAACTGCCACTTTCTTCCTTTGGTTTTTGGAAAAATCTTTCTTTCTTCCCTCTTGAAAGGTGGCTTGTTGCAGGCTGGCTTCTTTTCAAAAGCCAGCTTAATTTCTCTTGGAAACTTGCCCATGTTCTTTGAACAATAGGCACATACCTCGAGCAGGGACCCTAATACTGCTGCCAGCAACGTCAGTGAAAGGCTGTTGGTAATTTCTATAGGAGCAAATGTTTTAGATGCACCCAATCTAGAGACCAGAGTGTGCATCATTAAAGGAAGAACTGTTTTAACACCCTTGCCAGTTCAGAGAAACCATGACGTACTAATGTTGACAAAGATGGAGGCAGAATAGGGCCCTAAGTATCTGAAGGCTGCCAAGAAAATACCCAGAGTGTCTTCTGTTAAACCCCAAACTGTCAATCATATTTCACAGACGGTAGATGTTTCTAATTTGCTAAATTACAAATACATTTTCAAGTTCTACCAGGCAGAAATTTTAGCAGTAACTGGGGAGAGGATGGAAGGTTTCAACCTCCCTTTCACTTTTATCCCAATTATGCAGCCATGTCAAAGTCTTTAAGTGACTCATCTGAAAGCCATCTTTTTAACACTGTAGAAGGAAATTGTGGCAATGGAAACATGATGACTTCATAAGCAAGCTTTGACACACAAGAGAACGCCATGACCTAATGCTTCAAAGTTTCTAACCTTGCTTTGTACAATACACTTTTCATGTTGCTGCATTTCATCAAATTCATGGAGGTAGTTATATGTGTAAAAAAAATTACCATAAAAGTAACATGTTGTATTATAATAATACATATTAAGTGTGCAAAATGCCGACAGATTTGTGTTGACCCTTTACAGTTGAACACAACACAGATTCAACCTAATCTAACTCTGTAAACCTTTAAATTGATACATTAGAATGATAGATAAGCAACCACATAATACAAGGCTATGATTTCATCAAAGGATTAGGGTGACATAAAGCACTCAAGCTCCACTCTCGTGGTTTTGTTACCAGAACCTCAAGATGGAATTTTCTTATTTTCCATTGCTGATTTTAAAAGGAAAAAAAAAAATCAAGATTAGAACGTTTCTATTTGAAACTTCTGTTTACATTCCATATTCCAAGAGTCACATTAATATTGGTACAATGCCATGTCAACATTAATATGACATTTATGTTGTCTGCTGGTCTCTGGGAACTTTAGGAAATAACATACTATACAGTTTATAGGTATGTACTATCACATTTTGTTGGAATTATGTCTTCTGTACAACCAGCTGCCTGCACAAAATCTGACTGGCTTATGACAAACAATTATTTCTCCAAAGGTGAAACCTGTTTCTGCTCTTCACATTTTAATACTGCCATTAGTACTTCAGATCATCACTGTAAATTTTTTTACCATTTTGCCATTTCTATTTACTGAATTGATACATGCTACTGATGTCAGAGCTCATCTCAGCAACAAAATCACAGTCAGCCACTGCATAGTATATGACAATTCCCCACAAGAACTCTGACTCTACAGTTCGCATGGAATAAGTACGGCTGGAGTTACATCGCGAATAATCAGATGCGTCATGCAAAGCATTATATGGTAATTAGAGCACATCTTGGAAGGTATGATAAGGCAGAAGGCTAAAGGCCAAGTGACTTTGATAACCAACCAAAAGCACAATAATTTCCTTTATGTGCACTGAAAGGTCTTATTGCTCCTATGAAATGGAAATTATACACTGAAATCAATGAAAACAGACCTGTGCATTGACTGTGTATTCTTGATAGAACTGATTGTGTCCAGAGTTAGAAAGCTGTTTCATAAGTAAATGATCTCTATCCGATGGTGTAACATAAGGCTGAATTGTCAGTAAAGACTTCCAATCACAACAGAGAACATAAGTGAAGCTCAAATGACTTTGTATACAGAGTAATAAATGTCACCAGAACCTGATGAAAATACTGGGTTTTAATATGTACAGTTGGGTTTCATACCTGTGTACTACAAGAGCTAGACAGGGTAAATGTCCCTTTTCTATGAAACAGTTTGGGCTGTTGCACATTTTAGTATCTTTGTTATTATTCCACCAATTTGCCTGTTCTGATAAAAAAGTCAGTTTGTTGCACTACCAGGTTGCATGAGTAACAGAGCAGAATGTGACCCTATACCTAAAATTACTCTTGGAGTTTAACTATCTGTAGAATTTACTCGGCAGTAATTAGCATAGTACTAATTACACTGGAGTAACAGTTTAGGGAGAGCAATTAGGATGTACTGTGCCTGCAGGACTCAGATTTCTACTGCAAACCAAGTGGACACATTGAATTTCTAGAAACCAGACATGTCCATAAAATGGTAAATTACAAATAACATCCACTGAATTAAAAGGCCAGAAGTTTATAATTCTCTAAATTTTGTTCTCTGATAATCATTACACTGTATGCTATTTTTAATAGCCTAATTTAGGCACTCTATTTAATAAGCTACATAAAATAGATTTACGTCCTTCCACTAGAAAGAAATCAATTCTTCAGGCCATACTTGTCATTTATATCATAAAGGATATTTTAGTTCCAAGGAATTAGTTATCCTGATTTCTATATTAATGGCAAGTTGCAATACCAGAAGTGACACAAGAATTAGATTATCTTTTTAAAATAAGTGAATTATACTGAAGACATTTAATATATTTCGTGTCACTCCACATTGTGGCTCCATGACAGTAACATCTTTCCCTTCCCCCCCCCTCCCCCCTCTCTGCAAAGGCCCACCTCCTCACGGGTGACTATGGAAGGTCAAGTAGCAAGTCTCATTAAGTAAACACCTCTCGTATTTTTGAAACAAAAGGAGGAGCTGCCTCCTTCCTACCCTCCATACCTAGAAAAAAAGCAAATGAAAACAAACCCCAAACCTCCTTTTACTTGCTTAACTAGGTATTTGTAAAATTGTGTCACAAAAATGCACAGTGAAAATGACTGATTAGTATTAATAATTCACATATAGAGCTGAGGTCATGACTTGTCATGTTTGGCATTGTTTTTCCTCATGGTGATCCTGGCTGGTTACTTTCAGCAGTGGCTCAGTTTTTGAAGAAAAAAATGATGAACTCTGCAGCAGAGTTTAGCCTCTGACCAGGGGCATCACACATCTGTGGCATTTTTTAAATGAAGCTGGCAACTGCATGGACATTGAAAATGCAGATTACACTTACAGTGTCTAGACTTTCATATATGTGCTCAGTTACAATTAAGTGAAGCAAAAAGTGTACATATTATCCCTACTGCTATTCTGTTGCTACAGAGCCGCAAATGTGAAAAGCAATACCTTGAAATAAAGACTTCTTTGTTGCCCCTAGTCTACATAGCAGCACAGTTTAAGTGAACACTAAAACTGTGGTTGAGATGCTCGTTTTATTTTTCCCCAAAGATGTAAACATCAGTCCCAGTGTCGTAAACTTTGCTGTATAGGATGAGACAGACGATCTGAGGCAGGCTGACTATCAGACACTAGTGACAGAAGCTTGCAGGCAGTTACCAGGTTTCTGCAGTTTCTCAGCTTCACTCGTGGGTGGGTCTGCAGTGGCTCGGAAGCTGAATGCCGGGCCTGCGCCACCATGTGCAGGGCTCAGAGCGGGGTTCTGACGTCTGTTGCTTTCAACAATACTTGAAGTGTTGGATGCCAGGCTCTCACGAGTACTGGAATGGAAAAGAAATATATATACACACTCATATATGACATGCCTATATATCTATCGACCAGACAGGAAAGGAGAACAGAGTGTTTTATAATAGGTTTCCTGTGTTTGTATGTAATGTCACATCAATGAAACATCTCATTTTGACAGTACACATATGTTACTCCTAAAACACATCCCAGAGGTGCTCAGCAGTCATCATACCATAACACAGGTATAGCACTCAGCACGGCTGAACCTGTCACACAAACTGTAAGCTGAACCAGTATCAAGCATCTGGATTTTTCACTCAAGGAAATAGCTTCCATCTTGAACCTGGAATGTGCTAGTTTTCCTTCCTGACTGGTGCAGTTTTGCACAAAGTAGCTTCATCAAATCAGCTCTGTGACTAAGCAGGGTTAGGACAGCAATCATATAACACAGTATCCTCTGTTGTCTCCTCTACTACCTATGTTTTTGTACACAAAATATTAAATAAAAGTTTTACCTTACATTAAACCCACAATGCTTCTAAACACAACACTTCAATTATGCTTTGCAGCTGAGAGATTGCAACTTACCAAGATAATGAGAAATCTTAACTGCCTGGTCTGTGATCTTGCCCTGGACAACAACTACTGCTGCTATTTCATTCACAAAATGGACAATGTTCCTTTAGTTCTAACATATCATTTAACCACAAGAGTAACAGGACACTTAACACTTTTGAAGATTAGGCCTTTTAATGATACATCTAATTATGAATGCAGAGAAGCTTGTATTTTAGTCTACAGCTTTTAAAAAGCTCAGCCATGACATGCTAAGGGTACTTTTATCAGTACTGCTGTTTCTGTTCTCCTTACACTATTAAATAATTTTTGATCTCTAAATAATGTGTGCCTGTTCAGGAACAGATTTGTTTTCAAACATCCATGTGGCCGCCCGGTCATGTATCCTTCACCTGTATCCCTACTTCTTTGTAAAATGACATCACCACTTGCTATGGAGATGTTTACAGAATACATTTAGAGGACTGAATGCAGTTATTAAATAAGCACTAGGAACAAGGATACTAATGACAAAAGTTTCATAGTCAGTTTAAAGTCAACCTAAATTTACCTGCTACTGAAAGGGGTAGCTCTTGCCTGCCTTGTGTGGACCTGACCCTGCCACATGTTTCTGCTGCATCCCTGACTAAGCCTTGCAGGCAGCCAGACAGATCAGGGACTGCACTCAGTTAAATACTAGCCCTAAGAAAAAAAAAAAAAAAAAAAAAAAAAGAGATTAGTCCTAGCATCAAGGGAAGAGTAGGAATGCACAGCTTTAAATGTGGCAGGGGAGAAATGTGTCAGTGCATGGCATAAGGGAAGGAAAAAACACTGTTCCTAGTCGTCAGGACAGATTTAAATAATCTTAAACTGAGTCTGGAAAATCAATGAGGCTTTTAGGAGAACTCTCATAGATCTTTTAAACTGGTCAAAATGGATGGTACCGATATTCTTCTGCCAGTGATTGCTTTATTGTCCATAGTTCCAAAGAGCTGTGATGGGTGACACACAGACTAAATGATTCCTGTGAGCTGCAATGAGGTATGGTGCACTTCTCTTGCTCATTTTTTTATTTCTCTCCCTCTGCTTTTTAATGAAAATAGATGCAAATCTTAGTTTTCAGAGATGATTTAGTATTGTATCATTCTTTTTGGGACCACCAATTCCAGATCTTCAGACATGCTCAAGTCTGATATTACAAAGTGACCATTACAACATGTATACACAAAAACTGCATTGAAAATTTTGCATGCAGAGTAATGTCAAAATTAGCTTTCTTTAGGTGACAAAGGAGCAACAGTATTATATAAGCACTAAAAATAAAGGAATAAAATTAATCATGACAGCTAACGTTTACTATATATAACTTGCATAAAAGCAATGCATGAAAAATTGTGAGGCCTTTTTTCCCCTGTGATGATTAATATCTTCACACAGTTTGCACACAAATACTTTGGAAGTCAAATGACCATTACAAATCTCTTTAACTGCAGCCATTTCTTTCTGATTTTTTTTCACTGTCCTTTTTTCAATTTATCAGACTTTAAAAATATTTTTTTTTCTTTTATAGTGTGAAATTGGTAATTTTGATTCCCCAAACAATGTTGCATACTTCAGTTTGAATGAAAAGATACCACCCCACCTCAGGAAGCAGAGTTACATAACCAGTGGAAGCTAGAAGACTATACATCACTATATGCACAACCTGTTCTTATATTCTTCCCATGGCACCTTTTGAAGGACAGTGTCACACCTGGCTGAATCTTACCAGATGGATGCTGGATGGCTACTCTGTATTTCCTGGAAAAGGGCTGTCGAGTACATTTTTTATTATAAGGTGGGATAATAATAACAACATGGTACATTTAGCCAAAGGGCTGTATTCATCCTCAGTTCAATTTATTTTTGGCGACTTATGTAAAGAAGTGACCCAAACTCAGCAAAATCACCACATTTAATAATTTTCATGCAAAGCTTATGAAAAAGCTTTGAAATATCCTATCCTATCCTATCCTGACTATATGCCACTCTCCCAAAACAAAGTACCCAGAGTACAAAGTACTAAAACAGAATGCTTTGGCTTGTTTTTTTAAAGCTTATTTTATGTGACCTTGCCAAAAAATGGCATTTGTTAATAAGTAAACAGTAAATTTAAAAAAAAAAAAAGGATTTGTGGAACACAAATGTAATTGAAAGTTGCTCATCTGTTTCCCTTATGATTTAAACAAGGTGGTAGAGCAGCACTAAATCCAGTATGCTCACCACATCCTGTTCTCTTGCTAGCTAAGTTTAACATAAACAGAAATTTTAGCTTTTGTGTAAATAATTAGGGAAGAAAATGCCTACCATTGCATTAATCAGAAACACAAGTTTGATATGCAGATAGCATACAAAACAGTAGTACAAGAACTGCTTTTTAATCCAGCTGATACCCTGTCCTGGAGGTGACTCTCATACTCTGGAGTGAGACCAGCTGAGCAAGAAGCAAACACCACAACATACTCCCCCACAAAAACTGACTGCAAGTATAGCACTTCGACTACTGGAAGACATCGCATTTAAAAAAGAAAAGTGCAAACAGTTTCATACAACAGATCTATGTGAGAAAGATGTCAGGCATCTGCAGAACAATCAATAACATAAATTCAAAGCCTTCTCAAGCTTCTTTTTTAGAGTGGACTCAGTGTTAATGGTATGATTTACTCAAATAATTTTTCAGGTTTTTTTGCTCAGAAAAAAATATACATTTGTTAGAATCCTGCTCTAGTTTGATACATCATTGCAAGCTGCATTAGGCTCTCTAATTTCTCTCTTGTCATTAACATAAGTGGGAGTAACCATCAAATCCAAAGGAATTTCTTCCAGAGTGACAGGACTTCAACTGAAATTGAAATTTAGTCCTGTGTAGAAACAGGAAATCCTTCACATGCCTGAGAGCGTTTGCTATTGATATAAAAAATATATAAACTTCTAAGGAACAAGAACACCATTTACAGGGGAAAATTAAAAAGTGACAAAAAAACCCAAAAAACCCCAGTTTTTTCACATAATACAAAATCATTCTTGGAGGTTTTATTTTTAAACACAGGCAATAAATAATTTAAGCTTAAGTAAGCCACTCTAAGAGAACTACTACTGTAAATTATTTCTGTGTTCTTAGAGTCATTGTTCTGAACTCTGATGAGTTGCTATGCAGGCCAAACAAAACAGGTCATGCTCCATTCCATCAAGGACTGCCAAAGGTCAGACAGACAAGGAAGAAGGCTAGCATAAAGGATTCTTAACCTGGAAATGAACTTTTGAAATCTCCAGGGCAGGGAATGCAACAACTCTCTCCTCCCTACATTTATAAGACTTGTAGCACACTGAGACTTCCATGATGCCTGAAATCCCTGGAATAGTAATTACTAGCCAGCACCACCACATGCAAACATCTGGACTCCCTTTCCAAGTATCTTAGACAAGGCACCTCTCTCTCAACAGTGGTAAGTCACATCTGAAGTTCAAACATCCTGAGCACTTTTAATTTGTAGTGGCTATTCCAGTCTCACCAGTTTGAAATGGTGACTAGATACACTTCCAAAATTTTTGAAGAAAACAAACAAGATTATGCCACCTGGTCATGCCTAGTCTTTCCATTAGTCTTGTTGATGGTGTCTTAAAGGGAAAGGGAAGAGTATGCAGGAGCTCATCCCTTTTATTCTAAAAGCAAACACAAGTTTAATACAGAAAAAAAAGGATACAGGGAGATTTTCAGCAAACAGAAAATGAACTAATACAGAGTCAATGCCACAAATGGCCATTGGTTTCTTACTGTATGGTAGGAAACCCACACATCTGAATAGAGGATTCCAGAGCTGTAGAAAAAACACTGTCTGAAAATGTGTGAAATTTTTAAATACAGCCCCACATTCTGTCACCAATATCACATACCCATAAAAGCATAAATGGAACTTCCTAGTCTGTAAAGCTGCAATGAATGTGACAGTCCTACCGTGGAGAGTTGAACCCGCTGTCCACTGTAATGCTGCTGCTGTCCATGCTGTCCAGGCGGGCCGAGTGGGTGGCTCTCTGGTTGTTGCTGTTTTCTGTTTCCTTCGGGGCGAGAAGAGTAAGATTCTTCTCAAACTTTCGCTGTAGATCCCTTTCCTTTTCTCTCTCTAGGAGCCATTGCATCGTACCAACGTCATCCCTGTTCTTTTCTTCCTCAGCATTTTTGTTGGTTCCTTCCTCTGAGTCATCATCATCAGATACGTTGTAGTAGTCAAAGGAGGCCTCCTGGTTCCCGGTTGTCTCTTGCTGTCTCTGAGAAACAGGCATGACTTGTGTGACTGAGGTTACCATCGCTTGTTCAAGTTTCTCACATCTGACGGGCAATGTGTCAGAGGGGGTCTTTTGATGGGGCTTTAGCAGAGGGGTGTTAGACTTATGATAACTATTCACAGAAAGAGTGTTGTGCAGAGGCTTAAAGAGTGTATCCTTGCTAAATATTTCTTTCCTTTTATCAAGGCTGCTTGATTCAGTGCTATGGTGTTGAACCAGCCGCCCATTAGCAATCACCTCTGGAGTTTGGCCAGCAATCACTGTACCACTGCTTGGGCCCTTTGGGGACTCCTCCTTGTGCACCCCAGGCTCCCTAGCAATATGTTGAGACTGTCTTTCTGTGGGAGTCATTTTTTTTAGCCCATCTGTCCCTGTTAGTGTATCGTGATCCTCTTTATTCTTTCCCAGTGGTGATGGAGCAGTAAGCACAGTCTCACTGGATGTGTTGCACTGAAAATAGTCATCAACTGCAGATTTTGTTGTGCAGGAGTTGAGCTCACTATATGATGGCAAATTCTCCGTAGGCTTGCCTTGTTCCAATAGGCTACAAGAACTGGGGGTTTCTACACTGCCACCGGCTTTTTCAGGGATGCAAGTCTCTTTGTAGCTTGCGGATGAAATTAGAGCCCTTTGATGACTGAGCGACTGAGATGGCCTTAAGGTACTATCATCAATGTAGGTTTGGCTAGTTGTTTGGTCATCTGGGCTACAGCCTTCACCTATATCTTCAGGTGTGCCTAAAGCAGCTGAGCCCAGAGGTCCCTTGGAGTTATCCATGGATCTAGACCTTTCTTTAGCCTTACTGGACCGCTCATTCCTTGATCTTCTATCCTGTGTATGGCTGTGGCTCCGATGGACCTTGGAGTGGGAGCTTCCCCTGGAAGGTTCAGGGAAAGGCATTTCAGTTCTTCTTTTGGCCAGTTCACCAGACACATCCCACTCTGGTGTCATGGGAAAGTGAGATTCAATCATATTAGGATTGCTGTGCATTATATAATTATCTCCCTTGTGTTCTATTATAAAACAGCCTTCCCGTGGGGATCGAGTCAAGGGATCATAGAACTCATACTCCCTTTCAGCAGGTATATCCAAATGAGAGCCATCTGATGGGTCTCCTTTGGACACCCGGGTCTTGCTGTGTGACCTCGATTTCCCATGAGACTTCCTGTGATTCCTGCTCTTTTTACTTCGTCCACTGTGGTGAGCTGAAGACCCTGCTTTGCTTCGTTGAGCTTTTTCTTCTTCAAGTTTCTTCATTAGTGCAGTGTGTCTCATGACATTTTCCACAGTCAAGTCTGGGTTAATGCGCCTAATAATCTCCATTTCTACCTCTCTAGGTATAGTGGTAGGGGTGTCCTCGTCCCTTAGCGGCCACTCCTCTGGAGGAAACTGGGCAGAGAAATTTGCCAACTGTTTGGTCTTATCCTTCTTAAAACTTAATCGGAATAATTTGAGTCCAAATTTCTTAGACTGCTTTTCTACATCCTTAGGTTTTGTGAGTGTCTCTGATTTATATGAAAAATTGACAGTACTTTTACTTTTCTCAGTAGGTGGGACCTGACATAATGAAGGAGGACAGTATGAGTCTTTACAGTCTTTTGCTGATTTCCTCTGTAGGGTAGATGCATGCATGCTGTGCATGTCTTCTCTGCAACAATGGCAGGAGTCGCAGTGGTTTTTGGGTAGTGTTCGGTCCCTGACACACCCTGAGGTGGAGGGAGTTATAGTTCCTTGTTGTGGAGAGGTACATTGAGACCTGTCAGGTATCCTCTCATCCAAATGGTACCATTTACTGTTAGTTCTTATGAGAGATGGTGTTATAAAGTAAGTCTGTGGGGTTACAATGAAATAACCATCCGGAGTTGGGTATATTTTCCTCTCCCGTACAAGCATATTCAAAGTATGTCGAAGGATTTCTGGACTGGGTGTTGGAACTCCTAGAAATAACAGTAAACACGTATCAGGAAATGCATAAAACTGTGTAGGACTCTCTGGTTTCCCCCTCCCAACAAAAAGCTAGTTTTCCCAATGTGCAAGCTGGAATATGCTGAACAAACATAAAGCATTTTATTAGGCATACTCTTCTCCGTTTATTTCTCCACCTATCTCCTACATTTCAGACATATCAATTGTTAATTAAATAGTAGGCCATTAATAAAGTGCTAAAAAAAAACCCCAAGAGAACTTCTAGTCACTTCCAGTGTGCAGGTGACCTTAAGCTACAAGATGGAATCACCGAAAATCAGAGTGTCAAGGGAAATATTCTACTTTTATTCTTCTTCCAACAAAACATTTATATCCAAATTCACCAGAACTATTCTTATAATGCCTTGTCACATATAAAGCAGTAGGTATTTGTTACTTTAGATGCCTAAACTGCTTTTCCCACAAAATACTACACAGAAAAAAAAAAAAAAAAGCAGTTCCTCAAACTGTCCCTTTATCACAAACCTGATTTAACTGATTTGCTCTCCCATTAAAATGTTTCAACTACATCAGCTGCTTCAAAACAGAGACATCCTGAATGATACAGTTCATCTTACCCAGAAAGTCTTTTCCATTAGGCTGGAAGTTAGAGATTTAGCTCCTAAAAATTTGCTTCTCAGAGATCCCTATCTTTCAGGTGAGACGTGTGGGACACTATCTAAGGGCATGTACTGCATACCGAGAGAAGGACAAGTACGACTACCCCACATCAATGGCATATGGGAGACTTGGCACTGTGAGCCAGATCCTTCCCATTACCAGTGCACCTGCTGGATTCAGTGGTGCTTGACCAAGTCTTCAATACTTCATTAGATAAAACACTAAGCAGCATGTTGTATATAGGAGTAAGTTCCATCTACAGCTAAGGAAAAAAGAACTTTAGTTCACAAGCTAGTTTTAAAAAGTTTGTTTATGCTTAAGAAAAAACTTAAATTCTTCCATGTTACAAGTGGAAAAAGCTATCTTCAATCAATAAATTTTGTTTAACTAAAATGCATTTTAATTCTGAGTACTAGTCTGATTTACATTTTTAGAATTAAAGACTTTTTTTTTTTTCAAACACTTGGATGCCCTATTTTAGAAAAAGTTATAATTATTTATTCTGGGTCTTAGTTTTAAACAAAAGTAATTTAGGAAAAATAAAAGACTCAGAGAGCAACTTAGTCTGGAAGAGAAGTAATCTGGTTAGCACCTCTACTCAAATCCTGGCCAATTTAGATGAGGGTGGTCAGGACCTTGTCAAGTCAAACTCTGTCTTGAAGAACAGAATTTCAATGCATGCAAAAACATTTCAGTGAAGCATACACTTTTTACAAAAACACTTCACTGAGAAATCTCAGCTGGGGTACCTCCCCCAAACACAGTATCTCCAGGAGCACACAGTGTCTGCTCACCAACTCTTCTCCAAAACGTCAAAGGTTGGAGACTCTGATTTCTTTGTGACAGCAACACCCATTAAAAACAACAAGAAAAAGAGAATTTGGACTAATTCCTTAACTCATCCTGTTTCTCACAAGTGGGTTGGAGGCAACATATTCTTATGTCTGACTTTGAGTGTTGTTTGAACTTAGAGACATGACCATACTACTCATATCCATCACTAAAATCTTAAAATGGAAACAGCAAAAGGTTAGGAACAACATGGACACGAGTGAAATCAGTTACAACACAAAAGGCACCAGGAAGAAGTACACAAGGACGTGCTAATTTTGACTGGGGTAGAGTTAATACAGTTCATAGGGCTGAAATATTGGGGCATCTGTGGACACAGGAAGTGAGAGGCCAAGATATGTTATAATTTGAGAGCATAAATGAGAATGAAAATTAGAAAAAGAAATGGAGAATCAGGAACTTGCATTTTCTTCCCTTTACATGCAGGTGTCCACAATTTCTGAAATAATCTGAGTGAGAGTAACAAAGATCCCCAGAACCTCCAGATGAGTTAACATGACAGAAACAACAACAGGTGGGAAAAGTTAAAATCCAGAGAGCTGGGGGAAAAAAAGGACTATTTGTCCCTAGCCAGAATTCTGAATCTCTCTGGACTAAGTAAACAATGGCTGGGTTTCCTGTGGATTATGAAGCAAAGCAGGCTGTCCTCTGCATGAGCTTTTGATAGCACACAGGAACATGAAGAGTGATTTCAATCCCTGTAACAACCAGTGGTCACCTAACTCTTCATTCCTGCAGTGGAGCTGCTGTGTCTGCTTGGGCAAGGCCACCCCTTTGACATTATGATGTGCATCACAACAAGATGAGGATGACTGCAAAACTCAAGCTCATTTGTTTCTCCATCCCATGCTGAATATGCACTGCAGGGTCCAACCATGGTCCAAGTCAGGTGCACCTGCTCTCCAGCAGCCACCCTCTCTTCCCCCACACCAACAACCTGCCCCACCCACTGCACTTTTCAGCTTACAAGTAAAGACTCCAACACGTACTTACCTTTGTGAGAACCTTGATTTTTATCCTTATTTTACTAAAAAGACTTTTCTTAACATACTGTTTTGAAAACATCACAACACAAATAAAAGGGATGAAAGTACTTCTCCTGGGAGCTTAGAGAAAAGTTAGGGAAAGAGATTGAAATGGATGTACTGATGTTTTACAACAATTTAGGCAAAAATGCACTGCAAATACATGGTAAAAATAATAGTATGTATTTTTCACCCAGTAAACCATAAGGGCTACAATGTGTTGGGTGAGTCCCTAAACACTGGATGCACAGTAGTTACATTAACTGAGTAACTCCTGTGAATGGAGAATGTGCAGATAAACACCAAGGAAAAAAAATCAGCATGCCTGGCAGTCAATGATGCTGTAAAGTTAATTGTCAGCCTTTTCTCTGGAGTTGAAGCCTATCACTTTTTATCACTCCCAGCATACAGTCCATGCTGTGGTTCACTAAGCCAGCAGGGATGACAGCAGATGCAGATCTTGGAAGCTCAGCACTGTCAGCTAAGGGTAGCTATGGGTTTTATTCCAGGCTCTTTTAGGTACTTACAAAAGCAGAAACAGACCCAAACTCAGCTTAGGCTTTCCTGCATGGCAGACAGGAGCAATGACATTAAAAAAGGAACAATGGGATCCAGAGTGAATACAGATTTCTTGGCTTTCTCAAGACTTTCCTCTTTAAAGTGGTCTGCCCACATACTGTCTATACACAGCCTACCCCCCCCGCCCCCCGCATTCAAAGGTCTCCTCATGGTCTCCCTTCCTCCATTAAATAGGAACAAGGGAAAAACCCCAGTGACTTACAGATTCTAGCCCATAAAATACTGCATGACAGCAGTGGTGTTATTTAAGATTATGTAGTGGTTTAATAATTCAAAAGCAGAAACTGTCTGGACACTGAATCATCAGACATGTACATTTTCTGTATCTCAAGAGAGTCTACTATGCCATCCACTGAGCTTCCAGACAGAAGATTATGTCTTGTTTGCTGCTCACAAAGAACACTGACCTAGAGTGAACTCAGTTAATGTAAGACACTTCTTTTAAGTGCTAAACATATAATTCATATATTTAAAGAGTGAAGTTATAAAGGTGATTGTCAGAGGAATTTGCCCGTTTTCAGAAATCTGCTTGCTTCAAAAGTAACCTAGGCCAATACACAAGTATTTTCTACACCAAAATTTTGAAAGTCTTAAAATTATTTAAACATGTATGTGGACAGAACTGGTGAGGAAAAAAAAAAAAAGACAAATAGCCTTATTAAAGGCAGCACAGACTAAGGTTTGATGTTGTCTTCATCCAGGTTCATACAAATAAGAGGTCTGGTTGCCAAACACAGAACAGGGGTCACATTCTTAGCTCCTTATACTGGATTTCAAAGATTTACATTTAATGTATGGGATTTAAACCATGGTCAATAAATTACAAAGCAGGGCTATACAAACATCTCATTGTTTAATTCTAAGTTAGAATTATGGAAGCACATGCAGGAACAGCCCTCTTGCTTTTTTAAAAACCCAACAAATAACAAAAATAAGATGTGCATTATCAATACAAACTTCTTGAATAAAATAAATTGATGAAAAATACATCTGAAGTAGTACTTAAATGGTGTTAAATCTGCTAAAATGATTTTCTCCTGAGCTGATGCTAAGGCTTAACAAGGGATAAAAGAAATACTCTGATTGGCTCATGAAATACTAGTTAAAGATGTGGAGTGGTTGCTATGTGATGTTATAAATAATTAGCATACCTTATTTCAGATAGAGCCATGGCCCAGATTTATGCCTGCACAATGGCTCAGCAAACTAGAGGGCCAGACAGCAACTGTAAGACCCTGCACTGAGGAAAAAGGTTTATTATTCTTAGGCACTTTTGAGAATAGCATCTGGGGTCTTAGGAAATTTATCTTCACCATGAAACGCAGTGAAGCATCTGTTCATTAAAGCACAAACAACACAGGCAAACAAGGGCTGCTACAGGAAGAGATACAGAGAGGTTATGTGATAATAACAGACACACCTACAGTGGTAATGCTCTTCTCTCCCTCAGAGCATCAGCACCTAGTTAGGAGAAATAGACTATCAGAATATGAGAGCACATCAGATATTTCACAATAGCCACAAAGAATACAAAGGCTCAAAAGGCTACAGCTGATTTATTACAGGGGTTTGGGCAGAAAAGTGAAAAGTGTCAGCACAAGAAGTTCTTTTTATTGGAGGAGAAAATTTTTGGATAATCCTCATACACTGAGAGAACGTGTATGCTTGCTATATTAAATATGTCGTGGCTGAGAGAGAAACGCATTTCTCTAGTGAAGGGGAAAAACTGGACAATAAAGGGTGGATTTTTTTTCTTCAAATACCTTTCTCTACATTTTGGGAAGTCAGGCTCTCCAGGTTTTTTTTGGGCTTTTTTTTTTTTTTTTTTAAATCTCAGACTTCAGAAATTCACATGTTAATGGCTAGTGGAAAAAAAAAGGCAGCAAGAGACTATGTGCTAACTTGCCTCAGGCTTCGTCTGAGCAACGTCTACAAAATAATCCAGCCAGTTGAATTGTTTTTCATGTTTGGCTCTGTCTAACAAGAATAGCATAACACACCAAGTGAACTGATAATTATGCTCCCAAGGAAACTCAAGGGATGTCACCAATATATCATTTCCACCATGCAACGTTTATATAAAAATATTGATAGAATAATTGAAAAAATACTTGCAATCTATGACATTCTTCTAGTACACAGCATACATAGAAAAGATAACTTGGGAAAAAATCATCAAAATTAATTAAGAGAATTACAACTGTGAACTTTGCCTTCTTCACATTCTAACCCTTACAATTTTTACCACTATTTTCAAAATCAGCCTGAAAAACAAAACTACAAATAGGGAGAGAAAGCCAGTATTTACAAAAGATGCTTGCAGTATTTTTTCAAAGTGCAATTATTAAATGTCAGACAACTGTTTATTCCAAACACAGCACTCAATTGAGAATGATATTTTAAATTCTCAGAACTCAGCATCAGTTATAGGAAAACACATGTAAATTTCAAGGCTTTAAGTAACTCTTGTTCTAAAATGTAAGCAAAAAAATTCCAGACATCAAAACACGGCTATGGTTAGGTTGCCTAGATGAGACTGATGCATCAGTAGTTTTTCTACTGAGGCATTTCTAATTAGCTACTTTTTGCAGCTATAAACAGGTACAATGGAGAAGTTTCTCAACTGCTTTAGAGAACTGTAAACTCAAGACACAGAATAGATAAACATCTTGCCCAGGATCACACAAAGCACAAATGAAAAAGTTCTGCTCTCTTGAGCAGTAAACCTCTGCCCAGCGCCTTAGCGCCTCAATGCAAAATGTCTCTACAAGATGCATTCTGCATGATTCACCCACTCCAGATACAGCCAGCCAGCAGAAAAGCAGCATGTTCAAGAGTATAGTCTTGTTAAACAATTCCCTTTTTGTGGTGTTACAGTATCTCTAATCCAAGACAATTTCCATTTACCATTTGATAAATATCAAATGCTGACAAGAATACCTTCTGAACAGTACACCAGCATTTGTGAACACAGCAAGTGTTCACAAAGCTCTCCAAAAACTTTCAGTTTAGTTATGGAGAGAGATGTCTTTTTTTTTGGTTGTTTTTCAAGCAAGGGTGGTGCAGAAGCAAAAGCCAGAACTGTGTCCAAGAAGGATCTGAGAACTCCTGGAAAGCAGGCTGACACAGTCCTTTCACTTTAAATATAACCTCCCCCTGAAACAGGCACATCATTGTTACTGTACTCTACTACTTGCATCAGGCCACACATTGAGAGCCTGTTGTAGGTGAAGGAAGACATGCAATTGTGTGGGAAACCTGGTCTTTAGAAGGGAGGTCTCTACAGAGACCTCCATGAGGTTACCCCTTTGGAGGCTGGACAATAACACTTGAACTGGTTGAATGATGTCAGCAGAGCCCTTATGAGTTAGCTACAACCTGCTTGAAAGCCACAAGGTGAAATGAGTTTGCTCTGGCTATGACACGTCATGCTTTGTTCTCCATAGTTACTAAAGAAGCCCTGCATTCCTTTGGCTATGATGATAAAAAAGGTTATTTTGTGAGAAAAATCACAAACAAGCTTATTCTGATACTGTCTGAAAAAAGAAACAAGCCAGTATCTTGTTGTTTAGTACACCAAGTAATTTTTATTACTTATATAAAGTCAGGAATTTGCTATGCAAAATTCACTTGAATGGTCTTATCAAAGAGAACTCAGTTCTCTATATGTTTAAGGATAAAGAACAAGTTCCAAGATTAGAACTCTAATGTCTCCTTTTACTTTTGGTTAGAATGTCAGATTAGTCAATATTCCCATCCAGAAGGTAGTGAGGATTCTTTAACTGCCTTTTTGCAGACATGTGCTCATCTGACTGATGATTTATTAATGACAGGTTACCTGGGAAGCAGGTGGTTAGGTGCTCCATTAGTGCTTCTTGTGTGACTTGTTTTCGGGCAGAGTTCATTGCTGAGATGGCCAGGCAAAGGATTTCCCCAAGTGGAATAAACTGTGACTGAGTGATGGGAGACATGCTGATGGGTGATACATCACCTGTAAAAAGACAAAAGATGTGCAATGAAGGGTTTTGTTAAAAAATCTGCTCATAGGACAAAGAGGCAGAGATACAGCTGGTGAAAATTCAGAGATCTCTAGTTTTTGTATTGAGCTGGGGATAAAATTCTTACAATGGAGAACCATCAATCACTTTATTTCAAAACTTAAGTTTATTTCAAAACTTAACAGAGAACCACGGCAAATGGGAGATGTACACTATGCAGACATAGTTTCTTGAAGGGTACAACTGACAGACTCAGAAAAATGCCAATAAATTAGCACTCATGGTTGCAAAATCTCCTCTTAACATCCTACTAGGTAACTGCACAAACAAAACAGTCACATATATTTCTCTGGACATAAAAGGGGAAATTTCACTCCCCTTTCAAAGTATAGATCACCCACCATTTCCAGTTGATATAGTATTTTTTATTAATAGTAATAAAGATAAAAAAATGTTGCTAAATTAATGAATGTCATTTTAACTCAGCTGATAAAGCACGGAACTCTTTAGAGGCCCAAAAGCATCAAAATACCTTAAGACTGATACCCTGAATAAACTTCTCCTGGATCTACATGCCAAATGTCTTTGTACAAACTATATATTTTTTAGAAGAGAAGTTTTAATGGTTTCAGGGTGGCCTGAAAATTAAGTTTGTTGTAACTTTTCTCATGTTGTCTTACAAACCATTCATTAACATACAGTTTAAAAAAATCATTGAAAGATCTTAAAGTTATGGGAGAAATTACAATTTGATAATACTAGCACGACTACACATATACAAGCCTATTTTAATATACTTTATCCAAGTACATAAATCTTTGATTCTGCTCTGTAAATCTTCAAGTGGTAACAGCTCCCCAGTGATCTCAAAGAGAGGAAAGCAACAGGCTAAAATATTTTTCTTGCCCGTGGAAAAGGAGTAATAAAGAGTAACAGACAGAACAAAGGGTGCTTAAGTATGAATCCTGTTCTGGCCACAGGTCAGCCAATAGCCAGGGATTAAGTTCTACCTAAATGGCTTTGAAATGTCACAAAAATCACCCTATTTCTGTCACAGAGGAACACCTTGTAATCAAATCATGAATCAAATTACTAGAAATTAATTCAAGTTTTCATTCTCAATTCAAAAGATCTAATATCTGCCCCATTGATTCTATATTCCTATTATGTCTACTAAACAAGAGCAGCAGCTTCTAAAATTGATTATCAAAATGCATTTACTCTGGCATTATACTCAGCACTTTGGTGGGAAAATACTGGTGAGAGTAGTAAACTGCATAGCTGTCTCAGCAAGACTTATGAGCAATATTTTTCAATCACAAGCTCTACAATCTGCTCTGCAGCAGTGATACACATTATTCATGACACAAGAATGATTTAAAGCAGCACATTTGTGCTATGCTATCTCCTGATTGCTTTTGCTTAATCAGGGCTGACCAGATCAATGCTGCATTCCCTTCCCAGCACAGCAGCATTCCTCTCTCTTCAACAGAGTGAAGCCCAAGATCCTACTCATTCTTATCTCACCACAGAATTATGACCTTAAAATCTAACATCCTCTGAACATTCTTTACTCAAATACACCCAAAGTTCCTGCCACATGCATTACAGAGAACAGCAAAGAAGATGACACACAGCTTACAGGGAAACATGAGAGATATGCTTCCATATGACATGGGAGCAACACCATTTGTTCCCTCATCATTTGAGTATGGATAAAGAATGTCACAGTTATTATATTGCTATTTACTAATTATTATGTGTGCTGTCAGTTTAAACTGGTTCAGAGACAAATCTTTGTAATCAGCCAGACACATAAGTTTACCAACTTTGATCACCAGTCACCATACACTTTGTATAGAGGATCAGTTTCTTTAACGATTAGTTTCATGTCTAAGAAGCATCAGAATTAAGGTAGGAATTATGCAGATTTAGCTAAGCAATTTAAGAAACTACTGTCTTTAACACAAAGATTATGTGTCATGGGTGTCCTTGGGAGAACTACTAAATTAAGATCAGTGCAATGTCAGATTGGCATATAGTGGCCACAGCTGAGGTTTAATCTTACCAAGTTCATGGGGCACTGAATGGGCTCTCTGGTGTCCTGGTTTTGCTGGGATAGAGCAGCTTTAAGGGCATCCAGGTAAAGGGCAGCAACTCCTTAATTGTTCTATCTGTATCATCAAAAACCTGGCAATTTCTCAAACCGAAGCAGCCTGGCAGGAGGATGCCGGTTCCTGTTCCCAGCCATGCACTCTCACTGCCACCTACAAAGGTGCCAGGATGGGAAAGCAGGAGGAAGACCTCTTTCTTTCCCTTGCATGGGAATGATCCATTCACAGCTAACCAGAATGATACTCAGGATGTAGAGAAGGGGCCATAACACCATAACCAGCTTCCTGAAGTGGTAAAGGCACTCAAGGAATTTTATATATGAAGCTTTGCTCTGCAGCCCACAGATGATCGGACAAGAACTCAGAAACCAGTTGCTCTGCTCATGCCCAGGAGCAGCCTATCCCTCTTCCTTGACTGCCAGGAGCCTGCAGAAATCCACCTCTGATATCACTTCCAGTCGGGACATGTTAACTTAAAACTGGCTAAGTACAAGCTAAGAAATAATAAAATTTGCCAGATTTTAGTAACTTCACACAATTCTTCCTTTTAAAGAGGCCTTCAGCATGGAATTGCTTTCTAGGTTAGTGAACAGAAAACATTCCGTCTGCACTGAATTTGAGCCCCTGCCAGTAGGACTCTTGTCACCAGGAACAAGACAGGAATTTCCACTGAAATACCAACTATACTTCACATAACTCCTCAATACAAAACATTCAGTATTGGTTCCTCAATGTTAACACAATTTCTAGCACAGCATGTTATAGTTAGTATACCAGGGTAACACACACCCTGCTTGCAAATATTTGGGAGCTTGACAACCATTTAATAAACTACAAAGATTACTATAATTGCCCATTAAATAATAACTTAAGTGGCTTTAAATGAAATAGAGATGCTTAAAAAATATTGGTTTATGTGAGGGCCTTTCTGGTTTGTAAGGGAATATCGTGAGTTAAGCCTTATTCTTTTCCACTGAGTGCTCTTCAACCTTCTTCATTATGACCAGGAAACTGTCATTTCACCTCTGCTGTGATAGAATGATCTCCATAGCTTGCTGCTCATAACTAACTGCTGGAGATTGTTACTAGCTCTTGTTTAAAAAGGCTAGCACATATTTTAAGCAGACCTAGTGATAGAAAGCCAAACTCCCCTCACTCAGGGAAGCTCTAATTTGCCAAATTTTATCTTGTCTGTCCTGTGGCTCTGGGAAATTACACACATTCTGTGGTTATAGTTAAGTCAATGAACTTCTTTGATGCACAGTAACAGCAAATATCTTGCATCTACGAGATAATATAATACATTAACATCAATTACACACATAAATACTGTTAGACTGTTGAACAGAAGGTTTACTAGAACTTCTTTAGGAAAGATCTGCTCAAAAAAAAAAAAAAAAGCAACTATGCTTTTCCTACTTTTTTTGAAGACCACATCACTTACATAAAACATCTAGCATATGGCTCCTGTTAGCTCTGACTGATGCTTGTCTCAAGCAGCTTTCTTTTGAAATCAAATTACTAGCCTCAACTTTCACATGTTTGTGTTCCCAATTAAATGAAAACTGGAGCTCAGAGAGCAGTTTTCACCAGCTGACTGCATGTTTTGTTTAAATATGAGATATATATACATGTATATATAGCTTCAGCTCTGTTTCTGCAATGTATTTCCAAAACTCTCTCTAAATAATTTTTTTAAAAAAAAGTTTTCTAGACTTCTTGTATTAAGTGACATTCAATTTTAAAGAATGTCTAAGCACATAAGAAACAGTGAACAGGAATTGTACTCATTTATGCCTTGGGGATTTGTATCACTAGCCTGGGGGAAAAATTATTTTTATTACTTAGAACAAAAGATAATGTAGCACATAAAATAAATACTTAGCTCTTACATAGCATTTTTCTTCAGTGGTTTTCATACACTCTGAAAAACTGGGAACCATAACTATCCTTAACATACAGATGAGATATTGATGGTCTAACATAGCTGGGAATAAAAATTCCCACATCCTGAACCCATACCAGCCAGAACTTTTCCTGTGCCGGTGTATCTAGTGTGTCTTTTCTCTGCAAGTCTGGGTAACACCATTTTGAGAGAAAATGAGGCAGACTACATTCTGTACCATGTATCAGCAATTAACAACTACATACCAATGACAGACTTTTTCTTAGTGATTCTGCTGCTGGAAAGAAGTGACCTGGAAGTCAAACTCTTTGTCTCATGAACTTTGCATAAAGATTACTTGAAAAATCACCTCTTGACATACAAATGGAACCAATTCAGTACAACAATTGTAAATGAATTAAAGAAATTACAGTGCAAAATCATATTATATTAGAATTTATACATCCTATTTCTCTGAAATAGGGAGGAGACCCTCTGATTTACACTCTGCATCCTGTAAAGTACAGGAAGTCAAAGCTCAGTTTCACTTCTTCAGACTCTCAACACCTTTTTAATCTTTTGTTTCTTATGGATCAAGACAACCTTTAAACATAATTTTTAGCCTGGTTTACATAGAAAATGAGGCTTGCACAATCACAATCTGTGTGTTTGTATGTGTTAGGGAGATTGAGCCTCACTAGACAAGAGTAGCAATTCTAAAACAAGTGTTTGCTACACATTACATCTATACAGAGCTTCAGGCATAGCAACCTCCCACTACATAGGACAGAATCCAGTCAAAAAACACTTGACAAAGGAAATCTGACTTCACTTCTTTTGCTGTTTATAGAACTACATTATTAATCAGAAAACATCAAGCTAGAGCATAGTAACTTCACGGCATCTCATGATTATAGTGGTGGTTGCAACAGAAATCCCCTACAAAAATTTTCTTGCCAACAGCCTGTTCTCATCAACGCTTGCCTATGATTTCACCCTGGGAAGAACTACGGGTATTTGTTTTCTAACAAAACTACCTGTAATGGGCAAAGGAGGGCCTAGAATATTATAATTTTTTATCAATAATACTGAAAGTAAAAAGTCTATTCTAGAAAAAGAAGAGTCTCTTCCTCAGATTTATTTAATGAAGGGACAGATGCTGAAGAAGTTACATGTCTGGCCTGGGTTACACAATTACCCCTTTTTGCCTCAAACCCCAGCTTGACTGAATTATGCTAATTAAAGAATACTTTGTAAGTAGATGTAGCAAACCTATTCTGATGTGAATTGACAATAAGGAATTGCCATTTAAAGTTAGACATTCCCATTTGACTGAACAAATGAAGGGAAAAGGAAGAATATACTGATTTCTTTGGTATTAACCAGACTACTGGGAAGTACCTTGAATCTGCACTAGCATGCTAACACAGAAGAGATCACATTTCACTGACAAAATCAGAAACAAAGAAAATTAGAAGAAATGTTGCTTGTGCTGTTTCCAGACATAGCCTAAATCCTCCTTTTAAGCTACATTTCCTGGAGTATTTTATGAAAAAAACTGCAGGTTGTGTTTACTGGACAGATACACATATTAGGGGATGGATAACAATAAAAAATACATTAAAGATTTTTCCATTTATTCCTGTTTAAGAGCAGCTTAAACAAAGGCTCAACAAATGCAGTAATACATTCATTCACTAACCAGCATGTCTTCATCTCTGAAATGCACACCCACCAAAATAAATAATGAACACTTTCAAGAATGTGACCACTCCAAATCTACACAGCCTGAAGAAAACACATCAAACTTACCATAACCAATATAACAAACCTAAACAGAGTTCTAGTTCCTTACTAGTTATTAACTTCAACTGTGTAAACTGATCTTTCTAATCATTCAGACCCAGCTAAAATCATGATCTCCAGCTTCACCAAGTGGCACCAACTTTCAGAAACAGGTGCTAAATTACCCACAGTCAGCAGGCTCGTCTTACATGCATTCATCCTGTGTATTTCCTGTGATTCAGTTTTCCTTTTCTTTGTTCATGTCCTGTGGCCAGCTGCCTCCTGATCCAAAGTGATATCCCAGCACGTGTTACAACTATGATCATAAAGTTTCTGCTGGAGCACGGAACTTTCCCAGAGGATTCAGTTGAGGAGATTTCTGTAGCGCTGCTTATCCTGGGAAGGAGGTGTGGGGGGAGTGTGGTTTTTTAATATATTGTGTGCTTTAGAATGTGTCTCCCCAAACAATATTTTTCAAATGCATTTTTTAATAAATGTCCACGTCTGTATTCCTGGCACACAATATGTTAAAAAAGGGGGACTTACCTGAACCCCTATGGTCTGGTTCCGTGCTCCAGTATAGTATCCAGAGAAGCTGTGATGTAACAACAATGTGCATATTGGGGCTTTATATCACTGTGGAAGCTGGCTGAATGCAGCATAGGTCAGTGCCACAGGACCTGAAAGAAGAAAAACAAAGCATGCTTTAAGGCATTAACATGCTGAACACCCACCTCTTGAAGCAGGAAATAGGGGCATACTGAAGAAAAAAATGCAGTTATCTATGCAGGTCCACTGAAAGGAACACTATTTCATGCAATTCTCACATAAGCATGAGAAATAAATGGTTAAGAAATTACAGAGGAGGTGGAGAAGAATCTAAAAGGGACTACAAATATAACTCCCACACAGTGTTTTGAAAACATCTCTCTCTTTGCCCTGTTTCCATGGAATGGCTGAAATCACGTTCTGATACCACCCCCTGTTCCGAAGGCACTCACAGTCTTTGCAAAGCACCTCTCCACTGCAGTGCCTCAGGATTCTGCAGTGTCACTCCTCTTCTCTCTGGCTCTCTGCAAAGTGAAGTCATAGGAATGGATCAGCCAACCTGACTTCTCACTACCCTGCCCAGAATCCTTTGTGAACTGAAATGAGTCATCGCTCTGAAAAAATCCACAGCGCAATGTTCCAGGTTTCTCCCTGTGTCTGCGCTGGCTTCTTTGTCTTTGAAATGAAGTGCCTATGCTTCTGGAACAGTGCCCAGCTGCATTGTACAGGATAACAAGCCAGCCTTCTCATTAAGTGGACAAGAAAGCTATTTACATGCATTAGCACAGACAAGTTAAAGCTTTAACCCTCTAGCCAGATAAAAAAATCACCCCTAACATATCTTCTTGATGTAATGCACAACTCCCCCTATACACAGAAACATAAATGCACAGACATACGTGGGCATACAGATACTTACACAGAGCAGTATTTTCTTTAAATATTCAATATTTTTCATTACACCAGTTTTAGGTCTATTAATTAAAAAGAAAGATTTACTCTCTTTTGTCAGTCCTGAAGAATGCTGCAGATCTAAATGTAACAAACAGCTCTGCTGTACACTAGATCAAAGTTGTGCGGCTGTGAACTGTTAATCAAAAAATTAGAAGCAGTGGACAAGTTCTTGTAAGCTTTTTTTTTCATTATCCCATTCACCATTTGGGCTTAAAACAAAGTGAGCCCTGAAACCATGCCAGACAGAAAATGTCAAACCGTTCCAAGTGCCGAGGGCCAGCAGAGCTGCTTCAGCTTCTGCTACCACTGACAAAGAAGGTAATGCTCAGAATGAGGTCACTGTGTCAGGATCTCACTCCCAGTGCTAGGTTTTCCTTTACTTGGTGAGGATATGCTAAGGTAAATATCAGGAAGACACAGAAGAAATAGGAATAGTGTATGAGATGAGAGATGCTGCTGTTTCAGAGGAACATTTTTAGTTGTTCTGAGATATTCTTTTAAAAGAAGGAAACACTTAAAATTGCCTCTACTGAAAAGGAACTATTTCTAGTCATGACCTAATCATCAAAATCAGACCAATATGCTAAAATGGAGGTGCAAAAGGAAAAAGGAAGTTTTCAAACTTCCTTTAAGCACAAAGCACTTATTTAAGGGTTCTTACATTCCATGCATTCTGAAATGGTTTGAAGCATAGAAGGCACATAATCCATAAAATTTTGAAACACAGCACTTTAGGACTCACCTGTGCTATGCTGGAACAGGCAGTTCTCCTATGTGTTTCACCAAATGAACATACCAGGTGCTTAGGACTGAACGAAATACAAAAGTCACTACCTCCCTGGCCCTACAACAACCCTGGCAGTGAAAGAGTCCAACCAAGCCTTAAACAGGTCTGTGTGTTTCAAGAGGACAAGTAAATAGACACAGCAAAGCCGTACAGCAGATCGATTTACAAGTGTAAGGTTAACAGCATGCTTTGCCACACCGGTAGTCACACAGTAGCCATAATCTCAACATTAAAAGCTGGGGGCTTGCTATACACGCAGTCAACAATTTTTGTGTTCCCTGAAAGGCCTCCTTCCAGGAAATTTTTCTTCAGCTTTACAGAATTTTTGCCTTCCCTGGAGCTGCAGCATCAGCCACAACACCTCTAATGAATCCAACTTGACATTTACAACATTCTGGGTCCCATAGGATTGTCCTTCAGAAACTCTGGTTGTCTGCTACACACCCACTTTACAGCAACAAAACCTACTCCATGAAGAAAAATTTAAAAGTGAATTAGAACAAGCACTTACTGAAAGTAAAAACAACAGTTCCAATCTTCTTCCCCTTTGCACCAGACAACTGTCATGCAAAGCTAAATGGGCCTGTGCATGCAGCATTGTTTTCACAGACATGCACAAGTTCTTGCTGCAGTAGCTTTGCACCTAACACCAAAGTTAAAACACTGGCAAAAGAAAGCTAAAGGTAATACTGCAGCCTAAATAGCTTTTCTCTCTACCAAATTTCTATAGCACTTATATGCTCAGGACCAACTCAAGTATTCTGAACAGACTGATACAACCGCAAGCTCTTTCAGTGAGACAATTCCTCTTGTATGTGTGATGCCTGTGGATACCTGGAATGCACCAAGCATGCAGACATCTTGTGTGCATGCACCTAGGCATCTCTTTATTCAAATTCATCACCTTACAGCACCATTACACAGCCCTTCTAGCAGTATTAACGACAGCAAGAAATACCTGATACCTCAAGCATAGCAGAGAGCAAAAGTGAGAGACCAGCAGCGGGGAAAATATAAATGAGAATGTTTAGGAGAGTTGAAGTTTATGGACACCAGTGCTGCCATCATCAGTGATGTCACATGACAGGCCTCACAGGAGGAAGGCCTAGCCAAAATACCACATGCACTCCCCAACCAGGGCAGATGCTCTGTTCCTCCATTCCACATCTCCCCCCGCAGCACAACAGAGACTGGTACTAAAACAAAAGCTGCCTTATTGATAGATAGTATATAGTAAAAACACACCACATACTTCTCTCTGTATAACTCCATGCATGCACATGCATCCAAATAGACCAGTACAATATAAAGTATAGCCTAACATCAATCTTCATCACACACTGAGCCAGCAGATGATGTAAAAATCCCAATTTCTTTGCTTGCACACACTCCTTTGACAAACTCTCCATTAGCTTGCATATATCTTTCAGTCCTCCCAAGCTGGAGCCTGGGATTCCCCTCCTTTGCCACAGCCTTTTCCCAATCACTAGAGGGAAGCTCAAGAGAAGGAAAGGAATATGCTAAAATGGGGGCACACACACAGAGACCCACACACATGATAACACAGAGAGAAAACAAAAAAAACTTTAAAAAGAACAATGTCAAAAGAAGCCAAGAAGGTTACCAAGAGTGCAAGTCCATCTTGCCTCTACCAGTTACCCAAATTTCAGAGGCTAAAATCAGCTACCAGTGCTCAGCCACTGTAGCTGCAGACCATAGTTATCTACCACGGGATCATAGAATATTCTGAGTTGCAAGAGACCATAAGGATCCAAAGTCCAACAATACTAAACAGCTCATAAAGAGACCAAACCTGCAACCTTGGTGTTATTAGAACCATGTTCCAACCAACTGAGCTAATTTCAGTGTTGGTTATCATGATCAGCTCTACAAGAATGAACTTCACAAAGCAGGAACCACTCAGTCACTACACTAGGAACACAGCCCAGGGACCCTGTGGCGTCAGAAGAAACCAGATTAAGGAACATCAGAAAGATACCAACTTACACTTTCATTTCTTTAGGAAATCTCTTAATACAAGAAAATTTGACATATTAGTGCTCCACTAGTGCTCCACTAACAACAACTTACTTGCAGTATGCTAATAAGTTCTGCTTGACTTACCTGAACAAATCTCCTGGTTCTTTAAGAAATCACAAGAGGAAACATGATCAGGGTATTAAGTTCACTAAAACCTCAACAAGTAATGCCCATCTGTTTCTGTGCTAATGTTGTCTAGGAGCTAAATATCCTTCCTCTTTTTTTTTTTTTTCTTACTCCTGCTTCTTACACCCCAGTTTATTAGCAGAGAACAGTATGTCTGCCCTTCCTGTCCCTTTATTCCTGTTAGACGACTCCTCTACATTTACTCTAACTTATGTAACTTTCCTCTAAAAGCAACAACCAGAATTCTGCACCATATTCTTGTGTTCCAGCTAACCTCCCACCTGCATCGGAAATTGGAATTTCCTTACTCCTAGTAGAAATACCCTACCTTATACCCTGCTTTCTTCCCCACAGCTGTATTTTACTGGGGGCTCACTGCCACCCTACAACTGAGCAAGCAGTTCCATTTAACCTTTTTATGCTGACTGCAAGTGAGCTTGAAGCAAATATTGCTAGGTTTGACTCCCATGACTATGATCTTCAACAGCTCACTCTGTGCATATGATGAAGGATCTTTGATCATCCAATTCTTCTCTGCTGTTACCCATTTTTAAGCATCTCTGCTTACCACAATCTAAAAAAGAATCTAAAAAAGACCAAAACCAAACAATGCTTTAAGTGTTACCTAATGCAGGACATAATCATTATCCAGTGTGACACTTGCTAATACAACCACCCAGGAAACAGCATTTGAATGAAAACATCAAGTCTTAACGGGAGAACCAAGGCAACCAACTCAACTCCCTCCCTCAAAAAGCCCACTAGGTAAAACAATTGTGTCTTTTTAGAATTCAACTGCTAAATGAGGCTTCTTTAAATTATAGCTCACTGGAAAGTATGTGATATTTTAAACCACACAGAAGAATTCTGTAAGATATTTTGTTGCTAGGACCACAAAATGAGAAGGGAGGAGGATTTGGGGCTTTTTCACAGAAATCTGCTATTATTATATTAATTTGACTCATGTTAATGCTATATTGTAATCAACCACACCAACACCCCACCCCCTCATAAACAAAGCTGGCCTGTCCTCTGGCAGCAAACAGCAAATGCAAGGAAAGATAGAAGCATTTTAAAAATCTGACACTAGAGGAGGTTTGGCAAGAGAGAGTAAGCAAATGAGAAACAAAAGAAAGAAAACCCAACCAACAAAGATAAACCTAGGTGTTTTCTTATAGAAATTTTAAAAACACAGATAAAAATACTCCTTTCCAAACACTTCTGAAAGCCGAAAATACGGCTGTTGAAGGTCTTAACAACATGTTCTTCACTATCCTCTTCAGTTTAGCCAGAACACATGCACTGTGGCTGAAGATGCTGCAGCAAACATTCAGTAAGAAACTAGTCAGCAGAAAAAAATTCTTGAAAGGTGAAGTAATAATTAGCAACATAACCCAAAGACATAGTGCACTCTCTCATTTATATTGACTGCTGTAACCATTAAAAGGTTTTCAGCCCAAAGAGAGTACTGCAGTGGTTACAGCTTTTCAAACCAATAGTGATGACTGGCAGATAACATCAGGTTAAAATAAGAACCTGCAACACTGAACACAAGTCCCATGGTACTGCAGCAGCCTTTAACAGCCCAGTTTTTCCTGGCTAGGAGAGAACTGATGAAAAGGCCAGGCATGGAATCAATTAAATTAGTGCCAAAGTGCTTTTAAAAAGAAAAGGTTAGATGCTCCAAAGACTTAGCAGTTGAGAGTTTACTGGGTCATTTTTTTCCCTGTGGTCGAGAGCAGAGTTTTCAATATGGCTGGAGTATCTTTAAGAAGATGTACTTTAAAGTGAAATTGAAATATTTTACACCTCAATACATGAAGAAGCTGTATTAGTATATTCTGCCCCTATGCTCTACCTGCATGAGGTAGATGCAATGACTCCTGCTTCCTACAGTGGTTCAAAATTCTTTCAAATTCTGTCCTTTGGTCTCACCTGTGTGGGGAATTAGCTATGTGGATGGGAACAAAGGAAATGCCATGGCACAACAGTACAGCAACTCACCAAATCTGCTGCCTCCCTCATGCTCATCAGTCATCTTATAGAGGAAGCATTAGAAATCCAACTGCACACATTACCACTAGTGTATACTGCACCTTAAAGGGAAATGCCCTTGCTCCAGACAGAAACAATTCTTTAAAGATCCTCAGGGACTGGCATATTTTGACTTTTTATCCCAATGAGTATAACTGTCAGCAAATGCAGCAACCAAAACCTACCTTTCCAAATAAATGACAGTACCTGGAACCAGGGGTTTCCACAATTAAACACCCCACTGGATGAAATATTTCCTCCTGTCCATTTCACAAATCTTTTACTTTTGAATCTTACTGAGCACTTATTTACAGGAAGCACTAAACTAAAACCTATAACAGACATTCTACTACTGTTAAAACAGTAATACCTCTCTACCAGTTGCTGTACCATTTTTAAATGAAATCTCAGAAATCTGAAAATTGCCTTGTACATGAACCATAAAACCAAACACAGTATCCAAAAGGATAAAATTACCAATTTCACAGAGCAACCTCTCTTGCATGACTTCTTACATACCTCCTCATTTATAGTCTTAAGTTTAGACTTTTAATTACCACTCCTGACTCATCTAACGCATTCACCACTGACTCCAGCAACACGCAGAGACCATGCTCCCAAAAAAGCACAAAACTTAACCAATTTAAGCACTATTTGCCAATGCCCACTGCATTGCTTTATACTACAGTGCTGATGTCACTACTCTGCAGAATTGCTCAGCTGTTTCACTCAGCTGTCGCTAGTCCCTTCTGAAATCCTCCTCAGCAGTCTTAATGAACCTGAACAACTGTGATCTGACAGACAGGGTTACCTCTTCATTATCCATTCCATCCTTCAGATTTTTTGTATAGCTATTAAACCCCAAACATTTGGTATTGATCCCTGCTGCACAAAGCCCTGTTAACCATTTACAGGGCCCAGAAGTGGCCATCCTTTTTTCTCTCTCTATACTAAACAAAGCTTGACAAGACTTTTCTTTTGGACTTTAACCAAGCATTTATAAAGCACTAGAGCGTGGAGTTCTTGTGCTCCCTGAGTGTCGCTATGACCCAGTTTTCTGAAAGATGAGAGCACATAAAAATAGTTGTCTCTTTGCCCTCTTATTCAGTATAGAGAGACCTAAACTAGGATATCAAGGCTAAATTCCTGAGATGATCTCAGGAGCTGATGATGATCTCACCTTCAACTGAACTAAACCAAAAGGCTAGAAAAGGAGAATCAATATAATTTCTTTAACAAATTTCACAAGTAACCACAGGACACAGTGAGAAAAAAATAATGTATCAAAAAAACGTTGAGATCAAAGCATAGAGGATATAAAAACCCAAACTCTGAATTACTGCATTTTACGCCATAGCAAGATAGTTATTTTCTAACACACATTAAAACAACAAAGTAAGTAATTCCTTATATCTTGTCACCATGTTGTAACTCCTTACTCTTGGCCATAAGAAACAAGTCCTTATAGTTACCATCGTATTCTTTCAGCAAGCAATCTCCACAGGCAGTACTTTAACTCACCAAGATCTTACGGGCCTGAGGGCACCTCCTACTTTGGTAAAAAACGTCTCAGTCAGAAACAGGGCTTGAGAAGGCTCCCTGCTGCAAAAGCATTTCTGATTATCAGTAAACATGGCACTGCACATGATGAAGGGATGGTACATGCCCCTCTCTCACCTGGCCACCCCCTTTGGGAGGCTGGAACTTCGGCACAGATCAGCCCTCAGAAACTTCTACAGGAAGGCAAGTAATTCTGAATGCACTTTTTTGAGACCCCTGCTGTTCTTCCTATCTGACTAGCTACAAACTTTAAAGAGTTGATACAGAGGTTACCTAAAGAAAAACCTAGGCTATAAAGATTAATTTAGCAGCAGAAGAAGACAGGAGAGAAAAACAAGAAATAATATAAGAAAGAAAGAACACAGGAAAGGTTAAAAGGAAATGTGAGGAAAGAGCTGATTTTTGTTTGATTCTTAAAGCAGGCAATGCAGCATCTGAGATGCTACTTCTGAAAGAAGACTTGTTAAGGCAGGGCTAAATGGAAGCAGAAATAATAACCAAATGGTAAGAAATAAAATTAGTACCTCCAGCTGCAGGAAGGCTGGGGAAAAAGTAAGGATCTACAGGATTGCTGGAATAAGCAAAGTGGGAATGGCTGCGTGTATCAGTGAAGAAATAAGTGAACCAAGGACAGTTGTTTTGTGACAGCTGATCTGCATGTGCTTTGCATCCACTTGGTGCTTGCCTTTGTTTTGTTTTCTGGGCTGACCTTCACCCCCTGTCACACAAAGGATTCAGTGAGAGCCTCCACTCAAAGTCTCAATTAAAAGCCCGAAAGAACAAATATATCTCATGCTGCAGAGCCAAGCCGGAGCCCAGGTGCCAGTGACCCAGCAAAGGCAGCACCCCCAGCAGAGCACCAAGCTCCTGCCAAGGGTACCTACACATTACTACACTGCCTTGGAAAGAGCCCTCCTCCCCTCCCAGTGCCTGAAACAGGCAGAATAGCTAAAAAGAAACATTTAGCTTCATATCCAAAAGGCTGCTTCTAAGCTTTTATGATGAAAGATCGAAGCTAGGGGAAGGGTGGGAGCTTACAGGACAGTAAAGAAAGTTGAGAGTAAATTAGTAGTATGCATGCTAATAAGACACACATACATCATCACTAAGGAAGCATGTTAATGGTTTGAACAGAAACATGTGAAAGCAGTTAAGCATGTCATCACCAATAGTGTCTTTAGAAGTGTTCTGCTGCTTTATGAGCAGCTCTGAAAACACACATGCACGTGTAGTTTCATACAAAGATGGTGTAATCCACAAGAACTTGAAAATGTGAGGCTACCCAAAGGGTGTCCTGCATGGTCTGCAAAGCCTATGCATAATGCCTGTGAATTTTTGCTTTAAACTGTGGTATTTCATTTCTGGTACTGCATTTAACTGAGTTATTCCAACACGGATTTGTTATGCAGTATCCAGTTTGATACATGCTCGGAACATAATTTGGAGAACATCTGTGTAACAGGGATAAGATGGAAACTGGCCTCAGGATTCTGGTCTAAAAGACTAATTTACTGTCAGAACTATCTCGGTGTAACTATACCTACGTAAATAGCCATTTGTTCTGGAGTAAGAGTGTTTTGTTTAATTTGATTTAGTTTGTACAACTTCCAGAAGTTTTATTGACAGGGTTGGTAGTACATGCACAATCCCGCTAAATTCATCTGCCTTACCTTTTGTATCATGCACAAAACGGTGAAAGTTAAAAATGGAATATACAATAGTAAAAATAAAATACTAATTTTTTACAGGCAAGCATATGTCTTCCTGTTGTTCAATCATATGATCATGATGCATTCAAAAACTAAATGTTTAAACAAAGGAATTAACTGTCTACTAGTATTTTTTTCTGGGTTCTGATAGCTTCAGTCTTCAAGAGTACATAACCATTGACATTTAGGGTTGCAAGTACTATTTCTGTAAAATCTTCCTGTTATGGGAAAAGGCAGAGATAGTAAAGAAGCCAAATGTGGCTTCTTTTGCCATATGTTGTTTCTAATAGTCGCAGCTTGAGTTTCAAACCTGATGTGGGTTTTCATTTCCCTTTATCTTCATTGAGTGCTGCTGCACTATCAGTACTTCTTAAAATCAAGACTTACTAAGAAGCCTAATTTTAGGCACTCATTTCTGGAACATGGCACAGAAGCTCACACTCAAATGTAAAAAGAATCCAGGCACATAAGATATCTGGAAATACCTGAAAGTCTTGGACACTTCTCCTTCATACTTCAGTTTACAAACAAGAGCCTAAAAGTCTACTTTAGGGCATAGAGGTTTGGATGTGATTTACGTGTCTTTTGCCTTGCTCCTGACAAACATTTTTTGATGGAAGTTTTGATGTAATTAGTGTTTCCAAGAAAAGTTTGGGGGTTACAAAATTATATTCTTAAGGTATACAGGGTAAGAAGTTCTTGCTTTTAGAGAGTACAATTCTGGTATTCTTCATATCTTTGGAGACTGAGGACACAAAAGTTAAGTGTAGCTTCCCAGCGACAGGTTTCTTCCAGATAACGTCTTTCAAGGGCAAAAATTACCCTGAAAACATAATCACCACATATTTTCCCCTCACACGCAGCCTTTGATTGTCTCATTCATCACCTAGGTAGACAAACATTATGCAATTCTGTTTGCCAGATACTGCTCCTTAAGGAGCACTTGCAGAATACCAAAAGGATATAAACTGCCCCCCAGATCTCCAGAGTGGGACATCTTCAACTATGGCTTCCACCAACAGTGAAGTCACAGTGTTGGCCTTCTGGTATCACAGCATTCTCTGCAGAAACAGTTTATGAGGTCACAAATAAAGGATTATCACTTTGTTGCAGGATTAAGGGAACTAAGAAGCTGGTCTGTCAGAAGATGGGTTTTACTCCAAATAATGGGCATTAAGAGAATGCTGAAAATAAATGGGTTGTAAATTGTCTTTGGTATGCACCCTTTTTTGGATAATACTGTAAAATAAGGTATTGCTTTCATTAACAGCTCTTGAGTAATGGAATGAACTGCAGGCTACCTCCTGAGCTATTACACGGGAGATGAATTCTGAAACAACTTTCTTACCTTTGGACTCCTCAGTCATTTGATTCTGCAAGTGCAGACATCAGTCAGACCACTCTCCTCAAGGGTCTGCTTGGTTAGTTTATTCACAAGTGTTCAAAGCTAGTAATAAGTTTCAGAAAGTGACTAGAAAAAAAATACAAAAGGAAGTCTGGAAATACCTGCTGGGGGAAGGAGGAATAAAAGGAAGAGTGATACTGGGTGACAACAGACTTACCTACATTATTCACAGAAATCCTATGGCCCATGTATGCTTACAGATGCAGACTTTCCCCATATTTTTGAATTACCCACTTTTCTAGATGCCTGGAAACTCAGGCCTGATGTCTGGAAACTAGCCACTATATGCATATAGTCTTATCTCACATGTGCAGCAGGTTCAACACATCAGGTGTACTATGTATGCATAATTTATCCCTCAGGGACTGTCCCAGATTTTAAGATTAAGATCTAAAAGTCCTAAAACAGACTGGCTCATAATGTTCAGCCTGACCTGCGATGCAACCAGTACAACTCGCACAGTGTGAGAGTATCTTGCAACTTCAGGAAGATTCTTTACTAATGCCCTACAGGAGCTGGAAGGAGATACTTCCAGCACTATGAGTGTAGGCACTAATACCAATTTCTGTTCTAGAACTGGAAGAAAACATTGGACAGATTTGCAGCAGCTGATGATCAAGGCTTCACCTGGAGTCTTACCCACCAGTATGGAAAATTTGTATTTCTATTTTGCAGCAGGACAACTGTTAAAAACGTTGAGAAAAAACAACACAGACGGACTGACGAGATGTTTCAGTGTGCTTTAAATAGGCTTTGAAATTTTGCAACCTATTTAAAAACGTTGTTGCTTTTGCCCTCCAGCACTAGCAATAAAGAACCTCAAAGGAAGTGCTTAGATAGACTAGACTTACTCGCTTTGCCACTAAGCTCTGCAGTTTCCTCGGGCTGTCAGGAGCGCCGGGCCGAGCCGTGCCGTGCCACATGAACCACCGCGCTCAGCCGCGCCGTGCGCTGCCTGCGCCGGGGCCCCGGCCGCCTCCGTGCACCCGAAACGCTGCAGAGACGCTCGGCCTCCACCAGCACCGTCACCTGCCAGCGGCCCGCCGCAGCCAGCCCAAGCTAATGCCGAGCACCCAGGGCAAGGCACCATCCGCGCCTCCCGGGGAAGCGCTGCCCCGCCGCTACAACCCGCCCGCCGGCGAGGCGGGAGCGCAGCGCAGCCTCCCAGCGCGCCGCGCTGCTGACGGAGCTTTTATCGCGCAGCCAGGCGGGCAAGCGAGCCAAACGGGGAAGGACCGCCCATGCCAGCTCGGCGGCTCCGCGGTATCGGGACGCGGCACCTACCGAACGGCAGCTCCGGCAGCGCCGAGGCGCGACAGCCCGCCCTCCGCCATGGCAACGCGGGGCCGGTCCCTACACCTCCCATCCCGAACCCATCACGGAAAGCTGCCAACGCTTTAGGGCCCCGAAACAGGGAGAAAAAGCAATATGCGCCCAGTCGGAAGATGGGACGCTACTCCCACCCTTGCACGACATTTTCAACCAAAACCCAGCAGAGTGTTCTCTTCTAGCAAAGACCACCCACGCCCCAGCCATTTTGGATGCATGAGCAACTCCCACAGGACATGCACCCCTGTGTGCGGCTGCTGCTGCTGCTTCAGGAGCGGCCAAAATCCCAGACAGGGAGAACCCAGAAACAAAAATAACAGAAGGGGGGTTTTGTTGATTGGTTTCTTTGGCCTGGAGGTTGTGGGGCTTTGTGGTTTTTTTAGAGGTTGATGATTTTACAAGATGGTAAAACAGATTTCCATCCCATTCATCTACGAGCACTCTGTCCTCACAAGAAACCCTGAGGTAGGTACTCCAAAAAAGCAGTACAGGCACAAAAACCCCTCTGCTTCCCTGAGGGCAGTGGTGTGATGGGGATGTGTGCTGCAGGTGCCAGAAATAAATCTGAACACCCACGGTAACTAAACCCACCTCCCACTTCAAAAGTACTTCAAATCAAGTATTTTATGCAACTTTCCAATTCAACGTGGCTTCAGGATTGACCCAAGGTTTTTGCTGTTTTGTTTTTGGAGTTTAAGGGGGTCAAAGGACCAAGAGCAAAATGCTCCTCTCTGGCTGCTATTGAGTAGAATTTGAACTTGCGCAAAAGCTTCAGCTGATTAGCCACTTATATTTAGAAGGCAGTTATTGTCTGAAAGGGCAACCATAATGGAAATGTTTTTGCACAAGAAGTGTAGAAAGACCCACTGCCTCTATTTTTAATGCATGCAGAAGGTTCTATGACCAAAATATGGTTTGTCAAAACAGTGATCAGCATACATGCTGAAAACCACAGCTACCGAGCAAATAGAAAGCTAAACCAAACCACATCGTCCATCTCCCTTGGTTTCATCCAAAGCAAGCAGGAGAATAAGTTTATGAAGGCAAATCACAGGGTAACAGTAGGTGCCTGCTGTGGATCCTGAGGATGAATTTGAACTTTGCTCTGACCCTGGGCTGAGGGCTTTCTTCACAAGTGTAAATGCACACCTTGGTTTTTAGGGCTGGTGTCTCTCATGGTCCTCAGGCATCAGCAACACGCACAGCCTAACCACACCGAGCTGATGGATATTTACAAGAAAGCTGAAACGGTACTACAGTCACAGTAATTTGGTGTTTGGGACACAACTGGGCAAATGCTGGTAAGACACAGGATGTGGCTGCAGTGTGCCGTTGTCAAGAATCAGCACCATGACCTCATCTTCCTTCAGCACTCGGGCACAGAGGGACCTGAGATTGGACTAGCAGCCAATTAACCACTCACTCAGCCTGAATTTCAATATTCCTCTCTTTATAAGCTCATCCATTGTTTTAATTACTTAAGGAAGATGCACAACTTGTGCTTTAATGCCCACATTAAAGCACAAATGCTTTAATTCCAAACTTTGGCATACAAACCATTACTGGAGATGAGGTGAACTAAATAGAAACTTTCCACTTGAACAATGGATAAAAAAGATCAAGAAGGTAACCCAGCAGAGTAATATCAGTTTTGAAAGGCAATTCCCAACCCCTCCAAGCAAGACTGAGAACTACTGAATAGCAGCGTAAGTGCTAGGATCTCCCTCACCTTGCAACTACACACTGGAAATGCACACACAATATCCACAGCACCACTGGCACTGTCCTTTCATAATGAATGAAGAGCTGAGTGGAAAAAAAAAAACAACCAAACAACCAACTCCCCTATAAATCAAATTCACCCATGCCAGGCAGTATAAAAAAGCAAGAGCGGGTGATTCCTATGATCATGCAAGCTCTGGCATACAGGAAATCCAGGCCAAGACTCAGCATAGAAGCTACAAGCGAAGACAGTGCAAAGTTGTTTTAAAAAGCCACATGACCATACTGTGCTGAAACATTTTCTAGCCTATACATCAATTTCACATAGTATTTGCCAATAATCTCCAAGACCTTTACATGCTGGCAATTATATTTCCTTCATTAATGCCACTGACATCCATTTCTTTCTTTACAAGTCAAATATGAGGAAATGGTTCTTTTGTGGATGACAACAGCTCTGTCTGGCATTTTACAAGATCTGGATGACTGGCACTGCCTGAAAGGCTTCACAACTGAGTTCAGACACAGCCAACATATTTCAGATACAGTGGTTATCTGTGAGGCCATGGAAGCAGTAAGATCACTTCCTCCTTGCAAGCTTCACCTTAACATACTCATCAGTTACTGCTATTTTGAAATTTCCTTTGGAAAAAGGAAAAAAAAGGCTCAAAATTATTTTAGCAGTTTTGGTGTTTGACTTTGGGACCAACCATCTACCTTCAGTTATTAAACATTTATGATTCCCTTTTCCCTCAAGTACTGGAGGAAAAATTTGGCAATCAACTAGGGAGGACAAGCTGACTGACAGTAGCATATAGCTAAACTAGCAACTGCTCAACCGAACTGTACCATCCATAGAAGATGTGCCATGAATATTAGCTTGAGGATGATAAGCCTATAATCAATAGCCATAATTTTTATTGGCATATCTTGTTTGCATTTCAAGAAAATAATGAAATAATCTGATTCTCAATCTGATATTTCTGCAGTGTCTGAAATCAAAGAATCCCTTAGCTTTTCCCACATAATTTCTGTTAACTGAAACTCTGGAATTATCCAATTACTACCTCCGTATGTAGGATTTGCCCAGATACTAAAATTCTGAAGCTGTAAGCTTACAGGTGTTTTTGCTCTTTTCTTCTTCACTGCTAAATAGGAAAGATTATGGCAAAGATTAACTAGACTAGGCATTCAATTTGTTCCAACTTCTTACCCTTCTCAGATGCTGGTTTAAAAATGTCAACCTGAACTGAACCAATGATCATCAAGTAAGTCAGTTACAGCAAGAACCAAATTTGAGATCCCACACTTACCAGTAAGAACTCCAGAAGTTTCTCAAACAGCAGACCTGGATTCTTCCAACCACCAGGAAAAGCTCCAGGACAGATCTAGCACACTCTACACTACTAACTCCTGCAGGCTAGTTTAGTTCCTAAGCAGCACCAGGAAAACAGCTTTGATTCAAAAGCAAGGGATGGTCAAGATGTTGGAAAGCTACTCAAGACATCTGTGCTGCATTCAGTGCTGTGAGTGAAATTAACAGAAATGTATCTGCATCAGATTCATGCTGCCCATGTGGGAAAGCTCACTGACACAGTTTTTGTGGTCTGTGTTAAACACTTTGGTTCAGCAGTTACTCGGCTCACATTAACAGAGCTGACCAGTTCAGAGAGACCTCTGGCCTGCCTATACAGCTCCTAGTACATGCCATATCCTAGATATATGTTTGGCCCCCTTAGACTTAATTTATTTTGAAATCTAAGTGTCTAGAAAAACTTACTGAATAGTTTATGCAAAATGGTATCTCCCAAGCCAGAAATCTTTTATCTATAAGAGAGTAATAGGGTTAAACAGGAAATAAAAAGACCAAACACACCCCAAAACACTCACATCAGATGTATGATGGAAATTACATACTCATCTGTGCTAAAATTTGACAAGAAAATCTGGATCAT
The DNA here is from genome assembly GCF_017590135.1 of Pyrgilauda ruficollis. NCBI lineage: Eukaryota > Metazoa > Chordata > Aves > Passeriformes > Passeridae > Pyrgilauda > Pyrgilauda ruficollis. Next base: position 15,304,352 of record NW_024526599.1, on the reverse strand, counting down.
AATCACTACTTCAGATGGCCTAAGGAATCCACCACCACGCTGGTACTTCTGTGGTACTTCTCCTTTGTTCACAGGAAAATGGGAGTCCTTGCACAGACAAGTCATCATTTGTCAAAGCATTCATCACAGATGCCTAACTGCACAACAGAGCTACCCAGCCTAAAGGCTATCTATCCATTGCTGTCCTTATCCAAGCCAGGACAACCCACATTTATGCTTGATCTGCTCTCATGAGTTAGTTTAGGGAGCTAACCTAGCAGAAGGCTACTCCTGCCAAAAAAAAAAAAAAAAAAAAAAAAAGAAAGAAGAAAGAATGAATGAAAATAATATTGTAATATTGTATGCCAAACTCTGACTGGGTGCCCTGTTAAGACAGAGGAGATCCTGTCTCAGGGCAAAGTAGGAGGCAGTCTGCCACAGGAAGCAGGACCTCCTGCTCTGGGAGCTGGCAGTTATAGGTAAGAATTGCTCAGTTACCACAAAACCACACGGTAATATGGCCACTCACCACTAAAATGACTGACACAGTCACCATCCTGACAGCAGGTCCATGTGACGGCTGGAATTTTCAAAGGACTTTAAAAAGGCTTACAAAATTCCATTCATTTTCATGGCATCCAGGTTCAGGTCTATCAGCACTGGTTTAAACTACAAAGGGCAAGTTTTGCAAAAGCAAGCTTTGCTTGTCATAGCCAACAGACCATCAAGACTTAAACAATGTAAGGACATGCAGCTGGAATAAACAAGGATATAAGTAGCAAGCACACATTTCAAGAATATGTTTAAAAATAGTGCTGTTCTTACAGAGACAGCATGTACCCATTTTCATCAGCAGTTGCAAAGATGTGGTAAAAACCATCACTTGCAATAACTGAGCTTCCCAAGGAATATGGTCTATTAGACATCGGATATTGATCATTCTAGTTGAAAATAACATGCAGAAGACAGGAAGGATCCTGCATTTCTCCACCCACTGCTGCAGTATTTCCCCAAAACACAGATGACATAGTCACAAAGAATGGCAGACATCCTACTGTGTAGAATACAATTCCACTGATATGAAATTGTATTAGAAACCATACTTTTTTACATATTAATTTTAGAAAGAGGGAGAAATATTTTGACAAATGTCAGAACTTCCTGTTATGGCATTCCTGCACCAAGTGTTTCTTTCTCTCCCTTCAAATTAGTTTGTTCTAAAAGACTGCATTAGGTAGAGCAATATTTAAAACATTTAAACAGTCACATTTGAAACAAACCAGTCTGATTCTGCTGGAATTAAGTGTTCTATGTGATCTAAAAATACTGGGTTTTGGATTTTCTTACACATGAAATCTGCCTACTTTGGAGCTCTGTTTCAAATCAGAAAACAATTTCCTTAGAATCCCAAAACCTCCACAAAATAGAGCTTCTGTCTACTATTCAACTGTACACAATATTCAAATTTTTCAAAACAAATCTCAACATATGTCCTTACAAGAATATCGAGTATCATGTATTTCCTCATGTGAAACTTGAGAATCTTAACACATTAGTTTAAAATGAAAACTTTCATTTAGTCTGAGCTGGATTGAAGCGTTTTTGCCTTGCTCTGTATCTCAATCTGTGTGAGATTAATTTATCTTGTGAACACAAGTCTTGGTTGACTTGCATGTGTTTATAAATATGTATGTACAACTCAGAGTAGGAAAGCAGCAACAGCATTACATCAGCCTCAACACCTGCACCATGTTGACTGAAGCAGAGAAGACTGTCTATTGTTTCTCCTCCTTATTAATGTCTGCCTTCCCAGCCTTACAAACGCCTTACTGCTCTGCCAGTAACATAAATCATGCTGACTCTCTCTGACTTGCAATTTCCACTGTGACTGGAGAGGCAGGTCTTGAAAGCTAAAAAAAAAACCAAAAAAACAAAACCCCAACAATAAACTGTGAAAATATCTAACAAATATTCTTATGATTTTTATAATGACATTTGCCCCAAGTGCCCATTTGTGAGGAAAATGTTTAAATTGCTTCATTTAAAAAAGTCTACAGTCCTAAGGGAGCTTTTAGAATTATATACAAAACATTTTCATGCAGATGGAGGGCATTAAGTACTTCATGCATGCAAGAAGGAAAAAAAAAGCTTGAAGAAATGTTACAAGAAGGAAGCAGGAATATTTTAAGTCTGAGACAGAGATCTTGTTCATCATACTCACAGAGAAAACAAACTGAAAAGAAACCAAAAGGAAACAGCTGATATACTATAGAACAGATTCTCTCCAAAAACTTACTCAGCATCTAACGTGACCATCTCAACAATCCTTCTTCTAAGCTAAAATGTAAACCTTAAAAAAAACCCTAATTTTACACCACAGAAGTTTACTACTCCTTAAGCTGAGCTATACATTTAGGCAGAACAAATGGTAAGGATCCAAGTCAGCCAGCACTGGGGGAGACACTCACCATACGTCACCCAGAAAACAGCAGTTTCAGCAAACAGGAAATCCAGACTGGAACTGAGACCAAGACTGCCAGCCATGACAGCACTGAGTAATGGCAGACCTTTTTAAGAGGAACAGTGGGGACAAAATCTGGTTTAAAAATTGATCACTTATGGAAAGGTTTAATGGTCACCTGCAGCAGTTGCAAGAGGTGGGACTCAAAGACCACAATGCATCTATCTTCAGAATCAGGCCCCTACCAGAAGGCAGCTGTGGGAAGGATGTTAGCTGGAAAAGCATCTGAATACCTGGAAAACAGGCTACAAAGGAGCAAGCATTAAGACAAACCCCTGCAGGGCAGCAGAACTGCTTTGAAAATGTTTTTTTATAATTTCCATCTTGATTCTGAAGTGATAACATCATGCCACAAGCAAAGGAACCAGAATGGCTATGTTGTCTAGAGCATGATTTCATCCTCCCCACCTTTCAAGTCGCTTATCAGCTCAAAAGGACACTGACAAGCTTAGCAGCACAGGCTTGCTGCTGGAAGAATGTGAAGCTAGCAGGGTTTTTCAGGTCAGGCTGGACCTAGTACAATGCTGCAGATTAAGCAACTTCAATGAATGAGGTGGGAGTCTTGGGAGCAAACAATTTGCTCCTGGGAATAAGATTCAGAGCACCTAACAAGCATTTAGGTAGGAAGGGACTGCCAGCTCTCAGTTTGTTCCTACTTTGATGCTCAAGGGATCCAAAAGGGTAACCTTTCTGGAAGTGAACAAATCATACTAAGCAAAGCATTCCGTATCGCCCATTTCTAAAGTATACAAAAATACCCTGGAAAAACAAGTTTTGGTTGCTGCATGGCAAAAGTTCCCAAACTGTTTTCAAGATCTGCTGTGGTTTTGTCTTAAAGCTCATCAATGCTCAAAGCCCATGAAAAGCTGCCATTTTCTCACTGCTTGTGAACATATCAAATAGCAATTATAAACAAGCATTGTGAAAAGAGGATCCAACTGATGGACAGGTTCTTGAAACCTGGACACAACATTCAGACATTTTTCTGCAATTTCTGTGATCTTATGCCTGAAGTCTGCTGTCAACTGTAGGTTATCTGGAAGTCTTTCTACTGCCTCTTATTGGAGCCCAGATCCTTAATAGCATCATTTCATATTCATTATCTGTTACCAAGATTTAAAAGAGACAAGTCCTGTGACACAATTCCTGTCTCTCACAAAGTGAAGCACCTACACCAGCTGTTTTAAATGTCAATTTAATGATAAATAGTGTCTCACAAAACAAGGCAGACATACCACTGGAAATGTCCCCATGTTCCAAATGCCTCTCTTGTATTGGATGCATCATTCTTGTAACCTTGCAACAGTCAGGGCTATTCATTAACCAGCTATTAGCTGAAAAAAATAAAATGTCCATTAAAAAGTAGCATCAACTTTCTAAAAGTGCAGTAAACTGAGACAGAGGTAAACTTTCAGAAGCAGAAAGGGATTTTAGCCAGCAACTTCATCCTGAACACCTCTACTTTATCTAATAGGATTTTGTACTTTTGTAGAAAGCTGCCACAATAATCCAGGTAAATTCTGAGCATGTGAAAAGGAAAAAAAAAGAGGAAAAAAAAAAAAAGAAAAAAAATTATGATCTTTCAGGAATACCCCAGATGCTGCCTCTTCCGAAAGAGAATTCCTTATATCGGGAGTTGATTTTGTGCCACTTTCTAATATAAACTCAAAGGATGCACAAAATAATATATGGGTGAAAGTGATTTAAAATGAGTTTCTAATAGTACGCTTGAGTAAGGACCTGCTTCTGGAATTATTCACACAAACTATTTCCGTTTGTTAAAGCCATTATCCCTATTCTCTGACTAACCCCCTGCAACCCTTTCAAAAGAAGAAAAAAAAAAAAGAACAAAGCAAAACCCAACAAAAAAACAGAGAACAATTTAAATGTTTTGATGTGACAAATGCCAGACTCCAAAGCTCATAAATGTGCTCGAACAATGCATTTGAAACTCTCATCCCAGCACCTTGCATCTTCAAATAATCTCCTGAGCTCATTCAAAATGCAAGCACTTTAAATGTACAAACATGGAAAGAACCTTCCAGCTCTTGTAAAGAAGATAATGCATCACAAAGTTAACTTTTTACTTTCAAGATGACTCTCAATCATTGCTTCCGTGATTTTACTTTCAGCCTCACCCTGTCCTGATCTTGGCATGTTCTGCTCCAGAACACACAGAGAGATCACAAAAGCTCTGCTTAAGATTCAGAAAGAAGATAAAAAGTACAGGTAGCTAGAACTGTGCCCTATCCTGCCTGAAAGGATGGGGGGAGGGCTGATAGTGATGGGGGACAGCAGAAGAGCACAAAAGAGCACACACTATAAAATAAAGGGAAATGCTCTTCCAGAATGAGATGGAAAATGAAGGGAGCGGGGGTGAAGGGGGAGCAGGAAGGGATCTAAACAGTTACGAAGAAAAAATAGAGACAGTTTTTAAACTCATGAGACAAAAAGTATCTACAGTTTTACAGAAATGGATGTAATTTTTACAATTTAAGCTAAAAGGCAAACAAACTAAAGATTTAAAGTAAAAGGTGAGAGAGGGACCTATCCTGAGCAGGTTTCCAGTAAATGCTGACACCATGCATTATGAAGCCCTGGATTTTTAAGGGGATGGTGTCTGGAAAATTATTTTAATTCAGAGCAAACTGAGTCTATGACCAGGGCAGACCTACAAGCAAACAAGCATCAGCACCCTTGGCTGCCCAGACCAAAGAGACAGAACTAACAAGCTCTTCAGCTGGCTATGGGAATGAAGGGATGGCCCTTTATGGATGGCACATGTAAACCACTGCTAAATAGGCATCCTGAACACATTTTCCAAGCATCTGTTTGGACACAGGCCTCTGCTGCTGGCCTGGAAAATGGCAGGACTGGAAGCAGAGTGGAAACCACAGAATCCAAATGCTGCTCAGGATTCTAACTTCTAATCACAGGATAACCCGGTGGTGTGGAAGGGAAGAATTTCTGCTCAGTTTACAGCAGAAGTCAGAACTCCTCCCAGGCAGCAGCACCTTCACTTCATTCCCACAACCCACTACCCAAAGCTGATTCTCAAAAACTTTTTTGGGAGTTGGAGATTTGGTAATTTTCAGGTTTTTGTTTGTTGGTTTGGAGGGGGTGGGTGAGGTTTGGGGGCTGTAGGATTGTTTTGAGGGGGTTTTTATATTTTATTTTTCTTTCTTGGTCCACTATCAGGGTGTAATTAAGGTTCAAAGTCAAGAAAGAAAGGGAATCAGCTCTGTGTCAGCAATTAGCTCAACATCCTGTTAATATCTACCCATAATCTTTCCCAGTCTAGGCGTGTAATCTACCTGAGAGGTAAATTAATTTTCCAGTGTTTGCCTCCACGGGTTACCAATCTCTGCTGCTTGTTACACATTTAGTTACACAGGCATAATGTCTCCTAAGAATACATAACCAGGTATTACACTTTACTTCCATGAATCCCATTCTCTTCATAGTAGAGCTTGTACCTCCACACGAGGAATATAAGCTTAGTTAGAAATGAGAAGCCCTATTTCCCCATGCACTAGGACATCCCTTACTTTACATATTTGAAGAAAAATACAACTGAATACAAGCAGCTAGAATTAACCTCAAAAGGTTTTGGGGTTTTTTTTTCCCCTTCCAGTGTTTTAACTTGTTAACAAATGAAGCTGCTTTCACAGTCTCTAGGTGTCGGTTCTCAGGAAAAAAAAAGATTAGCAAGTTATAGTCTTAGCTTTTAACAAGTTCTCAAAGTTCCATAATACCTCATAAAACAAGTATCACTTACATCCCCATCACCCAGCACAGTGATCCATATTGAACATGTGCCACCACAGCAAATGCACACCATTTCCCTTACAGCAGTGTTCAGTCAAGTCAAACTGACATGCAAGAATATGGTAGGTACCCCATATTTCCATTTTTTCCCTTTTCCCATCCTTAGTGATGACAGGTACCAGGTCTGTAAACCAGCTTTGTCTTGAATGACCCTCAGGCAAACATTAGCGAGTCTCGCCTTGCAGACGTCATGAGGGACTTCACCTGCCACTGTGGTAGGACCCTTGTGGCCATGCTGGCCATCATGGCCACAATGATTGGGAGGCAGATAGGCAACTGCTCTCCCAACATCTTGGAAAACAGGGATTAACATCAAATCACTAGAAAGAGGTGACCTAAATGCTAAACAACATCCTACATCCTCACTGCTGACCGGACTATTCATTTCAGAGAGGACAGGCTCTATTTTACCAACAGTTTTCTCCATTTATATACACACACTCCCTAAAACACACGCATGCACACACACAGGTTCTCATTATCAGACAATTGTTGACTGATTGAAGGTTAAGAATTACTCCTATCTCCTTTTGCTTTGTTGATAGTTTAAAACAAAAATCAATTCAATGTATATACAATTTACAGAAATTGTTTTTAACTCAGCTGTTCCACACAGGGATTGGGAAGGTAATGGCTCTGCTGCAAAAAGAGGGAATAAAAGCTCCCAGGCTCCCAAAGGATGATTTATTCCACACTACCCAAATTTCAAAGTGAGGTTTCTCTTGCACACAATAGTTAATAACCTGGATTCTTCTTTGCGGCACTATCATTTCACTGACAGAATTTACTGGCAGTATAAAATGTAGAAGAATATTTTATTCTGCATATATTTTGCACCTCCATCTCTTTTGCATCTTATTTCTCTTTCAGTACCTAGAGTTTAAGGCTTTGCAGCATTTACAATCCCTTTTTTTATGTGCCCAACACAACAGGTACCCAAGTGCAATAAAAAATAAGTAAGTACAATAAGAATAGAAGGGAATTTTCTCCTCAGCTACACATCAGGCACCTGAATTTGGGTGAAGTCTCTGTGCTTGTAGAGTCAAGACTTGAATTGCTGGTCATGGACAGGTCACTGACAATATGGAGAGCAGTGCTGTGTTGGGATAGTGAGGAAGAGCCAAGTCCAAGACTTACCCAGCAGAGGTCAGGCTAAACCAAAATTTCAGTGTCATTATGGGTCCTAAGAAATTGTCTCTCGGGTCCTTCCCACTGTTTCCCCTCAGAATCAAACAACAAGTATTTTTACAAGTATTTTTAGATACCTAAGAATTACTCTGAAAATAAATTTAAAAGAGCAAAGACTTAAGTTTGTTGGACAAAATACCCTTGAAAAAGACTAAGACAAAAGCATCTGACACCAAACAACTGAAAAACTCAATATTATTGTTGGGCAAAAATGTATTAATTAAATGAAATAAGAATGAAAATCCACTGTAGCAACATAAAGAAAACATTATGCATGCTCTCCAGGAGTATTTCAAGTGAATTTTGTGCTGATACACAAGGCATAGTAAATGCTTCTAAAAATACACATTGATATAAGTATTCATAATGACAAGGGGAATCACCAAGGGTCTCAACAGTTTGGGAGTTACCTGTCCACAAAATGAAAACAAAAGCATCATGCATGTGATTTAGCATTTAGCACAAAAAGCAGAAGACACTTAAAAAAGCAGAAAACACTTAAAACACAACTCATGGAGATAGAATAAAGTAAGCCTGCATAATGTGCTCATATGCATGACAAAGAATCTACATAGGCCCCCACAGCTTTCAAATAAAAATGTGAAAATACTATAAAAACACAACAAAGAAGATGCAGTGTTCAGTATCCCAGTGAGTTGCATTGAAACAAACTAAATAGTAGAGAATGTACAAAAAATGCACAGAAAAGTTAAAAAGTGCAGCATCAAACATGTCTGTGTACTTATGGTATGTACACATACACAAAAACATAGTTTACTTGTTAAGTAAACATTTCTTCTACAGTCAACATAAGTGTTGGGGGGGAGGTCTGAAGCACGTGAATAAGATTTTAGCACAGGTAAGATGTTCACGAACCTTTCTTATGACAGTTAATACTAGAACACTGAAAACAATGCTAATTACACTCTGAATATTGTTTGAATCAAGAGGTTTCACACATCATCCAAGACTGAGTATGGCAAGCAGCAACACTGCGTTTCACAGGGGAAGACATCAGAGCTGTTATGCAGTCATTACCTTAAGGAAGGCAAGCGCCCTAAGTGTGACCTAAGCAGTTGGTAGGCAGTGAGCGGTTTATGCTTAAAATGCCTAAGTTTACAATCCAAGGCAATGGATTTTACAGTCTTTCTTGTTGCAGCACAGACACCCGCACTCTAGGTTATGCTCTAGTCTCCTTTTGTTGCTGATTACGAGAATGTCAAGATTGGTAGAGGTAACTTTGGATCGCCTCTGGGCCTCTCCCCCTGCCCTGCTCTGTGGTCTCAGAAAGGTTTGATTACAACTGTCTCCCTGAAGATGCATGCAGAAGTCTTATCCCAGAACACACCTTTTTTTTCCTAACACCCAACTCAGAGCTTGTGCACTGTCCTCTAAAGGCACACCTAAAACTGCTTTATGGTCTCTGCGCTGAGGACAGTTTATTTTAAAGCAGATCACAGGCTTTGAGATGCAGCTCTTTTCCTCTTGCTCCACATTAAGCGGACACATGCAGTTCAAAGGTTTTCAATTACAATATTTACAGCACAGCTAGAATTGGCTTGATATTTACACTTTTCTGAAGGGCTGCTTTCAAGTCTTGGCTGCACAGAAAGTTTAAAAGAAAATGTTCCACCTCAAGGGAAATACCAAGTTTCTAAATCACTGCTCTATTTTTGTAGGACACAGAGTTTTATCCACATAACACATGCACAAACCTTTCAGCTCCGATTAATAAAGAAAATATGGTCACATAAAAGGTACTGCAGGGATGCCAGAAACTGTTGTTTTCTAAGCAGAATCCGCATTAAACGTGATTTCTTTAGCATGCAGCTTCTGCAAGGATTTAAAAGACTACACCTGATATCCTAGAGAAGTAACTTAGTGTTATATTTATTAATTCATCAACAGTTTCAACTGAGGATGAAATGAAATACAAATGACTACTAAATGCTACCATCACTCTTTAAATACCTCTCTGCAAAGCCAGAATCAATTACAGTGATTGCAAAAGCTGGAGCAGCCTCCCTCATTACTTGAAAACTACTCAAACTTGGGATGAAGTCAAAAGAGAGACACAATTCATGTAATGAAAACAAGACAGACAACACCAGCGCTCCTCCCGACATGGCCCATACATCTGTGCATCCTGCAGACAATTTTTCTTCTATCTGCTATGCCACCCACCCTTGTTCCATCTCACAGCTAGTGATTAATTACACTTCACTGCAGCAATTCATCCAAGTCGGACATTTGAAACAAGAAAGACACTGTGGAAATCTTCTGCTTTGCTTTTTAAGCAAAAAAAAAGTTTTACCACTGGTAAAACTGAAAGTAATAAAGCCACATGGTATCAGAAGGTAGTATTTTGGTATTTTTGACTGCCTTGTGGTACAGAGAAAAAACCCCAACCTGCTATGCATCTTCACATTAAGGACTTAGCTGTCATTTATCACATCAACGTTCAATGAAAGTTTCTTCGACACAAGGGAAACACTTTTCAAATCCAAACCTATAACACGCATGTTGTATCATATGTGTTATAGGTTTGGATTTGAAAAGTGTTTCCCTTCCATCAAAGAAGCAACACTGTTCTCCAGCAATGTGTGCTGATATCCCAGCTTAGTACTCACTGCACTTTGCCAGCCACGGAAATGTCTAATTGCATTCTGCTTTTCCAGTCCAGAACTCCTTGTACTGCTGCTATCACCATTTTGCTGTGTCCCTCCATGCTCGTTTTGACAGCTCTTGTTAAAGACTAGCCAAAATGTAAGCCTGGTTTAGACAGGCAAATCACCTCACTCATACAAAGGCAATCTTCAAGTCTGCCTCAGTAAATTAAACTTACAGTTATAAGAAAATAATGAGAAGCATTCCCATGGGCTCATCTGAAATGTGGTGCTAGCTATGAGATGCAGCCCTGAATAAATCCAGCAGAAGTCCACCTTCAGAGACAAAATACACAGGATTTGAGAACAAGGTAGTGTTTTCCCCTTCTGCTTTGTTTATTCTTGCCAATGTAACTACATACTTTCTTGGGTCAAGAAACTTCAACAAGTCTCAAAACTGCATTAAAAATGCCAACAAAGACACAGAAGTGTTATGCAATCAATAATATTATTTTTTGCAACTAAGGCAATAAATGGCTAGGTTTAACAAAATACTCTTCGAGGTAAGATCATTAATGACAAAATGAGTAGCCCTTGAATTAAGAGTGCAATTTACTTTATCATGGGCTTCAAACTTTCACTTGAAGCCAGTATGATTTGCATGTAGTACTCCCCAAGTAAATTAATACAATTTACTTTGATTTAAAAAGCATTGTTTGAGGACAAAGATTTAACTCCTCTTGAGAGTTATGGTGTGGCCTCACACAGAAGAGAGTGGACTACAATCACCTGGGATCCAATCTGAATTTTTCCTATGATTTTGATACTCAAGGTGTTCAGTCAGATGCCAGTCTGTACAGGCTATTGGGATGACAGGAGACAGGGTCTGGAAGAGCCTGCGTACTCTTACTGAATGCATTAAAAGTTCTCATGCCAAACTTCTTATGCATGTCATACAACACCCAACAGCAACCAGTATCAGTCTCAAATTTGCCATTTCAGATATACCTGTATCCTATGACGCATGCTATCATCTTGGATGTATTAGCAACAGCTGTTCAAGTAACAAAAGTGTAAAATGTGGCCTTAATGCCATTTACCTATGTATATTTTGAACAGAGTATTTATAATGAAAAATCGTAAGTCAGATCTAAGTAGTGTTGTTCTTTCCTAATGCATTGTTAGATTTTGCTAGTGGTGCTACAGTTTGTGCATGTTTGGGATTTTCTCCTTTGTTTTGCTGGCAGGACCAGGGAAGTCCCAGGGCTGAGACTGGTGGAGAGGCAGTGTTCCCAAGGACTGTACAATAGAGCAGTGTTTCCTAAAGTAGGTTATGTGAAGGACGAGCAGAAAGGCATCAGAGGGAGGGGTGACTGTGGAAAATATGGATGATGTCATCCTCAGCATTAGCAGATCTTTGAAAATACATGGCAGTGATATATTGTCCTGGTAGAGGATAAGGAGCTATGCTTCCAAAAGTTGGAAAAGTGCAGACCTATCCCAGTGTTTCCTTGTTTCACTGAATCCTTTTAACCAACTAGTTCTGGAAACATGGACAACTTGGTTATAAATGGCCACGTGCTCAGCCTTTGTCTTAAGCCTATGCCCAGATGACCCATTTTGCACATTTCAACCAAGAATAAAGTGACCTCATTTTCAAAAGTGCTGAGCACCAGCTGTTCCTATTGTATTCACAAACCACGCTATAGGTTCCTGTTTTCAAATTCTTCACCTCAAAAGAATTTTGAGGCAGCAGAGTGGTTATATGTTCTTCCACTTGCCGTATGCCTATTTATTTTAGTTCAAATATAAAAGTCTGGGTCAACTACTTTAAAATCCTGAATGCACTAAATCCTGAACAAGTACTCTTGCCACTAGAACTTAAGTGCAACCTAGGTGAGCCATGTGAACAAAAAAAAAAAAATTTTTTGCACAGAAGAATGACCAGATTGAAAGAGTATTTTGGCTTTCACTCCTGGTTTCTTTTTTATTTTCTTGCTTTCTAATGAATGGCCTAAAAATGGGGGAACAATAGCATCCCAGATGCTACACCTGAATTTGTATTTCTGGGATTAAGTTTCTTTGTTACCTGCTACATAAAAGTTAGGTTAAAAAATTCAAGACCATTTTGCTATAGCTTTTGGCTAGTGGCTTTTCCCTAACAAACAGGTATTTTGTAGTTTTAAACTGTTACTTAAGTAGTTTTAAACTGTTAATTGAACATACCACTGTCACCTCCAGACAAAATATCACACTGCTTGTGCAAACATTAATACAACTACCTTATCTCTCCCTCAAACCATAAAGCTTCAAATCAGCAAAATCACCTTACCCACAAATCACAAAATGAGCCAAACTGATGATCAGTGCACAATATTTGTTTTTGATTTTTAAATTAAGCTGGGTTTTAATAAAAAGATAGCAAGAAAACCTCAAAATAGATTGAACTTGCTATGATTTCTTGTTGATCTCTACTGAGAAGACACTGATTTGCACTGCATTGCATCCCAGTAAAAAAGATCCTGACTATGTGTGAGGAAAGCAATACTGCATTTGGGCGTAGGTAAATGAATCCATATAAAGACAATACATAAATGCACACCATCTAGTAATAAAAAAATCTTAAATATTCTCTCTCCAAATACAGTATTTTATTATTCACAGTATTATTCTCTTCACCTTGAAGAGAAATTGATTGTACTCCCAAATCCAATAGATCTTGATACCTTGCTTATGTTGACCAGTCTATTAGAGTTCTATTTTGATTCCCCTGTAAAAGTAAACCGGGTCTTGCTTTGTCCTTCTAGCTCTGCCTGTGTTTTACAACAGCAAAAAGCAAAGTTGTGGGAAGGAAGCTTTTCTGAAAGCAGGGTCATTGGGTGGGACCAAGCACCCAGAAGAGGGGAGGGTGAGATAAAAGCAGGAGGGTTCAGGTAAAGGCCTTCAAGGTAAAGGCCAGGAGCAATAATGTATTGCTGTTCCACAGATGGACTCTCATCTCTGAGAACCAGAAGCCAAGAAGATATACCCGTAGCTCAAAATCAGTGGTTTGATTTGGTTTTCTGAAATTCTGCTCATACTTGCTGACATTTTACAGATCACACTGTCTACAAATGCAACAGGAAACTATCTGAAAGTTGCTGGTAAAGTGCATATGAGGAGGTAAAACTTTTATTTTATTTTTACAGTAATTCAGAATAGAGACACTGTCAGATCACCAAAAGTCCTGAGATGTATGAAGGTGTTTGAGCAGACACCAAAAGATAAGAGCAAAGGAAACAAATAAAAATGGTCTCTTTCTCTTGGTGACACAGTCTTTGAAATACATCTTGTTTCCTTGGTCTGAGAAAGATTTGTCAGTGACCTTTTGAGAAAAAATGGCTATAAATCCTGCCAAAAACAGCTTATAAATCCCTTCACACATCAGGACTTCTGGCTTCACTGGTTCCATACTCCTGATGCTCTGAGAATCACTGAGAAAGCACTGAGAATCTCTGAGAAAGCACATCCCACCCTTGACCTCCAAAGCCAGACCACAGTACTTCCAAGCTTTGCACTACTGGCAAGGCACAGAGATTTGCTAATATCACAAGAAGAGCTAGCTGGTCTTTTTGGTGAACTATCCTAAGAACAGCTATCAATTCAATATTAATTTGATCCTTAATGCTATTATTCCGTGTAAATTATAGCTGCAAACACAATGAGGTCATCTTCTATAATCATGAATGCATGACAAGCAACATAAGACTCCAACTTTTGTGATTCACACACTAAAAGAAAAAACTATGTAGCAAACATGAATTTCTTATCTACAAAAGCAGGTTATGTCTCTTCCTTTTCGAAGAACACAACCAATACAACAAACCCACCCATACCAAGAAATAGCTGAGCATAAGTATGATTTCTAGATCACTTTAAATAGCTGAGCATAACTATGATTTCTAGATCTCTTTAAACAAGCCATATATATACTCTTTATATAATCTCACTGCTGCTCTGAACTGGTTTCAGGCAGCCTTCACAATTTTTCAACACAGTAATAGCCATGATATATTCAACAAATTAGCTTGCACTACACCTACCCTTTCACAAATGCTTGGTCAGACAGACTTGGTGGCAGGCCATCAGCTCCTTGTGCAAGGGGTCTCAGAGTCCCACCTACCCGTGACTATATCATACAAACCCTTTTTGGCCGTGAAAGAGGTGACAAGAGGGCTGGCAGAGGATTTACACTCATATTAGCATTTCTATACAAAAGACATCCAAAATGGCAAAGTTGAGATGCAAGTACTAAAGAGAAGATTTAAATGCAACTACCAACATCAGTTCTTGCAATTAAACTCATAAGACTTTGGCCTTTTCCTTCTGACTACATTTGTGTCTTCAAAGATGAATGTAGTCAGGCCAAGAAAAATACCCAAAATGCTCACACATAAAATGCAGCTGCTTAGCATATGTCATTACCACACTCACTTCAAAAATACTGAGCAACTTAAACCTGCAAGCAACTTGGCTTTAGCGAGAGATAAATGCCTGAGATAAGAGAGGTATAATTGTTCAATGTAATACTGTAGCGCGTTTTATATAAACATTTGCTAACACTGCACTTCATATATTTCATTTCAGTGTTGTGAAGTGCTGCTGAATGTTCCAACTTTTTTATGGTCTGCTGCTGTAATATTTACACATCCAATGTTCTTCCTGATGCCGAATTAAATATACTAACCTAGCTCCAAAGTAGAAAGGAGCACTTATGCTTTACAACAGAGAGCATAGCCTACAGGTTTGTAGCAGTTACCTGGCTTATTCCTCTCCAGTGCTGAAAGAGGAAAGGGGAAAATAGGAAAAGAATGTGTTAATTTGTGAAGAGAACATGAAATTAGGATTAAAGATATCTTTTGCATTTAGCTAAATGTTTTGGGTTTAACAGTAATGTGAGAAATAGCTACTCACTTTTCATAGTTTAGGAAGGTTTATTAAACCTTATCAAATATACAACAGAATACTGAATAAAGAAAAAAGGTTACAGCACTGGGAGCAAAAGACTTTCCCTGCCATGTGCTCAGCACCCTCACAATGGAGGTTTTTCCTTTTTAACCCTTTAACCCCTCCCAAAATTCTGTCCATCAACCCCTTCTTCGCTGTCCAGTGGTGGAGATCTCTTCCTCAGATCCTGATCGGAGGTCAGATGTCGCCAGAGTGACAAGCCAGCCCTCCTAGATGTCCCAACTCCAGCTGTCCCTTGATAACCACACTAGGGGGTACAACATAACTATAAATCTATAAAACTTTACTTAACCTATATACACGATATTTGTCTACTAATTGTGAGAGTCAATCATCGCATTACTCATCCATCACAATAATTTTTCTATAACCTAACTATTAAGTAAACATCTGAAATGAGGGTCCCCACAGAAGAGACATGTTTGTAGACGTCTTGGACAGTTTGGTTTCATAATCTCTCTTAGCACTGTTCTTCTACATCATAGCTCTTGGACAGCCTCAAGCAAACTTGACAGAGAGGGGAGCAGCCTTATGTTCCCACAAGTCTTAGTGACCCACCACAAGGTGTTCTGAGGTAAGACTGAAGCCAAAGCCCAGACATACAAAGAGACATCAAACTACCTATGGAAAACACAGCTCACAAAGACTTCCTGGTTTTTTTTTTTTCACTTTAATAGCTGGCTGTAACTAACAGGGAAAAGTCCTGCAGCCTCCACTCAAAGAAATCTCCCTTTGAATACTTCAGTTTTCTGCCTGCTTTTCTGCTGTAAAATGAAGGGGAGGAGGTGCCATATTGCAGTGACAGCAAGGCACATGTCAGAATCGTGGGAAGGAAAGGTAAACTTCGTGATGTCACACCAGCACACATTTCAGCAAGGCATGACATCTCATCACAAAACCAGGCATCTTGCCCTGATTTTAGAACAGTCTGCAAGTAATACTCAGCAGTAACCACTTCTGGCTCCAGGTCTTCCCCTTCTGTCACCTACATACTGCTGACGTAAGTGCCTCAGGGTCCTCCCTTCTACCTGAGCACCCAGAGCTGTACATCCTCCCTTTCACCATTGTGCAAGCAGGGGATTGCCAGCCTACAATGCACATGGGAGACCACACTGAGGGCACCACTGCCACAGCAGTGACAGCACTTGTGTGTGTCAGTGATAACTACTGCAAAGGTAGATAGGGTATTATTCCATAGCAGTGTGATGATCCTCCTTTAAATCAGACAGTTAGGAATAAACCAACACCACTAATAAATGCAGGACTAAAGCCTGATGGTTTTCATACTGCAAATGATCCTTGGTCTTCCGTGAGCACCATCAACTGAAGTCCAATTTTGTTGCCTGGGTCAGTCTACAGAAACCATTCTACTGCTGCCAGCAATGAATTCAATGGCCTTGCTTTTGATGTCATGCTACAATAAACTAGCAATAATTCAGGTAAAAATCAATAGAATTGTACTGGTATACAAAGAAGAATCTGATCCCGTGGTCTATTAGGTGATTTTTAATGATCCTACAATTAGAGAAACCAAATTAAACATTTAACATTTGACCTTTGCTGCTGCTTCTAAATTAGCTAACAGAGATTAAAAGCACATACTTTTTTCAAAAATTTACAAAACACAGGTTTCAAATCCTGCAAATGACATTTGATACGTTTTCTTTGTGCACTAGAGTTTAAAACGGTGTTTTTAAATGTGGAATAGTAGCTTCATTCTCTAAAATCATGGACTTTGGAGGTACTCTGATTAAGCACCCACTAGACAGATTGGATCATGGACTGAAGCGGACAAAAGTCAATGTCCTGTGAGAATCTCAGTGCTACAAAGGTGTTTAAGAACACTTCTGCAAATACAACAAGAAGTGACAAATTCAGAGAGTGCTGAGAGGAAATTCTTCAATTTTTTTTTTTTTAAACTGAAGTCTATTATGAAAATTCCATCACTTGCTATATTTACTGTTTTATATCCTACATTTTCTACCATTTGCATTGTTTTTTCAATGTTTATATTTTACTCTTGTCAGAAAACACATCTCCAACATCAATTACAATTACTAACAGCATGCACATCTAAATAAACACCTGCAGATGTACACAAAATACACTCATATTGGTATAAAACCCAGCCTCCTCAAGTAAAACATATTAAATGGATGTGCTCTGATGTTACATTGACAAGTAATATATAGGAACCTTCAGAAGAAGGGTGGAGATTAAAAAGAGCAATCTTAAAAAAAAAATACATATAAATATACATGTATAAAGTAAAATTATATAAACATGTATGAATATATTATGGCACTCAGTACATGCAGCAAAGTTATTTTGTACATACACAGCAAAAGATGATGCCTGTGAGCATCACTGAATGTGTACAGTGGATCTCTTGGGAGGGCCAGACCATGGGCAGTGCATACACAGACAATCTCTGGAAGAATCACCACACACAGTTGTCTCCATCCACTTCTACACAATACACCTGAAATTTATTTCAGAAAGTATATTTCTGTTATGCTGGTCTATGAATTGACAGGGCTTGGGGACATAATGTTGATGGATGCTGAGGCAGCTCTGCATAGAGAATGGTGACTGTGTTCAGCTCTACACTCCATCAGTGTTTCCAAAGGCAACCCACTGAGCACATGGATAGAGTTAGTTCAGGCCCATATGAAAATCCACGTATGTGAATTTTGAAATCCCTGCAGCCCGTCATCTTTTAGAGGTGTTGAACATTTGCCTTCTGAAAAAAACCAGCACTTTTACAGAGACACCCAATGTGTCATAAGCTCAGGAAGCCATGCTGGAAAGTTATGGCCTTTAGCTATTAGCTGAATCAAGATTAATCTTGTGAGCCAGCCAATGCCTCCAAAATAAGGAAAAGGGATACCTTGGAGACATGAAATATTAGGACCCCCTTCTGCATCCTTTTCTCAGGTCAACAGCTGTCTTGAAACAGCAGTTCTGCTTTACCAATAAGCAGAAGACTTGGAAACAACTAATGCCTTGGCATCAGATCCTTGCAATTTGAATCAGGAGTTGACATTTTTGGAATGTCAAGAGTTGATACAACAAGAAATTCCCGCCTAATGCAAGCCTTTCATCTAGGCATGCCACCTTCAATATAAGATGGCTCTCAAGGCCCAGAATTCAGAGGGAAAGGAAGGAACTAAGAGAAGAAAACTATGTGAAAGGAGTAAACAGAATTACAGAAATAATTAACAAATGCTTCTTTCATGACTTCAAAAGAGAATGTGTGATGACATGAATCCTATTAATATCCTTGTTATAGGAATCTGCAATGTCTGTGCTGTTTGGAGACAGGGGATTAATGTTGCTTCTTGACCTAACAGCTGATCTGTTGTTTTTTGTTTTTCTACCGCCAAAAATACCAAGAAGCTCAAAACCTCCTTCTCAAGTGCATATATTTCTCATTATCAGGAAAAGCAGCAAAACAGGATGAAAACTACTGCTATTTTAGTATTGACAATGCACACAACTCAGGGCTGCCACAGTGCAGCTCCCCTCATGCAAGGTGTGCAGCTGTCACTCCCCTAACACTGCCTGGCATCACAGAGTGTACCTGCAAGCAAAACTGCATGAGGAGTGCTAAACAAACTGCATTGCCTGAACCAACAGCAAAGGATGGGAAGCATACCGGGGGGAGCACCAGACGCACTTGCTTTCTCCTTCCACTTCCTGAGACACCTGTTTGTGATTATAGTTGGACACAGCAGAGTGGGCAAGACAGACCAGGGTCTTAACTGGCACAGCCACTCTCAGGTTCTTACTTGTTTCTGGAAAAACATAATCCAAAACTGCTATTGAATGGCAACATATACCAGAGCAGGTTTTAGATGGTTTTTTTTCTCCTTGCTGGTCCTCCACAGCAAAATAGCCCTCCCAAAGATATGCACAGCAATGACATACATGCATCCATCCATTCAGGAGTACATAAGAGGTCAAATGCTCTGATCTGAAAAGCAGGTTTGAAGCTAATTTGCTATTAGAGATAAAATGACACTTCCCATGGGTAGCTGTGCTGTCAGACAATTTTGACACGCCTAGTACTGACAAAGCTTGGCTGGTTGACACCAACACACTAGTAAAATTCAGTGTCAACACCTTTTTGTATGCTTTCTCACTGCTTGATCCACACTATCTTATTCAACTGCAACATTAATTAGTGAATGAATTATGATGACACAGGCATGTTGAGCTTCTTACCTCAACTCTTTTAACTTACCTTTTCATGATTTAACTCTAAATGTAATCTACAGTGAAACACTTCACTGTACTTAGGTACGCTGCTGTGGGTGTGAAAAAGGGATCACTGTTAAGATAAAAAAGAATAACCATAAAAAGCCAAGTGTACTGTATTGTAGAGCCTATTGGTCTGTTTGGAACAATCAGCACTGCAATGAAAACCAAACGAGCTTATCATTTGGTAGGCAGAAAAAATATTGTATCAATTTTGAAATTAACTCAGAGACATGCAAATGAAGGACCAATGGTCCTGATTTAAATACAGCCAGTTTAATGACTTAAATTGAAATCTAAAGGCGAGCTGGTAAAAGTGAAGCATACTTCTAACAACCAGAACACAACAACATCAGCCTTCTCTGGCAGAAAAGCAACTCTGCCCATGGCTCCTCTTTTTGTGCTCTGCCATCATACCTGCCCTTGTTTCTGGTAAACCTGCCCCAGTTTCTCTAGCTGTCCAATCTGTGGCCCTAATTCAAAGGCAGACTCCAATAAAAAGGGAGAATTACTCAGCAGTTACAGCTACATCCTCGCTGGCCCTTCCAATTCTCCTATGGAGGCAAAGAATACATGCAAGAGAGATGGGTATATGCATTGTTCATGGAAGGATCACTGCTGTGTGTTATGGTTTCCTATCTAAACAGTCAGCCAAAACTTTGTGCACTTTTCCCACTAAAGGACAGAGTCAGACCCCTGTGGCCTTAAGGTACATTCTCATGTAGAGCCATCAGCACACACACACGGAGCACAGGCTTGCCACGTATCCAATTAAATAAACTTACATAAATCATATTTTACTGTGCTGCACAACAGGCAATATGGCTGACCACATCTGTGAAAAGTTATTGTATGTGGCTCTAATATAAACAATACCTCACGTAGCTACTCCAGCCTCTCGTGAAAAGAGGTAGTTAAGAATGTGATTTTTAAAGCAAGGTGTCTAAAACATGCCTGAATTTTACACCCATGGTTACTGAAGAATATTTCTGCAATTAAAATAATTACACAGACTGAACACAAGATTGATTCAAAGGAAAATGCCTCATGATTTTAGCAACAAGCAAAAAATGCAAAATGTTTCATTTAGGGATGGCTATATATTTTTCCAACAAAACTGGAAGAAGTTGTTCAGAAACTGAGATTTCATTAAAGCTGGAAGGAAAAAAATACAGAAAACCATTTCTTGTTTCTCTACTCTGTGAAAACATTTCAGTCAAATCCACTCCTATGCAGACATCCCATGCAAATACAATTTTAAGATTTCACTCTTGAAATTCAATGCTTATGGAACATTTGTATCTAAAGAGAAAGAAAAGTAACTACATCCATCCATAATGAAAGCAGAGACTAAAGAACTATTTGTAACATACTACAAACCCCTAAATATTCCCTTAAGATAGACTTCCTTTATTCATAATTTTTGACTGGACTAGTGCAAGGGGAGGAGGTCAGTGCACGGACAAACAGCCAGCCAGTCTGCTCCCACCTGTAATCCCATCTCCTCATCCATGAAACTGCCCTGGAACCAGAGGCTGAGGGATTGCTCGGGCTTTGGGTGAACTTTCTATGGCCACTGGTATTTGTCCTCCATCTCTCAAAAGAGATGTACTGCAGACACACCCAATTTACAAGTGGAGGTTGAAGCTGTTCCAAACTTTATGTTACAGGCAATAAACTTCTCTGAAGTTTCTGGCCACTCTACTCACCCAGCCAGCAACGCAGTAATTACACCTAAAAGCACAAATCTGAAGAAAACCTTGCAAAAAAAGATTTCCGCTTCACTCTGCTTAAAACAATATTTAATTTAAGGCTCACATTTTGTGAAACAGGCCACAGTATGGTCCAAGAATGCAAATTCTCACAAGAGCAGAATTTAGAATGTCCTATGAAAATGAAAAAGGGTACTTCACTCTAAAATGCTGTGAAAATTTAAGAGGCAAAGTTAAGTATCATAATGAAATTTAGTACATCATCTTTACTGGCTTACAGGATAAACAGTCCAATTTATAGCATTTACAACATTATCAGATATGGTCAGAAGTTCATCTACAAAGTTCATCTACAAAGTTCATCTACAAACTAAGTCACAGGTCATCAACAGGAAATTCATAGGAAATTATGCAGGAAATTAAAAGAACACAAATGTGCAAAGAAACTAATTTATACCATCTAGGTTCTCCCAGCACAGCTTCCTGTGTTATGATAAACTCAGCTTTCATACTGAACTTTGCCTTTTCCAGGCCACATTAAGTAAGTATTTCTGAACTATCTATTATACTCTCTAAGTCTCAAAATGTGGAGGTCAGATTCACTGAAAAGAGCCATTCCAGTTTTTTTCTTTATACAATGTATCTGGGAAAGGAAATGGTAACTAGAAAAGGTGTTTTGAGATCACTAAATGCAGATTTATCACTATTGGCACCTCAACAATGGGTGTACAAGATCCTTCATTGACACAATACCACAGTGAGGACAGACACCATCCAAACACAAGACATTCTCATATTCCTTCAGTTCCAGCATCCCAGTCAAACTGCTCCTGCACTCTTGATCATGTTTGAGAAGATGACAAGTAGCATCTGTGGGCCTCTTTTACTCTCACATTAGACATGCTTTTCAAAATAAAACCTCTGGTCACTAAGGCACAGGAATAGAGAGAGCTAAAGTTCATCTAGGTTATCTGGACAACTTTTGAAAAGAAAAACTGCTAAACAGAAGCAGCTACTGCTTAATTGTTTAGAGCTGAAAGCTGAATGCACTGTACTGCCTATACCTGTAATGCATCACACAGAAACAAAAGCTAGGAGTAACTTTGCAAGACAGATACAAAATGAAAGACTGGCAAGATGCCTCAGCTGTCTCTCTTCTTGCTCCTTTAGTTAAATAAAAAGACCTAGTATAAATGTGATCACCTTTTCCTTCATTCTTTTTCACAGCACCCAAACACCCACATAAGGTCCACAAATAAAAGCAGTTCAAGTTCATTCTTACTCTGGTGCTTTTACACCTTATGAAATTCAATAAAACATTGAGATGTGTTTTTTCAATATCCCAACTTGAAATTTCTAGTGAATTGTGCATTTGTAGCTATGTTCTGCAGACAGTATTTCCCACTGAAGCAACAAGAAAACACACATATACTTTAAAAATTATAGGAATCACATAATCTACAATTTGATGAGAAACAGAACTATTTTTTGGATTGTGAGGAGTTGGTTGACAAGGTAGTAGTGATAGCAGTACCGAATAGCACTCACGCCACATCATTTACTGCTGCTATTATAAACAGGCTCTCTCTTTTGGCTTGCAGGAAGTGAGATGGAAAATTCTAAGAACACAGTGTTGATCTGAACACAGGATTTCACTTGCAGAACGAGACTGCTAGGTTCACACTGAACACACCTATTACTGGATGTCTGTTCCTACCCACCACTACCAAATCAAAGCCTGGGTTGAGAAAGGATCCTTTCTTTGTGATGGGCAATATTACAGTATAAAACAAAGGAGAAGATTCTCCTACTGAACCGATTAAAACAGAAGTGCAGAGAACTGCAGAAACAGAAGTACCCAGGAAAACAAAGTCAGTGACTGATACAATTGGGAATACTCCCTCACCTACTAACTTTCAAACCCAGTGATTTTAATCTCCCTTTGAGGGACAGAAAAGGGAAAGTTGCTATCCTCTTTGTAATGAATTCAAGCCTGTTGAAGATCAAGTTTTCTTGTTCCAGTTACCTTTTGCAGCCTGTTTAAAAGCTGCCAATACAGATCAGGATTCTGTCTAAACTAGACTGCTCTACCCACTCCATCATGCTGCACACCCAAATATACTTATGGTAAAGCCAGGTCTTCCTTTTTCCCCACCCCCCTCCACAGGCAATTTGAGCAAGATAATTCCAGCACCTATATGTCATCCAAGAGTGAGATACAAAACAGCATCAGTAGAGCAGCCAACTCAATAAAATATGCTGAAAAAAGGAAGCCAGTAGCTATAAACAACTTTCATACCCTTTCATAGCTACAGGCAGTCACTAGGGAGCAACAAATACTGGTTTGGGAAATTTTTGCAACTTCAATATTCAAGCATTTTCCCTAGAACTACTCTGGTTACTACTGGAGTTGATACCAAAAATTCTGCAAGAACA
This sequence comes from Pyrgilauda ruficollis, assembly GCF_017590135.1. Taxonomy (NCBI): domain Eukaryota; kingdom Metazoa; phylum Chordata; class Aves; order Passeriformes; family Passeridae; genus Pyrgilauda; species Pyrgilauda ruficollis. The sequence goes on along the minus strand of NW_024526599.1, from coordinate 15,280,815 downwards.
AGTACAGAAGAAAAATTTCCTGAGACTCTTAGAAAAGCTTTTAACCTTTGTTTCTGCTTCCTGTCCGAGCTAACTAATCTGGAAAAAAAAGATCTATAAATGAAAGTGTTCAGTTTAAGTTCAGGCACTCAGGTCTCAGTTTTAATAGTCACTATCCTTTTTCCCCTCTTCTTATAAAAACTAAACCCAATGGTTGGACAGAATTGCATGAAGCATTAATTAGTTACTTCTTACAAGGGGCAATCTATATTTCTAAGCAAAGATTTACATCTACACCACCAAACCCATCAGATATCCAGTTTTGGAAATTTAATGGTAGTTTTGTCATTTACACTAATGGGAAGTATAATGTTTTTCAAGGAAAAAACCAAATACCATTGTGTTATTTAGCAATTCTTACACAAGCTCTAACTTACCTGACAATTTTTGGTCATGACTGATACTGTCTGGCCACCTCCACCTATGTAAAAGCATGCTTAGAGGGATCCAAGAGTAACTGTACCTGCAATTTTTTTCAGCACTGCATTACTTGAGTCATGGCCCAGAATTTGGATTTGATTCTGTTTTAATGCTGTTCACAGAGATATTTTACAACCTGCTATGGGATATAGAGCAGAGTCATGCTAAAGAACCTTCCAGAAAACTGAAAAGAAACCCCCAATTTTTGGAGGATTTCTACAACATGCTTAGCAAAATAGAATCTTTCTGGCCTTATGATGGTACTTAAATGTCTTCAAACCGTGCAAAGAATGTTACAAAGATAGTAGTTTACTCTGGGATGAACTCTCCAGCATGCAAATGAAGGCCTATTGTTGCTCACAGCTGAACAGGTCATCAAGCTAACCCAAGGTGATCTGCAGAATCCTCACATTTCAGTCCCCTCCAACAAATAATGCATTTTGCAAAGATGTGGCTGCTATTTAATTCCAAAATGTCAAGATATTCAACACCCTTTAGGTTCATCAAGTGTTGCCAACAGGGTATAACCTCTACACCTGTGAGACTGGGAGCTATTTGTGATGAATCAGTACTGTGTTTGTTCTGAATCCTTGTCTACTCTTCAAAGAGGAGCTTCCTGTAACTTCAGTGGTCTGTCATGATACCTAGTGTGCATATAGAAAAATTACTTCAGTCACAGGATTATGAGAAAACACAACTAGAAATGTATCCAGATGCAGACTGACACTCCAATACAAATGTCAATGACAGCCTTTGGTGACTTGATCCTGGAGTACCTGGAGTGGCCCCCCAACCTGGCCAAAGGTCCAAGCAAACCAGCAGACAGAACATGGAGACTTTGAATGCAAGCAAGAGCAAGGGGCTAGGAAGGAAATTAACCTGGAACTTAGCCCTGCAGAGATGAGTGCTTTGAACTGAGATAGAAACATGAACAGGTCTAGGTAAGATAGGCAGACACACAGTCTTCTCTTTCTTTGTTATATTCATTCCTCTTGATTTTACTTCTAATGCCATGAAGAAAAGAGACACTCTGGATCCCCACACTCATAGGTCACAACAGCCAGGAAGAGCAACAGGTACTCAACTGCAGTTTGGTCACACAAGCAGTGCTCAGAACACTGCCCACAGCTCGGTCTAAAAGTGAGCTCACGGGTATGCAGAAAATGTCTTGGTACCTGGTGGGCAAGGACCAGGCGTACACAGGTTCTGTCACATGTGTGACAAAACACACAGGCATGGGCACAGTACTGTATGTGAGTTAATACCACACATACAACCGCAGGAATGAAAACCAGGGCTCCACAGGAGAGAAGAGCCTGTCTTTTGTATTCTTTTAGGCAAGAAACTGGGGAGAAAACAAAATTAAGTAGAAACTATGCAAAAATGACTGGCCCATGAACTTGAACCAAGTTTGTGGTCTGAACACACACCACACTTAGATCCTTCCCCTATATCAGGATGCAGTGAAAGTTCCTAATTCTCTGTCACGGTAAGTAGATGCCACAGAGACCAAAAGGGACTGGAAAAACACAGTGAGCCCAGTAGTAACCTCCCAAGCAATAAAGCAGGCACAGCCCCTGAACTAACTGAACAGAGTGACCCTCTCAGAGTTCACCAGTTCACCACAGACTGCAGCAAAAGAGACAGAGCAGGATCCAGGAGGTAAAGCTGGTCCTACTGGCCACTGACACCCATAAACTCTCAGGTTTAATTGTCCCAGCAATGGGTCTGGCCTAAAACAACATAAAACTACTCAGAATTCAGGGAAGCAAAGAGATCACATTACTGTTAAGAAGATATATGGGAAGCTGTTTCTTAATACCACATTTTAAAAAAAGAAGGTGATGCAATACTGATTATTCCATTAAATATTAATTACCACACAGCTGCTTTCAAGCTACAACATATTCCTTTAGATAACTGAATTAAGGGACATGAGAACTGAATAAGCTTTGTGTGTATCTGGCGCTTCTCAATTACATTAAACTGAGTTCTTCAGCTCATGTGTAATCATCTCTAAATATTAATCTTTAGACTTAGAGGTTCAAGATTTAAAAAAAAAAAAAACAAAAAACCAAAAACTTAGGACTCTCAGATTTGCTCAGATGACTCCCAAGATACTTCTTACTGTTCAAGGAGCTTGAAGAGCTTGTCCTAGACCTTTCATCAAACATTCCTGAAAGAGAGAATGAGGTTACCTTTTCCTCCTACAAATTTTAATTTGCATAGAGATACCATCAGTTGGACAGCAGGGTTGCATACTTCTCTTCTTTCTCTTCTACTTGAACTTGGTAATCAAACTCCAGTAACAGCAGACAACACTGAGACTGGATTTTACTCTTCAGCTTTGAAGGACTGAAACCTCTGCAACAAAAATGTAAAGCAAAGAGCAGTAAAGTAACTGCACACTTTTCAAAGGTAACCTCCAAACAACCATGCTCTGGAATTAGTTTTTACCATTGCAGAAAGCTCTTCAGACATCCCTCCGTGCTGTGACTGTTACCCTAGACCACCTCTATCCATCTCAAACTGACATATTACCTCCAACACCAAAACTGTCAATTAAAGTAAATGAAGAAGGCTGCAGGAAAAGTTTTCAAGAGCATTACTCAGTTCCAGGAATATTAAATGGCTGGGTTGACCACAGGGTGCAGCTCCTCTCTCTGCTAAAACAAAATCCAGGACTTGCTTTTGTATTTAGAAGGAAAAAAGGAAAAAATAAAAAAAAAAAAAAAAAAAGGCAAGAAGCTTCCAATATTTGAAAAGCTATATATATACTTTCATTTAACTGTTTGGAGACCTCCAAAGTTGCATTAAATTTTATCCTGCTTGGCAGCTGCATATGATTTCTTTCTTTTCCCTTGAATTAAGCAGCAATGTATCACAAACTTCAAGTGTATTTCCCCCTTTTCAGCAAGAGGTACTGTATACATGTATATGAATTGCATTGGATTCAAACTTTCAGTCTCTCTTCTCACACAAGGTCGAAGCTCTACATTGTTGTAATTTTCTTTTTCAGTGTTTTTTCTCCAAGACAGTCCTCCACTGGGAAATTAATATTCTGCATGAACAATGAACTCCTTGCATGGCCTTTGAACCTAGTGGTTGCTAGGAGGCCTAAAGAAACCCTGGAGTACAGCCTATTTAATAGCACGTATCAAGAGATTATTCAGAAGCAAAAATGTGTGATTTTCTAAATTGTCTGCCTTTTTCTCTCCTTACTTCCATCTCCATTCATCTGTCAAACAATCTTTAGATTTCATATGAATTGCATCTGCATCAATTTTCTATAATTATGGGCAGTTTGTTCCCCAAGTATTGAAAATGTGACTGGCCAGCCACCAATGCTGCTTAAAATCAAGCAAATATCAAACTGCTCCTTACTCAGTTTTACTGAAAAGGCTGCTTAAAATCAGATGTGCTTCACCACTGTAGCATGAGGTTTGCACTCCCATTACAAACATGGTTCTGTTAGGGACTGTATTTTCCTCACACAAAACACCACGGCATTGACGGCAGCACCATTACTCAGTATTTCTCTGTGCTGAAAGAAATATATATAGCTTCTCCATTCAATTCAAGCATACTTGAATATTAACATTTCAAGCTTTTTAGCATCTCGTTGAAGGTTGTTTGATTGTATGCATTTCCGTATTTTCCCCCAGCATAGCAATTGAGGCAAAATCCCAAGGTTTCTTTCCCACCCTCCACCCCATTCCAAACAATGAGGCATTTAATTAAAAGATAACCACAACAATGTTAATGGTGATGAGGTTAAATGGTTGGATAAACAGAGTGCAGCCCTCTGAAAAGCCCATGTGTTTCAGGACACTTTCTCCCCTACAACACTCTGGGTGACAAAGAAAGTATTTGTATTCCTGATCCTCACAATTTTTACACCAGTGGACTTCCTACAAATTTCCTGCAAGGAAGAGAGTTTCCTTTAAACAGTGAGAAGTGTTTAGACACAGTAGCTATACCTCCCAAAACTAATATCTGGAAAGGCAGTCAACAAGAATCCTTTAAAAAAAAAATGAATGTGGCAACTATCCATTATGAGAGAACAATTAAATTTCCAGATAAAAGCCTAACAAGCTGTTGTTAGGGATGAAAAAAAACCAACAACAACAACAAAAAACAAACAAACAAAAAAAAAAACCAAAAAAAAAAACCAAAACAACAAAAGCGAACGGACACAAGCGAGGGAAGGTTTCAATGAAGTCTCCCTCCAAAAACTTTAGCAAATTAGTAAAACTTAACATGACATTTGTTCTTATCTTCAGTTGTTGCAATTGAAATCAGTACCCTCTATATTCATAAACAAGTATTCCTGGTCTGGAGATTACTTTAAAATATCTATAGCAGACTAAAATTCTGTGTCCCCTCCTACCTCTCAAGGACACAGGTATCTGCCAACAAATGCAGGGTGACATATCTGATTCTGCAGATTGCTGGTGTTCAACTGTTTGGTTGGTTTGTACCAATCTTGCCAACAAAAAGCTTTCACAGAGACAGAGCACTTCGTTGAAGAGTTAAAAACAAGCAAGAACCACACCACTTGGCACAAAATGCTCACGTGAGCTCCTTCTCTTTTAAATATAGGCTTTCACACTGAAAGAAGGGCCTAAAAACTACTGACTTCAACAGATCTGACACAGGGTATTTCACATTGGGAATACCAGGACATTCACCCAGAATAAGAAAAATCTTTGCAGTATTGTCAGATTCAGCTTTCCAGACACTTTCAAGTCCTGCAGCACCAACGGAGCAAGTCAACCACTCCACCAACACAACCATTCTCCTCTTCAGTTGTTCAAGCACAAATTTTCCCTGTTGTTTCCACCCACTATGTGACTTCCCAGGAACCAGAGCACCAATTGCCAAAATGGCACAACACTCTTACACGAGCAGATTTTTCAATAAAATGCATATTATTCCTCTTGTACTTGGGCATTAAAGAAAAAACAGTCACAAGGCACTTTTAAAACATGAAAAACCAATCCTGACTAAAGAGATATGTTTATTCGGGCCAGAGACAGGAAAGTGAGCATATAACTGAAAACCACAATCTGTGGCTCAACCTTCGCAGCAGAAATGGGGCGGGAGGGGACAGCAGTACAGGGCTGGAGACGTTTTCAGTAATGCATTATAAATACCTTAGTTTTCTCCTTTAAAGGAATCTGCCTACTCAACCTAAATTGTGCCTCAGAGGGAGAAACGTGCCTTTGTGATAAATTGGAATTTGCCATCATAATAATGAAACATTATGTCCTATCATCACAATAAACAGGCAGCAGAACAACAAAGGAGGTTTCCAGGATTTTCTGCCCCCGGCCCCCTCCCCATCAGCATTTTCCCAAGTCTTCTTCTGGGCGTTTAAGAAATGCCTTAATTCCAAGGCCATTAAGATGCATTTCTGGATGGAGCAGATTCTACAAATAGTACTGAAGCTTTCCAAAATCCCACCAGCACTCCATCGGAGGCCAAGCCTCTCCCTGATGTCTGCCTTTCCCTGCGCTGTTTTTTGTTTTGCTTGTGCTTTCTCTTTCCCATGCACAAACATGTTGGTGCAGTGTCCATTATTTCCCTACGGCCTTCCTTGAAAACCACTGACAAATGAATATACATGCACGTGTGTGTTCCATCACATACATAGGTCTGGTCTTCTCTACACCTCAAAAAACAAATGCAAATGTGTTTACAGTCATTTTCACGAACACATGCCTTGCAATTGCAGAAACATGCAGCTGAAAGCCTGAGAGTCTGTAACAAGACAACTGCATTTGCAACCCTTTTCCTTTCCAAAATGGAAAAACACGAAAACCTGATGAGTTTAGAACTAGAGTTCACTGCATTTAAAGCAGAATGTGTGGGAGAGCGGTAAATATCCAGCACATGCTTTTACGCACAAAAGGCGCAAAGGGCTCCATGCTCTGCACATCCAGTCATTTTTGTCTGCTCTTCCGCAACACAGATGCAATCGTTTTTCTCACACATTTTATTTCACTAGACTAATAGATTTTAAACACCATATTGCGAGGACACCACTGTGAATCTTGCAGAGGTACAAAATGGTGGATGTATGCTATTTTTTTTTTCATTATTCCTAACAACTCAGCCTCCCCGATCGCAGGCTCCCCTCCGTACCCACCAACACATCCTTCCCAGCCAGACACACATCCCGAATCAGGCTCGCAATAAAGCTCTCTCGCATACACAAATTATGTTACAAACCTGATGTCATGTAGCCCCGTGATGCCTGGGAAATAAAAGCTGGGGGGAAGTGCTTGTGCAGTCGGTAGTCCTTCTCGCTGCGGGACCTCATGCGGTCTGAGGCCCGGTCGGAGAAGTCGGAGCTAGGCCAGGCCCGCCGCAAGGTCGTACTCCGCGTCTTCTTCATCCTGAGGATGCCCGAGCCTACTCCTCCCGCCGCAGCATGGGTCAGGGGTGCGCGCTGCCGGGCATCAGCCTAGCGCGGGCACCGCCGGAGCGCAACCTGCGCGCATCTCTCCGCTCCCTCTTCTAGGGCGCCAGCCGCAGGTCCCTTCCTTTTTTTTTTTTTTCTCCCTCGAATGATCCAATTTTACACACGTCCCACAATGCATTACACTTCATTTGCAATCGGTCCGGCTTATAGCTCCCAGATTTGCGCGGAGGAAAGGCACGTTATGTGGCTTCTCAGGCAAAAAAAGGAATGGGGGGGGGAGCCGAAGGGGGGCTGGGGACGAGAGATGTGCAGCGTGGGAGCTCGGGGGTCCCGAACAATGGCCCAATTCAGCCCGGCCGTGCTTAGCCAACTGTGAGCCCCGACACAAAAGGCCCAAACAAACGAGGAAAATCCCGCGGCCGCCGGCTGCGACCCCGACCGCGGCGCGCCCGGCGCTAGGGAGGAGGCGGCAGCTCCCGGCACGGCGGGAGGAGCGGCGGGAGGAGAAGGAGGAGGGAGAGGAGAGGAGGGAGGGCCCACAGACGCCTCTCTCGGCCGCGGGACGAGCGGATGCAGCCGCGACCCCCCCACCCGCCGCCACCTTCCTCCTCAGGCCCGCGGCGCCCGGGCGGCCGGCAGCGGCCCACGGCCCCCGGCAGCGCCGCGCCTCGCCATGGTCGGCGTCGACTCCCGCCCGCCTGTCCCCGGGGCTGGATCGCCGCCGGCTCCGCGCTAGGGAGGGCCGGCGCGGGAGAGGAGGCCGCCGGCCGCTCCGCCCCCGCCTGCCCGGCCCGCCCGCCGCCTGCCCTCCGCCTCGCCGCGCAAAGAGCAGCCGCTGCCGGAGCGCCGGGCACCGCGCCGCCGCCCGGGCTCATGCCACTCCCGCCGGAGCCGTGCTAGTCCCGCCGGGCTCCGCGCTCCCCCGCGCGGCACCGGCTCGCAGGCGCCCGCGTACAAAACCCCGTGCACGGCAGGGACCCGGCCCCCTCCCGCCCGCTCCCGCTCCGCCTCCTTTCCGTCCGTCCGTCCTTCCTTCCTTCCTGGTGGTGGCAGTGACGGCGGAGCGCCGGGGCCGGGTGCGCAGCGCTGGGCACGCCGCACCGCCGGGCTGCGGCCAGCGGGCAGGGAGAGCGGCGGGCAGGGCGGCCTTGCGGGCCGGGCCTGGCCATCGGCCCCTTCGGGCGCCGCTGCCGCCCCGGGCCAGCCGCGGGGCGAACGGACACAAGCGAGGGAAGGGCGCCGGGACAGATGTGCATCCCCGGGGCACCCCTGCGCACAGCCTGCGGGGCTCACCCACGCATCCTCCGCCGCCTTTCCCCATCGGTGCCTCAAGAACCGGCTCTCCCCAGGAGGGCCCAGTCAGCCACACCGCCACATTGACAACCCACCACACGCCACAAGGGTATCCAGGACACCCGGGCTGCCCCCTCACTGGCGGGAAGGGGGCTGCCCACCCTCTCACAGTAGCTCACACATCTACTCCCAGGGCACCCTCTTGAGTGGGGCCTGGCCACCCGGGCATTATATGAACTCCAGTTAACCAGAACCGTGCAAAGGGACTCAGTTCCTCCTCTGCAAGACAGCTCTGAGCACGCCCGGTGTCAGGTGCTGCCACCGTTATCAGTGGGGACAACTGCAATGCAGGGATGTGAAAATGTTGCTTTTGCAGCTTCGTTAAATTACTTATATATTTACATTTTTATAATTAATCCTTCTTACAGTGGTTTGTGTCACATTTCTAAGAGCATGGAAAAACTGAGGAGTGTAATTTTGTAACTGGCAATTTTCAATAGTGGTGAACCAGTCAAAGGATGACCATCAGTGAATTAACTTACTTCCAAAGCCAGAGGGCCATGAGATATTATCCCTTAGCTGCCTTGCTGCATGGCTATGGGTTAGTCACTTCAGCAGCCACCTCAGCCCATCTGGCTGTGCTCCTGCGGACACACACATACACACCACAGAATTATTCAGAGGCTCGTATACGGCAGTCCCTTTCGTATGAGTAGAATATCTGCCAATGAAACTCAGCAAGAAAGTTAAAAGCTAAATGCTACGGGGTTCTTTCTCATTCAGCCTCATCTTTTTCCAACTGTGAAAAACTATCAGGAAAGACATGTTTCCACTGATGCTTTGTATACTGGTAGCAACAGGAAAAAGTTAAGATGAGAAAAAAGATGGCCTAGAGCTCCTTTAATAAAAACATAAGATTTTCCATCATAAAACTTACTCATCTAGCAATTTACTCATCAACCTACGCAAAGCTTATAATAGAGCATGTTTTCACCCTCAGACCAGAAAAACCATAAGAACTTTTAGAATCATTCCATTTTTCTTCTTGAAGGCTGAGCTTGGGGTAGATTGGTTAGCACTACCTAGATAAGTCAAACCTAAAAAATGTACCTATTTTACCAGATGTAGAAGCAAATTAAATTCTATCTAGGAGCATAAATTCACATTGCACTATCTGAACATTGAATGAACGATGGCTTTGCCTTTCCAGCAGTCAAGAAGTGGTTGAATATAGTTGGCCAGCTAACTTCAACTTATTGCTGAACTAAACTCAACTTTTCTCCTAGTCTAGACACAGCCCTAGATATCAATCTGTTCCATTAAAAGACGACATGAGACAAGAGACAAATAGGAATCAGCAATGAGGAAGAAAAATGAGGTCAAGAAGTAGAAAGACAGAACAAAGCAGGACACACACACAAACACTCACAACAACAAACAAGGCCACAGTGATCTTTACACTGGCTTTTTGTATAATTATTCCCAACTAAAATATTCTAATAAGTATCAAATAAAAAAAGATGGGATGGCTCTGCAACTGTCAGATAAAGCACACACCCCAATTCTTTTCAAGCAATTTGCTGTGCACTAATGAATTGGTGACAATGCACAGAAGTCTTTCAAGTGGCTTTAATTGACTTAATTTGTACACTTCCATGAATTGTCACAAGGGTAATACAGTACATATAATTAACACATGGTATTGTCTGCTTATCAGTTGTAGGAATTAGACTGGTTCATAGTTCTGGGTACAGCTAATGACCCATTTTCCTTGTGTGGTAATTTTAAATTAATAATAATTTGCTCCTACAACTATGAAAGGAGGAGGGAATGAGAGAAATAAGCAACTATAGTGGTTTGACCATCTGGCAAGATCAATTTTCCCTTCCCACATGTGGGGAGATCTGTTTAAAAACAATTTAAAAACATCTCAGTATTGAGACGTTGTTCCTGTGGTCACCTGAAGTTCCTTTTATCAAGTCTTCTCACAGTTATCTTGTTTGGTTTCAGCTTAAAATCTTCTGACATGGTATCTTTGAAGAGAGGAATTCAGAGCAAGTTTCCTCCTGCTCTTGAATTGTTTGAAGTCAAGTGTTGTTACTGGGATGAATCAAATATATAATTAAAGACCAAGTTTAAGTTTTGGCTGTTTTCTTTGGAATAAGAGCTAGAACTGTGAGTGTAATTGATTTTTTTTTTTTTTTTTTTTTTTTTTTTTTGCTTCAGTGGCCAAACTGAAATAAAACTATTTTATTCATGTGATCTGAAAGCTAAAATTTGAGAACTTTAAAAAAATCCACAACATTTTATTCTGACACATTTAAGTTCACTTTTTTTTCAATGAAGGAAAATAAGTTTTTGGATTCATATGGCTATGTCAGAGCAGAGTAAAGAAAAGATTCTCAGCTATGGAAATTGTCTAATAGAGCTTGCTAGAAGTAAGGAAAAGTTCTTCTTCCAGGCATGAATTATACTAATGGGAATAAGAACACTTATTGGTAGTGATGAGAAAAATTGAGATGGTGGCAAAGCTTGTTTTTTTGGGGTTTTTTTATTCATCCATAATTGTTTTGAGGGGGTTTTGTTTTGGGGTTTTATTTTTTTGTTTGTTTTTTTTGGGGAGATTTTTTGTTTAATAAGGGAAAGGTTAAATTCAGAAGCTTTTTATTGAGAATCAGATAAAGCATTCATTTTTATAATTTGGCATTGACAATCCAACAGGAACCATCTCTATCTTGCATTACTAGGGGGAGAGGTGATACTTGGATAAATAAACCATAGGGGTCTTGGGGAAAAGGTCTGAACTAAACCAAAATTAGGCATCATGCCTGCCTCATAACCTAACAATTCCTTATCAGGAATTGGCAATATAATAGTAGCCACTTCCAAAGTATAGATTTAACATTATGAATTTCAAAAAAGCAGCTTTGTTCCATATCAGATGTTACAAAGGATTCTTATATGTTCAATCACAACCCTTCTTCAGTCCAAGCTCATAAGGAGCCTGAAATATTTTGGAGAAACAATTAAAAATCTTTGCTTCTGAAAATCTGCTTTATCTTTTAAAAAGTGAGAAAACAAATATTACTAAGACTATCTATTGCATGTGATCTTCACAAACAATTACTAGTTGCTGAGCAGACCTGTTCCCATTTTGTAGATGGAAAACCTATAAAAGAAAAGGACATAACTTGCCCAGAAAACTGTAGGAAATCAGTGGCAAATGCACTCTTAAAACTTTGGGATCTCAGCTCCTATTTCAATGTTTATTTTTCCTTATCCGAAAAACAATAATGTAGCAGAGTACAATATGGTGAGCTGTATATACATTTCTCTGCATGTGTATGTATGCTTGTACATATATGGTAATTGCTCTCACGTAATGTGGTATTTCAAGTTTCACCTGGGACTACTTTTTTTTTTCCTCCCTATGACAAACAAGTTTCCATAGGGATAGCAGCAGGCTTCAGTAAGATGGTGGGCTGGTGTTACTGCCTTAGCTACTTCCTTGGCTTGGGGACTGACTGCATGAGGTTTTCAAAATTAAATAAGCACACAAGCCAAATACTAAAATAAAAAAGGCAAAATAATAGGACATGCAAGGAGGAAAGCAATCCCCCTCTTCACTAAGACAAGCTACACCTCTAAAATAATTTTCTCTCAAACTATGCATTCAAAGCCTGGGTTCTCGCTTACCCTGTCACTACCTTGCCTGTTGCACACAGCCTGATGTGGCTGCCTCATGGAGGAAATTAGAAGGGCTTCACTTTATTACTGTCAGCTGAGCTGGTGCCTCACAAGCACCCAACACCACTGGGAGAGCTAAGACTCACAAGATGGCAAGTGCCACAGAGAGTTTTGTGGCATCACACTGCAGGTCTGTGATAGGGGTTCCTTTCCCATGCCCAGCTTCAGAAACAAACAGTACAAATAACATTGGTAATACTGGCACACACAGGAGACTTTGCACTAAGGAAGGCCACAGTCACAGGCACCCAGGTAAAACAGGGAGCAGAGGGTCCTTCTGTGCCCTATGAAAACAAAACCATCACATTCTGTAACACTTTAAAAGGGGGAGATAGGATGCTGTGTGATTCTGGGAAGGAATTGCAAGGTTTTTGAAAGTAGGAGAGAGAGAGCAGAAAGGAATAAACAAAAAATAAAGTGGGGAAAAAATCCTGTAGTACAAACAGTTGTAAAGCAGAGGAGGAAAAATTGAGTGTGAGAAGAGGTGGGAAAAACGTAATTATGAACTTGTGAAAAACCCCAAGCTCATGTATAACATCACAGGCCTTGGTAATCTATGGGTTTATTAGATTTACAGCTCTGCATAATAGAGTTCCTGAGAAAATACATTGCCAGCATCTCTAACATTATAAATCCATGGAGGAGAAAGTTTTCCACGTCATAAACTCACAATTTTCATGTGTGGATCCTTTCGTCTCTCTATTAACAAAGGTTAAGAATTCAAACTCTAAAAGACATGTTTTTAAGCAATCTTTTATGGGTTAAGGAGGTCTGACAATACACCATAGTTGTCTTTGTCTGTAGGAAGCGCTCCTGTTCTCTTCCAGATATTTGCAATCAGATATACTAGCAAGAACAAGCCAGAAAACTCACTCACACCCTTTCTCATCAGTCCTTCGACTTCTGACACTAACACTGTTAATTTGTAACCTCTCACTAGTACTTGTTACTCAAATATGCAAGAGAAACTAAGTAATTGTAATCCATGCTTGTGGTCCAGGTCACAAAAAGAGGCGCCTTCCTTGATGGATTTATTGGCAAGGGAAAAGTTGGGCTTGCCAGACAACTCTCTTCTTGAAAGAGGATTTGAGAAACTCCACCAAAAAGGGTACCACCAAGGCCAAAGGTATAAGTGAAAAAATTTCCAAATAGAAAAAACCAAAAATGTTTCAAAGCCTATCACAAGCAAGTCTTCAGTCTTGCTATCAGGTTGTGTTATAGCATGGTAGTAATCCTGGCTTACTTACAGCACCTCTTAAACTAGTTTCAGATCATATTTCTCTCAATGTTATGCTTTGGGAATGTGTGATGACAGGAATGCAGCGCTGCTGCTGCACACGTGCTGTAGTTCACCGATTCATTTTTCTGTGTGCTGCCTTATGTGCTGTGGTATTTATTTTAACTTGCATGACTTTTAAGAAAAACCTGTCTGTGTAATGAGAAGAAAGGCTCCCCTGTTTTCATTCTTTGTTTTTCATGCCAGACCTTCAGATTGCATTTGTGCTTCCTCTGTACAGAAGACAATTGATGCAGAAGGTTTTTCAGTCTGGATACCCAAATCTATCTAAAAGCTAGCGTACAAGCAGAAACACTTGTAGGATACAGCTTTTGTTTTGATGCATGCTTTTCCTCTCCTATTATCACTGACTCAATGCGAGTTAGACAAAATGGGTGGAAGCTGGGCTTGTAACTCCTCAGTGTATAACACTAACGAGGGACGGAGACAAGCCATGAATCCTGCACAAATTTTCTCTCACACATAACAGAATTCTAAAACTTGGAGATGTGGACTTACAGCAATTCAAATCACAAGTCAATTCATTCACCGGCTGTTCTTCCAAAGGATACAGTAGCAAAAGATATGCCAAAAATGTTGGCCTCAACTTTCTTGTTTTCCACTGGTGTCACATATCATTAGTACCCTGGTATTTAAGTAACACACTGATATATGGGGACCAGCTGTACTGTAAATTAGAATAACAGCCTAACCTTCTGCTTTGGGAGTTGAAAAATGGAGACCAAGAAGTCAACAGCCAGTGTAGGTGCCACCAGCAATAAAAGCCATCACAAATTATCTTCCTAGAGATTAATTCCCACATCTCTGTGTCTATCTATTCCCATTCCTCCACAGAGCCTATGTTGCAAAGATGGCACCATGCACATGCAGGCCTTGGGCTCTTGTAAAACTTCTGGGCACTACATCAATACAAACAAGGAGATTCTGTGCGTCAGGCAGGTACTTTTTGAAGAAAAAAATCCACTAAGAAAAAAGGCCCTTGGCAGTAAGAAATGGGCAGTGTTTTGCATCTTGCGTGGCTCGCATTGTCCTGCAAAGAGGACAATGAACGTATTTGATGGGCAGTCCTAAAAGCAGCATACCAAGGGAACTAAATCCCAGCAGCTGCTGTAACACTGCAGAACATTTGCTGAATAACCCACTACTAAGGGCCCTCTCAAAATTCTTGCTTACACAGCTGTGCAATATAGTGAGTATATTTTATAGTTGCATATATATAGTATGTACAAGAGGCAGAGATCTTTAAAACTTTAGAAATATTTGGAGTAGCCTCTTAAAAAGAGGCTACTCCACCCTTTGTAAACAACCTCTTGTCATTCAGTTACTTCCATATGTGCACAAAGCTCTGCCTAAATTAAACAGGCTTTCAAAATAATGGTTTAGTACTGAAAATGTATGGTTTCTACCAATAAGTTTGAAAAAAATGTAAGCAAAAGACAAACTTGCAAATGAAAAAGCACCAATTTCTCACCTCACAGAAAAGTAATTAAATCATTTCTTGGATATTTTATTATAGTCTCAGATTCAGAGGTTGTCCCATTGGCACATACATTTGGGCATGAAAAAAACTCTAGAGAGGAATCAAAAGAACAGACAAAAATTACATGACTACACATGCCTGACTTTTTCTGGAAAATCAATGCAAAATCATTAGTCTGCTTGTTCTCTGGACCAGACTGCAGCACTGCAGAGTCAGTTTGTTCCTGTGAAGGCAGTACTCTTTCGTCATTGGTTTTCAGTGAGACCCTGGAGTTTGTCCCTTCTCTTCTGATTGTGCAGTAGCACCCATCAGAAGGATAACTCCACTCCTGGAACACCTACCCTGACTATCCCTGGTTACCACAGCTTCTTGCCATCCTCCACTTGGCTTTTGAAGCTCTGATGATATTACCCACCTGTGTGCAACCAGAGACAATTTCCCATTGCCCTGTTCAGGTGAAGGTTTATGCAGGCACTACTTGCACTTCCCTCTCTGTAGAAGCTGTTCTTAGCACTTCTCCTGAATGCAGAGATTTTTGTATTCTAGTAGAGGAACAAGAAAAAGACATTTTATAGCACTGGATCTCAAACTTCTCCCACCACCTTGTAAGAAAGTTCAATTCTTCCTCAGGGGTCTAGTGCAACAAAATAATTTTTGTCTTACTAAGTGACACCCTACACAACAGTCGCAATCTGCTAAAGCTAATGTATCAACCCCAGGGAGTCTACTACTTTCTTTTTCTATAAATCCTTCTACATTACTGCGCAGGTGTCAGTTGCTTTGTCATTAATTAATATGGTTTAAATTAAACAGAAAGAAAGGCTTAAATCTAGGAGAGCACTGTTGCTTCCCAGATTTCTGCAGGTCAGTGCAAGATCTTTGACTCGTCTGTGGAGCTAAGCCGAAGGCAGCAGCATCCAAAGCCTCACCTTAGCAAAATGTTTCTAGCACAACACTGCAGTGTCACACCGGATACAAGAACAATCTCTGATGTGAATGTTTCAGCCTATAACTTTCTGACCAGGTCAAGGATAAGAACAAGTGAAACATGTAGATGTTATGAAGAAAAAAAAAATCCCTTATGACAAAGGAATATCATTGTGATAATCAAAATAAAATTGTGAAATTAGGAGAAGTAAATTAATATCAAATTAGAAAATTTAATAAGAAAATTCCTTTGTAATTCTGAAAAGGGTACTCCTCACTTCTACCACAATCTACCACAATACTGTACTTACATCCTTTAAAGCACCTGAATGACAGTAGCATAGGATAAAATTTCTTTCAAAATGCTTTATGTATTAAAATGAACTTTTGCAAGGCACAGAGAACCACTGACATTTAAAATTTCCAGAAACCCAAAAATATCTTTCTCAAAAGAAACAAACATCTTAAGTGAGACCATTTACACGAAATTAAAATTTCCTAGCACTAGAATTCTATTTGAAAGAATCATGTACAAAATTAAGAGCTAGAAACTCTTTAGTCTTCATTAAAACTGATCACTATTGAGCTGAACTCAATACCTATACAACCCAACTGTGGTAAATCTTGTTAGTTATGGTGATCATCTCAGAAACTTTAGCAAGGAGTCACCATGTTCCCATACATAAAAATTTTGAATGCTTTGTATCCCAAGCTGTTCCAGGAATCAGCAAATACTCAGGACAAATGTTTCACAGATTGTTGTATAAAGTAAAAGAAACTCCAAATGCAAGGTGCTCAGCGACTTGCCTTTGATCTTTTTCTTAATGGGGGAGATGTTTAGTAACCTTTCCATCTCTCAGACAGTCTCAAGTAGACCAGACAATCTGCCTTCACAACTGGCAGGGTTCAGATTTGTCAGAGCATGATGCTAGTGTCAAATTGTTTTTGTCTTCCTTCCTCTCTAAAGATGGATCTTACTATTATCCCAGTTGATGGAACCAAGACAAAATAAACACAGACATCAGGACTGAAACAATGACAGACTATCAGAAAAGGCATTTAAGTGCCCACAGTCATCCAAGGAGTAAAAAGTTATAAAAACAAGTACTTTTTTTAATTGCCCGTATCCCCATGTCATTGCTGAAGTACTTAAGAAAACCACAAACCCTCTGGATTTCTACCCACCGCATAGTAATTACTGAAATAACAAAGAATTGGAAAAAAAGTCTTTCCAAAGCCTGATGCTATTACTGAACCGCCAGTGAAAAAATTCTCAGTAACACCCCTTAAGTCTATCCTCCTGCACTCCCTAATCTGAACACAAAAGGTTGGGTTTAAACACCCACCCCCCACCCTGAGATTAAAACCGCCTGCAGTTTTCAGCTTCGGGCCAGCACTGACAATAATCTAAATCCTTGGCTACTGGCTTCATGAAGACACAGCCTACAGAGAGTCCCCCAAAGTTCTTTGAAATGTTAAATACAAAGCAGGAGGAGGTCATAAAGGAAATATTCTTCACAAAAGGAATGGATATCATGTGCAGGCTTTTCAAATACATTTCTCAGTTGATTTGCTTCCCACCACCATTTTCTCAATCCTGCATTGTCTGAAGCTTTTGAAATAAAATTCAGGTATTAAATAAAGCACAAAAATTAGTATTATAAACAGCTGCCAATATATGAATTTGTTACCTTTTAGCTCTCATAAATCTCTCCAATATATATTGTATCTTAATTCTTCTCTGGAAAAACGAATTATTTACCTAGTAAATGGTCCTATAGCAATTACGAAAAGCCCAATATGCAGAAGTAACATACAGGTTTTATTGCATCATCTTCTGTAGCATCTCCCCAGTTACTGCAATAGAGGCCAGTGTGGTTCCCTGCTGCCCTGAAAATCCAGCTATCTTTCTGCCAAGAGCCTTCTAGCATGCACAAAAGGAAGAGGGATTGAGAAACCTGTTTCATCCACTCTTATCCCATAAACTAACAAGCCTTTTCTCCACTGCAGCTTTTCTCAACAAAACCAGGTAATTATGCAGGATGGGATTTTCAAGGTAGGCAAAAGGAAAAAAACGCAGTCAGTTCAGCATGCCAGCTTTGCGAAGTACTGTCACCTCAAACTCTGAGGGACTTGCTTGCTGTGTGGGGGAGCAGGCAAACACAATCATGCCCTGCAACTGACACAGGGCCCAGCTGTAAGCAATGAGCTTTGTGGTTCAAAACTGTTGGTAGGCAGTAACATTTTCCTGTCCACTTCCATTCTTTTGGAGGCAAACAGGATGGTAGGAGCCTTATTTCTGTCCCTTGTCTCACCCTGAACACTCAGTGTCTCTCTTTTCTCACATTTGGGTATCATTTATGATACCCAAATGAGAAATCATACTCAATGATAAAATCTTTTACATTCATTTTTACATTAATTTTGAAGAACTTGTGTTTGGCTTGCTTTCCTCATAAGGTCTTGTGAGCCCTATTTGTACTAGCTTCTGACAAGATGTTCCACCAGACATCCATAAAAACATCCCTGCCCAAATTTACAAATTGTGTACTTGAGGAGAAAAGTAACTGGTTGTCATAGTGATGTTCACAGTCTGAGGAGCCTTTGGACTTCAGTGTCATGAAAGGTACCAGGAGTTTAAAACCTCCAACTAGATGAAGTGGTTAATGGAAGCAAGTACTCCAGCCAGCAGCAAATGCATGCTTAAATGACTGGTGATCCTGAAGACTGAGGCTGCTGCACTTTGAAATTATTTAAGCGGTTTAATTTTGAGTTATTTGCAAATTATTATAGCCCAGCTCACAGACACTGCCACTGCTGTGACTTACATGCATGTCTGACAAACTGCTGTCCTCTGCTTTTGACATCAGTACAATATTGGGGTACCCTCACAGGAGGGAAAGCCTGTTGACAGAAATGTTCCAGCCACAAAAAAACCCTGAAAGTTACAGCAAGCTCAGGAACATCGCATGCTTTTGGCAAGTGAGACAGAGGAGGATGAAAGGCAAAGGAGGGTGAGCAGAATTATTGTTCCTAGATGATTAAACAAGCACAGAAACTATGATTACAGATCACAGACATCTTTTATAACATGCCAAACTAGCACACAAAGAAACATGCCTCAGTATTTCAGTCATCCAGGCAGTATTGGCTCTCCACAGTTTGAAAGAAGATGAGGGTCTTCTGAAACAGAGGCTCTGCCCTGACTCCCTGCTTGAGGCCAGTGAAGTGGCACAAAGCCTTTGAAGTATCTGGAGAACAGGCACTGCTGGCTGTAGCCCTGGCAGCCAAAAATGTTTCTTGCTTTCAATCCTCACTCTTCATGGCAGGCATCAACTCAAGATGCACGGTGGTATCTGCCTGTCTGTTGGACTCCTTACCCCTATAAAACAAGTAAGAACAAACTCCAGGCAGTTGTAACCTGAACCTAGGCTTCAGCAAAGCATACAGCTAAAAAAGCATCCCTAAAGAAACTCTAACAGGAAGGCAATTTATTGTTGGAGGAGATCAGGTCCATAGAACTTCCTAGGAATGAGAAGCAATGATTTAACAGACACAGCTCAGTCTTGCCTTGCCTCACATTGCACATAGTATCAACTACCATCAGTATGCCTGGTTTATCCAAGAAGAAAAGATAATATTTCAGTATGAAATTAAATTCCTGGTTCTCTATGTGCTCAACTAAAGTAATCAACCATGCATTACTTGCAAAAGAATGTTGATGACTCAACCGTATTTGGGGTTTTTTAAAATCACATCTTTCTGATACGACTTGTCCACCTTAATGAGACCTATACCATGAACATTATAAAAGTAAGATTTTTTTCATAACTGCATGAAATTGTATTCTTGTTTCTGTGTTACCAGTCAAAGCAATTTCCAACACATTTTATTCTGTTCCTATTTAAAGAAAAAAAAAAAAAAAAAAACTAAACCATGCAAGAACACTGATCTCTGAGCATGTGACTACAACAACACATTTCTCTTTTAGTGAACTGTGGTGTTGAGCAGGCCACTTCAAAAGTGGCAAGATCTTGGTTCGGAGGATGTCTAAACATATTCCTGTTTATCTTTACCACTTCAGAAAACTGCATTCTCTGTGACTGCTACACCTTGAAAATCAGTGCAAACCTTGGTGATTTCAGAACCAATAGATTTCAGTCCAAGAGCTAGAAACAAAATTTCATCATATCCAACTTCTGATAACAGTATTCCACCACCCAGAACAATCAGGTAAGAAATGAAATCTTATAACTCATATAATAATGTATAAGAGACTTAAGCATATCAGCTGTTAGTAAATTCAGTGGTCAAAACAAAAAACAAATTCAGAAAACATTCTGTCTCTGCCTTCTTGAAGAAAAAATATGATACTCTATACCTTTGATGGCAAGAAGTGCCCAATCCCTTTTCAAAGCAGAGGCATAGAGTCAGTTATAGAGATGTATACAGCAATGTGAATGTAAGTCACAAGAACTACAAGCAGCAACACCTCCTGAATAGTGGAGACAAGTTATCAGATACTTAATGCTCCTATTAATTATGTTTACACAAGTTTCAAGATATTCCTGCAAAAGGTAGGGTTTCGCATTTACTGAAAAGGGGATTACTCATTCTGGATGAGAACTCCAGCAACAAAATAGTTACTCAGACAAACTGGTTAAATCATGTTCATAATCTGTATATAAGTTCATATATTGCTTGGCAGTTTTGAAGTCAATTTTTTTCTGGATATCATGATTTTCACAGTCAGAAATAAAACACAGACACTCAACAAGACATCCCAAGGATGTCTGCAACAAAAGAATTAT
The DNA here is from genome assembly GCF_017590135.1 of Pyrgilauda ruficollis. NCBI lineage: Eukaryota > Metazoa > Chordata > Aves > Passeriformes > Passeridae > Pyrgilauda > Pyrgilauda ruficollis. The sequence continues at coordinate 15,260,374 of NW_024526599.1, read as the reverse complement.
GTGAAGATGGCAAGCTGAAGCGCCTTCATTTGGATACATTTTTGTATCCAAAGAGCAAGCAACAAAAACAGAGTCACAGAGAGAAACAGATGGCCAGTGAGTTATCACTCCTGATCTGATGACTTATGTGGGCTCAACTTGTTTATTTACTCACATATTTGCAAAAAAGTAACTTTCCTTATGTTAGCAGCAGCAATATTGTATATTATGTATATTATATACACAGTACATACTTCGACCTACACACAACACAAGGGCATCAGGTATTTACCCTCTAATTATGGAGTCTCCCACAACCATAAAGGTCACACTTGACCCTTCCCAGGGCCAGGGAGTTAAATGACTGATGTATAACAGCAGAGCTCAAGAAAAGAAAGGGTTAAAAGAGGGTCAGCGTTACAGCTGCCCTGCTCACTGGCTTGGAGACAGGACGGAAGTGCTCAGGTCCTCAGGGGCAGGGAAGTGAGTCTGTAATCACTGGCTACACCCTTTACACCATCTAGTCTGTGATTACTGCCTATATCCTTTACACTCTCCAGGAACTGCTACCTCTCTCTGTTCACTACTCCCTGTTGCTGCAACCCCCATGCTAACCTTGCGTGATGCATGACAAAAATACTGTCATATGGTCCTGAAGCAACAGGCACCATTTGTGTGTCATTGAGTCCTGTCAAATGAACCATCCTTGAAAATACAGATTCTTCTTAGATCATCTCACTCCCTCTTTAGGACTGATCTCATTATCTTCACTTTAATTGTTCTCATTATCTTCTGGGCATAGAAAAATAATGCAGCCTTTCTAAGGACATTAAATCCAATTATGTAAAAACACAGTGCTGGGAAAAAGAGTTAAAATATTTTAGCTAACAAATTGCTGAAAATCAGGAAAGATCAGTGTGTGACCATTTAACCCCCCTGAAAATCACCAGGAAGTATTTTCTAGCTGCAATTACAAGAATGCTACTGCCCTCAGCTATGGTTAACCATCAGCCTTACAATTGTAAAGGCAACTGATAACCACCTCCTAGCCTGCAAAGAGCAGGCAATGGACAAAGAGCTGCTGCGTTATTTTCCCATAAGACAAGTTTCACTGTGTTCTTGTGGTGCAACTAAAGAAAGTAAAGGATTCAAAGTAGTCAGTGTAATTTTATATACTGGAAGAGTACTGAAAGTAGAGCAAGATATTTTTCAGTAGATTCTTCAAATTGCCAGGATGTAAATGTGATGAGGAATGTGTTTATAGGCACCCTCACAGAGCAGTGTGTGCTGATAACATTGACGTAGGATGGTTGCATTGACTAGCTGGTTAAGGATCAGATCCTCTTCACAGGTATATTGCCATGGGGATAGACAGGGGAGTGTCTTTGAATAAACTACTGAGCTCCAAACAACTCCAGCAACTATACCTCTGCAGTCCGGAGGACTTGAGTGGGACCACAGGTACAGCAGATCCCACAGCAGCAGTCTGGAGACTGAAATCCGGAAGAAGGAATCAGGTACAGCGAAAGAAAGCTGAACTCCAAGCAGGATGCTCCCTTCTGACCCACCAACATCTGGTGCAAGACAGCCTGGTGCTGTATCTGGTGCAGCATCTGAGCTGTGTGACAGTGCAGAGAATTCTACTCCCATCATTCCACCCACTCCGTGGTGTAGGAAGTGCTGCACAGACAGACTCATGAACACCATCTGCTTCAACTGTGGCATTTGACTCCTTTCCTCCAGCATGAAATATTCTGAGATGGTCTAAGCACACTAATACAATCCTACATTTTACATGTCTATATGTTGAGAATCAAAAAACAAAATCAAAAAATACTTTTCTTCTCCCATAACATTGCTTCTAGTTATTCTAACTGGATTTGCTTGCAGCGTTTCTTAAAAAAACCCAAAACATAAAACTCTGGGGGAGCATGAAACTCTTATTTCAATAAAAATTAATAGGCATAAACTCATGCAATACTTGTATCTGCACAGGAAAGTCTACAGAGGAAACAATTTTTTTTTTTCCCATGGTACCTTTATTCATTCTGCTACAAAGAAAGAACACTAAATTTCATACATTAATGGAAACACAACTAAAACATCCATCCAGATCAGGGAAAAAACCTTTTTCCTAAATATGTGAAATCACTAACTATTGTTTTCCTATTCACATCTGCACTTCAAAATGAAAAGAAAAAAAAAATTCCAAGTACTTGGTTTGTCATGTCACTGGGATTTATTAATCACACAGAACTGAATGGTCTATTAATTACAGAAAATATATATATATCACTCACAGCATTTCTGTAGCTTGAATTGCAAGTAACTGAAATAGCCCCCCAGTGCTCTTGGAAATATGACAGCCAGTTAGACAGAGGCACACAATATGGCACACTCTCTTTTTAAAAGCTATTCAGTGATTTGCAGTGTCCTTAAGGATGATATTTTAAAATTTATTTTTCAAATAGAAGTCCAAAGTCCCACAACTGCTAAAGTGACCACTTGGCTCTTACTAGGCTTTAGAACCCCAGGTTAAAAAAACAAGGAGAAAATCAGTTCCCAGCAGGTTCCAACTGAGAGTCCTAAAGGGAAACACCCCAGCACACTGCTTGCTCTTCCAAGTGTCCCAGGGAACTCACCCAGCACCACGCTGGGAGCAGAGTAATAAAAAGTCCTCACATCTTCTAGTGCCAACCCTACATCTTAACAGGAGATTAAAAACATGTTCCTCATGCATCTACTGTCTGTGGGCTACATATCAGCTTTCCCTAAAAGGACAAGCACAGATAGAAGGACAAGACAGAAGGTAGCTTTTGACACACAGAGATACTAATGATCTCAGTATTTCCAAACAGTATCTTTAATGGTAAAGTACCTGTACAATGCTTTTTCAAAAATAATTTAAAGTATTTAAATTTTTGCTCAACTTAATGATAAAACTGTTTTGTTTGACATGGGGAAGAACGGGATAGGAAAATAAGGAACATACTTTTAACACAGCAGTATTTAAGGCAGGAAGAAGAATGAAGACTGCTCACTGAGCTCATCACCACACAAAAACCTTTCACCTGTCAGAGGAAGCCCCACCAGCCCCACGCTCAAGCTGCCATCAGCTTACATCTGAAAACTGGTTCTGCCCCACCTCAGCCCCCTTCCCAGTGGGCATGCTTGCATGTCTCTAGACCATCCCAGCAGGCCCAGCATGGGCACTTTCTGCTCAGGGCTAGAAAGAAGGAGAAAGCAGAATGAGATACTGATGCTGATCTGAAATTGTATATGCAAATAAGCAAAAGGGCCAACTCCAAGCAAAGGGATTGTTTCTGATTCTCATAAGACACAGAAGTTGCCAAAATAAGAAAAATACAAAACTGTTACATGAAACGCAAAAGGATTACACAGTTTGAGTATTTGCATGTGGACAGGACTGGCTTGTTTGGGATGATTAAAGCAATGCAGATCAAACCTCGAATATACACTTCTGAGCACCCTCCAAACCCAGGCAGGCCAGCCAGCCATGGAAAAGCCCAGCCAAGCAAAAAGATGTTCCCCCAGAGGCTGGCAAAAGTATGGCATCCACCACCCATCAGCCCCTAGTGCCTGCTTGCTCCAAGCATCCACAGCATTATGGCACCCCTGGCATCTCCACACTCTGCCCAGCACGGGCACTGGCTGGCAGAGGTGGGAAGATGAGCGCTGCTCGGGCAGGGGAACAGCCCACGAACAGGCTGGAGTCCCGTTCCTCCTGTGCAAACCCCTGCAGGCTGTGGTAAGATGGGCTCCTGCCTTGGTAACAGCCCGGGCAGGGCAGGGGAGATCACAGGAGACAGAGTGCAAGGCTCCCTTCAAAGGTGCCGGGCCGTGCCTTTGACAGCAGCACTGCCCTGCTGGACAGAGATGCAGCGAGTGTGGGACGTGCAGCTCTAACTCCCTGCCAGGACTAGCTGCCTTTCTGCTAGAACACAAGACTGGACTTACTACTGTGGCCACAAGACTTGTGCAATGAATGCACATTAATTTAGTCCAGAATTCTGTTTTGGTCATTTGAATAGCAGGTGGCATTTGTAACCAGCTCAAATAGCATGATTGTCAGGATAAGACATTAAAGAAAGCAGCTATTCACCTCACTAATCAAACATTCTGCATGCTAGAGATATATTAGTGAACCAACTGAATACAGGAGATCAGGGATGAAACACAAATAGCACAATTATTTGGCTCAAACCATTCTAGAAAGTTCTTCAACAACAAAAAAAGTACAAGAAGGTAGCATTTGGAAACATTCGGAGAAACACATTCTTAAGTGAGGCTTGAAAGCCATCTGAAATAAATGCAGCAGAACTCTTCCAGAGGCAGAGGTTTATAAATAGGATTTATAGTCTGATAGCAAAGCAATGAATGTAGTCTGTCATGCACCTGAAATTGCTTTACATTTGTGATTCATTTGCACAAGAACTGCTTTCAATAGCCTGATTTTTTTAAAAGATTTTAAGTCCATTAAAATAGAGGAAACTCCCCAGCGATCCCCAGTACAATCTAGTCCAATATTTAGTCTACTAAAGAGGCCAGCAGTACACAGCCAGGGAAGAATAAGGTGGCACTTACACCTTCTTATAAGAGTCTCCCTCCATTTTCAGCTCAGAGGATTTGCTGTGCCTGCTCTGATTCCTCTATTGAGTAGTCTCTGAGGCTTCTCTACCAAAGGACTGCCCAGTCTTTCCATCAGCCTGTGGAAACTTTTTCCACTCACAGCATCACCTGAAGTCCTGTAGATCCTACCTCTGGCATGAAGAATCACCTCTTTTTGCTCTAAATCCATCTCCCTCTAGTTTTATTTCCCCAAATATTTCAAATTATTTTAACTGAAGAAGCAGTTCACCTCCTCATCTCTTACCATCAAAAATGTTTTCATCCCTGACACATTGTACGTAAATGCAATGAACTATTGCCTTATTTTAATTTATTTTTTAACCAGGCAAATTGAATGTAGTTAAAAGATGGTAGTGATATAAAGTACTTTCTAGTGTAGGGCTATGAAACTTGGAGTGAACCATCACACACACTTTTTACATCATACAGGTTCCAGAAAAGTTTAGGTTATTTTGATATTGAGAGAAGTAGTTACGTCATTGTGCAAAATATCATTGCTGTTGAAATCATCAAAATACTTCTGTCTCCAGTCTTGTGGTGGTTGGCAAATTCTTGACTTTAGCCCTGATTTTCTGTGAGTTCACCTACGCCATCATTGTGGGATGAGAACAGGATGAGAAATCTGTCTAGGTCTTCCCCAGTTTCACCATGGCTGTGCCTGGAAACTTATGAGGAATCACAATGGCAGTGATGACTGCAATCAACTCAGAAAATGAGTTGACATAACATTTGATTTCTTTTTTTCCTCAAAATGTAAACCTGCTGACAGACTGCCCTTGGATGAGCCATCTCTCTAAATTTTATAAGGACAAAATGTAACAAATGTGACAAAGACACACAAAAAAGTTGTAGCGAGTAACTGAGACCTGTGAGAAGTACTCTTAAGGCAGCAATCTGGGTAATGAAAAAAAAAATGCAGAATTTTCCCGTACTTTAAAAGCTAAGCACCACTTAGTGCCCTCTGCTGCATACAGAGGTAATATGCAAAGCATCACTGAACAATGACATCATCTGATATTAACACAATATGTTGCATCTATGACAAATATTTATTTCCTTAATTGCCCTTGTTTTCTAAAAATACTAATAAATTATGCAAATATCTTCAGTACCAGCTTAAAGCAGGTGTTTTTTACATTCTCTCTTCCCATGTAGTATCCTGTGCTCTGCCTGCAAGCAAGCTGTCACCTCGTCTCCCACATCTTATATAGTGGGAAACTGATGCTGAGCGAGTGGAGGTGCTGGGTGGGGGGAGTGTACGCACCCTCAGCATGAGATTTAATCATGAGATGCTGATGACAGCTGAACAGCTCAGTGGGACGTGGTCTACACACCGCCCCTGCCACTCCTACGAAACTCAAGGGAGTGGGAAGTGCCCATCTCTCCCTGCTCTCAGCTAAAAGAAACAAAACAAAAACAAACATAGGGGAAGGTCAAGCCTCCAATGGAATTTTCAACTTCCAAATAAATGTGCATTAAGAGTCTATAAAAGGTCCTTCATGCACAACATGAAAGAGGTAAATGCAGACCAGAGCAACTGTGACCCTGAAGGGGATTAATTGTCAGACAGAATCGAGGAGCTCTCCTAATGTGGAACACAAATATTTAATCTGATTCTGAAATCTGATCTCCCGCCTTTAAGAAGATTAATGGAAATTCTTTTGCAGCAGACTATTATTTCTATTAGTTCTGATCCATTTCATGAACTAAGAGTATTTTCCAGAAGGAAAGTTTGAGCATTTTAAATAGTTTATTAGCATGCTACTCAAAATCAAATCAACAGTTGATCACGATTAAAACCTGTTCAAGGAAGTGAGGACATAAAAAAATGTCATTTGCATGCATTCAAATTGCATTAAACAAGCATGTCACACATGTGCACAGACATGAAAATGTAGGATGTGAAAACATAAGGTATCTACTTTTGCATGAGACATGAAGCATTCAAGGTCTCCACACTGTACTTGAACTAAAACTGGTTATGAAGATGTTATGGCAGTACAGTTTTTCTAAAAAACCTTTTTCCAAACTAATAATCCTTGTTGTAGCTTGGTTAAGGGAGATTTCATAGAAGGAGGAAGAATTAATTCATACATCCTTTTTCTATCTTACACAGACTGAGTATAGGCAGACAGTCAATATCATTGCTTGCTTGGTTCTGCCCAAGGAATCTATGTAACTGGCCAAGTTTCAGGCTTGTCCTTAATTTTTCCTTTGAATAAACTGAAAAGAAAAGGGAAGTACAGCCAGCTGGCTTCCTTTGTCCAGCTTCCTTCCCCCTGGAGGAAAGCAAGGGAGCTGTCCTTCCCACTCCTCTCATTCCTGCCCAGGAGCTAAGCCAGCATTGTGCCAGATAGTCCAGTCCTAAGCTTTTGGTATATATTCTCCTAGAAATCCAGGGGTTCCAGTAGGGTTTCTCTGAAGCAAGAAGAGCATGGTAGGCACTACAGTGGACAAAAGGAAAGATCACTGCCACCACTCCTGCCTCCTACAAGTCCCCCTGGTGATCTAAAGTGAGACAAGAAGCTTGGGGCTCTGCTCCACAGCCACAAGCCACTCCATCCAGCTCGTTCTGCAGCCCTGCTGAATGCATGACATCTCTGCTGGGTGACAGGAGTAGAGCAATGGTGATGCCAAACATCTATTTAAATCAGGGCTGAGAAACATCACACATCAGGCAAGCCTCAAGAATTCTGCAAGCCTGCTTTAGATCTGTGTTGGCTGGCCAAATTCAGCCTGTTCCTGTTTAAAACGAGCAAACCTGCACTGCATTGCTAAGTAAGGCTTTACCTGGGAGTTGTCAGCACAGTGAAACCAACCCCGCAGCATACAAACTGACACTCCTGCTTTTTTCTCAACAGTCAATTCATAATGAAGCTACCAGGCATCAGCTGAACATTCTCTACACTATTAACCGCAGGGCTTTTACTTGAGATGCCAAATAATTCAAATAACTTTACATTTGTCATGAGCAAAGAGTATGCATGCAGTTGGAGCACCACACATGACTCAATTTGAGCCTTTAATCTAGACAGGATCTTGATCCAAGGGCAACTCAAATCCATCCTCAAGTAGAACACTGCGTGGGCTTCTGCCTGCTACCTGAGAAGGTAATGTAATGCTCCACTTGTACACATGAATGTCTGCATCTTTCCTGTAGTCAAGGAAACATTTTTATTATGCTTAATTTTTAAAAAATCCAAAGGACATTGTTCTTCTAAAGCCTCTTGATAATTCTTTCTATTATCTAGAGCAGAAATACTTCTCTTTAACACTGAACAGTACAGAATCACAAAGACATGGGCACAATGCCTCCTGAGCCCATGGGAAACCCGCCCCCCCACCAAAACCATCCTCTTCAGCAGAGTTTAATGAGTGCTTCACAACCATTATTTTTGCACATAATAACGACAGTCACGAAGCAAGTCTCCCCTACAGCAAAAAGAAAGCATTTAATAAGGATCCTTGCATAATTTCAGGTAAAGCATGTTTCCAGTTTCCAGTTCTCCCTGTACCTTCTTATGAAAATATCCAGTCGGTGGGAAGATGTACGAGTCCCTGAGGTGATGCAATGATGCCACAAGTGCATTGCCTTGTGGACAAGGACGCCCTTCCCAGTACAAAAGCCCAGATTCAAGCATCCCTCACTTGAATCCCCAGGTATTTTCCCTCATATACCTGTGTACCTGGTATGAAACAGAAGCCCTGGAGAAAAACATATTATGCGGTCACGTATTTTGTCATGCTCTCAGCTTTAAAATGGCAACTGTAACATATCCCTCCCTAAAGGACTTCGGTTATCACAGAGACAGAAAAATGTCACATACATTCTGGTACAGAGATATCAAAGTCCATATACATACTCCAAAAGAGGTTTTGTCCATCATAACCCACAGGCAGGAGAGCATCAGAACTTAGGTTGTACCAGAAATTAAATACCTGCCATTTCTTAAGCTGAAAGCAGTTGCCCTCAGAGATTTTAACTTTAGGTTTCAGCACATAAATTTCCAAGGTATCTTAAGAAAAACAGAAAGACTGTTAATTATATGCACATCCTGCACTACATGCATACAACCCTAAATATCTGCTTTCTTACATTGTGGAAAGTCATTATCCGAGAACATACTGCCCTGATGGGCCTCGTGTTGCTTCTTACCATTTTTGCCCCCAAGAGTGATTTGTGCCAAGTTTACAGACTTTAAAAGTTATTCTTTCCTCTTTCCTGATCTTGAAACACAAATTTTCTGTGCAATATACTCAGTAATATATATGCAAAATACCTACTGGCACCAGCAACCACTACATGACATAAAACTTAAACTAAATTTTAAAAAAATTTCAGATTAGACAGATGATATTGGATGTTGCCCATGGAACTTGCTCCTGAACTTCAGCATACATGTTCTCATCTTGAGCAACATGAGATGATAGGAAAAGGCTGTGGTTACTTTATGAGGAAGCAGGAGCAAGAGAGAGCTGCATGCCCAGCACTAAAGGCCTGGAAGGTGCTCCTGGGCAGCTCCCAGCTGGAACTGATGGCTTTATCAACTGGTGCCCTTCAGCAAAGTACCTGAGGTATACACTGCCTGCTGGGAAGTTCTCCTTAGTCTTGCAATTTCTTAGGCAATCCCAGCACCTTTCTCGCTGCTGCTGCTGCTTTAAAGGCTGTGTGGTCAGACAGAGCACATATTTCCCAACACAACTAAAGTTTCTCAAGGAATGTAGGCCATGGTGAGAAAAATTTCATTTTCTAGCTCTCTCTTAGTAAAAGCAGAACTTACCAAGTCAAAGAAAAGATACTCCCTTAAGCCAAAGGCAAGTTATATGCTGCTGCAAACAAAACCAGTTTTAGAGTTCCACTCTCTCACCTCCTGCTTCCCCTAAAAAAAGGAAAAGCCCCACATGCTCATAATGCAGTGCATCTGGTGGCCTAAATATGGGTGTTACCAGATTCTCCACTGACATAAAGAGGTCAGAATTTGAGAAGCTGAGAAAATGACTTAAGCTTCCACAAGAAAACTTGACCTGGAACAATTAACCTGAGAACAACACCAGAACAATGTCCCAGAAAGCTAATTTCCAAGACCAGTTTCTGCTGGGAAAAGTTTAGTACTTCAGGACTGCTGAGAGTAAGTTCTCATATTTACACCTCACACAATGAATTCATTTGGACATGTAATATTCTTAGAACACATGTGAAAAAACAACCACCTTTTGCTATGTCATTTCCTAACCTCCTTACAAAAATTCTAGGTGTAACATGCCACCATATCTAGTACTTTTAGTATCTGCCTACAGTAAAAGGAAATTTTTTTATGCAGTTGCAAAACCATCAAGCTCCTTTGAGAAACGTCCTTGTCTTCCAGGATGTTTCTCACCCTGAAATTACCAAGGATCACTCCTGATCACCTTTACAAGTTTCGATACACTTAAAAATGTTTTCAACTATAGTCAGCATTTTTAACTTTTTTTTTTCCTCAAATGCGAGAAACAAAATAAAATACTGTGTTCTGTCTTTAAATAAAATTGCCTACACAGCTACTTTTGATCCACAAGTGCATGTTCTCCCTCCCAATTTTCTCTGCCAACCACCCCCCACAAGACACACTCAGATATTTCATTGGGGGTTTTTTATTAGCCATCTGCTGTGCAGACAAACACACGAAAAAATTACAAATGAAAAAAAGAGAGGCAGATAAATGGGCTTTCACTAACCTTTTGCCAGGGTGGGGAGGCTGAAACGACCTGTGAAGGCCCAGCCAAAGGGAACTAAAGCAGGCAGCAGGTTTGCTCCAGTCGGCCGGTGAGCAAGTGAACAAGCAGGGAGAGCTGGCGGCTTGGGAGGGAAGGAGGAGCACACCAGGGCAGATGAGTCATTAGCTACTAAATTAGAGAATAAGCAGCTTGGAATTGCAAATAACTGTATGCAGTCTGGGAAGTGGAGAGGAAGAGACACTTTCTGTCAAACTGCCCTGAACAGACAAACATCTGCATTTTTCACTCTGTGGAGAGTCTGCCCCTGCCTCCTCTGCGTGCCAGCAGGAGGCTTCTCCCCAGCAGCTGCAGACCTTGATTTTCATTGGGAACACCAGGCTGGTTTGCAAGAAAGCACGGAGAGCTGGCATGTGGTACACACACCTGGGAAGGAGTGCTGGAGAGCCCAAACCGCTCCTGGGCATCCCTCATTCCTGCAAACCTTCCATTGTGGGAGGTGCTCTCTGCACCACTCACAAGTCTTTTTATGGTCAAGACAGTTGCAATGTTGCCAAAATGCTGAGATTGCTGAAGCTACTTTGCTGGCCTAAGAAGGCCTGAAAACGCTTGAAGCAAGGGAGACGTGATTAGTCTCCACAATAAAATTTTCAAATACTCTGGTGAGGAAAAGTCAACGAATAAAAAGCAAACCACAACCTCTGACCTACACCTTTGCTACCTAATTTTCTGTTAGAACATACCTCTGCTGACTGTAAAACCTAAAACTTATAATTATGAAGCTGAATACATTTTTAATATGGTTGGATGGTTATGGGTGAAGTAACTTTTAAAAGCAAAATGACTAGAGACCTTTCACAACCAGAATCTCAGATGTCATTTGAAAAGCAAGAGGCTTCAGATTCAAACCCAACCATTTCAAACCTGATCAAGACTGTGCTGAAGCCAAAACACCACAGACCTTAATTTTCCAGACAACATTTATATAGGAGAAGGGATTGGGGGTTATTCAGTGGGGCCAACAAACTCCTCATTGTACTCAAAACATTTCTGATCTAATATAACCAAAAATTTGTGAGAATAATCAGATAATATTTATATATTATTATAGCTTCATTTATTTTCTTTCATATTATGTTTTATTTATAGGTGATATATATTTATGTTTTACAAAATCTTTCAGGATGTGCTCAGAAGATTTCAATGTCATTGCTGCAGATTAATCAGGGTCTAACCCTCAGCCCACATGAAAATAACACCTCCTCACACCCCCTCTGAATAAAATTATTAGCTTTAAAGCACCCCATCGTATTTTGACTGCTTTTTTGTTCACATTTCCACTCACAAAATAATTCCTGATCCCTCTTTTTGAGCAAGTTGTTTCTGCTTTGTTTTCTGTAATCATCCTAACAAGGCATGACAAGGGAACAGGTCACAGCATCCCCGTGCCTCACTGCCCTCTCCAGCAGCACCCTCTGCCCTGTGTTGTGAGAGTCCTTGCTTAGTGGTTAGCATTAAGCTTTCATGTTAGTGACTAACCTACACTTCTGAGAGTCTGTGCTGCCTTGCCCAGGTTTGGCAAATAATTATGCTTTTAGTGTTTCTGCTTTAGTTAATGCTAAGACTTGAGTTCTTTTCTCCTGCTAGCAGGAATGCAAATACATATTAAAGTAAAATGCATATTTTCCATTACGATTTCTAGCTTTGCAATCTTCTACCAGTTAGTTCCACATATTTCTGTTTCTTGGGCTCTTTGTAGTTGATATTTCTCTTTAGACACCTACAGCTATATAGCACAGGAACACCAAATTTATTTCTATACCCCTCTCAGATCACTTTTTGATGACAGAAATGTTACAAACAGTCTGGCACACCTTCAGTCTACAGCACATCTATTCTGTGAATATTAAGGGAGACTTTGCTTTCCAGTCCAGTCAAACCAACATATTTAAATGGGTAAAGGGAAGGAGTGGGAAAAAAAAAAAGGAATACTTCTATAACATAATTGCATACTTATAAATAGCATGCTTTCCATGTGTGTCAGATATCAAATAGCTTAATGACAACTGATAACTGGCTGATTTCTGCAATCTGCCATCAGCTGCTATTTTCAAGAGAACATGATCTATTCCTAATACCGTAGTTCAACTCCACTTAGTTGTGTAGGAAGCTTACATTTTTCAACCAGATGGCAGGTATGTGCTATTTTAACCAAAATCCTGTTTTAAGAACAGCGGTTGGTATAATGACAGTGCTTGACAAGCCAAGAATAAAAAAAAAAAAAAAAAAAAAAAAAGAAGTAGATAACTACATAATGCCATTTAATATTGGCCTTTAAAAATATAACACACTTATGAACAGCAACAGATGGGCCAGGCAATCAGGCTGCATGACCTCATTTGCTGGGAAAAACAAGGTGTTTTGTTTAGTTTTTTTAAATTAAACTTCAGCTTTTATTCTCAAAATATACTTTGTACAACTAGGATGTGATTTTCCTCATGTTTGTATCAAACCAAAAAGCCTCTTCTCCCTGAGTCAAGCAGGGATGAGCTGTTTGGCTGCATTATAGTGTGATTAATCCATGCAACTGCTTTAACACCCAACAGAGGGAAAAAGCCATCTCTAGAATACAGGGTTTGATATGATACAAATAACTTGTTGTTAAACATCTCTATCATTAGAGCAATGTCTACTAATTAGGAAATAATTTCCACTGGCATTTCTACGGTAGCAGAAGACATTATCCTGCTCTTTTTCACTGACGCTTCCTAAATAGCAACAGAAACAGTAGCTGTGAAATCCACTTTACATCTCACAGAAGCAAAGTAATTCTGCATTTTTCAGAAGTGCCATAACCTGAACATTTTTTTTTTTCCTGCACCCCAGTAACAAACATCACTGCCTTTTGGGTATCTCACTCACTGCAGTCTGATTTTGCTGCCGTAACATCGGACATGGTTTCCCCCTCTGTACTTACATTATGTCTGGAATCCTCTCTTCAAGCACAAATGGAGAATCAAGGAGTGAAGTAGAGCCTGGGTGACTGAGCAGTGCACTAAAACACCCCAGGTGATCTGTGGCTTCTCCTCTCGGCTGTGTCAGAGATTTCCCTTGTATTCAAAGCTCATTTCAGTGGGGAAGATCCGACGTCCTACCAGTCAAGCACACGGAGCTTTTAGATCCTTTAAAGCCCTACCGAAGCGTTTAGCAGTAGATGTCTCTATATTTACTGTTGTCTTTTTTTGGATATACGCCTATGCAAGAAGGAAGCAAACTCTCTTTATATTTCACACCCATTTGCACTACTTTTTTTTCAGGGTGTTGCTGAAAGAAAAAATTCCCAAGCTAGCTCAGCTCCAAATGGCCAACTACACAACCATTTATTTTCCTCTGGTTATCCTGACTGAGTTATTTTCCCACACGTTCCTGATGTGGTGAATGACTTGTCTGAGCAAGCAAGACAATGCTTTAGGCAGCAGATTAGAAAATGCAAAAGTGCAGTGAGTCCTATAGGCACCTCCTGGGATGCATCCTGCCAGTGAGGCTTGGTTTTCTATCCCCAGCTGAAGCTGCAGGAGGTGCCCATCTCTCTGAAGGCTTACACTGGGGATCTCAGGCCCTGAGTGAGGTGCTACAATATCCCCATATCCCAGCCCTGTGTCTAAACATAAATAGAGAGAATTATTTCTGCCAGCAGTGGATACCAGGGTTCGGCCCTGCTATTAACTGCAGTGACAGCTACCAGGCTGCCAATTCAGGGCAGACTATTTCAGCCAGGACAGATGTATCACTTTCTGGGGAGAAAAGAGGACAGCCCAGGAGCACCACCATTCCTACTGCATCACTCATACATAGCTGTAGCAAAAAGGTCAAGGAAAACCAGGGATAGAAGGGGTTGGACTGGTTTTCACCCCCTGGATCGGTAGGATGGCTTTGCTTGCCCCATGCCTACCCCCAGAAAAGGACAAAGCAGGTCCTCATCCCTTGCACTAACCCATTCATGGCAGGGAGCACTTGTGGGGGTCATTACTTACACTGCCTCCTAAACTAAGAGTCTCAGGAATATCATCTACAGAGAGAACAGTGCCACATATTTACCTCTGACCACTCTAAGTGCCACGTGGTAACAAACATCAAAGTATGAAGAGTTTCCTGGAACAGGCTGCCCAGCAAGGATGTGCTATCCACATCTCTGGAGAAGACTTTCCAGTCTCACCTGACTGGATCAAGCCTTGAACAACCTTGCCTGATCTCACAGCTGACACTGCTCTGAGAAGGAGCTTCTGGAATCCTATTCTGTTTGACTGCACTCCAACAAATGCATTGCTGACCACTGACTCTCCAGCCAGCAAGTCCTCACAAGCTCAGCACCCTCACAACGATTTTGGAGCAAATTACCTACATAAAGCACAGCAAGGTACCTTCCTCCAGCAAGGAAGGTCTCCAGACTAGGGTTCTCATAATGCCTAATAACTCACAGTGAAGAGTTTCTAACACATACAGGGTTGGGACTCAAAAAGTGCAGAAATAAACTATGTCTCAGTTATAAAGAAGGATTTTCTAGATCTTTCCATAAGCTTTTACTTCTACTACTTTATCTGTAAGCTTTTACTGTAGAGTTTACTTGTTTTTGTTTTCGCACTGATAGAAAAATCTATATGGAACTATCAAGAATAAAAATATCACTTTTTAATATTTAGAATAACTGAAAATTTTTTGTCACATTAAAACTTTACTTGAATTGGGAGTGAATTTTACACATGGCAACAATGAAACAATGCTGAGAAGGAACACCCTGACACCTCTTTTCACAGGCTCTTCACTTGAAATTGCAATTACAGTGATCTAAGTAGGAAAACAATTCTGACATTTAAAAAAAAGCTGTAATAAAAGAAAACACTGTTCTAAGCTTGCAGGGAGATCTTGAATCACAGGTGTGCCTGATCCATGGAGTACATCCCAGATGGTAGCAGGGTGGGTCTGTCAGCTGCACCTCACCGTCCTCCCCCAGTTACTGCCTCAGACAGTGCTCAAGAGCATGGCTGAGACACCCAGGGTCACATCCCCACTGCCCAGCAGTGCAGAGTGGCATGACAACTTCTCCCAGGCAGGAGCATGGTTTGGGGCAATTGCAAGGCAGTTGCAATCTATTCTTGCTGCAAAGACATCCCAAGAGCTTCAGCATCTCACAATGCCAATCAGTCTGGCTCCCTTCCATGTGACTCATGCCCACGTACCAACACAGCTGGCACATGGCTGTGCAGCAAGGGAAGCCACATTTCTCCCCTGAGGGGAAGCTTGATTCATGCCAAAAGGTATTCCAGCCTGGATCTCAGGAGCAGTATCCACCTGTCCTCCCTAACACCAAGGCTTTTTAGCTCATTCCCTGTGCTCAGCCCAAGAGCCTCAGCAGTTTGGGCTCACCACACCTGAGCAGCAGTGGTCCCCCGAGGGGCAGAAGGGTTTATGGATGGAGTGATGTACTTCAGATACCCAGAGTGCCCAGATCCCATTTAAAGTTTCACAGTAGGAGAGGAAAGGGAAAAAGAGAAGAAGAAAAAAACACATTTAAAAAGATAGAATAGATGTGTCCACAGAAACCTGAAACACAGACAGAGAGCAGCCCTGTTATCATTGCTGCAGCTGGTATAAAGACAGCACGTTTTCACACTGCAATCACATTTCCAGTTTCTTCTCAGACCTACCTGGAGGGACTGAATAATTTGCATCTCTCTTTTTCCCATATTATTTGCACATTCCACATATTATTTGCATTTATCGTGAAAGGGTGGAGAATAATAGTGCTTACTGCAAGAAATAAATACATTTAAAAAACAAATCAGTCAGTGCTGCCAGTCAGACAGATGCAAAAGTTGACAAAATACAGCCTTTCATTATTTTTTCATTCCAACCAATGCACAAAATACATGAAATATAAAAGAGTGCCTCACATAGATTTTTTCCAGCTGAATGGAGCTTTGACAGTAAAGAACACTGCATTTTTCACATAATAAAGTGTGATTTTCCATCAATTTTACCAGTAATGAAAATGTAACATACAGCACAATCGCTTGAAAGCGAAGAAGTTGAAGCCAAGGGTGAGGTTAGAAGTTGCAAAACTGGGAGCCTCAAGGGAAGAAAAGTGGTGGATAGACAAGAACTGGTTCTCTGCCATTCACTGAGTTTTCTATAAATGTTCCCCCTACCCCCCAAAAGGGCTCCCCCTCCTCCTGTTCCTGGTGCTCAGTGGGAGGGGCAGCCAGAGCAAAACCATCCATCTGGTTCCCATCACAGGAAGGACTGCCTAGGCTAGCTCCTGCCAAAGCCTGTCATTAGCAATCAGCATGAGAGAGAACATGAGAAAACACAGCACAGCTAAGACAACAAACCTAATACTTTTAATACACTAATCATAACAGCAGTACTCAATTTTGTTCTTTACAGAAATATCGCAGGAGTCAGATGGGTCATCCTGGTAGCCTCGTTTTATCTGGGAAATTAATGTAACAAGCAACACAAATGTTATTTTCTTATGCCACTGTAGATCCATCAGCATCTATTAGAAGCATCTACAGGAGAGAAAATATGGCAAAGAAGGATAATTTGATTAAGCAGGTGCAAAACCTTGCTACCTATTAAGACTCTTTGTCTTCTTTTAGCTACAGCATAATAGACACAGCATTTAAATCCTAATGCTGCCACTGTAGCCCAAGATCCAGTATTTTATGAAAGCTTGGAAAGATGACCATCAAACTGCTAATGTTCTCTTGCCACAAAAGTTCAGCACAACCCTTCCCACCTCCCTTAGCCTTGCCAACCATGCAGAGCAATGCCAGCATTTCCACAGTTTCCACAAACTGCTTGTCTTGCATATCATCCTTTAAAATCTATATTATCACTCTTTCATTTCAGATGGCCAGGGGCGAAAAAAAAAAAGCCAAACCTACATCCAAGCAGCCTATAGCAATACCTCCTACAGCTGCTGCCATGGGAATGAAGATCTGCAGGGATATGAGGACCTTGTGCCACTGGGTACTGCACACAAATGAAAGCAGAACTGCCAGCTGGACTTTGCAGGCACAACTTTCCCCCCACCTCGGCAATATAATCACACACTCCCCTAATTACTGAGTAAGAGTGGCTGCTAATTACCTATCCACAATAATGAAATCTGACTAGGGTCAAAAGTGATCTGACAGTAGGGAACAGAGAGAGGCAGCAAGCTCTAATCCTTTGCTGTTCTCCTAACATGCCTCAAACTTTAAACCAGTTCCCTCAGGAGTTTGTTCTCCTCCCCACAGGGTACACAAACTCCTTGTGTAGAGTGCTTCTCCAGGTCTCCAAAAGACACATTTTCCCCATCACTTTGACAAGAACTGCCCCTGCTCCTCTGGCACAATCCTGCCATCCTGGAAGAGCACACTGGAGCAGTTGAACACTTTGGGATCTCCAGGAGGGCAATCTGAGATCAGCTTTGCATTGCAGTGCCTCCCTGGAGCTCCTTGCACCACAGTAACAACAACAGCACAACTAACACTCACACAGCAGCAACCAAAACCGATGAGTTTCTTCATAAACACCTCCCCTTCCTACAGTTTCCTGTACTGCAAGAAGGGGACTGAGATGGGAAATAAAGAAGAAACCTCCTTCAGGAAGAATTACCAGGTCTCTGCCTAAGGATGACATGGCTCAAACTCCCTCAGGACTGTCCCAGGCACATCACCTGGCTTGCCTCTCTCTATCTCCTTGCTTTTATTAGGTTGTTCCCACGCACATCTAAGAATATTCTGGTGAGTGAATATGAATAACAGCTCTTTCTTCCTCCTTTCAGGAAACTACATCCCCATTTGTTTCTCTCTTCTCCCGGCTTCAGTATTTAGCCGCAAATGTTAATAACCCATTTAAGAAGAGGAAAGCACCTTCTAGGAATGACTTGCCCCAGGCTATTCCATGGGCTGCTCAGAAGTAAATCCCATAATTTATACCTCTTTGGTCAAAGAGGAACATTCCCAGGACCAAAGAAAAGCACTGACAGAGAGAAAGATGGAAATGGAGAGGAGATTGTCATGTTCTCTCTTGCACACTTCGCTGTTTGTTATTCTAGTGCTTTAAAAAGTAAAGACTACTGGGATACCAGGGCTGAGCCCCAGGCCAAGTCTGCTCTGACTTGCTGCCATGTAATCAATGAGAAACTTTTCAAATTGTCTTCCTTCTTCCCCTTTGTGCATTTATGTTCCAGCCTGCTACACTGAAGCTAAGACAAGCATCCATATGCTCAGACAGGCATCAGTGCCACATCCCAGGAAGGGACCACAGCTGAGGGTAAGGCAGCAGATCCTGCAGGAACCTGGCAGTCCTTACCCCTGACCTGGCTGCCTTCATCACACCTCCTGCCCTTCACTCCTGCTGTCTTGGCTTGACACTGCACGCTCACCTGCAGGGTGGTAAAGGGCTGTGTGCTGGTTGGACTCCTTCGGGTTGCTTGATGGATCCTGGCAACCCTTCCCCCTGACAGGAACAAGATGCAGAACTACAGGATACGTGCAGGAACAAGCCATAGAGCACTGCACATCCAAGAGAGCTGCAGAGCAGGACAAGATGCAGAATGAGGACAGACAGCTATGTGAAAACCAGCTTTGAA
Source organism: Pyrgilauda ruficollis (assembly GCF_017590135.1). NCBI lineage: Eukaryota > Metazoa > Chordata > Aves > Passeriformes > Passeridae > Pyrgilauda > Pyrgilauda ruficollis. The sequence goes on along the minus strand of NW_024526599.1, from coordinate 15,241,392 downwards.
AGAAGAGATATAGTGGAAACAGAAGTTGACCCCTAAAAAATGGAAAAAGAACAAAGAAGGTTGCGGAAGGGCAAGCCATCTGCTGTAGACTGAGCAACTGGAATTGTGAAAGAAACAACCAGGTTCCTGCTGATGGATTGCTGAATGAGCAGGTCAGTTTTTATCCTAGAGCTCCTATGATAAGAAGATGGGAAATGGTGTGTTAAAATCTTCATGAGGTAGAACTAATAGAATGTATCTCCCATTTATCCCTTAAAAGTCATGGATCACAAAGGGTTTTCCTCCCTTTCACCATTCTTCTCACCTCTGAAGCATTTCCCCTGTCTTTCTGTACTGTAAATCTACACTTTAAAATAGCAGAAGATACTGTGTATAGGTAGCCAGCCTGCAGTTTAGACACAGTCAAACCTAAACAATATAAAGAAGAAAAAAAGCAAAGGGGAAGAGACAGGCAGATGGGGTGAGCTGTGTAGACAGGCACTGCAGCCCAAGTGTTATTGAAACATTCTGAAGCACCATTTGCACAACTTTTAACTCCCTAGTTTTTACAAGCTTAAAAATGCAAATACAAAATCTGACTGCAAGGCAGAAAGTTGGGAGCTCAAGTTTCAGCTCAGAACTACATTCCCAGAGCTGTTGTACATAAGGTTATAAAAACAATGCATCTATACTGAAAAAGCCGATTTGGCATGCCTCTAAACTAAAAAATAAATAAATAAAAAGTTATATCATTTGGAGATGTAGAAAAGGACCAACATTGGAAAACATGCTTTTCATCAGTTGATAGCATATCACTTGTTTTTAAGTGGCTACATGTACACCATTTTCACAGAAGTGTTTGCCAAAAATTCAATAAAGCTTCTGAAAGTGAAAGAGTACCTCAATACTATTCGTTATCCTACACTGGAAAAACAATTTTGGACAGATTTTAAATGCATAATGCTTGCTATTGTATAAACTATGTACACTACACTTAGCAGAACAGCACCCAAAACCAGTAAAAATTTATCCAGGAGGATTCATGTTGGGAAAAAAACCATACTTCCCGTCCTTTCCACTTGCAATTACTGCAAGGCCAAATGGAGCAGGCTGCAAGGAGAGGGCAAGCACCCAGCAACACCTTGCTTGAGAACACACCAAGCACTCAGGTTCTGCTCTCTGCACCCTTCCAAGAGCCCATCTGAGATCCCTGAGTCTCAAACTACGTCAGGCAGCTGAGCTGTGATTAACTACCCTCATTAATGCTGAACTTCTTTGTTTTGATGAGGTAAATGAAAAATTATGTTTGTGCCCTAAGTGGACTATAAATCATCAAAGCATTTAGCTTCTTACCTTAGTGCTGTCAAACATACTTTGCAATGGCCAAACACAATCCATATGATGAATTTATGTAGCTGAAGTCTTCAGACCACCAGTAATTTCTGCCTTAAAACCCTCAAGACTAAGAAGAGAGGCAGGACAAGAAGGAAAATAGAGAATAAGTACCAGTGACGTGACATGGCACAGATTTCCCAGAGAATATGATAAGCGGAGGCAGAATAAAATAACCCAGAGCTGAAAAGGCAGAGGTGAATACTTTCAACTTTGCATTTCTGCGATCTCACATTGTGCATCAGCAGAAAGATGGGTGCTTGCAGAAACTGGTGCAAAACATGGGATCTGTGGAGGCTGAGCCACAGATCAGATTTGGAAAGGAATCTGCCTTGGTCCACTGCTGGGGCAGACGTGCACCCATTGACTGTTTCAGCTCAGCTCACCTCCTACGGGGTTTGTCTGGGGATCCACTAAGCAGACTGCAGGCAAAGATCCCAAAAAATAGACAGCCAAAATGCACTGCCTTCCTTTTCTCAGAATCATAGACTGCTTTGTGTTGGAAGGGACCTTTATAGGTCCAAACCCCAGCCATGCACAGTGACATCTTCAACTGGACCATGTTGCTCAGAGCACCAACCAGCCTGACCTTGAATGTTCCCAGAAATGGGGCATCTACTTCCTCTCTGGGCAACCTGTTCCAGTGCCTCACCACCCTCATACAAATTTCCTTGTATCCAGTCTAAATCCCTCTTTTCTTTTAAAACCATAACTGCATGTGCTATCAATAAATGCCCCTGCTAAAAAGTCCATCTTTCATAGGTTAGATATTAGAAAAAAGGGTTTTCACCCATTGCTAAAAAGTCTGTCTCCATCTTTCATAGGTTAGATATTAGAAAAAAGGGTTTTCACCTATAGGGTATTGGGAAGTCTCAGCACCATGCCTGACAGTGTTCAGGAAACCCTTAAACAATATTCTCCGGCACCTGGTGTGACTCTTGGGATGGTTCTGCTCAGGGCCACGAGTTGGGCTCGATGATCCTTGTGGATCCCTTCTAACTCAGCTTATTCTGTCATTCTTAGAAGTCTCCTTTAGGTACTGGAAGGTTGCTCGAAGATATCCTCAGAGCCTTCTGTCCCCCAGGCTGAACAACCCCAACTCTCTGAGCCTGTCACCACAGAAATGCTCTAGCTCTCCAATCATTTTTATGGCCGTCCTCTGGACCCGCTCCAACATGTCTACGGCTCTACTGAGCTGGATGCAGCACTCCAGGTGGAGGCCTCACGGAAACGGAGTAGAGGGGCAGAATCCCCTCCCCAGCTCCCTTCTGCTGAGACCATCTTTACCTTTAAAGAGGCCGGATCCGAGTGCGGGACCCTCCCCCGGCGCCGCCCGCCGAGGCCGCGCCATGGCCGCGCCTGGAGGGGCCTCTAGCGGCTCCCGCGGCACGCAGCCGTCCGCAGCACCCACACGGCAACGCGTGCCCCGGCAGCCCTGCCGCCGACAGCCGGGGCCTTCGCTTCCCACACTCGGCTGCCGGCGCTGGTGAAAGCGCAGCAGCAGAACCAGGCGGTGCTGGCGAGGATGCCGAGCGACCCGCGGCTGTCACCCACCTGCTGCCATCAGCCCCGCGCCCCCCGGACACCGGCTGTGCTGCTTGCCAAGGGATTGCCGTCCCCAGCTACGCGTGCCTCCCTGACCTCCGGAAGAGGCACCCCAACAACTGGACGGCCAGCATGCTTGGGGTGAGCAAGCTCCAGACAGCCCAGAAAACTTCAATCTTATTTTTCTTCCCGTTTCCTGCCATGAAACCTGGATTTGCAGCATTATCTGGGTCAACTCATACAGTGCATCAACATTCACCCATCAATTTGGAAAAAGGGGATAACGGCGAGGCTGAAGGCTCGGATGACTTCATGGTATTTGCTGCATCAGAGACAAACACCCCACTCACCCTGCCAGTGTTCCCCCACGGAGATACACTTGGGCAGCAGTCAAATGCTCATGGAAACATTTGGGTGACAGAATTTCCCACTAACACCAAGTTCAGCAATCGCATTAGAGTCACTTTTTTAACCCCATTTAGAAGTGGAATACCAAAGAGAATGCAAGCACAGGCCCCCTGCATTCCACTCACTTCCAAGCCCTGTATTTATGGATAATGTCACTAAACAAGACTGTTCCGGTCTGCAGCTTCCTACTCAAAGTAGGGCCAACCCTGACTTCATGTGATGTTGCACAGGGCTTGGTTTACCTGGGCCTTGAAAACCTCTGAGAACAAAGCTCCTAGAGTCTCTTTAGGCGAGTTATCAATGCACAATTTTCCCTATGGAGATATTCTTACCTTAATATTTTCTCAGAAAATCCCACTCCAGTTTGCAATCCTTGTTCCTTGGAGCTGGCTACATCTTTTCATCAACTTTCCCATAGATAGGGGCAGGCTGCAGTAAGGTCTCCTCCAAAACCACCTCCTCAGGGCTGAACAAAGCTTGTCCCTCAGTGTCTTCTTCCAGAGCACATGCTCCAGGCCCCTGGTCATCAGAAGCCCAGCCATTTGACTGTTTCACACAATGTGCACTCATATTTTATAGAAAGTAACAAAAACGCTTAAAATACATGTGTGAAGCCACAGGTCCAAATTTCAATAATTCTCCAACAAAAAGGCAACAAACCTACCAGCTATTCTTTTATTTAAAGGAAAGGCAGACAGGCCATCAAGGTTTAAAAAAAAAATAAAAGCAACCCTCCTTCAAGGCAGCAGAGGGAACCTATTTACCATTTTTCACTTAGCTCTCTGTGAAATACACATTAACATACTTAACTCCTTGAAAACTTAATGCCTTCAAGAGAAGTCATGCTCCAAAATGCTAGCATGCTTTATACCAAAAGAGTCTTCTGATTCACACACCAACAGGAGTATAATGATCATGTGTTGTAGGTAAATTATTTGCAGGAAGGTCATATTAGAAAAGAACACATTGCAGTCCCAGAGACCGTGCTGAGTGCCCAGCACTTGGGGAACACTACAAGAATGATCAGGACCTTTGTATTTGTTAATGGGAAGAACAACAATTAAGTATTATGAGCTCTGAATATAACTCCCAGGTGAAGAAAGCACAGGAGGCGTATCTGGCCAGCCTGGGAGATTACTCTCGCAGCAGTCCTCCTCCTCTGCTACAGCCACAAGCCACATCCTTGGGCAGAGCTGCTAGAAGTGCCAGTCAGAGCAAGTACTGAACCCAAGCCCAGCTCCTGTACATGTTCAGGGGCCCTGGCAAGTCACTGCTGCATAAGTAGGAAACCCAGCCTCTGTGCAAAATGACATTTGTACACACATTTGAGTTGACACTGTCAAGAGCAGCCACCTAAATGCTGGCACAAACACCTCACCCCAGCTCAGGGACACCAAATAAAACAGATTCAGCTGCCTTTTTGAAATCTGGGAAGCTGACACCAAAACCACCCAGCTAGACTGGTTAGCTGGCTATTCCACCTCTCTGCATCACAATCAGGATTTCCAGCCTCCTCCCCAAGTGAGCTGGAAAGATGAGCTGTCACCATGACAGAGCTGCAAGGGGATATGATGAAATCACCAGGAAGGCTCCTGTTGACCTCAGGTAAACTCTAGAACACACCACAACAGGCTCCAGAGAAACTTGACAAAGACAAAAATGAATATCACTACCCTTTTGGATGAGAAAAAAAAAGTTATTTCTTGTTCTTTTCCCCTACATTTCTGGGGACATCACTTGGAAGCTTCTCTCCTACTAATGGCTAATGACTTCTTTTTCCCCATTGGTTATCTTTAAAAGGTAAAACCATCACACTTATTTAGACCAAGAAGGTATCAGAACAGTCAGTGAACAGTGCAGACTCTTTGAGAACTACAGTTGATCTGGAAGACACATCTTTATTGTTTCAGCTGCAATCAGTCGTTATTTTTTGAACTAACCAACACAAAAAAAAATCTCCATTACTACTCAGCCTGCCAAAGCATACTTGAACTGCTTCAACACGCTACTCTGGAATTAAAACAAAGAGTTATTTCAGGTTTGTTTTAATTCATTACTAATGTGTCGACTGTTTTAGGATCCTTTGCCAAAAGCTGCTACCTTTTGCCGAGAGCTAATGAAGTTAAGATCAAAAGCACTGAGTCCTGGACCAGACCAATGTCAGGGATCAGGTGGAACTGCAGGGCTGAGCAGTGCAGTGCATGGTGCCTGGCAGAAAATTGATGTTTAAAGTAAGGACCAGAAGTGAATTAAAGTTTAGAATGGTTGCTTACTGTACAAGATCAACTTCCCAGGTTAGCTACTTCCTGTTGGCTACCCAGGAGGGTGTACAAGATCAACAGCTGCATCTATTGGCAGCAGGTCATCTCCAAACTGATGTTAACCACTACCTCTCTCTTTATTTTTGATGCTTGCAGGGGAGGTCAGCTAAGGATCAAGTATGGTTACAAACAGAGAGTGCATGATATGGATATGAATGAATGTTGTGTCCTGGGTCTGCAAGAGTGAGCTGCAGTGCTGGGGAGCAGCAGGGAGCTCTCCTCCCTTCTGATTTCAGAGATCTCTACACCCAACATCACACAGGCTGGACAGCAGATACAGCTTGCTGATCCCCTGTCACTCCTGCAGCTCTGTACTCTTGGAGTGCTTTGGGAATAGGCTATGAGCTGCTGATGCCTTGCCAGTGTTGAAGGGAACAGCCAGGAGGTAACGAATTCAGTGTCAAAGCAGCACAGGGCTGGAGCAAGCAAAGATGAATCGCACCCTGTGTGCAAGAGGCTACCAAAATGCTTTGAGAATGTCTCCCTGTCACGGTGCACTGGGTCAATCTGAACACAAACACAACAGATCAGTGGAGAGACTCCCACCTGCACAAGCATGTTCACAGCACGAGAGGTGTCACAGCACCCAGCCAGAGTTGAGACCTGGCTACAAAGGGCTGGCAACCATAGTGCTAATTCACAATGCATCCGTAAACACCTTTATTTCTCTGGAGCTACATCAAGGTCTGGAAGCAGAAAAAACAGTTACTCCAAACCAAAACTTGGCACAGTGCCTCTGCTTGTGATTATTTAAGAGCCAACACATTCCCAGAACAGTTAATAGCTCTGTGCTCCGCTCAGAAAGGAGGACTCCACAGAAACAAAAGTGGAATAAAAAGAGAGGCAGCAATGCCACCAAAACACCAAAGTTATAAACGGGTTTGGAAACAGGTCAGGCATCAATGACACACAGCTTCTGCAAGGACCCCAAAGCACAGATTTGGAGGGTATCACAGGCACAATTCAAAAGGCAGCTATTTCTTTCTGCTGTCAGCTGTGAGGCTTCAGATGGAGACTTTGCCCATTCTGGGAAATAACCCTTTAAACAAAAGGCAGGCACCTTTGGCCTAGACTCCAAGAAGCACGCAACAAGAGCCAAAAAACATTTGGAATCACGATCTATAGGGGAAAACTCAGATGGTTAAGAGGTTACAGAGGTAGCAAACACATCCTGAGAATATAGAGACCTGAAGTCAGGTAACTGTTTGAAAAGGCTGGTCAGCAATTGCTTTACTGCAAAAAGAAGAACAGAACCTTACTATACACCTAATAATTTTTGAGGGTACCGTGAAAACATGGAGAGTAAAGGCCTAACATAGGATTTGTTGATGGGTTGTGAAATCACCCCCATCAGAGGTTTTGAAGATAAACATCTAGCCTTCTAGGGGGCAAGGAGATGGATTAGAAGATCTCTTTAAGTCGCTTCCGGCTCTGAATTTCTAAGAGTATTCCATTTCCACTGGTATACCCTTTCTTCTCAGTAGGCTTTGATTATTAACCTTAAAACAAAAAAAAACCTTGTCCTTCACTGACTTCTATGATGCCAATTCTCATTTTCTCCCTTCTTATTTTATTTAGTCAACAGATTGTACACCTCTGTATCAAACTACAGGGAACAAAACTTCTTGTGTTCATGTATATATTGAATATGATGGACACAGAAGACACCAGCCCTGCCAGCTTTAAAACAAAATACATTGATTTACTCCATGGTTGAGTCTTGCACAACACCCCCAGACACTAGCTTATCAAAAATAAATAGTGAATTTTGCTGAGCAGCAGAAACTCAAAGGTGATGGGCAGCAGGGGATAACTGAAAGATTTAAAACTAATATGTAATAGTCAGATCTGTTTCCTGTTTCCAGAGGTAAAGGAATTTCCTGTTTCCAGAACTGGCTATTTAAAGAAAATCCTGACAACAGAGGGTTTGGGGTTGGGTCGTTTTCCTAATAATGCCAATGAAAATAAATTAATAGGGCTGGTGTTCCTGAGCTCAATCTTTGAAGAGGAGTGGCCTCTCATTTGCAAGCCACACAGATCACCACATTGCCAGGTGCCTTGGTGATGGAGGATGAAGAGGAGGCTGTGGCACTGGAAGGCCCAGCAAGCACCCACAGCCTCTGCAAGAGGGCTCTGCCATCAGCCTCTTTTTTCAGTTCATGCCATAAATACTGAAGTCAATCCAGACTGACTAGTAGGAACACAGGAATAGCAAAGGGCCCTACAGCCAGCTAAAAATCTTAGCTGCCACAATTATTTTATGAAATACACAAAGACTTCTTTTCTCCAAACATGAAGCTGGATTCTTTTTGTTCCAGCTGTTTTTGCAGTCAGTCAAAGAGGGGAAAATAAAATGTTTTAAAAAATCCTAGATTGTTCACTTGTGGAGTATTTCTGTCATGCTGTCATTTTAATGGTTTTCATCTCTGCTCCAGGGCAGTTCAAACAGCTAAAAAAATGGGATGGAAAAATGTGTACTGAAAGGTGCAGCCCTGCTGGAAACTGTAGGAGAGCTCTGACCTCCTCAGTATAAAAAAGGTTTGACATTGGAAGTGCATCTGTGTTGTACACTGTGCATTTTGAAAATGGGAAGATTTCATAGATTTTAAGTAACTAAAATTGCTTTTTAATTTTTCTTTATTTATTTAAGTTATATTTGCAGGTTTTCAACACTTAAGAAGCAAAATTCTGTCCAGATTCTGTCTTGAAGAAAAAAAAAGCTGTGTGGCCGTTTGTATTGTGTTGCAATCAGGATTTCACAGTAATTTGTGAAGGAACACCAAACTGATTGGTTTGCTGGGGTTTGCTGGGCCCAGGACTTTCATGCAGGAGGTCATGAAGGTAGAGGGAAGCTGGTGCTACTTGGGGACAGAGCCAGGCAGTGTGACATCCACCACTCTGCTCAGCTCACAAGTGCAGATGCTTGCAGCCAGGGACCCTTGCACGGTAGTAGAGGTAAAAAATACACAACAAGGTATTTCTAGGGATGGAAGCAAGGCAGCCTGTGACCAGTGTTCTGCTTCCTGCTCTCCAGGGGTCCACTTTATTCTTCCATACATAAAATGACACAGGGCTCAAAGTTGCACACTCCACGTTTTCATTTTAATCAATTAATAAAAACACCATGACTCTGAAACTGACCTGATCTACAAGTAGAGAGCAGAACCTGAGAAGTTCCACCAGTCTTCATACACAGGAGTTTCCTGATGCTCTTCTTATTCCTGACTCCACAGGAACACACAGTCTTGCCCACCTGCCAGTTAGGCAAAGCACATTTAAGCAGGCACAAGTTTCAGGGAGAGAAAGGGAGTGGAACAGGACTGCCACTAATTACTCTCCCTTACAACTCCCTTGTATCACTTCTGTGATTAAGGCAACTGGAAAGATTTGTTATGGGGAAACATGAGGGATGCCCAAATCCAAACAGGGGAGCAGGTGGCAAAGACAAATGGGTAGAGGAGAGGAGATAAGGCTTTTTCTAGCTACCACTTCACATGATGCCTACATATAGCACTGGTTTTGCAATACTTGTTCTGGATGGAGGCAATTAAAAAAAATTGCTTCAGATATTTGCAACATTGAAATTAAGCATAATTTTGTTATTGGCATTATCTCAGCTGTGAAATATTTGAGGCATTTGAATCAATGCATAGACAAGTGTAAAAAGGATTGAAAAAACAGATTTCCTGCCATTTTTCACATTGAAACAGATGCTCAATGGAAACTGGCCTTCTCACCCCAACTACCAAAACCCAAATTGCCTATTGCAAAAGTCTGGTCTATTTTTCCTGGACAATTTTTCCACCTGTTTCCTGCTAGGTAATGACACCCAAGAGCAAGGAAACAGCAACGTTTAAGGGTCATGGTCACAGCATTACCCACATGGATCTGTGCAAAGTCTGTACTCCAGATCCATTCCCATGGCAGATGCTTTTACCCCATCACACTCCCAGTTTGGATTTTTGGAGACTCAAAAAAACCCCATCCTCACCGCCAGCAATCTGCCAGGGATGGCCTTCCTGCTGCTGCCACCAAGGAGGGCTGACATGGAAATCAGCAAAACACTCACACTTTGGCAACATCAGCTTGCTGAGTCGGCTGAGAGGTGGCTCCTCCATGGCATGGGCTACAGAAGGGCTGCCCTGGGCAATCCCAAACACAGAAACCCCTGGGTTAACATGACACTTTCTTTCTAGCATCCTCAACAGCTCAGTGCTTTTTTCTGCTCTGGAATTTCAGAGTAGGCCAGGCACAGGTAAGCTAACGACACACAGGAAGGTTCACAAAAGATTTTCACAGTGGCATTTGATTTTCTTCCCACAAGTTACAAAACCTACTTGCAGCCAGCAGCTATCATAGAGCTTGCCAGAGTTGTCATGATCAGAGCATGCAGAAGCTGCAAGCATTACTGCATGCATTTCTCAGAGACTATGGTATTTGCCATGATGCCATAGGACTCCCAGTGTGCAACCACAGCAGCGTTCCCAGGATCTCAGGACTTGAAAAGGCATAGAGCTTGGGGTGTGTTCACTCAGCTCCAAACCACTAAAAATGCTAAAAGGCAAATTCTTACTTCCTCTCTCACTCTCCCCATAGAGGAATACCAAGATGGTCACTCCAAGCCCCCAACAGCATCACCAAGAGCAATGTGAGACATTTCCTACCAGAGAAGGACCAAAGCTGCCTCCTGAGTGACTGACCTCCAGAAACAGAGCAGACATTGAAACAAGGCTGCAGAATCATGACCAAAAGTCATGGTTAATACAGCACAAGTAGCAGTAAGTTATTCAGTAATGTGAAGCATCAAACCTCCAAGACCTGCAGTCATTCAGAAAGTCTGTAAAAAGGCAAAATCAGCTCAGATTTCAAAAGCAGCAAAGCAAGTGCAAGCTTGACAGCAAGCATTCTACAGTTCCTGACCTTTGGAAAATATTGGAAAAGGTATTAAGCAGGGGGAAAAAATTAAAAATTAGTACATGCCTAGACTGCCTCTACCCTACTGTTTTACAACTTCCCCAACATACCTCTCCCATGAGGTGGAGGTGGCTGGCAGGGATAAGAAAAGAGAGCTCCTGAGGTCAGCAGTAATAACCTCAGTGACATGACTAATGAGAGCAGAAATCAGTAAGCCTGGCTTACATGCTCACCTTTATCACTGCTAACACCAGTGGGAAGCATTTGCCAAGACTAATCTGGTCTAGACCACAGCAAGGCACGGAGCTGCCACCAGACTCGCTTCACTGGGAGAAATGCATGCAGAGGAACCAGAAATGATGTTTTCTTTTCAATGGCAAAATCACAGACCAGAGCGAGTTGCTCCAGTTCTTGGCATGTAAAGTGTCTCCCACATAACACAAATGAGGACATCAGGTATTAAACTGAGGGCTTGCTGAATGGGAAATTTTAGGTGTGGGGTGATGCAGGGTTTTCCTCCCTCATCATGTACAACTAGTGGCCTGGATCCTGCATATTTCTGGCTTTTTGCACTGTGATTTAATGCTACAATGACTTTAGTCAGAATTAGTAAGACAGCTTGCACACCAAGAAAATATTTAGGCAGTATTTAAAAACAAATTCTGGGATTGGGGTTTAGGCATAACTGCAAAAAAAAATCACAGTATGTAGGCTAGGTGCTTGAAAAAGTTAGTGAGAGATGTTCTAACACCATTCCTGCAAAAACTTTGTGATCATCATGAACTTCTTGGTGCACAAATAATTCTCAAAACCTAGGTACCTGGAGACCACATCCAGAATCTAAGTTATTCAGGCCACTCAGATAAAAAAAGCAATTGCTTATGGCATAAAACCAAATACAGGGTCATTTCCATCTCATTCTTTTAAAGCTAAAGAAATTTCATTGTATGTACTTAAACTTTTAATTGCTGTTGAGATACTACTTACATTTAGTGACTTCCATTTCACATAAAAGCTGTGGCAGTCAATGGAAGAGACAACAGCTCCGTGGAGCAGGAGGAGGAAAGATAGTGGCTTACACACAGAGAAAGGTATCATTAGCATCATCTCACAAAACAGGAGAAACAGCAATGAAACTAGAAAAGAACAAAAAAGCAGAAGGGGAAAAGCAAATAGTATGTCTGGTAGGTCACACTACACAGGAAAATGGCTAGGCTGAAACTAGCTCACAGACAGCTGGAATGCTCCAATAGTCAGACTTTTTTCAGATCGCATCAAAAAATTTATATTCAGCTGTTTAAAAGAGAAATCTGTGTTCTCCATTCTATCTGGAGGCCATAACTTTCTTACTGGAAGATACTGCTATTGGCAGAAACTGGATAAGAACTAGGAAATCAAATATTTATTTGCTTGTAAATTCAGGGGCACTAAGAACCACTTACACTTAAATATTTGTTTTACCTTTGTGCTTGTATCTGTATCTGTGCAAAACTTTTGGACCACTATTATCTCCCCAAAATTTTTATGGAGTATCCTGTGACTCTGCAGTCAGGTTGTTCCTTAAAAACATTATAAAAATCCCATGACTTTGAAGATCAGCTCCAAAACCCCTTCAAGTGATTGCCAGCCGCTTTCAGGTGGAGCAGCCTTACAGTCAGGAGACTGAGGAACAACTAATGACAGCAAGTCTTGCATTTTGAAACTGTCTCCTCCTACATGTGGTTTCTACACTGAGACCAGGACATACTGAATACTCTTTAAATCCAAGGCATAAGCCTTTGCCTATAGGCTTGGTAGACTTAGTGTAATGCTATAGCACAATACAATTCTTAATACAATTGCCCCATATTACACTTTTATCTAAACTACTGGTTTATTTTCAAGGTTTAAACCTTTTCTTTTTAAATGGGAAGATTTAAAACAAGCATTGATATTGTAGATATATTGGCTATTACATGTCCGTCTGTCTATCTGTCTATCTATCTATATATACACACCTGTTCTCAGAAGGTCAGGACACCTCTGGACAGCACACACATTGCTATCAGCCCTCTGGGGCTGGTTTAGCCTGCCCCCAAATTTTAAAGTCTACTCCAGAGCAGATTCCTCCTGGGATAAGTTTAATCCTGTAAAGAGCAGTAACAACATGCTATCCACACTCACAGAGTGTGCCTCAAGACCCCAGATCTGAAGAGTCATTCACCAGTAATTTGCCAGAGAAGGAGAAATTGGTATTCCCACACCCTTTGACCTTGCTTCCCATACCACCCAGGGAAACAGGGGCACTAATATGCCTTGACCCAGACCCACACTGCAATTGCTCAGGGCTGACAGATGTGTATTTCACATACCTATGACAACAGTTTACATGGATTAGCTGGTTTGACTCAGTTCTCTTTTGAAATATGAATACATCTTAAAATTACCTAGGAAGTGGCACTGCCTGTGTATCCAGGCTCCCTGGTGAGAGAAAGGTTCCTTTATTCAGGTTTGAAGCATGGTTTCCTCCTGCAAGTTTTCATTCCCTTCTCCCCCTCACCTTTTGAAGTGGCCAGCTGACTAATGCCAGTTATATCCGCCATGCTGTAGGTCACAGTCCAACTGGGCAGGCTGGCAGCACTGCCCAGATACATATGGGAAGTCCAGGTTTCCCAAACATGGGTGTTCCTACAGCATGGTCAGACAAACTGGGTACCTTATATATTTGACCTGAGTAGGCCAAATAATTAAATAGCAAGCTTGTATTTGGTGCTTTTCATCCATACACTCCAAACACATTAAAAGAGAAGCAGTGTATTATTACCATTATTGCTGTTTGCTGTATGGGGAAACTGAGGCATGGAGAGATGAATTTCTCTATTAGGTTCACCTAGTGGGTTGGAACAAAGCTTGGGAGGGGACCTGTTAGCACAAGTTTGAACCTAAATAGCAAAGAAAACGAAGTTATTATCTGCATTCCATCAACTGCTGTACCATATGGTTAGATGTGGGCACGAGTCCAAGCAAAGCACCCGAATGACTCCTTGAGCTCTAATGCAACAAACAAAACCCAAAACTTACATCCACTTATTAATCAGTGTAATCCCTTAAGCTTTGCCTGCGTTTCTGCTGACACTATGTTATGAGGATCTATGCTGAAAATTTAATGAAGAATAAACCCAGCAGATGAGCACTGTCTCTAGCACATACCTGATCCCACCTTCCCAAAGCTCTCAGCTTCCAAAAGACTTTTTTTTCCTTTGACTACAGGCTCTTTCCATTCCTGGTAAGATGGTGCTTTACAGTGTACTTTAACAAAGCATTTGCTAAGAGCACCTTGGTTCCTGATTACATCTCAAGCACGTGTCAGGAAGATACTGCACACACTAATTACTCTTTATCTGAATCAGAGATTCTGAGATTTAATAATTCAGAGTCTGAGACACAAGAATGAGCAAGTCTTCTGTTATTAAATATTGTACAGTTTACCAAATAGAAGAAAAAGGAAATGAAAACCAGATATAAATTACCCTTGTTTCCTTTGAAAACTGCTTTGTTCTGCTGCCCCACTGCTTGAAGCAGATGAACTCATGTACACCAAGAAATGAGGAAAATTAATCAAGAGATAAAGGGCAGAAGAGGGAAGCCTTTACATGGGTGCCCTGTGCTGATGGGCTGGATACACAGAGATTTTTTGTATGTTTAAAATGACATTTTCTTGGGCTTCTGCTCTCAAATCTTGAATCAAGCAATCCTGGACTGCAAGTTCTGCCCTTGAAGACCTGCCAGAGGGCCTCCAAGGAGAAGCAGGGAAAAGACAAAAGAACATACCATGACTGCTCCACTGATTCTGAAATCAGACAAGCATGCCCAAACCAGAGTGGATGCAGCAACACTACTTCATGTCTCACATCCACAGGCTTCTGCTCCTCTGTATTTTAAAGGTTTGGGCATTTTACCCAAGAAACGAGTGGTGACAATGTTCACCATGCATCCGGGGTAAAAAAAAGCAGGCACATTGACAAAAGGCTGTTTCACCATGAAAGCTTACTTTTTATGTTGTCCATAAATTTGCAGACATCTTGCAATTAATTTCTGAAGTGGTTGGGGTTCTTTTTCATTTCTTACAAAGGTCAGCATAAGAATTTAACCTCACTGACAGGCAATGTCACACTAGGTATAAGTTCACCAGCGCTGTTAAAAAACATTTCAGTACCCAGTTAGGATGCTGTTTATTTCCTAGGCTAGACTAAAATATGGAAGCACCCTTATGTAGAAAGGTGCCCACCTGCCTTAGACCAGGAGGGTAAGACAAGGAGAACTAGGGGGAAAAACAAAATCAGAGCAGTTGTGTCAAGGCTGGGCATTGACAGGGGTCGGGACGTGCTACAGAAATGGCACCTCCACACCAAGGTATGCAGGTATCCAGTGGAGGCAACCACTGGGGGTATTTCAATATAGCAAAAGTAAGGCCCAGCCAACCCAGAAAGACACTGCAGACACAAACAAGCGAGCCCTTCCTCACCAGCTTGATGGGCAAGGGTAACACAGGGAACAATACCTGGCAGACAGGAGGAAAATGACGTAGAGCCTGGAGGAGCTGAAAGAGCTGTGCCAAGGGGCAGTGACAGCAAGTATCCAGCACAGGTGAGCCGATACTGCACAGGCTGAAGAGCCGGGGGAAGCAGGGCCGTGGTATATGTACACGTGTGTGCGTGCCTGCGTCAGGTGAGCCGGCAGCAAAGAGGTCTCAGTGCTGATGGCAAGAGGTAATTACAGCCTGCAAAGGTTGGAGCTCGTAAAAATGGAATTAGATTTCCTCGAAAGTTTGCAGCCGCCGATTTTGCACGTAGTCTGGACGCAAGGGATGAGCAAGAGACTGAACAACTACTCACTTTGTGTCCAAATGGGATAGGCAGGCAAAAATTGTGAAGGGATCAAGAAAAGGTGTTTGGGAGGGAGGGTAAAGAAATGGCTCATACCACCAGTAAGCTACTGAGAGGAGCGTCAAGAGAAAGGCAATGAAAGGCTAAGTGGGAAGCAATGAACAAGGGAGAGCAGATGAGCAGTGTGGAAGGGGTAGCCAAGACCATGGAGCAGGCTGGAGTACAGCAGGCAAGGGACTGGACTGGTGAGAGCCAACAGGAATCTGCAGGACACCCCAGAAAAGGGGCAGGGTGAACTGAACCAAGGGCCAGCAAATATCCGGAGAGCTCAGTGAGGATCAGGGGATAAGGAAGGAGAGTTGAAAGCAAAGCAGTCAAACACAGATGGCAAAAGGTCACAGTGGCCTGGCCAAGAAAGGGTGTTGAGACACAAAAGATGTGAAGATAAATCAAAGTTCAGGGAGAAAAGTCTCCTCATGCACAGCAGAAAGACTTGTAGGGAAGACAGAGAAAAAAACCCCAGAACTTTTATATATCACCGATACCAGAACCCCAAACAGACATAACCCACAGGCACAAGTCAGGAGTTTATACAGGTGTTTTACCTTCTGCCTGAGCCTGAAATACTTCAGAACAAACATACACATTTTACAGGGTACGATTAAACTCTGCTCTGCTTCCCACCCCTCTGCAGAGGAAAACCAAAGCCTGCCAGGTTCCCTTTTAC
This sequence comes from Pyrgilauda ruficollis, assembly GCF_017590135.1. NCBI lineage: Eukaryota > Metazoa > Chordata > Aves > Passeriformes > Passeridae > Pyrgilauda > Pyrgilauda ruficollis. The sequence continues at coordinate 15,225,241 of NW_024526599.1, read as the reverse complement.
TTCATAATTTCCTTTCTTACTACACCACAAAACTAAACAAGCACAGTAACAAGATTCAGAGAGATCCATGTTTATTTCCCTTTGCTGTGCAGGGCACAGTCCAGCCAGAACAACGATGACAATTATTTCCTACAATTATTACCACATTTCACACCCTTTCCTCTGGGTTATGAGAAGCAGCACCCCCTTCCTTGACAACACCTACAGCGAGGTTCCTTCCTCACCACAGACCTGCTGATGGTCTCCTCTTTATGGGTTTTTCACTCTCTCCCCTCCCTCTCCATAAAGAAATAGGGTTTCATTTTCTACCAGAAACAACTCAGTCCTCAATTTCATAAAAAGAATTCACATGGCACTCGTTAAAACAATTTTAAAAACAACCGAAAATCTCATTTACACAATTATTGCCCCATTCAGAAGCAAAATCTGGTTCTTTAAACCATCACTAATTTCTGGCACAAGGCCCTGTCTGGCCCGTCACAAGTAACACAAGGCTGTCTGTTTTTCTGCACAGCAAAGGGGACTGTTCTGCATGTTCTCTGCAAGGACGGCTTTGATTTATCTTCCTCATCACTACCGGATGCTACAACACCATTCCCTTGATGACACTACCAGTTACTTTATGTAACTGTGGTCATTTTACCTCTACAAACTTCTATCGCTCCAAATGCACTAATTTAGACAGAAGGGATTTCCCAGTCTCTTGGTGCAATTCTGAACTGGCTTAGTTGCAGATCCTGCAGGGGTGTATCAACAGCAAGCCAGAAAGCACCAGCCAATTTTAAGAGCTCTCCATCAACATCCCTGTCAAATTCACTCCAAGGGAATGCCATAACAGTAGAAAGACATGCAACAAGGTCTTCAACTTTATTTTCATTTTGAAGATGAAGAAGATTGAAACAAAAACACGGTTTGTTTTCCCAAGACTTGAAGAGTCAGTCGCAACTCACAAGGGAAAATATGGTCTGTGTGAGATGCTAAAACAAAATACTTCAAATCAAATAGACACGCTTTGGAGATCACATTTAAATTCCATGCACCTTGTCATCTCTCTATATGGGAAAAGAAATAATTTTATAGGAGGAAAATGCTTTCTCTCAGTTTGACCTAACCACCCTGTGCATTAATGGGGGTGATTTGAGAAGAGTTATGCAGAAGTTTTCACCAAGGGGCAAGAAACCTCTTCAAATCAGAGTGCAAAATGAATGTTTTGGAATAAAAAAAATCTCCTTTTTCAGTACAAATGTAGTCTGATAGCTAGAAGACACTTGCAGGCACATCTTTGCCAGACGCTGCCCATCCACAGGCCCAAACACATCCTGCCTTGGATCCACCTTCAGCTTCCTGACCCACCTCCTCTTCCTCCTTTCCTGGTAACACTCTTTTAATTATAACTGAGATAAAATAGCTAAACGGTCACTAGCAGGCTAATAAGCACAACACACCTACATGCCTAATTTCAGAAGATTACATCAAGCATTCCTTGTCAAGCTGAAACTGCTCATAGGACTGTGGGATCAGCACTTGAGCAAACTATGTGTATTTTGCAGGAGAGAAAAAGCAAGAGGAGTAAGGTCCTGTATCACCTTTAAACAAGGTCATGGGAGAAAATACAGCTATTTCTTAGTCTTCTTTACCTGTCAGATAGGTCTAAAACACAGCCCAGCTTGACAGCAGCACTCAACCAGCCTGCATTCTTCACTGGGATAATTACACCTGTAATAGCTGACCCTCTGTTCTGCGCTGCGTCAAAGGGGTTTGCCTTTTGTAACATAAACCCAAGAAATGGCTTAGAGCAAAATGAGTTAGGCTTTACCAGTCATCCAGCAAGTCACACATACCTTCGCTTCCACAAGGCTACTAATAAGCTGGACAAAGCCATTACAGAATCACAGAATCAATTAAGTAGGAAAAGACCTCCAAGATCAAGTCTAACCTATGAGACAAGTAAGAGAGAGGGTGAAACCAGTATGTCTATGTAGGTCAATGCAAGTGAAGATGCAGGCTGGAGTGCTGCTCTGTAATAAAGTTTATCCACAGCAAAGATAAAAGCCTGGTTTTACAACATTCTGCCTCTATTTTAGAAGTGGAGAGCAAGTACCATAATGCCAACAGAGCACCACAGGGATAAATCTTCCAAAATACGCAGCAAAGCAACCTTCACCAATGGCAAGGAAACCCACTGGATTCCACACTAATACATCTTACCTCATCTGGTAGAATAGTTTGGAAGAATAGTTTGGAAGAATGAGAAATCTGGAATCCGAAATGCAGTGATAAAACTCACCTCCTCAAGAAGCCACTCTTGCATATTCTGTTCACATTTTGATCGATACATTCTCTACATCCAATATCACATTATGCTTAAAGCCCTAAAACCCCAGCCACAATGAGGACATACTGCCACCACCACAGCACTATATATACACATGTACAAGACCCACAGGATGACTTACATGGGATTTCCTCTCCAAATGAATCTATAACCCAGATGTTTTCTTCACTTTTTTTATTTCTGACCAATTTTTTTCTTCCCATTCTCTCTTCCCTCTGCTCTCCGTAACACTGACACCAGACATAACCCATACAGTGATGATGTCTCTTGGCCACCAATCTGGTTGGCTGGGCCAGCCAGATAATGAAAAAAGACTAAACTCTGATATTAGGATTCGCCTCTGAAAGTTTTCATTTTCTTAAGCTTGAAGACCAGATTCCTTTGCATGCAGTTGCAGCATAAATCCTCCTTAATATACAATCTTATTTCATGTTTGCAGGTATCAGTGCAATAAATGTTCTGTCAACAGTCTGTTTGGTGCACTGCCCAGCAGGCTGAAGCATAAGGGAGTGGTTATCCCAAAGCACACAGGGGATTTAAAGATTTCTCCTAGGATCTAGTATTTCACAAGGGGCTTTGCCACTGTAGGACTTGGTCTGGCTGAGCTGCACTAGCAGGTACAAGTAAAGACTTTTAGAAAAATATTCAATAATGCTGAAGCCATTGTAGCAAGGAAAAACTACTGCAAAGGAGCAAACATTCCAAAATTTCTCCCTTTCCTCAGTCTGCCACACCAACATCTGCCAGCCTTCTTTCTAAAGCTGTCATAAGTCTGTCTTACACACAAGCACAGCAACTAAGAGTGCAGTCCCTAACATGCTCAGCTTCCCCTCTCACTATCCCAACAAATTGCCAACACCCAACATAGGCTGGACCTTGCTCCCCAACCTGTGGAAGTGAGCCCTTCCTCTGTCTCCACCACACCTGGCACTTTTGGATACGCATGGCTCAGCTGTTTGTTTGCTCTAGGGCTGGCAAAGCAAAGCAGTTTTTGGGGGCACACCATTATAGGCTGTGTCTGCTCTAGGTAAATCCCAGGAGCACACGGAAAAGCTCTTGCTTCAGCTCAGCACATCCTGTTCAACCAGTCCTTGAGCAGATTTGGGCAGAGGAAGATTTCCAAGTAACTGCTTCTCAAACCATCACATGAGATGGTGTAAGAAAGGCCTCTCTCAAGTCAGCATCTTGGTACTTGGAAATACATTACTTATAGAGGGCCCAGCTACTTCTGCCCTTCCCAATACCCGTTGCATACAGTGCTATACAACAAACCAAAACTGGGAAGTCTTTCTGGCTGACTCAATCTTAAGGACTGACACCAACAGAAAAAAGCCCACTATGACTGTTGTATACTGTGTCATTTGCCACGCTGAATTATTCCAGCAGGAAAAACTTTTAAAAATAAAAAATAAAGAAAAACAGAACAAAAAACCAAACACACCAACAAAGCAACAATCAGAAATTATCAAAAATCCTAAATGAGACCCTGTATTCCACAGAAGTTCAGCAAGTATATTAATTGTCAAATACACATCACACAGGCAGCAATAAAGCATTTTTTTCTTTTATTGGAGGTGTTAATGAACTGTTATCCCTGTCTTGCTCATGCTATTCAACAGACGTGACAAAAGAATTCCCTACACTTCCCTAGATTTGCATGTTGTTCCAAATGGTACTTCATGGTCACGTTATGGAAAATACTCACATGAGTAAACACGACAGTCATTTTAAGTATCCCTATGAAGAGGCATTTCATCTCCTCTGCTGGCATTTAAAGAGACCAAAAACCACTCATGTGCTGAACTCAGTTTGTTCCGAGCTCAGCATTTTTAAATAAAACATCCCATTCTGAAATCAATACTGTAGCAAATACCTCCTTTTGTAAGGAGCCCCTGACACCAAGAACTCCCGGCTTCATGTGCGTCCTTACAACTCTATAATGAGCTCCTGGGAGGTCCCCAGGTTTTTCTTTCAGCAGTGGGAGCAAATTCCTTAAACTCACTTTTCTGGTCCTTGAAGCAAATTATCAGATGAAGAAAACGATGCGTCTGTAAAAGTAGAAGGAAGATCGTATAATAGGCGGCATACCAGTGCACTGACCCCCTTCAACCCACAATGGGAATTCAAATCAGCGCTTCCAGGCTGGCATCTTCTGCTCCATGCAGCCGTGCTTTGCTTTCCATCGAGGAGGGGCCCCTGTCTCCTGTGCCTGCTGCCCACCTCGCACAGCTCTGAGGCTGCAGGCCAGGTACTCCCCTGGCCCTGGAGACTCAGCAGCCACTGGCACAGCACAGAGCAGAAAAAGGAGCATCTCCACACACAGTGAACTCTGCTGGGAGCCACCTGTGGCTACAAAAGCCAGCTCCAAATTAGTCACAGGGAGCCAGGAATGGTCTGGCAGCACACAAAGAAGTTCTTGTGTATGCCAAATTTTTCTTCTGTCAATGTATCCATTTACTTTTGAAGAGAAAAGTTTCAGGTTTGGGGGGGAAAGGCTGTTCTGTTGTTTGGGGTTTTTTTATGAGAAATCTTTCATGTAAGATATGGAGGATACAACAAGTCTAAGACATTATTTATTCATTGCTTTATTATGTTTTCTGAAAATACAGCTCTTTTGTTTGTTTCAGATTTACCTCCTAACATTTTCATTTGATACTCCCAAATCCTTACATCAGAAAAAAAAAAAAACAAACGTCATTGGTCAACTTCTTTTCTCCCAGGACTTATGATTCAGTTGGTTTCCACAATATAGCTGCTACATGCAAAAATTATTCTCCAAACCTTAAGAATACCTGTCCTCACATGTTTTCTAGTTTTCTGGCTTTTTAAAAGTGATATTTTACCACCTTCCATTTTATTACCTAGTTCTTAAACCATCACAGTTTATTGGAAAAAACTCCTAAGCATACATTAAGTGCAAACCACAGTGGCAAAACACTAAGTTTCAAAAAAATCAAAGAGGAAGCTTAAGTTCCTGCCTTTGTTCTATTTATTTCTATTCAATTTATCTTTTTGTTATCAACTTGAGTATGTTCTCAAATATTTTCCTGTTCTTTAGACAGAAAATGTCTAAGTACTTTGCTGCCTAAAGAAGGCTGATCAAAAAACCTTTGGCCCAGTTGTCTGGTCAGCCAGAAAAAATATTAGAACTCCTGCAATGGAAAAGCTGTGAACTTCAAAGCAAAAAATAAACCTAACCATAGTTATGAAAGTGATTCATACCCTTGCCTTTAAATATACCTAACAAACATGTTCTTGAAAGGAAAAAAGACATTTTAATTGCATTTGTTGTGCATCTGCATTCTCAGCATTGTCCAGTCATCAGCATGAACTGCTGGTCATGAATGCCAGGAGTGTGGGTGCCCAGGCCACCACCACAAACACTAAGAGACAGCCTGACACCCAACACAAACATGGGACGAGGAAGGAAGTTATTTAAATGAGTGGCAAGTGGACTGAAGGAAATACAAACTGCATCAACAATATACCTTTTAATGTACCATCTTTATTTTCCCCTCCTTGTTTAAAATGTACAATAATAAATTTTGCAAATTTCCAAAGGAACAGAATGATGCTTTTACTTTCAAGATGTCAGGAGCTAACAGCTTGAGACAGCTTGCCCAGACACTACTAGCTAGTCAGAAAAAAAAAAAAAAAAAAAAAAAAAAAAAAAAAAAAAGTGCCATCTAATAAAGCCAAAACACAGACTCCTATCTAATATAAAGTCAGACATGCCCTTACCAATGTATTAGTCAGATAGGCAGCTCTGGATTCTACATTTAGAAATGTAGAAAATCTTGTATATATTTGCCTGGGCTTGCAAATGCCACTATATCACATTTCTAGCAATGCTTTGGGCAGTGTATTTTGTATGAGTTACACCATCAGAAAAGGTTTATAAACTTGCTCAGTTGGCAGCACACTTTGCTTGCACATATAAACTTCTCAATTGTTTAAATGTAAAACAGAGTAACTAGGACACCTGAGCAGAGAATTGCTTGATTTTATTCCATTGTCCCTTCTACAATTCACTGAAAACAGCCACTTGCAGCACCACAAATAAAGCTACTGCTTGTGCAAAAGCGACTAGAAAAGTGAGGAAAAGGATATTGAAGAAAGAATCAGACAAAGTACAAAGTCTATATTTCATATATTCTTTTTCCCCTGCGTTCCTCTTAGTTCGAGGCACCTCTACTTCTCATTTCACTGAAAATACCTTCTAACTCCTACTATCAGTAGGAAATTCCCACCAATGGAAGTAAAAGTTGGATCTCTCATGTAAGAAGGGATGGGAGGGTCTACAGTTCCCAAGCCTGCCTCTTCCAGTAACCCACCACAGTTTAAGTAACAGCTCCTACAAGTACTTTGTTTTTTCCTTTAGCAAGACCCTTTTCAAATCTGCTGTGGTACAGATGCCCAAATCCACTGACCAGGCACAGAGAACACATCCAATCTCACCAGGAGCAGATTAACAGATATGTTGTATTCGAAATTGTAGCAGATGAGCCAAAATGCTGACAAACTTTGAATGTTTCCTGTGGGTTTACTGACATCACCATGAAAAAACATATATCCAGGGTACTTTTCTTTCTTTTCTTTTTTTGTAAGTCATTTATTCAGACAATTAATTCTGGGCAAGTCAATGAACCACGCTTTCACAGTCCAAAGGCTGTCTGTCAGACTGCAAAAACACTAAGAAAAGCATGACTGGTCAATGTCTCCTCCTCCCCCTCTATTCTGAGGCCAACTTCAAGGCCTGCAGCCTCCATAAGTGCCTTCTGCCACAGCTGAGGAAAGAACAAAGTAAGAAGATAAGAAGGAAATATTGTCTAAGAGTAGTTTGAGAACCTAAACTCTGATGAAGCACAGGATTTAATGATCTGAGTAAAAAGACCATGGTTGAACAAGGAGCAGGTCAACTGCAGTCAGAAAAGTGACAAAAGAAGTGGGAAAATGAGGTTATGGGAGGAAGAAAAAGCACTTGATTTGTTTTCCCTAACTTCCAGTCACCAAGTCATTACAACCTAATTTCTCAGCATTTAAAATTAAAGAAAGGGCAGGGTTACTGGACATTTCAAAAAGGTCTATCAAGACTACATAAAGGAGCTATTGCTGGGACTCTAAAAAAAATTAAGTTGTGGATTAAGTGGTTAAAAAAAAAAAATCTTTCCCAAGACAAGCATGGTAAGAAAAGCTCCTATAAAAAGCTGCTGGCAACTATCGGTCTGACAATCACCTTAAGGATCTGTCAAAACACAGAAATACATCTGAGGCAGGCTGGGGAAGGAGTTACACTTCTTTTTTTTAGACAGACACATTTCAACTGAAAGCAACAGCTGCCTAATCTCATTCAGAGCTGTACATTCGAAAAGGTATTCCATTTGCCTCGAGAAAGCCAGTGTCCAAACAGTGTGGGTGGAAGAGACAACCAGACAGCACTGGGTGCTCCTGGGTCCCCCATTACGCTGAGCAGAAAGACCAGGAGAACCTGTTAGGCAGGAGCCAAGGTTCCAAAAGGACCTGTCCACCGCAAAACGTGGGAATTGGGGAAATCATCCACAAGATCCATCAGAGCTGCTGTTAGCTGCTGCTTTCTTCAGCAGGGCATTACAGGTTAGATTATGGGAACAATTTACCTAATGCCATGACTGTAAGCAGGAGGTCAGACCAGAGATCCATGGAGGTCTCTTCCTACAAAAATTATGTTATGATTCCACACATTTTTTGAGGACTATAATGCAGAGAAGATAAGGCAGCAGGTTCACAGTAATTTATCCTGAACTCTCTTTTCCTCTCTCTTCAGGTTAGGTTTTTGCCTTTGAGATGGCTCATTGTGGACTCCCATGTCAGAGCAAAGGCTGTGTGACCTCCTCGTTGCTGACCCACACCAGCTCAAATCACTGTGGCAGTGCAGCTACAGAGGGAAGTTCAGTTCTTGCTAAGTATAAGGAGGGCTATAGACTGCAATTAAACATCTGGAAATGGACCTGTGCCTTCCTCAATGAAGTGTAAACAGAAAGAAAAAAGGCAGGTTAGGGATAGCGCTGACACAGATCAACTCCAGCACTTCCCACATCTACCTAGTACGTCCCAGTGGTTGGTTTCTCAACCCCACTTTTCCCACACTGCTTGGCATCATGCCTTGCCTTAACCATCTCATGTTTTTAAGGATCAAAAAACATGCCCTTTACAAACACTGACTTCAAAGCACAGTATCACCATATCCATTCCAAGAGCCAACTTTTGAAGGCTCAGCCCCAGATAGCACCAAATGCAGCCAGAGGAATTTCTGGAGCCATCAGGAAAGACGAGATGTCTCCGAAGAAGGTGGATTTTGTAGAAGCAGGTAGAGCAGAGCCAACAGAAGAATGATGATGCTGCAAGCAGTGAGGCAGGTAGGCTGCGAAGGGACAGGCTGTTCAGGGCATTTATCAGACTGGTGTGATCCTGGCACAAAGCCATTGCTGGAGAAGATGACAAGAGCTTACATGCTGGCATGAGCTTTTAAGCAGAGATATAACATTGAGAAAAGGTCAGTCATGGATAAAGGTAAAAGCCACACTTGCTAAGTTCACAGAAAAAGAAATTCAAAAGGCAGGAAGCAAAAAGCCCTAAGGAATTCACTGCACAGGCTCAGTTTGTAAAGGAGAGTTACTGTATCCCAGCACTGCAGTCTGGATAAGGCCAAGCTGGCTTTAATCTAGGAACTCAAGTCTCTTACTGCAGCAGCTCATCACAGGCACCCTGAGCAGCAAGGGGAGTTAGACACTGCTGAAAACCATAATTATTGCTGGAGTTGAAGAATGCAAACCACACTTGAGCTGGCTACTTCAAAACTAATTCAGATATATTTATGTTCAGCTGAAACACATGCAGGAAAAATCAAGGAGCCCAAGGCTGAAAGAAACCTTAGTCATCATGCAGAAGCAATGAGACCTGTGGTTTCAGGAAGGGAAAGGAAAGATAACCCCACAAGATACCACTTCTCTTTCCACCTCTGCTTTTCCAGGACAGGAGTAGGTCACTTCCACAGATGTACTTCTGAGCATTGCCACAGAGAGAAGAGACCCTACCGATAAACCTTAAAAGGACTGCACTGACAAACTGCTTCGGTAGAAGATGCAGAGATGCCTTGAGGGGAAATTCATATTTTCTTACCACAATTAGGAAAGAAAAGAACAAGCCTGCAAGAAGCCATATACAGTAATAAAAGCTACAGGTAATGTCACATAAGAATCACTATCTTGCAGTTTATTAAAAGAAACATATAAAGCATGAGAGGCTCCAGTTCCCTTCTGTGCAATCACCATATTATATGGTATATTGGTCACATACCAAAAGTACAAGACCACAGACTGGGACAGTATGACATGTCTCCTCTTACACCTATTGACCCATTGGGCCCTGCTCTCATTTTCTTAGTTAATAACCAGAGCAAATAAAGCAAGGATAGCCCATTTATGAGCTATTACACATTTACGGCTCCAGATTCAAGTCAAACACATATCTACTTATCTGCAATTGCAAACTCACCACAGCTCTACTAAAGCCTTCAAGACTTATGCATGCAACTCATTCATGGAGCAGGCTGAGGACTGCTACAAAAAGTAATTACTATTGCCCAAGTGGTGAGAAAACGGGTAGAGCAAATCCAGCAAGAATTCTTTGCCTAGCTGCCTATTTACAGATTACCTCTCATTCACTAATAACCTCATATGTAGTATTACTGTATAAGGTTTTGCACTGTGAGAGCACCTAAGGGCTTTAGGCCCAGCTCAGCACTGCAGTGCCCAGCACATCAACGTGACAGCCACCAAGTTCTCTGCCCCAAGACTTGTGTTTTCAAACACAAGGCAAGGAACAGTGCTTGGACCAAGCTTTCCAGCCTGCAGTCATCAAACTCCCAGCCATCCCTGCTGCTCCAAAAGTTACACCACAGGTGTCCTTGAAGAAAAGACAATGAGGAAAAGGTTCAGAGGCTCAGAGTAGCTGTCATAGATGATAAATTATGAATTATTGAAGGGAAAGTTTGGTAAGTCTGCAGCATACTGGTAGGGGAGCACAAACTTCAGCTGTGTAGGTACCTGCACATTCAGGTGTAAAATGGTGGGGTGGGCGAGGTCAGGAGTTTTCAGCTTGGGGTCTGCAGGTCCCCAAGTCATTTGTACTCTTCTCCAAATGGTCCACAAAAAGTTAAAAGTGAAAAGCACCATTTACATTTGCTGGAAACTCAGCAATCTGCAAACTAAAGAAAAGTGAGGATCATCACACTAGTGGATTGTTACTCATCAGAATAGGAGGCAGCATAAATGACCCAAATGGGTGTGCAAGGCAACAAGCTAAAGCGCTCCCATCACAAAAAGAAAGGAAAAATTGAAATAACACATCCCAGTCATTAAATATTGTCCTAAGCAGTGGGAAAAGTTCTGTCAATTTTTTTTTTCCTCAGTCACTCATCACAAAAATCCACACTGAAGACTGCACTCTCTTTTCTTCCATCTCACCAGATGACTGGTGTCTAGTGGTTCCCAACAGACAGGATAAGTTTCGGCCTTTCTCTCAACACAAACACTGAAGAGACTGGAAAGACATCACTGGGATTAATTTAAGTAACCACTGAAACCTGAAGCCCAATGATTATCTGAGCAGAAAAATTGAAAAGACTCATGTGCTGGCACATAGATGAATCTGCTTTCCCCCTTTAAGAACAAATATGTCATTGAATGAGAGCAGTTATTGACAGAGAAAAGCAGAACAATGATAGATGTAGTGATTCTGACACTGAAACATTTTACAGCCAGACTGCACTTGAAAAGCAGCCAAAAAGCAAGTCCCTACAGACCTTCCAACAGCTATTTGGCATCAGCTTCACTGAGGAGCTCTATCTCTACACCTCTAGCAAAGACAAACTAACAATAAAAAATACCTTGGAAACAAAACCAAATACCTTGAATTAATAAGAAATCTATAAGCTAAAGGCTACAAGCTACTGCCATAAATAAAAAACGACGAGATGATAGTCACTAATTCCTACACAAGGAAAGAAATCAGAATGATTGTAGGTCAAGTTGCCTACTTTTTATGACTTTTTCTCTATTGACAGAGTATTAATTAAGACTTCCTCTTCACACTTTTATTGAAGTATTAATTAATACTTCCTCTTCATATTTTCCTGAAGTCACCTACAAAAGCTGAGTAAGCTCTTCTGCTATTTAGTTCTCAGAGTACTGTATACATCGAAATACAAATGCAAAGAATACCAGTCTTGGATTCTCAAGCTAAATTCTTAAAGGACTCCTGGTTTAGACACAGATGACTCACTCTGGGATTAACCAGGAAGAGATTCCTCTGGCAAATCTCTTAAAAACAGGTAAATGCAAGAATATATGACATACCCATATTAAAAAACTGTGACTCCACTACCAGACTCACACTTAACTTACTGTAAGCACATGTGGGGATCTGTACCTTGTTGAATCAAGACCACTCAAAGTAATGGAAAACCTCTGTTCATACAGCACTTAAAGCAATACATACAACCTCACACACATGTCTATATGAAACAAGCCCAGCTGAAAATTGCGCTAAGCTTCCAGCAGGGAATACTTAAGCACACAAAATTTCTTCAAGAAGCACTGCAAAGCTTCATGGCCCTATGTTCTTCCATCCCCATGTTGCAGACACATCCTGATCTCCCGAAAGATGGAGATATAATGTTGCTAGACCCCCTAAGAGAATGGATCAAGTACAATTAAAGTCTCCATTTTTCATAAAAACAGAGCAGAACTGACACCTATCTACCTTGCTTCCCTACCACAGTATGTCCAAGATGATCTCATTTCACTAAAAGGCTGGCTGGCCTCCCTTCTCTTTCGGTCTCCCGCTCTTTCCAGACACTCATTTTCATAAAGGAGGATTCCCTACAAGGCTGACATCTGGTCTGAAGATGACTGTTTGAAAAACAAACTTTTTTCTACAACATCTAAGATTGCAGAGCTTTGGAGTTATTTTTCTTCACCCTGTTTTTATCCACTGTTTAGCCCTATGTGACTTTTCCTCTCTGCAGCTTCTCACAAAACTGTAATTTTTCCCTCAAGCTACCTAGGATTTTTCAATCAGTAACACCAGTAAGATTTTTTTTTTATCCAATAGGATAATTGTGATACCAGCAATGATGGCAGTGAAGTTTAGTGTCCTCAAAGCTTTTTCCCTCCCCACTTCAAGGAGAGTGGGTGAATGTGCCCACCAGGGAGAAAATTCCTTCTCCCTTTCATTTATTTTCAATAACCCCTTCTGCTAATAATGTCTACTATGTTGGATACTGTATCTGCTTTAAAATAGTTCTTAACATCCTGGTTTTCACCTGGTTAAACCACCTTGTGAACATGTGACTAACTAGGACATCCCTATAGCCCAGGTGAGTTGCTGCCTTCCCCCAGCTGGACCAGGGCCACTCAGGTGATACCAGGCACCCATAAATATCTGCTCAGGTTCATCCAGCTGTCCACAACTTTCTCCTCCTTTGAGCCATATAAACACTGAGTAAGGCACAGTCCACCAGGACCTCCTTCCTCTACTCTCCTTCCCGGTGCTGTGGCTATTCCACCCTCTGCTTTGAGATCACAAGATTGCCCACATCAGCCTGGACCACCCCACTGGACAGGGACTGCTTGCAAAGCCTTACCAGGAGTAAGGCTTTGCAGACCAAGTGGATGGAAATCTTCCCATGGGTGCTGACCTACTCCTGACTTCAGCAGCCAGAGCATCTCAACAGCACCCTCAGCTTTAGCAATGTGTGCATGTTGCCCTGGGCAGAGACAGTGGAGACAAAGGAGGCCCTTCAGGGAAACCCAAAGAAAACACTCGGCTTTCTCTTAATGCCAGGTATTGTTATTTCATCTGTCAGTGAAAAGGGAACTTGTTTGGGCATAGCCCAAATAGCCATAGCCCATATAGCCCTGCAATATGCACAAGCAGGAGAACAAACAATTCCAGTCTGCCAGACTGGGAGTCAAGGGCATGGTCCAGTTCTACAAACGCTGAAGACTGGCTGAAAGGCTCAGGGGCAGGCTAAGGACTACTGGCACCCAGAAACCACAACATGAATCCTGTGAGTAAAACTCTCCTGAAAGAAAAGCAATTAAAAAAAGAGAAAAAAAAAAAAAAAAAAAAAACCCTCCCAAAAACCCAACTCCCACCCCCAAAACTATAAAAAAGCCCCACCAAACACACAGAAGTTCACTGCAGCATCACATGGAACTTACAGGACTTCAGTCACTTCTTTAGAACTCAAACACAATAAATTAACAGGCAATGATAGACCTTATTTAGTTGAACTCTTTGTAAAGGGACATAAACAGTAAATTGTTTGCCCTGCTACTGGCACAGTAGCAGGACTCTGTAACCTCATGCACCCAAGGATACTGTTAACACAAGGTAAGTAGACATGATATATTTATTAGCCCATTAAGCCTTTTTCCCAATGACCTGGAGAAAGGCTGCTGCATCCAGAAATCTATTTCTTCCATATTCTTTGCATATAGAAAGATATTAATGGATATTATGACCAGAGTGGAAAATATAACTATAATCTGAAGAAGTGAATATTAATTTTTCTTCTTTAGCTAAAAGTTTTGCTAGACTTGTGATAAGGCTTTTTAAAGAACAATAAAAAAATTCCATTTTTAAAAAATACTCATTTTATAGCCCCTCAATAATACCTAAGACTCTGCTGGCAAATCTCAAATACACTGGCAGCACGCAGCTTGTTCTAATGCTAATAATACATTGCAAGTTTTACAGCTCCAGTGTAAACACAGTCCTTGCAGTTTCACTCCTTCCCAGGAGCCTCTGAACACCCAATGACAGAAGACACTGCAGCACTCGCAACTGCAAGGCAGCTGATAAGCAGGAGTTACTGGAGCTGCAGTTACTGCTGAGGATGGACACAGCAATGCAACTGCCCTGCTACCAGTGCAGGGGAACAGAGACACTTGCTCAGCCACAAGACCAGCCCCAGTGCATACCTTTATTCCCCTTCTGCTGGCACCAATCAGCCTGCCTCGTGGCCAGCCCAGTCCCGGAGGCCACTGTGGTTTTAGGCCACGTCATTGTGAAAGCCATTGGGTGACCATCCAAGAGCCCATTCTGCTCTCTCAGTGGGATTCCCCATACTGGGGCCAGCAATGGGTTCTTCAGCACTCTCATCCTCCTCTAAAGACATGCATGAGCCAGCATATGTACCCTCTGAAGCACTAACAGTTACCAAAAATTGCTTTAAAACTAAAGCTTCTGGAATATACCCAAACCAAGCTCTTTGGGTAGAAGCATTTTACACAGTCACAGTATACAGATTCTGTAAAGAGCCAAATTTGGAGTTGTTTCTCAGAGCTTAAGTGAATTGGTTTGCACTTCTAAAAGAGCAATCTTTGGTACACCTGCACCTCTCTTTATCAATTATCTGATGGTGGAATTCAAGGTTAAGCTTAAAGGCTGCTGTGTTTTACTCCAACTTCTGCTATTTTGGTACCCCATCCTGTCCACATGTGCAAGAACAACAACGAAGTCTCGTATTACTTGATTAGAATTCTATCCAGCTCCAGAAAATACACTACAGAAGTCACTACTCTGTGCATTAATTCAGTGCATAGAATACTAACTTGCTTTCATAAGAAAACCAAATATAGCTTAACAAGTGTTGATAGTAATATTACACCATTGCTTTTCTGTTACAGGGGAAAAAAATGCAACTAGAAGAACGCCTATTCAGATTCAGGGTAGTTACTGACCTTTGAATGTATGCTCAAATGCTACTGTGGCTCAGAGCAGGACCCCAATTTAAAAAGGAGGCCTGAAGTCCTGCTCAAATATCAATATGAAAGTACTTTGTTTCATCAAAATATATGTGTTTGTACATTCTTTACACTCAGATACTTCTCATCACGGGTCTCAGGTGAAATCCCAAGTAATGAACAGAGGGATCAAGCACAGCAGACAGAAGAAAGCATGTTTACATATTAGGTGAAGGGATTTTATTTCAAGAATGTAATAGCCTTAAAAATCTTTCCAGAACTGGCCCACCCAGGGAGCAGTTTCAATATCAGAAACCAGAGACTGCAATAACATTCCCAGCAGTCAACATCATTAGAAAATAATCAAAATATTTATGTTTTTGTATTTAAAACAAAGAAGAAAAAGTTTGGAGACAGCTTGAATTTTCAGAACCCTGTTAAATTTCTGTTATTGCAGAAAACTATTAAGAAGTTCCTTCCATCATCACATTTCACAGGCTCAGTGATTTCTGCAGAGGAAATCACCATCTGGTTGCAGTTTTCCTTTTCTCTGAACACTTTAGGCTTTCCTTGACTACTAAATGAAAAGAGAAGCCTGCCTATCATGTTTGCCATAGCCAAAGGAAGGAGTGATGTTGCTTGGGAGGCAGCTTTTGATGCCAGGAGTTTTGGAGGGCACCCCATGCACCTGGGTTGCACCTCTTCTGCTACACTCTCCAAAAGAGTGTCTAAAATGCAGACAAGAATGTGCTAATGCTTTGGTACATCCTGTTGGGGGGCAAGCTGTGATTCTCCTGGCCTGCAGAAAGGAGGAGAGACTTACCATCCAAAATCATGGCCTGAGGAAACAGCACCAGAATTGCTGGGAGAGAGCGCCAACTTTGTTATCATTGCCTTTACAAAAGAGCTGAAACAAAAACCTGCCAGTCAAGCCCAGGGACAGCAGTGTTTTCAGACACAGATGACCCTTCCTAATGCCTTTCTCTGTGCACATTTCTCTAGGCTCGGGGGCTAGAGCACCTCTCTCATAGGGACAGACTGAGAAGACTCTGGGGAGGCCTCCTAGTACCTTTCAGTACCTAAAGGAGGCCTGCAAGGGAGCTGGAGAAGACTTTTCACAGGAGCATGTAGTGATAGGACAAGGGAAATGGCCTTAAACTGAAAGAGAGAAGGTTTAGTATAGATATTAGGACAAAATTCTTTACTGTGAGGGTGGTGATGTGCTGCAAAAGAAGCTGTGGGTGCCCCATCTCTAGAAGTGCTTAAAGCCAGGCTGGATGGAGCTCTGAGCAACCTATTCTACTGCAAGGTTCCCTGGCCACGGCACAGGGGTTGGAATGAGATTATTGTTAAGGTCCCTTCCAACCCAAGCCATTCTATGAATCAAAACTCATTTAAAGGAAAATTTTAAACTGTGGCAAGACACATAGAAGGTCTGTACTTTGTCAACTAAAATCATTCGTTTGATAAGTAGAGTACTGAACAACATGACTCTTATTAGCAAATTACAAAGACAGACAAAAGGGGACACACAACTGAGTTTTCATACCACAAGAAGGTAAAAATGAGTGGGCAGGATGGAGGCGCCTGTGACTAGCAGCTCCATGGTTATCCATTGCGTGGCCCCTGGACACCTCATTCACCTCAGTCTTCTTAAATCCAAAATTGACTATGTAAAAAAGAAGAGTGGGACAGATGGAAAGGTGATTTAGTGACTGGTCTGGTGGCACATGATGCTGGCAGCCCAGGAGCCCACTTAAGTGCTGGGAGTAACACCTGACAAGGGCTTCATTCAGTGCACATCCACTGTGCTGCTCCCTGGCAAAGACAAGGGCCCTTTGAGGAAGGGAATGAGGAGCACTTAATTAAAGACCAGACCCTCATGCACAAACAAAGAGATGGAGAGAGTGAGAGATCTCTTGCTTTGTCAAAGCCCCATGGCCAAGGGCTGCTCTGGCCACCACGGCTCCCTTACAGCATTGCTTTTCACACAGAGCATGCACTTAACTTGCAAGGCTGGGTGACTTATCTGCCACCGGAAAAGATGCTTTGCTATACAAAGCTGCTCTTTGTGGGGAGGAAGGAGGTGGGGAGACAGTACTAGCTGGCTATTAACCTTATAAACCCTTCCCTTGAGTTGCACAATGAAGAGCACAGATCTGTGTATTTGACTTTGATTGTTCAAGAGAAGCTGCTTTGAGTGAAAAAATGAAATTACATAGGCCATATTTTTCCTTCCCTTGTGTTATTTTTACTTTCACAGTACATTTTTTGATGACTAGCACTAGCCTCGCAGGCCATCCACAGCTTTCTTTAAAGAGCAGAAAGCAATTCTGACTCTAAGACTCCATTCCCACAACACAAGCACAAACCACATACTGAGAAATCAGGCACTTTATATGCAGTCCATACTCATTTAGCTCTTGTCTCTGTCTCCCCAGCCTCTGAAAGCTGCTTTTACAAATTACATTAAAGGCCCAACCTAACACTTGTGAGGAGTGAAGTTCTTTACTCAGAGTTGGGAGTAAATTCATAAGCACTTCAGCCTGGCCAAAAGCTTAAGTTTACCCTTTATTTTCAGGCTGCAATAACCACCTTACAGATATAAAAAGTGCTTAGTGAATCTCTAACTGGCTCTAGGTTGGAGTGGTAGAGAAGAAGAAGAAAATTTGTAGTTTAAATCCACTGAATTTCCCATGGTAGGAATACAATCCCATGTCAGGCATACAAAAGGTGTAGTTGAGTGTGTGTGGTAAAGTCATTGGAGGTTTTATTACTATGAAACCTAATGCTCCCTCACTGAGAAGAAATTTTCATTATATGAAAGAGATAATTTGGAGGGGAAAAATGAATTCATGATTTATAAATGTCTGTAGATGAATAACAGTTAATGTCCAACAGTCTACACTTCACCATAATCATCCACTAATGACTGCAAAACTTATTGTGAAAATTACCGAACCTAAACTGGTGGGGTGTTAATTTAATTTTTTGGTGGCATGAGAGGATATAGCAGGGAGAAAAAAGAATGGGAGCACTTAGCTCCAACTCCCAGCGTGGCAAAAAAAGTTTTCCCCCTACGCTTGGCCAAGCAGGAACAATGCACAACAGCCCAGCCCTGCCGACTTTGCTGAATTATAACTCCAGCTAGTTAGTTTAATTATTGCACATACATTTCTTAAAAACTCCATCTGAACATCAGCTTCTAATTGGAGAAATTGCTCTGGGCATGGCCAAAGGGTTATTATAAAGTTTGGTCACTTCTTTTCAAGCAATCTTTACAGAAGGGCATGGCCCTTCTGCGAAGCATATGAAAACCTGTCAAAGATGCCCATTGTCCATGACACAGAAATCAACAGCAAGAGATACAGAAGGAAGTCTCATCTGGGAACACAAAAGGCGATGAAGACATGAAAATGAGGTGGAACATCCTGCTACACTGACAGCACTTAGCACAGAAGAGCTGAAAGGTTAAAAAAAAAAAAAAATCAATTCTCAGGATGACAAATATTTGTGAGTGCAAACAGAAGGTGTGTCAAAAAAAAAAGAAATCTTATTAAAATACTAACGCTCATTAAAGACTTAAGTTGCAGAAGTCTTGCAAAGTTACAAGAGAGCTTCCGAAGACAATGAATTTCATCACTGGACCTATAGATTTGCATAAGGCTTCCTTGACCCCCTAAATCAGCATATTAAGTAAGCGCTGGTTTGGGGATTCTGTTTATTCAAAGACTACTTGTGTTTCCCAAGTTTCCCATCTGCCAACTTAAAAACCTCGATACATCCAACAATTTCCTAATATCCAAATAACTTTGATCACTGCAAAACTGGTAACTGAGCAAGCTTTTATGGCGTAACCATTTAGCTCAAGAAAACTGCCAGAGGAGTAAGTTTAAAAGTCACACATGAATCATTTCATCCGCCGTACCCTCCAGCCCTAAGATGTCAGTGCTATAAGCAAATTTCTCATGTGCTTCATATTCCTGCTGTATTTAATTCTCAGGTCTAATTTTATAATGCAAATCTTCAGAGACTGGAATCTCATGTGGATTTTAATCCATTCACTTCGTGGCTCAGGTACGCCTGCACTGAGCACAATAGGACTGTCCAGTCCCTGATAACTACATGCATACTTTCATGAACTTTTCATTATCAAGCCAGGATGACTTAAAGGTGGGAAGACTATTCAGCAGTGAGTCTCTCCTGGTTTACATTTTACAATTCCAGCAGCAGAAAACATGCTATCCACACTAGAGATTTAGCATTCCCTCAACCTTACCAGCTATATTTTCCTCCAGTTATTATCTCCACAGCCACCACAACCCACCAGAGCCAAGGCACCGAACCACAATGAAAAAAAAACACCAGCAACATCAGCAGAGGTTTGAAAGTTGCAGTTCTGATTTCTGGGTCATGTTAGCACTTAACATAATACAGGGGAAGTATTGCTCAAGGCTCTCTACAACCTGTGCATGGAGGTTGTGCAGCTGAGTCTCGTTCTGCACCTTGTCCCATGCTAGAGAGCATCAGGAGGTTGGGATGCTGCCCCCACACCCACCCTGGGGCAGCCGGTCATCCAGCTACTCCATCCCAGCTGGACTCCAGGGGCAGGTGAGGCAGAAATCTCAGCCAGCTGAGAAATGAGACAAGAACCAACCCAACAACTTATCACAGCATTGTCCAGGTACTCCAGTGGCCCTGGGGTGCAGAGAAAGACCCTCTGGTCAGTTCCCCCATGCACACCCCCCATTGCCCAGGCATGGCAATCCCTACTCCCACCACAGCATGGGGACTACCAGCTGGACCCAGAGCAAGAGAAAACAACAATGTCATCTTCATCAAAAACACTGTGCCACTTTTCCCCCTTGACCCTACCAGTTATTTATTAACAGGAGTAAAATATTACTATTCTGTAACTCCCAGCAGGCAGGTTTTCCTATCAGCCTAAGATACCAACCACATTTTTTAAAGCTGAAAAGCATTGGAACTTTTTCTATGTGTTGTTTGCTGCTTTAATGAAACAAAGTAGATAATAAAGTGTGAGAGAGTCCTTCAATAAGTCACAGCCACTTACACATTAGCTACCTAATTATGCTGAAAATACAATTACATGCATTTAAGCAGATGCTTATGCCCACAGGCCAAACCCATTATTTTGACAATTCTTTAACTTTATAGTAAGTGCAAGTTGAATCTACTTAGATACAAGACCTGAATTATCAGTCTGGGAGTGGAAAAAAAAAACAGTGGAAAAAAAAAAAGTCAATCAGTTCCTTCCATGATATTTAGCACAGCTAAGGCACTACACAATAGGCAAGACTCCAACAGGTCCCTGCTCTTCTTTCATAGCCTTTAATCAAATGCTGAGAGGCATTTGATATTTTTAAAGCCAAATGAAAAACTCTGGCTCCAGTCTTTTGCAAATTTGTGGCATAGATAACCCTCCAAAGGAATGTATATTATTTGCACACCAGTGAGCTTACTTATTAACGTGAACTTCTAGCAAAAGTTTTGTTTCCGTATTTTAAGATAGGCCACAAAGATCTGTTTACATTCCTCAGGTGGCTTTAGTAAAGTCAAGGTCAGAATGCACCTTTCCACAGCCCTCCTGGGCAGCAGGCTGAGGAATGTCACCCAGTCAGCAAGGTCCAGGAACACCCCAAAAACCAAACACTGACCCTGATACTCCATCAGGTGACAGGGCCAATTCAAAAGCTCTTCATCCTCCATCAAACTGCAGCCAAAAATCCCAGATGAGCTAGGCTGAGCAGCGAGCACTAACCACTACCCAACTTCTTCCCTTCTCCAGATACTGGTGGACCACACAAAAATTTTCTATCACCAGAACAGGATTAACCACCTGCTCTGCAACACTGTCTCGTCATCCGAGGTTCAAAGGAAAATTTGCTATTATGAGGAAAAAAGGTCCATCAGTTCATTTTTAACAGGGCAACCTGTCTTGACCTTCCCTCTCAACACAGAAAACATGGTAATATTCAAGTAAGTCTGATGGGGAAATAGTGAGTGACAGACAAGTGTCTGACAACTCTGCAAGAGACAAGACTGCTAATAACTAGAAATTATTAATGAGTCAGCATTGCTTGTTCAAAAGGACAAAGGCAGCTAAAAACATTCAAAAACCAGATTAAAACAGGAAACTGGGAAACCTCGAATATTTATGTTCCATTTGTTTCAGGAACCTTACTCAGCTATTTTTTTTTTTTTTAAGAAATGCATGGAAGCATCCTGTTTTAAGGGTCTGAAACTCCCAGCACAGAGAGAGCATGTCTAGCTTTGTGACCTGCTCATGGTGCCTGCTGCATAGGACACAGATAATATAAATTGTACACAAGGAAAATACAGTTTGCCTCACCATCACTGAAGCAGCCACAGCAAGTAATTAAGCCAGCAATAAACCAAATTCTCACCATTTTCCTTCTCTCTACAAGAGAAGCTGCATGTTTCAAGCTGTGATGAATGTTGAGCTGCACTAAATCTTAAGAAAAACTTCTCTGTTGTTCTTCACAACTCTCCTATATACCCACCAAATAGCCACAGCTTTGTATCTTAGGGTTTGGGGATAATGGTGGAGGGGTTGGGTTGTTTTTTTGGACATGTTTGCTGGGGTTTTTTTTTCATGTCAAAATAAGTGCTGAAACATTTTTGCTCTCCATGCTAGGATTTTTTCGTTTCCCAGAGAAAATTCAGGATGAGGTGTGCTTTGTCCTAGGCCACTGCTCACTGATGGGATTCCCTTAGGGAATCACACTGTAACTTGAAACTTCAGCCCACCACGGCATAACAGACTTGTCGTTTATAGCCTCAAAAGCCACCTGCCTTGCACCACAAAAAAACAGGTTACTCATCTCCTACTACTGCTTCTCGCTGGGAAAGACACCTTCACAGCAACGCTGGGATACAAGTTTGATATAGCACATAGAGCCGAGTATAAAGTAAAAATATTATTTCAACACACCTGGAAATATTAAACAAAACTTTTGACTCCCGAGCCAAGCAGCCCCGGGAGCACGCTGCGGGCGGAGCCGGCCCATAGGAGGCCAGCGGGCATTTCATCCTGCAGGGGGTATATTCCAGCTCTCCCAGTTTATGTTTTTACCCTCGCCCGCTGAAGGGAGCGGGGGAACGCGCCTCTCACCGTACAGCCGTGGCCGGCAGCTCTCCCGCAGAACACCGCACAGCCGCATCCCCGTGGCTGCCACCGCTCCCACCGCGGCTCACCCCCTTCCGCACAGCCACTTTTGGGAGCTAAAACCCCGCGGCGGGGAGGGCTCCCCGTTCCTCCCCCGCTCCCTGGCCCCGCCGGGCACCTGCGGCGGGTGTCCCGGGCGCTGGGCCCGGCCCGGCGGCACCTACCCAGGCACTTGATGTGGAAGCCGCTGGGGGGCTTGAGGGAGCGGCGCGCCCAGCCCTGCCGCAGCACCTCCAGGTGCTCCTCCTTGCCCTGCACCAGCAGCACCTGCTCGTCGATCCAGCCCAGGAAGAAGGTCTCGGCCACCGCCGCCGTGGCCCGCCGGTCCCAGAAGTGCTGCATGTTCTCCCGCTTGAAGTCCGCGAAGATCTCGTAGCCGATGCGGTGGCGGCCCAGCTCCGCCGCCGGCCCCGCACGGGCACCGGCACCGTCGGTCCCCGGCCGCCCCCCGGCCGCGGCGTCCAGGACGATGGCCAGGGAGTGCGGGGCGATCTGCAGGCACTTCTCCACCCTGCGCGGCATGGCCGCTCACCGCCCGCCGCCGGGCTCGGGCACAGACATACCGCCCCGCGGCCGCGCTGCCTGCCCGGCCGGCTGTCCGCGCTCCGCCCCGGCCCGGCCCGGCCCGGTCGGCCCCGCAGCGGCTGGCGGCCGCTGTCTCCCGGCCGGGAAGTCCGCACGCCCTGGAACCCACGGCTCCCCGCCTCACGCTTCCCTGTCCCAGCACGGGAGCACCGTCTCTAGAAAGGAAACGAGCCCGGTCACTGTCCCGGCCGGTAGTTTAGGCTTCCCGGCACCATCCCCCCGCTCCCCATCTTCGGGACACCCTCACCCTTCCCTTCCACGAGTGAAGCATTCTCCAGCCACAGCCAGATTATTCCAGCAAGTCTTATAATTCCTTATGGATTTATTTCTTCCAGTGGCTACTCGTCTGTAAGTAACATACACAGTGAGCAGCACGGACCCTGCCGTGTCCAAACGCCTCTCTTCATTCGGTGTAGTCCTGACTCACTTTGTGTCTTTGTGGTACTGAAATATGGAGTAAGTGTAAGGCTCATTCCCAGCTTCTGTAGCTTTTTTTTGCAGAAATTTAAAATTTTGCATCCTCTGCGTCCTGGATCACCAGCTGCCTGTGAGGCTCAAGGGAGAGCTCAGCAAAACTGAGCAAGGTGCAAGCAGAACTGGAGGGGTCCTTGCTGGCAGTGCCAGGCTGGCAGCAGGGTTGTGCATCAAGGTGGTAGTGGCTGCTGAGCTGCAGATGCAGGCAGCAAGGTGCTTGTGAGACTTGTGAGAGGGCAGATTTAGGAATTTCACTCCTATCTTCTACAGGAACCCTCAAACCCACAGCAAAATTGAGTCTCAATTCTGAAAAGATTCTTGAGTTTCTGAATGGTCTGTAGCTTTTGTGCACCTTGGTGGTTTGTGAGCTGTGGGTGGCCTCAGCAGCAACTTTCACCTTGCCCCAGGGCGCCGTGGCACTTGGGTCAGGGGCATCGAAGCATGAGTATGCACCAGAAAAACAAATGACACAAAGAAGAAATCTACTGTAGAGAAGCGGGGGCAAGAGTGGAGGCAGAAGAGAGGTGAGTGAGAGGAGGGAGCAGGCAGCAGCTGCTCTGCCGGGCAGCAGTATGAGAGCTGCTACAGCCACAACACTCCATGCTGTGCACAAATGAAAATATTTAACCTGTTGCTTCTGAGTTCGCTCACATCAACATCCCTTGACATATTTGGCCCCCTTAAACCATCGCCCCTTTCGTTGTAATCTCATTCAAATCCTCTGCCACTTGCCAGCTGGCTTCATCCAATTCCTTCTCAGGGTTTCATTCAGTGCTGTCACTGTACTGTGGAAGGTCAAATTTACCAGTATCCTAGAGTTTTACAAGGAAACAAGTTGTATGAAACCCATATTTCAAAAGGGGAATTCAGAGGTTAAATAAATTGTCCAGAAACACTGTGAGTCATTTTGAGCCAGGAGCAGAGGGTATTAATACTCAGTTTGCAAGTCTCTGTCCCTTCTCAAGTCTCCAGCACAGCAAGATCTCAAGAGGCCCCTCACCACAGCCAGGAATAGTTTTAATGTTTTAATGTTGCTGCTGTCAGGATTTCAAAGGAGATCTTTTATTAAGCTTTGCAAAAGGACCCCTGGCACCCTCAATGTCCTCCAAAATGCTTCCCAAAGTTCAACTGAACCACTGGTTATCTGTTGAAAGACCTAGTCTTAGTGTGTTGAAACTACTGTCATGATCTTGTCATATTCATGTTATTCTTACCTTGTGCCTTTCTCCTCTGCATTATATCAGCCTTTTATCTTGCCCATCATACTTGCATTTCAGTTCTCTGGGCAGGGCTCACCTTTGTGTAGCTTTTATGTGGAGCACGTCACATTGACATCTCAGCTGCTGAGCAGAGTCACCAGGTAACGTCAGGGCTCAGATGAGTTTTCATTTTTATTCCAACCTGCAGAACAAAGGAGGCAAATGAAGCCCTTTAACTGTGTTTAGGCTTTTGCACCAGATACATTCTGAATGCTTAGATGTGGAGCCCCACACTTTCCTACAGCCAGCAGATTCCAAGTGCTAGCCAAATCCGTGATCCCTCTGCTGCCTCTGACATATACGCATGTTCAGTGTGGCGTGCCCATCAGCCATTGGCCATGGCATCAGTGTAGCTCTCTCCATTAGCTGAGCTCCTTTTCCCTTCAACACTGACTTCTGAAGCAGTTGGTGTGGTGAAACATGCCACACAATCATTTTCCTTCTCCTTGCACTAGTGTTTGTGGGCTGTCACCTCCTGTGAAGGCTAGTCCCCAGCCTGCTAGTCATCTCCCACCCTGCTTTCAACACCTATTCCTTCATGCCACTTCAGGCCTCTGTGCTCACAGGCTGGACCTCCCTCCTCCCTCCTTCCCTCCCTCCCTTCCACCCTCCCTCTCCTTTTCAGCATGCTGCCCCTCTCTGCTGTTTGCGCACATGTAGTGTCACACACGAGTGTGATGACAAGGCAATGAAAGAGGGCATGCAGTAATTTGTCCAACACTTGTCAGATGAAGCTGTGGCACAAACCAAAATACACTGTGTGCTGGGGGTTAGGTACTGTCCCCGCAGAAGCCAGTGCCAGGATTGCCTAGGCAAGATCTTGAGGGCCTGGTTAAGAAACGCCCAGGGCCAGGGGATAGGCTGTGGACAACAAATATGTCACTGAGTAAACAGTCCTTCATTCATTACTTCCCTTTTCTTCCCACCTCCTTATCTCCAAATATTTTTTATCCTCAGAATTTGGGGTGTTTGGTTTATTTTTGTTTATTTACATTTTTTGCTTGTGGGTTTGGTGTTGAATAGCATCTCTTCCCTTTTTATTCACTCACTTCAAGGGACTTGTTCCAAGATAGCAACATCTATAGCCAGACTAAAGCCCATCTGGTATTTCCCAGTAGAAATATAAGAGAGAAGACAGCCTACAATCTTCTTATGGCCAAATTATGAAAGCAGGTGAAGTGGAACTCCTAAGTGCCTCTGAAGTGTTTGGAAAGGCAGAAGTTTATGTTGCTAGCAGGACAAAACCCCTGAAGATTTAGACATGTCTCTTTGAAATGTGTCAGTGGTGCAGGAGCTCTGCAGCAAATGGCATTGTCTGTTCTGGGTGGGAGCAGAAAGCCAAACAAACCTGACAGAGCTGTGTTCTCTGACTGTCTGTACTGATCCATAGCTCAGGAGTGGCATATCTGTCTGCTGCAAACACTGCCTCATTAAAAACTTCCTGGCAAAAAGGTATTCCCCCAGAATTCATCCAAGGCCACAGAATGGAAAAGCCAGGCTGAGGTGGAATACATAGTTATTGTGCATCCCTGAACTGTACATAACAAGGTAAGTTACAGAATTTCATAGCCTTCGCAGTATGTCAGCAAGTGATCTGCTTCAGATGCAGTACTCAGGCAGTACAACAGCAAGTGCCTTCCAGAAAAATATTTTTTAAATCTCTCTAGTCATTTTATACAAGTAGAAATTATACCTTCCCTCCCACTGTCCATCCAGTGTTGCCACCTGTCAAGACAGTCCTGGATACTCCCCAGCCCAGTCATCTCACTCCCGGGAAGAAGCTTCTCTTATCATTGTGTGGGTCTTCAGGTGGTTGAAACGTGTTTGGCACAAAACTGCCAGCTACAGGATGGTCTTTTAAGATATTTCTGACAGGATATTTTTTTGAACACACCTGCATGTATTCCCATGTGGAAGACTGACTGAAGCTTGAGACTCGCACTGGTGGTGCAGTCGCACAGCTCCGTGCAACTGCTGTTGTCAGAAATGGCATTGACTGCAGACCTAATGAGAGCAGAGCATGCAGATGTCAATAATAAATTTTGAGAAGTGTCCTGCCCTTCTCCTGCCCCATTTGAGATGCACGTGAGCCTGGTTAGACTTTCCTGGACATGGAGTCAATGTGAACTGGGTCTGGCTGTGCTGCTGCAGCTGTGCAGGAGAAGGGCCAGCAGCAGGTCTGCTGGTAACACATGGGCTGGATGCTGCTCTTCTTGTCATACTGTGAGAAAAACCAGGAGAAATCTTAGAAGAGTAAATGCTCTAAAACAGCAGATCATGAACAGTGGTGGGGACTTGCGCCTAAGGAAAGCAAAATCGTGGAAGGGGCATACTGGTAGTTGCTCCTTAAAACTCTTCCCAGAAATGTGGCATCCTTTTTAGGTGACTGTAGCTCTACATTCACCTGTCATCACTTGATGACACTTATTTGCCACCAAGAATTTCTAAAACAATACCATGTTTAGCTTCACCCTTTTGTTTTGGTAACCAGCTTTTGCAATACAGGGATAATAATACTTCTCACATTTGTGAAGTCCCTTGAGTCCCTGGCTATTAAAAATCAGGAATGGCTGTTTCACTGTCTCTGCTCTGTTAGGGGCCAAGTACTTCTGTGCTCAGCCCTGTCCTGCCATCCTCCATCAGAAAGCCCTGCTCAGGAATCCTTGCTCAGTATTCCCAGTGAAGTCAATGGGAGTTTCCTGGTGAAGAGTGATGAGCTGGGTCCAAACTAAACACCCAACTAATAAACAGAGCAGGAAATAGCTGACTGCGTCATTTTTAAGCTCTGTGCTTTTACCTGACTCAGACACGCTGGCATCAAGAAGGATCCTGGGGGCAGGATGCGACCCAAGGGAGGAGAGGAGATTCCAGGTTATGGGCAGGCGTGTCTATCTCCTTCTTCAGGAAAGTCTTTGGCAACAGTGTTAAACCTTTGCAGCTAGGTGAGTGCTGCTTGCACAGGTGAGCTGGTAGGTAGGCTATTATCTATTGTCTGCTTAACAATAGCCTACACATACTGGGGAAGCTACAACTTACTAGGAGGAAAATCACTTCCTAGCAGACGCTGAAAACAAATTCCCACTTTACTCACAATACAGAGCACAGGTTTCTCACATAGAAACTCAGGTGCCTATGTTTAGACATGTAAATAATACAGCACTAAAACACCTGGATTGGAAAGCCCTTTAATTTTATTTATGTATGAATTTGCAAAGAGGGAAACAAGACTTGCAGATGTTTTTGAAGCAAAAAAAAAAAAAAAAAAAAAAACAGCAGTCTGGGTTAAAGGGGCCAGAATAGATTTTCTGCACAGGAAATTCTTGACTCTAAAATAATAGAGGCAAGAGAAGGGTTTGTTTATATCTTGACTTTCTAAATTTTTTTCTAGAGATGTTTTTAATATATCTTCCAACCTATATTTGTCTCTTACCTGCTAGTATTGGTAACTGCTTTTGACCAGAGTAGTCAGACACTAAGGTGGGGGCTTAGGTGATGTGTTTGACCAAGGCAGAATTTATTTCAAACTCTGCAATTGTACTCTCCTGAAGCCATGAAGGACTCAATACTTGGAGGAAACGTACAATTTTAATTATGGAAATGGCACACCAGTTTGCCTTCAAAAATATGTGCTTGTCATGTTGCCTTGGAAGAACTACTGAAACATTGAGGCAGCTCAGGCACTGACATGCAAAAAGAACTAGGGTTTGTTTTTATGATTCCCCTACCAGTAATAGAAAGAGCTTGTGAATGAAATGGCCATTAATTTTCATGAGTGCTTTGGAAGAAAGAACAATAAAATCTATTTCTCCACCATTTTTCATATTTCCTTTTACAGCTTGTGGCTTGAGCCAGCCTAGCAAAGGCATGTGGTTGATCCCTGGCAGATCTCGTATTGCCAAATTAATGACACCAAAGTCAGACCAAGGAGATCAGAAGTTCTTCCCCAGCCTTGGCATTTTAATCTGGAATTTCTCTGCTTTGAATAGAATGCTTTCCTCCTACAGTTCCTTCCCATGTAGTACAAGGCAAGTCCTGTAGGTGCTGGGGGTAGTGCAAAATTGCAGGAAACAAAATTCCAGTGAGATACCTATACCCTAAGAGTATGCAAATGTAAATGGCATACATAGGCAAAGTGAGATAAAGGGAAATCCTTGTTCATGTAACATGCACAGCCAAGAGCTCCAACACATACTGGCTCAGTTTTCCTGTAGGAAGCCCATGAGACTGTGGGCCAAAATGAGAGAATGATGACCTGTGACTCCACACTTTCATTTGGGAAGTATATTTTGTGCATAAGCAAGAAAGCAAGGTAGGCAGAGCTGACCACTTCTAAGTGAACAATTAAATAAACTCTTCTACCTTCCAGAAGAATTTAATAATGGGCTGCTGTTACAATGCTCACCTGGAGTAAAAATGAAATTTAAAACATGATTCTGCACCACAAGGCACCCTGCAGGCAGGCTGATCAGCACATAGGGTGAGAGGACCAGAGCTGGGCATGGCTTTGTAAGCAGCCTTTGCTCTGCCCTGGTGGCAGAGCTGTGGGTGACAAGTAGACATTGGTCTGAGCTGAACAGCTCTGATGTGAGCTTGAAAAGGGTTGGAATATCACATCTCTAACTCAAACTGCAGCTATAAAGAACTGCATTGTTGGGAACCATGCAGTCCATCCCTCAGGCAGAGCTGAGGGACTTTCATTGGTGCCCACTGGCATGGGGGGAGCTGGTACAAGGTGCTTGAAGGACAAGTTGGTGCATGTTGGCTTCTCTGAGAATCCTGTGGTGGCACAAACATGGGGAGGCTTTCCCAGATCACAGGGTGGGAAAGCTCTATGATCATTTGTCTTGCCAATTTTTGAATGGCAGCATCTCCTTTCTGACTGGGCAAAGGGAAAGCGACCGGTGTTGCTGGTTTCAGGTAAAAGCTCCTTGAGATTTTACCCTGCTCTTCAGACAGACAGGCAGACAACCATACTGATACGCAGCACAGGGATACAATATATCAAGATACAAGGAGGCTCTACCTGTGCCACTGCATTCTTGCTCTTCCTGATGGGAAGCACAGGCCGAATGATGGGCTTGTTCTCTGTACCCAGCCTGTGACATCTTCCCACTTCCCGTGTACTGATCCAGCAACGGTGACCAAGTTCAGAAAATGTGACCCAGCCTTACAGCCTCCCTCTGGGCCTCCCCAAACCAAGGGCTTGTCTTTCCCACCCACAGAGCTTTGCAGGAAGAGGATTTCTACAATCAGGCATAGGAAAATGCCTGTGGGAAGCGGAACTAACCCCTATCACAGTACCTATTGAAGGTAGGGAAAGGCTGGAGGAAGCAAAAAATGTTGGATAACATGCACACCACGGGTTTTGATTCTCTGCTCTTCTTGCTGCTTCTCCAGCCACTACCAACCCACCAGTGTGCTTTTAACTCAACTATGCCTTTTCTTGATCAAAATTCAATTTTTGGTGTTTCCTCACTTGATACCGATGCCTCTGGGAAGGGACAAAGTATCCCTGAGAAATAAATTGCCATCATGGCTTTTTTTTTCCTCCTCTTTTTCCTTTACAGAAATTTCTTATTCCATTTGCTCTGTTCAACAACCTCAATTCTCTTTTCACTTCAGGCATTAAGCTGCTTTCTGTTGATGAGCTAGTTCAGTCAAGGCCATGCTTGGTTTACAAATATGAGAGTAACAGGCACCTTGCAGCTGCCTCCAATAAACGACTATTACTTTTAAAAACAGACCAGTACCTGTTACACTGTGCTGTGAAACGTACCCTTTTGCTCTTTTAACTGGTGAAGGGTGGCGGAATAGCCCAGCAAATGCTCATGTGCACAGAGAGGGAGGTAACAGATCCCTTCTCCAACAGGACCTGCCACAGCTCTTCCAGCATTGGTTTTGTGCCTGTCGGGTGAGTGCCAAGAACTGGCACACATTCAGGTTACGGTGTCAGCCATCAGCTAGCTTCTTCACTCCTCCATAATTTTCATTTCACTCAGAGCAAAGGGACAAATGTGAATGCTGATGGGCTAGATGCTCACCTTCAGGTCCCCTTCGGCAACAAGGAACTGGTGAAAGGGATGGTGGGGTGGATGTAAGAGAATTTATTCCTGGTTTAATAGCCCTTCATTATAGCTAAGCCTTTTGCATAAACAGCAATTTCGCTCCCATCTCCTGAACATTGCTCCCTTGCATTAGGCCTTCTATAATGGCTGTAATTACAGTTGCAAGCTCTGCTTTTATTTTATGGGAGGTGAGGTAAACCTGCCCAGTGTCCCAAGTGTTGATCCTCAAGTACAGCCGTGTCTGTGAGGCAGTGTCTCCATGCAGCAGGATCTAATAATGGGTGAGTCATAGCAAAGACCTGCCAGTTTCCTCAATAGCCCTGCCTGCTCTCAGGACTGATCTCTCTTGCAGGTAATTTCAAGCAGTCGCTGTGCTACTCTCCTGCCTCTTCTCTTTGCCTTGGCTTGCCAAGATTAGACAGTTTAACCAATGACCCCTGTTGTCATCAATCTCAATATTGAGTGCACCAAGATAATACAGGCACTTCTCTGTGAAGACAGGCATTTATGAACTATTTGTGAAACCATTTTAGCTAAAGAAGACAGACAGCTCTATTTTGTGCCTAATATTGTCTGACAGCTGTGGACACACCCTGGGATGACTTTCTTGTCATCCTGACTAGAAGGTCAAGAGTCTACATTTGACAGAGAATTGCCTTTGGCACTCCAACAAAAAATGAAAACACAGCAGCATCCAGAAAAAAAAAAAAAACCAACAAATCCCTTTGTAAACCAGATGTGCCAGATTTAACATTTCCCAGAGCTTAATTCCTTTTAAATTTCGTAGCTCCTCTTTGAAGATTATCCATGGACCCAACACCAGGCTAAACCAGAAAGTTTAGCATTTGTTCTTATATTAACCATTATCAGCTTACTGTTTTAAACATCCCAGGGATGGTGGGCAATGTCTTTCTTCTCCCCTCCCTCCATTTTCGTGCTTTGCCTAGAGACCTCTATGCAATACCACCATGCATTTCCCTGCCATTCCCAGAATGCAGTTGAGATCCACTGTGGAAGAAGAGAGCAGGGGCTGATCTCAATCACTGCAGCAGTGCTGTGGGTCTGGGGAGAGATCTCAGTCCCACCAGGATAAGAAGGTTGAGTTCAGAAAGGAAAGTTCACCAAAAGCTCAAGAGCTCTATAGTGGGACCATAAGACATATCAGGTAAGCTCTCCTGGGTTTTTTCTTTGGCAATGCATATTTCAGCAACTAAATCTGAGTCCACTCCATTGGTAAATGTCAGACCCAGGAGAAAATACAGTTTCCTGCTAAGGTAAAAAAGATGATGCCTATAAATGAATTTTGTCTTTGTTTTGAAATGAGGTTCCCTGCTTGTATAAAATGGACACATTACTGCTTCCTATTTGTGCAGAAGAGAGTTACATGTTAGTAGCCAAGAATCAGATCATTTTTTTGCAAGGAAGAGATGGGAATGAGTAGTTTTTATCATGGGTTTTATGGGAAAAGCTTTGCCAGGGTATGCCTTAAATTTAGAAAAAAAACCTCCTTAGTTTTCCTTCTCTTTGCCATAGGAAATGCTGCAAGTTACAGACCCCAACAGCCACCTTTTGTACTAGCTGCTTCCACACACTGAAAGGGCACATTCAGAGATGCTGCAGCAACCAGCTGTGGTCAACCCATACTTGACTTTTTGACCCCTTTTGAGGCCAACCTACTGCTGCTTTCAAAGGCTGGATGGTTTCCAGGAGGATCACACCAACCCAGGCAATGGAAGGGAGGAAGGAGAGAGGAAATCTTAGGGTTTCCTTGCTTCCTTTCTAGCTTACACTAACTCATTGTACAAAACACTTGAGGCAGTGTACCTGAAGCCTCCTGTGGAGAGCAGAGCTGGAGGTAACCCTGCTCTGACTGGCTGGTGGCTGTGGCAGTCCTGCTTCAGCAGGTGCCACTGGATGGTGCTGCACAGAGGGGAGCAGGAACAGTTGGATTTGCTGCTAATCTGAGCCTCAGCAACTTTTCTTTTCAAACTTGATCTTTTTGACATGCAGAGCAATGTGCATGAAGTCTGTGGCCATCTGTGGGGCTCAGGCAGAGAGCATTGTGTCTTGCCCTTCATCCTCAGCTGTGGGTAGCCTTGGGAGAAACCTGAAAGCACAAAAGGGTACAGATGACAGCAGAACATCATCGGGACACCCGGCAGGAACTGAAAACCAAGGATGGAAGAAGTTCATTTGAAAATGTCCTGGAAGACCCACTGCTCCATCAGTGCTGGTTTAGCTGTAAGTCCTAGGAGTTTGGTTTCCATTCATTAACTTCCTCTTCATCACCAAAGTATAAGAAGGGGAGGAGGGAGGTGGCATCCAGGCTAGGGTAAAGAGGGGATGGGTGGATCAGCCCTCTTCTTGAGGCTTCTTCAGGCCCAAAGCAGGCAAAAGTACTTCACAGGGTCATCACTACTCCTGGTCTACAATTTCTCAGGATTCCTTGCCTAGTCCTCTTTCCATGGCCTGTTGGGTTTTTCTTTCATGCTGTTTAACCATTACAGACCACAGCATTCAGTTTTTCCCTGCATTAATCTTTCAATCAAACCAATCTTCTTTCCAGCCTTTGTGGATGGGGTAGAGGAAACTCCAAGAGATCCTGATCATGGTTTTCAGGAGATAGTCATTGGTTTTACAGCCTAAGAGAGCAGGTTACTTCCAGTAAAGTCATGCAGCAGAGTTCAAACAGCCTGCATTTGTAGATCTCCTCACATGGATAAAGTAATAAAACATCAAATTAATTTACCTAGAAATAGGACAGCAATCACAAGCCAAAGTTCACCACAATGATTTGCATTACAGTAACAAACGTAAAGCTTAATCATAGCTGTACATCTCTATTTCCCTTCAGAAAACACTATGCCCTCTGCTCATCATGGAGAGCTCATAACTGATCATGCATGTAACTAATGCTGTTTTTTCTCTAGCAATGAAATTCCAGGAATAACCAGGAATTAGAAAAAAATATTTCTGTTAAAATTAGCTGGTGTACACAGTAGTACATGGCTGAGGGGAAAAGAGCATTCCTCTTTCACTACCTAAAAACTCCTTCACTGAATTCATTAATCATTCTTATCAGCATCCCTTTGTTCCTGGGTTATAAGAATACTTGAACTAAAAGTTTCTCAAGTCCAAATCCACTCTAAGTGATGAGTATCTTTGAGGTCATAAATTAATGCAAGCAACTGTTGTTAGCCACATGAAAGCCTTCAGTGGAAGAGCAGTGACCCTAAGAGAGAGGGAGATTTTACTAAAGATAACTTTTGTCTGACCTCTGTGCAACCTCCAAGCCAGGAAAATATCTTATAAACATCTTATCTTATAAGGTGATTTTGCAGTAGGTAGAGAAGAATTAGCATTTTTCCTGTTAGAAAGAGGCTGATGCTTGAAAACTGGACTAAAATAAAGTTATTTTGCTTTATAACTTCCTAATGTTGGTGCACAGAGAAATCATTGTATGGAAAACCAAGTAGGGAGCATTCTGATATCTTTGAGTACATTTCTATTTTCCTTCCCTCTATAATTATCATATGTTTTGATATTTATCATTACAAGTGTTTGCACAGTCACGTGTAGACTATTTTGAGAAAACAATCCATTACTGAGCACATATGTCCCAGTACCAAGCTTCCAGGAGATGCTGAGGTGGGATATTTTGATGTCAGTTACAAAATAGAGGATGTATATATCTATAGATCTGTATGTGTACCTATGTGCTTATGTCAGGTTTACAGCTGGTGAGACTGGAGGGACGAAGTACTGGCTGCTGTAAAGCAGGTGCATGGTTTTGTTTCCTTTTGGGCTGCAGTAGGCACTTGGAATGCCCCTGGCTGAGGGTGCAAGACAGCCATTCCCACCTCTGCTGCTCATGAAAACAGCTGCCAAGAAGATTTCTATTATGGCATCGCAAGAAAAATCAGGCTAAATTTATCCCAAGCTGCAGGCTATTGGAATGTCTTCTGTGTGGGACAGGGAACTGAAATATAAGGGATTTTATCCTCATTTAGGTATTCATTGTTATTTACTGGAATTTGTTTATTTCACCAGCATACATAGGTATGAGCACATATACATGTATGCACATATGAAAGCTACATAATGAGAACCAACTGGATTCAACATATTTCAGCTAATTACTTACTAAAATAGTTTGGGAAATTAGTAGTTTAAATACTGCTAGCAAAAAAAAAAACAAAATCAAGGAAAAAAAATTACAAGTTCAAGATTTACCCTTACCTACTCTAAAGTATTAAAAACCCCACAGTAATTGCTAAAGAGTACAGAAAAGTTAAACTCTGTATGCAAAATTATTTTTGTGGGGAAAGGAAATATACTGTTGGATGAGGAAGAGTTAGACTTCTAGAAAGATTAACTAAAACTTCAGCCTTAAGGTCAGCTTTGAACATCCCAACGGAATCAGATACTTCTTAGCAACTTCTAAAAGAAGGCATAACATTTTGGCAAAAAAAGGCACCTACAAGTTTTAATTTACTTTCCGGGATAAATTTCTGAGTCTCAGATCTTCCCATCCCACTGGCAAATTGAGACAATGGTAACCAACATGCATAGTTAACATAGTTTTGCATTGCTACAACACATCCTACGAGAATGGCCATACAAACTTGATTGCCTTTGCATAGTAACGTGTTCCTCAGCAAATTATACAGAGATCTGCCATGGAAAATTTGACATAATTTTCTTGAAAATAACTCAAATAAAATGTTTACATTTTGTTCAGGTCAGGGAATTAACATTGCCTTGAATAAATCTTTGCGTATTTTAAACTTTTATTCAAATACATAAATTCCTGAGTTTACTTCTCCAACACTTGCCAACTCTTTGGCAGAAGAACACCAAGACATGTAGAGTTCTAGTTTCCTAAAATCTCATTCATTCCTATTATTATTTGCAGCACTTATTCCTTACCTACCCCAAATTAAAACTGAGCTTCACTAAGGCTGCTGTCCCCATACCTCATCCTGCTGCACTGCACAGTCACAGCCCCATGTGCATGTTCCCATGTAGGACAACGCCAAGCAGTATTCACTCCTAGGCTGAGGCTGAGGGAGCTATCTCACAGAAGGCTTTAATCACAGAAATACGCGGGCACAACCTCACCAGAAGTTCCAACACGATCTGCTGTAGAAACAAAGTAAGGGTTTTCCCAGGAGTCCTTTGCCCTGAACAAGCAGAAAGCTAAGGCATATGTGACATCCAAGGTGTTGAGTTCTGGGGCTCTGGAAAGGTAGAGACTTGTTAGTTCCTTGACTAAATGCAGAAATCAGAGTCCATTCTAGAGAAAATTTGCATAACTTCTTGAGAAAAAAATATGTCAAGAAATACAATAACATATGGACATCAAACTGAAGGCCCCAGTGCCCTCTGGAAGCCAGCAGCTATTGGCATGGGCAAGCAAGCAAGCAGGAAGGACATTGCCTGAGTGTGAAGGGGACCTTCAAACAATTTTATTGAGAAGCAGTGAGCTCACTCCTGTTGAGCCCTCTCTGGCAGCAAGGGGAAAGGCAGGGAGTCACATCCTGCATGAATGACATTCTTGCCAGTAGAGAAGATTGCTGACATCCAAAAGTACAGAACAGCTGGGATAAGTTTTGACAGCTTGCAATAAGTCTAGATGAGTCTCAATCTGAATGAGTCTTATCTGAAGTCAGCTCTGTGGATTTTTGCAAGCAGAGATATGTAGCCCAGATACATACTAGCCCTTAAATGTAGCAGAATTAAACAGGTTCTAGGTGGCATTTAACACTTCTACTAAGTTTCTTCATCTCTAGGGTTTACTCCAGCAGAAACCTCAAAGCAGATGAAACCACTTTTCCCCTTATCTAGTTCTATCAGACTACAGTACCCAGAACAATTCCTGCAGAGAGCTGTAAAGAAACTACTCTCTGAAATTATTTTACACATTATATAAACTTATTTTCTGAACTTTCTTTAAGCACAATGATTAATTGGGATATACATTATTTTTTATTGACGACACAACTCACTTTAAAGCTACTCAACAACCATATTCCTGGTGAGGTAAGAAATGTTATAATCATGAACTATTTTACAACCCAGTGTGGTGGGACAATGGGACAAAGCCACTTGGTGAGCAGGAGCTGCCTCAGTAGCCCATTAAGCCAAGTGTCTGTCAGGGCACATCTGATACACTGAAAGCTGAGAGATGCAAAGCACCCTGCATGGGCATCCTGAATCTGAGAGAGCTAAAGACAGTCACAAGTCCTGCACAGCTGCCTATCCTCCACTTCAGTTAACCAGGTAGCATGCCTAATCCTTGGAATACAGCAGAGACTGCTCCTCTTAGCCCTAAAAGTCACTTGCCAAAACCATCCCTGGAGGAGGATTGGGAAGGAACTTCAATGTAAGATACCCATGTTGCTCTCCTTTAGCTTAACTTCTTCCCTGAAAAGACACAAAGGAGCAGGTGCTTGTTGTTGGAAAATGAAGCAGCAGAGGAGGTTTAAGGAAGGAGGTGCCTTTGAGACTTTTTCTTCTTTTTCCTACTTTAGACACAGTAACCTCAAACCTGAAGGAGTGTCCTAGCAGAAGTATTCTTACCCCCAAGGGGCTTCCAATCTCCCAGGTGAAGACAGAGAAAGCAAGAAAATAAACAACTTGTTCATTAGGATATCAAAAAAGGAAGCTGGTAGAACCTCAAACTCCTCTATAAATCAACAATCTGAGAATACTTCATGTAAGACCCTAAAAATGAATCTAAAATTAAGATCTTCCCTTGAAACCTTCACTTTTCCTTAACTTCCTATAACTAGAGTTTAGTGGTTGGAAGCAATGAAGAAGGAACAGAATACTTTCTGCACTCCAGACTTTGCTGTAGGCCAGATCAGAGAGGATGGGAAATGTTCTTCCCTTCCCGAGCACTGAGATGGGAGAAGTTCTCCCCCTCTCATGGACCAAGTAGCACAAAAGGGGAGGAAACTACAGTGCTAGGGCTGGGTCTCCAGCTCAGTAGCAGTTTGAACATGTTCATCTCAATCTTTTTTCCCTGAAAGCTATTTTTAAACTTGTCTATATATAGCTTCTCTTTTCTGTTATCATTAATTAGTTCCAATTAAAATAGACTACATTTATGTAGTATACATTGAAGTGTTGATGGTGCTTATCAAAATATAGTAAATAATAAAAAAATTGCACTTACACTGATATATATGTGAATATATCTCCTTAAGACTTCCAAAGGGATTTGGGTAGTGAATCACAAACATTCCCCTCAGCATTAGAATCATATGAGTCAGAAAGATAGTCATCATTAATCACTTCTTGAGCATTTTTAACAAGGTGGCTCCTGCTTGCTGCGTGTTTTCATTCACATCAGTCATTTACATAGCATAAAAGGTGTGCCTAGCACTTTAGAGACAATTAACACAAAAATATTTGCCTTGTAGTGTTTACAGCTATAGTAAGATCCCAAAAAACAAGAAAGGATTCCCTCTGTGAATGAGAGAACAGGAATTGTGACTATGGCAAAGTAGCAAGCTTTTGCCATAGTGTGGGATATATGCCTGCATTTCTGTTTTTTCATTATTATTCTTACTACTCACAATTTTAAGAAGGAATGTATTTACACAATTCCCTTAAGACTTCAACATCATTGTAACCATGAAAGTATTTTATGTCATCCCCTTTCTCAAAGGGAGAAAAACCACTTAGACTGTTTTGGGAGTGGGGGAAGGCACCCAATTCTCCACCAAACACTTACACTACTTGCATCAACATGTCTTTTAAGAAGCAGTAACAGAGGTGCCAGCATTGCTGCAACCTGTGTGATTACTTAAGAGAAAAAAATATCTGGAAAAGAAATACATTTTCCATTCTAAAAACAAAAAACAAAAGAGAGAAAGATAAGATACCTATTCCATGACTGCCACTTAGTTCAGTACATTTAAGCAAAGAACAAGGAAGGTTTAATTTGTTCTTCCCAGCACAGTTTGTCAGTCATCTTCTTATCCCCATTTACACATTGGAAAAACCCTCATAGTACAACTACCTCTGCACTCCATGGAAAAACAGTATATCCTCAAACATGTTTTTTCAGGACTTCACTCATGCTTTCCTTCAAGTATCACAGCTGTTATTTTGGACCTCAATGCCACGGATGGATATATCAGTCCACAAGTGAGATCAGAGTCACAAAAAAACTGTGAAAGCAATGCAGTTAGGGACAGTTTCAGAAGTACTCTGTCACAAGCAGTTTATTAGAACTTCACTTTGACAATAAATAAGGTATTTCCCAAGCAATCAAAATGTAATTATTTAGAAAGTTAAACAATGTAAATTTTCACAATGCAATTTTTTATATATACATATTTTACTGTACTTTACACACCACTTCATCCAGAGCTGTACAATGGTAGGATATTTATTTTTTAAATTCACACAGCAGGAGAATATCAAGACATGTCTTTAATCTGGAAACTGTGTAAAAGTAGCCCCAAACCACACCAGCTCCAGGTTGGATAGTCCAACTGGTATGACTGAATCTCTGTTCTTTAGACTAGCTGCTGAATTCAAAATTGGATGTATGGCTTACCCAGGAGAAATAGTGCCTTTTGAGAGTTATGGTTTTAAAGGACAAGTAAGCTGCTCAATTGCAATAGCACAATGTAATTTACAGTGCTACTGCACGACCTGCTCTGTCTTCAACACAAGTGGCACAGGACAAACTTCTGTAAAAAATGATAATTTTCAATGTTGTAAATCTCTAACAGTAAATACAAACTTCGCACTTTGCACTGTTAACTGTGAAAACATCTTTCAGGTTTGGTCAAATGAATTAGCATTTCTTAAATATTCAAGACACTTAATATGCCTCAATAATACTTTAAGAGTTTGACATTCAAAATTAACTTCAAAAGAATGCTCCCGTTAAATAAAGCACCAAGATTTCCCCACGTGTTTATTCCTTAAAGAAAGTCTATGAAACACTAGCTTTTTTTTAAACATTAGTTCTGCTAAGAGTTGTAATTCCAAAATAAAATTTAATTCTTATGGTTTGATCAAAGCCTTGTTTCCAAAGTGAGCTTTACATATTCTGTGCAACATCCATTTCTTGAAGTGCAGAGGTACAGGTGTCAAAGTTATGCAGCTGCAACTGAGTTGTCATCTGCTTGACGACCCTGAGGCTTTAAGAAAATAAAGACGGAGAATTTTGAAAACAAAACAAGCCACCCAAACAAACTCCCCTCAAAAATCCAAACCCAACCAAAAAACCCACACCCAGACAAAAAAGGTAGACTACTAGGAAACTAACTCTGCAATACACTGTGTTGCCAACGAGCTCTGGTACCCAAGTGTAGCATTAAGCTTATCCTACTTCTGAAGGTTTCCAGTAGGGGCACAAACACACAGGACATCCAGCTGAAATCTCAGTTTGGCTCCTAGAGGCCTCAGCTCCTCAACTGCCCTGGTAAATGCCTTCTCCACACACATCTGCACAGCTTAGACAAGGCCTGGCTGATCAGAGCTCTGAGCATTACTGCAGTATAGAGAGCTGATTATTATCAATGTGTAACCGAGGAATTAGACTGACAGCTTCTTGGAGAAATTTTAAGCAACATCACTAGAGATAGAAGAGAGCAAGGAAGAAGTTCTAAAGAAGAAAAGGCATCTTTACAATAAGGTTCTCTGATGTTCTGACAACTCCAAAGCAAAAGCAAAGCATTCTGAAGCTTGAGAGTCCACAGAAGTTTTATGAACACCACACTTTTGAGAAAAAATGCCTCTTCTATTTACTTAGGAGGACACCCTGAAGTCCTGAAGAGCCAGTGACTGTCAGCACACTTGAAAAGTAAGTTCTGCCTATCTCTTTTGGATAAAACAAAATTGAAATAACGCCAGGCCAGTTTCCTAGAAACATGATTACAGATTTCTGAATAAGTCCATCTCAAATCATATAAGCAAGTCTTTGGGCTCCTTGCTTGTTAAGAGTCTGAATAAAAAGTGAACAAAATATTCTGGAGACAGCAGTAGTGGAATGAGAAAGCACTGTTTTGGGCAAATGGATTTAAATGATTCTTAAAAAGTAAAAAGATCTGGTTTTCATGGCATGACTGAACTGTCTTCAGAGTTATACCACCGATGAAAAAAAATCTAGACTGATTCACTGACAGAATGTGTTTTTAGAAGTTATTTAGGGAGGTGTGGGATGCTACAGAGTCTCTGAACTTAGTCATATGGGTTGCTCCAACACTTTTTTCAGAAGTGCTATGAATCATAGTATTAAAAGTATTTGATTACTATGCTCAAAATAGAGGCAATTTTAAAACTCCTTTTAGAGTCAGACATGGAACAGAAAAACAGGGACATGACAAGCACATTCAGCTCATTCACCTAGTGATAACGAAATACATACTGCACTGAAACACACTTCCTAAAGATTTTGGCTGTCAACACCAATGCACAACACAAGATTTTCCAAAGCAACTAACCCTGTTACAAGTTGGACATCTCAATCTCCTTAGAGACACGCAGCTTTGAACACAGCTGGGGTAGCTGTCCCCAGAATGTGAGCAGCCCCAAGGGGAGCCTTGAAACACAAGTGACTCCTCACAGCCTTACCTTCACAAAAATGTGTGTCGGTATGAAACGTCTGAGCAACTGGTTGGTGAAGTTTGGGAATCGCATCAGGTTAACGTGAAGAGAAGGCAGCTGCTGATAGCCAGCCATCAGAGGATAGAAGTTATACAGCATTTCCTGCTGCGAGCCAGGAAGGATTCGTAGCCGGATCTTAGAAAAAGAAGAAAAGAAAGCCACAACCATAGGTAAGTTCTGTGTCCAAAAGCTCTGCCTACTTTCTATTTATGCAATAGTTACTTTCTGAAGCTGGAAAGAATGCAACTAATTTCCAATTCTAGTTAAACTATTGCTTCTATACCAAAACACCATGTTACACATCAACGACACGACACATAGCTCCTAGACAGGCTTCCACCTAGCCCTTTTTAAAATGGAGTCTGCATTCATATATTCTTCCAGACAGAATTTACCATACTTTAAACATCTAAAAGACAATGAGTTTATCCTCTCTGTACATCAGTGTAAGTCTAATAAACACATTCTTCACTACCAGATAACCAGCAGGATCAGTGGATGTGACAATTCTGTACCTGTTTCAGGCCAGAGAACATGAAGGCATCACTGGGTTCCACAGACACCTCCACATCCTGGACTAAATTGGTCTTATTTTGCAGGTGATACCTCACAGGTAAGGACTCTCGGACTCGACCAAATGATGGCAGATCTTTGGAAAGAAAGTAAGTAATCTCAAATACAAAATACATCTTCAAGTTCCACTCAAAAAAAAAAAAAAAAAAGTCTATTGCAAAAAGCAGTGAAACATTAAGAAAACAAGATACAAGAACTAGGCATCTAAAGACCTTCTGACAAGATTTTTTAGAAGCAGATTAAACTACAGTTATTACAGTCATTACAGTTTTTCAGTATCATGTTTCAACATCTAGTTACAAACCTCCCAGCTGCTAACACTGCCCAAGAATACTAACTAGGAAGTCACTTCCATTGCTGCTGACTATTTTCAGCTTACCAAAATCTAATCAGCTACTGTCAGGAAGCTCCTTCAAGGTGTAACAGGATAGGAGGATAGTGGAAGAATCTCAGTACAAATGAAACCAAGCAGAGGAAAGCATTGAAATTATGTGTGTTTGGTGGGCATTTCAACCCCCCTCTGCTCTTGTGCAGGTGAAGTGCTACAAGAGAAACATTTCACCTGCCAACAAGCATCTCCAGCTCTCCAGTCTGTTTCTTCCTGGGATGCACACAGAATGTGAGTGGATGGAACAACTGTTGCCATAGGCATCTAGAGAAACCTACTGGGAAGGCAGCATCAGCAGATCTAACTCCAGTCTCTGTGCTGCCACATAACACATGTTGAGAATTATGTCAGCTCCATTGACAGCTTTTAGGAGAACACATTTGTCTAACTACCTACCTCCTCTTCCCTTCAAGGATGGAAAGAAGAGCAAGCCTTGAGGCAGTTTCTTTCTCTAGCTCCGTAATATTCAGCACCACTTTTCTGTATTTTGCTACAGTAAATTGAAGCTTTTGGTGCTGTAAAAATTTTGGCAGTCTTTGAAATTCTAATTAGGACATGTACCTTGCCAAAGTAATATTACCTGCATTAACATGGAGGGGAATGCTCTCTACAATCACATGTGGCAGAGTGATGACTGTGTTAACAACAGGTACACTTTCCACAGGTGAACTTCTGCAGGAAAAAGTCAAATGCAGACCATGTTGAATATTATACTACATAAAGTATCAAGTAAGTATACAAACTAAGTAGTAATTAGTTAGTAAAGTCCAAATTCTAAACAGTGCTTCTTACAGGAACATACAGAACATTTTTGTTCATTTTTTGCACTCCTCCCCACTCCCAAAAAAACCCAAACCAAACATCTCACTATCATTCCTAAAA
Source organism: Pyrgilauda ruficollis (assembly GCF_017590135.1). Lineage (NCBI taxonomy): Eukaryota > Metazoa > Chordata > Aves > Passeriformes > Passeridae > Pyrgilauda > Pyrgilauda ruficollis. The sequence goes on along the minus strand of NW_024526599.1, from coordinate 15,182,047 downwards.
CAAATCAGCTTACTTCCTCTCCTCATCAAGGCCAAGAGATGCTTACCTCTTCCAGGAAATTATATAACATCCAGTTGCCACTCCACTAGCATTAGTAACTGGAGGACATCGAAGGCAAAAGCACTCACTGGCACTCTCACCTGTCTGTAAAACAACTATCAGCAAGATTTTGTTTAAAATCAAAGCATAATAACAGCCTAAGCCACCAAGCCTAGAAATGCAATATGACACAAAAACAAACATTCAGCTAGAAAGGCCTTTGAAGTGCTTTGCAAAGTATACCTACATAATGTATAAATCCAATAGATTGGGAAGTATTCTAATACATGAAAGGGTAACATATACAATTATGTCACTTACTTCATGAACAGCATTATAATATCTTTAATGTACACACAGAATGAATCATTGCAAATTTAGAGTTCATAACCACACACAAAAAGCAAAATAATGCCAATTCAAATTCTACACTTCTACAGCAGATTCCAAGACATCAGCATAAGATGCCTCTGATGCTTGAAAATTAAAATGAACATAGACACATCCCCTCTCTCTCTGAAATGGATGAGGGCAGGGGAAGAGAAGGAATGCAAGAAAAACCTACTGGCCTTTCAGTGAAACCGAGTTCTCACTTTTTCTTTTCTTTTTTCTCCACTCAAATAAACTAAAAAAAAGAGTGCCTTTACATGTAGAGAGTGATTTTTTAAAAGTATTAAGAAAATAGGTTTTGGTCTTTCAAAATTTATCATTAATATTTTAAAAAAACCCCATCAACCAAAAGATGGACAGCTGAACATCTGATACCTACAGGGTTCACATGTCCTGGCACTTAGCTCTTTCTGAGCATCAGCCAGAAGCCATGAAGCACAAGGTGCCAGAGCTGAAGATGAAATATCCTAGTTTGAAGACTAAAGGATATGGGAAAAAATTGCTTTTTGCCAGGCAATCCTTGAATCAACAGATGAAGTAGAGCCTTGCAAGTCCTTGATTACGTGAGTGGACAGCTGTCCCACAGTCAGGCAGCCACTCCGAATACCTCACTGCATCCACAGTTCTGACAGAACACATGATTCACATCCCTGAAGCCACAAACGCAAAGACAGTGTTTTGTCTGAAGATTTTGGATCAGCTCTACTTTTAAGTACTCCACTTATTTAACTTCAAAGCTAACACACTGCAGTTTTAATGGCTGAGATCTTCAAGATAACTTTTTAAAATGCTAATAATAAGTTACTAAACTGTGGTAATACTGGAAAAAAAAAGATGGTTAATACCGGTTGTTCTTTTTAACCTACCCTTTCTAGCTTCACATTTTTCAGTTTTGTGACTGCAATCATGGACATGGATCACTGGCCTTTAGATACTGCCTCTATCACATGGTAAAGTGCATTCCAGAAATTATATATGGCCCAGAAACATTGGAAATATTGAGTATCTTTTGATATGGATATCTAAAAAGTTGCATTTCAGAAGTATTTCAGGTGCTTTCCCTCATGTCTATTGTATTTAGAATTTTATTTACCATCCATCATCCAAGTCTATTTAGTTGACCTAGTGAAGCAGAACTACATTCCAAAGCATGCTGCTGTCCAAGTTGTATTCTGGCAAGCAACTAGAGTACTAAGCAGCTTTCTTCCACTTACAAATCAATCAACAAACATTATTTAAAGTGTCCCCCTTATTACTCCCAATTTATGCAAAAAGTATCCTCCTGATAGAGAACACACTCTAAGAGAACTTACCATTCTCCACATAAGATTCCAGTTGATCTACTGGGGTCATGGAAGCTGACAGCTGTAACTTGCTTGTTACAATAGTGAGAGGCCAAGGAGAGGCACTCAGGATGTCCGTCATCAGTAAAAATGGTATATCTGCAAATACTCTGTCCAAGTGTTCCAGCTGTCAAGACACACACAAGCTCTGACTATTTCTAACTAAACAGTGTGTGACTCCAAAGTGCTGTTATTCTAAAACATGAACAATTTTTCAAACACATACCTTTGTGGAGACAAATTTGACGGCAACATCAAAAGGAAATACTGTGTCTATGGTTACAGTTTCATCCTTTAGAGGCAACAAAAGGGATGGGAAGAATAGAGGAAAAAAAGTTATATTCAGCTTAATATAACCTGATATTAAGTTATATTGATAACTTAATAAGTTATTGATTAAGTTATTGATGTCAAAGATTATTAATATAAAGTTACTTTTAATTGTTATTTTAATCAAGTCCTCCCCAGGGAAGAACATATCTTTAAAGATATTTATGAACAAATATAGAAAACTTGTCTTCTGCTAATAGTTATAGAACTGCTCATGCTAAAAAGGGCTACCATACTGCTGACTTGACATTTATTCTATCTCCTGGAAAGGGTTCTAAGATACTCAAAATTATAGCTTTTAGAATATTTCTTGTATTTGACAAATTTATCCAGATAAAATGCAAATAGTGTGTCAAACCTACCCGGTGACACCTGCAGAGGATTTCTTTCCCCTCAACAACAGTGTTGATTAAGTAAGAAATGTAAAACAGAAACATTCTTGCACCAACTGTTCCACAACGGATGTATATTGGTTTTTCCAGCTGCAAAATAAAGGAGACTGTGTGAGCTATATCTAAACTACATTAATTAGGTCTAGAGCTGTCCAAAAGTTGTTAATCATCTGACTTGGTCCAACAGGGCAACCAGAATGGGAAATATTGTGACCATAATGTATCTCCTAGAATGCACAATCTGGATCATGCAGCTAATGATTTTAACCAGAGCAGCACAACTCCAGCTGCTTCACTGGATTTGTTCCAGATGCTCCTCTGTTACTTAACAATATAAAAAAAGAACCATAACTGTGTAATACAGGACATAAGCAGCTTCTAACTTACTAGTCACGACTTCAGTTTAGTGCATCTTTGATCCTCTACCATCTTGAATCACACTTGCTGACTATTATCTACTGTCCATTAAGCAGTGCATTTCATTAGCAGTTGAAGTTAGCCTCTTTATTTCATATCTCCCAGCTGTACCATCAAAGCCAGAACATACCTTATTCTCCAATTTAGTCCAAAAGATGGTCTGATTAAAGGAATACTAAACTACATGTAAACAGTAGGCAAAATATTCTGTAAGCATTTAATTTATTGGTTCAGATACCAGAAAGTAAACTGAAGTCTGTCTAAGGGAGTCTTTATCAGTTGGTCCCTATTTTCTCGAGTGTGATATAGAAGTAAGGTTTTAAGCCTTGACCTTTTCCCCTGGTTGCAAGTCTCCTACAGGGATATCAGGAAGCAGTGCAGGAAAAGAGTCATCACATGCATCTGTTCCATGAAGAGTCACCTGAGTTTTCTGAGTCAGGTTAGCATCTTGTCCTAGGATTAAAAACAGTGTTCATATCCACACAGGCTTACATCACTAAAACATGAAAACAATAACTAAAACAAAAAAAAAATCGTCTAAAAGCAATGCATGAGGAATTAACACAGTTCATTTTGTCAAGAGAATCTTTCAAAAGTACCACCAGAATATAGATTTGACAACACCTCAAAATTTTCCTAGTTGAAGCATTTTTACCCTTGCAAGTTTATTGTTTCATCTCTCTTGGCCAGGAAAAAAAATCCCAAAAATCAGAAATCATATCTAGATATTCCCTACCATCTATGTAATACAACAGGATTACGTGATCCAAGTTTTTCTTGATAGTCTATAATGAAGTAGAAAGGAAGTTTCACTGTTCTGTGATTCTTTTGTTTTCAAGAACATGGTTTAATGATTTCACGTATTTTAAAAACTTTTCTTTCAAGTCAGTGTTGAAAGTACATAAAAAGAAATGTACAGATGTTAAATGACACCATTCTTCAGTGAGAGCTTAACTAGAATAATGGCATTGCTGCAATTACACGGGATAATTTTCAAAGCAAAACAAGCCACATCTTGCCAAAGAGTTAGTACTGTGGAAAATACATCACATTCCCTATAAGTGAAATGTCAGATTTCAATTGTTCTTTTAATGCAATCAGCAAACCCACACTGACCTTGCATATCCCATGTTAAAGAGATTAGATCAAGCAAGGAAAAAAAAAAAAAACTAAGAAAAAAGCAGACCATCTATTAAACAGTGCTTCAGGAGCCAAGCCCAAACATCCAATTAAATAAGTTTCAAGAATACTCCAGTGACTTTAATGAACCATACAACTCTATAGAAAACAAGGTTCTAGTTCAGAATACACAGAACATATGGCATCCTATATGCTAGTGACTTAAAAAATACTTTTGTCTTTCAGGATAATTGCTACAAAGATGACTACTGAGTATAATATTTGGGCTTCACACATGAAAACTGTCAGCAATATCTACACAGAGATAGCTAGGACTCAGACATACAATATTTGCATTTTTTTCCATTGCTTTCTAAGAAATACTGCTTCAGTGCTCCACTGTTCTCCAAATTTCAAGCAGTTTAAAAACCAAACCATGTTGTCCAGGGCAGGGAAAACAAAAAAAAGCAGGGTGGGTATGAGAGAAAACCCACAAAGTCTATACTTAGAAAACATTTATCTAGCACTGCCTAGTGCTTTCAGCTCAGCAAGAAAAAGATCTGTCTGGGGAAAAGAAAACTTTAGTTACAAGCAAACAGAATAAAAAGTCAGAAAAGAATATAAAAGCTTTCATGTTTTCTTTCAAACCTGTAAAGATTTATATTCTGAAAATACCCATGTAAGCACCACAGACAAGCAGTGGTTAATCATAACTGAATGAGTCTGTTAGCTGTTGTTCTTACCACCGGTATTTCATCATTCCCAACTTTCACTTTGGTTTGGCTTTTAATTACTGCGAGAAAACAGTTTACAGTATTTCTCTGCATTACATCTACAAAAAGGAGTCAATTATGAGACTACTGGATTTAAAGAAAGTAACCCCAAATACCTGGCTTTAAACCTGCTGTTAGCTTGACATCTTTGGCCACTGTCTCCTCATGTGACTGGACTGTCACAATCAAACAATACATTTCATTAGTCAGGGCAGGAGGTTCATGACGGAGCTGAACGGAAATATTCGGCACTCTAGAAATAATCCTTTAAGAGAAAAGACTCTGTTATTGTATCTTTCTTAAATAACTTGCTTTTAAGCCTAGTTTAAAGGAAGCTAAAACACCCTATTGTATAAGAAAGTTCCCATAACTGATGGCCTATTAAACTAAGAGATGTGAGACTCCCAAAAAACAACATGATGGGAACAACTCAATAAAAAAAGACCAGTGTGGAACCCCAGTTACTCACATCGTGCTTGCCTGAATTGTCAAAGTGTCCCAGTGCACCTCATTGTCTGGAAGCTTAGGTCTGCGCTTGAAGGACCGTGCTGCCTGCAATGCTTCTTGAGATGAGGAAGCATCTCCCCCTCCTCCTCGCCAGTTCAGAATCACACAGCGGCCAGATTCACTTCCCAGGATCAAATCCACAGAAGTGATCTGACAGACACAAGTTTAAACACTATTGGTGAGTCTTCTGATCACCTGCTATAGGAATGTAGCTTTCCAGCATAGACAGACATAATAAATACATGTACCATCAAAAAGCTTCTGACAGCTTGGAGACTGAGGACCTCACCAACCCAGGATTTCATTTAATGAAACAGCAGTGGAAAAAGTATCCATGTTCAGGTGCAAGCAGTGTGATAAGTTGCAATTTCCTACCCTCCCATAGTACTATACCATCACTTTTTAAGTATTGCACATATTTTAAAAATATATATAAAACTTTCTTGAAACAATTCTTCAATTTTCATGGTTTTCTTCATGTTTTGTCATTGTTAATAATTTCACTCACTTTTGTCTGAATTCTTGAAACAGAGTATCATTCATTTACTGCAGTGACTTTTTAACTGGTGCTAGATTAGGGGCACATTGTAGATTGAGTTCGTTGTATGTAACAGTAAGAAGGGTACAAAACAAATGGACAAACCTCAATCTTCTTTCCTACATCTTCAGTTTTTGCAACAAATTTGAAAGAGAACTTTCTTGTTTTGCCAGGCACTAAGCACATTGTTCCTTGTGGTGACTGTTCTAGAATATCACTTTTCTGATAGGCTTCTTCTACAACACAGTATTGGTTGTAATCCTACAATGGAGAAGTGGGGAAAAAAAGTTGATACATTCAGACAGAAGACATCTTTAGAGAGTAATGGCAGTGTAGCAAATATTAAGGCTCTGTGTCACTGGATCAAACTGTATGGGTTTTTCTGACTTTTCACAATATCAAAGTTAAACTAGCAAGTAATCACACTGCAATTATTTGACACAAAATATCCATTATATTAATATAATATCATGAATCAGAAGAAATAAGACATTAAAATGATCCTTCTGAAACTTTAGCAAGCTTTATAGATGAGAGATGAACTAATCAAACAGAGTCTTAATCCAGTATCAATATATTTGTCAAAAGCAATAGATAATGCATTAAAAACCCAAACATCTTTCAGCTAAAGTATTAACATATTTTTTGGCAAAAACTTTTAATTTTTTTTAATGTTTAAAACAAATAAAATATTATTCCATTCTTTTTATCAGTTTCTGTCAGTAGGTCAGAGATAGCTAGAACACAGGTACCTGATTGTTGAAACTGATGCAGAGCTTAGAAAACCTGATAGGATGAGGACAATCAGCTCTCAAGTACACATCAAACTGCACAGGAACATCAACATGAAAACTAGGAGCAAGAAATTTTGCTTTGCACTGTACTGGAATTAAAAAAGAAAAGAAAAAGCAAAAAGAAACAAGAAGTAGGTGTTAAACATAAACTATAACATTACATTCCAGAAGCACACTCCTGAAATCATTGTGGCAAGAATTGTTCTGTGTACACTCTTACAACTCTGTTTTGCAAGTGGACAAATTTGGCAACTAACACTGTTCCAGGAACACCTTTCAGCACTTGGCCAAAACCTTTGCACAGGAGAGGAGATGCAGATGTCCAGCAGAAAATAGTCCTGAACACTTGGATGTCATGCATGCCCCCTTTTCAATGGCAAGTATTACTTTTCACACATTCTGCCCTCTTTCCTCAGAATCCTACTTCACAGCACACTTGAATATCAGAAGTCTTTCAAAAAACAGGGAATTCTTTAGTAATCCATATCGGGGATAAGAGATCACAAATTTCTCTCATTTTTTCTTCTCTTGTTGATTTAGACAAGGAACAGAGCAAGGCTGGAACACTGTTGTTAGTTTTAATACAGCCTTCATATTTTCATACTAATTAGTTTATTCAAGGTACAACTGCATTGAAATTTATGATCTGGTGTAAATTTGCTTTCTTACTTACCAAATGGTATAAAATCTTGGACTTCTATCGTAAAAATATTACTGCCTGCCAAAGAAACACGGTCAGCCCACAATTTCTGTGATGCTTTCACAGCAGCAGTGTCACAATCAGGTTCAGGATCAGGGCTTTCATTCTGTATGCAGGCAAAGGATTACAAAGAACAATAAAAGAAGGTTAGCAGACACTGACCATTCCTAGGATTATTTGAAAGGGTAACAGGAGTTCTGCCACTTACCATCAGAACTTTTATGAGATTTTTTTCTATTCGAGATTTCTGATCTTCTTTAAGAGTAGATGCTAATAAAGAGAATAAAACAAAGATTACAAGACAGAAGCAAGGGTCTCTATGTTTTTTTGAACTTAACAGTAAAATCTTCCCCTCAGATTGCATCTTTCAAATAACACATTCCAGAGGACAAAAAATTCTAACATCCATCTACCATAACAAAGGACATTCTCATTTTAAATGTTTCCTCTTACTTTACTGGAACCAAGTAAAATAGTTTTTGATTAAATAAGCATTTTGTAATTTATTGGAGCAAAGCCTCAGAAGAATAATGCTTATACCATCTTGTTGTTTATGTTTAAAAACAGAAGAAAGCACAGACAAGTCTGGAACACACAAAGAGGCCAGCTCAGATAATACTGGTAAAAACAACTTCCAAAAAACTTCTTCCTGTCACCTTCCTTTCACAGAAGGTGACAGGAAGAAACAAGGACTACTGAATATAAGCATTCTTTTCTTGAAGAAAGGTGGTTTTGCATCATTTTCTATTCTTCGATACAAAGCAGAGTAGCCTGGCTAGCTCTAAGAAGATGCAAACCCATTACCACTGGCACTAATAGTAGTATTAGCAATATAGGGCCCCAAAGGATTATTTCTGCAATATCAAGGAGCAGGCAATACACAGACCAGAGTGCTTGCATTTTTACTGTGGAGCCACCCTATGCCACATTTTTCCCCTAAAACATCCCACATACATATTTCATCAGTAGAGTTCTATAAAGAGTCTTGGAGAAGCATATTTGGGATATTAAAGACCAGGAAAACTGTGTTAGCTTTCAAAAATCCATGTTACTAGGAAAAACGTTTCTCTTTTAGCTCTGCTACTGTTCTTTGCCATCCCAAAGCTCAGAAGTTCCTGTTACATTATTTGAACAGTCTCAAATGAAGCTCTGCATCTCAGATATCCTGACACAGTCTATTTGAACACAATGAATTTTATAATAGAAGAAAGACAACTCAACTCCCAGTGTAGCACAGAAAGTAGTGAAAATCCAGCACAAGTACATGGTTATTTTGTAGTCAAATAATCTGAAGTACTGTAAGCACTGTGTCTGACAATGATTTGTCATATTTCAAAATATTCAGAGAAGAATACCTCTGCCCAGTAGCTCTAAAGAGTATGTGATGTAATCTTTCAGCTGGGCCATCAGATATGAACATTTGAGTGCTGTTGTCAGTATGGAAGTGAGGAGGGTCCACCATCCTTCACTGCGATAATCACACATAACATAATCCAACAGTCTGCAACACAACAAAGTTGAGAGGAAACAAATCACGGTCACAAATATTTTCACAAGAGAACAACAAGAAAACTCATCTGTCTTCACATAAAGAACCAGCAAAACAGCAACTGGACAGAAGTGTCTTAGTCCAATACTGCATTAAATATATGCCTTACTATTGAATATGCAGTAAGTATTTAGAAAAACAAACCAAACCCCCACAACAAAGTCCCCTTCCAAACTGAAGAAATTTAATATTCCTTAAGCCAAGATGTTTCTTTTATTTCCTATTTCCTAACCCCCTTCAAGGGTTTCAAAGGTCCACAACATATGCATCAATCTTTTTCAGGCAAAACCATACACCTTAATATGTTCCTAATACTGACCACTGTTTGCTGTTACTCGCAAATCAGAGAAGTAATTTTTTAAACTCTTCTCAACTATTTAAGACAAGAATTTCTGCCTACTTCAGAAAAATCTACCTAACATAAACAAAAAATGCTTGCTCATAGAACAATCAGACTTGACACAAATTGATCTGCTTATCCTAGCCTATCTTCTCTTCCATGTAAAGTCCAGTCACCTACTAACAAGCAAATACATCTCTCCTGCTTCAAACAAGAGACAGACAGAACTCAATCAGTGAGTGTGAGTTAGACAGTTTGCCCAATATGGCAAATTCCAACAACAGCTCAGAGCAGTAAGTTTTTTATGCTCTAATAACTGACTCATCTGTTTTAGTTTCTTTAATATAAAGGGGGTTCATAGACTCAATAGGCTGTGCTTCAATCACAGCCAGATACAAGGAGCATCTCATACAAGCTTCCAACATTATTCCATAGCAATAAGACATGGGGTCCTAGTGAGAAGGCAGCACGTAAAAGAAGCAATCATGAATGATACTCACTTCAAAGCTTTGGCATAATCTTTAGCATAGTAATATTCTTCTCCCATTTGAACCACTGAAAAAAAAATCCAGATCACTATTGAAAACCTTTGCAAAAGTAAATTTAAAAAAAATTCATCTGATTATCTGTACTCACTCAAATGACTTTTCATCCTTGGACATTTGTATTTCTTGAACTGTGCGACAGCATTACTCAACAAAGTGATTATTAGCTCCTAGTGGACAAAACCATTACCAATATCATTATACATGCAAACATAGGGTCATGTTAAAACAACAGATTTAAATTTTTTTTTAAATAAAACTTACTGAGTGAAGAACATTTTTCTCTTTTAGCTGTAGGGATAAAATCCCCATCTTCTCCTTTTCAGGATCAGAAAGATCAAAGCCTGCATAAGACAATGAAAAAATCCATGAAACTGGAATTCTGTCCAGGCCAAAGGGAACAATTTATACCATGAGCAATATGCAGTGCAAGCTTCAACTCAAACACGCTCACATATTCTATTACCTCACAGGCAGCTGTATGCCCCTAGAAGGGAAATTCTAGACTACAACTATCTTTCCCCATGCTTTTAAGAATCTACCCAAAATCAGCAAATTACTGTAAAGCCACCTAGTCCTTATACTGCATATTTTAACATTTAAAGTGTGTATGTAAATCAGTCCTTTTCTAATCTGATCTCACTAGAACAGGACTGCCAACAGTGAAAAACAGCCTTCCAACCAGAGCATTCTTCCCAGTGAAGAACTTGCCCCTTACATACACGTTTAAGTAATTTTGCATTCAGGAAAATATTTGTCAGTTTATGCCTTAGCAGTAATTTGGGGTAGAGAGGGTGGGGGAAGATAACATGAGTCTTACTTGAGAGCATTCTGTGTATCCTGTTTCAGCTCACTGAAGAAGGCTATTTTGAACTGGTGTCTAACAAACAAAAGCTGGAAAACACAACCAGTGTACATCATTCACAAACATCCAAACATACCTTGCTACCTACACAGAGATACAGGTGGTAACTTCAGAGGTTTACATAATACAGCACTTGACTTGAAAAAGTGCCTGTGCAACTGTTTCCTAACAGTTCTGCCTACAGTTCACTACAATGCAGCAGTGATCTTTCAATAGATTTAATCTATTCAAAGCCTGTTACCCTGGCACAAGGGAGAGGCTCTGTAACACCCCAAAATCTCTATGTCAACAGAGCTTATTGTGGTTTGGAGTTCACCACTTGGATTCCAGCTTCCAAGAGAGCAAAGCTGGCAATCGCAACAGAACACAATGTGCCTGAGTGGATTTGAAAAGCAAAAGTTAAAAACTGAAATCAAGTGCAACTCTGAGTACAAAATATCTAAGGGAAACACATCCCACAACTTAAGATCCTACACTCAAATATGTTAAACCATGTAGATAAATGAGAAGAATTTCTTTTTTTATCCGAGAACTTGATTTTGCCCTGCAGCTCTTCTAAGGCAGATGTGAGAAAGACAAATGTAAGAACAAAACCAATCAAAATAAAAGTTTAAATTGCAGAAAATAGAACCAGATTTACTTCCTATACTAAGAGAGAACATCTCAAATTGAAAGGGAGGTAAAAAAAACATTTAAGTAACAAACATTTTCATGTTTTAACATGCAATATACCTCGCACAGTATTTCACAAATAGGGTAACGTTACCTGGTGAGTGGTTTTGTTCAAGAACTCCTTATGAGATTTAACTCTTCTTATTTCCGTATAATAGTAAGTCTGTGCGTGCTCATAGAAAGCATTTTCCAACCTGCAACAAAGTTGCTCATAAGTTTCACAAAGTTTCTCCCAAATAAAGAAATTCTTAAGTTCTTCAAAATAAGTTACTTTTAATCATGTTTATTTTAGCGTTGGCAAAGGACCTTGTGGTATTACTAAACTCCTCTAAGTTATCACACAGGATAAGAGTCTGCAGACAAAAATCTTTCACCAAAAGGATAGCAATAACTAGAACAAGTAAGTTGAGACCTTTATATACTAACTTCTCATACAACAAACTCTAGTATTTAATTTAAGATAGTCTCAGGATAAGCTGTTCTGATTTTGCAGGGTAATAGAAAGATGAGAGATGCCCTTAAGTCAAAACAAGAAAACCCTGCTGAGGCTCACAGAATATGTCTGAACTGCATCTTTTTGCTTTACTGTGCAGGTAGGAGTGAAAGGAAAAAATAGCAGTAAATAAAATTTTGAGGGTACAGACTGTCTCATCATTCTGTCCAAACACCAACAGCTACCTTGGCTGCAGAGGTAAGAGTGAAACTTGTCAGCAAGGGAAATAGCCCACAGCAACTCACAGGGGGAGAGGACAAAGAGAACAAGCACACCAAAGGCAACAAGAGACTGAGGAGGATCTAAGGAGCATATGTTGTATGGCCAAGCTGTAAGGAGTAAAATCAGCTAGAACAACATCAGAATCCAGGAGAGGAACACAAGCAACAGCACTGACACATGCAGGAAATAACGGCTGAAGTACCAGTTCTGTTAATCAATTTAGCACTTAAAAAATGTGAAAAGCTAGAAGTAATGGTTACCTTACTTTGATCAATTCCAGTGGCAGTTTGTGAGCAGCATGGATACAATAGCAGCTCTAATTTATGTTGAGAATTATACTGTTTATATATAAATATGAGGGTGAGAGCAGAGTTAACCTCAGATTCTGACCCCTTCTCTCCCTGAGAATATATGGAAAATTAGAACTAATTATTGTAAAACATTATTTCCTTAGTTTGAGCCCTTCTTTTTAGAGCTACACAAAAGTGTTTACCTTTCCTCAATTTGCTTTTGAAAGGCCTTCCTAAATTATTTGAAGTTGTAGTCCATGTAAATATCAAAACAGAAGGCACAAGAAATGTATAAAACGACAGACATAACATTTGCAACCAGATAGATGTCACTTAACTTAAACAGAAGGGGAGAATTACATGGACAGGGAGTGGAAGCGGGGGAAAAACCAAAAGCCTGTTAAGAGATAAACTAAAAACATATTTGTATGGAAAATAATTTCAAACCAGCAGAGTCAAAACCACTTTACCTCTACCTGGGGAACATCTTGGGATATCTACTAATATTTATTTAAAAGCAACATCTGACTGTCATTACTCAACCTCACAGAGAAATGAAATTGCGTGGAATTCCAAGCAAGCGGGTAAAACGTTCACTGCTGGTCTACAATCAATGCACCACATAGCATTCATCTCAACCTACGACCTCTCAAATTCTCTGTTAGAACCATGGAATTGTTTAGGTTGGAAAAGAACCTTTAAGATCATCAAATGTAACTGCCAACCTGTTACCAAGTCCACCACTAAGCCCTTCCTACTGTCTCTAAGCACAGTACATGTGTCTTTTAAACACACCTTCAATGGTGACTCAACCTCTTACCTAGGCATCTTGTTCCAATGCTTGATAACCCCTTTGGTGAAGAAATTTTTCCTAATATCCAATCAAAATCTCCTCTACAGCAACTTAAGCCATTTCTTCTCACCCTATGACTTGAGGGGAAGCCATGGGGAAGAGACCAACCTGTCCACTACAGCCTCCTTTCAGGAAGCTGTAGAGAGCAATAAGGTCTTCCCCAAGCCTCCTTTTCTCCAGACTAAAGACCCCCAGCTCCCTCAGCAGTTCCTCATAAGGCTTTTGCTCCCAACCCTTCACCAGCTGGACACACTCTAGCACCTCAATGTCTTTCTTGCACTGAGGTGTCCGTAACTGGACACAGCACTCATGGATTTCCATCCACTGTCTCCACTGAGCCAGCAGAATGAAAGCCCTCACTAGTACACCACTAGGGCAATACTGGCATGCTGACCCCAGGCTTATTTTTAGTGAAACTGGTTTTATCCCTTTCCAACTTTACGTCTAGTTTAAAGCCCCTTCAGTAAGCTCTGTTAACTCTTGAGACAAGTGCTCACCATCTGCTGCCAGCAGGCCAGGGGCCGTGTCAGCCAACCCACAGTCTGCAAACAGAGCAAGACAGGGGTTTATAGTCACTTACCTTATAATATAGCCAACGAGGTGATCAGTGTGGGGAAGTACAAACAGTGATTTTCCAGAAAGGTCACAAGCATTACACAAAGCTGCAGCCCTCTCTGATGCAATAACATCTTCCCCTAGTGAAGTCAAGGAAAGCACAAGTAAGAGGTATGTGGTGCTGCAATGTCAAACTACTTCTAAAAGCTTAAAGGTCAGGTTATGAACCTTAGGTAGACCAAAAGGTCTAAACAGTATTGAAAAATCTAATAAAGATAAAACCAAGAGCACATTCTTTCTTACTTCTTTCAGAGTACTATGCGCTTCATCCAGCAGAACACATGCAGAAACTTTCTGGCAGTTTTTAGCAAAAAATTACAAGTATGATGTAAGTTTTTCATCTGTCACAGAACTAAATATCCTGTGTCTTGAGAAATACAATAGCATCCAGGAAAGACAAACACATACATACAGCAGGTAGAGCAAAAAACAAAAAATGGTTTGCTAGACACTAGAAAGCACACAGGAGCTCTACAGCAATGTAAAGTGTATCACATTTGACAGTTCCATGTGGCTCCAAAATTTTATTGATTAAAACCAAATTAAGACAAAAGACCTCTGTAGGTACCAAATACTTTTCTTCTAAGTTGTCAATGCTTTTACTGGTTTTCCTGATCTCAAGCAATGTTTAAAATGCAACTTGCTTACAAGAAAGCAGGTCAGATGTATTACCATATAAGCCATCTCTGATACCATGTATCAAAAAATGCACTTGGACTTAAGAGGAAGAAGTTAGAAATAAAAGTAACAAATGTTTAGGGTCAACAGTCCTGAATGCTCTTTTTATCCTTACACCTTCCTGCAGTCACAGTGCGTTTAATGAATGCATATGAAGAACCACAGATGTGACAAACCAAAGTCAGCTCCGTCCACTGGGCCTTCTGAAAAATGAGAACTCCACAACTGTGCACAGAGTTTTCAAGTACCTGGAGGCAATGGTGTTTTTTTCTGAATCAAAACCACAGCAACTTTGGTATTTCTTCCCTGCAAACTTTGCCTAAAATAAAGACAACACAGCACGGCGTCAAGGTTTCACTTCTTATTTCTGAATAACCAGGAAAAAAACATATCAGTCTAGGTGGAAGCACTGGAAGAATGCTACAAAGGTCAAAAACCCAAACAACACAATATGCTCCATCATTCAGAAAATGCTGTCTTCCTTCTTTTGGGACCGAACAATTGTGCTGAGTTTAGCAAGTAAAATTTCAGGGGCTGCTTTTACTTAAGTAAAATAAGTAATGGTTTTACAAATAACCCATTAAAAAAGTTCTTTACTGTACATTGTATATTATAAAGCAAAGTTCAAGTTCCCCTAAATTTATATTTAAGAAAAAAACCCTATCTATTCTAGAATGCGAACAGATTCTGCAATTCACACTTGCATTAGTTCGCAGTACATTATGAAGCAAGTGAAAAAAAATCTACCTGACAATTTCAACTCGAGTAGCACACTCCAACTGTTTTTCCTTCCACTGTGGCTCATCCCAGTCCAGTTCATAGAATACCACCACAAGTGCTGGAACCAAATTCAGGTGTTTGTTCATCCAACCAGTCTTCAGGATTCCTTTTGGAATATACCACTCATAGGATGTCCTCTGAAAATATTGAAGATATTGAAGCAAGCTACAAAATCCATTCACAAACATTTATAGCAGGAGAAAGAGCATATCCTCTACATTCTTGTCACTTGATATGTTTCTCATCTTGCCTTTAACATTGTTCCCCTCAAGCCTTTGCTTCCTATTAAGCCATATCCCACAACAGCTCAGGGATGCGGCTTAATATCAGGGCCTGATGCCCTATTAGCAGCAAGAGCACCAGAATTGCAGGGAGGCTGGAGAAGAGGGTCACGTTCAGGAGCAAGTCTCATACACTGCCGTGAAATACTAGGCTCAGTTGAAAACCATGGTTTCAAAGCAGTGCAAGGACAAACCAGTTTAGAGTCTTTGTCAGCATAATGGAATTATGTAGTTTTATAACAGTTAAACTCATTGACATTGCAAAGCAGAAAGAATAGCAGAGATATTCCTTCTGCTGTGTTTCACTCAGTTAAAGTGAAATGTTTAGTAAAAAAAGCTTTATAGGTTAGGTTAGGGGTTTTTTTCAGAATACATTAAGTATCTCGTTTCTTCAAAGTTAAATGTTGGGTTTCATTAAAGCTCAAATTTTACAAGGCACCTTAATGCTATGTAGAAGAGCAGCAAGTACTCAAAAAAGTAAACCATATGGGCTTTCTCTCTTGTGGCTCATGAGCTAAGGCACCCCTAGCCTCCCTACGCGCCCACAGCGCTCCATCACAACGCCCTCACAGGCTTCCCCGACTCGAAGCTCCCACACTTCCCCTCCAGCACGGGGGGAAGAGGCGGCCGAGGGCCGGCAGAGCGCGGTGCCAGCCGGCCGTGGCCCGGGCAGCCGGGAGCCCGGCCCTTCCCGCAGGGAAAGGAAGTCCTGCATCCCCGCTCCCGGGGCCGCTCCACTGCCGGGGCGGCGGGCTGGGAGCCCGCCGGGACGGGGCGCAGCCGGGGCCGGCACCGCTCGCTACCTTCGTCCTGCACTTGGGGTACTCGTGGTCGCCGGGCAGCACTTTGAAGGAGATGGGGACGCGGTCGGCTCTGCGGTTGGCGCAGAAGGCGTCCCACACGGCGCGGTGCACGGCGTTGTACACCACGTCCAGGCCGGTGAGCGTGACGAACGCCATGGGCCGGCAGCACAGCTCCACCGGGAAGTCCCAGTGAGACGGAGGGGTCATCCTGCAGCCGGGACGGCGGCCTGCGAGGCGGCGGGACGGCGGCGGGTAGGGCGGCCCAGGCCGGCCGCAAGAGCGCCCCGCTGTCCCGGGCCCGTGCTCCCCGTAGCGCCGCTCACTGCGGCGGGATGGAGCCGGGAAGCGCCAGCTGGGAGCGGCCGCGGGTCACGGGAGGCGGCGCTGGGCGGGCCGTCGCCTCAGGAAGCGAGCGCCGGGCAGCGTCAGAAGGGCAGCGCGAGCGACCAATCGGCGCCTCCGCTGCACCCCTCGGACCAATCAGCAGCGCCCGCGTGGGGACGTCACTGCGAAGGAGCCAGTGAGCGGAAGGAGGAAGCGCGGGGGGGACGCGCAGACGGCCAATGGCAGGGCGGGGGGCGGTGCCTCGGGTGCCCCGCGCTGCCCTCGGCGGAGGCGCGTCCGTGCGAGTCCGGCGGGGCCGCGCCAGGCAGGCCCGCCCAGCCCCGGCGGCAGCGGGGCCGGGCCGGGCCGCAGGGAGCGGGGCTGCGAGCTGCGGCCATGGCGGCCAACGAGGACCAGGAGGTGAGTTCCGGCCCCCGCTACCTGAGGGAGAGCGGAACCGGGGCTGGGAGGGCGGGATAGAGCCGTGCGGGGAGAGGGGCGGCCGCCCGCGGCGGGGGCGGGAGGGAAGCGGCGGCCGCTGGAGCGGGCGGGCGGCGGGAGAGGGCAGCTGGGCGGCGGCGGGGCCGGGCACGGCACGGTGCGGCGCAGGGAGCGCGGTCGGTAACCCCTGCTCTGGCCCTGGCTGCAGATGGAGCTGGAAGCGCTGCGCTCCATCTACGAGGGAGACGTGTGCTTCAGGGAGCTGAGCCCGGTGTCCTTCCAGTACAGGGTAAGGCCAAGGTGCACCTTGCAGTTACTTTGCTGCCTTGTAGTTGCCATACCAGGGGGTTCTAAGCCACAGAGGTATCCGATGTGCAGTAAAGGATAGATCCACAGGGCGTTTTTTCAGGCTGTTTGGTATGACAGTGCTTCATAGCACAGAGTGTCATGTATATGAACCTGCCCCCAGCATGGCTTTATTACAGAATCGCGGAGCGGATGAGGTTGGAAGGGACCGCAGTGCATCATCTGGTCCAAGCTCCCTGCTCAAGCAGGGTCATCCTAGAGCACGTGGCACAGGACTGTGTCCAGTCGGTTCCTGAAAATCTACAGTGAGGGAGACCCCAGAACCTTTTTGGACAATCTTTTCCAGTGCTCAGTCACTGCACAGTAAAGAAATCCTTCCTTATCCTCAGGTGGAGCTTCCTGTCTGTCAGTTTCTGCCCGTTGCCTCTTGCCCTATTGCTTGGCACCACAAGGCAGTTATCCCTGAGCCAGGCATCCCACCTGTGTGTCTGTGCCCTGGGCAGCCAGAACTGTCCAGTCCTCTGAAGGAGCCAGCCTGCTGTGTAATATTTACCCTAACTGGCCAGAAATGGAGAGATTTATAGAGCTGTTTCTATGTAAAATTTGGAGCCTTTGTTAACTGCTTAGTTAGAAGATTCCTGTCTCTTGTCCAAAGACTGTCTTGTTTGCTTGCTGAAGAGAAAATCCACAAAATGCTTTGGGCATGTGCACTGACACAGTCTGGTCAGAAGAGACATACAGGGAGTGCTGAGCTCAAGGTGCACAACTAGATTCTGGCATGAAATTCTCACCAGCTTTCTCAAATTTAAAAACCTGGAAGTTCTTCTGGGCACAGACTGAGGCAGATCTTTTGATGGCCAGGAAAGTTTACTTAGGGACCCATGGGACAGAAGGGAGTCTTCTGAAAATGCCATATGCCTGTTTCAGGGAGAAACCATCTAAAATCACCTTTCTGTGACTTCTCAAATAACTTAAGAATAATGTCATTAATTGTAATGAGAAACAGCTCAATTAATTATAGCAGTTGGAATCCCAGCCATGTAAAAGCAGCCTTTCTTCACTGATTGGATCATTCTTAATAAAATTAATTTCTTTGAAAGGGGAAATATGACATGCCTATAAGCCTAAAGTGTGTCATTTTACTTTTCACTTGCTTTGGTTGTTGCTGATTTTTATTAGACAAAAAATAATTGTCAAAAGTTAGGATAACTCAGATACAATAAAACTTGTTGTCATACAAAGGCAATAATACGTCTTTCCCATGAAGAAAAAATTGTATTTTGAGAAGTCATAACACAAGTAATTGCATGAGATGATAGAATTTGTATGGCTTTGTAGGATTTGCTCTGCACACAGACAGTGCTTTCCTTAGAGAACCCTGTGAACCATGCAGCCACTTCTGCTCTTGGCAGCAGTGGGAAATGAACTGTAAATGCTGCCTTGAAAAAATGTTGCAGATTCTTGATTTAAAGTCTTATTTATTTCACCACTAAACAAGTGGTTTTGAATGTCAGTTAGTCCAGTCTGCTGAAGCAGATATTGTAAATAAGAAAGCAGCAATTTTTTCTTAATTTTTTTAATTTTGAAGAACCATAGCCTTACTTTGATTAGGACTTCCCTTGTGGACACACTTTGTTCTGCATAGTTAGAGAAAGGCTGATTTTTATAATGAGGCAAATAAGGGAAAATTTTGGGTGGTTTTAGAAACCTTACTGTGCTAGTCTTCCAAATCCTTGTGTAAAACAGTTATTTCTGATCGTATGTCAGTAGTAGGCTGTAATTTTTTGGGGTTTTTTTTAAATCCAGGTTCATTCTACTGACTTCTTAAATCTTTTACTACTCATTCTTTCATACAGGGAAACAAAATATCTGTAGCTATGAGACATAAATATTGATATTCTTACCTGTTATGTTTGCTATCTTAGCTTACTAGTTTATTATCATCCTTATTTGAACTCTGTCTTGTGGCTTGTTTTCATATTGCTCTGTGCTTAGGTGTGTGAGGGGGAGAAAAGGCTTCATATTTTCTGTTCTCATATGTGACACTATAATATTTGGCTTGAAGATATTACAAAGTAGCTTTTAAACAAAGGAATTAAAAAACCCTAACCATAAAAAGTGATTTGAGAGTTTCTGCTGCTTCTTCTAGAATGAAAACTGCAGGGTAAATGTTAATAATGATGTCCTAAATTTAATGTTCTTTCTAGATAACAGCTTTATTTTCTAACTGATAACTTTCAAAATAGTTGTCTCAGGGAATTTTGATGGTCTAAAAGCAGTAGTAGACTTCTTTATTGGCTTTGTAATCCTCAGAAAGTGACTGGAAACTGTTGATTTATAAAGTTGGGGTTTTTTTCCCTCTTCAGATAGGTGAAAGTGGAGATCCCAAAGCCTTTCTAATAGAAGTTTCTTGGCCAGAAACATATCCACAAACAGCACCAGTCATATCGATGGATGCTTTCTTCAACAACACCATGTAAGTATTTGTGACAGCTCCACTCCATGGCCTTGTGGTGGGGACTCTTTGTTTGAAAAGCTTTTTATTATCTGTCTAGATTACACTTCAGTTTAATGATTTCTTTTAGATCTTCAGCTATTAAGCAAAGTATATTGGATAAGTTAATGGTAGAAGTTGAAGCAAATCTTGGAACTGCAATGACATACACACTTTTTGAATATGCCAAAGACAATAAGGAGGTGTTCATGGAAAATCAACCTGTTAACACTGTGGTATGTAGATAAACTCTGATTTTAATTTTGTGCTTTTACAACTGAAAAAAATATTGATTATTATAGAGTTCTCTCTAAGCTGTAAATCAGTTCATTGGTTATACATGTTTGTGGCTGAAAGTGATAAAATATGGTGCCACAACGCTCTGTGGTGATAATTGTTCTGTTTGATAGTTATTTTGCTGTTACACCAAAATGTTTGCAGCCTGCTGTTATGTCCCACAGGATAACATTAAAATAGAGACTTTGAGCAGAAGCAAAACCAAAGGAAGCTGAAACAGAGATGTGTCTGCTGAATATTGGAGGGGTGCCAATTTACTGCAGCCTTCCTGGGATTTTTAAAGTGCACCTCCAGGGTCTTCAAGTAGTCAGGCTGGGTCCATTTGTGGCTTTTGGGTTGTGTAAGCACAGTTTGCCATGATGGTGCAGCAGATCTGCTTTGAGGAGGAAACAATGATTGCTATGTTTGAGAAGTCTGAATCCATTCAGACTAAATCACACTCCATGCTTAAATTTTAAAAGTGAAAAAGGTGCCCTTTGCAGCTGAAATAATTCCAGTCCCTAACACATGTTTTTAAAAGTACAGCCCTGATTATGTGTGGTTAAAAGCTGCAGGCTGCTGACAGCATTGCTTCTTTCTGGCAGTCAGGGTATTTCAGTATGTCGGGTTCAGTGATCACATCACACAGGGATATCCATGGAACTAATATGCAAAATGTTTACAACCACTTTTATCCTTCTCAGACTTCAGTAAGCAATAGTATTTCAATTGGAACTCCTGAAGTGCCACCAAGTAAGAAAAAAGAGAAAAAGGAGCAGTTATCCAAAACCCAGAAACGAAAACTAGCCGATAAAACAGGTTTGTTTGCTATACTCATCTTCGCTTTGATCAGTATGAAAATCCAAACTTTATAGCAAGGACACCTGGCTAGAGAAAGAGTAACTAGTAATTTGTTTATAAGATGAACTACTTTAAGTCTGTGGTCTCCATTTTACTTGTTTTAGATGAATTATTCTTGCCTGAGATGTTAGTTCTGGTCACAGCAACTTTCTTTAGAGTCATGATTTTAATGACATCTTTTTGTGTTGTTTTGTTTCAGTTGTTGACAAAAATTAAATTTTCAAAAAACACTTGTGGAAGGAGAGGATTTGGGACCTCTAAAAATTCACTTTCAGCAAAAAATGCAGTTTGTTGATGGGCCCTCATAAATAATTCACCCCTAAGCCTATCCCCAGGTGCCACATCCAGACCCTTCTGGAGCACTTCCAGAGACGGTGACTGCACCACTCCCCTAGGCCACTTATTCCAATACCTGACTACTCTTTTAGTGAAAAATGTTTTTTTAAAATCTAATCTGAACCTCTCCTGGCACAGCTTCACTTTGAGGTTGGTTGAGGAACACTCTGTGTTTAAGACATTAAAATCTGTTTCTGTCCTCCTGGCTTCAGAGTGCAGAAATTGAGGGGTTTGGATATTTAGAATTTTGTGGGTCGATTTTGAAGAAAGAGAAATATTCCCCTTAGCTTGTGTGCTGAAATTAAAACCTTCTTCTGCAGATAACAAAGGAGAGCTTCCACGAGGATGGAACTGGGTTGATGTAATTAAGGTAAAGTGAGTGTATTATATACAGTATTGTGAACATGCTGTGTATGTAAATTAAAAATTATTTGTACTTACATCTGAAGAAAACTGATCTGATATATTTTTTTCTTGCCTTTCTTCCTAACTATGTTTGGATCTGACTATGATGTCTGATTAATTTCTATATGTGTCCAGCATGTAAGTATTTTCAAGTTCTCTTTTTTTACTGTTAAAAAGATTTGTAAGAGAGTAAGAGCTGCTTCTTATTTTGAATTCTAATTTACAAATTTCTAAAAAGCTTTAAAATGCTAGTTCTTCTGAATATTAGTCTGGAGGAGTTCACTCTTTGAACTTCATTGGTTTCTTTCTTTATTTACTGAGCAATTAGATCTTAATTTTATGATGAGAGGGCTTTGCTAACAAAATGTGCTGCAAATATTCTGTCTTCATATGACAAGAAGATTTAAAATAAAGTTAGTAGTGCTGCCAGGTTCTGGAGAGCAGTGGATAAGTAAGAAATAAAAGGGAGCTGTCCCAAGTGGGAGCACCTTGCTGTCTCCTGCAAGCCTCATTCTCTGCTGCAGCTCCTCCAGTGAATAATTCTTTTCTACTTGCTCCCTTAGTATTGATTTCTTCCACCCTCTTGTCTTTGCTGATTCAGTGAAAATCACTGCTTTACAACTTTGAAAGCAAACTATTTTATTTTATGCAATTGAGGTAATTTTTGCTGTAAGACCTAACACCAGTTCCAGCTGTTAAATAAGAGCAAGTAAATGATGAAGGTTGTTTTGGGCAGAGTCCTTCTGAGTTAAAAGTGGCTATTTATAGTGGATGTCTTGGTTTTTGGATAAAATTCATGATAGGCGTGCTACTTTTTATAATTATAAGCCTAGCTTTAAAAGGTGAGATATACTAAGTTAATGTTAATGTCTGTTTTTACATTGTCTAAATTTCTATATGGGAATTCTCTCAGAGATGCGTGAAGATAAAGTTCCATTACTTCGTCTTTTTTTTTTTTTTTTTTCTTTTTGGAAAGCTGGTGATATAGCCTTCAAATTAAATAGGAACAGTGCCCTTAGGTTTTCCTGGGGTTTGTTGTTTGTTTGGTTTTTTTAAAATTTGACTTTCACGATCAGGAAATAAGCTCATTTAGTGTTTAAGCTTAAGAATTAATTTTTGATGCTTTTCAGTCTCTTGATACAGTAGCACAATCAGTCTGTATTGTTGATTAAGTATATGCATGTTCAGTGTGAGATGGAAATAATCTTCTTGTTTCCTAATAAATGGAATGACAGTCTAAACTTTGAATACTTTCTTTTTGTGTCTCTTTTATAGTTAAGCAAAACTGGTTCTAAAGATGATGAATAAAGGACTTTGGTACAAGGAAACTCCACCTTTTAACACAGTGCAATTCTGGGTCACCATCTCTCTATTAATAACTTTCATATTTGTTGAAGTAAACATTTTATAAAGCTCGATTTCCTAACTTGTAAATCTAGTCACACAAGCTTATCTAGAGACCATGTGGTCATCTTCAGAAAATCAACCAACAAACTTGCCTTAAATGAAGGTTAGAATGTGACAAAGGGTATAGAGAGCCAGTGTGGTGAATAGTGCTGAAGTGTTTATTAATTTATATTTAGTCTGTAGTAAAATCCTGTTATAGTGAACCCAATGATACTGTAAACATTTCCTGATGTTCTTATTCCAGTTGAAGAAAAAAACACTATAACAGTGATTGGTGGCTTGATGGCTTAATTAATCAAAATAAATTGTTCCATGGAAATAAGACCTTTGTCATTTGTTTATCTAGTATTAACCAGAAGGAGAACATACATACAAATTGTTGCATTGCAGAACAGGCTAGAGCTTGTGGTCTTATTTTCACTAGTTACTGGTTGAAGCAGTAAATACTAGTGAAAGCAAGGCCAAATATTCTAGTCTGCTCAAAAATGAATGGTTATAGCAGGAGTGCAGCTTCTTTATTCTCCACAATATCCCATCTGTTGGTCTTTCTCCAGTGTGCATGTTTACAGACAGTGGGATGTCTGAGGAGAGGCAAAAGTGCTTTCTTGCACATGTCTCAATGGGTGTTGGGATTTTGTAGCTGCTTTATTGGAGAAATAGGCATTCTTTGGAGGGATTTGCTGACTAAGTGGTGGGACAGTGGAAATCAGTAATCCATCAGACATTTTGGGAGAACTTCTTTGCGAGAGCTCTTCTCTTTTTTTTTCCTAATCTGCTCTCTTGTATAAGAAGGAGAAGTCATCTTTACTGTATGAACTGTTATTGAATACAAGATGCCTTAATGTCTTTTATTATTTTTGTTTGTTTTGAGATGAACTTTAATAAATGCCTATTTATCTGCTGTGGTATTTGTTTATTGTTTTAAATTCTGTATTGCCTACTGCACTTTTCACTTTGCAAATTTGAAATTGAAAGGATTCAGTTACAAAGAAAGCATTCTTAAAAATTGCTGGAAGAATTTTATCTTCCCTCTTGTGGTATATATTCACATGATCTTCAGGGTGGCTGTGTTTGTTATTGATAGGAGGGTCAGTCACTTTACCAGGAGCACAGGACAGTGTCCATTGCCTTCAGTACACACAGAGCAAGTCCAGTGTCCCTTTGGAAGAGTCTGCTCCACTGTGTACAGCATCCATCACTTCGAAAGTCTGCTTTCTGTTTGAGCTCTACTGTCATGCAGTAAAGTACGGAGGGAGGACCTTTTCTGAACAATGCAGCCTTGCCTTTGACACAAACTGGAGGTTCATGGCCGCAGTCTGAGCAGGAGTGCCCGCCATGGAGTGCCAGTGCCAGAAGTTGCTCTGGCAGTACACGGTGAACCTGTAGCAGGGAAGGGCATTTAGTTTTAGTCTCTGCCAGCACCAGGACAGGCTGGACTCTATTCGTGAGTTCTCTCAGGGGAATTGACATGTTTTTGCTGGTATCCTTGCTGTACAAATCAAGTTGCTATGACAATTTATCTGAATAGATTAGTTATGAGAGGATGGGGGAAGGACAAATAAGAACCACATCTCTTGCCTTCTGTAGTTATAGTTACTGTGTGTAACATGGTAACCTTGTGAAATGCATGATTTTTCAGCTCCTAGTCTGCCTGTAAATCACATGCTCTCATGAAGATACCTGAGAGTCTTTCTGGTTCTGTTAGTAAATGTATGTACTTTGAAGTCTTAATTTCACAGGAAATGTTTTGCATTGGAAATTTTTATACCCGTTTTTTGCTTCTGTGTAAGTTGTGAAAGGTAATTTGTGTCGTTCAAGCCATTTTCTGATACAATGTGATGGCTGGAACAGGATCATTTAAAGAATCTGGGTACTTGATATTATGCGGAGGCCTGAGCAGTGATAAATGAGGGTAAGGAAAAATCTAATGATCATCAAGCAAGGCACAATTGTAAATAAGATCATGACTTCTGAAGGAATTCTAAGCACTGTTGAAAAATCTACTGCCACCTTCTTTCTTTTTTTTTTTTTCACAGAGACCTACTGGCAGTGGAAAATCAGTGATTACTCAGTAGGATGAGAGTCTCTTGATTGTATGGCTACACCATGTATTTAAATTCCTGAGTTTTGCAGTAGAGCTTTGTTTGGCCTGAGAAGACAAGTGTCCATACCAGTTACAGTGAATTAAAGGTAGCAGATGCCCAGAATGCTGTGGGTACCATGACCAAAGATGCTCCATTGCTCTCTAATGCATCAAATTGCAGGGAGTGATGCAGACTGCCTTTAAGTATGTTGAATAGAGAGATGACAGCTGTGATTAGTCAGCAGTGTGTGCCTAGTGAATCCTGCTCACCCCCTTGGTCAGCCTGACACAGATACTCTGAAATCAAGGCTGGTAATTTCTGCAGTCTTGCTCTGACTGGTTGTATGTGGGTGCATAGATAAAGAGTGCCCAAGTGATGAGCAATTACATTTTGGTGAGTAAAAGACCAGTAGGAAAAAAGCCAGCATTTCTTCATAGAGGACCTGTGACATAAGTGCAAATGTAAGGATACTATCCTCTTCTCATCTGAGGCAATACAAATTATTTTGGGTTATTTTACTATGAAATTTGTGCTGTGAAAATCCTTGAACTGGTCTGAAAAATGTGAATGAATTTCCCTTTGGAAATTGTTTCCTTCAACAGTATGGCATCCTAAGCTCTTGCAGTTAACAGCAGAACAAAGTGGGGAGGAGATGTTCATTCAACAGAGAAAATAGCAGAAGTGTGAGAATTCTGGGTGGATTGGAGCAGGAAGTGAATGGGGGAAAACATCCTCATATGCAAAACTAGAAGAGCATAGGGGATAAATTTTCGTTGCTGCAGGACAATATAACAAAACAAAAGCTAAATTCTGGCGTGAGCTTGGGGTATGGTAAAGGACAATAGGATTGTAGATTTTTCTTTCTGTTGCTGTGGTTTCTTTCACCAAAAGGGATTTGGCTTCATCTCAGAATGGGTCTGTTTTGTGGCTGTGAGAAGAGTTTGTTTGCCTGACTGCTGTGTTTCCTGATGCTCTCTTTCTGAGCCCATGTAAGCAGCCTCTGAAAGCCTGGCGTACTCTCAGAAATAAGTTAAGACGAACATACTGACTAGGCACTGGAAAATCATTAACTGTTTGTCCTCTTCTTCATTCAGAGCAGAGTGAGGAGTGACTCCAAATGTCTTAGTTACACAAGACATGAATATCTTCATCCAGGCACTGGTGTCCTGTGTCAGACTGAAAATGTTACATTGCTGTCCCTTGCTTCTGTGTCTGAGCATTCGCGCCTGTGCTTCCTACAGATGTTGTATTTGAAGTATTCATGTTAAAAATAGGGCAGAAATTTGAAAATTCTTTCTGTGGTTAGCTACTACAAGTTGTGTATGTTGTGAGATGGGATAAGGTCTGGCAGTGAGAGGGAAAGCCAAGCTGTAACTCCAGAACCTTACTGGAGAGGAGTGAGGTTGTGTGGGTGTCTCTGGGGGCAGAGCTGCTGCTGCAGTGTCTGCATTGCTGCTGATGGTCAGCAAGGGAAATTAGCCTAGTTGGAGTTTGGAACATACCATTCAAGAAGCAATACAGAAGGAAGAAAGAAATCTTTTTCTCAAACAATCACCTGCTATAGTGTCATTGAAAGACAATAAACACAGCCTTGACTGGATTTGCTCTTCAGAGCAGAACCTTACTTTTAAGTCCAGTATCTCTGTCAGTGATGCATTCTGTGATTTCCTGCAGGTAAAACAAACGTGAACAAAGCATTGTTATGTGAAGAGCTGCTGTTCCACTGTAGAGAACCATTTGATCTCTACCTATAGTGAAAATGATGCTTCAATCGACCTTGAAGACACAGATTTTATAATAGCTCAGGGAAAAGTAGCGGCCCATCAATAAAAAGTAGACAGCCTCTGTAACAAACTGTTAACAAATTTTGCCCAGCTTTATCAGTTTTATATTTTTCTGTGAAGATTAGTACTAGAGTATTACCAGGTTTTAGTTAACTGGTATATTGCATAATTATGATTTTCCTTTCCCCTGCTCATGCCATATGTCTTTAGATGATAAAAGTACAGGATGTCATATAGAAATTTATTTCCAAAATTAAAATAGTGCTAAAGGAAAGGAAATAATCCTACTCAGAAGTAAGGATGTGCCAAAATTAAAGCTGGCTATGTGATGTTTATATAAAAAAGAATTCATAGGAAGATTTTCTTCTGTGACTGTGTGTTTTTTTGGGTTTGTTTGTGGGTTGTTTTTTTTTTTCCCCAGTAGAGTCCAAACAAATGGTTGGTGCTTTTCTTCCTAGTGTCCCTGTTAGTGGGAAAGCAATACAAAAACTGAGTTTTAGTACTCTTCTAAGGCTGAAAAGAAAGAAAAAATTTTCACTTAGTGAAAGCAAATAAAGTAACAGAACTGTCCCTGGAACAAAGTGCACCTTTAAACAGGATGGCCAGGTACTGAGGCAAATTAATTTGCCTTAATAAAACCTACTGGATCTGAGTGGTTTAGTCTGCTTCAGAGTCTATCTTCATGTGGTGGATTTGTGAGTTATAAATGCTTATGAATAATTTTAGCTTTTATACAGAAAGATGTATTGGGTGGGGGAGGAAGAAAATAGAAACTACTGAGTGGTATTTATGCCTCACACCTGGAATGAGTTAAGATAATCTGTGTCATCTCACATATAATATAATGCACAAGCTACAATGTGTCACTCCTGGTTTATTTTCTCCTGGTTTGAATGTATGCACTTGAGACCTCTGCTACAATTCTGACTGGTGAAAATTGGGCAGAATCTCTTTGTGATCTTCACAATAATCTTTGTTTCACAGACACAAGCTCTGCTCTGTTAGGTGCTGTACTGAGGAACACAGAGGAAGCAAGGCAGGTCACTGTCTTGCAAGGTCAGGAAATGGGAAAGATATCCTATGAGGGCACACACGCTCAATATGAAAAGCAAATTCTCAGCTTTTTTGGATATCTGTTTAGGGAGAAAAGATGACAGTAGAAGTGAGGAGTGGAAGAAGGAGGAAGGATCTTGAATTTGGAGCCTTAAAAACATGGCTAGTTAGTCTTCTAAAAATTACAGTTGGTAAACATACATTGTTTCTCTGTATGTTAACATATCTCTTAAGGTATTTTAAAAGATGATAAAATATTTTATAAAGTGTTAATAGTAAACCCTATGAGGGGAGGAAAGAATGTCACCAGAAAAAAGTTTTACACAGGAACAAGTCTAGAAATTTTGATTTGAGGCTGTGGGATTCTTGTATATCAAGCAAATGCAATTTCTGTTATGTGAAGAAGTGGAGACAACCCTAAAGCCTCACTTCCTCTTTTCTGCAAGATTCTGAGTAGTTTAATATTTTGAGTGTTGCAAGCTCAGAATTTTATCTGCTGGAAGGAAGGGGAGGGCACAAAATTGGGATTTAGATGTACATTTTGCAAATTTAAATCCAGCTCACCAGTATTTAAATCTCCAGTTAAATGTGTGTCTTGTAAGCAGA
This sequence comes from Pyrgilauda ruficollis, assembly GCF_017590135.1. NCBI lineage: Eukaryota > Metazoa > Chordata > Aves > Passeriformes > Passeridae > Pyrgilauda > Pyrgilauda ruficollis. The sequence goes on along the minus strand of NW_024526599.1, from coordinate 15,153,342 downwards.
ATGGTTAAAATGTGATTTGCTATGCATGTGCTTGTGAACACAATCTTGGTGGGGTACCTCATTACATCATATCACTTCAGGTATCAATGTACAAAGATTATCTGTAAGAATATCTGTCTTATTTGAGAAATAATTATCCTCTGACTCATTCAAAGCTTCTGCTATCAAACACAACAAAATGATCAAAACTGCAATGATTTTTTTTTTAAGTTATAACAACCTGATCTCACTATGCTTATTTGTGCTAGAATCAGAGGCAGAAAGAAATGCATTAGTGGAAGAATGCTTTCCTCAATTATACAACTACTGTGAAGAAAGAGGTAACTCTAGTTGATGGACCTGATGTGGGGGCTTCCAGGTGGAAGAAATTATCACCATCATGTTTCACTAATTTCACATGTTTCACATCTGGAAATTTTGAGGAACTCTCAGAGATGAGATATCAAGGATTTGTTGTAAGGTTTTCCAGATATTTGTTTTTAATTCTGGAATTATATTGAACTGATACTTTTAGGGTACAGTAAGTGCATTACTTAAGTGCATTACTGGTTTTGGTATGTAAAGAAAGGGCATATTGTAAATCTAGAAGGCAAAAGAGGAAGGGACAGTAATGCAAAGTCTTGACTGATGCACACCATAAGAAACCTGGTAGGTTTGTGCTGTGTGTAGATTAGGTTTGTATTTGTGCCCTTGAATATGTGGGTTTTTTCCATTGTTTTCAGATTTTATGGGGCAAAATCCTGATAATCCCATCATCTCAGGAATATTATGAAAGAAAATCTCATAATTACTTAAAGGTATAATTGGAAGAATTAACCTAACTGAAGTAATGTAAAAGCAGACACTGTTGTGTCTCATGGAGTATCAAAAGAGATAATTCTGACCAAAAGAGCAGTGCAGACAGATTGTAATCAAGCAGGTGTTACTCAACACTTCTTGGGAACTGGCAAATCATCAAAAGTATAAATGGAGTTCATTCTAACAGAGAATTGGACTCAGACATTTCAGATGAGCAGGATCTGTTTAATGTGTCATCTTCATTCCCAGAAGGAAGCCGAAATAGAAGGAAATCAGATTTGACGAGCAAGACTTCCCTCTCATGAAGCTGTGCTGCCTGGGACTGATGGCTGCATTGTCCTCCAGATGTTTTTCAGTATCTTCCAGAATAGTTTTTTCCATGATTTTACCTGGCACTGAAATGAGATTGACAGGCCTGTAACTTCCAGGGTCCTCCCTCTTGCCCTTCTGGAAAGTCAGGACAGTGTCACCCAGCTTCCAGTCCACTGGGATTTCTCTGGATTCTGAAAACCACTCAAAAATCAGGATCAATGACATCAGCCAGCTCCTTGAGGATTCTCAGATGAATCCCATCAGGCCCCATAGATTTTTAGGGATCCAACTGAAGCAGCAGATCCTGCTCAACTTCAGGGTCAACTGGGAGTTGAACAGTCTCGAGATGAGCCCTGGTCTTCCATCTCATGGCACTGAAACCCCCTTGGTCCATCAACTCCAGCCAAGAGGCAAAGAATGCGTTAAACACCTCTGCCTGGTCCCTGATCCTGTTTGTGAGGTGACCATCCTCATCCTGTAACAGGCCAATGTTATTTTTCACTGCCCATTGCCATTAATATATTTGACAAAAACCTTTTATTGTCCCCAACAGTACTGGTCAACTTCATCTCCAACTGAGCTTTGGCCCCACAAATTTTCTCCCTACAGTGGCAAGAAGCATCTCTGTATTCTTCCCATTTCACCTGACCATGCTTCCACTGGGCATAGACCTTCCCTTTTTTCACCTTATTTGCAAGAGAGGGTCCCTATTCAGCCAAAATATCCTTCTGCCTTGTCTTGACTTCTGACATTTGTTGAATTGTTGCTCCTGTGCTCTTAGGAGGTGATGTTTAAAAAGTGACCAGCATTGATGGACCCCAGCACCAGCAAAAACATTTTCCTCGGAGATTTCACTTACTAGTTCCCTGAGTAACCTGAAATGTGCTTTTCTCATGTCCATTTTGTTGCAAGTACTTACAAACTGCAGCCTACCAGGTGAGTGCTGATTTCTTTCTGTTCAGAAGTTGCTCAGTAAAGGAATGCATTTCTTTCCAATCTGTTAAGGAGATTAATTTATTCTTCATTAATCTGAAGGTGATTCACTCCTTTAATCAATGGAAATCTGATTGCTAAGCACTTACATTAAAAAATACCGAGTCTGAAGAGTTTCCTTCAACATTTTATCGTGCAAATGATTTGTATGTTTAAATGAGCAGCAGTGCTTTGCTCATTATAGCATGAAGTACAGCACTGAAAGATATTATCTGAAGGAAAATATTCCCTGAGCCTTTATTGATGATGCTGGTTACACTGTCATCAAATAGATATATGAGATTTTATCCCCATCTTAGAGATGGTGTAATTTTCCCAGTTGAGATATCTACTTGTTAAAACAGAGATAGTAAGTCTCAAATCCACATCTGTCCATCTGCCAAACTGTGCAGCAATCTGGTAGGCTAGAGCTGCACCTACCTGAAGTAATGGTGTTCTTTAATCATGTTTTATGGTTAGAGCAGCTTCTTAACTTTCCAGTATGTTCTCACAGCTTGTCTTTTAGTCATGTTTGTAACACATTTTTCAGGGATATTTTCAGCAGGGATCTGCACACAGGCAGCAAGCTACGCGCAAACGGCTGAGCACTTTCCAGAAACTGCATAACATATTTCAAGAGTATGCTCCGCTTGCTCTCAGAGAGGAAGCATCCACTGAGCTTCTGGAGACAGGTGAGACTAGAAACCCAAAGTTAGGAGAAGAGCATTCAGCCAGAATGATCAGCAGTACATTATTTCCTAAAAGAGGGGGACAGATTAGTTTTGGTAATAAAATAAGATAGAAGACGTCATCAGTTTTGGCATTCCTGAGAATCTTGTGGTAGGACAAGCAATACCTTAGTGAGAGGGTTACCACTGTAATAAGTATGTAAAATAGACATTATTTTGCAATAACCCTAAATGCCTTTTCCAAGTTCAATTTGTTTTTTAATCCACTTAAACATAGGTAACTCTTTTTACAGTCTGCAGGCAACTCTTTAGGCTCTACTAGAGGACCAGAAAGCCTGGAATTTAGCCAAACAAAATAAAACACATGCTGTGAAATGCTATTTAACTGCAGAGAATAAAATGACTACTGTGGAGTAGTCTTAATAACACAATAATAATTTAACAGCAAAGCCACAGATTTCACGAGCCTCTTAAAAACAGATCTTTTCTGGGTTTAATATTAAGAACAAAAGAAAATCAGATATTTTCTCTGGGGTTCAAAGGGGTTGTACATCAGGGCTAATGAAGTCACTTAGTACTTCTTTCTTAGCGCACAGAACTATGAGTATGGTAAGCATGTTCATACAAATGTGCTTTGTCCCCAGTCCTCCACCACATGGGGGATTCGGTCCTACAAACATGTTTGTCTGAACTGTATATGACTTGCATGTAAGCCCCTCACCTCATAAAAGCCTTATGTTACTTAATATAAGTGCAAACATATGAAGCAGCATAAGGGGAGAAGAGCTAATTAAAATAATTCTGGAAGCGGTTTCTAGGGTATTTTATCCATTGCTTAGAATTCCAATTAAAATTACATATCTTGTGAAGAGCTTCTGATAATGTCTGTTGTAAGTTCTACAGCTTCTTTCAGAATGAAAGTTGTGATGTAAAACACATGCCTGCAGTGTAGTTATCAAGGATTCATAAAATGGTTGGGAGGGACCTTTAAGGGTCATCTAGTTCAACTCCCCTTCAATGACATCTTTAACAGAGCCCCATCCAATTTGCTTTGAATGTCTCCAGGGACTGGACATCCACCACCTCTCTGAGCAATCTGTTCCTATGTTTCACCAACCCCATTGTAAAAATCTTCTTCCTTATATTCAGTCTGAATCTATGCTCTTTAATCTTATTACCTTTTGTCCTAGGACAATAGGCCCTGCTAAAATATTTGCCCCCATCTTTATTAGAAGCCCCCTGTAAGTAATGACAGGCCAGAGTCCGGTCTCCACTTTCTCCTCTCTAGGCTGAACAATCGCAACCCTTTTTCTTCATAGGAGATGTGCTCTAGCCCTCTGAGCATTTCTGTGGCCCTCCCCTAGACTTGCTCCAACAGGTCCATGTCTTTCTTGTGCTGGGAACCTCAGCTGGATGCAGCATTCCCAGTGGTGTCTCATGAGAGCAGAGCAGAGGAGCAGAACCCCCTTCCTTGTCCTGCTGCTCACACTGCTTTGGGTGCAGCCCAGGACATGTTTGGCTTTCTGGGCTGCCAGCACACATTGCCAGGTGTCATGTGCAGCCTCTCATTCACTGAGATGTCTTTAAATGTAATGTAATTCCATGAGCCATTTAATGAATAGGCTATACAGTTGCTTAAGTGGGACCTCAGCTTGAACAGTAGGGTCATGGTCCATTGAAGAACCTGAATTTACTTGACCATTCTTGTCCCAAATGTTCTCATACTCAATTGCAGTTTTCTGATGGGATTATTGGGGTTTTTTTCCAAAACAACTGTCAGTATGTGATTCAGACCAACAAGCAAGCTTCTGAATGAAAGAAAAACCAACACAGAGGTGCAAAAACTAATGTTTGATTTATTGGTGCCACTTGTGAGAGCAGAAAAGTACAATTCATTCTAAGCCGCTTCTATCAGATCGCTGATGCTGGCAACATTTCCATGCATTTTTATGAGGTAATCAAAATTTAAGTGCTATTTTGTAGAGGAGAGATTACTGATTTTATGTTAACATAAGAATTATCACAAGTTGCCATTATCATAACCGACGTATTTGGGATCCTGCCATACAGTCTGCACATTGTCCTTGTGGAAGGACTTAGATTTGTTCCCAAGTATATAATTATAAAATATGCTGTAAGTTTCAGTTATTTCAGCAGATAAATAGGTGGGCATACATGTTTTGTAGGTAAGATAATCACACATTTAAAAGCATTGTTTTCTTTTTCACTGAAACTAAATTAATTTTAACAGATGAAGACTCTCTGGGGTGTGAGATTTGCCAAATAACGAATATTTTCTGAATCCTGCCAACAGAATGCTTTTTAGGAAGGGCATCGACCTTTATGCCTTTGCTGAGCTTTAATCCTAGCCAGTAACTAAGTGTCACACAGATGTTCTATCACTCCACCCATTCCCCATGCCAAGGAAAAGAATCATAAAAAAAACCCCCAAAACTCACAGGCTGAGATAAGAACAGTTGATTAATTGAAAAAGAATGAAATATACTACTAATAATAGTAATAATAATTGTAATGCAAATGAGAGAGAGTAATAAACCCCAAGAAGGACAAGAGGTGCACAGTCCAGTTGCTCACCACCTGCTGACCAATGCCCAGCCTGTCCCTGACCAGCCATCAGTGCCCCTTGACCAACTTTCCCCAAATTTATGTCCTGAGCATGACATTCCATGGTACGGAATATCCCTTTGGCCAGTTCAGGCCAGCTGTCCTGGCCATGGTCCCTCACAGCTCCTTGTGCACTTTGTCACTGGCAGAACCTGGGACACTGAGAAGTCCTTGGCTTGGGGTAAGAACTGCTTACCAAATATCGGTGTGTTACCAGCATCATCCTCACACAGAATCCAACACACAGCACTGCACCAGCTGCCAGGAAACAAATTAACTTTATCCTAGCTGAAACCAGGACAGCTCAAAATATCAGTCAAGAACAGAAATCCAAGTGAATGTTCTCATAAAAACAAACTGTGTTTAACTAGTTCTTCATTTTAATCAGTGTTAGATGTTGAAAATCAGTTTCTGCCTGGACTGAAACCCCCATCTCTTCTCTGAATTCAAACGGAGTTCTGTTCTGGCAGGAACTTTGTATCTTCTACTTCTCAGCACAAATGTGCAAAGATGTAGCTGTAACTTTGATCTCTGTTGTAATCATTGCTCATCCAGTGCGCTTAGCTGTATTTTAAGAAAAATAATAGAAACCTGCAGCTTCTTTCATTTTTTTGGTGGTCACCTTTAGCAGTAGTTGCTGGTCTTTGCAGTATGCATTACCCACCAGAGGGAGCTGAAGCCAAGAGCAGTCTGATTTTTATAGAATCATACAATCATTTCGGATGGAAAAGACCTGTAAGATCACAGAGTCTAATCATTAACCCAAGTCCAGCATTATGGTGTGTCCCTAAGTGTCACAGCTACATGTCTTTTAAATAACTCCAGGGATGATGACTCAACCTCTTCCATGGGCAGCCTGTTCCAATTCTTGGCAACCCTTTTTGTGAAAACATTTTTCCTAAAATCCAATCTGCCATCTTCTGGAGCAACTTTTGATACCCAGGAGGTTGCCAGGTGAAAGTCATCTCTTACACTTCACAGAGCTTTGGATTTGGGCATTTGTCCTCAAGCTAGCTTGGGACTGGATGGTGACCAGGTAGGGAATGATTTTGCCTCCCTATGATAAATTATTACCTCTTTTGGGACCCCTCAATTCAGTGGCAAAGCAGGCAAAGCAAAATCTTGTGATGTAAATGTCATCAGTCTTTGGTTTTTATGTATGCTGTTCTTCTTGTAACATGAATAAGGCACTAGAATTGTACAAAATAAGAATAACTGAGAATAAATTAGTAATCCCTAAGAAAATTAGGCCAGGTAGAAACAAGTGTGAATAAGTTCTCAGTCTTTAAAAGGAAATCTCTCAAAATTCTTGGCTACAAACAGTATGCCAGTTCAGACATAGGCAATGGACCAGGAACTCCTTGGGGCATTTATTTTTTGGAAACAATTGGTCAAGGAGAAACAGGATTTATTGTTCTAGTTCTAGTTTGTTAAATCATAAGATCAATTTGTATTTCATAAAAAAAATAATAAATCTACTCTTGACTTAAGAGTATGGGAAGAGTGCCATGGTTTTATGATGGTTCCTTGTGGACAAATGGATTTACTTCTATCTTATTTCCTTCTGCACTTGGAATAAGTCATCCGCAGAGAAATAAGTAGATGTTGAGACACAGAGATTAACAGCTGAGAGGTGGTCAAGAACACCTTCTTATACCATTTCTGAGTTGTAGCTGACCATACAAACAAAAATAGTCTTTAGAAAGAGGTGGAGTTGACTTCTTTATTCTACAAAAGGCAGGAAAGCTCACATAGCTAATTACAGCTGAGCAATTATGTACAAATGATGGTCCCTGCTGCCTCTCTGCTATTTGCTCAAGTCATTTGTAATTTTCAGTGCCATGGCATCCTTTGACTTCTGCAAAATGGTCAGTCTTTTGGTCATGAGAATTTTGACTGACAGGAGACAGAAACTTCCCTAGGTAGTAGTTAAATTTTCTTTCTACACCACCAATTATGGCTTAACAGCCTCTTAGACTTCCTATGGCATTTTTTTTCAGTTTCAAAATCTTGTCTTGCAAAAATGGTAGCAGTCTCATCAAGTAACCTCAGTTTCAGCTCAGGTTTCTGCTCCTTGACAATAGTTTGTCATGTCCTTCAAAGGAAGGTAGAAGACAGTTTATATCAAATTGCTGTCTAATGGACCTTGCTTAATGGCTTCCTCAATTAGAGGTTGCCTTATATACTGGAGCATGAGGTTTTAATATCCTTTTTTTTAAATGTCTAACTTATGAAGGGTTCATTATCCTTTTTTTTCCCCCAGCATTTCAGAGAGAAGGACTTGTTACTGTATTTATTTTGCTTATGAATTTAGTTGATAAGAGGATAACTTGTCAGGACTTTTAATGGGTATTTTCCAACATTTCAATGGAAATTAATCTGTCAAATGTAGAAAATAAAGAGAGAAAGGTAAAAATTTTTAAAAATATTAGCAGGAGATTCTATAATTTTAAAACCAAAACAAACCTTCAATTATGCAGTTTACAGTTGTGAATCTCAACAGTAGCTGTTGGATAAATTATGCACACTTTGTATGTCCACTTAAGGATTTTCTTAATTGAAAAAATAGAATGGCAGAAAATTCCCTAACTCTTTTGGAAGATATGTTATATTATAATTTCTTTCAGAAGTTAATTAGCTACAAAATGACCCTTCACTCTTTTTTTAGGGGTTTTCGTATTACTTTTTATGCTTCTCCTAATTATTTCTGATGTCTTTTTACTTCTCTCTCTGCATTTCATTCCTGCTGTCATTTCAATCTCTGTTTCAATTCTCTCTCTTGTTTGGATTTATTTTTCTCTTTTGCTTTGTATGTGGGTTATATTTTCACATTCTCTGTTTCTTATTTGACTTTCCTTCCCCTTAGAGTTTTATTGCCTCATACTTCATTCTGAGGTCAGGAAAGGGAAAGGAATACATGCCAGCTACAAACTCAGGCAACATACTCAGCTCTGTATCTTTTTTTTTATTATTTCAAGGTTTTGATCTGATGGACTCATGCCAGTTGCTGCATGAAATACTCATTTCTTCAGCAGATACTTCTATACACAGGAATTTCTCCATACTTACATCAGGAAATTCAGTGAAAGATTATATTCTATGTGTTCATAGACCAGTGGAAAGTATTTTTCACCGCTGAGAATTCAGGATTAAAATGTTCCTCTTCATAACCCAACTGAATATCAGCCTTCCATCATATCTTTAGAAGAAGTCGGGTCTGTTAATAGTTTATTTATATTGTTGTATGATTGATATATTGTCATTATATAAACCAAATCCAAATTTATAAGGGATTCCAAGGATAAATTTTGTAGGTTTGAGTTCTCTTGTCTCTTCAGAAACCTTCTATATCTTCCACTAACAAACTGCTACTCAAGTACTTCTTCCAAACGTAATTTGAAGGTCATTCTTTCCTGGTTTGATACACCAGTCTGGCATGCAGCTTTAGGTTTGTTGAGATTGTCAAACTGAATTTTCTGAGAACTGGATTTGTGCTAATGCAGTGCAGAGTGTTCTCTCAGTTGGTGTCATATTCCCAGTGTCTGCTCAGGGTTCATTATAAATCTTTGCTGTGTAAATATTGTAGTCGTGTAAAAAATGATGGGTTTCCTAAGGGTGACCACTTCCATAGCATATGATGCTAGGATACTCATAATTACTAACGCAGTATGTTTGACAGGACTTGAATGATGAGGTTTAGGACAAATGCCTGCCACTCACATTAATTTGATTTTTCAAATGCCACTGGCAATACTCTACATCAAAGACAGAAGTTATTTGCAAAGGTAAATTCAGGAGTTAATTGCTAGGAGTTAAGACAAAGTGTTAGAAAGAAAATGGATGAAAAAGGAAGGAAGCAATAGACCATACATACAAGAGATTGGTGAGGGAATCATCCAAAGTGTCTGCTGGTGTCCTAATTCAGTCCTGGTTTTTATCATTGGAACATCTGAAGTATATAAAACTATATTTGCAGATGGTGATGACACTGAAAGGACAGCAAATCATAATGAACACTGCAACTAGATTCAGTGCAGGCAGAGACAGGGGATGGGGCAAAATAATTTGAAAATAGCAAAATCAAACCACATTAAAAATCCCAACTACCATACATGACAATCTTTTAGCATTAAAATGTGCAGTTAACTAGAGTATTTAGCAATGTGGTAGTTTTTATTCCTGAACTGTCACTGCCAGAGCAGTCCTCCCCTTCCCAGTCATGTCATAGTTGGTGTGAAAAGTCCAAATCTGGCTGCATCAGAGCATGTGGGGCTTATTCTGTACCTTGCTCATCTGGTTGATTCTGACAGTATAAACCTGACATTGTCATATACCTCTGGCACTGGGATGAGCATACATATCTGGAAACACTTCATTCTTCCTTGTACTTGCACAAGAGTCTCCAGGTTTTATTTAGTAGTGTGATACATTCATGCTGCACGTATGTTTTTTTTTTCCTTTTAATTCACTCTTCTTTTGTACAGAAATAGAAAAGAAGGCAGGGTTTTCAGTGCTAGCAAAAGAGATGTGGTTGTTGAATTGATATGTTGGGATTCTATGGACATTTTCAGGGAGAAGCTGTAACTAATGACTAATTCCCTGTGATCTTTAGCTAATAAATGTTTAGAAACTTTATTCGTGCTTCTTCAGAAAAGGAAGTAGTGTGCAATTTTAAAAATTATTTTGGCAGTGGTCCATGAGGTCTTCAAGGGCATTCTAAATTCTTCTGGAGTTTTTGAAAATCACACTGGAAGCCTTTTAACAGCTTTAGGTTGTTGGGCTTTTCCCCACAGTTTTTTCATCCAGCTGTGTTTTGTCTGAAGGCAAGAGGTTTCAGCTCTTTTACACCTCCATTCAACTTCAAATTGTGGTACCTGCATCCTGTCATGCCCAGTAGTTGCTCCAAGAGCAAATCCTGTATTACTCCATTATTTTCAGAAGGGTCAGCTTGACTTTTCTCTGATGTAAGTTTGACCCTAAAATATTCTTGATAGAGCATGTTTTCTTTTCATATAATCTTAGATGGTTTAAACCAATTACTGTTATGAAGTGCCTCCCTCCTGCTATGAACAGCTCTGCTGTTCCTTATGGAGCAGCAAGTAGAACCTTCAGTGTTAGCACCTTTGTCTGCTCTCACACTGATCAGGGTTGCTGCAATGACTTTATTTGCACATTTGCTTCATTAATTGTCTGGGCTATCATCTCATGGCATTAATCCATGTTGCAGACACTGCTGAGATAATACTCTTGAATGTACAGACCACAGGCATATGGCCCAGTTACTTTCAGTTCACCCTGGAGGTGAGTGGTTTCATTTCAGTTGCCATTTCTTAAAAAAGAATTGTTTCTTTGGGTTTGATTAATTTCTGAAAGGATCATGCAAATGGAAATTTCAAACTATTGCTATTGTTGTTCCATATTCTATTTCAATAATCTCTTCTACTTTACCATGGTATATTATTTCATTTCCTACTGTGTCACATGAACATCTGTAACAAAGTTGCAATGAAAACCAGCATGCCATTTGGTTAATGAAATTAATACCAAGTGACCTGAATAAATCATGTGACAAAGGAGATGGGCTTAAGTTGTGAATAAGTGTATTCATGCTTGTGAGAATACAAGAGATATGAACCAAATTTAATGTGGATTTTTCGTGGAATTTTAAGATAATTTAAATTAAGTTCCAAATCTTACAAATGCTCCTTATCAATGAAATGTATTCTAATCCTAAAAACCTCCACATTCTGGAAACCAAGGTCTGATTTGCAGTGCTGACTTCAAGCTTCTGTTTCTATCTCAATAGTTTACCAGTAAATAGAATACTGACATCAAAGATCTATAATTGAATATATATTTTAGATCGTCTTATAAATAATCAGAAGTTAATACATGTATCTGATGGCATTAAAATCATAAAACCATGACATGTTTTAAAAAATGTCCTGTGCAGCTTGGCTCCGAAAAAGATACCTGGAAACATTCCTTCTGAGCACAGCTGTTGTGGTAAGACAGTTGAAGAGAGAAAGTTTTGCTGATTTCTGCTTTCTCTATAAAGCAGATTACATCAGGCTTTACACATAGTGATCAGCACCCTGTATTTCACCTAGAAAGTGAAGTGTTCACCACTGCAAACATTGGAGTACCTGGCTTTTGTGTACTTACCAAAAAGGTGGACAGCAAAATTCAAGTAGACTGTTCAGCAAACTCCCAAGGTAGTCCCAGTAGAACAACCACAGACACGTGTTAAATGCAGAGTATTCTATTGCTGTGCTACAAATGGGGTTTTTTTCAGTTTAACCTCAAATATGTAGGTGTTTCTCTTGAACTTCTTTGTTTAGCTTTTTGTGATGGAGAGACTACCTATAAATGGAATTTGGCTGCAGAGATCAATAACCAGGCAAAAAAACACAAATGGAATTTGAGAAATTGTGACTATACTAAATTGTTCCAGGCAAGTTCAATATACACAGGTATCTGATGTTTAAACATTGCCTTCCTTTCAGATGAGGACAGGTAGCTGACAAGATAACATGAAAAGCATGGTATTGCCTTTGAAAACATGACTGAAACCTTTAAAGGGTGGATTTGCCAAAAATGACATAAAAAAGGTACTACTTTCTGCAATTTGTGCCTGAATTGCCTTGCCTGTTTTCACACTGCAAATGGCTGGATTCAGAATTTACATAGATTAACAATGCCAAGCATTGCTGAAATCATCTCCTTTGAAAGCAAGTTGAACATAAAGCATTAGCCAAAGACTCATCCTTGCAATACTTTGATGTGGAGACTTTTTTAGGCCAAGTCTCAACCAAATTACAGCAAAAAACCAGGGTTTTTTTCCTTAATTAGGAAAGCTCAGAACTCCAAAGGTTAACTCCTGATTCTCACTGGTTTCAGTGAGGCCAGAATTTCAGCCCTGTTGCAACTGGATACATTTACGTCTGTGCTGGGGAATTGGAAATCACTGTCATAGAATTGTTCAGGAGTTTCATAAACCAAGCCACGTCAAACTTTAAAACACAATGGTGACAACTCTGTGGGCAAAATAATTACTTGTCATAAATTATGAATGTTTGGGGGATTTTTTGCCTCAGAGATGTATGCAAGAATCTCATTGCTGCAGTAGTTACAGTGTTAAACACAGGGAAATCAGAATGCCATGCTGTTAGAATGGAAAAAGTAGAAAGCTTTGAAATTGTGCTGATGAGGGATACAAAACTCTTTGTCTTTACAAACAAGGGATTTGCCTTTCTTCCAGATTCTCTAACACTCATTTTTCAGGTACTAAACACAAATTTACTCAGAAAGTAAATTTAGGGGATGTGCATGCTTATGGATTTTTTTTTTTTTTTACATTTCTATAGAACTTAACTAAATAATACATGTCTTTAGATAATTAATTGCACAAAATAAGCAAGGTAAATTAGTTTTTTCCTAGACTCTGTTAACTTATGACCTTTTGAAAAAGTATGTGAAGAAACAATCAGGTCATTACATCGTTCCTTGCCAAAGTAAAGAGTACTGGATCCTTGAGGGAGGACTACTGCTTGGCCTCTCTGAGAATAGGTAGGAGCTTGTCTCTGGCACTGACTGCAGCATCCACAAAGCTTTATATATAGAACAAACCATATGTTCACTCTCTATACAACTAACTGCTAAACACTTTCAATTAGAATGATTGTTCAGTCAACCATCTTATTTTTGTTTTCTTGAGTCACAATAGTTATTAGCATAAAGGGTTAAAAAATTCATCAGATACTCATGGAAGTCTCTAAACAAAGTTCAGATCTGAAAATAAGCAATTCTTTATGGTGTATTGTGAAACTGAGTAGAAACTTTAAGTCTGGTTAAGGTCAGCTTTACTTCTTAGTTACAAGGCTACTGTGGGATCTGAAATGGGAGCTAAGGCCCCATTTTCCAGAAATAGAGGGAGACAAAAGAAGTCGCTTCCTGGAGATAAAACCCTTTAATAGTAATAAAGACCTCATTGGAGCAGAAAGATGCAACTCATTCTTCCCTGTGCCTGTTGGACTGAGTTGGTTTTCCCTAGTGTTTGTGAAGTCTGTGAGAAATGTTTGGATAAGATCTTTTGGTGCCGTTCCCAGAACATGGTTCATGTGGTATCAAAGAATCCTGATGTTTTGCCAGGGATCTTTTTGTCATTGGGAATTTAGAGGCTGGGCTTGCAAAGAGTTGGCTGAGCTGCAATACAAAGAAAACTCCTGAGCAACCTATTCTGGCAGGCCATCTTCAGTCAAAGGCCTTCAGGGAGCTGCACCAGCAGGCTCCACCCAGTAGGACAATGAGCAAAAGAGAGACAAGTGACAATTTTAACTTCTGTAACACTGCAGAGCTGAAATTGAAACATCAGTTGTCCAGGCCATGGATTTACACTGAAATATGAATTACTGATATAACTAAATAAGGTCATTGTAACCTTCCTTTAAGTCAGACTGTTCTTGTCTTGAAGCAGGGAGATCAAAGAGATGAAGACCAGACTGATGTGCAATTATTATATTCCTTCAACTGCAAGAATTAGTGACTCAAGCTGCCTGAGAAGTGGGAAGGAGGGATTTTGACTGACCTCACTTAAATACTATTTCAGTAGCATTACTGTCTCTTTAGATATCAGTCTAAACTGGTAGTTTCCAATTTTTTTTCCATCTGCCATCCATGTTTTCTTCACTGACAAGGCAGTCCTGGACACACACACACATATCCCTCTTTTCAGTCCAGCAAGTAGAGGTTACTTCTGTAGCATAGCTAGAGTCTTGTCCCTGGGTAGTTGTTTTCTGCAGCTGCTGCCTGAATTGCCAGGTATCAATAGAAACTTCCTCTCCCTGACCCAAGTTTTGATGCCCGAGGGAAATGACACCATTCCTCACATCCTATGCCTCTAAATGCTCCTCAGTAGTGGATCTGAATTTCATTAGAAAGGGAAGGGTCAGCCCACATGGACTTTCTGCTGTTGGGGTGGCAGCATAACCTTCACCACAGTTCAGTTCACGCTTGCCAAGGCAATGCAATGAACATGGAACAAGTGTCCCCCCAGATGGCCACTGGCAATGCTCAAAATGTGCCCCTAGGTAGGGAGAGTCTGATGGCTCTGCTCCCTTCCTCTCCTGCTGACTGAGAATAAGTACAACATTCTTCAAATGACTTTCAGAGAGAACTTCAAAGGGAAAAGGTCAGAAGAAAGAGAAATACCAAATTAAATTCTTCTGGAGCTTTACCTGGGCCTCCAAGGACATGTCACTGTCTTCCCACAGCTCAAGAACTCCTGATCCAATCCATTTCCCCTGCCAGCAGGATCAGTTACAATTAAACTGATGTCAGCATAATTGTCTACCCTGCCTTGTAGCATCTTTGTCACTGGAGATCTTTACTTTCCAAAGTAATATATCCAGTGCTTCACTGCCACTATGGTTGGACAGCTCATTTTTTTTGTTTTGTTTTCTCCCTAGTGTCTTATTTAAACTTCCAGCCCTCCATCCAAGGGACATCAGTTATTGTCCTTTTCACTTGGACAGATTGTCCCTTTCCTCTTGAAAGCAAACTTTCACATTACTGAGGATTCCTGACCTCAGTTCTCTCATTTCTAGGCTCTATTCTATCATTAGTAGTCATTGTCTTCTATATCTTTTCTCTATCTTGTTTGTTTGAACTCTCTCCACCTTTAAGTGTGGTTTCTGAACCTAAATAGCATATAATTACTCAACATCTGAAAATAGAATTCCTATTTATTAATCTCACAAGATTTGGTGGGGTTTTGCAGCTTTCTTTTTGCTATGGCACAAAATTAGCAGCATTTGATCTTAATCTCTTCACGTCCTAGGGGTTTTTATAATTTATTATTGTACTATATTAAATAATCATTGAAGTGCTGTTCTATAACACTAGTATCAAATTAATATTAGGTATGTTTATCTGGCAGACATTTAAAATTACTATTTTTTCTAAATTTTAAGTTTAAAAATTGCTCATTAAGAATGAGCCAGATTTGTACCACTTGACAATTACATATGACACTAGGAGAACTGGGTTTGGAGTCATTATGGAAAATGGGTAAATTCCTGAATATGTTCCTCTTTTTTCTTACATGAATGGTGCACTCCAGAACCATCAAAATCTTCCACCATGTGACTTGGTTGAAAAGGAAAAATGAGAAAGCTGGCTAATGCTGATAAGGAACTTCATGAAATGCAAAGAATAAGTTAATAGATTTTGTGCTTCTGCTGATAAGTCAAGGATTGTAAATGTTTGTAAAAATACTTCAACTTACTTATCTTTTTAAACAAAATTACTCCCATGTAATTTTCATCCACTCATTTGCCTCCTTCCACTGTGATAAAGCCATGGTCAGTCATTTTGCCAGGTTTTTGCTACTTTAAGTAATGACACAAATATATTAGTTTC
This sequence comes from Pyrgilauda ruficollis, assembly GCF_017590135.1. Lineage (NCBI taxonomy): Eukaryota > Metazoa > Chordata > Aves > Passeriformes > Passeridae > Pyrgilauda > Pyrgilauda ruficollis. The sequence goes on along the minus strand of NW_024526599.1, from coordinate 15,137,527 downwards.
TACTTATATATTCTCATCTTCTAAACTGGAAATGAGCAGGAATGTTGGGCTCTCATTGATAAGAAGTTGCATGATTTATATGAAATTAGGCTTTTTTTGGTGCATCTTTAGTAGCAGTGCATGGGACTTTGGTTTTAGGTACGACTGTTTGTGAATGACCCCCCGTTTTCCCAGCTGAAATAGATGATGATCATTCCACTCTGTACTAAAAATCTAATCACTGTGACACAAACAGTACAGGGAGACTCTGGACTGAAGACGGGCTCTAGTGAAATTTAGCGATAAATGCAGCCAGCCATCCCCAGCTCCCAGTGAGATTCCAGTAGAAGGTAACATGATTCCAGTGGCTCTGTTCATATCACAATAAGATTTAGGAAGAAGTGTAGTATTTTTAATGTATGAACAGTAATGAGAGGCAGCTAAAGAAGTAATGCATGCCATTTATTTAGAGTTATTGGAAGACCAGTCAACCATCTCATGATCTTGCCAAGCCTAACAGCTCACATGGTGTTCTCTGATGGGTTTAATCAGAGAACTACTTGAAATTATACACTGAAATAAAATTGTGGCAAAACTATTATATAGTCTGTTTTAATGGAGTTGTTTATATCAGCACCAACTTCAACTGAAACTCATAATATTCCATTAAATATCTGCCTACATCATTCAAAAGCACAGCAGAAATTGCAGTACCAGTTACTGCTTCAGATACTTCCTATGGAGTGACCCATGATACCTAATGGATTCTGTCAGCCATGTTTTAGAGCCTTGAGTTAGATGACTTCAATTAGAATACCTGAGTTAGGATGCAACCAAGCCTTCAGTAGAAACTTGACCATTCTGCTGAAAACAGAGTTTTCAGTTAAGCAGTTTCTTACAGGAATGAACTTACTGACCTCTCATTACTCAGTATTTGTGTGCTGGCTTTAGTTCAGGAGCTTGCAGCCAGTGTCTCTCCTTGTTTGTGCTATTCAAGGCAAAAAACCCCACAGTTTCAACATCTTATGCATTCATGGCTTTTAAGTTTGGTTGGTTTTTTTTGTTTTTTTTTTTTTTGTTTTTTTTTTTTTTTTTTTTTTTTTTTTTTTTTTTTTATAGAGCCAGTCTTTGAACAGAGACAGAAGCCGCTAGGTGCAGATTCCATATTTTGCCAAAGCCACGATTTAAAATTTCACCTCATTCTTATCTGTTACAGGCTACTGAATAGGAGATAAAGCACCTGATGAAGAATATGGCTGCATACCACCTTTGGAGAAAGGGGCAGAGTGAAGAGGCACAAGCTCTTAGAAAATAATACCAGTTAACATAAGTGAGAAGGTAATAGGTGTTTGAAAGCATAGTCAGCCTAAGGAACTTAGTTTCAGCTATAAAAAATTGAATGGAAGAAGGTAATTTTTATATTCATCACGTAATTCCATTTAAAATCTGTGCCTAATTTAGTAAAAAGGAAAACTAGAACTAGATTTGCAGCACATTTTATGTATCTTTATATGCAGATTTACTTTGGCTGTAAAGCTCAAGGAGGAGCTTTACCAAATGGCAAGCATACTAACATGACCCTAACTCAAAACAACTTTTTCTTACTGAGTTTTTGAAATAAACTTCTGTCTCAAAGCTGTATTCCAAAAATAGCAGGAGATTTAAAAAAAAAAAAAAAACACAAGCAGTTTCTTACAGGAATGAACTTACTGACCTCTCATTACTCAGTATTTGTGTGCTGGCTTTAGTTCAGGAGCTTGCAGCCAGTGTCTCTCCTTGTTTGTGCTATTCAAGGCAAAAAACCCCACAGTTTCAACATCTTATGCATTCATGGCTTTTAAGTTTGGTTGGTTTTTTTTGGAACAAAACCTTCATCCAGCAACAGAATTGATGCAGGAATGTTTCTGGGTACTGTCAGGCCATTCCTCTTCTGAGGAACCTGCTTCTGAGGAATCTGCAAGATTTGAAATATTATAAGTTTTAAATTTCTTTTCAGTTAATTCTCATAAGTTTTAATGGCCTTTTACAGTTAGCAGTTACTGAAGCTGCAGTTCCAGCTACTCTAGTACACTTCACAAAGTCAAGCCTTTGAAATCTATGGATGCTTTCTTCTCTGCTACTGCACCTCATGCCAGCAAGTATAGATGAAAAGTCATTAAATACAAGACAGAGGGTTGCAAGCGAAAAATGTTTTTTTAAATATGAGACTTAAGTCTGGCCTGCTTCTGCTTCCCCCAAACCAATTTTGTCTCTGTGGCAACAGCCACAGGTGTGACAAAACATTTGGGATTTTTCTAAAAAAAAGTTTATATACTTAAAATGTCACTTTTCAAAAAAAACAATCTTTTATTCTTAAGCAGGTTTCAAAAGTGCAGAGCATGTTTACAGGAAAACAAGTCTTGTGGCTGCAAAGCTTCATCAGGTAATGCATTAAAGACCCTCCCCACAGTGGGCACAGCCAAAAGTTGCACAGCATAAGAGTGGACACATCTCTGTTAACTCAGCTGGCCTGGCAGTGCTTTGGGAAGGGGCAAGTCCAACTTCTGAAGACAAGTCTAGAATACTCTGGTATGATAATCACTAAATCTATCACATGTTCTTTACACAAAATCATCCAGAAGAACCGCTACAGTTTACTACAAATATTTGAATTGTGTAAGAGGGGAAAGACTCAAAGTTATTCCTACCTTTTATTACTACATAAAATGTAATCATGCTGTAGATGAATTTGCCATGCTGGTGCATACTATCATTAGATTGCAGATTACTGCACTGAAAATCATAGCCAAAGCATGTATTTTTATTTAGAAAATCTCAGTTGTCTGTTTCCATATCACTTCATCTATTATTTAACATTTCCAAGTTTTATGAAATTAATACAAATACTTCTTCACTGTTGCAGAAATTCTGATGATCTTACACTCAGAAATACAAAATCATTTACCCTACTTTAAAGCCCTCCCAAAAGGACATGTACTTGTGACATCATCTCCTGTGTCCCAGCTCTCCTGGTTAACTTATACAACTCACTGTGTTCAACTGACAATAATTGTTTGTTTGTAATCTCAATATTACACCCTTGGGGGGAAAAAAATTGGGTTTTTTTAATAGACTTTACTACCTATCTGTATTTGAGTATGCTCTTGTTATCTGTCACAGGATAAAAGCTTGTGATCTATTTGAACATCAGCATACAATTTATCCAGTTTATAAAGAAGTACATTACACTGTGATCAAACTCCAGCTGCTGGAGGAAAAGGCAAAGCAATTCTACTTGCAGGCATGTAAAACTGATTATACTGGCACTGCTTCTTTCTCCAGTAATAGGTGGCTTGTTACCATTAAACATTTTCAATGCAAAGTTTCTACATAGGCAGTAATGTAGGAATGCAGTGGGCTGCAACTCTGGTACATTTTTAATGGGAGTAGTACATATCTAATTTTGATATTTTGTTGGTTTTATTTGATAAATCAAGAGTGGTTTATTCCTTTTAAATAGAATATTGAAGACTTGAACTTTGCTATCTGATGAGTCTAAAAGAGCCTTGGAATAATTCTGTCTGCCCAGCAGCAGCTGATAGGCTGGGAGTACACAAACCACTCCCTCTGCCCTGCTTTGCGCCTGCAAGCAGGGCAGGATCGATGATCCTGGTTACCAGTCCTTCCCGGTGTATCCACCAGGCTATCCAGGCTATTTAATGGATCCAATAAAGCATTCCTCAGACAAAGTCCTTCTTCAAGACCTGAAAAACACATAGCCCAGAGAGGATAGGGTCAAAAATAGCCAAAGAACAAGAAAATGGAAGTAAATAGCAGTACCAGATATTCTTCATGCAAATAGAAATTTGGGGACTTGCATTGTTGTTGTATGGTGGTGTTCAAGGGTCCCAGGACGAGGGAAGAGATGAGAATCTTGACTCCATGTTTCAGAAGGCTGATTTATTATATTGTAATATTATATTATATTAAAATGCTATACTAAAACTATACTAAAAAGAATAGAGAGAAAGGATCCATCAGAATGCTAGAAGAGAATAGAAAGGAATGATAATAAAATCTTTTGACTGCTCACAGCCTCGACACAGGTGGCTGTCATTGTTTTTACTTGATGACCAATTTCACATGCTGGGTAAACAATTCTCCAAATCACATTCCGAAGCAGCAAAACATGGAGAAGCTGAAGCTTCCCAGCTTCTCAGGAGAAAAGATCCTGGCAAAAGGATTTTTCATAAAATATGTCTGTGACAGTTGTTGTTTACCACAGTTCTGTTGACTCTAGAATTTTAATGCCCACTTATATTCATTTCCACCACTGATAACCTATACATTGTTAACCTTAAACAACAAGAAAGCAGTATCTCCACACAAGTCTGAGACCTGGCTTCTGTAGCAAAACTGAAGTATCTGTGGGCAAATGAATTCACAACCTCCATCCATTTCCCTCCCCTCTCCATTAAAAACAAATGAGAAAAAAACAACTTAAACCAACCAAAATGCACACACAAAATCCCCAAACCAACAAAAAACCCCCAAATAAAAAACCCCAAAAAAACCAACCAACCAACCACTCAAAAAAAAAACCAACTTAAACCAACCAAAATACACACACGAAATCCCCAAACCAACAAAAAAACCCCAAATAAAAACCCCAAAAAAACCAACCAAACAACCACTCAAAAAAAAAAACCCAAAAATACCAAAACCCAAGAGCAACCAAGCAAACAAGAAAACCCTCAAACACAAAAAATCCCAGCCCAATACTGTTCCTCCACTGCCAGCAAATGCAACTATCGTGACAACCTCATGTTGTCCCTATCTGGGTTGTTGTCTCCCAGCTGAACCTTGCTGTATCCCTTACTGGAAGGTTACAGTCACAAGTAAATTGCAGTCTTTCCCCAGAAGTATGAAAAAAGTTTACACACCTAAAACTTGTCAGATTTTTTATTCATACCACATATGCATCCAATTTGCCACCCACAAAAATCTCTGCCTCACTGATACCATAAAGGGACAAAATGAAGTTTGGGGTGGCATCTACAAGCCTTCCATTTCGTAGCCTGACTGGTGACCTAAATAAAACTTTTCAGTATTAGGTTTTCACAAGATGTAATTTATACTATGGCTGTCAGGAGTTAAGATAGTAGTTGCCATGGAGCTTTAATCTTTTTTTAGGCTTTAGTCAAAAGAAGCTGGAAATCAGTATGCTGGGTGGAACCCTGCTCAATAGAATTTTATTCAAATTGGGGCAGGATTTAATCCTAATTTTTCTGCTGAACATTAGTATCAAAGGTTCTAGAATTCATTCTATTTTCTTCTCTTTTGAGATTCTTAAACCACACTACATTCAACCCAAAAAGTACCTGAGTTGCTTCCCCTCTATTCCTTCAACTATCAACTGTAACTTTCTTCTAATCTTCATGTGCACAGCTAATCACTGTAGTGAAATTCATTCACCAGTTCTTTCATTTTTAGTGGAGGCATTCTGTAAGTATATGAAAGCAAAGCTTTAGGGAGGATTTTTTTTTTTTCTATGCACACACTAAGCACTAATCTCTACACTGGAAAAAAGGCCTTTGAAACAGAAATTACAGTTTGAATCTGTGTCTGTGCTACTTATAACTTCCTTGATGTATATTTAAAAAAAAAACCCAAAAGCATACAATGCATGACGTGCCTCTCTGAGCAGTACAAAATTGGCCATGCTATAGCCAATAATGCTTTGCTGGAACACAGCTGCAGCAGAATAGAAATGCAATTCAGTTTAATATTTGCAGTTAAAACATGCACTTAAAACTGAACTTGCCCTACACCGGGTAAATTAAAAGAATGCAGATCTAGATAAAAAAAAAAATGAAGAATTTTTTAAAATGAGCTTTTAGAACTCTTATCCACCAAAAAAATAGAAAGGATTCAGATGCAATCTTAATTGACCTTGAAACTTGGATTCAAAATCAAATGACAGCTTCACTTAATGAAAAATTTCCCAGAATTTTCACTAAATACAACTGTTTATTGCCCAGCTGTAGTGGCACTGCATAATCCTCAAGCTGTTCCAAAGACTGCAGAGTAATCAGAAAATTGTCACAGGAGAGAATTTCAAACTCCTTTCAACTCTTTCATGGCATATATTATAAAAGAAGCATGATAACAGGAAAAAAAAACCCCATCTTTTCCCTTCTACAGTATGTAAGTGTGGGACTTGAACACTTGCACATTAACATCTATTTCTACCACTGAGAGCAAAATGTCTCTGCAAAAAAACCTAATTGGCATTGGACAGAAAAACAATTGTGGGTTTGAGCAAAAGCCCTGCTCATCAACTTCAGAGGATCAAATGCAAAGACCTGTGGTATATTTTTTCAGTCTGAGGTGTCAATATCAAAGACTTGCAGAGCTACTGGAATTGAGACCTCTTAACAAAAGAAATATATATACAGATAAGAGGGAGAAAGAAGTCCAAGTCCTTAACTTGCTGGTGTGGCCAAACAGCTCATGTGTTTCAGACAAATTCAGACAAACCATAGCAGTTTCCTTAAAGTGAAGTCAGAGACTTTTAAATGAAGAGTCTTCAAAGTTATGAAATGCCATCTTCTTTATAAAGGCCCATCTCAGTTCTAAAAGGATCCAAAACAAAATCCTTACATAAATTCAGGGAAGAAAGGGGCATTTCCCTTACCTCTGTTCTGAACCAGTTTCAAGACCTGTCAGTATCACATTACCATTTCTGGATGTGTAGATTAGTTAAAGCTTGGCAGTGAAATACAGTTAAAACTAGTTTAAATACAGAAGTATTATCACAGTGCTGCAGATATCAAGATGGCCTTACAATATAGATGGCAAGTATTAAATTGCTTGTTATGCTTTCTCTTGTGTATTTGTGTTTTGCTTTAAAGCTTATTTCATCAAAATGAATCCAACCAGTCCACAGGACAGTGATCAAGAAACATTCTTGCTCCAATATAATTTCTTTTAAATAGCTTATGGGGACCTTTTGCTGCTGATGAACTTGCATTACTTCAAAACTGAAAGGCAAAAAGAAAGAACTTAGAAGTGCACCATTTTTTCAAAAGCTACAAGAAAACAAGGTGTAACTAGGCTGAATTAGGATGCAGCATTGATTTTCAAAAGAGAAAGCAGTAAACTGTGTAGTCACATATACTACTATCAACTTCCAAAGTATGCATTGCCCTGATTAATTTTTTTTTTTTTTGCAAGAAGATAGACGTACTTCATGAGACTCAATACATATATCTTGAAGATGAACTGGTTTAACAGTATTTACTATACATTTTGACTTCACTAGTGAGGTTCATCCCTTTAAGAAAAGTAACTCAAGAAGCAACATAACAATTCTCTACTTACCTTTCTGGTTTCATACTAGCATCTTACATGCATCTTCAGCAATTATCATTGACCTTCTACGGGAATGGATAGAAACCAATAAAATGTAGGCTTGGTTAAAAAAAGTGGTGAAAGGCTAGATACCAGATAACATCAGATCTTTTCTCATGTACGTCTTAACAACAAATTAGCTAGAGCATTTAAAAGAATTAATTGCAAAAGCACCCAGTATGTTTGAGGCATGCTGCTAATTTGCAATATAAACAGAACCATTGCTACATTTGAGCAATTTCATATATTAAGCCAAGCAAGTGCCATTTCTCCAGCATTATCTATCTTCACCGGAAGCCTTGAGAATTCCTATTCACTATGAGAAGGGTCATTAGCATAAAAGAAAGCATCCCTGCATTAAAGATATTTATCTGGACCACTTTCAAAATCTAAAATTTCCTTTCTGTAACACCCCAACATACACTTCCTACTTCAGCAATTATTTCAGATGAATTATGTAAAGCTCCCAGATTTCCTCTCTGCATTGGAAAGTATTCTTGATTTATCCAGTACAAATTCAAGCAATACTTTTCCAGATAAATCAGTAACATTATTAGTTACAATTTCACTTGTACTTTGTTCTGCAACTTCAATGCTTACTTAAGCAATGTTTGTTTTTTAATACTAGGGAGCATGTCCATTTTAGATAAACATTAGATGTTCATATAATCCTCAGCCCAAGGTTTCCAATCAATCTTTTCAAGAAGGAAATTTGAGAATCCTTAAGCCATAACAAATAAAAAAAGGAGTCAAATGTTCAGAAGACAACTTACTGCCACTTATCTCCAACAGTAGGTCTGATCATTCTCCATCAATAGCCATGATCCAGCCCCTCAAGACTATTTTTGCAACCTGAGGTCAGCCAGTGGGCCTGGAAAGCAAGGTAGGGATAAGGTTTACCCTCTGTCCTATCCTTCTGATGGTCAGAGCCCTTACAGAAGTCTCCTGTTTACTTACTGTGGTCCGGATCTCCCTACTAGAGCACTACTCCACTTCATAAACCTACCATTTTAGAGCAAAAATTCAAACCTCTGCCTTTCCCCTCCCCTCTGGTACATGTTAACGACTTGCAAATGCTCAATCCTGCTATGGAATCAGATCATACCTGAGCAAACAGGCTTGGTACGTTACTTACCTTGTAATACTGAGCATGCTGTGCACTGGTTTGTGCCATCTGGTCTGACAGCACCGAGGCTTTGTGCCCTGCACGGCACATTCCACCCTCCAGCCCCAGCTGGCACAGCCCTCCAGTGGAGATGCAGAAGTTTTGATGGCATTCATCCATCCCAGCTCGCTTCTGCTCATCTGCCTGCCTTCTGGGCTGCTCTCAACTCAGCACAGCTGCCTTCTCATTGGGCTTCGCCACAGCTGGTGCCACTTTTCCCTTTGTACTGTCAAGGGAAACCTTAGCAGCAAGAGACAGAGACCTACAGGGACTTCTGAGCACTTGCAGCCCACAATCGGGTAACCCCACAGCCAGCCCTGCAGAGCTGCTGCCTGCCTTGCCAAGCCCACCCCCATGTCAAGAGCACTGCTGAGCAGGAACCCTAGGACTGAGCTTTGGTACCCCACTCACTTCTCCATTAGCATCTCCCATTGCAAAGGAGCAGCAACAGCTGTTTTCATGGTTTTTTCACCTCCTTTAAGGCATGGGGGTGAGGAAGTTCACTTTTAACTACCACCCAAGTAGTGTTTAGATATTACTAGCATACTTCAGGACAATGCTCTTACATCACCTGTCAGAGACCTGCTGGGATTCGTCTATTGGCTCTGTGCCATGCATGCTTATGGTTTTGTTTTGGTTTTTTTTTTTTTTTTTTAAATTATCTATCAACTTTTTATTGAAATCTTTTGCCTTCAGGCTTTTGAGGTAGTGGCCCAAGTCCAAGAACTTTGGTGCTGTGCCTAAACCCATGTTTGGCCACATGCACACACAAATCCTGCTTAAGGAAGAGCAAAGTTTACACCCCAGAGAATACCAGTCATGTTTCAGCTCTCTACAGATGGATTATAATGAAGATTCCATCACATTTACAGATCCTGTTCCCTGAAATGTTAATATCCCCTCTTCTCAAAGGATCCTTCTGCCATTTCAAGGCTGATAGAGAGATCATTTTAAATGATAAAGACCATATCAGGATGCTTGACAAAACCTATTATCAAAAACGGAGTATACACCATAATTAAATCATACCCAAAAACTGACTCCCAAGTATAGTCACAAAGACAAGAGTTTAATGTTGGCAAAAAAGAAAAGTTTAAGTTAGTGGTATTTTCTTCCTTGCAATAACATACTGGTCATATGAAAGTCACCGGAGAGGTCTGCTTATAGCTCGGAAGACTTTTACAGTTACAGCTGAATTCAAAACCCTAACTCCAAACGCATGATGTTAACACAAAAACTGAAAATGTAAAACCTGGGATAAAGAACAAACTCAGTTGTCAAGATGCTAGCAGAGATATGAGGCCTTTCAACCCCTTTACCATAACATAAGAAGTTCTTCAGTATCTTTCCCACCACCATTATTTCAGGATTCACAAGGTTCTTTAAAATACGAATGGGGTAAATTGAAACCAAGCGCCCTCTGCTTGTAATGTCTTCTGTGAAAGGTCTGAAGCCACCCTGTTTCAATTATTTGGTTATTCAGTGCAGAAAGTTAAAGATCACAGAAGGTATAACAGTTTTTAATATTAATATTATAGATTAAAAATTATTGCATAGTCTTATGCATTTCCTAAAACAATGTTCTGTGGAAATGAAACATTTTAATATAAAAGGATCAACTCTTTAAAACAAATTGTTTTCACTACCTCGATCTCCTATCTTTTTTTGATTTGTCAGTACATTTGTCCATTGTTTTCTCATTGTCTCCTCTGCACTTGGGGCAATACCACTTTCCCTTTGGTTTGTATGTGAGTCCAACACAGGAAAAGTGGAACCACTCAATAGGGCACTGTTCGTTGTCACATCCTATCATTTCGCCATAAGACACTTGGTTGCATAAGCAGTAAGTTGGTTCATTTGGATCAATTGCAAATTCTACAGGTGAAACTTCTCTCTCCTGTTTGGCTTTGGAGCGTTTTTTCTTCTTGGAAGATTTTGATCTTTTCTCTTTAGGTGGCTGGTCATCGCAGTCATCGATACCATTTGCTATGTGGCACAGGTCGCGGCTTTCGCTGGTTCGCTGGCGACGAGGTCTTCGGGAAGATCTCTCTGGCTGGCAGGACTCCATCTTGGCCTTTTCTAGAGGCTTTTCGTTCTCAGACAGATCTTGAAAGCACTGAGAGTGTGTTTCCATTTGACGGGCTCTGTTCTCTACCAGTTCTAGCATCTGAGTAACTATTTGAATTTTTTCATCTCCAAGTTCTTGACTGTTGATTAATGCACGCTGAAGATGCTGCTGCAAGCGTTTCTTCTGAACAGGATCGTTTTCAGACTTGTATTTTTCATAGACGTCATCTATTTCTTTTAACGCTTCTATAAAATAAAAATAATCATAGGAATAATTACACAAGATGGAACATGCTCAAGAAAACAAATATATTTCTAACTGATGAGAAATAGTACAAATCTTAATTGTAGTATACCCTAGTGGGTTAGACTGAATATATTATTCAAGTGCATGTGGTCATCAAATCAGTGTTTAAGGTAACAATCTGTTGAAAGAAAATATACTCATGTTCTAAGAAAGAGCAAGCTTATTTTAGCCATTGGAAAAAGAAAGGGTAACACAAGAGAGGGGACACGATAGTTGTTGAGGCATGGATCATCCAGATCCTCCTTCCATCTGAAACAGAAGGAGTTTCTCTTAAGAATCCTTTCCACAATAATTCCAAAACTCGGCCAGCAAACCAAAGCAATAGCTTATTTTATCACATGAAGAATCCTGAAATTCATAGAATTGTCATGTATCATGATATATAACACTCCAGAATTAGTTTATCCAGGTCTTCTGCCTTCCCCTCTTATTCATCTCAAGGTTTGGCATTACATTTTCAAGTAGACATAGTTATAAAAAGGAATATGACAACTGAAGTTATATAATAGCAAATTTACAATCAGAATGAAAAACAACTTACACCCCTCAGAACACTTTCCCTATTGCCAAAACAAATTACAGCAAGCTGCATTTTACATCAGGGTTGAACTTTTCAGAATAGGTGACCTTCTCTTTAGTGCATCATAGGATATTTTTAAGCAACTAGTAAATGAGTGGCTCACAGTTTTCCCAAGCTTTCCCTCTTCCAAGTCACACAAAATAACTGCATGAGTTGCTGTGAATCTTTCACTAAATTTAGTTCTAAGAAGCAAGTTGAATGAACCCAAATAGGAGATCAAAAATGTCTTATAAATCAGTCTTAGTCTATACTCTGCTGTTCTTTATTGCTGGATTTTAAAATTACTTTTTCCAAGCCAAATGTTACAATAGATCTACACATAAAGCACAGAGAAACTCCTAACAGGGAAGGAAATAATTAGAAGAGCTGACAGTGAAACTTGATGTACGGTGTTAGGTACAGTATTGGTTCAGTCAGAACTTAGGATTTTATTTGAACAGGTAAGGGAGTTTATAAATGGTACTAAATTATTTACTTCTAAAGCAGAAGTTTTGCATTACAATCTATCTCTTCCTAAAGACCTGCATTTAAATAATTTGCTTTCATTTTAAAAGAATTTGTCTGTACTGTTGTGAAATTATTTAAGCTTGTTAACATCATTCCTAGTGATTTTTTTTCCTGTTGATATCTTAGAACAGTAGTTTAAGCATGAACAACTGCTTTTTACTATAAATTCTGAAACCTGTATGACAACAGGAGCCCACTGCATTTTGTTCTGTTCCAGACTTTCACTAAGGTGAGATAAAAATCACTTCTCTGGCCTGTCCAGTAACTTAACCTGTATTTTCTGTATTTTAATATCAGCATTCCAGCTACCTTTTAAACCATAAGCTTTGTGTCCATGTACCTTCAGCTGCATCACTTGCCTGTTGCCCTGACAAGAGAAATAAAATTTTAAAAAATCTTACTGTTGGCTCCTGAAAAGCATGGAGTAGGGTACTTTATATACTGTTGAACAAGAAAGTGTGGTTGTACAATACTGTACTCTGGTTATGCTTATCTCCCACCCAGACTTCTTTTTTTGGAGGCAGGAGTGTAGGTACAGATAGATTAGATAGATTTCCTATATTGGGAATGCCCTACCCAGAACCATTCACAAACAGTAGCTCGTTCCTGCTGTGAAAGAGAATAATATTCATCCTACATCGGTTACTGCCCGGATGCAGCCTGGGAAGACATGCTGAACTTTACATGGATTAACATCCACTAAAGAGAGCAAAGAAGTTTTGGACTGACAGAGATGGAAGTTTACCAAACTTCTTGTAAATCTCCAAAGATTAGACAAGGCATTCATACACCCTAATACACAGCTCTGAAACCTCTGTTTAAAAAAAAAAAAAAAAAACCCAAAAACCCACAAACAAAAAACTGCAACCCAAACCAGGGCCAAGTGTTCATTACAGATAATCTGATTAAGTTTGGTGGAGCTAATAAAAGCTAAAACTATTTGTTTTCTAAGCAAAAGAAGTGACTTTTTCCCTCCTCCACAGACCGTCATTACCTTTTAAATTAGCTGAAATAATACAGCATTGCTTTTACGTTTTGAAGATTTTTTGTTGTTGCCTTTTTTTTTAACAATTGAAGGCTTTGGTTAAAACTAGCAATAAATTGCTTATATGACCCAGTATTGGCTAGGTAAATACACAGCAATAAACAGTCTAATGAAAATATTTAATCTATTTAAGTCTGAGGATTGCTGGCTAGTCACCATGGATCAGGAGGTAAAGAGCCAGCCTTGACTAGGAATTCTAAATGCTGCAGGCAAGTCTATGCCATTTAAACTTTAAAATCCCAGGCAACTTACAAAAGCCTGTTCTTATGTGTTTTCTCGGGTAATTAGAAAGATAATTGAAAGAATCCCTTCACAACAGCTGCCTCCTGAGGTGGCCCTTCAACGTCTAAGAGGCCCTGACGGTCCCCATGGTCCCCTCCTGCCCACGCCGGAGGAGGGAGATGCGGCTCCAGTGCCGACTCCTCGGGATCAAATTCCTGCCTCCTGGCAGGGGCCGGCTGGCAGCTGCCCGCCACCGCTGTGCCCCGCAAACTCCGCGGGGCGCAAGGTCTTGAATCGGCACTGAACTTGCCTCCCGAAGGAGCCTCTGGATGAGGTTTAGGGCAACTTCCCGCTCCACAGCCTCCCTCCACAACCCAAGGGAACGCTGCTGGCGCTTTCTGTATCCCCGCCCCCACCGTCTACCGTGGGACGGGCGCTGGGCTCCGCCGGGACACCGCCCCCCGGCTCCGCACGGCGGGAGGAGCTGCGGGGAGGCCGATTTCCGGACCCCACCTCCAGCGGCAGTGCCGCCGGTTCGGGCGGCAGGGCTGCCCGGCGGGGCGGAAGCGACCCCACACGGCGGAGCCGGGGCCTAGCGCCGGGCAGCGCGGCCCCGCCGGCCCCGAGGCGGGGCGGCCTTCCCCGGCACCGACCGGGCGCCGGGAGCCCCGTGCCCCCGCAAGCTCAGCCCCGCGGGGCCCCAGCAGCGTTTCACCCCGGCCCCGGCTCCTCCGCGCCGGGCGCATGTGCGGCGGCTGGAGGCCGTCCCCTTTCCCCTTTCCCCGCCGCCCGGTGCCCCGCGGCGGCGCCCACCTTGGCACTGCGTGTCCATCTCCCGCAGCAGCGAGGCGTTGCGCTGGATGTCCAGCGGCAGAGACTCCACGCACTCCAGGTAGTCCTGCACGTAGAGCGAGAGCAGCCGGGCCCGCTCCCCGCCCGGCGCCGCCGGCCCCGCCACCAGCTGTGGCCCCGCCAGCATCATCCCCCCGCGCCAGCAGCACATCCGCCGCCGCCGCCGCGCCGCCCGCACCGGGCGCGGGGTCCTTGCGGCGGCCCCGCTCCCTTCTCCGTCTTCTTCTCCTCCTCCTCCTGCCGCCGCCCCGTTGCCCTGGGGCGGCCGCGCCCGGGGGGCGGTGGGCGGTGAGCGCTCGCCGGGCCGGGCCGGGCCGGGCGGGTGTGACCGCCCCGCCGCGGGGTCCCGCGGGTCGCGCGCCCCTTCCCGCGGTGCCGCCGCCGGAGCAAAACCCCCGCTCGGCGCCCCCGCCCCTACCCGCAGCGCGCATGCGCGAGGCCCTGCCCTTATAAGGCGCGGCCGGCGGCGCTGCCAGGGGTTCGCATTCTCCCGCCTTCCCCAGGCGCGCGCTGCCATTGGCCCGGCGCGCGGCGAGGGGCGGGAGCGCGCTGGGGGGCGGAGCCTCCCATAAAGGCGCCCGGCGGCTGCGGCGCTTCCGCGCCCCGCGGAGCCGCCACGGCGAGGGCACCGCTGCTCCTGCCCGCGGTACGAGCCGCCTGATCTGTCTTAACTTAAAGAAGAGCACAGAGGATTTGGGGTGAGCTATTAGTTAGGGAGGCTGAGTGACATGTTTATCCTGAGAAATCATTTCAAGAGTATTTTAAATAAGGTGTCAACGAATTTTGGCCTTTTAAACGCCACTCGCCAAATAGCAAATCTCAAAAATTTGATAGAGTAGCCTGTCTTTCCCATGCCCGTTGCAGAATTTGTATCAAATCTTGGCCACAACAATTATAGTAGGAAACAAAAGTTAAATTACACTTTTTAACTATATACTAAAATGTTGAGATTTCATCTCCACTTCTCTTTGAGACATTTTTCAGGTCTTTACTACATGAATAATAATTGGTAAGCATGAGGAAAAGAAAATTATTTGGTCGAGTCTTGAAACACCCTGAGAAGAC
The DNA here is from genome assembly GCF_017590135.1 of Pyrgilauda ruficollis. NCBI lineage: Eukaryota > Metazoa > Chordata > Aves > Passeriformes > Passeridae > Pyrgilauda > Pyrgilauda ruficollis. The sequence goes on along the minus strand of NW_024526599.1, from coordinate 15,122,346 downwards.
CTGCATATTTTGCATTGTTTCATTTATATTTTAGGCATCAAAAAAGATATCTGGGGTAAATGCATATGGTAAATGTAACAAAAAAACAACCAAACAAAAATCAATCAGAGATGACTGATTCAGGAATAAAATTGAAGAGAAGTGAATTCAAATCCCCAGACTCCCTTCTGTCTTCCATTCCTACCTCTAGTTGAGCAGGCAGCACTAAAAGAGTACCCACACTAATCTTGTAGCATTTCAGAATGGCATGATCCGGAGTAGTGGTGAAGCAGCAGCACAGTTGCACAGAGAAGTTGCATCATCTCCATCCTTGGATATTTTTCGAGCCTCCCTGGATGAGGCCTGACACAACCTGACCGGGCTGTGAAGCTGGCTCTGCTTTGGTGGACTCCCAAGGTTCCCATCCCGACTCCTTTTTCCTGGGATTCTGTCTCTGTGTGGCCTGCGCCAAATAGCTCCGTGGCTACTCCTACAGGAAAATGAGTATCTCACATGATGGCAGTCTGCAAGTGTTATTTTCTTAAGACCCTAGTTCACAGAACTATTTAAACATTGCTAACTTCCAAGTCTCGCAGCTGCTAGGCAGGTGTTCTACATGGCAGGCATTTTTATATGTCTGCGTCCAAGCTGTTGAGCAATTGTAGCTGCAATCAGTCAGCTTTGCCCAAGTCAGCAATGTGTTGGCAAGGTCATAAAAATGAATGAAAACAAAGTTAATTGGTAAGCATGAGGAAAAGAAAATTATTTTGTCGAGTCTTGAAACACCCTGAGAAGACCTGCATATTTTGCATTGTTTCATTTATATTTTAGGCATCAAAAAAGATATCTGGGGTAAATGCATATGGTAAATGTAACAAAAAAACAACCAAACAAAAAACAATCAGAGATGACTGATTCAGGGATAAAATTGAAGAGAAGAAGTGAATTCAAATCCCCAGACTCCCTTCTGTCTTCCATTCCTACCTCTAGTTGAGCAGGCAGCACTAAAAGAGTACCCACACTAATCTTGTAGCATTTCAGAATGGCATGATCCGGAGTAGTGGTGAAGCAGCAGCACAGTTGCACAGAGAAGTTGCATCATCTCCATCCTTGGATATTTTTCGAGCCTCCCTGGATGAGGCCTGACACAACCTGACCGGGCTGTGAAGCTGGCTCTGCTTTGGTGGCCTCCCAAGGTTCCCATCCCGACTCCTTTTTCCTGGGATTCTGTCTCTGTGTGGCCTGCGCCAAATAGCTCCGTGGCTACTCCTACAGGAAAATGAGTATCTCACATGATGGCAGTCTGCAAGTGTTATTTTCTTAAGACCCTAGTTCACAGAACTATTTAAACATTGCTAACTTCCAAGTCTCGCAGCTGCTAGGCAGGTGTTCTACATGGCAGGCATTTTTATATGTCTGCGTCCAAGCTGTTGAGCAATTGTAGCTGCAATCAGTCAGCTTTGCCCAAGTCAGCAATGTGTTGGCAAGGTCATAAAAATGAATGAAAACAAAGTTGTAGATAGTGCTTTCAAAACATCCTTTACTATACTGATGTCACTCTGGCCAAAAAAACAGGAAGTCTGTAATTCTGTGTTCATGTTCTTAAGAGTGCACCTTCATCTTAAAATGAACAGTTTGAATTTACAGTGTAACACCTGTAAAACCAGCTGCCTTGCTACTTGTCTCCTTTTTGCACTAATAGATTTGGAAAGTGGCAATAACCTGGTTACCTTGGCTTCCATGGGCACTAACTCACTGAGACTTTACTGTGTAGCGTTCATTGCTGTCACTTCTGAGTAACTGAAGTAACTGAAGCCTGAGTTTTTGTATACCGTATTAACAGATAACACTGTACAGGAAAAAGCACTACCTGTATGCCAGTGAAAAGGACCTGGATAAATATAATTGATACAATATTCTTGAGAAAGGTGTTGGCTCTTTTGAGGGGTTGTGTTTCTGCTTATAGTAAGTTTGAATGGGTGTAACATTCTGCCATCTCATGAAGAAATGGAGCTAATAAGATTCCCCTACAGAGCAGAAAAAAATAAAGCAAAAATGTTCATTCTAAATTAACATGTTATTTTAAATTAAATGTTAATTACTATTAAGTATGAATTTAAACCAAACATTTTGGCTTTTTTTTTTTTTTCTCACAAGAAACTGTGCATGCACTATCAGTAAAGAAATAGCCAAGAAAATAATTCATAACATTTGTTACAGGTGGTTTCTGTGCTAAAAGCTTGCTGTTTGTCACTATGGGGGAGACCGTATCTAAGGTACAGGAGACATTAGCTAATGACTTCTAAATTTAAGTGTTGTCTGCTGCTTTCAAACACTAAAATAAAAATTTAAATTTTGGGGTACCTTAATAACACAGCAGTGGCACTGGACCAGATTTCTCTAGGAAAAAAAGAAGACTTAGCTTGCTGCATGTTTGAAGCATCAGGGGAAAAGAAAGCAAGAAGAGCTGATTGAATTCTCTGCTTTGCTCATGCCTCAGAATGGCTAGGAGCAAGCACAGGAGAATTTTGATGTATTGGGCTCAAGTTTGCAGGTTGATTGATAGCTCTGAGAACCAACTGTGTCCCTTCTTTCACTGTCTGTATGTGAGAATAATCTGGAGATAGGAACAGGCATGGTAGAGCAAAACCTGGCTAATTGTAGAGATGGACAGGCAGAGTGATCACACCAACCCTCTCTGCTAAGTGGGAAACTGTCAGCTTGAGGCTGACATGCACAGGGATGTGATATTAGGCTGTACTGCATCAAACATATCTCAGTAGTTGTCTAAAAGGGTAAGCAATACAGAGAGCTCCTATATCCAGTTTATTTAGATTTATTTATATATCTGTAAACTAATACCAGTTTTCAGGGAGAATAGATCCCAACTGTTTTTGTTTCTTTACAATTACCAGTATAGGGTTTTAAAGTTCCAACCAGAGTATTCCTCTTCTTTTTGTGAAAGATGATCTTATTATATTACAGATTTTACTATGATAAAAATATTTCCAGAGATTTAATCCAACTCTTATTTTCTCCAGTTAAAGTTTTGCCTCTCATCTTTCATAATCCTGATTTTAAAACCTCAAAACACAGATAATTCCTGTCCTGTTTCACATAATAATACACAAGTTGGTTAGGGTTTTTTTTCTTTTGATTTTGGTTTGGTTTGGGTTTTTGTGTTGTTTGTTTTACTTTGGGGTTTTGTTTTGGTCTTTTGTTGGTGGGGGGGATTTGTTTGTTTGATTTGGTTTGGGTTTGGTTTTATTTGGTTTGCTTGGTTTTGCTTTTTTTTTTTTTTTTTCCTTGCTTTCTGTTGATAACCCAGGAAGTGTTTCAGGCTGTGGAAAAAGAAAAGCAGCATTATTGATGAGGACAAGTCCACAGGGGGCTGTAATTGTGAAAGACCTTCTTAGCATTTAGTAGGAATGCTCAAAGGATGACAACAAGGTCCTTTTTTAAGCAAAAGAACTGATTTTTGATGATATGTATTTCTTGTCAGAAATGCTTCTCTGTCTTCCATGAGATGAAAAGGATGAAGAATTGTCCGAGATACCACAAAAATAAACAGATTTAAAAAAGAATGAGTACAAGCCAGATGGGCTTCTTAAGGGTCAGCTGAAAGAAGCAAGAGGCCATAGCAGAGTTTTGTACAGGTGATATTCTGGGAAGAGGCTATCCTTGCCAGAGATACTACTGTGTTTGACCAGGTAAGCTATTCTCAAAAGCTTCTCTAACATCAGGTCATCCAAAAAACATACATCCCTGTAATGCCAGACATTGCTTTTTGTTTTCTTTAAATATTAGACTTGATTTATCTGGTGGAATACAAATCATATGAATTCACTATTATTACTGTTTTTCTCTTTCATTTACACAAGTGTAGAATACTTAAAAATAAGACATGGGTTGACAACAGATAATTTCAATCAGATGATAAACTAAACAGTACTGAAAATACTGGGATGTGCTTTTTTCCCTGTTAGCTTCATCCTCAACTGTACCAAAGAGCTTTCTAGTACCAAGTAACAAATATCTTGCACTTATCAGGAGATATATGTCCTTCCTCATCCACAACACCTACTCTGTTTTCTGCCAATATGCAATAAAACAAAATCTCTTCCTGAATCTGACTTAGTAACCAGTTGACTTGTGTTAACATGGGAAAGAGGGCAGCCACACTATCCTGCTCAATTTTTTCTTTAAGCAGAGATAGGTTCTGCTAATTTCACCATGAGCAGACTGAAAAGGGGACTAAAAAGTGCAGACTAAGTTTACTCTTTGCTTTGTTTTGTAATAACTGTTTGTTTATTACGGTTCTTCATATTCAGTTTCCGTACTCTAATGCCACAGCAAAAAGTGTTTTGAGAAATTGGTAGGCCCAAGGCAGGACATGTTAAGAAATCCACTTATAGATGACTTCATGGCTTTCATCAGAGCATACTGACACATTTTCACTTTGTTTTGAGTAGAACCACACTGTTCCTTTTTGAGGCTATCAGCTCTTTTTGGAATACCCTCTGGAAATCAGTACAAGCTGGACACCACCAGCTTCTCACAGGTGCTATGGAACCTTGGCTGGCATAGGAGCTGCAGCTCCTCAGAGGAGGGGAATATTGCTGATCAGCTGAGGGGCAGCATCTGGCCACTGCAATGATAGCACCACATGGATCATTCCCTGTCATTTACAACATGGATCTGTCCACTTGTGTCTCAAGTAACACTTCCCTGTATTTCTCTCCAGGAACTGCTTTCAGACAGTAACTCCTCTTCCTCAGCTACTGTTATAAAGCAGAAATTATCTGTGGACTTGGTTTCCAGCTCTACAACTGATCATCACATGAAAAACCTCAGGAGGTGTGCAAATGATGTTTAGGGAAGCCAAGTTAGAAATGGTAACAAGGTATTCTTACTGCATTTTCAGCCATCTTTCTTGTCTCACCTCAGCCCTGAAACCTGACCCTCTTTCATTCTAATAAGTGGAAGAATCCACATGAATTTAAGGGAAAAGAACCAAGACCCTTTTGCACACAATAAAGAAAGGATTTTTGTGTGTTCCTACCTGAGGTACCCACTGACATGGATGCTGCATTTCTGTGATTTTGTTTCTCAGCACGTCACGTGAAAAACACATTCTTACTTCTTCCTTTTGTGAAGAACATATTTACACTTTGTAATCAAGATTATTAAATGAGGGCGGGCAGCACACCTGCAGAAAGTTTAAGAAAAGAAAGTGGGTGATAGTTTAAGACATTCATAATACTCTCCTATATGCTAATGTTAATTTTTCTTTCCAGCTCAGGAAATAAAGGTGGGAGTCAGCTAAATATGTGGAATGAGAATCTTAGGATAAATAGGTCTTGCTCTAAAAATGTCTCCATTGACTGTAAGGGGAGCCCAGGTCTCTTGTGACAGAAGTCACTGAAATGAATTCCACTCTGTATGTGAAAATGGGGTAATTACATGCCTATGATTACCATTTATGAATTTCAGAGTTCCCCTGAAAACTTGGACAGAGTTTTGGCATATGTCATTAAAACTCTGCAACAACCGGGAGGAAGCCTCATTTTATTTCCCTCCTAGTGTGGATTTTTTTTCTCCTTTGGAATCCACTTATCCTCACCTAGTAAAAGTGATTAATTTCTAGTGCAACTGAAAAGTCACCACAAATAGCACCAGAGAGTAATACAGCACCTCTAGCACCTGCAGCAACAAATCACCCACATTAGGGCAAATTTTTCAGTGCCATCACTTACTCCAAGTTACCAAAAAGTGGTATTATCCTTTACTACTAGGATATGACCAATGTACAGGGTTTTTTTCCCAAGAACAGACAGAGTTTACATTTGCTTTATTATTCAGTTGTAATTTGAGAAAAAATAATGATTAAACAAGATTAATAAATTCCTGCCTCTCAAACATCTTCCCCAAAATAATGAGAAATGTGGCATTTATGCTAAACTAAAGGAGGCTTTAGGCTGGAAGACTGCTGTCAAAATATAGGCAGCATCTGACTGAACATAGAACTTAGCTGCAGTTAAAATCACAGAATAACAGAACAGGTGAGGCTGGAAGAGACCACAGGGAGTCACCTGGTCCAATTTCCCTACTCGGGCTGGGTCCCCTAGCGCACATTGCACAGGTTGTCCAGACAGCTTTTGAACCTCCCTGGAGATTGAGACTCCATAACTTCTCTGGGCAATCTGTTCCAGTGTTTGGTACCTGCACGGTAAAGAAGTCCTTTCTCGTATTCAGGTGGAATTTCCTATATATCCATTTCTGCACGTTGCCTCTTGTCCTATTTCTTGGTAACACCTGGCAGAGCCTGGCTCCATCCTCTTGACACCCTCCCTTTGGACACTGATAAGACATTGATAAGATCCTCTCTCAGCTGTCTCTTCTCCAGGCTAGATACCAGAAGACTTGAAATGTAAAATGTAAAACATCAGAGGATTTTTAAAAGCCATTGGTTAGATCAGTTTTCTTACTAGTGACAAAATATCTTTTGCCCAATGTGATTCATCTCTACATTCATATTGAGAAGCGTTTTGCACTTGGGCTTAACAGTTGATGTTGCTTGACCACCAGTGGCAATGAAAACTTTAAAAGGCTGCAGAATCACATGTTGGAGCTGAACAATGCTTTTTCAGTTGCAGGAATGTTACTAGAGGAGGAAGATACATAGCTGGTAACCACTGTAACTCAATATTCCATTACCTTAGGAACAGGCAGTAGTGCTCAGAAATTATCATGCACCATTTCCATAATTAGCCTACAACATATCTGAAACTGTTACCAGGTATCAACATAAAACCTGTTTTCCTAAATGCTCATCTGTGAGTTAATCACAGACAAGAAACTGATGCATCCTGACAGCAGATTTAATGACATCATTTTCTTAAAAATGTTTAACTTACCTAATGACAGTGCCTTTGCTGTGGCAGTGGCAACTAACAGAACCATCTAGAAGGCACGTAACACAAACACAAGTTAATTGTTGTTACCTGAACAAAGAGCATGGCATATTATACATTATGCAAAAACATTGCAAAAATTAAAATCTAGCTGAAAGAAACACTTAAAAAATACAGATATTCCTTTTATTTTCTCTATATTTTGCAACTTACAAGCTCGGGGACAGATTTGCCCAGTGAAAGAGAGAAACAGCATCAAAATTCTTTCAATGTCTGCTTTTTTCCCTCAGTCTCTGGACCACTAGACCATGTCATGTCAGCTTAGTTTAACCTATAGGCTAGAGAAGTTTGATGTTTGACATATTCTCTCCTGCTAACAAATTTGAAAACCAACATTTACCATAACCTACAAGTGAGACCATTTTGTTCATACATGCACAGAACCAGTTCAAGTCATTAAGGTGCTATGGTGCAATTTTAGTGCCAAAAAAGAAAAAACAAGCACACATCAGCCACTGCAAAAGCTTCAGCTTGTCTCCACAAGTCTGACTTTGGTCTTTAGCCTGTATAGCAGGTGCTTCATACAGCTTTAGATATATCCTTTTAGGAGATGAAACTGGGACACTGAGATTTCATCACAGTTTTTCGGCCAAAAAAACAAGACTTCATAGAGCTGTGCCCCAGTTTAGTTGTTTCTTTGGGGATGGGTTCTTTGATAGTGTTTTAATTTGAAATCTTTCTTTCCCCACATACATATAGGTGATCACATGCAGGATCACAGGAGAAAAGAAAGGCACTGGAGTAGTTCAAGTGGCTATGATAGCAACCAAAATAACAGCTGGTTATTTTGCACAAGAAGCCAGGTGGTTTCTTGTGCACCCTTTCAGGGCCCTCACGTGAGGCAGTCAGAGCTGCCACTGCCAACTCTGCAGAGGTGCTCTCTGCTCTGCACACTGGTCTCCTCTGTCTGGTGGGGGCTCTGACATGGCTGGAAAGAGGTCACCATGAGGATATTGCTGGAAGAGGAACAGCAGGTGTAGGAAACTAACAGGGTTTACAAACTGTACTGTGCGTCCATACAGGCCATTGTCTCAGGCTCAGCCAAAGAGAAAAAGACACCATTTAGCAGACCTGGGCTCACTACAGGAACTTCAAAAATACCAAGATGTAATGAACCAGAAGGAAGCATTGTCTCTAGGACACTTGGGAGCTTTTAGGGTAAAGTAACAAAGATAATTTGGATAAGGTAAAAAAATTTATTTTGGGTCTGAGATGCCCAAATTTTATGTCATTTTGGGGATCTCTGCCGGTGCTCTTCTGTCATGTTTTATACCCAGACATGACTGTAGTGCAGCAGGGGGCTTTATTCCACAGTGGAGCATGATGATGTGCTATTTACTTGACATACTAAAGGCGAAAGCGGCACTGCCTATGAAATTAATTCAGTTTATCAGCAGGGCAGCAGCATCTTGGCGAGTTAGTACCTGGGAGTTTAAGCATGAGAATCTAATTAAAGTGAGCAAATAACACTGGTGGCATGCAGAGAAGGTGGAGCAGGGGATCCCGGGGTAGGTATGCCCCGCACTGCACAGCCTGGGCAAGCGGCCGCTGTGCTGGAAGAGTGTGGCTTGTACCCGGGGCTGGGTCAGCGTTTGTGCCGACGCTCAGACACCACCGAGCCCTCCCGTGCCGCTGCGCCACCAACTTCTGCGGGTGCGAGTGCCCGCGGCAGAGTACTTCCACCTGGCCTCTTGCTCCTTCCTGGAGCAGGGAAGGAGGGAAAGCCTTTTCAGGCAGGTGAGTGCTCCGCCCGAAGCGCCTCCCCAATAGAATGTGCTCAGGTTGGACTATAGGAGACATTTCTTCGCAGAAAGGATTGCCAAGCATTGGAGCAGGCTGCGCAGGGAGCTGGTGGAGTCACCGTCCCTAGAGGTTTTTAAGGAAAGACTGGACGCGGCACTTAGTGCCGTGGTCTGGTTGACAAGATGGTGTTCGGTCAACGGCTGGACTCGATGATCTCAAGTCTTTTCCAACTCTAATAATGCTGCGCGCCAGGAGGCACCTGAAGCCCGGGGGGTATGAGCAGCATGGGGCCGCGGGCCCGCTTGTCCTGCACGCCACTGGCGGGGAAGCAGCGGGTCCCCCACACGCTTTTGCTCACGCAAGGCACCAGCCCACCCTGAGGCGTCCCGCGCAGCAAAAGAGGATGGCCTGAGAGTGAGCCCCGTTCTGTTGGCGCGCCTGCCGCGCTACCTGCGTCTCTGTGGCCGTGACGAGAGCCCGCCCCGCGCTCATCCGCTCGGCCCGCGGGCGTCTCGGCGGGAGTGTGTGAGGCGGCGGCGGCGGGCGGGGGCGCGGCAGCGCCCGGCACTCTCTGCCTGCGGTCCGGGGACTTTCCCCTAGGCGGGCGCGGGGCCCATGAGGAACAGCGGTCCTCCGTGCGTGGCCTAGCGAGCAGGTCTTCAGAACATCCCAGAATGCCTCAGCAACCACTGCCGGTATATAAACCGCGGCAGGCAGGACAACCTCTAGGGCAGGGTGAGTATTTTTTTTTTTTTTTTCCTTTTACATTGTGTTTGCCTCCCTGTTGGTCTCCCCAGGCGATGCACAGCGGTCAGGTGACCTGGCCGCCCCCCGAGGGGCGCTACGGCCCCGGACGGCCGTGGAAAGCGACGGCGGAGGAACGGAGTGACGCCGGGAACGCGCTATGCAAATAGAGCGCCTCGGCCCCGCCCCGAGCCGGGCGGGCGCGCCGGCCCCCCCTTGTGGCCACAGCCCCAGCGGCCGCAGGCTGCAGCGGGGAGCGGCGGCGGCACGGCCCGCACGGGTCCGCAGCCGGCAGCGGCTAGCAGCAGCCAGCGGGCGGCTGTCCGCAAGGACCCTGCCCTACGCGCTTAGGCCGAGCTAGCACTGCCCAGAGGAAACGGGAGTCACTCTCTGATCTGGCTGCGATTTCCCGTACTTCCGTAGAAAAAACGGGGTCAGTTTTCCTTTCGGTTGGTTGGTTTGCCTTGTCCCCCTGAGACAACTCTGCACACCGACACTCTAAGTGCAGGTGTTCTCCCTGGCCCGTCAGCGGGGTCTGACAGCTAAAGACCAGCATCCCAGTCCCCAGAGACCAGGACAGTACCTGGAGGAGAGACACAGGATTTTAGAACTGACAGGACTGCATAAACAGCTCTTGCCACAGCCACTTCTTTCAATTTCTTTCTTCCTCTAGGGCTAATGAAATGTTAATAAATTCTCATTCAAATACTCGAATAGTGCTTATTCACTTGTATGTGAATCCGTGTGTTTAGCTGCTTTCCATGCAGAATGTGAAATAAAAATAACACACTTCAGCTTTCAGTTTCTGTTAAGAGTAGCTACAGACTTGTTCTTTAATGATTCACAACCAAACATCAAAGAGGAATAACATTCAAAATTTTTTAAAAAGTAATTCTAAGTCAGGTCTTTTAAAAAAAGGCATCTAGCACCTCAGCCTTTTAACACAGTTGCCCTAACAGCCCCTTGAGGTCAGTGAATACTGAGAGCTTTGCTTTACAGACGAGAAACACGGGTTTTCACATTACAGCATGTGCTGCAATTCTGAACCAGAGATCCGGAGATGACCGAACTAACAGCAGAGGGCACAGGATGCAACTCCTGGCTCACAAGCACAGTCCTTACCTGTGTCTACCTGAACAGGGTAAGGACTTGAAAACAGATCTCACACTTCCCATCATGAATATCACAGCTCCTAACCACAGCACGGAGCTTGCCCTGCGCTAGAAGCAGACACCAATTCTTGCACCAAGACGCAATTTAGCACACTGCATTCCGAACGCCAGGTGGTGCTCCAGGAACGCCAAGGGGGAACTCCTGAGAAATCTAACTAGGGCGAAGGGCGACCGAGGGCACAGAAGCACAGGGGTCAGGAGGAAGTTCTCAACCAGCCATCGGGAAGTGCGAGCGCCTTGCAGGCCTCTGGTGCTATGGACTGGACAGCCACTGCTGTTCAAAAGCACACAGGGCACAGCGTAAACACCACTGTGGTTTAGTCCCAAAACTTACAAAAGAACTGAAAGTGGACGCATGTACTACTGAGATCCCAGAAACTCCTATTCATTCCTTTAGCACTTGATCAATGGATCTGTCAGTCAAGTGTAAGGACACCACTAAATGATGCTAACTACTGTAATAGGACAAGATTAATTCAAAATAGCACTGAAGACATTATGTTTTTACAATTACATGTCATTATCCAATATACCAAAACATGCAGTTTGTGCAGGTATTTCAGCAACATTGAAAATAAAAGGTAATCTCCCACTTTGCCTCAAACTATTCTGTACAGGGAGTAAAAATGTAGCAAAGGAAGGGCTTGATTAGAATGAATGCTTTACAATATGCTTGCTGCCTCCAGCAGACAGCAACATTTTCATTTTGCTTACCTTGGTGTTACAAAAGTTGAAATTCATATTCTACAGGTCCCCTCTATTAGTTTTACAGTATTTCAGCTACACATCTAAAGAAACCAACTAATTCTTGTGGGATTACACCTTGAAGTTACTCAATGTAAAGCTTTACTGAAGGTGTTGCAATGTTATTGAAATGGCTGGAATACTTAGTAGCCAAAACCAAAATACTATAGATGCTTATCGCAGAGGTTTTATTGTTCTAGTAGCAGTCAAAATATACTTAGTATAGAAATCCATGTTCATTTGGAAAAAAAAGTACCAAACAAAACTGTAAATGATACTTCACCATATAAATTAAATCTGCTTACAGTTTTGGTGGCCGAAATAGCTGTGACTTGACTGCTAATTGCTAATTTGCCAATGTGATATTAAAAGGGCTCTAACCTGATAGCATAATGTTAAATGGGATCAGGACGTCACTTATATTGCAAGTGTTATGAAAACATCCCATAAAAATAGCCAACCAACTACTTTCTCTCCTAGTATGAGCAACAGTGAACATTATGAGCAACAAGCCTGAAACATATATTTCAAATTTGATTGAAATTTTTAAACAACTTTCAATTATTCAAGTATTATGGTCCCTATGTACACACTTCTACAAGCCTAGAAAAGATATGGTAGACAATTGAGCACACTACCATCAAATTGTAAGAATTACAAAAACGTCAGGTTTTAAACAGCAAATTGTACCTTAATATTTAATTAAAAATAGAAGAGTTAGGTAGACTATTTTGCAAATACAACAGCACACTAGCGTGCTGTATATTAAGGCAATACCTTTAAATGCGCACTTGTCATCTCTAACAAGTTTTATACAATTGCTACCAAGTGAAAGAACTATCATTGTCTTGCAAAACTGAGAAAGAAATACAAAATATCTGGAAGCCTACATTTTCAAAGTACAAAATTAACCTTCAGTCCTTGTGTTGAAACACTATACACAGTACAAACAGTGATTCTCCCCTACAAGATCTCACGAGGATTTCTTAAAGCTGGAGGCAAATTTGAAGGTTTTGACTCTTCATCCAGAAGCACCAAATCTTCAATTTCACTACCTTTGTATTTTCTTTTACATATCTTCACAATAACTTTCTTCTTGAGGAATAATTTCAAAGCTTCTCTTGAAGCCACTGCTTTGGCATTTTCCATACTTTTACCACAGCCAGTACCCAAGTAGACAGACTTGCACCTCAGTTCGCAAACAATATTTTCTAGAGAGCTTTTATTTTGAGGCAAGTCTGCAAGTTCCTTCAGGGGAACAAAAGCAACATCTAACGTAGCTTTTACAGACTGAATAGATGAATTTAGAAGTTCTGCATGATTTACATTAGGACTGAAGCCTCCAACAGCAACCAGTTTCCAGGCTACAGCTTTGTAGAGTCTGTTGAAAAAAGGCTGTCTTTCCTTTGCATCTTCGCTGGTTAGGGGTTTGCACAAAGCCTTCGCAGGGCTTTCAGCTGCCTGCGAGCCACTCTTGGAGGCCAGCAGGGAAGCACCTGCCTGAGCTCCGCCCCGGGAGGGCCCCTGCTGAGCTCCGCTCCGAGCGGCCAGCAGCGAAGCCGCCACCTGAGCGCTGCTCTTGGAAGCGAGCAGCGAGGAGCCCGGCTGCGCACCACTCCGAGCGGCCAGCAGCGAGGCGGCCACCTCCGCGCTGCTCTTAGAGGCCAGGAGCGGGGAGCCCACCTTAGCCGGGCCTTTGGAAGCCAGAAGCAGCGAGGTGCCCACCTGAGCACCGCTCTTGGGGGCCAGAAGCAGCGAGCTGCTCATCTGAGCACCGTTCTTGGACACCGATGCTGGGGCACCCACCTGGGTTTTGGAAGACAGCAATGCAGCACTTGTCTGGGGGGTGCTCTTGGTGGTTGGTGGCACTGCTGCTGCCTGTGGGGTGCTCTTGGTGGTCACTGGCACTGCTGCTGCCACCGCTGCTGCCTGTGGGGTGCTCTTGGAGGTTGATGGCACTGCTGCTGCCACCGCTGCTGCCTGTGGGGTGCTCTTGGCAGCTGGTGGCAGTGCTGCCTCCACTGCTGCTGCCTGAGGGGTGCCCTCGGCAGCCAGTGGTGCTACACTTACTGTAGTTTTCTTTTCGGGTGATGGCACATTTTCACACTTGCTTTCCTTAGGTGGGCTTGAGCAAGGCTTCTTTCCTGGCTCTTTTTCAGATGAAGGTGGCTTTTGCTCAGCAGTACTCTCAGCATTAGCAGGTTTTCCTTCTGTTTCTCTGTCTAAGACTATGACCATTTCTTGATCTGAACTGCAAGTTGACTGGGAAGTTTCTGGATCTTTGCTAGTACCTTTTTCCTGCTTTTTGGGCAAGATGCTCTCTGTTTCCTTCACTCCTTCTGCCTTCGTTGTTTTCACATCCTTTCCAACATCCTTAGAGTCTCTGCTTTTCTCCACAGCTTGTCTCTTGCAGGGCTCCTCTACCCCTTCTGCAAAACAGGTAAAATATGTGATCCTCTTTGATTTCTGCACTATCAAATAACCATGTAGAGAAAAATCAACTAAAACCTTCTAGCAATATTCTCTGTGAATTTAAAGGGTATATATTAGCAATACACCTTGAACCGTCATTTCAAGTATTAACCCACTATTTCAGAATTTTGAGGGTTTTTTTGATAAAATCCGGACAATACTCATGCGAGATTTCAGATGTTGGTTTGGACCCCAGTATGTATTTCTATTCTTGAAGTCCAAACCAAAACTGGCCAACATACATTAAATGTATGTATATCTGATTATTAATGTATATCTGATCTAAAAATAAAGGAAGCTTATTTTGTCTACTAATATCACAAAATATCTTTAAAACATTAGTCTGAGAATTACTTTAAGAAACTCAGTTTCTTACACAGCAACAACGTCTGACTGGCAACAAAGGCAAAGTAACAAGAACATATTTAAGCTGGAGCACAGCAGCCCATATTACAACACACAAGTTATCAGATTAAAGTGCACCAGCTGCAGAAATTCAAAACAACCACTCTACATTACCAAATGACTATGTACGCATTATGTGCATTTTAGAGACATTATATTAGAAAAAGAATAGCAGAGAGAGGAGACTATTAGCGGGAGTTTAAAAAGTAAATTATTTTGACTACTTTCTAAGCCCGAGGCAAACCGAGAACATTCAGAAACAAGCATTTTCTAGACTCCTATGTATTGTCACAGCTATGATCTGCTAACCATTGCTACTTGATATGCCTCTTTTCTTCACCTTGGCAACCAGTTCGTCTCTCGTGGTGCGGACAGGCGCGTTGGTCACTTGGATGCCTTCGGCCATTTCCAGCGCCCTCTCCATGACCTGCGGCGGGTACCTGGAGGGGCGACAAGAGCAAACGAGGGAAGGGGCCTCGTCAGACGGCCGCGCCGCGCCGTCCCGCCGTCCCCCGGCGCGTCCCGCTGAACTCACCGGCATCCCAGGAAGACGTGGTTGGCCCACACCATGGAGAGGGACACCAGGCGCTGCAGCTGGGCGCTGCCCGCCGCCGGCAGCTCCCCCACGTTGCGCAGCAGGAACTCCCGGCGGTACCGCCAGTGGTGCTCAGGCTCGCAGGCCCCGCGCAGCGTGTCCGCCCAGGCCGCCTCCTCCGCCGTCCGCCCCAGGGGCTCGCCCGCCGCCGCCTTCCCCGCCATCGCCGCCCCGCGGAAACACCCGCCCCGCTGCTTCCGCCCGGCGCGCCGTGAGCTCACATCCGCGTGGGCCGGGCCGGGCGGGAAGGGAAGGGAAGGGAAGGGAAGCGGGCGGGTTGGGCCTTGAACCGGAACCGGCTCTGGCCCGTCCGACCCGCGCATCCCCGGGTGCCGGCGGAAGAGAGGCTCTCTGGGCTTGGCTACCGGCCCTGCTTTGTGATGATGAAAGCGTGAACAAAAGTTCTGCTTTACGGGTTGGTTTCTTCCAAGCTTGCTGAGGTCGGAGTTCGTGGGGGACCAGGGTGTTTTACCTCAGAATCACGGAATCACTTAGGCTGTAAAAGTCCTCTGAAATCATGGACTCCAGCCTCTGGCCGAACACCGCTTTGTTACTTAGACCATGGCATAATTGCCGTGTCCATCTTCTTTTAAACATCTCCCAGGGATGGTGACTCCTCCACCTCCCTGGGCAGCCTGTTCCAATGCTTCACAACCTTTGCTGTGAAGAGATTCCTCCTAATGTTCAACCTAAACCTCCCCTGATGCAGCTTAAGACTGTGTCCTTTAATCCTGTCACTGGTTGCCTGGGAGAAGAGGCTGATCCCCACCTGGCTACAGCCTCCTTTCAGGTAACTGTAGGAGACATAGGTAGTTGTTGGAGCCATAAGGTCTCCCCTGAGCTTCTGTTCTTCTAAACAACCCCTGCTCCCTCAGCCACTCCTGATAACACTTGTGCTCCAGACCTTTCACCAGTTTCATTTCACTTCTGTGGCCTTGCTCCACCACCTCAATGTCCTTCCTGCATTGAGTGGCCATAACTGGACACAGCAGTTGAGGTGTGGCTTCACCAGTGCTGAGTACAAAAGGGCAATCCTTTCCCTATTCCTGCTGGCTACACTACTTCTGGTCCAGGCCAGAAAGCCACTGGTCTTCTTGGCCACCTGAGCAAACTGTTGGCTCATGTGCTGCTGATTCATGTTCCACCAGCACCCTCAGGTCATCTTCCACTGGTGAAAGGAAAAGGACCTTCAGGTCCTTTCCCCCTTTCCTCCTCAGTGTTGTCCATACAATCTGATTTGTTACCTGGTGTGCAACAGGACCGTAATTGCATACTCAAGAGAAACAATGATTATTTCAGAGTTGCACAAGCCTGGGTGCTCAGTGGTATTCCACAAATCAAGTATGCTCCTCTGGACTTTCTGTGCCATTATTGCTACACAGAAGTTTGGAGTTAGTTACTTTCCAAGGGTAGCCCCTCTGTTATGGTTGGTTAGTAATTTCCATACAAGTTGTGTAACCCCAGCTAACTTTTATCCAGTGCTCTGGGGAGGGGTCTTCATCTGGGCAGGAGTATTTTGACCTATAGGCATGAATTTTAATATTATATGAGGATAGTTTAGGTGTAGGATACGTGGACCTTGAGTACTTGCCAAGTTAGCAATGTACATGGATGTACAAAGGATGCTAGCTGCTGCCTGTTCCCCTGATTAGGTGTCCTTTCCTGCTGGCTTGCACCAAAGACTTATCCTGACTTAAAATAATGTTGACATATTCCAAGTTTTACAACATTGGCATGTGACAAAAAGGTAGTGACAAGGGCATTGGTTATTGTAGCACTTTTGAGGAAGCATTAAATGAGGACTGCTGGCACAAAGGGTTCAGCTAATTACTCTTGCAGCTCTGTAGGTTGTTTTTAGTTTGCAAAATATTACTCCAGAATTTGATCCAAGACCATCTGAACAATTCTCTGTGAAAAAGTAATAAGCACACTGTGAAAATATCACAAGCTTCAGTCTGCCAAGATAGGGCTTGCTGAATTAGTGCAAAAGAGGAAAGAATTTTGAATTCCAAAGGGCTGTCCCTGGAGAGCTGTATTGATTTTTCCTCCTGAATTAAAAGTCTGGGTTTGCTTAAGTTTTCAGTTTTTAACACCTAACATGTCATCTTGAACTGAACTACAGGATAGAATGTATTGAAGGAAGGAGTATTTCTCCTTAATGACTTAGAGGTCTTATTTTGTGGAAATGATTATGTAGTGGTTTAACTAAGAGTACCTCTACAGAGCAAAAACTAAGGGATTAAGGAAATGAACTCAGAAAAAAGAAGTCCAATGCACTTTTGCTCTTTATCCATTGTTAGAATTGAAATGTTTTTCCTTGCTTTCCTGGTTAGGCCACACAATGTTATCTTGTGCATTGGCAAGAATAGTTCAGTGACAAGGAGCAAGGGAACAGTAATGAATGGGATGGGGCTGACAGGAAGAGAAGGGCAGAAAGTTTGTACCCTCTCTGCTGTGGGTGTCTTGGAGGAATGGGTTTGTTACAAAACAGTGTCAGAAAGTTTAGAAACTGTGGTCACCACCTTGGTTTTCAGGCATTAGTTGTATCAGTCCCACGTGTGGTTATCTTGAAATATAGGCTCAAATACAGAAAGGGCATGATCTGTCACATGAGGGTTTCTGCTTAGAGGTGAGGTGGGCCTGTCTCCTAGACCTCTGGGTCTGTGAACCACAGTTCTTGACTTCATGGTCCATACAGACCTTAGAAGGGAAGGGTAAATGGAATCCTTGGCAAACATAGGTCTAAGTTTGCACCTCAGCCAAGATCATCCATTCTGCCAGCCTGTTTGTTTACGCTCTTCAGTGAACCAGTTTGCTTTCTAATGAAGCAGAGATCTGCCCCTCAGAGACAGCAGGAATTCAACCAAGCCTGAGCGGCTGCAGCAGAATTGTCTGTACTCTTGCAGAAGAAGAGGAGAAAGCAGTGCAGGCAAGAATGTCCCGTCCTCCTCCAACAAGCATCTGAGTTGCCAAGTGGACTAAGGACTAGTCCATGTTGAGCTGCTCATATACTAGTTAAGAGTGGGAGCTGGGGAGGGTTAGATTCCACAGGATGGTGGTAGGAACATTTCATACACTCAGAGGGATCTCCAGAAGTCATATTCTGGTGTTGCTGGGTTAATGACAGCCCAAACCACAGAGACAGGACTCCACACCTCAGGGCTTTGTGAGTGCTTCCACTCATCCCATGTGCATAAGATTGTATGGACTCACCTGTGAGTTCTGGGCTCCTACAATAGAATTGTTCTAGGAAGTGTTGGAGAATCAGCACATTATCTGGTCCTAGAGTGGCTAAAGGACTGATTAAAGAACTTCCTCTTGCCCAGTTTTAGAGGACCAATTAACTGAGAGCCATTTCACCTCTTTGCCCACTGACTATATGTGTGAACACAAGTAATGGTGACATCTGGAGAAAAATCAGGAACAGTTTTGCACACATGTAGAATGGCTCACAACAGTTTTGGTTGTAGTGAACTTCTCTGGTCTGATACCTTTCTGTAACTTTATGCTTTAATTTTGGGTTAGTTTTCTCTGGTGTTACTGCTGCATCAATGTATTGTTGCTAGTACAAAGATGACTTAAAAAAATGAGCCTTTCGTCTTCCATACCTGTTTTTTTTTCCAGTAATTTTCTTTCTACTTTATTAATGTGTGTTTGAATCACACTGGAAACAGGAAAAATCCTACTCCTGGAGTATGGGATGATGTGCACAGACAAGCATACAAGTACTGTATACCTGCAGTACTCTGTGAGGACTAAGAGATATACTGTCTCAGATTGATAAGTGTGTGTATTAGAAAAGAGAGAAAAACACTGCTGTTAATTTTGAAAACAAAACAGGTACTATTTTCATTCTCACCAGGAAAGGCAATTTTGAAGTTAAACACCTCACTGATGGTGTTAATGCTGTGCATTTAATTTTCAACATTGGAAGAAAAGAGATGGTTTTGTTCCCACTAGGGAAGGAACTTCTAAATGCCACGTCGATAGCAGTGTTGTTAAGAGTCATTTGGGGTTTGATAATAGCTGCTTTTGGCAAGATACAACAAAAATCTCAAGGTGAATCATACCAGTGTCTATAAATCACAGTATTGCACCTGCACTTCTTGTATAATAAGTTTATTTGTGCCTTTATAAACCAGTGAATTATTATTTCTTCAAAGTCAAGTCCCACTGAAACATAGAGGGCAGTATATGAGTTCAATTATGTTCTGTGCAGTTAAGTTTAATATATAGTGACATTCCCTACTCAAGTTAATATGTGAACTGTGCCCTTAACATCACACAATGCAAAGAGAGGTCGGAGTTATTGCCACAGAAAGGCAGTAACAGTGCAGTCTGGCCTGGCACAGTAAATCCCCTGAACACCATCTTTGGTTGGTCCCTGCTATAAGTAATAAGTAAACTACTGGAGAGCTCTGGCTTAAGCTCATTAGAAATGCAGTTTGAAGAACTGTTGTTGAAGAGTTTTGCCATTTCCTGATATCATGTTTTGTGTTCTGCTAGAGCAGGTCATTGAAGTTCTCCTACCCAAGCAACGGACAGCACTTCCACAGAGAGGTGTCTGTATGTGCCAAAGTACCCAGTCATTACTGTTCAGTAAATTAATCCTTGGAATAAAAGAAATTATTTGCTAGAAGAGCATTAATTACTATCTAGGCTTGTCAATGGAAACTAGAGTAGATCTGGTTTTTTGTTTCACTACAGTCATGCAGCTGTTCTTACACTACCGTAAGCAGCTCTGGATTACAAAATCATCCACTCTCCTGAGATTGCTCAGCTGAGGAAAATGTATTGAGTAATTACAAAGTATAAAAACTAAGGGTGAAAATGAAGGTAAATTCATAATAATTTTCCTTTACACATACATGCTCTTATTACTAACTTAAATACTATTTTGCATTTAGTAGTACATTATACTTTACATATATAACTGCCTACAATAGGGTTGTCAGTTGTTGTTCTTTAAATAAGTTTGTTAATCTTTAGCTACAGCTAAAGGTAGCGTATCAATTGCTAAATTTTTCTTGCTAAACTATGTCTTAGGTAACATGCCACTTTCTAAAAGTCCACTGCTTGGCATGACATTTTCCCTATTGAGGATGGAAGTTTAGGATGAGTTTACTACTACCAAATATGATCTAAGAAAAAAGGGCTTTTTCTAGGGTAAATTATTGTGGAGGGCTTATATTTGAGGTTCTTAAATGCCTTTATACTCTAGAGCAAACGTGGAATTTGTCAGAAAAAAACTGAATTGGGGTGTCTGGTCTTCTGACTACATGGAGCATAATCTATGAGCCTTGAAGAAATTAATTTTTCATGTTCCTGAATTAGCATATGTCCCTGCCATCCTTACTACTATTGCAGGCAGGTGTTCCCCTGTTGTGGGCCCAAAAAAGACCTCTGTTTGCCACCATGGGCTGGGGTGGGTCTGTGGACTGAGTGAAACTACAGAAATCTTCCCCTGTGCTCCCCAAAAGCTGCTGTTTTCTCTTTTTCACAAGTGGTTGAGTGTGTCTTATTAGAATGGTGAGAGAACAAGGACCTGACTGAAAGGAAGGAAACAGTAAGTATGAAGGCAAGACTGAAACTGTTGGAAGTGGAAAACCTTACCATGAGAGCCATAGGGATAGGACACTGGGATTAGGCAAGGGAGGAAATTAAGTCCTCAAGGAGAAATGTAGGAGAATGAGTTCAAGGCAATGAAACAGGTACATATAGACAAGGAATCTGTATGAGAGAGTAGTCGTGGAGGCCAGTGAGGAAACCAGAAGAATGAGAGCACATTGGTAGAGCAGACAAAATCAAACAGAATCAAATCTTGACTCTGAGAAAAGGGACAAGCTGTGATGGGAAGGGGAGCATTGACAGAGGAACCACTGGGATTTGAACAGAGACTTAGAGAAAGGAAAGTTAAAACTCACAAGCACAGAGACATTAGCATTTCAATGACTTTTTTTTTTTTTTCTTCCAATAGTTACGTGCTAGGGTAAGTAAAACCAAGAAAATATTCTGACTTTCTAATTTAGCAAAATATATTTTCTTGTCTTTTCTGTGTCCTATAAAGGAACAAAAGAGGTAGAACTCCATTTGGTTGCAGAAACCCATCTTGAAAGCCACCTTTAAAGAGTTTTTAGGTAGGAAGCCTTAGGCCTTTGGCAGGCAGCTGTAGCCTGGACTTGGAAAAAGCAAGAAAATGGCCTTAGGAATGTTAATGCAAATATTGGCATGAGTTCATTGTAATTCAATAGGATTCAGGAAAGTACTAAAAGGACAAGGAGGTTTTATATAAAAGAGAATCTATTGTGAGGCTGCAACATACCTACATTTTATTTGTGTGTGTGCATATATATGTATGCAGCAAGGTATGCATGTCTGCATACACACACCTGTGTAATACAATATAGGTGTGTTTGCATATGTGTTAAAAACACTGTGTTATTGATAATGTGAGTGCCTGTAAATCCAGATATCCCTGCTCCTTCAGTCAAGTTATTCATACCTCAGAGGAGAAGCAAAATTACAAATAATATTTTGCTGGCTTGAGTTGCAGATAGGAGCATTACACAAACAGATGCTGTTAAATCATTATACCATGCTGTACCAGTATGACTTTTATATGTCCTACATATTTTGCAGACACAAATAACTATTTTAGAAATTATATAAGGAGCTTTCCTGAGAATACAGGCAACAATGTCAGATCTAATTTGAATTATAGCTATTGGAAATCATGGTTATGTTTTTCATTACTGTTATACCAATATCCCTGACAACCTGCAATTTACCTGGTATGAACAGCACATCCTGAAAATGTAGAGTTGTTTGTGTGCTCTGTGTTGTTGTATTTTTGTATATCCTCCCTGTGCATGAGTGATATTTCACATTAATTCCACTGGATGGCACTGAAGGAGACAAGATTGCCTGGAAATATCTCTGGAAGTTGGGTATAATTCCCAAAATTGAGAGTGGCTTACTTTTTCATTCCATTACTGAAACAGACAAATGTGAACCCATTTTCCATCCTGATGTAATAATTTGTCATCAAAATCAGCTCTTAAACACTCCTAGCTTCAGTTCTACATTTTGACAGTAGCAAAATTACAGTGGAGGCAGAGTCAAGGCTTCTGAATCTGAATATCCCTTCTTCCCCAGCAAAGGTAAAGGCTGAGAGAAGTGGCTTTGGCCCATTCTGGATTCTAAAGTAAAGGCTTACAAAGCACCTGAAAAATTTTGACCCCTGTCCTCTGTAGCAATGCTGTTGATACTGTCCACTCCTATCCTTATGAGCAAGTACAAGTATTTTAGTTTTCAAGCTAATTTGGAAAAAACTGCTTACCAAGGCATTCAGGATTAAAGGCTTCCACCTGTTGAGGAAATGTAGTATATTGTTTCAGAGAACCTCCTGAGCTGAAACTCCATCTGCAGTCTCTACACAAGGACCACTGTTTTTTCCTGGATAAGGAGTTTGCAATTCTGTCTGGAAGGTACACAATTACACTCTGTCAATCAGACCTGGAGGAGTCGTCTTTGACTTCACTCTTTTTTGACCTGTTTATCTTGATGTATATGAATTTTATTTCCTTTTCTTCTCTAAAGTATCTTCTTACCTTTGTTCACATCACAGATATGCCTTTTTAGGTTTTTGTTGTCTCTCATCCTGCTTATGACAGCTTTCTTTTTTTTTTTTTTTTTTTTTTTTTTTTTTTTTTTCCCCAGGCCTGACCTGACCTGTCAAAAAGGTCCCTTGAAACACTATTCTTGCACTTATCTCCCTGGCCTATTTTTGTGGTTCCTTTTTGTACTTACCTCTTTAGTGTATCTCCATAGATTTCCCTGTCTCTGCAAACCCTGTAGCCCTGTGAGAATGCAGTTGGACAATTTTTTTGGCAGCTGTGCTGGCCTAAGACAGTTATTGCTCCCAGCCATCCATGCCTGTCTCTTTGATATGCCTGCTGGTTTCCTGGCACAGTTGTTTTGTTCAGCTGTGTGATAAATCAGATTAGGAACCTGATTTGGCTGGAAAATAGCATGGGGAAGGGAGGAGAGGAGCCTTTTACAACCAGCTTATTTCTCCAGACAAGGCTACGAGACAGTTGGGTCTGCAGCAGGGACAAGTGGTGAGAGATGCAGGGTTGCAGAGCAGCCGTGGCTTGTGCTGGTTTGTGTAGGGCTGTTGCCAGCTGTTGGGCTGTGACCTGATTCTGGTGATAAGGCACGCTAATAGCTGCCTGCTGCCGGCAGGGTGGTGCTGCACCTCCTTCCTCAGCCCCCAGCACGGGCTGGTTTCTGTCCATTCCCTTGTGCCAGCACAGGTGCTTGTCTCACCCAAGTGAGCCAGCTGTGGGAGCTAACCCAGCACAGAAGCGCTCACTCCTTCTGAGGGCTTTCCTGGCTATTGTTCAAGAGCCCATGGAGCCCACCCACTCAGCAGCACCTGGGTGCTCTGTCAGCTCAGCTTGGGCCTCAATTGCACCACAGCACTTCACAACTTTGTCTTTTCCTGTCCTTGCCTGCTCTCTTCTCTCTCAGTCTCCATATCTACTCCATCTGCTTTTCTCGTAGCTGTGTTAATGATGTCCTTTTGGTCACCCTCAACATATGGAATACACTCCCTGGAGCAATTGCTGCATCTTTCAAATCTCTCAAGATTTTCTCTTACCATGACACATACTATAAACTGCCAGCAGATAATGCCCAGTTTAGTTGCTTGTAGGAATTTTGGATTTCATTACTACACTTAATGTGTCCATGTGTTATCTTGAAACAGGCACAGCCTATCAGTTTATTTGATAAGCTAAAAGGGATTAAATAGAATATTTTTTTCTTTCTTTTTTTTTTAGAGAAAAAATTCCTATGCCCTGGAGGAGATGTACTTCCCTAAGGTCATATATAAATATCAGAGGATTATTTTCTGTTGCTTTCACACCTTGGATCATCATTCATGCTTGTGCAAATGGACATAGCATTGCTACTAAGCAGTTTACAGTAACATCTTACAGAATTGTAAATTAGTGCCCCAGAGATATGATAGCAGAGAGTCAGCACTTACATGGGCAGCTGAGCATAGAGATTTAGGGATTTCTTTTCACCTAGCTGTTTTTACTGTTTGGTTTCTTTTTAGACACATGTAGAAGCATATCCTAAACATATTTCATCCTAGTATCTTGGTGTGCTAAGCATTCTTTTTCCCATTCAGTTAAATAGAAGTGGTATAGAAAAACAGCAGTGGGCAAAGCAGCATATTGCCTTGGAAGCAATAAAATAAAATTATCTGTGTTTGCTATTTAAAAAACCAAGCAACACAAACATGACAGGGGGCACCTCTGCACCATGCAATAGAGCACAGGACTTAGCATATATTCATTGAGTTACTTGTGAAATAGGAGACAGCAGCTGTAGTCTTGTGTATGAGTGCTGCTGCACCCAAAGTACTTAACCTGTGGTAGGTGGTGCTAATTAGGTTGGACATGGTGCTAATTAGGTCAGATACAACATTGTGGTCATGCAAATACACAGTGCTTGTGAGTCCGGCTCAGACCTAGCTGGAGGATTCTGCACAAACTGCTGCATCAGCCCATATGTGTACATCCAAAAAGAGAAATTGTTTGTTCATGGCCTCTTGTTCATTACCCCTGTAGGTTTTATCTTCAGTAACAGATGCATTTGCCACATACAGGTGTCAGATGTGGCTTTGTTCCAGGGTTTACCTCCCTCTTGGTAAAAACAGAAGATGCACTTTAAGTGTGCTTTTAAGGCTGTGAGTTGTTGCTGTGGAATAATGGGCATCCAACATACCTGCTTCTTAAAACCATTCTGTTTTACTTCCTAATTAAGGCCATAAGTACTGGGAGGAGCAGGAAAGAAGATGGTAATTTTTTCAGTCACCAGAAGTTTATAGAAATTGTGAATATCTGCTGCAAGGTCATGGAAGCAGACAGCAGTATGATAAAGAGCAAAGCACATTCTCCTCCAGTACATTTATCAGGAGACCTGCCTTCCCCCTCCAGTAGACAAAGCAATGTTTCAGATTGGAGATACAATCATGACTACAACATAAATTCTGTGTCTATGTAACTGGATGGCAAATGTATACCCAAGTCACTGACTGCAGAATTGCTGTCTTTAAATAACTGTTTAATATATCTATAACCGTAGCATTCTTTCAAAATTTGAATATTCAAGTTGATGTTTGTAGGAAGGTTAGTGCTTATTTGTAAGAACAAGGTAAGCTGAAGAAGCGTTGTCCAAGAGGCAGTGTTCAGAATGACCTGTGGGTTAAAGGGTATTACAAGATCTTTCTCCTTTTTTTGTATTTTTTAAAGGATCTCAGGTAGTCGTTCTGGCAACTTCTCTCTGTTGTTTCATTTCCATTGGACAGATGAGACAGAGGTTTGATTAGAATGTTGTGAGCTATCAGTAATAACTAGGAAAGACTAGTGAAAATGTGAGCCCTGTCTGTAAGGAAATGGGGTTATCCATTATATGGAAATGGTTATCCAGTGTATGGAGAAAGCTGAGGTACGCAACAACTTTTTTGCCTCAGTCTTCACTGACGGGTGCTCCAGCCACAGTGTCCAAGTTACAGAGGGCAAAGGCAGGGACTCAGAGAAGAAAGAAGATTGGGTTCTGCTCTAGAAGATCAGGTTTTGAGAACCTGAAGGTGCCCTAGTTCATGGGACCAGATGAGATAGATCCACAAGTTCTTAGGGAAGTGGCAGAGAAAGCCACTATCCATTGTATTTGAGAAGCTGTGACAGTTTGGTGAAATTTCCTCTGAATGGAAAAAAGGGAGTATAGTCCTCATTTTAAAAAATGGAGAAAAGGAAGATGTCAGGAGGCCAGTCAGTCTCACTGTGGTATCTTGCAAGATCACAGAGCAAATCCAACTGGAAACTATTTTATGGCACATGGAAAATAAGGAAGTGATTGGTGACAGCCAGCATGACTTCACTAAGGGCAAATCTGACAAATTTGTTGGCCTTGTACAGTGGGGTAACAGCATTGGTGGATAAGGGAAAAGCAACTGACATCATCTAGCTGGTCTGGTGCAAAGCATTTGACACTGTCCTGTACAATAGCCCTGTTTGTAAACTGGAGGAATACAGATTTGATGGATGGACCAGCTGGCAGATAAGGATATGGCTGGGTAGTCACACTCAAAAGAGTTGTGTTCAATGCCCAGTGTCCAAATGGAGGGGTGAAAAGTGGTGCTCCTCAGAGGTCGGTATTGGGACAGACACTGTTTAACACCTTTGCAAGGTGACGTAGAGAAGGCACCTTTAGCAAGTTTGCTGACAACACCAAACTCTGTGGTGCAGTTGACCCACTGCAGGGAAGGGATGTGCTAGGGGGACCTGGACAGGCTTGAGATATGGGACTGTGCAAACCTCATGAAGTTCAACAAAGCCAAGAGCAAGGCTGTGTGGGTGTGGGTGTGGGCAATCCCAGGCATGAATACAGGCTGGGCCGGGAGTGGATTGAGAGCAGCCCTGAGGAGAAGGACTTTGGGGGGTAGGTGGATGAGAAGATTGATATGAGCTGAAAATGTGCACTTGCAGACCAGAAAGCCAAACGTGTCCTGGGCTGCAACAAAAGCAGCATGGCCAGCAGAGTGAGAGAGGGGAATCTGCCCCTCTACTCTGCTCTCATGAGACACCACTTGGGATGCTGCATCCAGCTCTGGGTCCCCTAGATAAGAAGGATATGGACCTGTTGGAATGAGTCCAGGGAGAGCATGATGATCAGGAGGCGGGAGCACCTCTCTTGTGAGGAAAAACTGAGGGAGTTGGGGTTGTTCAGCCTGGAGAAGAGCAGCTCTGGGGAGACCTGATTGTGGCCTTTAAACACAGAGCGGGGCTGCAAGAGAGCTGGAGAGAGACTTTTCACAAGGGCATGTAGTGATAGGACAAGGGAGAATGGCTTTGAACTGAAAGGGGTTAGGTTTAGATTGGATATTAGGAAAAAGTTCCTTACTGTGAGGGTGGTGAGGCACTGGAACAGGTTGCTTTGAGCAGTTGTGGATGCCCCATCCCTGGAAGTGTTCAAGATCAGGTTGGGTGAGGCTCTGAGAAATCTGCTCCAGTGAAAGGTGTCTCTCTGCATGGCATGTGGGCTGGAACTGGCTGATCTTCAAGGTCCCTTCCAACCCAAACAGTGCTATAATCTATGATAATTGACCTGTGGCAAGTCAGTAAGCAACTGTGTTGCATAATATACTTGGACACAGTGGATTAAGATATGACACCTTTGAAATTATGGAAATTATGAGAATTCATAGCTTTTTGATATTGGTATGGTTTCTCCTGGCACTTTTAAAATTGTTTTATGTCACAGAGAGGAATACAGTTCCCTGAAGATTTGAGCAATCATTGTAAACTTTATAATGTCATCAACCAATTTTTTCTTTTTCAAGATATGGCTGTGATAGTGACCATTTCATAACAGGAACATAGATTTTTAAAAATGATATTGCTTAGAAAAAGACACACACAGAGTAAGTTATCAAAAGTTGGGTATTTTAAATTTTTTTAAATTCTTTTTTATGTTATCTTCAATTAGGGTTTGTTGGTTTTTTTTTTTTTTTCTGTGCCTGCCAGAAAAATATATGCATGCACAGCTAGATATCTCTGACTTTTAAGTCATGGCACTTGGTAAAATGCTTTTAAAGAGAGAAACACAAAAGCCAACATTATCCATGAAAACTATGTAAATATTTATAAGCAGTATATGTTTGATTTCTGTTCTTTTAAAAAATTATTTATTTATTTTAAAAATCCATCTGTTGCTACCAGATGATAAATATTTAAATCAAATTTGTGCCTGGGATACAAGGGCACTGTTTCTTCCTGAAGGGACGTAATAAATTTGATACTGTAGGCCCAGCCTTAGTTCCCCAGCTCAAGCAGCATAGCAGGCACTTTGTTGGGGTACATTTATAGACTTGTATGAAAAAGCTTCCTGTCTGGTAGGCTGTAAACAAGTGATCATTTTGCCTAATCTCCTTCAGGAGATTTCCTAGAGGCTGGACTGGAATATGTCTCCTGGGAAAATACCTCGTTTTGCCTGAAAGACTCCAAGCAATGGTGATTTACCACCTCCTCAGGTAAGTTGTTCCTATGTCTAGTTACCCCCACTGCTAAGAAATCGCATAATTTCAATCCTGAATTTGTCTGACTCCAGCTTCCATTCATTATGTCTTTTTATGTTTCTGTCTGCAAGACTGAAAAGCTCACCCTACAATCAAGTACCTTTTCTGTGTGTGTATATCTGGGTGCAGTGATCCAGTCACCACTCCTCTCTGACAGATTTAATAGACGTCTCAAACCTTATACCTTCGGTGTTATTTTTCAGCCTCTGGATCATTTTTTATGTCCTTTGAAATTTTTTTTTCTAGTGCTTATGTATCGTTCTTGAATCAAGGGCACTGCTTTTTCTGATGCTGTGTGTAGAGCAAGGTCACATCCTAATAGTTACTCCCTTTTTTCATACAGAGGAAAATCAGTTATTATGTATTACAGCTGACATTTGCTGATACATTGCATGTGTCAATAGATTGGTAGATAAGGTGCCTGAACCTGCATTCTCAATGTGTGCTCACACTACCTAATGCATACTCTGGATTAAAGGACAATGTCCATCAGATCTTCTGCATACAACGTTCCTTTTTGCTACTTAGATGGTCCATAAATCCCACTAATACATAGAAATTGCAATTCCCCTTTGCTAAATAAAGAGGGAAAGGGAAATATACATATATTGTGAGGAGTTTATTTTGTTCTTCCTGTAGGAGAGGTCCTACATTAGGAAGAGAGCTATTCTATTGCTGTGCTCAGAGTAGAAAAAATAAGAGAGGAATAAGGGTGAAGAAGCACTGAGAGAACACAGTGGTAGACTTCTGTGAAAGCTCTGAGTGACTGTTTTTCTGGGCAGCAGGGGAGTGGAAATAGCAACCTGTTAGGAGTTTTACCCAAGAAAAGCTGAGATTTAGTGGAGCTGGCTGGCTTATGTCTGGACACATACAAAACTGGTAAGAAAAACATTGTCATTAATAGTTTGAGTGAGTTTGAAATGCACTTACTTATTTGTTTATCTCATTTGGCACATGTACAAAAAATGGTCTGAGTACAGGTGTATGACTTTAATTCCTGTGGTAGAGAATTATATAAAATCACAGAAATGTTTGGGATGTGCAAATCATGTAGTCCTGCTCTGTGCTTGATGCAGACTGTTGCCAACATTCACTTAGGAATGGACCTCCTTGGTGAATCTGAAAATTTTGTCCATGGCTCTTCCAGCTGCTTATCTACCACACCTTTTTCTCATTGCACTATCAGACAGGCAATTCTTATTCAGCTCTAACATCAGGGAACATCACCGTCAGAAAGAAAAAAACCTGTTCTTTTACTTCTCCAAGTTTCTTGAGTTTAGGTAGGCATTGATCGTGTCTAATGTAGGCTATATGACTGTGGATGCTGGTGCACAAATGGTAAAAGAGCAGATAGGAGCATTCAAGAGGAAGTGCTTATGCAGCACAGCTTTCTAATGTAACCACAATTCTTGCAGTTTGCCAGTACAAAAAAAGTGAGATCATTCTGGTTCTCCTCCTTGGCCATGCATTTCCATTTTTCTGGTGGCCATGGCAAGCTGAACTAGAAGAAAACAAACCTCACCATAAAAACTAAGTAATTGCTGAATAGTTTATTGAATAGCAGTGCCAGTTGGGACAGACTTGTATGGAGCTGCTCTTTTCAGTGGCAGCTAACCATTTAGTTGGCTTTGCTGCAATGAGAAATTTCATCTCTGAAGTACAGTTCCATAGCAGTTTATCCCTGTCTAAGTCAGAGCTATCGTAGTCTGTCCTGGTATTTTTGCAGCTGAGCAGGGGGCTGGTCCAGGGAGCTTTGCAGCCAAGAACTAAGCTTGAACTAAACCCCAAAGAATCCTGCTTGTTCTCCACTGATTTCAGGGAGTTGATGTATCTGAAAATGAATCACTCCTTTATACAGTGAGTTTTAAACTTGTGACCTGACCTGATGCTAGTGTGCTGGTACATGTGGTGGGAAGGGGAAGGGAGAAAGGCTGGATTGAGAATCTGTGGCCTCAGACATGAACAATGTCCATGATTTCATTTGTTCGTTTCCTGAAACATATTATTGATGTGACTTTTTGTGTTCACAACTGGTCTTAGGATTATTGTAAAATGATGAAAGAGATCTGTCTTGTTTGTAAACATGCAGGGTCAATATTCTGTGGATCATTCTGGACTTAGTGATAATTGAATGACAGCTTGTGTTTACAGGTTCTGACTCAGTGACTGAGATGGTCTCTTCCAGTCTTACATTTTTAGCTGTCTCTTTGCTAAGAGTATCCTAGTGTTAAAACTGTTAGGAACTCATTTTTCTTAATTTGACATTAGTTAGCCACTTTCTAATTTGTTGCATTTGGTGCTATTCCATCCTTCACTGCTGTGTTAGTTTAACAGCAGAGTGAGAGAGAAAGAAAGAGATCATTTTTGCTCTTAGTTGTGCTAAAGATTTTCCCCAAATGCAGCCATTAGAGACCAGCTGCAGACAAAACAGCACAGGCAGTTGATTTTTCAACAATGTTAGATTTTGAGCTCCTGTCTGCAGTAATTAATTAGCTCCATTGCTGAGCCGGCTCCCTGCGGGACTGCATGATCATTAGTGCCAAAGCCAGGAAGGGAGCATGAACTCCCAAACCCCTGAGAAACTACTGCAGCAACTCTTGTCATCTATAGAGCATTTCAAGAACATTTCAAGTGACACTGGTAGAAAAGATTCACTTTCTCATCTGTATGAAGGCCTTGCTCAGATTCAGTTAGACTGCTGGCTGGGACCAGGCAAATCTACTTCCCGGGCAAGATTTTGTCAAAGGCTATCTAAAACCCAAAGGGTTGCTCTCAGCGAGTTCATCTTAATTTTGCTGATATATAGAGAGAATTATAGAAGACTTGAGAGACATCAGGGTACAAATCAATGGTGATATACAGTACTGGAGCTGCTGTGCCAAAAGCTAGCCCAGAACCAAGTATCTGTCAGCTAAAAGTCAAACTTGGATACAGCAGAGACAAAAATGAATCCAAACATGCCAAGATGAAAGTGCTGGCATGAAATTACACATCTTCCTTCAGGTGCAGAAAACCAGCAGACACTGAGCTTGTTTACAAATCACTTTTATGAACTACTTTTTGTAGGCTTGGGATGCAGTGTAATATAGTTTAATCTCTTCTCTCATTCCCCATGCTTGTTTCAGAAGAGAACAAGAAATTTAATCCAAACAAAGGATTAAGAAATTTCAATAACTGGACTACTGCCATTATCAAAACAATGAGCCAGCTCTTTAAATGCTTGTTCTTGATTGAATTGAAGTCAATGACTACATCAGAGGGAGGAGAACTGGAATGCAGAAAAGAGGAAATGAAAAGTCTAAAAGTGATACACAATTATTTTAGCTATTATGCACTTCTAGCAATGCATCACATAAACAAAGCAGCTCTGAGAAAGGATCTCTCCTCACTGGAGAATAAAGTTAGGGAAAACTTTTGAGAGATGGACAGAGGAAAGAGAAATGAGATTTAATATAGATAAATGTAAGGTAATACACCTGGGAAGAAATAATAATCATCCTATATACAAAATCAGGAGCTGCTCTTTAGAAAACAGTAATAGAGAGGACAGCCTGGGAGCAGTGGTTTATAATTAATTATTGCAGACAGGAACTCAAAACCTAACACTGGGGCAAAACCCAAATACATTCTTATTCTGGACCAGCACAAGAGGTTTGTTTCTACAGTGAGTGCACAGTGATCAGGGAGCTGGCAACAATACAAGGAAAACACAAGAAATATTAAACTTATGGCTATGATGTTATTAAATCCATTTATAAGCTATAGACTTGACTGCTGATACCCAAGCTTTTGGTTTTCTATTTTCTGAATATGGTAAAACCATAAAACATGTCTAAGATAAAAACTCCTGATGAGTTTGTAGAAGGGGACCTTATTTTTTTCTTGTCCTCATATCTAAATGCAGAACTGTGGCTTAAAAATTATGAAATTTAACCTAGACAAGATGGTGGAAGCAAACCCCCTTTCCTAAAGAAAAACATTGTATTTGAAAACAGTATAGAGAGAATTAAAACAATGTAACAATTCCATAACTCAGTGAAAGGGAATCTGTTGGCAAGAAGTGGAGGCCAAATGTAGAGCTATGCTATTATTTAGGTGAGAAATGTTGGTCAGTAAATGAATTTAGCAGGTAGAAAGCAAAGATATTACAAGTAACTGTGTTCCACCAAAACCAGATGAACATTACTATGCTGAGAAGACAGTGTCATGTGAAAGCCTGCCAGACAACACAGACAGCATGCCATGAAGAGCTGTCTGCTTGCAAGACCTGATGGCCGTGTATTTAGAAGTTCACAACTTGAGGATCAGAATGAAACACAAATTGATTCTAGTCCTAGAAAAGGAAAGGAGGAAAACCCTAACAAGGTACAGTATGTAGAATATTAAAGATTTACAGGACTATTTCCTCTTACTTGTGCTGTGAGTTAGTATCACAGGGTATTAATCCTGTCTTTGATTCCTTACAGGCCATGCTAGAAAGATGGCACCTCTCCCCACTATAAGGCAGCCTTGGAGTGGTATAATTTCTTCACAGGTTGGATACAGCTTGTGCTCACACCACCAGGCTGTATGCAAGCACAGAAAGAGGCATTCATTATCCCACAGGCAACTTTTCCTCCTCCTGAGAAAAGAATGGTGGATCATTTCTTAGAGCCCTATATGTCAAAAGGCTTTTTTTTTTTTTTTTAAATAAGTGCAAAACAAAGGAACTATTTTTTAAATATGAAAAAGAAAAAAACCCCAAAATATAAAAGCTCACAAAACTGACATTCCATCTTCTATCTGAGAAGACAGATAAAGCTGCATAATTAGTCAGGGAAGGATCATTCCCTTTCTCCCCACAGCCTCCAGAGGACAAAATCCATATAAACCTTTCGGAGACTGCAGAGCTCCAACTGCAGAGGGTTTTAGTCTGTGAAAGACATTTGGAGCACACAATAATTAGCAGCTCACAGCTGAACTTTGCTAGCTGTCATAGTATTTGTTGCTATCACTGCATGAAAGTACTCCTGTAAGTCTCCTGAGTCTTCCTAAATGTGTGCTGTAGTCTGATTTGTCCACATGGAACTTTTTAATAGAAAATTTGGTCAGTGTACAACACTTAAAGGCTTACAGCAAATCCCTTTTCCATGGCAGAACACCACCTGGACAGAATGAGAAAATAAAAGTTCTTTTCTTGGACAAAGCAGGAATTCCTTTACTCTTTGTATTATATCAAGGCCCTTGCAATCCAGCAGGATTCAGTATGCTGGGAGAATCAATGGGTAGCCTGCTAATCCAAATCCACATCTTCTTTGTTTCCCCAAATCAGTGCTCAAGAGTTCTGGCAGAAGACAGGCCTTTTCTTAAGACTTGCCCTTCATCCCTGCTTGGTCACAGTTTTTAAATCCCAGTGGGAAAACTGTAGAGACAGTGGGAGAAAGACAGAAAATGTATTGTAATTCCTTTAAACTCAATTGAGATTCACCTCTGTTTTAAGAAAGCAAACACCAAGAACTGTCTGGGTTACCTTGAATTTAGTTGTGCTTAAGTGTTTCAGGACTGATACTGTTTTTGAGATAGTCTTCATTACTGCTGCTTTCCAGACTACAGTCTCAGATTTGTATAAATTTCTTACCAGTATTTCTAACCTTTAATTACAGTTCACTTAATGGTAGATGCACTTGTGCTGTCTCTGTTCTCATCCAAAACAGCTGTTCAAGTTGTTAATCTGTGGGCTGTGCTTTGATTCAACAGTTGATGTCTGTCCTGTTACTGCT
The DNA here is from genome assembly GCF_017590135.1 of Pyrgilauda ruficollis. Taxonomy (NCBI): domain Eukaryota; kingdom Metazoa; phylum Chordata; class Aves; order Passeriformes; family Passeridae; genus Pyrgilauda; species Pyrgilauda ruficollis. Next base: position 15,088,609 of record NW_024526599.1, on the reverse strand, counting down.
TTTTATCTTTTTCAGGTATGCTTGGCTTACCTTCTCAGCTCCTATGGTCTCTCTACTCCAGCCAGAAAACCGACTGCCAGGAGCTATATGCATAACATATATGCACTTAACAACACTTTCATTGTCTTTCTGTCCGATTGCAAAGGTCATTTTCTCAGCTCATTGTCCCAGTCCTGTCACCCCTTTTTTTTTGCACAATGCCATTGGCTCTCTTTCTTCACTGCATGAAATACAAATGACTTCTCTTTACTTTTCAAGCCATGTCTAATCTACATCACCAAGAAGTATCCCTCATTGCCATTATACAAATGATACCAGTATTTTAAGGCAGTCTTGTACATTCATTTTCATGCTTTCACCCATGCTGCTGATTATGCGTAGCACAAAATCTGTGTAATAGCCCTAAACCCTTCTTTCTCTTCTTTTTCAAGCATCAAGTCTCTGCCTCGAGCTTTGTCAGAGTCTGAGCATAGCTACATAACTCTTTTGCTGGAGTTATGTATGAGCCAGTTATATGGTTCATATGAACCAGTTATAACCTCTTCCAGCTCATCTTCTCTCTATAAGGCACTTGAAAGGCAAAACAGTTTGTTTTTTTTTTGTCTGTACAGTGCAAGCTACAGTGAGGATGGGTTTAGGTGTAATTTTAAGAGTAGTATTAACAATAAAAATACAGTAAACCAAATTATTTGTCTTGTTTCTAAGTTTGTAAGATACTTCCAGGAAGTAGTTCCAACACAGGCTGTTTAATTTGCCATACCAAAGTTGCTTAAGTCTGTGGATTCCAGGCATAAATTTGCCACAGGGACTAAGAGAGAAAGAGGGGGACTGGAACTGTGCCTTTTCTGACAGATGACTGTTACTGGCTTAGTAGAATTACCAGAATGCACCCTGAGGGGCTGTAGTCACTCTGTTTGATTCACTCAGTGAGAACCATGCACAGCACGGAGCGATGGGGGCATGGTGATGTGTTTTACAGGTCCCTTACCAGGATCATAGCCAAATTCACCCACAGTGCTGACTGGACAAACATCTGGCCACACTTCTTTTAGCATGGAACTATGAGTGCTTCTGCAAAATTCTGTTTTATGGAGAGATAATATAAAATGGCATTCCCCCCCAGTTGCTCCTCCTTTTCTTTTGGAAATTCTGTTGTTTTTTCATCTCCTGTATAGGTAAAGTGAATAATATAGAGTAATGAATATTCTATTATAAGTTATACTTTTAAAAAAACAATTAAAAGGCTTAAGACAGGAGCAGAAATTAGAATAATAGTCAGGGTATGCAATTTAAGATTCTTAGAGACTTAAAGTATCACTGAGAGGTGGACGAAAAGCTAGAGAAATGAGATCTACATGCTTTCAATATTTAGCAGCTAGAAGATCACATTTTCATTCATGACCACAAAGTGTCTGTTTTATTCAGGAAAAATGAGTCTTGTCAAATAGCTTTCATATCGTTCTTTGGCAAGATTACAAGTACATTTGATAAAGACTACTCTATTGACATAATACACTAGTTTATGTAGGGCATTTGTTTTATTCTGTGTGGCAGCCTACATTAAAGAGATGTGTGGGAAACAAAAAATTTAAAAAGTGTTTTTCTGTATGGTTGTTTGCCATGTCACAGCTCCCTGCAATATTCCTGGCTCCTTTCTGTGTTTTTACTTTATTACCTTATAATGCCTCTAGTTTAAAAATGCCAAGTCTTTGCATAATGTCTAGCATCTTGAAGTATTCAGAATACCAAGCAATGGGCACAGGAACTAAACCAGTTTGTCAAGGATTTGTCCTTTTCTACGTACACCTCAAAACTCTAAGGTAGTCACGTCTTCGGTATTTTATAAAATAAGTATTATCAGGTTCCTAATTGAATGAATCAGTGATGCAGCCATGCAATAAAGCTCATAAACTGCTGAGCCCAGTGCAGGGCATGACTCCATCCAGTGCACAGTGGGTAAATATACCTTTAAAAATATCCAGCTATCATTTTCATGCTGTTGGACTAATCACAAGAGAATCTGTGGACTGAATAGTGAAAGGGTGAAAACTACTCTCAAAGCTCCCAGTAAGAGTGAGCCCTCAGTAGTGTGAACACATGTGCCAGATGAGAAGAGAGAGCTTCAGTTCCTCTGTGGTCTTGATGAGTCCCTGATGCCGTTCACTGATACTAAGTTATACAAAGTTTAATCTCAGTGATGTCAGTACAATTCTCAACACAATTCTCAGCAGATGTCTTAGTAATTTCTCCATGCAGGCAATGAAAGGCAAAACCATTTTTTTTCCCCCTAGCACTCAGGAACAAATAGCACTGATAATAAAAAGTCTCTTTACTTGTCTACTAGTCTGGGTAATTAAGGTGATGGGCCATGAAGTTTCAGAGTATTTATGCTTTTAAAAGGTGGAGTATACACCCAGTAATCACCTATAGATAGCTGACTCTAGTATTCAGGAAGACTTGATTCCCAAGCTGCAAACCCTATTATTCATCTGGGTATTAAGTGTTGATTCTACCAGGTATGTGGTGAAAAGGTCTTTGACTTAAGTAATTCAAATGACGTACACACTCCATGAGTAAATCACACGGACAACATCTCTGACTACAGATGAGGAAGGCTCTCTCCTTCTTTATCTGAAAAAGTCTCAAAGGCTACACATTATTGTCTTTTTAGTCATGAATGTGTAGAGAGCTGGGACCCTGAATATTTGGTTGGTGAGTGTAGGAAACAAGCCAGTACAGAAATTACTTTTTGTAAGATCTCTTCATGCGACAGCAGTCAAAACATTTCATTTTCTTCAAAAGTATATTTTGATTGAGACAATACTATAAGAATAGGCATTGTGTATTTAATGTTATTAAATTAAAAATTATGCTATTTGCTATGAGAGAGACAAAATTAAATACACTTTTTAGTGGCTTGTAATGAAGCTGGTATCTCCTAAACTAACAAAGTGCAACCTGAATTGTGTTAAAGAAAGTTTCTTGGGATTGTGAATATGGCTGTAACAAGTGACTAGTGTTATCAACAGAGCTTTTAAGTGAAGGCTTTACTGTTGTAGGCTTGTCTGACTTGGGTAACAAACTCTTTTAGTATTTCAGCCCATAAATCCTGAACAGAAAGATACTATTCTCTTGTGTCTCTGACAAACTAAAAGAGAATCTTTGTTTGCAGAACTCCCCAGTGTTAACACAGTACTAGTTAATGATCTCACCACGGTAATTACTTTCTAGAGTCTTTCAGTCAGGCAGTTTTAATGCATGCAGAATGGGCTGCATCAATTTTGTGCAGCATTACTGTTTTACCTGGTTTCATGCTACTTGTCTATCAACCTGCCCATAACAAGTTCTGAATACATGGACCAATTTACCATAGAATCCTAGAATGGTTTGGGTTGCAAGGGACCTTAAATATAATTTAGTTCCAACCCCCCCGCCATGGGCAGTGACACCTTCTCCTCCAAACCTCATCCAATGTGACCTTGAACACTTCCAGGAATGGGGCATCTGCAATTGCTCAGGGCAACCTGTTCCAGTGTCTCACCACCCTCACTGTAAAGATTTTTTTCCTAATATCTAATCTAAACCTACTCTCAGTTTAAATCCATTCCCCCTTGTCCTATCATTACATGTCCATATAAAAGGTCTCTGGCTTTCCCGTAGGCCCCTTTCAGGTATTGGAAGGCTGCAAGTAAGTGTCCCCAGAGTCTTCTTTTCTCCAGGCTGAGCAATCTCAATTTTCTCAGCCTTGCCTTATAGGAGATGTGTTCCATTCCTCTGATCATCTTGGAGTCTTTCCTCTGAACTCACTCAAACAGGTTTATGTCCTTCCTATGCTGGGGACTCCAGGTCTGGATGTGGCATTCCAGGTGGAGTCTCGGGATCTCACCAGAGCAGAGGAGAGGGTCAGAATCACCTCCCTTGCTCTGCTGGCCATGCTGCTTTTGATGCAGCCCAAGACACGTTTGGCTTTCTGAGCTATGAGAGTACATTTCCAGCTCATATCCAACTTTTTATCCACCAACATCTCCTAAGTCCTTCTTGGCAGGGCTGCTCTTGATCCTTTCATCCCCCAGCCTGTTTTGATATTAGGGACTGCCCCAACCCAAGTGCAGCACCTTGCACTTGGTATTGTAAACCTTATGACATTCCCATGGCCCAGCTTCTGGAGCTTGTCCAGGTCCCTCTGGATAACATCCCATCCCTCAGGTGTGTCAACAGCACCACTCAGCTTGGGGTCATTTGCAAATTTGCTGAGGGTGCACTTGATCCCTTCATTTGTGTCATTAATGAAGATATTAAATAGCACTGGTCCAAGTATGGACTCCTGAGGGACTCCTTCAGCCATCCAACTAATTCCCAATCCACCCATCAAATCCCTCTCTCTCCAGTTTAAAGGGAATGATGTTGTGAGGGGCACTGTAAAAGGCTTTAAAAAACTCCAGATAAATGACATTTGTGTAGCTTCCCTTGTCCACTGATGTAGCCACCCCATCAAAGAACCCACTAGGCTGGTCAGACAAGACTTGCCCTTTGGTCAGTCCATGCTAGGTGTCTCAAATCAGCTTCCTGTCTTCCATGTGCCTGTAGCACAGCTTTTATGGCAGTCTCTTCTATGACCTTCCCAGACACAGAGGTGGTCATTCCCAGGGTCCTTCTTTCTACCCTTTCTAAAGATGGGCACTATTGTTTCCCTTTTTCTAGTCACCTGGGACTTCATCTGACTGCCATGACTTTTTAAATGTCATGGAGAGTTCTTGGCAACTACATCAGCCAATTCCCTCAGGACTCTGGGATGTACCTCACTGGGTCCCACAGGCTTATGTACATTCAGGTTCCTCAGAAGGAAGTTGATCTTTGCAATCAGAGGGACTTTGCTCCCCCAGTCCTCATCTTGCTGTCCATCCACTCCAGAGGTGTAGGAAAAGAGGTTCCATTGAAGACATTGAAGACTGTTGAGTAACAGTCTTTTTCTGCTCTGTTGCTACCGATTTTGTATGTCAAGTTTGAGAAGAAAATAGTTTTTGAATATCAAAACCTTGGAATCCTTCAAGTTTTGTGAATATGGAGAGGTGGGTAGAGAGAAGCTCACATGGGGGTTCCCATGGTGCAAAGGTTTTGGAAGGGGCTCAGCTATTGCCATTTTCCTTAGATACACTAGGTCACCAGTCGGTATAGGTCTAACTCAGAAATTACACATCATTTGCTGTGTCTTGCCATGCTCAGAGGTAGGGGACATGGCGGACTAAAATGTACCTGAAATTATAGCTGGCAATTTATAAAAGTGCTTTTATCCACTGTGCACTTGATTTAGTCCAGTCCTAAATTAGCAGTTCATGAGATTTGTACCATGTTGCATCACTGGTTCCTGTGTGCTTTATTCAAACAATATAATCTAATAATACTTCTTTTATAAAATAAGGATAAAGCAGGTCTAATCTTGCAGTTTTGAGGTTTAATTAGAAAGGGACAGATCCTTGATTAAGTTCGGTTGTTCCTATACCTGTTGTTTTGGTATTCTGAATACCATGAGACATTAGAATTGATGCAAATATTGGACTTTTTTTAAAACATGAGTTCATTGAGTATGCTTGCCAGTGTTTGTAAAGGACTCTGGCACTCAGTTGGAGTGCTGACATTTGTTTCAATTACTGTGTGATGAGGCCCTTTGTCATCGAAATCATCATGTTTAAAGGTATAAATAGGCAAAGCAACTGGCTAATAAAATTTAAAGTGAAAGAAATCAGTTTTAATATGTTTGTAAGAGCTAGGTCATGACTTTTTACAGCACAACAGTTGGAGTCACAGCTTGGAGAAACTTGAGAACATCTGTTATTTCTGTTGAAAAATACAAGTACATTGAGTAACTCACACCTTTGAAATTCCTTTGTGGGGGCGGAAGACAACCTCTCCCCAACACAAAGCTGATTTACTCAGGATTTGGAAAACATTTCACTAGTTCATCCTTTAGGTCTCTCATAATTCAGACACAAATGTTCTTTGGAGGGAAGCTTTGAAAAGGTTTTTCCTGTGAGGTTTGTTGATTCCAGAAGGAAGGGCTAAAATGACTTACATATTTGCAATACATAGAAGTTAATTTTACATGTAGGCTTCTTTAGTTTATAAAATACATGAAGTTGCTGTCTTAAAACAAAACAGAAGAAATCTAGTTACAATTGATCTATGATCCAACACCTAATTTCTTTTATACGTGCTATATTTTTTGTAATAGATCTTTGGAAATCTGTTTACATCTGTAGCAAGTCCTAGGGACAAGGAAAAAATCAGTGGAAGCTGAAAGCATTTCTTATCACCAACATACCTATCAGGTGTAGATACGTGTTACATTCCTGGGCATATGCATGATGACCTATCATTGAAAACATTTATGTATTTATTTTTTAAACCTATGAAGATGTATGCTGTGTGCCAGCATACACCAAGGACTTAATGTTTTACTCATATATTCTATTGACCTCTAACTAGCATCAGCCAAGAGGCCTGTTTTGTGGGCTCATGAAAAGGGTCTGAGTGACAGCCATTTGAGAATGAAGATTCCTGGACAGGCTGATGTGCCCAAAATGCCCAGGAGAGCATATTAATTTTCATTGCAGACATACTAAGCTGTCTAGCAGGCAGTATCTAGTAAGTAAAGGAGGGAGCAGAGAGAAGGTGGCAGAAATGTGGAAAGAGGTGTAGAGCATGGAGCCTAGAAAAATGTCTTTGTGTGTGAAAGGATGTGAGAGTAGGAAATAGAAAACCATTATAAGGCTGTGGACTGGAATCAAATAATGACTACAAGTGGAAAGGGGGACATCTATGAAAGTGTTCTGTGGACTGTTCCCATTTTCATCTCTAGACTAGGTGTCTGTTTAGGTGATATGTCCCATGACATATGGATTTTCTTGCAAGTGCTGTATAATGTAACAGTTTTGGCAGATGGAAAGCTGCAATTCTCTTTGGGACAGCTAATCCATTGAATAGAACGTGGTAGTTGAACAATAACTCCCCAGAAACTGCAACAATTAACCCAGGAGAAGTTTAGTTATAGATTAACCCCAGATAAGGGGATTGATTGGTTAGGCAAACTAAACATCAGTTCAGTTTAACTCAGCATAATAGATTTTGTTCTACTTTTCCTAACAGAATAGAAATAGTTCAGGAAAATTGTGATTTGGACACTGTTTTCCAGGGAAATACAAAGCAAAACATTTTGTAGAACCTTCCCAACTTCCTCTAAATCAAACAACATTCTGTGTAATTTAGATTAGGTTTAGTACGAATGGGAAACTGACAGATAACTTAGGGTTTTCTTTATTTTTCATGTTGGTTTTTTCCTTTTCTAGCTTGTTTCTTTAGTGTAGCTTAGTAAATTTTCCTGGTGATGCTATTTTCTTCTGCATGTGCAGCATCTGGTTATCTGTCTCATGCAACAGTCCATGTTTCTCTCTCACATCCTCATGATGCTTTTTCCTTACTATCTTCCTACACCTCCATGTGATGCCGTGTTAGTTTTCCTCATTTCTCTACTTTTTTTTCTCTTCATTTCTCTGCATTTCTCTTTCCTCTTCATCAAATCAACCAAAAGCACACTCTCATGTGTTTTTCTAATGTTGTTTAAAACTGCAATTTCAGCCTGATGTTAACTTCTCATTTTCTATCTCAGAATTACATAGTGAATCTTCTCTCACATTATTAGAAAGCAGGTCCTTCAGTTTCCTTCCCTCTTCACTCAGCATAGCCATGATTATAGTTTTCTAGATCAAGACTTCTGTGGGTTTTTTCCTCAGTTATTTTTCTTCTGGCTTCAACTTTGCCCCTAGGAGGAAGAACAAGATAGTAGTTTTGCCTCTTGGATGGCATTCTTCTCTATATGAGTAAGGTTATTTCTGTTTTTGGTGGTGTTTAGTCATTAACAGACAGTTTGCCTCGCAAATATTTGTCAATAATTTGGTTAAATAGTAACAAAAAGTAAACTGTGTGATTGCAACTCTAAAATTCCTTCTCCTGCAGTGGTTCAAGTGGTTTAGGCCATACATAAAAGGGAATTTCGGGCTACAGAGTAAAATATTTATAAAAGGGCTTTTTAGCATGGACATGTGTATATGCTGCAAGAACAATCACAAAAATTATTCCTAATAGAAAGTACATGTAAAAACTAGAAGATAAAAGTTACAAGTTATCTTATTAATAGTTTAAAATATATTAAAATAAAATGAAAGTATACACACATTAAACTTTAGAGAGTACAAAGCTTATTTTTCCCCAGAGAAAGAGAAATCATGGCCAGAGTACAAGAGCAGAGATAATTAGAGATTTGTTTCTTTTCTACCTCCCAAGGTAAGGCTTAATCCTACAGTAATCTCTTTATTGAGAGCCAAGTGTTAGTCAAGGAGCCTGCTGCACAAACTTGAACCTAACATTTACTTAGATGTTTTCAGTATCTTGGAAGCAGCTATCCTATGAATTTGTAGTCTGCATTGTTTTTTATTTTGTCCTGCGCTGTAATGCACTGGCATGGATTCATTACAGATTTGCTAGCTTATATCAGGATATAGAGTGAGATTTCCAGCCATGACCAGGAAACCCCCAGAGTCCTGCTGTCCTTTAGCACGGGCAGGGAGTTTGTGCTGGGCACACAATGCCTGGCACACTCTGGCGATGACCATAAACTGATTATCTCAGAACAATTTTGCCTTTGAGCATTTCAGCCCCATTGTCAAGCTTGCTTTAAGGATAAATGCTGAAGAAATTTGGGGTTCATTCCAGTGGGGTAGATATTAAGCAAATTGGTCTTCTGTGTTTTTAATTTCCAAACTGTGGTAAATTTGTTGGCTCTTTTAATTCCCAGGTGAGATGGGAAAGAGAAACATAGCAAAAAGAGAAATATACATGCTGAGGTTAAGTTCTGGGGTTTTTGTTAAAGGTCCAAAGATTAGATCTGCCAATGGATTTAAGTGGTATTTATGTATGTGATGTTAAAATCTGCACTCAACTGAAATTTTGCACTGAAGGATCAGTAACCCAGAGGTGCTGCTTCTCTGATAATAAAGTTCCAACAGACCCCGTGCCATGCCTTGGGTGTCTCAGACTTGGTGGTGCTGGAGAGCTCTCTCATCTTTATAGGTCCCAATGATGTTCAACAATGAGACAGCTCCTTCATAACTGGAAATTAATCCTGTCACCATTCTGGACTTAACGAGCTCAGGGTCCAGGTAAAACACAGTAGCTCAGGAACAGTGGTACTTTTTAGTGGAGGAAATATGGAGCAAGGGGTATTCTGTAGGCTTGGGACAACACCCACAATACTTAATAAACCAGTCTGTGGGTATCTGATTCATACTTGACTCTGTAATTTGGATACCAGTCTAGAAAGAGAAGTGGGTGGTCTAAAGACAAGTGTCTCTGGAAGGGAGGATGTTCAGAGGGTGTGGGTATACCAGTGACCCTCTGTGACACAAGTGCATTCCTACACAGTGGTCTGAAGGGTCGGGTAGAGAAAGGGTAGAAAAAATATTTTGCTGCTTGTTGGGTTGACTTGCTTCACGTATTTTTTGTTTGTGTTTAAAATGAAGTTGACATAGAAAAATTTTACTTATTAGAGTAGTGAAAATGGAAGAGTGGCCTGTACCCTCTCCTTGTTTATGCAAGGGCTTAATGATTAGAGCATTAATGCACACAGTAGGTGCACAAAGTCCATTTAATTTACTGCCTGCAGGAATTCCAAATGCAATGCCTTAATTGCGAGGCTATAAAATGTTCAAGTATTCTGCTTACTGAATTCTCGTTACTGAAGTTTTGCATGAAATGATTAAATATTCTTTGGATCAGGAAGAGTGAGTGTGTCGCTTGCTGGTGAGAGGACTCCCAAAGAAAAGGGAAGGTGAGGGAGCTTGGTTCTTCCAAATAGGAATAGTTGCCAAAAAAAGGACTGAAATCCATGTGCCCCCCCTTGAGCAGATCTAACCACCAGGCTGTAGAGGTTACTTCCTTTACATGCAAAACCTAAGAACTGGGCCATCCAATTGTGTACTTCCATACTGAGTTGAGGAGCAGCTCCTCACTGCTGTTCCTGAACTTGGTGACATGTGATGGCAGTACTTTGTGTTCAGTTTTGCAGCATTTAAGACAAAAATCTTATGTTTTGTTGGGGAGAGAAGTGGTTTTGTTTGCTGTTGGGAGGGCTAGTATGGTAACTCAGTAGTTTCCACAAGAACATACCTGTTCACTGGAAACTTCTCCAGTGTAAATGGTATTCCTAGTCAAAAGTGAGTACATGTGATGTGTGTAAGCATACACAAGCAACTGGGACACTCACTTGAAATCTAAGGGACAGAGGTCAAAATTAGTTTGAATAGAGTCTCTTTGATCCCAGCTGAACAACCAAAACAATTTATTCTTCTGGAATGAACAGGTCTATCTGATTTTATTCCAGTAGGGTTTTAAAGCATAAGGATCCATCTCAAAGCAAAAAAACCTTGTATCTCTGAAACCACTGCAAATTTTTGCGATTACAGAAAGCAGTCTCTTTCCTGCCTTCATCTATGTGAAATGAAACCTAAAAAATCCTTAATGTCTTCTGTACACATTACAGCAGTCTGCCCAATTTTCACAATACAGATGGGAAGTTGTTCTGGGATTGGCTCACTGCAGAGGTATAACCCTTAATTAGCAGGAAGGAAGCTTAATGGAGCCTGAGGACCTAGTTAGCTCTCAGCTGTGCCTGGGGGTTCGAGGAACCTGTGGAGGCAGCTGAGGAGGTGGGCAGGAAAGACCTATGATAGAAGGAAACTCATGTAATGGAGTTAGTGATAGTGCTTGGCTGCAAGAAAATCACAGTCCACATGAACTGAGAAAAAAAAGGGAGCTGAAGGAACCAAACTGAGAGCCGGAATTTTACGGTTTGTGCTTTGAGTAAGGAAAGGCTGGGCTCAAATGGGAGGTCTGCAGAGAACTGTGCCATAAGAGGGGCAGACCTACTTGATCTGCTGTGGTGTTTGCCAAGGAATGTGAGAGTTGAGAAGTCTGTGCTCCCCTCTGAGAAGTGTTGCAGCAAGGCCTTAGTGGGCAGCCAGAAGGAGGCTCATTTTTTTTTTGTGATGCTTGCACTTAAATCCTGACTGAGGCTCCAGTTTGCACAGTCCAGCAGGATTTGTATGGCAGCACTGGTGTGGAAAGTTGTTGTTTGCACACAGAGATTAGATTGAACAAAGGGAAAAGTTGAGTGGTTTCTTGGAAAGAGCTTGATACCTTTGATCACTTGCCCCACAAATAGCATTAAGCTTTTTTCCTTCCTGAAAAAAAATAAATGTAGCAAGGTCCATGCATGCCTATGGCAGGGCAGTGGATGCTATATAGCTTTGGTATTCATGTTTTTAAGACAGTTCTTTTTTGCTTTTTTTCTTGGCATTCATAAGCAGTGTCCTCTCTGTGCCCACCCAGGTATGTGGAATGAGTGCTTATGGATTTTTTTCTAATGCCTGAGATAGAGGCCTTTGAAACTCTGCTTTCCGGAAGAGATACAAGAAGCAGAGCTGACAGACTAGTCATTACCACAGGGAACTTTTGACTTGTTTGCTTCATAGGCCTAACTGAACCTGGAATATGTGACGTAAAAGATCTGTTGGTATATTCCCCATGTACCTCACCAGACAGTGCAAGTAAGGGAGCTGGGTTTTTTTTTTCCCACACACTTCTAACTAGCTTCAACTCTCAAAAAGAGACAAAAATTATGTAAGGTTTTCTCTTCTAAGCTAGTGAATTGTTTCTATAATGGCATTGTGAGGAAGTCTGTTGGTTACCTGGGGGCCTTTCTGTAGCTGTAGAGTGTATTGCCCATGGCACAGAACATGTCTTTCATCATACTTTTGTGGTGTAAGGGCTGAACCTTGTCAAGAAACTCTTGCATGGGACTGGTCTAAATTTAGGCAATGTAGTAATTGCACCAGCAACTGTTTTGAGTTTGCACGTTATCGGGTGGAACTTTGCCAGATTGTTCTGGTTCCATTTAGAAGTAACTTTAAAAGGAAACATTTAATTTACTTAGAGAAGATCTATCTCACTCCTGTCTAGAACAATTATCTCTTTTGCAAAACCAAAATGATCTCCCTTATAGCTAGGATACATATTTTGTCTTACCATATAGTTATTCAGCTGCTTTTCCCCTACTAATTTATAAATGGGAATTTTCTTCTTCCTTCACTTTCAATGCTTTTAAGTGGCATATATTAGAAAAGGTGCTTGATTCCTCTCACAGAACATAGCTGAACAAAGAATCATTGCTATTTGTCTTCTAACCATTTGTCTTCTACCATGGCAAATACCGAAATATTAGCTTCTGCTAATTTGCAGAACTGACATATTCTAATAAGGAATCCTAATAAAACTGGCTCATTACTTCTATTCCTTTTAAACATTAAATTTAAATTACATGCTGGAAACAATTGTATTAGAAACACTTTTATAATTAAGAAGTTATTAAGAGTTACTAAAATCCTTCTTATACATACTTATGTCATCTTATACTTTTATCTGTGTGTCTTAAGGCTCTAATGGCACTAGAAATAATATCTCACAATGCATCTCTCTGTAATTCCCACTGGTATGCTGAAAGATAGTATTAAGAACATCATTAAGAGCATAGTCTCTTTATGTTCCCATAAGCTTTCCATTAATTTGCATTTAGCTGTCTAAACTACAGCAAAGTTAATATTTACAGCAAGTTAATACCTTGCTAATAGAAATGTGAAGCACACTTATTCCTCCTGGTTATTAATACTCCTGTCTGGGCACAGATGTGTTTGGTTGCTAGATATGTGCTGGTAACAAGTGCACCCAGAATCTTGCTGGGCACACTCAATTCATAAGAGCATTCTGTCGTAAAAGCCTGATTGTACACCAAGCTGTGAAGCCCTCCTATGTTTCCAAATGCCCCTGTGGAATGGTGTTGGGAGCAATAGCAAGCAGTTTATCTATTACTGTAGATAAACAAAGTGCATGGATTGAAGAGCAACAGTGTTGGTTGAGCCCATGGAATGTGTACAGCTCCATTTTGGAAGGCATGCATGTCCTGTGGGCCTGAGATTACAATGCAGGCATGGAGAAGAAGAGATATGTTTTTGTCCAAGCAGTTAAATGAGGCTTTTGCACATTTGGGCATGCATTACTGTGTTTGATGATCAAAAACTGGAAGCACAGATTTGGAAGAAATTGCAGGATTCCATACGCTGGTACTCCAGGCATGAATCTTCTCTGCCTGTACACCAAGCTGCTGCTTTTATTTGCTGGTAAGGAAAGGAACAATGCTATAATCTTTCCAGATGTGATGAAACAAATATTTTGCTAGAATAAAACATATTTGCATCTATTTGCTACAGTCTGAAGAGATGTGTTTTCTTCCATCAGATGGCGAGGCAGTAAATTTCATTGATTCAACTTATTTCTCACTGCCAGCAGCCTTCTGTGCCTTGCAGATCTGTTTTTGCTGAGACCATTTCTAATGTTCAAAAGTTGGAAGCGGTTTTAATCTGCTTGTTTAAAAGCTGTCAGAAAGCTGACAAGAATGAATGTTTTCTTTAAGTAGCCTCAGGCTTCCCATCTGATTGTGGGCTGTGCTCCTGGTAGGAATGGGGACCCAGCTTAAGACCAGAGAAAGCTGAGGCAAGTGTTGTTACTTAGCACATCTACTTTTATTGTGCACTGGTTGGAGCCCCAGTGAACTTTGGCGATAATATTAAATGTGGCTTTCTCATCAGGCGCTCAGGGAAACTGTTACAAAGGTTTGAATCTTTTATTTTTGAAAGTCCTGTGGATCAGGCACTCTAACACTTCGTATGTTGTCATAGCATGTCTCAAAGCACTGCCGCATTTGTGTGAAGGATCACTCAGCAGTCATATCCTGAAAGGGAAAACAAACTCTCAATTGCTTTTGGTTGTGCCAACTGCACTAAAGTATTTGTTTAAATGAAAGCTTTTAGCATAAATACTTATGCATACAGAAACTAATTCAAGTTTTGAGAGTTCTACCTAAAATTTCTGTTCGCTTCCATAACAGCTGTAAGGATGAAATAAATGGAATAGTCTGACAGGAGCCATATGCCCCTTCTCATGTTAGAGCTCTAACCATCAGCTCGTGGCACACTATTGCACTAGCAATAAAATGTTTGTAAACTACATAATAAAGGTGTTCAGATGTTGGTCTCTCACATACTGAAGAAGTCAAGCTGCATTTAATTGAAAATCTTTGAAAACACTCAGCTCAGGTCATGACATAAGAGAAATTGTAATGTAGGAGAGGTAAATATAGTGTTAATATCAGTTGTAACTTTCTCTGAGGTATGTAACCATTTGGTTTTGTTTATGAATACACATAAACTGTAGCTGGAAATAACCTCATAACTGTCTCTTATTTAAGTGGAGAGGAAACTTATTTGTGGGCAAACCACCTGGAGTGGTTGTTCATCACTTTACTACTGGTTGATCATGGTTATGCAGAAATATGCCTTTACACTTTGCTTATTCAAATATGTAGCAACAGAAGACATTGTGTATGTGAATGGTGTTTTTACGTGATTTGTTTAAAAGAACAAGCTCTACTTGAGAAGAAGTAAATCTGGCAAGTCAGAGCTAGTTCATGGTACAGTAAATTATTCCAGCCTTCCTGAAAATGAATATCTGGATACGATAACATTAGCATAAACCCCCAATGCTACAGTTATAATAAGCTCAAAGATGTTACCACAACCCTTTACAACACAAACTTTTTATTTTTGTACTTCTAACATAATTTAGATGACTGTCAGATCCTACTTTTAGGAATTTAGGTAATGGCAAGTATAACAAATTCTAACTTCCATTGCCATATATGTAAGCAGAACACGATTCTACTACAACTTTACAAAAGTAAGAGGAAATAGAGACTTAGCAGCAGGTGGTTTAATTTTGCTTCACTTGCATTTAGTTCTTCAGGCTTATGTTTCTCATTTTAGCTGGCTTCTGAGTTAATGCCTGACATTGTAACATAAGGAAGGTTTATACAATTCTCAGAGCTTGTTCCTAAGTAATCTTTTAGAGACATGGATTTTCTTAATTGATTTTTTTTTTTCACAATCCTGTTAGGATAATAAAATGAAGGCAGCTATTCTTTACCTGAAGACATATCAACCTAGTGGCATTTGTCTTCAGATTAGGAATATAAAGTAGTAGGAGACTGATTAAAGCAAAATCTTGTATCCCTGCAAATGTTTCCGCTGTCATGTCCTTCTAAGTTCTGGTTTGTGTTGATATTGACCTTGGGTGCTTCAGCACAGAAAGAAAGGTCAGAAAGAAAGATGGCTGTTATTACTATTAATCAATGCCTACAGATGAGCATCTGGGACCAATTATGATGTATTCTAAAGGGACAATCAGGACTATCTGGAATAGAATAAATATTGGCAATATTACTTCATGGGAAGGAAGGAAGCACAGAGTGCTTAGCTCTCTATATCTAGTTGAAATGTTGCTGCTGTAATAGGAGATCCTGAAGTTGTTTTTTTTTTTTAATTTATTTTCATTTTCCCCCCCTACCTGGAGGTCTTGTTTACAGAGTGATGTTTGATAACAGGGTTACAGCTGAAGTTGACATCAAAAGGTGTAATTTCATTCAGAATTGCTTATTTTGGCACAAAAAGAAAATAAAAATAGCTAATGCAATTTAAAAAAAATCTTTGGGATTCAAAGATAGGGGATAGGTAACAATGACTGTGATTATGGAGCTTGAGATTCATAGCTCACTTGTTATTTACTCTCTAGGATGCTAGTGGGATCCCAGAGCTATGTATTATTGGAATTTATGGGCAAATGACAATGTAGCAACATGCTGAGTTGTTGGAAATGTACATATTTGCAGTGTTTTGATGGAAGACTCTGTGGAAATTAATTTCCTAATTTGGTTTGGTTTCTTTGATGCTCACAAATTCCTTGTGAGGTTATGCAAAATAATTTTGTAGTTCCCTCTAGAAAGTACAGAGTGTCTAGGTATGTTGGAATGGAAGAGTTTAGTATTTTTAATCGTCTGTATATGAGACTAAACACAGGCAGCATGAGGGGAAAATGAGTTGTCCTTGGAAGTGTGTCCACCAGAGATTCTAGAAATCCAATCCTATTATGCAGAATGTTCTTTTTGAGACTTAGGAGCAATAAAGCAACATATTTTTCTACAAAGTAAAGGCATATCCCCTTTTTGGGATGAATCCTGTTGAATCATGTTCTTGAAATTCGTGCACAACATAGTTTTTATTTATTAATAGGCATTGGATACCTATTTGAACTGCCAGTGCTTGTTCAGAGATGAGTGAAAAAGATATAAAAACCAAAACACATACCCCTTGTTTTTCCTTTTTATATTTGCCTCATCTGGAATCCTGAAAAAAAAATCTGGCATCAGTAGGTGATCAAAAAAACTAGACCACTGTCTGTTAAGGAAAATATTGGAGCTGCTGTGTACTTTTCATATATTCACTCTTGAAGTTACAGCAGGGGCACTGTTTAGATCCATCTTGGTTTATACCCCAGATAACTTAATTTGGTAGGGTTAAGTAGTGAATTATATGCTGCCTAAATTACTGATACTTGCTATCCTTGTGTAGGTTTGATTTTTATTCATTACTGGATTGTACTTGTGGCATGTTCTTACTCTTTCCTGATTTATAATGGATCTCTTTATTGAATTATTGAGCAAAACTTTTAAATAAAACATCAAAGAATTCTCTTCTACTATCAGTTCTCCGATAGTCATTAGATGTGTCTACCCTTAGGACCACTTTCCTCATAGAATACTGACACTGCTAGGCTTATTGCTAAATGTACTGTGCACTAAAATGTTCATCCAATATAGCCTTTTTTTTGAAAGTGAAACGATTTGCCTTATAAATATGCATAATTAGTTTTCTTGTTGTTCAAGTATTTTCCACAGTAATTGTTTTGTTCTTTCTGGCCACCTTAAATGTGGAATAGTTTTTATAGGTGAAGGAAAAAATAGTACTTGCGGAAAATGTAGTTAAATTGCTTCTTAAAAGAAGTAATTATCAGAGTTAAGAAAAAAGCTGGAGTTTGTCTTCCAGCCATTGGTCATCTTCCATGTTGTGTGCATTACATATTGCTTTCCTTGGTCTATAGAGCCACTGAATACAGACTGTGAATTGCGATGATTTCTCAGTGGTCCTGTTTGTGTGGAGGTCCAAACTTAACCTCAGGACTTCTCATTGCCAGTTGTATAAACTCTACTTGTTCATGCTTTTATTTATTTATTTACCTATATATATTTATATATTTTTTCGCATGGATTAAGACTGACTTGACTTTATGGTTCTGATTTCTATTATACCATAACTTTAGGCTATCTTTGAGTTTCTTGTCCCTTTGATAGAAGCAGTAAGTCTGTCTTTTTTGCCTGGAGGGGGATTAATGTTTACTTTACACATAACAAAACAAAGAGGAGGCACAAGGCACTGTTTAGAATGCCAAGAAATAGTTTGTAGTGTAAGTTATATGCTTCAAGAATAGATAAGGCTAGTGGAAACAACATTCAATTTCAGAAAGTAAAGCAAATGCCTAGATTCACCAAAAAAAAAAAAAAAGGAGAGAAAAAAAAAATAAAAAAGAAGGAAATTTGGAACAGCTTTGCATCTTTTTTTTTGGTTTTTTTTTTTTTTTTTTTTTTTTTTTTTTTTTTTTTTTTTTTTTTTTTTTTTTAATAAATGAATTTACCAGAAGGAATATGCTTGTTTATATTAAAATGCTTAATTTCTGTGGGCATTATTTAAATATATATTTCTGTCATCTGGCTATTTTTATGAAAGCTTGAATAGTCTTGCTAGGATATCTGAACTAGAAAGCCCTCCTATTGTGTCTTGTTGTCTAATATATTTTAGTCCCTCAAAGGGAAATAAGCAGAAAAACTTATTTAGGTGCTGATATTAAAAGAGGGGGAAGAGAGCATCTTTCACCATTTGCTAACACTTCTACAGGCAAGAGTTTTTTGTAGTGTTAGCCTGAGATAAGTTTTTTTGTAGTTAAACAATTTCAGTAAGTGCTTGGATAATTGATGAGCAAGCCATTAAATGCAAAGGCACAACCTCTAGACTTAGGAAGCCCCTGACCTGCATTTATGTGAAAGCTGGCAAAGGTATTGAGGGTATGATATAGCATGATCTCCTTACTCTGTTGTTCTGCCAGTCCCTGACAGAAATAAGATGCTGGCTAAGCAGTGCTTTGGAGTGTGGCTGTAATGTCTGCTCTTAATGCTCCTTCTTGGATTTGGCCCCACCTGGGTGTGTCTGCGTAAAAGAAGACTTTTCTTAATGCTTGGGGCTGTCAGTATGTTTTCAATTGAAACTCTTTGAGCTCTTGGTTCTCCAACCCACACCCTTGGCCCCCATTTCAAACCAAAATATAGCAAGGGAGTCAAAGGCAGTTCAAGATTTATGTACATACAAACTGCATTATGAATCCTGTGACAACCCCCTTCCGTAACTGCTTCTCATAGCAAAGTCTAACACCAGTGTTTCTTTGCTTTATGATCTAAATTATTTTATTTTTTGCCTCCAGGGCCCTAGATATGTCTCTATAAATTAGGCTTTTATCTGTTTCAGATGCTCATGGCATTGCAGAGTCTGAAGTTTTCTGTATTAATTGTCTAATGCTTCATATACATAGCATTTCAAAGATGTTTTTTATGCTTTAGTTTGCAGCATTTCTGTGAGGCACATTCCCAAAGACAGTTTCTTGTCCCAGTTTGCCCAGCTGACTGTAAATCTTCCTTTACTGATGAAATGTTAGGCTGCTCTCAGCAGCCCTTAGCTTTCTGTCAGTTATTGCTTCTTCCCTGAGCAGTTGGGAACTCCCAAATTATGCATTTGTCGCTTCTGTTTCATTTGCAAGAGTAATTCATTTCTGCCTTTAATTCCTGTTCCAACTGGCAGTGGGGATTGTGGCAGTCCCAGGCTGTGCTGCAGTACCTGACACTGTAGATCCATCTACTGAAACCTGAGTACCTTCAATCACACTCAAAGATCTTTTTCTGTTACTGCTTGTTTAGTTCGCTTAGCAGGCTCTATCAGTGTATTTTCAGTCCTGCTGTTCTCTGATAGAAAGCTAAATCGTATGAAAGACAAAGGAGACATTTGTTTTTGTTATCTTTTTGCCATGGAAACATGAAAACTTTTTCATGGCCCACTTCTGGTCTTGCACAACACATGTAGCTTTGCAGTCAGCAGTGTGTCAGAAGATCCTGTTGCCTGTTGCATTGGGAGTTCAGGCTGTGTCCAGCATGATTGCCCTACTCTGATAAAAGCTGTTGCCTCCTCTGACTAGTTTAATTGAAGCTGCTCTCCTCAGTCCCGTGAGGATTGCTGGCTTTGCAGCTTGGGCTGCCCCAGGTCAGCTGGAGGTAAAACCATGTTTTCCCCTACAAGCCTGAGAAGTTTATATGCTGTATTTTGTGGAACACAATGTGACCACATCGAAGGTAAATGTTCTGTGTGGTACCTGTGAGATCATTTGAGCACATTAATGTTTTTTGTGCTCTAGAAAATAATCAAAGATATGTGACTGCACTTTTATTAAGTGGGGAAAAGTGCCACAGCTACATACCAACACATCTTTTCTTCTTATATGCACTATGCCTCACATGGGCACAGTATTTAGGAACTCAGCTCCAGATCTTTAATCAGATGTTCCCATATCTTTTCCCAGCTCTTTCCTCAACCCACCTCATTTCCAGCCTTTCACAATTTGGGCATAGTTTAGTTCTGATTCAGAAATCTCAAAAAGGCTGGCATTTGTGGAGATGAAATAAGAGTTTAACAGGGAGCTCGGTGAACATTTCTATAAGCAGGACCACTTGCAGAGGTGAGAGACAAAGGCTTTTCTGTCATGGTGCATGGAGGGATACTAGCAGGGAGTAGAGGAATGGTAATGATTGTCAGTCCCCATCTTCCATACATCTGCTAGGAGCTGGGAAAGGGCTTTGTCTCATCAACATCATCACAGGATGCATGTGTGCTGCAAGAAATGTGAATATTAGACCAGAATTAAAAATTACAGCAAATCATAAACTGAGTATGATTTAATGATGACAACAACCAAAAATTGCTACTTCCTTTAAGGGATTGCAACAAGAGGAAAGTTGTTTGTAAGAGAGCAGACAGTGTCCATCCCTCTGACAGTGCACATCCCTTTGATTCTCAGTGTTGCTTATAAAGGGAGGACCAAATATGAGAACATGAACATGGCCTTAGGAAATACAATCCATAATCCAGTGCTTCATTAGAACAGGTTTCTTAGGAATGCTGTGTTTATTCTGTCAGCTGAATTTTTTTTTAAAGGAAAGCTAAGTAACTGTCTATTAGTTGTCCTTTTCTTCGTTTTGTCTTGTAAGACAGAAATGGACAAAAGTGACCTTTACTGATTCTTTGAATTTGTATGGAACCTAGATATGATTTAATTTACGTTTTTGGGGAAACTCTCCTGGTTAAAAGCATTTCAGCAACCTGCTATCAGTGGTGTTCCTGTGGGTTACAGTCTGTATAACTGGATATATGGGTCAGATAGAAATTCACTTGCACTCTTGGAGGGATATAATGCCCCATTTTTGCATTTACCACAATAGCAGAAAATTCTGTGATCATTGTCCTGTGGAGAAGTGATAATTAGATAAAGAGAAGCATGATAATATGCTGCAGTATAAAGGGGTTTTAAATGAGTACAGATGTATTGCTCCTAACCACTGAACCTGTACTTTATGAAAATTATCACACACTTGATGCAAGGAGCACTTTCCTCATCTCCTCATCTCATGCCATCTGTGCATCTGGCAGTATATTACAGGAAACTCATTTGTACTTTCACTTGGGAGTGTATCCTTCTCATTAAGAAAAAAACCAAAAAAAAACAAGTGATTTTTAGATCATATCTTACAGTGAAAGATACTAGATTTCAAGCAGACCACTGTTGAGATGAATCACTTTTTTCCATTTTATTTCTAGGGCTAGAGTCTTATTGCCAAAATGTAGGTGCCAAAATGCAGACGCCAAAATGCCAATGTACCAGTAAGATGGTGTTGTTCACAATATTTTCAGCTTCAGGGAAGATTTTAACAAAACTTCTATCCTAAAGTTACATTTAAATTCCAGACTCAGAGATTTTTACACTGGAGGACAGACACAGCAGCAGTCTGTCCTTACCATGTTTTTATATTCTTTTCCTGCTGGGCTGGATAAAGTTTTGGCTTGTCCTTGCATACTACTGCTGTTCCTGTATGAGTGAATGGAGTTTTGCAGGTGTATACCAAGCTCAGTAACATGTCTTTGTGCAGTCCTATAACTCATGCAGCTACTTCCTTTTTCTAATGGAATTTTGTACAAATAATACAAAAACTTGAGTATATTTCAAAATAGTCACTTCCTCAGTATCTCTTCCTGGGTATCATGTAAATTAAAAGTAGACTCTTGTGATAGGCCAAAGAATCAAAAGCAATGCCTGCTCAGCCTATGAACACAGGTTATCTTCATATTGGTGAATACCAATTTTAATCATCTTCATAATTGTGTTCCTGCAGTCAGGACCTGAGCTTCTTCACTGACTTTCATTTAGGATGAAGCATTCTCTGTTTGAGTCCCTGGATGGAAGGAGCCTTCACGTCTATGCAAACATGTTTGGAAAATGTGTGATACTTTGCAGCAGATGCTTAGTACCTTTCCAAGATACAGTCATCATCAATTAGTAAAAGTAGAAACAACTATCCCTTAACCATTGCAGAGGCACGATATTAGCAGTCTGCAGGATTTCTCCCTCTCTGGGCTGATGTGAAACGTGGGCAGACATTATCTCAATCTCTCTAGCAGCATTCATTGGAACTCTTGCACGCTTGTTTGTCTCAGCTATACCAAGTTTTGCAGTACATGGGGCATTACTCATGCTGGTGGATTCTGTGCATCACCCCTTTCACCTCTGTGGGCAGTGTTTGACTCTGAGGGTGCTGCTGGGTGGCTGCAATTGGGGAAGTGAAGGGAGGAAACTGCTGTCCTGCCTTCCCTCCTTCCATGTATCCACTCTTTCCACTCTTTCCAAGCAGCCATGGGCACCTTGGCTTGACTCCCTCCTCACTCCCTGCTGAAGGAACCTGAAGAGACAGTGGCCTTTCAGCTTTTTTGATGTAAAGTAGGGAAGGTGGGAGGGAATAGAGAGAAGGGGGTGAGGATGAATGTGGCAGAGGACAACAGTAAAGTGTATATTTAAGCTTTAACTAATACTGAAAATGTTAGTACTTTAATTTGTTAATGACAGGATGTCGTGAACTCTTTAAACAATAGGTTTGCTTAGATAGATTTCGTTACTGAGGGGATACTTAAATTCTAATGAAATCCTGTGAGGGAAGACAGGGAAGAAAAGCTGGTTTGTTTGGTTTTTGGGGTTTTTTTCATTGGTTGAGTTTTTTTGGTGTTATTTGTTTTTTGGTGGTTATTTTAACCAAAAAGATATCGTAGTGTGAGAGAGAACAATTGCTTGCTAGGAAAGATCTTCCCTTTTTGCATTTCCTAGCTCTCTGAACCTTAAAAGGTAAAGAGCACAACCGATTTAATCCACTAGAATCTAAGGAACAATCATATTTCAAACAACCATAAATTTGTTCAGGTTCTTTCCTCCCTTCCCCTCAAATCTCAATATGGCAGATGAGCAAAATGCTGTAGGTGCCCCACACTTCCTTGACTTACAGTTTATGTTACATTCTGTTACAGATTGCTGTTAAAAGGTGTGTGCATTCTTCTAATTTATGGTTAGCAAGTCTGTATCACCTTTGTAATCCCAACTGTCATGCAATAACAATTCCTATGTAGGTTCAACTGGGAACTATAAGTAATTTCTCGTAAGTTTACTGATAATAAGAAACCTATCTTAAAGAATGAGAGAAAGCTTATTATAATAATTGTCTGCAGATGTGAAATGAAAAGCATTATAGAAATATATATCTGTAACACTCTATTAAACCAGAATCTCCCAATGAGGGATGCATGGTGATAAATAAGCCCATACATTTCATAGCTCAGAAATTAGTTTCTTAGACTTCCATCATTCAAGGAAATCACATTCCAATCACTGCTCAACTGACATGAGTTTTCATACTTACAGTAATCTCCTGTATTGACGGTATATCAAAAATAATTCCCTGAAGAATAAGGCTAATTTTCTAACCCAGTCAACCCTCACTTTGAAGTTTGGATTGGGATGGTAATGGAAAAGTTTCGCAAAGGTTGAAATACTGAGCCTTAAAGCATTCTTTATTCTTCCAGTGTAATGATGGCAAATCTACCCTCTATAATTTCAATGTTTTTAATAAGTCCCTAAAGCAGAAATCAGCAG
Organism: Pyrgilauda ruficollis; assembly: GCF_017590135.1. Classification (NCBI taxonomy): domain Eukaryota; kingdom Metazoa; phylum Chordata; class Aves; order Passeriformes; family Passeridae; genus Pyrgilauda; species Pyrgilauda ruficollis. Next base: position 15,065,212 of record NW_024526599.1, on the reverse strand, counting down.
TTTCATGTTGCTGTGCTTGACTCTTTCAGTGCCTTTCCCTTCTAGATTTTGTGCAACTACCATTAGTTCTACATGACATCCTATTTCAAGCTTTTGATTGATCTTACAGAAGTGAGACTGTTAGCAAGGTCTTTCAATCACAGAAGTACATTTCTTTTGCATGCATAACAGGCTCTTGCTAAAGTTGCTTAATGAATTACAACCAGTGTTTGAAGATGGAAGGTATGCAGCCTTGGGAAGTCCCTGCAATACTGAAAAGCAGGGAATATGCCCTTTTGAAATCAGGACAGTGATGGCTGTACCCTTTTCCCACATGAGAGGGTTCTGCAGCCCCTTCCTGGCTCTCCTGAAGGTGCTGAGTCCTCACCTTCTCCTGCTGTGCCCAGCCCAGCCCTTCCTGGCTGTCTCTGTGCTGGCCCTGGCAGTGTGGAACCAGCAGTGCGGAACCATCTGCAGGAGCTGCACTGCTGGGTTGTCCTCACTGCCTACACTGGCGGTGGGGGGTGGATCAGAAGAGGTGTTGTGGCCTTTGTGATGATTTTCTTTGTCTCTGCTGGACTGTCCCATTCTGCTCTAAATTGTCCACAAAACATTCAGTTGTTTGGGTTTATGACTTTGCTCTAGCAGTGTCCTAGCATTCACTGAGTGGCAGTGTCTTGAGATATAATACAGAAACAAATAATGTGGTCTTATAAATCATCACCTCTAAGTATTGAGTTCAGTTTTTAGTGAAAGTGTAATGACACCGTGAGCTAACTGTGTGTGCTTAAAGTTACTCTCTTTTCCCTTTTCAAGATAGAAATTGTCATTATCTTCATAACTGGCATACCCCTCTGCCTATTGCCTCTTACCTGCTTTCACAATGGCTTCTAAGTGCCCATAATTAAAGGCTGCTGTTGTGGATTGCACTAAGGTTCAAGAAGAAGTATAACAAGTGCCACTCATACATTGGAGTGGGGAATACTACTGGACATTGTGTGGCTTTGATTCACTGAACTTCTCACATTACTACATTTATGCTTCCAGCTCTGTGTGAGGCTGTGTCCAACTTGGTACTGTAATTCCAATGGGGGAAACAGAGGAACTCAAACAGAAGAACCACCATACTAACTTTAGGAATTAATAAATAGAATTTAGATTAGTCCACATCACTAGGAAGTCAAAAGATACCTGCTGTCACTCTCTTGTGAAGTTTATGACTCTCAAGATTTGGAGACATGCAGTTAGATACTCAGGGAGAAGTCAACTTCTGTACTGTGATGCTCTCTGAAGCACCCTGAAACCTTAAGCTCTACCAATACAAATAATATTTTTTGTCAAATCTCACTTAAATGCAGACGAGAGCAAGTCCATATGGATAGCAGTATGGGTTGTGTTCTTTGCTTAGTGTTTCTGTGATTTCACAGTGCTCTGAAGAGCACATTGGTTATGCAAACCCAAAAGATGCTCCAGCTTCACAAAGAAATGGATTCCTAGTTGGGTAAGGAAATGTTAACTTCCCTGACTTCCAGATCAAGCAATAAGGTGAAAAGCAAAAGATTGCCAAGCTGAATAAATTAAGCCACTCGCAGTAAGATGCTGAAGACACTACCTCACCAGCTTCTGACAGCAGCTGTTTTACTGGCTGTAGCTAAGATTCTGCAATAGAAAATCTATACACTAACTCTTATTTCCATCTTTTGCACATATGTCTATAAGATGGGAATCTAAAACTGAGAGACCTGTGAATGATTCATGAAAATACTTGATATTTAAGTGAGCAACAACAACAAATTAGGGAACTCCAGGACTATCTTCAAATTAGCAAAACAACAGCACTGTCTGGGCAATGATGCTGGGTACAATTGTACTTCAGATGAATGCACTTTTTGGACAACTAGAGAAGAATAAACAAGCCCAAAACATGAACATGCTTTACAAAGGAACTGAAACTGTAGGAAAGAACCAGTCTCATAATTCTGCTTTTGGGGGCTTAAATTGCCTAATCAGATTACGAAGTGGTAAACCTCATATTTCTTTTCACTTATGCTGACCATTAAACATTGGGGTAATTGTATCAGCTCCAGAGCTGTGTAAAGACAACAATTCTCTACTAGTCTTTGCAGGGGCTAAAGTGTTAGTGTATCCATCCCTGGCCGTGGAGGTTCCCAGAAGGATTAGTGCAGTTTTTAAAGAGAGCGTGTATCACTTCAGTGAGATTCAGAATCCTTGTGTTCAGCCTGAAATGGTTTTATGGGGAGTAAAAATTTAATGCACTTAACTACATAAAATTATATGCACAATGACCACCCTGATTCTGCTTTAGTCTAGTCAAAATCCATTTGCAAAATGATGCTTGAAGCTAGTTTGAATGAATGAATGATGAGATCTCCAGTACTTGAAAAGTATTACTGAACCTGTAGGAACCCTGATCATGACCTGTGCTATATACTTCACAGGCATTATTTAACCTGCATAGGCCTCCATAGGCTGGTATCCCTGTATGTTACATACCTCAAAGTCTATACAGAAAAAGGAATGGGGAAAAAATGCTCTAAACGCAGTCAAAAGTCCCTCTAAATCCATCCTCACCTTCCTTACCTGAAAGCACACTGGTCAGTGACAGCTGTACCTGCTCTTTTCTTCTTGACAAGCCTGTGTTGCACAAGCACAGTGCTTGCTGCAGAGCTTGATAAGGGGAGCAGGGGCAGAGTTGTCCTGGAGCAGCTCTCTTGTGCATGGGCCCGCTGCCACTGGCTGCAGAAGTTCCTGGCAGGCACCTTCCCTGCCCCGCTGGCCTGGGAGCCATCTTTCAGTGGCCATCTCCACTGAAATCCCCTGAGATGGTCTGTTGTTTCAGGCTGTGCAGATGCTGGCAGGTGTTTGTTGTCATGGCAGTGTAACAGTAAATCCTGGGCTTATTTTTCCAATTGCTCGGAGCAGTAGGACAGAAACTGATGGGAGCCCAGTTCTAGCCCTTTAGGCTTTGTAGTAACTCTGACACATCTGTGTAGGAACAAGTCCACCAAATACAATTATTCTGAGAATGAGACATTTTTAGATACAGAGAAAAGAAGTAACAGTAAGGAGGAAAAGTGTGAAAGAAGAACAAGGGAGATAAGACTAAGGCAGTGACTGACCTAAGAATGTACATAGTCCAGCTGTGGTTTTTCATAGGATCAGTAAGTTCCAAGTAAAACATTTCAGACCTTGATACAATCCTAGTGCCAAGGCAAGTGCTACCTTCTCCTCCTCTCCAAAAGAACAAGAATTGCATATAATCTTATCCAGAATAGTGTAAGGAAGCTTTTCTTGCTCAAAGTTAGTGCATCAATTATAGCAAGTTGCAGAATTTAATTGGAAGATCCTACTAATGCAGCAGTTCCAGTGCTTCTGATGGCTATAATTTAAAGGTTGGTATACTGTGCCTGTCATAGTCAACATTTGCAAAATGGATGGACTGCACAGACTGGATGCTGTTCTCAGATTATATTGACTGTTGTAATTAAGAGCAGAGAAGAAAATATTAAATGTTCACAATCAAGAGAAGCGCAACAGGCTTCCATAATAGTCTTTCAGTAAGTGTGATTTTAAAGTCAGATAAGCATGCAGGCCCTGAAGGAGGAGAATCACTCCTAAATCATGGTTGTTTATCTTAAAAATTATTTAAATGGTGTTATGGAGGTTCTCATTGAGAGTAACAAGGATTTCCAGAACTAGCATTGCTTCCTCTGAACAGAGAAAGGGGAACAGAAACAACACTGCCAAATATGAAAATACAGTCTGGAGAATGAATGAATGAATGCATGGATTGATCTGTCTTACTTTTCTTTTGCCCTGATGGCCAAAATTACAGGCTAGCTTGCAACACTTTGTTCCCAGTGTTGTCAGTTATATCCTTGGTGATTTCTGGTTTTGTGCATAGTAATTTTTTGATAAAGTATAAGCTGTCAAACTAAGGGGTTGGTACACAAGAAAAACGGAGCTGGATCATCTTTCTGGGATTTTTTTTTGGTTGGTTCTTCACAGCTTGTGACAGGAAAAAACCAAGGGTTTGAAATTAAGACTCTCTACAAAAATGAGGAAGAAGAGATCATCTCACAGTGGCAGTTCTTGATGATACCCTTAATGATACCCATGATAATGATTCAGGATTTTGGAAACCTTCAAAATCAGTGTTATGTTTTCCCATCACATAACCCATTTTAAGCAACTGAGAATTAAAATATACAGATAAATACATTATCACATCTAGGAAATGAAATCAAGAAAGACTGGAAAACATGTCTGGGCCATACTTTTGTAGAGGAGTTCATGCTGCTCAGATCCTTCCAGACCGGCTGTGCTGTTACATGTGAGAAGGGAACCAGTAAACAGATGTTCTTCTTCTGACCCTGTAGACAAGCACAAGGTTAGCTGACATGAGAGCAGGAAAAAGCAGAGTTTCCTAATGGGGTAATGGCATAATGGTATCTTGCTTTGATCAGAAAGGTGTGCTAGGCATTCTTGGCCCTGGGAGCATTGAGTGCCAAATGTTGTTCTATACCAAGTGAATACTCTGTGTGCCATCTGGGACATGGGCTTTAGGAAAGGGGACACTGAGCTGCTGTAAGCTGCTACCGTGGCGTTGCTGAAGTCCTGGGGCAGGTAAAGTTTACGCTGGCTGATGATCTGCCCGGGTTCATTATGGTGGAGGGCATGTCTAGGATTTCATTTTCTACGGTACTTTCACCATACCCGTCTCCTTTTCCCCTTAAGAGTCCGTCAAAACAAAGCCCATTTTAAAAGAAATGAATGTAGAAAATGTGAAACATAAGGATCTTTTACAAAGTGTCTTTTACAGTGCTGGGTACATAAAACAGGGCAGTGGAAGATAAGCCATTATGTATGTTGAGGAAGCCTAAGAATAAAGATTATAGGCAAACAGTCTACCTTTCTTTACAAGGCCTTGATTTACATCCCTGTAATCTCAAATTTAGCTATTACAATGAAGTCCTGTTGCACACAGAGCTGCCTTTTTATCACCACTTAAAATCTAATTAATCCGTATTGAAGCACAAAGATTTCTGTTGTGTTTTAGGGTGAGGGGTCATAGAGCCCTCTTTGTTCATCCTCAGGCTTGTAATCATCAGGCATTGGGATATAATTTTACCAAGCAAATTGGAAGGTAACAGATCAAATCCTTATCGGAAAGCCTAACTCATGGTTTAGTGAAGTCCTTCGTCCTTTATGTGAAACTTTATATTCGTGAAGAACAAAAAAGTGTTTCAGAGCTTGCAAAGGGTTAATAGCAAGGGCTTATATTTGGGGCAGCAGAGACCTAAAATCATCACAGCTTCCACCATCACTCAAGGTAGCAGTTGGTACAGAATTGCTGGGGAGACCTTTCTCCTCAAGCTTTCAGGACTCTGCTCTTACAATGGCCTTAGTCTATCAACCAGTGATGCAATTAAGTGGCATATTGGTCTCTCTGTTGGGATGGGTCCTGTCCTGTCTCACCACCTATCTACCCCAGTGGAAAAACCTTAACTTGGAACTAAATGAACTGGAGATCTGGACCATGGGACTCTGGCAAGCTTGTGTTGTCCAGGAAGAAGGAGGAATGCAATGCAAGGACTTCGATTCTTTCCTAGCTTTACCTCCAGAGCTCAGGATTTCTAGGATTTTGATGTTTTTTTCCAATGGATCAGGGCTTTTGGGCCTTTTGCTCTCAGGATTTGGGTTGGACTGTTTGAAAATTGGTGAAAGACAACAGGAACAAAAGAAACGGTTGTTGCTGTTTGGAGGAATGCTCTTCTGGATATCGGGGATTACAGCTATTATCCCAGTTTCCTGGGTTGCCCATGCCACAGTCCAGGAATTTTGGGATGAGAATATACCAGATATTGTTCCCAGGTGGGATTTTGGGGAAGCATTGTTTGTTGGCTGGCTTGCTGGATTTTGTCTTATATTAGGAGGATCCCTACTTAATTGCACAATCTGTTCTACTGAAGCCCATCCGTCTTCGGTCCATTATGCAGTAGCAGAACAGCAGGATCAGTGTCAATGCTTGGAAACTGAAACAAGGCCTTAAAATGGGAGGTTTTAAGCAGTACAGCAATACTGCCCTATCTTTTCCAAACCCTAGTGCAAGCCAGAAGCTTGTTCCGGTAGTAATTCAAAGGACTCTTTGTTATCCAGCTGATTTCCTAAATTTATGTGTGTTTTCTCCATAAACTGGTATTGGAAGGTGGTGTGTTTTCTCACCAGTGGAACTGCTTAAAACTGTTTCACAGCAAAATGCTGAGGCGTTCACAGACTGCACAGAAAAGGTGCTTTTGCTTCCTTAACTGCACTGTAAAATCCTGAAAATGAATATGCATGTTCTCTTACAGCTTGGATTTTAACCAAAATGTGCTTCCTTTTTTATGTAACCAGTAAAATAAGCCCCAAATTTTGACTCCCTGTTACAATTTTCCACTTGACTGATGCGGTGATGTATGAACTTAGAGGAGATGTTTGATCCTAAGCAGTCTGAATACCTGCATTGCATCAAATGGTTTTTCTGTGTATTTGGAAATAGTAGGTTTCTGAAATTATAGCAAGCTTTGCAACTGTCTTTTTGTGCATGGCGTGTGATGGTGTGGGTGCTTAGATCCAGCAAGCTGTGTTTTTCCAGTCTGCCACATTAAACTGCCCATACAAGTTATTCTAACACCTGCATGCTTTATGCACCAAATATAGGCTGAGAAATGCTGCTTTAAAAACCAGTGTAGCTATCTTCCTCTAACCAGGTCTTGAGTCCTTATGCATCCTATCCAAGGTCCCTAAAGTTCCATTCACTCATGCTTGGAACATGTTGCTGTATATTTGACATAAAACATATGACATTTAACTGGCCACAAAGCAGATGGTATAATTTACTCTAAGTGGAAGTGCATCAATGTATATTAGAACTTAAACTGTGAGATGCCAAAATCAGCAAAACTGCTGTTATGCTTTAGCTGACTGATAGAAAACCAAGTATATGCTTTTCTTAAAAAAACAAACCAAAAGCTAATGAAAAGTTAGCCCAACTGGGGCCACACCATTCTGCTACTGCTTTACCACACCACATCCCACTCCTCCAAACACTGCACATGGAACCATGCAAAGCAAAGCAGGAGGGAGGGGAGAAGTATTTCATGCATCATAGAGCACTGTTTTAACTTGTGCTTATGTACGACAGAGTATGACAAAGAACTGAGCTGAACAGTGCCTGCAAAAGCCAATGGTTTGGTGCTTCTGTGATTGCAAAAAATGAACTTGGCAAGCAGACACAGGCTACTGTTAGCTGGATTTCTGTTGTCTGTGCTAGGAAGGATTTTAACTATACCTGTAACTACTTACCAGGCTGGAAAAATCTCAACTTAGACATAAAGGCACCTGAGCTTTGGAGCATGGGACTCTGGCAAATGATGTAGGAACACAGTGTAAAGAGTTTTATTCTTTCCTAGAGTTCAAGATTTCCATGATTTTAGTAGCCACATAAAATGGACTAGGACTTCTGAGCCTTGTGATGTCCAGTCCTGGTTTGGACTGTCTAAAGATGGAGGATACAGTGCAGAAGATAAGAAAAGCTATTACGACTTGGAAGAATACTCCAGGTGATATCTGGAGACCTTCCCTTGCTTACACTGTAATCCAGGAGATTTGGAATGGCAGCATCCCAGAGATTCTGCCCAGATAGAAATTAGGGGATGCACGGTTCAGTGCTCAGTTTGGTGGATTTATTCTAATTCTAGGGGAATCTCTACTCCTCTCCACAATGTGTTTATCAACTGACCATCACTTACAAGAGCAGTATCCAATGGCAGATATACAAGATACCCATCAGCATCTGGAAATTGGAAATGAAGACTTAAAAAAGGGCAGGTATCAGGTTTTCTAACATCTTGCTTGCATTACAGTAAGAGTCATAGACCTGCTGAACAGACGGGTTACTGTTTACAAGAGCGGGGGCGGGATTCTTTCTTAACGAGTAGTTCCTTCAATCACTACTTACTTCCACTTTTAATTACATGAATTGATGAGCTATGGCAATTTAAGTCACCACTGTATTTCTCCCAAGTCTGATAAATGGCAGATTTTGTTTTTGTGGTATGACTTGGGGGAGTGAGTATAAAATTTTTAATCTCTAGGCCTGCATGGAGACTTGACCATATTTTAAATGGCAGAACTCCTACTGGGGCTGCTTTATATATCTTTTACAAAAGAATATTAGTTGAAATCTGAAAGAGTTTGTATCACCAGTTCACCATGCACTACAAAAACCTAATGCAGTTCAACCTTAAATGAAGTTTGCTGAGCCTGTATTATTTACAGTAAACTAAATGTTCTCAGACATTATGTAATGTAATGCAAGATTCTGCATCGTGAGAGAGAGAATATGACCACCTCTGTCCCTGCCCAATCTTTCTCTCCAAGGAAAGCCAGTATTTCTGGGCAATAATGAGCTGTTGTCTGGAGGAGACTCAACCATATTCATTGCAGGTGCAGTTTTCACTTCATGAATGTAAAGAACTAACTTCAAGTATATGAATCAGTTTCCATGTAACTTATCCTTACAACTGTGAGTGATTGATGTGAACTTTCAATAAATTGCCATGATTTTACATTGACAAAGCTGTAGCAGCCATCTGTTTCTGCAAAGACCATAGAGAGAGACAGAAGAGCAATTAAAGAATTAAATAAAACACTGGTCTGGAAAAGAGCTTTGTTAAAAAATGTATTTTCCAATCACTGAAACACATGAAAAGTGCAGAGACAAGTTAATCTATGTAATGCACTTGCATACTCTTACAGACAAAATTAGAACAGAAACACATTCAGAATATAACCTGATTAAATATTTAGTTCAGTCCTGAGCATTTGATATTTAATACAGTATAAACATAGCAAAGTAAAAAGAAAAATAATCTTAAAATTATTTGTGTTCTATTACAATTTCTGCTAAACTTTGCTCATTTGGCTAAATATTCTTGTACCAGTAATATTTACTTTTTGATATATTCAACTGCACTGACATTGGTACCTGGCAATAGAACTAATTACATTCGTTATATCCTGCTGTGCAGGATAAATTTCACTTCAAGAGTAATATTTATCACTTTACACTGATGGGAGTTTATTTGTATGTAATATTTTAGCTTATTCTATTGAGTGTTTCAAGTGTGACACGCTGAATTAGTAAAAAACCCCCAAACTCCAAACCCAGAATTGTTAAAAGCTGCCTATAAATATGTTCAACTTTACCAATCTGGAAAATGAACAGCATGAATATGTCTGTCTCTCATTTTTAAAGGAGTTTTGTAAGCTGAAGCTAGCAATACTTAAGTTTTGACTTCACCTTATGCTTACAAATCAGACAATAATACTTTTTTTTGGAAAATTATTCAACATTTGAGAAAAACCAGCTAACTGAGCAAGAATTTAGACACCTTTAAGTATTTTTCACAATAGCATCCTTAATGACAAATACTTTTATGGCCAGAACTGAACTATATTAAACAGAACATAAATAAGACTGTAAATAAATAAAAGAAAAATCATAAAGTAGACCTCTAAACATCATTTTACAAACACCTTATATAATCAAATTGAGAAGTTGAAACTGTCAACCTTCATTTCACCTCTACATTAAATAATTCCAGATTTTTTTAATTGACCTTTCAAACACGAATGTTATCTCAAACCCAAGACACAAAAAACAAACGGGGCATTCATAAAGGATGTTCAATCAGTCATCTTGCTCAAAATAGCATGTTTGGCTTTATATTTCAGTGAACTGATGTATTTGTGCATAAGAAAACCCTTGGGTGTTACACAGACCTGTCATTATAGAATTGTCACTTTGAATCTAAGACAGCTGCTACCATATTGTAGCTATATTGTTTCCATTCGCTCAGCAAGTAATTATAACATTTCTGAAAGATGAAGTTCATGCAATGTGGCTTGTTGCTTGGGGAAGAAAACTGCAGCCAGTGAATGAAATACATCTGAGTGCAACATACTAAGTAGAAAATAAAATATTTCTGGTCTCTGCAATATCCACCTACTTACACAGTATCCACAGAAGATGACCCCAACTGCTTTACCAAGACAGGACTGCTTGAACACCTACATCCAATGTTCTGAACTTCTAACAGAAGGCATCCAAGTTGCCTTCTGATGAAGCAGCCTGCTAGGCAGAAGCATGTAAGACATTTGAAACAAGCTGTTCACATCTATTCATTAAACATGTGCACCCTTAACTGCACACAGGGTCAATTGTATATTTTAAAAATTGTTATTTATTGTACCAAAATTTGTGCAGACTTCTAGTAAGGAGCTTTTTCAGAAAATTGTTTACCTTACCAACAGGACTTTTGTTGTCTGTGTTAGCATGTCAGAGATTTTTTTCTGGTATAAATACTTTCATGATGCATCTTCAGATCTGCAAACCTAACATACTCCTTCATTATTCCTAGCTGGCAATCAGACAGCCCCCTAGGACAAACAACAGAGAAAAACTCTCTGTTTTAAGAGCACAGTGGGTATTTCAATGGTGAATTATGAATTTGATTCATCCTCTTCAGAAAGCAGCTGCCCCTTTTGGTAGTCTCAAAGGAAGTTTTTAGGGTTACTTGTCTGCCTTGCCTTTCTCACTCTCCCGCAGATGCAAGAAACCTTTTAGTGCATGTTAAAGTACTGTACATTCACAAAACTAAACTCTGAACTCCGTGTCTTCCTACAAAGTATTAAAAAAAACCAAAAAAAACAGAAGAAATTTGTTTTCAGAAACAAAATTACATCGTGGATGATGAATCTAATCAGCAGCTGTAGTGAGGCAGCCTGGATGTTTTGGAAAGGAGCTTACACTTGTGGTTAACTTTAATCTATAAAAGTTACACTCTTGTACAAAAGTATTGCATGGCAGAACGGCCATTTTCACAGTCTGCTCACATGAAAATAGTGAAAAGATAAACAATTGTCTGTTGAACATAATTTTTCTCAACACAGTGCAGTTCAACAGGAGACATGCTTAGTACTGCCTTTGTTCCTTTGTTCCATCTTTACAAAATAAAAACACAGATGCAATACACACAAACTGTACAAAATCAGCATACCAAAATTAATCTACTTTGGTTTTCTGTTTCTTGGGTTTTTTTGCCATTTCTTAAGCTTACAACAATTCAGTTCACTATATTTTACAAATAAACATATCAATAGTGAATGTAAAATAGAAGATCTTTGAAAGCACATCACTGGAACTACAAAGCTCATCTGAAAAGAGATGAACAAGTGGAAAAAACACTTCAAAGAAACTGCATAATTATACATCATCAGCTGGAAGGGCTGGTATACTGATCTTTGCTCTTGTGAAGTATGCTATCTTCTCCCTGAAATTAGAAAAGAAAACAAGGGATTTTTTTACCATTTGTGGCATGACTCCAATGTCATCTGCTGTAGCATTGCTAATATTAGAGGCTAGTTCTTTAAAACACAGGTTTGGAAAATACACAGAAAATTTATTTACAACGAATGTGGCATTCTGACACAATTACCTTCTTATGCAGATTTATGTAAAAAGCAGTTCCAATTTTGAAAGAGAAAAAATACCAGTATTTCATTAATAACTGCAAAGATAAGACTGAAATATTGTTCCAGTCACTGAATTTCCAACGATGATAATTTCAGTAGGGGGATGAGAAGGCAAAATAAATCATTTTATCCTGACATGGGAAAAGGCCAAGGGGGGAATAGTCATGTCTGGGCAAGACTCAGAGAAGCAGAATTGTCAAGCCATTCTCCAGTTGCTTCCCCTGTGCTGTTACCATTTCTGTCACCTATGAACCGAGACATTACTGAAGCATAACAGGTTTACACAGGTTGCCTAGCAGCAGGCTCGAAAGCAGAAGAGAAGTATGGGGGCTTAAAAACTAAAGCTCAGAAGAGTCATGCTTCTTGAGAGCTTTAAAAATGTCTCTCTGTGATTAGTCTGAGGCCACAGCACTGTAACAAGTCCAACTAGCAGGGCATGCACAATTCAGCCTCCAGAGGTAAGTATTTATCCAGAAGACTAAACCATGTTTTCCACTGGAGAAGCCTGAGCTCCCATAAAAAACAGGAGCTCAGAGCAAAATCATCCTAAACTGGCTTTCTCTTCCTAGTTGTGTGGTGACTAGAAAATAAAGGAAAATAGAGCCTTTTGATACCCTTCTTGCAGGGGAATGGGATTTTAGGCACTATTACACATTCCTGTAGATTTAGGCAGCAGTCTGTCTGTGATGATGCTTAAATGACCAGTACTGACCAAAACCCTTTCTCAAGACATGCACAAAAAGTGAAATCTTCAGGATGCTCTGAATTTCAAACTGAAGATAAATAACTCAGCTGTAACACATCTTAACTGAGGAAACTCTTTCTTTTCGCTCTTGTTTGGACTCTGCAACACTTACTTACAGTTTGCAATACATGGTGCCTCACAGGCCCCTATTCGCTTATGGATTTCTCCAACTGCTCACAAAAGAAGGTTAAAAAAAAAAAGAAAAAAGTCTCAGCAGCTGACTTAAATTTCTCATAAAGGAATCCAAATTCAAACTTGAAAAATGTGTGGTAACTGACAAAACAAACCAAATTAACTTGCAGTACTGTTTCTATATGCAAGAGCAAGCACTGCATTTTTCAATCAATAGATTTGTATTTACTTTTATATAGAAATGTGGCCTCCAGGCTGCAAGCCCTGCCACTTACTGGCCAGTCTTTTAGGAATTTAGACCAGTGAGAATTAAGGTTTAAGATAAATAGTGTTCATTCTGTCTTGTGCTAAGCAAGAATACTTCATTAATTGCTTCAAATAATTGGTTGCTTCACAACCGAAAAGAGAAGGGAAAGAAAACAGAGGAGGGATTCAAGATCTTTCTTAAATACTAAGTCTTGAGCAAGGCACAAGTAGTGGTTAATGAGTTTCCTGATGAGCTGTATCCTGCCCTACTTCTCCTTGAGTGGCCATTTGTTTCAGGCCCTTGCCATCACTGGAAGAGCTCCCAGGACTTAAAGCTCGCTGTCAACCTGCTGTGGGTGAGGTGAGCTACAGCAAGAGTCACACACGTGCCTGCCTAGAGCAGATGTCACACAGAGTGTGACACTCCACTCAGCTTCCTCACCGCCTCTGAACTGCCACATGAGCAGGTCATCGAGGCCCGGCCCTCTGAAACTCCAACTCAGAGCCATGTTAGAAATCTGGCAAGTCAAAGCCATCTGGATTTTTACTAATACTGCAGAGCATGTCTGATTATACCTAGAAACAGTTCATGTTACTTCACTACATTAAAAAGAGCATGAAGATCAGAACAGGCCATACCTGAATGACTGCACCTGCAGTGGCACTTTCTGGCTCTGCTCCCGTAGCCGGCACACATCCTTAGAAGCCTTCCTCATCAATTTCTCAGCACTTAAACCTTGTTTCTGCTCTTCTTTTGACTGTTCTGCCTGTATCAAGAAAAACAACTGTATTTTGCTGATAATGAACAACTACTCATTTCAAAGAAGTGAGAGATGCTTCGTGTCAAGCAAAACACTTGGCAGTGTCAGGTTTACTGTTGGGCTCAGTGATATTAAAGGTCTGTTCCAGCCTAAATGAATCTATGATAATCTCTATATAAAAGGTCAGCAAGATAAAAGACTGACGTCATAAGCGTAAGCCATGGCTGCAAAATAAGCTAATGAGGCTTTTTCTAAATAAATAAATAGAGCAAATTCCGTGATATCACAGGTGGGTTTGTAAATTCTGATATTTCTTAGAGCTGTAGTTAGACAATACCTAACATTGTATGAACACATGTTGTCTATCCAAGTATCTTTTTAGAACTGCGAGCTACTGGTTCTCTTTCCATATAAAATACTTCTATTTCCTGACAAAAGCTCTCAGGAAAGGTGCCTATACCTACTGTAAAGTGACTAACAGAAAAAGTAGGGAAGGCATGCTCTCAACCTTTTCAGGTTTTGTTGACCATATTAGCAAGGAACATGAACTTTTGTGACTTTATTCATGACACAGTATCTATCTTGCACGAGACTCACTTCTTTCATTGCATTGTACAGGCATAAAAGCCAAGGCAAGTGAATGGAACACCAGTGGTAACAAGAGATCAAAGGTCCTTTGTCAGCACTGCTGAGCAGCTACTTACCCCACAGTAAGTGACTGAATTTCTGTATCTCGGTATTGCCAGCTCTGTTACTTATGTCTTTACTAAGCATCAACAGGACAGCTGCAGCTATGCCATCCGCAATTTCAGCAACAAGACTGCTATTAATACCTGTGCTTTGGCTTTAAAGACTTTAAAAACTTAGCAAGGGTTTCTGAATATCCAACAATTTGAACAGTAACTCTTTTTAGGTGGGCAGTCACCTGAAATTCTCAGATAAATGACCCCCATTTCTACACAGGTGAGTTCTGTGACAAATGCATTGTTGCCCACATCACATGTGGGGTGCATGGTGTGGACAGTGCTTTTCTAGACTGCAGAGGCCATCAGACAAATGTTATTTATTGTATTTTGAATTTTGTCAGCCATCAAAATTCAACAGAAGCAGCTCACATTCTTAAACAACTATAAAGTTGTTGAGACTTTAATGTTTGATTCTTTAGAGACTTGAAAATGCTGTTCATTACCTCAAATTAAAATACATACAAGGCTGAAACAGCAATCTTCAAAGCTAGTTTGTGACTTAGAAGTTCACATCCCAGTTCTGAATTCAACCCAGTAGACTACTAAACAACAAAACCAACTAATTCAAAAGAGCTAGTCCATACTATCAGTTTCATACTGGGTAGTTATAAGAAAGCTGCTCACAGCAGGATAGTGGTACCCTCTGTCTGTTGAAACGCACTCTGGTTTCTATATGAAAGTGTTTTACATGAAAGAGAATCACCCTTTCAAAAAACTCACTCAAAATCCAGTCAGCTTGCACTGCTGTTAACTTCTTCAGTCCCCAACTCCAAAATAGCTATGATTTTAAAATGAAATTAATCTATAAATATTGTTTCCTTTATTAGTTAGTGAACATAAATTTGCAATCTACAGCTGGTAATGTCTTAATTAATTTTACCTATGTCACTGGTCATATGTTTTACCAGCTCCCCTAATTAATATTTACCAAAGTACTAAACATACAGTATTACAAAATTTTCTAATTTATCCTTTCCCTAACTATACATGAGATTCTTGTGATTACTGCATTTCAGGTTTAAGAGCATAGATGACTTGTTTTCATACTCTCTATTACAATGTATCCTTTTTTCATTTTTGAATCCATTTATTTTTTTAGGACGCTCTGAGAGAGCGTCCCTGGATTTCAGCCCAATGTCTCTAGTAATATGTGTATTAGAAGGTATGTACATGACCAGGTTTATATTTACATTATGGTTTTTGAGTGCTTTATAAAAAATACAGAAAATCACACTAACACAAGGGACAGACATTCAATACGTCCCAAAATCTGGCACATTTTGTGGTGATGTACCCCCCTGCCCCCGGCAAAAGTATGATCTCAGATTCTTTAAGCAACCTGAAAACACTCATTCATGACACTTATCTACCAAATATAAGTGTCAGATAGGAATCTCTCTATCTGGGCTTAGCTTAAGCTTAAGATAGTTTAAGATGACAAAGAAGAAACACTATCAAAATTAGAGCTGAAATGCTATTTCCTGTCTTGCTCTTCCATGGGTTTTGTGTAGAAAAAACTGAATCCAAAATCAAACTAACTGTGCTGAACACCAAATCATTGGGACAAGGACATACTTACTGGTATTAAAGACATAGTTACACATTATCTCAACATAAATGATGTACTAAAAAGAAATAAAGAAGATATTTACAGGAATCTTTTTCAGATATAAATAGCAGTAGTACTTTAGAGTACACTAGGTGTCTGAAAACTTACCTGTATGAGGATTTAAGAATCAAACTTTGAAACATTGTATGATTTCTCACAAACATCCAATCTAAACAAGAGAAAATGCACTTCTGGTGCACAGAATTATCTCTGTTTTCTGATCTGGAGGTATTAGTGGGCATTACATACTTGCTGTACTTAGGAAGGTGTGGAAGGAAAGAGAGGGAAGGTATGGAGTCTGTGGATCTGCCTTCAAGCAGAGGAACTAACTGCTTGCTAGCAAGCAGTCACTGATTTTTAACATCCCCCACATCTGCGGTTTCATTTTTCACTTGAGACTCTCTCAATTTCTCTGGCGTTTCCAGCTGCTGCATTAGTCTGTGCCATTACAATGCCTGCAGGATGTAAGAAATAATCTATGACAATGTTCTCTAGGCTGCTGTGTTTTGCTAACCCAAGGGGAAACACTGACAACACAGTACAGTGCTCTCAGGGTTGTTTTGCTCCGCAGGGGAAGGCTGCAGTGATTTTAAGGGTAGAAATAGTTCTAGAAACTTTGTAGGCATTCTTCAAAGAGGTGGAGTGACTGTGATCATTGTTCTGACTTTTACCTTAGGAAGGAGGACTTAAATGCTGTGCTACTGCCCGCATATATTTTAGGAATGTGTATTATTACTCTTATTGTTCACCAGTGTGGGTAATGGTGTTAATCACTGACACTATAAAAAATGTGACAAACCTACCTCCTGCCTTGGAAGAGCCAGCTGAGATAAAGCACAAATCCAAAGGATTCATAATATGAAATGTTGCAGAGGCATATTCTGTTCTAGAGGGAACATTTTTAGAATGGGAGTAGTTTTAAATTAAACACTCAGAAAATATAATTTCTATCCTGCATCCAGTATTAGATATAAACTATTAAATTCCACATAAATTTAGCTATGCTTCTTTTCTATAAGTTACTATTTTTATGGGTTAAAACTTGGATCAAATTAATATAATGAATTCACATGGTAAAACCCATGTGAACCAGTTACACTATCTTCCCCCATTTTGCCCAGTGTTTTTCAGAACACTCATCAATGTTCACCCTAAACTCTGCCAGTGTTTTATAGTCATTTTAGTACTCCACTAACTATAACCAACAATAGATGCCAAAAGACAGACCAGAAGACACAACAGGACATAAATGTAGAATTGGCAGAGCATGCTGGGGAGAAGTCTTATTTCCTAAGTCAAGGACTTCTTGAAATATGTGGTGCCATTACATGCATTTTTCTACTACGAATTTAGCCAATTAATAAATTAATAATTTTTTGAACTTATGCAAACTTGCAGCACTCAATGTTTTATTGCAAACATTTTTACAGTTTCTGAATGTCATGCTATGTTTGCTTGCATTTAACCTGCCATCTGTTCGATTTTCCCCTTCTTGGAGAATACAAGACCAAGATTCATTGCTCTCTTCCACCTCACTCATGGCTGTATGTACTTCAGTTGTAGCTACTTAGCTGTTCCTTACACAGAAGCTGTTTCCTCCCTTGACCACCCTTGTTGACTCTAATTTTATCATCCACTTTGAAAAGGGAAACCAAAAATGGACTATGTTTATGGTACAAGCATAATAATATTTAGACCTTAAGGCAATGAAATGTTTTGTTCCAAGTATTTTTCTTAGCAATTCCTGTCTTATTTGCTTTTTGACATCTGCTGATCCTGCGATGTTTTTGTTTATGTTTTGTGTCTCATGTGTGGAGTACCTCATTCCTAACATTTCCTAACAAAAGCTCAGCTTTCTGAATGTAAATATTAGGATCATCCTTTCCTCTTCTACACAAGGCTATTTACTGACATTTAGCTTAAAAAAAACCAAAACAACAAAACAAACAACTATTGCTTACATACGAGAAGGGCCTCTGCACCTTGTTAGAACTTTCCATTTTTACAACTCTGAATAACCTGGTGTATCAAAACACCAGTCTCTATCAACCATAAAGAGCTAAGGAGCACAGATCCCTCCTGGCTGTCACTCACAACCTCCCCTCACTGAAAGCTGATGTACATTGACAGACTTGGATGGGAAGGGGGCTCCAGAAGGTGTCTACTCCAACCTCCTGCTCACAGTAGATGATGCCAGAGCTGAGTAGTCAGGGTCTTGACCAGTTAGGTTTAGAATACCTCCAACTGTGGGTTTAATTTTTTTTTTACTTTGTTGGGTTTTTAATTCCTCCAACAACCTCTCCAGGGCCCTATTCCAGTCGATGATCTCCATAATGATTAAAAAAAAAACCCAAAAAATCTCCCAAACACATAATAAAAGCCCCACAACATCTAACTTATTAATGTATCTTGTTGGACTTTTCCATATTCCAACTTCTCACTGTTGCATCTCATTCTTCTGTCCTGTTTCTTGTCTTTTAATTATGTGGGGACATGCCACCTTATGGCAGTGCATATATACTTGTACTGTTCAAGAAACCATCACCTAGAGAACAGAATTTGGCTTTCCTTTGCCAAAATGAGTATGTCCTGCACGAAGAAATAATCCACTACCTTTTCCCCTTGCACCTGCCACTCTAGGTAGTGGTAATTGCTCCTTCTACCTGTTACAATAATCTTTTGGCTACAAGTTCTGTGCAGAGTGCAAAGCAACTGATGCTGAGGGACAGGAAGCACATGCCAGTCTGTAAAAGCATGGCTGGGATGTGAAAATTCTAAATTAATTTTTAAGTAATTGCTATTTTACTACACCAACTACAACTACTACTCCCAATAACAGAGTTTCTAATGTGACTTATCGAAGTATTTAGAGGGTGTGAAGAAAATGCTACTTCAAATTCTACGTTTAATGTTGCAGTATTGATATATATATATACACATATAAAATAAAGACAGAGTTTACACTATGTAATTCAGAGATATAATTAGTCAAATGTGAGCTTCTGTAAAAAGCTTTTAACATCATTGAGCAAATTCTTTAACAAATTTATATCAAAGGTAGGGGCATGCTCACACATATGTGAATGCTGCTCATTCATACCTGTTTTTCAGCTTGTTTCAAGAGTTTCTGGAAACGTTCATCCTCTAGCACACACAGAGGAAGGTCTGCTTCTCCTCTGCCTTTCATTTCCTCAAGCTTTTGTTTAAGGTCCCGCAAGGCCCGGAGCTCGTCGTTCAGACGGTTCTGTCTTGTGCGCGACACCTGGAGGTCCAGCTCCAAGTCCAGGGAAGTGCGCATGGGGCACTCCTGCGCAGCTCTTCGCATGATGGGCTGGCAAACAGGCTGAGTCGTTTGGGAGACACAACAGTAAAAATTAATACCTAGAGAGGCTGGTGGAGAGTTTGACATACTGTAGTCAGAAAAGCTCAAATATTCGGGGAGGGGGGGTGGTTTACCAGTCTTTTTTTCTGAAGTGAAAAAATTCACCCATCTTGGAATTTTTCTTTAGTCATTGGCTAAAAATAAATGCTCCAACCAAGTGCACAATGATATATTTAAAGTTAAAAACAAAAACCCATTCTGATCCCTGGGATGACACTGCCAGAAGACACAACACTACACAGAATTCCCCACAGATATCAACTACATTATTTATTTTTGTAAATATTTGCTTTTCAAGGCCTAACACATAATGTTACAAACTCTGTAAACATGCATATTCTTCAGCATATTTCACATTATTTACTGTCCTTTCACAGTGACTTTTTGCATAAGTAAGTCAGGCAGGAAAAGAGAAGCCACCTCAGACTATTCAGTATCCCAGACTTTTATTTCTTATGCAAAATGTATCCTGCTTCCTGGTAACAAGGCTTCCAAAGGACTATTTTTCTAGTTACAATTAAGATTAAAATATAACTCTCTAAATTAATGTAAGAATGAATTTCATGCAAGAGACTCTTACTCTCTTGTCCTTCAATCCTTTTGCTACTTGAATACTTTAGGTGGAGAGTCAATTCCCTTTAAAAGGACATCTAAATCCTTGCAATCTTCACCAAAATTTGCTCAAGATGTATATTGCTGGTGTCGACTTTTGTGCAGCACAGGCCACCTTGTGTCACGTTCTTTAACACAGATCCCCTTGACAGTAACTCAAGTTCAACAAGAAATGTCACGATGCTGAGCATCAGTGTCTCACTGCTGGCTTCAGCCACGACTAAAACAACACAGGCTTTGTTGGAGGGGAGCTGACATTGGACTGAGACCACTACATTGATATTTCAACATGAAACTACAGGACAGAATTATGGTACTAGTGTTGGTTTTGCTGAAATACTTGAAATAAAGCGTATTTATTCCCAGTGTCCCCATAGTTGCTTTAAAACCCTGTCCAGGTAACAGCACATACCCGTTTAACTCTCAGGCTCCGTCGTTCCGTGGCGTTTCTCACAAAGAGAGACTTCTTGGCTAGCGTGGAGCTGTCGCTGTCACTGCGATTCAACTGCCAAAATGTACATAACAAACAGACATAAAGCACCTCCATATGCAAATACACCTGCACTGGTAGAACCAGTCAGGGAACCTCAGCCTTTATAAACATGTAGGTCATATTATTAGTATAAAGTTAACAAGTTTGCAACTAGAATAAACATCTACTCTAAAATTATAATCCTACACCAAGACAACCATTGATCTTACTGAATGAACAGTAAGACTCTTTAGGAATGCAAGGAAGGTAAATAAGGTTATTAAGTACTGACAAATCATTGTCTGGCTGCAGATACAAACTATGGATTTTGCTTACCTGGGGCAGGCTTTTAACAAATTTACTACAGGGAAGGTGAATTACTATAGCATGCACCTGTCCAACAAGTAGTATTTTTGTATTGTTGTTAATTGTAACAAGCAAAGGAGTGCCCACAGCTTCCTTCAGAAGCACTTTCTGCTTCTTAAAATTATGTGCCACAGCTCGGCAGTGGCATAACTTTAGCATTATTTCATACATGTCAGTGCAGAATGATTGTTAGGTGCATCAGCATCAACAAGTGGTCAGAAGCATCTCTCTGCAGAGTATGTATTTCAACTCTTCAGGAAAGACAAGAAAAGGAATCGTTCTGCTAACATTTCAGCAAGCAAAGGCTGGGCCCTAAAGTGTGCTTACACAGGGCTGACTGGGAGCTGGGGGTCAGAAATACAATCACTTGCAATACACAGTACACCTCTTGAGAGACAAATCTGTCTTTTCACCATGAGCCATTAGTGGGAGCTCACTCCTTGATACAGAGAGGCAGCTATTGTCACTAATGTTCTTTAGGCACTTTTTAAGGGACATTTTCCAAAGCATGAACAGACTTTGGTTCTGTCCATCAGGCCTCAAAGATCTCTGTTCTCTGTAACATCAGAGGTGCTTTCTTAATGCCAGGCCATCTCTTCTGATTAGAGAGCAGCTGGCACTTCACCAGAGTGTATCCAACAGGCGCTTTCCTCTCGTACAGCACCACAATGCAAGGAAGGCTGGATATGCCCGTGGTACAAGCTGGTGACTGGGACTGGGGACACTCCAGCTCTTCAGCCCTCTTTGTCAACAGGGATGCAGCTACAGTGCCCACTCTGGAGCCCCCTGCAGTGGGCAATGAGTGCTTCTGACACTGCAAAATATAGATCTGCAAGCATGTTCCTTTCACAGGGTACTTTGCTTCCAGGCAATACCATACACACTGAGAAACAGAATGGTTTATTCAAGGTAAGGGGTTTTTTTTTAATGCTGGCTCTTGGCAGCAGGTCTGTAGCAATGTTCAAAGCTACAAAAACCCAATACTTTATCAGATACTAAAGCCTCAGAAGTTTACACTAACTAAACCACTAAAACAACTAGTTTTACTTCCTGTTGAAGAACTACATAGGCAGAAGGCTAAGGCGATATTTTTTTGCTACTACTAATTTCCATTTAGGAATTAAATTCCAGCACAGGAATTAAGAGGAAGGCTAGCTTCTGAATTCAGCCAATAATGTATCCAAATTATGTAAAAATTGTTAGAAAACAATCTGCTATATTTCATTCTGGAGGGTATACAGAATCGTTATTTAAGTACATAGGTATTGACTAAAGACTTTTTTTTTTTTTTAGGCCTATGAGAATCACAGAGAAGTGATGAACATTTATGTTCCCATATGATTAAGGCAAATGCCTCTAACTGAACAGGGGAATTAAAGCATAAGTATTACTTTAAAAAAAAAAAGTACTTATATAAATAACCTGTAGAAACTAAAGATCAAAATAAACTGCCTTTTGTAGGGTATCTGTGATTAAAATCTATAGAGCTGGCAGTCCACGCTTAAATCTTTAAACACATTATTTTCATAGTTAGTTTAGCAGCAGCAAGACTCACAATTTAATTTTTTTTTTTCCTTTTTCCATGCTACCATAGATCTAGAGACTGGAGAACTTAGCTGCCAAAGCCATGTTTAAAACCCAGCCCCGAGGCAGCGCTTGCACATCTTTCAAAGATGCAATTACAGCAGGATTTGGGCTGCCTAGGTTTAAAACCAGTTGAGATACAAAGCAAGATTGAAAATTGATGACTGAGCTCTTTCCACACTGTTACCCTTAAATGGTTGCATTATTAAAATATGGTAATGCAATGGCATTTTACAGTGAATTCTATTTCATGTTGTAACAAATTGTTTTGCTGCGAGAGTGCTGGAGTTGCTGACATGCAGGGAAACACTTTTTGCAGAGAGCCAGCACAGGCATCTGTGTTATTTCTCTCCAATAGGATGTATTTTTGCCCTAGCAGAGGTGTTTTGCAAGAGTATGCAACTCTGCTGAAAGTCAATTCTACTATACATCAGCTCAGAGAGGGAAGGACTGTAGAGAAAACACAGGCTCTGCCTCTTGCAGGGAAAATCAGTACATGACTCAGTGTCATTAATGCTTCACTCCCAAGAAGTTAAATGACTCTTTGGTTAATAGCTCTTCTTCCAAGTGGTTTTGCTCTTACCCTGCAGATGTATTGGTTCCGCTCGCCTGGAGAGAAGGTTTGGGAGCGCACTATCATGCTGCTCCTGACAAAGGGACGCTGTCTGGAGCTCCAGCTGGCTCTGTCCTTGGGCCGGACTGCTGTGTTCTCACTAACCAGCTCCTCAGTGTTAGTCTCTTTATCAACCTGTGAACAGGAATTGAATGGATAACACTTACTATAACCAGACAGATACCTCCACATAGTTTCTGTGCCTTCAAGACTTCACAAGCATTCTCATTACCTTGCGGTGTGGTAGATGGAAAAAGACCAGCGGCAAAAAGCACAGTGCATTCACAGAGAAGCTATTCCAAGTAAAGAAATACAAAATTCCCAAGAGGCTTAAGAGTGTGTGGAGAGGCTTTGAAGGTACTCTTTGTAGCCAGTAAAGCCAAAGCTTTTGCAGAAAGGCCTTTGCTGCTTGGCAGATGATTTGATGCAAACACAGTGCAAGTAATGTTTTGCTTTGCTATTCGCAGACCTTATGATTATTGCACATTTATATTTACTTTGTTTGGTATTTGCAGAAGAGCAAGGTTCTGCCATGCCAGAGATCAGAGATGGTGCTTGTGCACACTGAAAGGGGGCAGCTGGCAAAGTTACACTGCCTGGGTCTTTCCAGACATACTGCCATACATCCCCAAGCCTCAGCAGCAGAGCTGCTTTATGCAATCTCTAGAGCTTCACCAGCCTTGTGAACCCGGGGAAAAGACACTGCTGGCTGCTGTCCCTCAGCACAGCCTGCTGCCTACGAGAGTTGTCCCACGTGTGCCAGAGGGACCCTCAAGTGGCCCCATCCCTGTGGGTGGCTCAGCCTGTGCTTACTTCCATGCTGCGTTCATCCTGGCTGCTAGGCTAGACCAAGCTCTGCAGCAGCTGGAACATCCCATGTTATTGATGAGCAATGGGGCTTTTTCTTCAACTTGTGTAATTTAATGAGGTTCATGGTTTTCACAGTGCAGGAGATAAATACAGTGACCTAAATAGCACAACAGCAACCCCGAGAGCATGTGGCATACAGAGATCCATGCTGTGTCTGGCTCTGCAGTGGAGACTGCTGTCTTTCACTCCTTGTCTGGGTCTCCCCAGCCCAGGCTTAGCAAAGCACTTGAGTGCGTGTCTAACCTTCACATGTCGTCCTTGCCATCTCCTCTTGCTGAGTTAGGGCTTTGATCTATATTTACTTGCTACCCAGCAGACTGTCAGTCCTTTTAATACCGCAGCCTTAGCTCATTTGGCATCTTGCCACATTAATTGGAAGTTAATTACAGTTTCCAGCAAGTCCACTGAGATGTTAAACTTTTGTATTGTCACAAAGTTGAAAGAACGAGATGTCACTCTTCATCTTTTTACTTCAGTTATTTTATAGAACTTGTGGGTTTAAAACATGCAACAGTGTTTTTATTAAGCTGCAGAAAGCTTCTAAAAATTTCATTTCTGAGAGTGTGCTACCATATCAGAGATATGTTTACTAAACATTTACTAAAAGTGCTTTCAGGAAAGTGGAATATAATTTAAAAAACAACAGTTACCAAGAACATGGAATTAGAATTTTCTTTATGCAGTGTGCGGGTACAACAGTACCCTCAATTGTTCAAAAGTATACACAGTTTTAAGACACATTTTGGAATGTTCTGTTCATTAATCTTTTGTCCTTTTTCCTGCTAAGACAGTTCTTGTGCCCAAAAATTAGGGAAAAAATAAGGAAATCCCTGAACCGGCTTAAAGATCTTGACCGTTGTCATGTGTTTTTTCCTGTCTAGCAGACGAATCAGACAAAAAAAAAAAGAAACAATGAAACAGATGTGCAGAAATATTTTAAATATGCACAAGATCAAACTACTGAACTACTCTTGTATTTTGAATGTCCTCCATATACAACAAAAAAAGTGAAGATAGAGAGTCTTGGTTAATTGTCCTGGACTTAGAAGTCCTGCTTAGCATGTCTGTCCAATGTCCTCTTCATAGTTCAGAAGTGACCACACCAATTTTGTTACACGTACATACTGACAAGTGCTACAGCAAAGGCCACATCAAATTGTAAATGCATAGATGCAGCAGACTTCTATATTAATTGCTCAGAAATAGATTTTTTGGCATAGTAAGATACTGCAGGCATGTGAATTTTAAGATATTCACCAGTGTTAGAACTACAGCAGCTTGCTGGCTTTCCTGGGCCTCATCACTGTTCTTTCTGTTCTTGTCTTCATCTTCATTCATTTCTGGTGCATCCATGAGTAACCCCATGTCACCTTCTACTTCCATCTTTATGCCATCTTCCTCTTCATCCACAATTTCATCAGAGGCCTCTGCGAGCATCTCTAGCCTGTATGAACAGAAGTAGCCCAGGCTTATTATGAAACTGAAAAAGCTCAACAGAGAGAGATACCAGAAATCCCAGACCTGCACTAATGTGTAAGGCGTGCATTTTCCTGACAGGGAAAACAACTATCATCCAAATGTTTCCGCTAAGTTCATGTGAAGGCCCGTTTCATTGCTGCCTCCAGCAAAACCCAGCACTACTACAGTTCACCTTGAAGGTCATTATGACAGTACTGCACTATATTCAATAGCTGTAATGTTGATAATGTTGAAGGACTTTCGTTATGAGTTCATAAAACAAAAAGCTACTCCCCACTTCCCCCCAATAAAGCATGTATTTTCTTCTACACTGCAGCTAAGAAATTGCACAACAACAGAACTGAAATACCAATTTAGGCAAGAAATCTGTTCTTGGGAAAGCTCAAATTTTCTTCAAAAACAAGACCATCAATGGAAGCACACCCACACTGACTTTGCCAGACAGCAGCTCTCTTTTCAAATCTAACCGCTTGCCTGTTACAGTTAATGCAACTTTTTGATATTTTGCTACACTCCCAGTGGCTTCACAGGAAGATGTACACGGAATGGAGTAGCATTGGCAGCAGGAGTTCATAGAGGCAGTCAAGAGACTGTAAACCTAAAAGAATGTAAATAAATTGACCATACAAGAGAACAAGACTTTACTCCAATTCCAGTGGTGGTGAGGCACTGGAACAGGTTGTCCAGAGAAGCCATAGATGTCCTGTCCTTGGAAATTTTCAAGATCAGGTTGGATGGGGTGTTGACCACCTGTTCTAGTGGAAGGTGTCCCTGCCCATGGGAGCAGTATTAGACTGGATGATCTCTAAAGATCCCTTCCAACCCATACCATTCTATGAATCTATGTTCTCCAAAAGTACAGCCCTTTTGTTTGTCTAAGAAAAGGAAGAATGAGCTGAATCATTCAGGCATGAACAGTGAGGGAGGAAAAGTGTCTTTACCAGTCTTCCTCAGTGGCCCTTTGCTCTTGTTCCTTCTCCTCATCTTCAGCCAGCTCTTGTTCTACTTCTTCCAGCTCAGCAGATGTCCTCTCCAGCAGAGCTGACACAGCATCCTGCTCACAAAGAAAAAGATGAAACCAGAGTTGAATGATACATAACAGGTAGGAAAATGACAACTCTTACAAGAGCTTGCATTACCCTACTGCTTCTGATGTCAGCAGACACAATGACCCCCAGATCATGAGGATAAGGGGTTTGAATTGTCAGTGTACAGCACACTGAATGATTACTTTTATGCACAGTAAATTCCAATGAAAAACAATTGGTTTTAAAATAACAATGCAATCAAATATACTCCTGTCATCCTTCAATGTATTTTCTCATCTTCCCTCTCGTACTGTTCTTAGGTGAAAAAGGTTGCTTTTCAAAGTTACATTTTCTGTGCAGTTCTCTTAAGAAGGGATTAAAGCAGAAAAGCTTATTTAACCAGAAGAGTTAGTTTGCATAAACAGCATGTTCAGTGCAATGGCTTTGAGTATGCAGATTCAAATAGTTAATAAATAGCAATTTTTAACGTATGCATATGAAAATAAATGACACACTTAAGGAAGCTCTTCAATAACATTCTTTCTAAAAAGAAACACAGCTGAAGGCCCTACTCACACAAAGTCACTCTAGACAAAAGTGCCTGCAAAACAGGGCTTTGGCCCTTCAGGGGATGGCAGTTCACACATTCAAATAGCTACAATGCAATGACACAATTGGAGTCTCTGGCTTTTTTCTTGCTATCACAGTAATAGCCAACTCATCACTCACCAAGTCCAGTGAGTCCAATGACTGTGATTGCTTGCTTAACAGAAACATGTATTCGTCATTTTGGTCCTTGGGTTTTTTGCCAGGACTCTGCTTGCAAGGCAACAGGTTGTACCACAGAGTATAGGTCTCATCAGAAAGTGATAAATCTGCCAGGCTGATCTGAGTCCCAGCCTGTACAAAATAAGGGAAAAAATTATTTAAATTTGTTCTGTTTCCTACAAAATATTTCTACTGTACTCATCATGCACAACAGGCAGCAAAAATTTGACATGAACTTTAATTTCCTTTCTAACTGTACAGTTTTCTGTTTCCCTCTACTTCCAGTTAAAGTAGACAAATAGAAGTACATGGAAATGTCCTTCATATTGTCCATTCTGCCATCTCTTATTTCAGTCTGCAGAAATGTCTCCCCACACCATACCACGATATTGCACACTCCTGCTCTAGTGCATTCAGTAATGAAAACCTGTGCAGCACCAGCTTGTGGGACAGCAAGTGCCACATGATTTTTCAATTATCCTACCACAAAAATCATGCATATGGCAAATAATGGATGACCTTGCTTGCTCTAACCAGGGAAGAAGGAGATGAAAAGCCAGTAAAAGAGATTAAGAAACCCTTTCATTTGGACAAACGCTGGCATCCACTGAGTTGGTACTCTGGGAAAACTTCTGAAGTACTCATGTTTGGGCTGTGCCTTGAAGATTAAAATCCTTTGTTCTTTGGCAAAGCATATTATCTCCACAGCTACTGGGCTGCACACATAACTCTTGCCAAGATTCTGGTCATGTTGTCCAGGGCATTCTGCTGGGGATGGTACTCCCAACTCTTTAATTTGATCTTTGGAATAACTCTTGTCTTCGTTGGGGTTTTTTGTTATTG
The DNA here is from genome assembly GCF_017590135.1 of Pyrgilauda ruficollis. Taxonomy (NCBI): domain Eukaryota; kingdom Metazoa; phylum Chordata; class Aves; order Passeriformes; family Passeridae; genus Pyrgilauda; species Pyrgilauda ruficollis. The sequence goes on along the minus strand of NW_024526599.1, from coordinate 15,037,376 downwards.
TTGAGTCCTTTCTTCACCTTTGTATCCTGCTGGAGGTTGCATTTTTGTTCTGCTGCCCTTCTCTTTCCTCAGGGGAAAGTTTTTACATACTGAAAAAGGCCAACACGTTCCCCAGGAATTAAGTTAACTTCTACATTCTGAAAGTGAGGCTGTTTCACAGTAATTAGAGCCAATGAACCCCAGCAGATTCCAGCATCTCTTCAGTGCGTGGTAACTGCAAAAATCTCACTGTGCTACTAAAATCCCTCTCATGGTGAAAAACTAGACTTGAGTTGTACCAGACCATGCAAAAGCAATTTGAAAGTAAATGAAGCATCACTGATTCAGTGATGACTACGATTAACAACAACACTTAAAGTGACAGCTTCCAATGGGCTGATCTATAAATGTCATGCTTTTTTTATTTCAACAGATCATAAAGACCAAAAAGGTGTCCATCGTATAATTTAAAATAATGTCCAAAATGTAATTTAGTTTGTTCTTTGTGACAAGTGGTGACAATGAGGGTGTGCTCTCATTATTTTTTACTGTGGCTCTTCTTCAGTTTTTACTTTAAAACCTAGCATTGAAGTAATGTTGCATTGAAGTTTATAGGGGTTTTATAAAATGGCAAAGATGGAATATCAATCTGTAATTAAAGGGTTAAAGTAGTCTTAGAATTATCAAAACACCTTCCATCCAAGATTAGATTCTGTACCAGGAGTTTCAGAGAAAGGCAGTATTCTAGGTACTATAGCAACAACTAAGTTATGCTTCAGACCTTGTCTCCAAGTGCTGTGGAATTTTAGCAGCCTTGACCATCAAAATAAGAGGGGACACTATAAACAAATGCATGCCAAAAAAGCACCAGAAGTAAAACCACATACCAGGCATTCTTCCCGCCGACTTCTACTGACAGCACAAACATCTACTCTCAGTGTCTTCTGTAGCAGTGCTACTTGAGAAATGGCTACTCTGAATATCTCGTTGAATAAAATGGTTTCCATGACAGGATGAACTTTAGTGCGGAACAGACAGCTGATATCAGTGGAGGATGGAAGGACTGCTACTCTGATATACCTGCCAGAAACAAAACAACATCTTTACCTCTGTTTAGACTGGCACTTGCTGGTGATGCATGGGAGAAGTTCACCCCATCAACTTAAGGACTGCATAGCAACAAAATGGAACAGTAACTTATCAGTGGAATGGAAATGAGGTGACAAAGATGAGTGAGGAACTCCTCCTGTCCCTTGCAGAAACATTTCCCATGAAGGCATTTTGTGCCTGGTAAGGTAGTAGTAGCAAGAGAGGTAGCAGTTTCTGACACTGTCCAAGTTTAGTACTGTAAACAATGAAGATCATGTCAGGTGGGAGGAAACGTTCTTAATGTTAATTTTAAAAAATGAGAAGAACTGGGGTGGATGTAAAAATTAAATTCTTAGAATAATGCAAGCAGCACTGAAAAGCAGTGATGTCTTTTAATCTTTTAAGGAAACAGATCAAACAAAATTTCCAAAGAAAGCAGAAAACTGAGGAAAGCAAGCAATAAAATAGCTAGGGCCATAGCTGCTTAAGATCAATTCATAACATATTAAGTGAAACTTGGAAGAATGCATCTTGCGAGCCTGAATTGAAGCACAGGGAGTAACTCGAAATTGTTACAAGGCTGCATTCATTTCATACAACCAGTAGGAATGGATATTATGTGGATAAAAGTTGTACTATCTAACTTGCAGGTCTCACTTTAGCAGCAGCTTGACACAGTACAGACATTTTTAATGCAATTTGTATGTGCTATTTACCTATTGCACAGTCTTTCATGCACATGAATAAGCATAGTAATAGTTTTACATATTTTCTGTGCCTGTTAGTCTGTTTCTGTTACTGGCTTTAAATATAAATGGCATTCACTGGAGAATAGAATGCAGTGAAGCTGGCTAAAGCAAGGAGAAAGAGTTTTTTCCAGAATTACTTACATTGACTCACTCTTTCTCTCAAAATTTATAGCACTACTACTATATTTTCTGACTTCATGAAGAGTTTTGTTGATTTTATTAAAAACTTAATTTCACATTAGTTAAAAGAAATTAGGTCTGTGAGAAACATGATTTCTTTACTTAAATTTGGACATAGTCTTGATTTCCCAGTTATGCCAAACTTCTTGGAATAAAGAGCAAAATCTAGGTTGTTTGGTTCACATGTATAGCCTGGATAGCAGGTATCCAGCATTTTGACATGCCAGTCCTGAGGTGAAGTGGTAGCATATTGTAACTCCAGTAATGCTGCTGCTGTATTCCTATAACTGTAGGTGAGCAATTGTCAGTCTGCAGAAAACAGCCATTTCAATAGACTGAGCAATTAAAAACATTTATAAAAGATGTAGGAATAGAAAATAAAGTGCATCAAAGGTATGTTTAAAAGGTGGTTCATTAAAACTTTCTTTTAATAACTGTTTGCCAATTTATTGGCATCAAACCAAATGAAGGGTAAACAAAGAAGCAAAAGAAATTGTTCTCTCACTTTGTTGTACAGGAGTGGTTACTTTAATTTTAATTAATAAACTTAAAGAGTTAATCGATTAATCAGATTTTACTGTGACAAACCTATGACTTCTCAACAGATGAAGAAGTGACCCTGACACAGTAACTCTTCAACTGTGCTGTACCTGGGCTAAAAGTGAGCAGTTTTTACAGTATCAGTAACACCTCATGTCAAATCCATTCTTCCATGTGTAGAGGTTCACTAAAGTCCTGATTTATCCAACTGGTGTTCTAGGAAACGCAGTTATAATGTAGCATCTTTTTCCAGACCCTATTTTTATTATTGTATGTATTGGTACAGATTATACATATATGCACACAAGTGCAAGTGACAGAAAAAATGCTATTTGCAAGGTCCTGCCTTTCCCTTCCCCTTCTTCCTCCTTGTTTTGTGTAGTTTTAATTTTGTCAAATCTCTTTTAGCAGCAGCAGGTCAGGACTTCTTGACTATTAATTATACACACTTATTAATTATACACACTATTAATTAAACACACTTTAATTCATGAAAAGATGCCTGCTCTGACCTAGCTTTATGTTATTGAACATCTTTTTGCCATTCTACATTATCTACTTTTCTTCTCACCTGTGTCAATTTATTCTTCTATAATTTTTCTGTTTTCTTATGCTAAATGTTAGTGGACTTGGAAGGCCAGTAGAGCAAAGAGTAGTCCAAGGAAGGAAGGACAGTAGTAGAATAACCATTTGTTATTAACAAAAACAAAGAGAAAAATCCAGCAAGCACCCAGGCCTCTATCCTTAATGCATCCTTTCCATATCCAGTGGCTTCCTGTTTATCTGCCAATCAAATTCAAGGCAATGGGATACGAAGGGAAAAGAACCAGCAAGAAAACTAAATTTTTCAGGGGTTGATTATATCCTTCTCCAATCTTATTAAGCTTTTCAACAGTTTAAGGAAATCTTACAGTCTCAAAAAGCTTGCTCAAGTACAAGTGTCCCCAAGGCAACATGTAGATGAGAATTTTGGATTAGAAACTCAGTGGTAACATATTCAGGATTTTCTGTTCATTTTCTACATACAATTTAAACTGCAATTTTCTTTTAGATTTTGCATGTCCATTTTAGACTTTGTTGGTCCAATTTGACTTGAGAACTAATTCTTAACAGACCTCCAAGCTCTAGTAATTAGGGATGGTGTATCTCAATGTGACTGTGCTTGTCCACTTGCAATTTATTAAATTACTCCTTTCCTTTAAAAGCTCACTTGAAAGACAAATACTGCTCTAAATATCATTTTACATCAAAAAGACACATAAATGTAAGAAGATAACATTCTGAGCTGAAAGGATGCCAAAGTATCAAAAGAAAGGTTTTAGCAAATACAGCATATTTTGCACTCACGAAGCTGGAATGTTTAGAAGCACTAGATAAAACACCATTTCAAAATAATTTTTTATTCCAGTTTAGCGGAATATGCAAATTTTCTGATAACATTTATTCTTGCTGCATTGCTGGAATATGCAAATACTAAATACTACATATTACATAAATACTACAATGCTAAATACTACAACAGTTTGAAAAATTTTGTAGATATTTCAGTGCTCTTAAGCCATAAATCAACCAATTCCTTTAGAGAATTTTTAGAATTTATTATTATACTCTTATCTTTCAAAACTACTTCTCAGTGATTGTTTGACTTACACCTTAGAGCCAAGGGGGACAGGAAACGCTGGAAGGTTTCTAAGCCGTACTATGATTATCACAAAACTTGAATTGCTGTGGTCATATCTGTTAAAGAAAGGACAACACAAGGGAAGTTTACTATTCACATTTCTGGATCAACAGAAATATTCCCTTGGCTGGTCACTCACCTGAGTCCTATTTGTACCTGAGCAGGCTCTAGAGTTGTTGCATCATCTTCACTATATACAGTGTCCTCAGTTTCATTTGGTCTAGGAAAACCAGGCAAATACTCAAATTTTGGAAATTTATAGTTAGCTTTCAACAATTATTAAGATATGCATACACAGAACATATATCCATTCTCCTAAACATGCTGATTCAATTACAGCATGCACTCCAAATAAGAATTTCAGAGCCTACACAACAGCAGTGCTTATTTTAGGGACAGTTGCTGCTGGAATAGTTTGACAACTGCAGCAATGATTCAGAAAGGCCTGAGGCTGATTACTGAAAATTACAGGCAATACTATATAAACTAGTATGAAAAATCCTATAGAACTTGTCTAGTCAAAAAATAACAGCAAATATGTTCCTTATATCCTGATCACTGCAGAGAACATTAAGCCTCAACCTGGATTATTTTAATACCAACGTTACAACAGAGGTTTTCCATGTCTTTTCTATAACCTCTTTTTAAAAATAAAAACAATAAAAAAAATGGCTATGCAATCTTAAAAATCCTTAGCAAAACAAGAAGTAAAAACAGTAGCCCTGAGTATTGTCAATGGAGTCACATGGCAGAACCTGCATAGTTTAAATCAAACTTTTCTCTTGGGAACGCTTCTAGCAAAAAAAAAAAAATCCCCAAGATTATAAAGAAGTATATTAATGCTATTCAACCAAGTTATACAAGCACAAAAACTAACCCTCAGATCAAACTTCATTGTTTGGCAAATATGCCTTCCTTTCATCTGAAAATACAAATTATTTCTAAAAAAGGCAGGGCTGGTTAACAACTTCTGCAGGTACTGTGTAACTGATCATAGATATATTTAAATTTTTGGTGGAAAGACTTGCATGATTTCTCAAACCTACTGTTTCACAGAAGCTTCATATACACCACTATCTCCAGCTACAGACTCATCAGACACAGCAGCAGATACACAAGCTGTTTTCTCCTCAAGCAGATGACCAGCTGTTCTTCTTGGTAAATCACCACCTACAAAAAGGAAAAAGAATGAAAACTAGTCCAAGAGATTAATAGTCAGAAAGAGAGATGAGCATAGCTTAGGAAGTTGTCACGTTGAAAGCGGTGACCCTTAGCTGAGCATCACAGAGTAGTTTTGTTCCATATCATTAAACATTCTGAGCCTGTACTGCTGTTGCTACATATTCTGGCTACAGATATAACCAGACTGATGAACTTGAAAATGTACTATTATTTCTTCCCAGAGACACAGACTCCTATGATCACCCTTATGCACTGAGCTAGTTATTATCCTTCATTATCAGCCCTCATTTCCCTGATCTTTAAACCAGTATTTGCCATGTTCGCATTCAGCACTGTGGTAACACTGCAGCTACATGCCAAGTGCTTGCCTACTGTTTATTAAATATTCAAAAGTCAGACAGACATCCTCTCCCCAGTGATATAACTGCTAGAAATAAAATCCTCTCTGGTTTACTGTCATCAAAAACTTTCTCTGCTACAGGCTCTCAATAACTACTTAGCTTTAATCTTCAACTTGCATTCATATGCGAGTGTCATGCCACGAAGCCACATTCTGCAGCACAGCAAGCTGAGGGTCTATGCAGTCCTTTTATCTGCCAGGGAGTGAGGATATTGGTATGCATTATCATCCCCATCACAATCATGACTTTACATCCTGTTAAGATGTTAAAATTTAAGGCTTTAGATTAGATGATTGATTGCTGCATTTGTGCTTTTATTGATGGCAGTAGGAATGCTTTTTCCTTGATGATGAAGTGCTCTTTCCCTTCCCCCTCACCATGTGAGGGGTGAAGGTGATGACATGATTTATTGATTACCCTTAGGAATTACCACAGCAGCCTGAATTGACTTTGACAATGACAGAGACTGACTGTGGAAGAACTACAAGATATTCCAACTTGGTTTCTGACAGCAGGGACATGTGCAGAGGAGCAAATATCTCTATGGTTCACCTGTACAGAAAAGTCAGAGACAGCCAGAGAAGCAGGTGAACGCTGCATCTAGAGAGCCAGTGCAGATTACATGACATTAGGAGCTGTATTACCTTTGAGTGTTTGTCTATGCCCAAGTTAAGATTCAGCAGTATTCAGATTTGTAGTCCTGTAAAAACCTAAGTGTGTGGGCTGAAATTTTCAATGCAGGTTTAGTCCCTCTGGCTGAGTTTATTCAAATCTTCCCATTCAGCATCACAGCAGTTCCAAGGATGAAACTGGAGTAGAAACACTGAACAAACCCCAGATCTGTGTCTCACTGTTAATTACTGAAGTCTCACCATGGGGCCCATTTTACTGTGGAAACCAGAGGTATTGAAGTGTAATTAGTTAATACCTGGCTATTCAAAATTCAAATACTTGTTTTGGCAGCCTTAATACAAGTTTAAAGACAAACTGTATTATGCACGTGGTGCTACATGAGGAAGTATCAGCATGAAGAATCACAGAATGAATTTACATTTTAAAACCATAACTACTTATATAGACTTAAAAGGCAAGCTGACAATATCCAGAATAAGAGGTCCTCAAAAAGTCAAAAAATGTTAGAGAACCACACAGTGACTTTGAAAATAATGATCTATAGAAATAAATTTCAAAAAAAAAAAAAAATCTGATTTCACATAGCCCAAAGTGTTCCCAAATTCCAAGCCATTTTGAATTCAGTTCTCTGACTATGTGAGCTGCAGCCAGATTGCAAAGACAGACTGAAAATGGTTGTTAATTTGGAAAGGATATGCTGCTGAAATACAGGCAGGAAAATTAATTATTGTTTCAATCTTTCATAATATGGCTCTAAAGTAAAATAACCACTGTGCTACACTATCCTGAAAAGACAAAGGACAAAAAGACCCATTCCCCCCAAGTTCCCTTTCCCTGCTTTTTCAACTTTGTATTTTACAGGCTCAGACCATTACGACATCAGTCAATTCCTTGTTTTCTTTCTGCACAGTGAAAGATAGTGGAGCCTCCCAGCTTGTACTAAGCACACCATACTTTTCTATTCTGATGCCACATTGCTCCGGCCACCATTGAAATCAGCACAGTACTGCAGTAAGCTAATCTAACTAGACAACAGATATTACAACAGCTCCTTGAGAGAATTAAAAAAATAAAAGCAAATTTCTCACTAAAATATATAACTGTATGAATATGACAAGGTACTTTTATTAAAAATTGAAAAATTCCAAGCATAAGGTTTCAAACTTGGTAACAAATCTGGACAATGCTCAAGAACTAGGCCATGTTTATTCCCTAAAACACCAAACTCCTTAGTTAGCTGCTTCCCTACCAGCTCAGAAATACAGTTGGAAATGCCAGGTACTGACCAGGTTTCAAATAGGGCTGCCAGTGCTCAGCACTACTGGAAATCTGTCTCACTCAGTTCTTCCTTGAGAAAACAGAGTGCAACATAAACATGAATAGTTTGCAACATACTTGAAGACAATGACACAGAATTACACTAGAGAAGAATAAATGTGCAGAGAGAGCACAACATACTGTCAGTCCGAACAAGAGGCAGCAAAGCGAACACTCTAAGACTGAGCACGAGCCATCTTGACAGCTGGGATTTTTGAAACCTTCCAAAGGTTTTGACAACATAAGATGATTATGTATGCTCTATGGCTTTTGATACAGACCAGAAGTGGAGTTCATCACACCTAATTTAGCCACCTCAAAGTTAAAGTTAACTAGTCGCTAAGGATACCTTGATAACTCACAGTTAGGGGATCCTAGACTCACTTAGGAGTTCTGTTCTAACTTGGATAAAAAGCTAAAAGCTGTGAAATTCATGTTAAAAATGTACATGGCATGTAGTCACCTGTCTTTCATAATTCAAAATGAACTGCAGATCTTTCAGTGACAGCAGGCTCAAATCATTAGATACACATAACACATAATTTACAGTCCAGAAGTCTTTTTTACTGAGAATGTCAGTTTGTAACTTACTCTTCAATGAGAAACAAAGTCTCTGATTTCAAATTACCAGAAAGCCAGCAGAGTGTATTTGCTCTACATCCACACATCCTTGTAAAATCTAGGAACACCATGCATCCTCCATGCTTTCAAAATCCAGCTTCAGGTTTTTGTGTTATTGTTTTTGTGACAGATTGCAATACATGAACTTACTTTCTAAAATAGCTATTGAAAAATGTGAACAGAATCAGGGTGATCGCAGCTCTCTGCAGCCAAAACTAGAAGTTAGGTAACATTCCTCAGAACATGCAAGTGCATGCTGACCAAGATACTCTTCAGTTACACAAGGTGCCTCCTCATTTCAAGAGCCAGCTGTTAATTTTCATGTTGCACATACATTTGACATTAGATTTTTTGTTTTAATTACCTGAACTTCCTTCATGTAGAGAAGGCAGAGGCTGCCTAACATTTAGATCTTTATCATCTGTAGGAGTCCGAGATCCTGCTCTGGCTTCAGAGTCCAATAATATTTGGTTCTCGCAGAAGCTAATGCCTGCAAAATCACCTGAAAGGTCAGAGTCTTCGAAGTCCGTAGTGAGGTGATGCAGAGGGGAATTTTGAGCTGACACTGAAAATGCAGCTTCTAAAACCAAAGGGGAGCCTGGGGGGGACAAGGAGGAGAGTGAGGATCTGGAAGACAGCGATGCCACAGATTTAGGAGGTTCAGTCAATTTGGGATGGTCTGCAGCTGAAGGAGAGTCACTGTAACCAAGTCTCCCATGGGAACTGACCACTTCATTTTCATGAATAGTAGTGATGGGTCCCGAAGGAATGTAACCAGTTTTTTCTTGCAATATGAAATCAAGTTTGTACTGATAGTCCAAATCTGTAATTTGATCGCCTTGGTTATAGTAGAGATCCGTGGAGCTGAGCGAGTTTAGCGACCCTCTACTGGATGTGTTCAGAGATCCCCGGCTGGATGCCAGGGATCCCAAACTGCTCCCTGAAGACACAGATAACGTACTAGCTGAGAGGCTGCAAAGAAAGCACAAACACATGCTGACGTTACTAAACTAAACCAGCACAAAACACAACAAAGAGAGGGAAGCTTGACTGAAACTGCCTTGTAACAGATTACAACCAAAAGCTGCTTGGGACATTATGTTTTTGAAGCACCTATACCTGGCTTAGCTCAGTGTGCCCAACCTGCACACTACCAGGGCAATTTACCCAGCCTTTGGCCACCTGCCTAAACCCCTTTTCTTCTGGAGAAGGCTGCAGATTTGACAAACTGGTCTGACAGTAACAGCAACCTTCTCAGCTGTTATATCCCATTGGAAACCTGCTCTACTCTGACGTGGGTGCTCATGTGGTCAATGTGACAGCACAGGGATCCCCAGGATGGAGCTTATGACAGCACAGGAGTGTTGCCACCTCTAGAGCAATTCATGCAGCCTACCCTATCCCCAAGCACCTGGGAAAGATGCCAGATAGACAACTTCTAGCAGAACTGCTTCCCATCTGCATGACAACATGCACTCCACGTGCACAGTAAAAATCCAACAATGTAAATTATGGCAAAGCTGTAACAAGCAATCTTGTCCTGTTAATAACAGGAGATAGGAAGTCCTGCTGGGCCAGAGAAACTTGAGTGTCACTGCCTTGGTTCTGGAAGATTGCTGGGAAAAAAAATGTCAGGAAAAAGAATTCAAACAGGCCTTCTAAACACTTAAAATATATTTACTGAACAATAACAGAACCATCAACTTAGAAAATTTGCTGAAATTATAAAAGTACACCACGTTTGCAAGGTGACTAAATGCTTGAAGCTATTACATTTGCATTTTCTTACTTTAATATATTTTGCTGAGCTTCCAGCTAAGAGATAAACCTAAGAATGAAGTTGGGACATCCAGTCTACTACAAAGCAGGTTTCACATCATGCAGTACAGTCTCACCTCCTAAGTTGTGAATGCAAATAAGTAGTTAACTTTGTAGTTTCTTCAAGTTTCTGTACCAACACTTTTCTTCTCTCCTCCAATTTTAATCTGCAAAAATATGTACATATTAGTTCAGGAAAGCATTACAGAATAGGCTAGAAAATTTTATAGATAAAAAAGAAACAAAGTGAAGATCCCTCATTTTTTTATCAGGTTGCCAGCGACTAAAATCCAAAATACTGTGTTAGCTCTCGGTCTGATCATAAAACCCCAACTGCTTCAGCAGTGTGACTTTACCTGCAGAATACCAAGCACTGTAACAAACCTGCTGAGTGTACAAGCAAGCACAGGGTTGGGACATTCACACTGTACCAAGGGGAACATGCACCCAATAAAAGAGTAACAAATGAGCACTGGGAAAATAGCTGAAACTTCAGGATAATAAGATCTGCACTCATACAGTTTTTAAAAGCCATACTGAAGACTCCCTCCTCACTTAATATAGTTCCAGGGGAAAAAAACCAAACAAAACAAAACAAAAAACAAAAAACAAAAAAAAAAACACCAAACAAACAAAAAAAACCCCAAAAAAAAAAAAAAAACAAAAAAAAAAACCCCCAACCAACAAAACTAGGAAAAACAAAAGAACACCAATACCAGTAATAAGTAATACCACTATTAGTTTTGATAATTTGAAATTTAAGATCAAAGCACTCCCTTTAATTTCAGAATCTGTATATAGGGACAAAGCACAGCAAATCAAAGCAGCATTCAGTGAAAGGTTCTGAGATTACAGACCATATTTAGGAGTCCTTGGTAAAGATTTCTACATTCCCAGCAGCTTTGTCAGCACCTCAGAGCCACACAGCATTGCAATGCTCATCATCAAGTTCACCTTTATGAGAAAGCAGGATTTATTGCCTCCTGCTTTGTTATCTAGAACAGCTCTAAAGCCACAAAATGGGGAACTCTCCTATTCCTCTTGGCTAGGAGAAATGATTCACTAACCTTTAGAGACATTTTCCCCCCTTCTTTTAATTCCCTTTTATCACTCCATTTACACTAAATAAATTGCTTTCTTTCAGTGGATTCAGCTAAAATCCTCCTGTAGTTGTGGATTACTGTATTCTCCTCTAGGCCTTGCTCAGTCAACTGATACATCGCAAGTTCTCCAGCAACTAATCTGAGAAACAAGAAAGATCAACCATTGCTTTCTTACACAAAGTGAATTAACTGAATTAGATACTCAAGACTGCTCAGAATTCACTCTCTTTGAACATCAGATACCAGCAAAAAGACATTAAGTCCCTGATTCAGCAAAGCATGAAAAGCACTTGCTTACACCCATGCTTATTCAGTGAGCAAATCTGGGTTATGCAAAGGTGAATAAGTTACCCCGAGGTCAGCCAGGGTGTGACTTCCACTCCACTGCCCATGCCACACGTGCTCTCACACTGCAGTGACGTGTTCGTCTGCCAATACCTGCTAAGGCTGTTAAAAGCATACACAGTATTTCATTCTTCGCTCAGAAAGACATACACACAGGTTTCCAAACCAAGAATTATGTTCATCTATTGTATCACTCTTTCCAATAATTTTCCTATTCATCGATTTTATTTTTCTGTCTTATTTTAAAGCCTAATCTATCCTGCTTTTCCCAATCAAGACTGCTCTTCACTAGCTCTTTTGTGGCTTTTCAGTAGTGAACTGTGATTTTTTTTCTCAAGGAAGAGGCATAAAAATTGCTCTGTGTTCAACTACTAATGGTAGAAGACAAAAAAAAAAAAAAAAGCTTAGGAATTTCTCTGACTGAAGTCCTCAAAAGACACACCTACAACCACCTCAAGAGAGACTGAATAGCAACTGAATTTGTACTACTGAACTAAAAGGTTTCATTGGTTTTTGCCTCAAAAGCACAATTAACAGTTTGTTTTCTGTTACTGTCTTAAGGAGGTTGATAAACATAATTTATCCCTTATAATTTAGCAGCTGAAAAGAATTTCTTTCCTGGAAGTAATTTGATCTACTAGTAATTAAATACAATTGTTAACACTTGCAGGCTAATGTCAGAAAGATGCTAGTCACGAATCACAAACACAAGCCAAGTGATGAATCACTTGTGGAAGTTTGAGGAAATGCAGGAAGTAATTTTATATCTCACAACAAATGGAGATTCAGAGAAAGTTGTTTTCATTCTACATCCAGCTAAAGGGAAAAGAAACCCAACAACCCCACCTCCAAAACTGTCAGACAATGAACCTTCCCTCTTTATAGCACCAGCAGGAACTATAATATCCAAAAACCGCTGTGTAAACACCTAAACAACCACTGTGTTTTCTGTTCTGACACGGGCCTGTCTCGGTCTCTCCTGTTTGCACCACTTCTATTTAAATTAACCTATTCCTCCTTGCAGGAGGGACTTCTGTGTTAGTGAGACATTCTCTTTTGATCTTAGATTGTAACATCACTGAGAGGGGCAGAGAATCTTTAAAGAAAATACATAAAATTTAAAGTGCACATACCTAACCTTTCAATGCAAACTTAGGTGGACATGTTTGTGACAGGCACAAGAGCAGGTGCCCATTTTGTAGGCAACAGCACAATCAAGTACTTAAATCATGGATCTGTTCAAATGGCTGTGTTTACTTGGGAAATACTGCCAAGGACTAAAGCTATAATGGAACTCAGAGGCAAGAAAGTAGCAAGTAATTCTCAACAGTTCCACAATTCAGTTATTCCTACACAATTGCTTTAAGGCTTCTTAAAGCAGCCAGAGTATGCCCTGTCTCTGCCTTTTTGAAGTTGATATGTTATGATCTACACCCTCCTTCTGTAAATTGAATCCACGTACATCTACTAGTGGCAACTTCGGCATCCTGCTCCAAAATAACCCAGGGCTATGCTATAATGTTTTTGTTTTAAGTCAGAGCACGTCTCCTGTTTCTTTTCCCTTTAGAAATGAAAAAATCCAAACCACTAAACCAAATGAAAGAACCCTCATTGCATTAAGCTCTGGTACAATCCACAGCTTCTTATGCTGCTGCTTCATTACCTGTGAAAACACAGCAAACTGAAGGCATTCATGAAACCTCATAGAAGAAAATGGTAATGCAACAATAGTGCAAGATTTTGAAGATGGCATGGCTCCTCCACTGATAAGGGAGGGGAGAGTCTCCCTCAACTCCAAGAAACAAAATCCTGCTGATTAATCTGGTACAATTAAATGTATTCTTTTAAAATTAACATTTCAGAAAGTTTCATAATCTGAATCCTTCTGAAAAAGATTTTGTTTATAGTAGACAAACCAGAAATAATCCTCAAAATAGCCTCGTGTGAAAGAATTTTTGTGCTCTGAAGTCAAAGGAGACAGTTTTAATATAAACAGTTGAAGCTAGAAATTCACTGGAGATTCACTGGAATAACAAAAAAACAACCCAGAAGCCACTATAAGTGCTACTTCAACCAGCAGTGCACAACATACCATACATTAACTTCAGGACATAAAGCCCAAACACTCCATATTTTCAGGATCAAAAATCAAAGGAAAAAAGTTTGAGGAAAAGAGAGGGGGGAAAAGGAAGCTCTAACAACTCATTCTGTCAATACACATGGAAAATTCATTTCTTCTTGACATGGGAGGACAATTTTACTTGCCCTTGGTACTCCAAGTCGGGCACCTGACATGTATGGGAAAACAGGTGCAGAACTTACTCTGGCACTAAAGCAAATCCTAACCACAAGATTCAGACACCAGCTACCTATTTATAGCTCGAGTCAAGATTTAGCTATACAACAGCATATTATCAAAATCTTAGATTCAACCTACCTTATTCGCAGGTATTCTCCTGCGAAAATATAGCTCCCCTCTTCTAAAACACATTTGGATTATTAATATAGTGCAGTTCAAACTATTATAAATGGTACAAATGCTTTAAAAATCTTATGTAACACACACATTTGTACTTCGCAAGCAAAAAACTTTCTTGTTACTCAGCTACAATTTAGGATGCAGCTTCTAATCCTAAAACAGGAATTTGGCAATACAGCACACTGAAGGTGTTTCCTAGTAGAGGGAAGTAAGAAAGCCGCACAATGCTGTTCAGTAAGGCATACTACACTGATACACACAATGACATTTTGTGTTTATTGCATTTTATGTGGGCTAGAGGTGCCCCTAAATTTATTTCCACTTAGACCTGATGAAAAGTCTATCTGTGACAGTCAGCTTTGATTTTCTGCAAAATGTGAATGTGACTAAAAACAATTTATTGTGAGAGTAGCTCCCCTTACTAGTTAGGTAGCAGCAAGTTCAGAAAGTTTTCCAGCAATTATCCTTCTCATCTGAACTTTTTGGGGTTTTCTCCCTTTTTGGTTGCATTTTTGTGTGTAATAAAACTCACAATGAAAGGCTTCAGATGTTGTAACAATCAAGATAATCTTTGTAACCTGAGTTCAAACAGTTTACAGCTATTATCAGAAATGAGTGAATGATGTATTGCCTTCCCGCTGGTGTGTTGACATTCCTCAGTTATTTAACATCTGTCACAGGCATTTTCATGCTGGTAACAAATGTAGAGCAACTGATACTGCAGAGCAGATACAGGGTGTTCACATTCTCTCACAGTACTGAACACTTCTTTGTTTTTCTGCCCATTGGGCTAATAACAAATTTAATTAAGACCTACATAGAAGAGTCACTGAAGGAAAACAGCCCATCAAGGCATAGTTCAGGTTCTGCAATGAGTACAAAGGTTAGATTGCAGAAAGCAGCATATAATATTAGCAAAAGGCAACCACTTACCTTTCAGCAAGTGCTTGACTGGGTGTGCTTTTCACAGACACCAGCTCTTCCTCAAGCCTCTTCCTTTCTGCTTCTAGCTGCTCTAGCTCGTCTGGAGTACGTTTGCGTGGTATAATAAACTGAAGCTCCTTTAAAAGCTCTTCTTTTTCATTGATTAACATCAGTTTTTCCTTTTCCACATCCAGTGCTCCAGGCCAGGCTTCACTGTCTAGCTTAGAGAGTTCAATCTTCAAATTAGCCATGCTAAAATAAAACAAAGGAGATTTAATTGAGTCCAGCACAGCACACAAAGCCCAGGAAAGAGAGAAGTGATCGAATATTTTGAAACATATCAGGATATAACAACATTTTATACTAACGGCCCTACTTTTGGTTTTGTTTCACAAGAACACAGACTATGCTAGAGAATCAGGTCACATACAGAGACCAGCAGCAACATGCATATTAAAAATTAGTTGATCCTATTCCAGTTCAAGTAGAAGTCCCAATGTTATTAAAAGCTTTATTGAAAGCAATCTGTCTGGTAATGTAGCAGTGGCACCATGCTTTACTCATTCAAGAGTATGATGGATTTCTCCTACACTGTGGGAGGCTGACAGCTCCTCAGAAACAGACATGGCCATGGTGAAAGAATGTGCACCACAGCAGGGTGCTCACTTCAGCAAATCTTAAGACAAAAGTATTGCTCTCCTATGCAATTAAAGAAAAAGGCAATACAACAGTAGCTACCTAAAGAGAAAAGAGATGAACTCAACAGTTTGAGTTCGTGCCACTGCTCTTCCCATTGCAGTAGTGGGGGGCATCAAGACCACCAAAGCTCCTGGAGCCCTCAACCCATTTCCAGAAAGGTCTGGAAGAACAGACTGCTCATGACAGCTAATTTGCATAGAAAGTGAGACCTGTAACTCCAGGGCAGGGACAGCTTGGCTACAAACAGGTACCCCCAGAGGCACCCCAGGACCTTGGACACCCCATCAGATGGATTAATGCTGGGACCAGGGCCGGTGATGTTTGTTTGTTTCCTTGCTCTGTTTCTTATTTCCTCTCCCTTTTCAATATCATCCTACCCCCTATTCAAAATCCATCACCACTTGTTTATACTAGGAGGTCAGGGACTGACATCCCAATTTCCAGGCCATGTGTATAATTTACTAATACAATTTCATAAGTTTTTGCTGACTCTTTGACTTTTGTCATTCCTTTTTGACCATGGGCATCTATGAATCTTGAGTGCTCCTTTCCCCTTAAGGGTCAGATGACACAACAGGCCAGACAGGAATATTAGCCAGATCTTCACTACATCAGGGTAGGATTATCAGCATGCTGTGTCAGATCCTTTTGAATAACAACTGCAACTGAATTCAGCATAGTTATGAACACTCCACCTCTTCAAGACATTCTGATGGCTAAGCAACGTCAAATCTGCAATGCACAAAATTATCTGGTAATTTTCAAGTAGAGATGTTCACTTACAAGATCCTCTTTACAAGATCCTCTCTTCATCTTAGCTATTTTACCACAAAATAATTGAGAATTTTCACATCTAGTATTTCAGAGGAGATGGTCAACACTTATTAAATTACAGTGATGCTTACACTGGCCACAATACTTGGGGGAGGGGTATAATTAGGTACTGAACTTCATGTACAAACTGCTGCGTATCTTCATTATTCCAAGTTACATACATTGAAATTTCAACCCATGTTCTTGGCTAAGTAATTTGTGAGAAAGAAAGATCCTGTGCTGCAGTACTCCATACTCTGAGCACCGCACTGTTTCTCCTTTTTTTTCTCTTTTCCCCATGCCCCAAGATAGATGTGGCAAACTGACCTACTTCAAGGAAGTTTTTTGCTCCTACAAAAGAAAGATAAAATGCAATGCTGGGACTTCTTGATATCAAAACATAACCAAAACAGAGGGTGATCAGGTTTTGGATCAATTATGCCTGAGAAACAAAGCCACCTATCTCCATCTAAGTGACCACCTGACAATTACCATTATGTACATGATGATTCTGAGCCAAAATCATACATGTTCAATACCGAACAAACACAATAGCCTTGGTGTTCTTTGATGAATGCGTTGATTATACAACGAGGTTTTATGATCCATGATGAGCATATAAAGGATTACTGTTGTTACTGGTAAGGATAGTAGCTACTACCCTGTAGGAGGAAGTGTACTTTTGAAATTAGGCAAGAAACAGTCAGGCAGACTCCTGCCTTTAAAACCTAAAAACAACGAAGCCATTATTTGGTACTGCTAAGTTGCAAATTTATTTTTGTAGTTTTTTAAATGATCATGCCACAGTTTTCCAACTGAAATAATATTTAAATCTCAGATTAAATGGCATTCTAGGCACAGTTTTCATCTGGGGAAAAACGTTATTGCTTTACTTTGTTGCTTTGTTTAGTTCTTCATAGTAAAAAAAAACCCCAAAATTTTGGGTGTGGATTACTGCTGAGATTCCTATTTCCCTTAAATTACAAAGAACCTCCACAACAAAAGCAATAAGGCTTCTGAATAGCTGACAAATAATTTGCTGACAAGTATTAGAAAATAATATCACACAAGAGTACTATCCCAACAGTAAATCCTGACCCAGTGTTATGCAGCACTTCTGGTGCACCAGAAGATGTCATTCGAACCCTGAATGTTCTGCTTTCTGATGCCCATTTTTCAGTGCTGTGGCAATTTATCAAGATGGCACCACTTGCACGGGCAAGCACCACAGAACTTTATTTGAAAGGCATTCCACATTCATCAGCGGAGCAGTTCCTGACTTCTTTTCTCCTCAAGTTAAACTAATGAGAAAAAAGCCAACCCATAGTGATAGCAAGTTTTTAAATTATCTAAAGTCCCAAGGGAAAAAAGAAATAATTAAGCCTACTAAATCTGTACTGGAAGTCTGAAGCAACTCTAAAACTGATGAGCCTTCAGTGGTATAGTAAAGTGAAATTATGATCCTGAAGAAGGATATAATGGACATAAATAACCTGGCGACTGCTCTCCTCAGAAAGCCAGCTCACTCTATTCCCTTAATCCTGGAACAGCCAGTAATTTGTCAGTGTTTTAATTTTGTTTCACAACACATCCAGTTTAGCACTAGGGAACAGCCGGAGCGCTCCCGAGCGCTGCAGTCCCCGGCAGGGAGCGCGGCGGTGCCGCCCGCTGGATGTCGCTGCGAGCCCGGCCTTGGAGCCGCGGCACCGGCACCGTCCCGGGCACCGGCAGCGTCCCAGACACCGGCACCATCCTGGGCACCGGCAGCGTCCCGGGCACCGGCAGCGTCTCGGGCACCGGCAGTGTCCCGGCCCCGCGCTGCGGCCGCACGCTCCCACCGACCCCGTTACCTTCGCTTGGCCTCTTCATACTGCAGACTGAGTCTGACCTTCTCTGCTAAATTCGATCTACTTCTTGCTCCGATCTGTTGAGGGAACAAAACCAACCGAATAAAAAAAGTAGCCTCGTTACCATGCAAAGCTTTTAAACGAACCAACAAAACCCCGGCAGAGGCTAGAAAAAGTACTAGTTAAAGAAAAATAAAACTACCACCCTGCCCCTGCAGCCAGGCCCACGCTTGCTGTTAAATGCCTAGTTCTCATCTACTCAGCTGTACAAAACAGTGCTGCTTTCTTCTGAGCCACTTTACACATTTTTAGCTACTGTACTACCAAGTGTCAATATTCCATCACAGTAAAGCCAGAGCATTTTCAAAGAATTCTTGCAGCGACTGCACTGAAAATTCTCATCTACTATGAATTCTGTTGAACTCAGAATTTAGAACTATGTCAGTGCATTTCAAAGTTAGACTTTAATAAATTTGTTACAAAACTCTTTGTCTGGAAAACCTTGTACACTCTCTTTCTTACGAACTTAGCTTGCAGAACTTCAAAGAAGGTATCAAAATTAAACAGCCTTCTGTGTATATAAAATATAATATCGGTGAAACAAGGTTGTATTAAATCACTGAACAAATAGTTCCATGAACAGATTTTCAGCTGTGTGAAATGCAATTCTGCATTTAAATTCTGAGATCTTTTTTCCTGAAAATTTAAAAAAAAAAAAAAATCATCTTCATAGTTAATAGGTCTGTAATGTGAAACATATTCTATAGACAGATAAAAAATACTATCCACTTCTCCTGATTTTCACTGTACTGGAACTATTTGACTAAATCAGATTTTCATAAATGCTTCATGACAAATGTATAAAGTTCATCTGAATCTTGATTTAAAATTCACGGGCAAAAAATCAGAAAAGTAATTCTAGTGTGAGTGATTCTAAGTAATTCTGTGAACCAAGGATACATATATATGGTATCTGCAGCAGCGAACAGCCATTTGATTCCAATTCCATTAACAGTAGATTTCTTCTTAAATTTCTCTTTACACTGGACAAAATAGAAAAAAGCTCACCTCACCAGAAATGTCAGTTTGAGACCCTGTATCCAGAGTTTGTCTAGGAAAACACAGCTGTGAGTTTACAGAGCTGGAACTCAACTCTGGCTCAGATGTTTCAGTGGTTTGGTCAGCATTGAATTTTTCCCTCAGCTTTGCAAGACTCTGTCAAGGAATTAGAGAAGGAAGTGGCATTAAAGTTCCTTTGCACTTTACCATGTTTATACCAGTTTATCTTCAAAAGATATTTACATAAAAGACTGCATGATAAAAATTCTGGGTTCATTTCATATTAAGCAACCCATTCTTTTAATCAAGCCATTCACAGGTGACACTAAGGGTGATCAACACCTGTGAAAATGTAAAAGGTACTCATTTAGGTTTATGTCTGTTTTGGGACTTTGTTTGTGTTTTTTAATTTGTCAACCAATTATGAATTTTGCTGGGAAAAAAAAAAAAAAACAAAAAAAAAAAAAGGAAATCTGCTTTCAAAAATGGAAACAGGACAATTTAGATAAGGAAAACTTTCACTGATTTACAAAATGGTCAGGCATCCCAGAATATATCAATTTTGTCCATTTAATATTCTAAATTCTGCTTTAGAGGTAACATATGCATGGTACCTTACATTCAAGTTCCAATAAAATCTATATTCTCTGACACAGAGCAGCTTTTTGAAGTAAGAATGTCACAGGCTTCAGTTTCTGCATCTGAAAATTAATTTAGTACTAGTTTGGCCCAAAGAGTTTTGAGAACCTCTTAAAAGTATAAAATATGAAGTATTTATCATCAGGGAAGTGAGTCATGTTAAAACAAATCCACACAAAACTTCCATTACCCAACCAAAATACCTTCATTAAATCCTGTTTTTCTCTCTCGCCTGAAGTGATCGCCTTTCGGATGGACTTCAGCTCCTTCAGGATGGCTTTGGCCTCACACAGCTCATACCCGCTCTGGCCTCCAGACATTTTTTGGTCAATTCTGTGGAAAGAGAGAATATTAATAGCAGATAGAGAAAATCATACTAATGTCTCTGCTGTTCTACTTCAGGCAGAAGCAGAGTTAGAGAACAGAAGAGAAGGAGGTGAGACACCGTTTCTTTCAACAGACATGGAAAGGAAAAATGACATTGAAATCTCCATTCAAATACAATTTAATCCTTGGCAAAAACCTCAAGGAACACAGAGTTATTGCTGACAATACTGTCAAATTCCTATTCCCACCATAACTCTCTGCAGCATAAGGCAGCTTTTGGATGCACCTTTCATACTAATAACTGTTTGTGCTCCTTGCAGAGCAGAATTTATTTCAAGTAAATAAATTCTTCCACCAAATCCTTCCACCCAAACCCACAATGGGACACAGGCAGACAGGCGGGCTTCTTGGTACTAATCAGCCTTTCTGAGCAGAAACATAACCAGCACCATTCTTGTCTCAGCTTCCCTCTAGTTCACCCTAATCCTGGGCATTAGCTGTCTGGAACAGCTGTTCTGCTCAGCCAGTCACCAGGCTCTCTTTATTCACAAAATCTCTGGATAATTAATACCATATGTCATAGATTGGACAATTCATTAAATTCCTGAACTACCAATGATTTCAGAAACTGTAACCTGAAAATAATAAAAGGCTACCCTAAACTTGGAGTTTAAAAGATGATTCATTTTAGTATTTCCACATTTCCTTCAAGAACTACCATTTGTAAACACATTTCTCTGGTCTCTGGTTTAACAGAGTATTTCATAGCATCATGGAAATTACTGCAGCTGTGCTTCAAAAATTAAAACCAACCAAAAGCCATCTTGATAGAAATCCAGCAGTTAGTAAAGAATAAATTCTTGTATAATACAACTGGTTTTCTGGTTTTTATCATCATCCATCATCTTTGCTGGAAGTTAACAGCCTTGTCAGTGAGGAGTGAACAAACCAGAAGTGATCATGAGTGTCCCCAGCAAGAACAGCAACTTGCACAAAACACCTGTAACTGTATTCTATTTTTCTTAAAGTTTTGGCCACAAAAATATCAAAGTTCTAAAGTAGTCTGTAAAGCTGTGAGCATATCTGTTCTCTTTTCTCTACATTCCAGTTTTTGTGAAAACTAAACTGCCTTTTTGTAAGGAAATTACCTCTGTGACTTGGCAATCATTCCTATTCAAGGATATGTTTATTTTAGTTTGAAAGTTCCTCAAACTCTTTCATAGGCAAGCACTTACTGTCTGACAACTCTCAATTTCTGGTAACTTACCAGGTTGCTAAGGTCAAATAGATACAGGATACACCAACAATTGGGATCATGAGTGAACGTTTGGGCAATACACCACATGCTGTCTAGTAAGATGACGTGCCACATTCAAATTGCTACTGCTTTATTCTGTATATAATTAAGATAGACAAGAAGGATCTCTGATATATAAGATATTCCATCATCCTGTTTTAAATTAATGGGATTAGTACTGTTTGAAAGTGGCTGACTGAATTTTAAAAACAAACGTCCATTGTGTTTCTGTGGAATGCTGTTGACAGTTTCTGAAACATGCTTTGGATTCCTATCAAAATGGCTTGTGAGCAAGCTGCTTTAAAACAATACTTCATTGTTGAATTAATATAATAAAACCAGCATGATTGGCTAACCTTTAATCCTGGGACAGCAGCATGAGTTTTTATTACCTTAAGCTTTAGAATCAATATGTCTTTCTTCTTTTAAATTTTACTACAAATGAGATCTGATTCATGGTTAAATTCAATCAACTATCCTTGCTGTTCTGTATATATTTAAGTAAGAGACAAGTCTTACATTTCTGTTTTAGTCAAAATGAAGGAGGGTAGAGACTTAACTGGCATCTTCCGAATGTGCTGAGGATTGCTTCTGCTACTGGAACTAGTGTACTAGGGCAAGCAGCTCAGCATTTTACTGTGGCAATGTATCCTTAATGTATGGGTACATACCACAATGTGGAAAACAGCAAGCATTAATAAATTCCTCTTCACTTTACTCAAGAAAACACACTTGTTAGCAAGGTTTTCTGTGCAGCAAGTTCTTTATGGTGACAGTTCCAGTAATGTTTAATATTTTAGGTCCTAATGTTGTAAGGCAGGAGTAGCAGGGAGTTCTTAGACTGAAAAAAAAAATAATTCCCTAGTAATCTAACTGGTTAAATACCCAGAAAGCTCACCCGGTTCAGCATCAGCCCTTTGGACACCAGACATCCCAGCAACTGGAACAAAGAAAGGTGGGTCTCTAATCCTCAAATTGTGACTAATTTCCAACCCTGCAGAGTTGTGTACCATTTGTACCTCCAAGAGCAGCACCTTTCACTTTCTTTTGAGCTCATAGGTGGGGAAAGAGGAAAGAAAGACCTAAGTACCTTTTCAAAAATTAAAAAAAAAAAATTTAAATTGGACACACAGAGCAGCTAATTTTGTCCTGGGGTCCCCTGACTACTGCCCTTTTTTCTGCCTCTTTTCAACACAAGCTACCCTGTGGGGGAAAAAAAAAAAGAGGGGAGACAAATTTCTTATGTTAACACTTGCACAAAACAGCTGCCATTTCCACAGATTTCCCATTTTGTAACGGAGTTATTAGAGTCTCTTTTTTCTCCACAATAATTCTCTCAGATAAAACAGATTCAATTCCATGCCAAAGAAAAGAAATCAGGTGACTGAATTAAGTCAGTTTCTACTATTTTCATTTACTCACTGTTGCAGTGTTTCAAAGCCCTGCTCCTTGTACAGCAGCTCTTGCTTCATCTGAGAGAGTTCTCTCTTCAGCTTCTTAACCTTGTGTGTTAAATCAAAGCAAGAGTCAGAAAATTCCTCTTGTTAAACGATGTAACACATGGCTTTAAACAATTAAAGTATGCACTACATCAGATGAGAGAAGAAGAGTAAATTGCTCTACTGACACACATTAAAAAAAAAAAGGATCTTATCTTTTCCTGATGTCTATGGGCAACATGCTTTAGTATTAAAGGGACACAAGCAGATTAAATCACATTCCTTATTTGTATTGATACCACACTGTGTTATTAAACCTGAGAGAACTTTAACATGTAATTTACTTCTCACTTGTTAAGCATGCATTCCAGCTGTCCTACAGGGACATGCCTGTTTACTTTTAGTTTTATTATATTTTCACTTTATAATTCCTGGAAGCTGTTCAGTCAGTTGCACTGTAAAAGATAAAATGGACTCTTTTTTTCCCTAGGAACCATCCATTCTTTTAAAGCTTTACAGCCACTGGATCCCTAAATATATAATTCACACTTATTTAGTCCAAAGACAACAATCACGAAAGACATGCGAATCACAAATATAGGTGTCTATTTAATAAAAATGTCTTTGGAAAAATATTCCCTAGTCTCCCTAAATCTGCACAGTCAATTGCTTCTTAACCTTAATGTTGCTATTTGAGATGTCAGCAGATATGAGTACACTACAAAATATTTATGAATCAAGATTAAATTGAAAAATCCTCCATTTAATTTTCAATGTCATATTTCCCAAATGTATGAAACAAAGTTTTAGGAACCACCTAAAAATGAATGTACTTAAACACAAATTAATCATCAAAATACCCATAGAGACAAATGCCTCCTTCAAGTGTGGAGTCCAAGATTTTGGTATTTATACACCTACAGCTGGCTAGTTTGCACTCTACATACTAGCCAGATATTGTTAGGCTTTCTAATTTTCCAATCATTAAGGTGAAAACAGGAAAAGCTAAAGTCCACTGCTGTCACCTACCTCTTTAAAATTCTTGCTGGTTTTTATAAGCTACTCAGATATTCAACTCCTGAAAAATTTATTATACTAATATAAATGTACACCACTTTAACTGAAATTAATTTCAAAACATGCCTTCAAGATATTTTGTATCCATACCCCCTTAGACTTCCTAATTGCTGATATTCTTCAAATAAAAATAATTTAAAAGAATAAAAAAAAAGTATGATTCCCAGCATGCCAGGTAACTAAGTGCTCAGCATCAGCAGCCGCTGCAGCTCTCTGAAAGACTTAAAATGCTTTACATTTCTAAAATAACTAGTGATTTACTCAGTCTTTGTAGGGGGTTGTGAATGATACTTAGACATTCCAGCTTGCAGTTTCTGGCTAATATATTTTCTGTGACAAAAATAAAATGCTTTTAATCTCCATTTTCTTCAAACCAAAATCTGTTCTCTGGATGAGGGGTTATGTTCAGGCTTTTGGAAACTATCATACTATCATCACTAGTTGCTTTACTTGACAGAAAACTGTTTTTATTTTGACCACACTGAATAGTTAGCATGATAAATTTCTCCAAGTATACATTCAATGCTCTTCAGCTATTTTCTCCTTGACTAGTATGAAAACTCCAAGAATAATTTCTCAAGTGTTCTGATCAAGGTTAAGGAAAATGAACAGATATCACCTCTGTGTTCCAGCTAAAGTGATGTGTAAAATATGAAACAAGTGTGAATTTTTCTGAAAAATACAGAATAGCTAAACCTTTCCCTTTCAAAATCAGAAACATGTATTTATATTAATAACAGAAGGCATACTTGATTTCAACTCAGAGGATTGCATCTCTCATAAACTCTTACATTTTTCCTCAAGATCATCTTCTGAGTGTCCTCTGCTGTACTTCATCATCATTTCATTATCAAGAAATGTGAGTTGGGTGCATTATCCTAGAAAGATGTGACCTACATCATAATATAGCCTCTGTGTTTACTGCATCATCCCTGCATTAAACTATTCTTAGGCTCCTTGTCTTCTCCTTCAAAACTTTCATGTAATTCCTGCTTTTTCACAACTCTTCACTTGTTCTAACATTCACCCCTTTCCTACTGCTTCTGTACATCATCTTCAGTCACCTGACAGGTCTCTCTTTTGCACTCCTAACCACATCTTCAAGCAGGCTCCTGTGCTAACCCCTTTCTATTCCCAGCACTCAAGTCCTAATGGAACAACATGGCCATCTTCCCCAGCCCCTCCACCCCTTGTTATTTTATAAAGGTGCATTTCCTACTCACTTGCTGCATGTGCATAAAACTTACCGTGATCATATTTGCTTTGTGCTGTTTGAGTTATCTTGCTGATTGCTAATTAGGACCCCAAATAGCACCACTCAAAAAGTCTACTGCAAGAAGTGATCCCTCAGTTTTAGTCTGGTGAGAAAAGTATTTTTTCTCCTTCTTATTTAATTTAATAGGTGTCTGATTTTGGTCATATTTTCTCCATGACCTGTTGCACAACAGGCAGTTCATGTATCCAGAAGGCTCCACACATGTCTATTACACACAGCTAACAAGGAAAAGGCCAAAGGCCAATTCAGAACTTCATCGAATGCTGTTTCCCCCTCCAGCCACCGCTAACCTGATGATACCAGTAAGCCTCAGATACACTCAGACAGAGAAATAGGTTTAGTACAACTGATCTAACCAAGTGCAAAATCTAAGTAGCTGGCTGGCAGATTACTAATGACTTTGTTTCTCATTAAGTCCATGCATGCATATACGGCGAAATGCCCGAAGCTGGCATATTAGCAAGCATCCTCAAACATTCAAATAAGGGTAAACTGTGGTAACAGCCATACCTCTCTTGCCATCTTCCATGACAACCACTTTCCAGCCCTAGCATCACAGGGTTCCACATTTTCTTATCTCAATTTTCATATCCAGTGGCTTTGGGTGACCACACACATTATGCTGATACAGATACTCTTGGACTGCACCTTTCTAAACTCTGCAGACAAGATTCAGGTCACCTATTTTAGGCACATATGAGAACTATGCAATGCCAATAAATCAGGAACCAGCAGGATATTAGGCTGCTTGGCTCCAAGAAACAATGAAGAGAGGAAAGCGCCTCTAAAGAGTGATAAACATATCTGACTCTCACCTTGGTGAGCAATTTGTAGATCTGCAGTCAATGCTAATGGCAAAAAGTGAGCACAGGACCATGCCTGAATTTTCCCCTCTTGACAAGTAGATGACTATATTTAAATTTTGTCATGTTTAGTTCTTCAACAACACTGTCCATTTCCTAAATATACTGGTGACTGCCTTGCCAAAGGAAACATCTGTTACTGCTCCACTCATTTTGGAATGAAGCTATTGCCTTGTTTCTTCTTTCTTGTTCCTGAAAAGATCCTTACTGCCTTTGATTCCCCCTACTAAGCTTACAAAATTTTCCTTCTTACCTCCAGCATTTGAATAAGTTCTCTTACTGATCACCATCCCTTTTCTTTAATGGATAAAGGACTACAAATTGAGATTGGTAAGGATAAACAGGTGTAGTCAGAAGGGCAACATCCAAACATGAGTTTTAGAATGCACTCCATCACTGATTTATACTGGGTTTTAAAAGTTTAATGAGCTATTCCACAGTTCCTTTCAAACATAAATTGTTTAGATTCCTAATCACAACTCTTAATGCAGGTAAAGGAGGATGTTATTCTCTGAGGCTTCTGTGAGTGCTGCTCTGTGCCCAAACCAGGAGAGGGCAAAAGAAGAGCTGAGTAAATGCTGTCTTGCGCTGCTTCTGCTCCCATGGAGTCTGCATTTCAGCCCGCATGGAAGAACTGTGCTGTAAGGAGCTATCTTCTTAACATGCAGGCTTTGGTGTAATTTTTTTCAGTATTAACTACACAAAGTTTAGGCTATGCATAAAGCATTATATGCCACAGCTGAAATAAATGAAATCCCTATAGATATTTTAAATGTCTTCCACACCATTTCTTCCCTATTCAAGATAAATTCACTAGGGACTAACCTGTGAATGAAAGTTCTTTATATGGAGTTTGTTACTGACTGTACTGAACACAGCTGACCAAATCATGGATTTGTGTTCATTAACAATTTCAAAATCCAAACACTGACTTTCATTCTTGATCTGAACTGTTCCATTTTGACATAACAGAGGGGTTTCACACCATTATTGAAAAGAATTTTTCAAACCAACAAATTTCTGAGGCAGTTCAACCAGCTAATGATGCATTTCTCACAGAAGAAAGATTGTGTAAAAACAGTCATCTAGCAGCAGCTCACCTTTAACCTACTACTTTTCTATTTTTACTCTTCCTTTAGAAAACAAAGGCATAAAATTGAAAATAATTATCGTATTTATTTAAACCTACATCTAATTAGAATATCTGTCAATGTTTCCCAAAAAAGTGTTATCTGAAAGCACCAGAGACAGCTTTAAAAATTAATTTTAAACCTCTGAATGGTATCTAATTAGAATATTAGGAGGTTTCAGTACCAAGGTACAAGATACATCTGCTAGTTCAAGCTATGCTTATTCTATAATCATAAACTTGGCATACAGAATCCAAAGGAACATAAGGACTCTCACCCTTAATCTTGTAGTGGAGATTTCAGCCTTCAGAATGTCAGGGTCATACTTTGTGCTTGATGAAGAGCCTGAAAACACTTTTTAAAAAAAGATAAAAAAGACAAATATTTAAGTACTTTTAGATCACTGATTAGTTCCTTCCTTGATGAATCCACATTGATCAAAACCCTACAATGTGCTCAAAAACATAAATGCTTTAAAAGCTAGCCTTTTATAGAGTAGTCATCATTGCAGCATGGAAATAACTACTGAATAATCAAAAATTTCCCCTTTTTCCCCTCCACCACTATATGGTATCTTTCTTCTTTTACTCATCCCAAGATCCTTAATACTTATCCTCATTCTCCCTGACTTCCTATTTCTTTCTCCCTGTTCCTATTCTTCTAGCTGAGCCATCCTGTAATCACTTTCTTCCTGAAAGCTGTAATTTCTAAGGAGATCTCAGGAAAGCAGAAGATTTATTTAGAAGTCTCAGAGATCTGGCACTCAGTTCTTCCACAGATGTACATGCTCCTTTCACACACTACTGCTAACAGAGATGTTTGGCCTCTGACAGTGCTTTTCCATGTGCTGATTCCCTGCCCAGGACAACAGCCTGTATCTATACTCCACCCCTGGTCACAGCACACAGGCTACAAAATTACTGTCTGCTCTTCCTATAAATCAGCAACACATTCCCTCCTTGGTCTACTGAAAGCACCTGTCAATGAAGGGTCATTTCAGCAGGAAGCCAGGAAGGCAAGAGATCCTACTCACCCTGAATGCAGATTTGGCAAAATTTTGTCTCAACAAACTGCATGACAAAATACATTTCAGAGCCAACTGCTGTAAATCATGGCTCAATGGAGTTCAATTGTATCAGAGAGAAGAGGATTCTCTCCAGCAGAATATCTGTATCTTAAATAAATAAATAATGTAGGGATGCTAACTCTAAAAAAGCCAGAGTACAAGGCGGTCCTAGCAAACCTTGAAAACTTATCCTAAAGAGAAACAGGATCCCCTGCAAGGCAGAGATCAAAGAAGTTACACTGTATTCTACTCTGTACTTACAGCTTGTACGAGAGCTTGATTTTTCTTTGTAGGCACCATTCAACCGTACATACTCATCCAGTGCAAGTGCTAGTCTCTGTTCCTTCACCTGGTACAGTTCCTTCTGGGTAGTGAGAGCATCCTGGGCTATTGTAAGGTAATCTTTTAACATTCTCTCTTGTTCTTGCCGCCATTGTTTCCTGGGATCTTCTATTTGTGTTGTTTCTTATAGGAGAAAAATAAACGATTTAAAGAGACCTCTGCTGAAACCCACTGACAACTAAAATTGCTTCTTTGCCTGTAATTCACAGTTAAAGCAGTCTAAACCACAGTTTGCCTTTGGTTACTACGCAGATGCTTCACTTCCTCTGCCACCACAGTGTAAGAAAAAAAATTCAAGAGATCAGTTGCAAAATTAGAAATTAGAGAAAAATAGACAAATGCTTATGCAGATCATTCACGTTGTCAACCTTGTATTAGCAACATCCTAAAACTCAAAAAGAAAATATCTTTTGCATCAGAGTATTTGGAAATAATAGCATCAACAAAGTCTTTCAACGACATCTTAAACAATGCATTTCTGAACAAAACCAAAAAGCAATCTTAGCTATTACATTTTTTCAACTCCCTTCCTCCCCACTTCATTATTTTTTACAGCCATATGTTATTCATGCTTTTAGTGGTTATCTCTCTCCTTTTGCTCTATAAAAACAATTTTATCTTTCCCCCTGTAACTGAACTAATAGATCATTAACTCTCCAGCTCGCCTCACCTAAGTCTATCCCTATGCCTGCTAGACATCTGATCCAACACACAACTGTCTTTTATGGGCAGCAGACAGACAGACAGGGCTGCCCTCAGAGGGCACTTCTGTCTCTCGAAGACAGGTGTCCAAGATATGTGGGACCAAACCATTTTTTTCAGGTGCCTCCTTTTCACTGACTCCTCAGGTAACAAAAATGAGTAGGCTGGAACATACCTTTAATTTACAAAGGGCTTCAGGTAACATTTTAAGTCAGCAGCCACACACAACACAGATTTGCATAGGAGACATAGACAAGAGGATCAGACATAACAGAGATGTGACATAAGATCAATCTAACTGAAGATTTTAAGATTTTATTTCTAATGCAAACATACAAAGATTATATACGGTGAAATGTTCAAACTTATCAATATTTCCTGACTTATGTCAGCACTTTTTGAAGCTGTATGATGAATATTCTTCCTTTAAAGATTTACTAAGTACAAAAATATTCTCATAAGACATAGCCATAAAAAGCCTGAAACCTAAATGCAAATGTGCACCACTCTTCCTAAGTTACATACTGTAAATCTGCATAGATTTACAGAGACAAAAAGTAACATTCAGTACCAAAAAATTTAAGTGCAAAGTATTCGCTTCAGAATTTTTCTGCAAAATTAGGAGGTAATTTATTTCTGCAAAATTTATTCTCTGGGTTAGATTTCTGCCACTTTAGTCCCCTGAATTGCTTTTCTGTGGGAATCAATGCAGGGGGGAAAATGGGAACAAGTGGCTGAAGGTGTGGAGAGAAAAAAGAACTGCAGTCGAACCAACGTGATTGCTCTAAACTGTGGCTGAAGTGCACTCTTGGGAGAAGGGACTCTTTCAACTCCATGTAAGAAAACATATTTTGTAACAGCAAAAGCTGATAAAGACAGGATCTGGTTAATAACAATTTCTAATAGTGACTAACTACCAGTTTTTCAAAAGCATTTTCTCTTGTTAATATCACAATAACAGAAAGACGTACAAAGAAAAAGCAGCATCCCATAAAACAAACCCCATGGAATCCTAAACTGACAATCTCTATGGAACTACTGATGCATTTAAAAACAATTAAATACATAAACACACTCCCTCTACCATTTACAAATGTGACATTTCTACTTGGGAAAGGCATTTCTTGGATGTGCACAACGAATACATAGAGAGAATAATCCACATAAACCCAAGTGTGGTGCATAAAAGATTAAAGTAGAAAAGCTTTATACCCAGTTGGTTTTCCAATAACCCCAACAGGAACACTCTCTCAAAAAAATCTAACTATAGCTACAGACACACATACACATACATCCGTGTTTATAGCCACCTGCTATAAACACAAAGATACTGGGCACACAAAGAAGCAAATCAATACCTTTTCTCTCCCAAATGGTCAACACATGTTCCTATCTGTGCCCACTTATTGTTGTTGTGCTTTAACACACTGCACATTCACAGTTATTTACACAAGATAAGAAGTGCTGGTTTCCAGAGTTGTCCTTTTTTGTGAAGCAGGTTGAAGAGCATGAAGTAGAATTCTCATGGGTCAATGATCAAATACGATAAATGCAGTTATGGTGGTTTTTTAGATGAATGTAATGATGTGATTGTGTTTTAAGAGTGCAACCAGCAGACACCAAATAATCTGACAAGATTGGAAGGTCTCATCTTCGAGCATGTTGTAGGTAATTGCTTTGTAGGTTTTAAGTGAGGATTGCTCAACATGCAGCCCAAAGACCAAATGTAGCCCGCAGAGTTCTAAAACGTGGCCTACAGATGCCCTGTCCTTGTGACTGCAAGAGAAGGACAAAGCTGATCAACAGCACATTATTTTCTATTGCTGACGAATACAAACATTTCCTTTTTGTGTGTCCAAGCTGCAAGTACAAAACAATACTGTGATTATATGAGCTAGCAAATTTTATACTGACAGTCATAAATGAGTTAAAGGTGACCCTGCGTTTAAAAAACTGCACACTAACTTCAGCATACCAACGTTTGGATATTTGCATGTGTAAGTACATTGGCTGGTCAAATTACTGTCAGTCAATTCTAACTGCATATATGTATTCTGGAACAAATGTTCAGTTGTGAAAATACATTACCATGGAAAAAGCAAAGCAGTATGGAATGATTATCCTAGAATTGTTACTCAACTTTTACCAAACAGAGAAGACTCTGAAGAATTTTACTCTGTACTCTTCTTAAATAGTATAAATTAGAAAACCCAAAAAAGCATATCTCTTGTCTGGCAAGTTGTTCATAAATATATATATATATATATCTATATCTATGTATGTATACACATTTCTAAAAACATGTGCCTGTATAACAGCACCATATGTTTGTTATCCATACTTTTCAGTTATCTCTATTTTCATCAGTAGGCTTACTCCATAGAGGAAAAAAAAAACCCCAAAACAGAACTATGGATGATATTTCTGTTTCTGTAGCACTACATTTTGAAATGTAGCACTGAAAAGTATGTCCATTTGAGCACATATACCTTCCAAGAGCCGATAATTTTTTTTAAAGGAGCGCTCTTTCAAAAACAAATATTTATACTTCTCAGAGTAAAGCCTCAGAAAAGATAAGGATTTTTTTCCTTGGACAAGAATTTTTCAAGCACCTGCTGCTAAGGTCAAACTTGTACACACAATAATGTTATTGGGACAGTTACATGCAAATAACTGAGGGAAAAGTTTCCTGAACATTTGAAAATGAGCTGTGAAGCCTTTCATGCTCACCAGTGAGATTTAAACCACAAAGAACATCTAAACTTTTTCCTTCCCTTATTATTCAACAGCTAATGTAAAATAAAGTAGGGAGATCTCATTTCTTTTCTAAGGCAGATAAATGTTCCCACTGGTGACTGCAACAGGATGCCCTACAACCCTGTCTGCAGCAGATACAAATAATGCAGCAGATTGCCAGCTGGGCAGATGGGGAGATGTTATTTCTGCTCCTCAGGTGAGGAGTAAGGATTGGTGATGATCACTAGACAGAGCTGTAGAGCTGCATCTGAAAATGTTCTAGAAAATGCATACTGGACTACAATTATCAACAGTGGAAAATGAACAAACCACCTCCGCTTGGCAGGGCCTCTCAAACATTTTCGGCATAAACTTAGGCATGAACTAAAGGAATCTACTTCAAATGGATCTTTAAACAAGTAGACTTCATTAGGCTCTATGAAGACCACAACCTGACTAAAAAAACAATTGTGTATATCAACTTCCTCTGTCCAATCACAATACAAAAGTAACAATCCATAGTAACAGAATGAAGAGGATGGCAGTGTGCATAATACTCCGGTTACTTATTCCTAATTTGACCTGGATTCAGCATCACGTGAGCAAAGGTTCTTGCAAAGCAAAATTACTCAATTCTATTAAGATAGTTTAATTTAAAACAGATTAATTAAACTTGAAACAAATTACTGCAAGTGCATAGTTAAGAAATTTATTAAAATACCCCAATAAACAAGCAGTTTATTTTCTCCTATTTTTAAAGATCTGAGTGATTACCCACTCTGGGGGAAATTCTGTGGTCTCACCCAGTGGAACCACACAAATGGCAGGATGGCACGCACCACCCAAGGATGTTCCTGTCACTGAAATGATCACAGCCCTGTAACATAGAAGAGGAAGCTGTGCTGGCTTTAATCACTGCTGTTCATGAAATGTACTCTTCCTGGCTCACTGCCAGCAAAGTTTGATGCACTTAAACCCAGGGAAAAAAAAAATCTGGCCAGAACAATAATTCAAAATCAAAATGTCATGACTGACTTTATGTCTTGGAAGTTTTGTTTGTTCTTTTGGCAAGAGCATGCTTCAAGGGCAGCAATGTTATGCATGTCTTTGTAATTATACATAGGATATATATCATACATTGGATACAGGTGAGAGTCGGGCATGCCAATTTTTTTTTTAATTAGGTATTTTCATGTTACGTTCCTGTCTGCTAGCAAGAAGTTCTGCCAAATTTTTACAGTCTACTTATACAGAAGGAAACTATTACTTTATCAGCAGTAGATCTTATTTGCCTAAAATAAATGGAATTACAATCCCACTAGAACATCCCACTGGGAAGGGAATGGCTCCCTGATGTCCCACTGCTAGACATAAGAGAATTGGACATTTTACTACAGGATTAACAATATGTGGAAGCAATAGTTTTCCAACATCTCCTCTTGCCAAACAAAATAATAGCATTGACTGGCTCTTGAACAACTCACATGTAAGTTGTGTTCAGTAAGAGACATTCGCATTCAGGCAACACAGTTAGAGAACAAATACTCTCCAGAGGTCCCTCTAAAAAAACAAGCCAGATATGCTAGATTGCTACTTGAGGAGGGCACATACACACCAAGAGGAGACAAAACAATGACATACTTTTCACTATGAAGAGAGAACTCTCAGATGTTTAAACATATGCCCATATTATTTCAGTTTGTAACTGTTGCAGAATCACCATCTCAGAAAGGAGGCTATCCCAAGGGAAATTAGCTGACCTGGAAGAAATGAGGACCAGAGACCTAAGATCTGTAGGAAGAAGAACAGGGTAGTCCCCACCATTAGACATTCACATGTTCTCTCTACGCAGTCTGGTACTCAATCCAGCACAGTCAATCTGATGTAATAAGCCCACCCAAGCACTACCTGTCTCTAGAAGATGACACGAAGGGAGACACATCATGTACTAGCATGTTAGGTAACTTGTCACATGGAATCAAAGGTCCAGTGAGCCAGTACAAAGCAGGAAGAACAACCCAGCTGGGGAAAGATCTTTTTCAGGCAACAGTAAGCCTACTTACAGATCTAGTAATCCACTGCATTCTTAAATATGGGTCCGCTCATCAATACTGTGTACCTTCTCCCTCATATAATAACTTATAGGAATATTCCCAAACCTGGAAACCTGGACTGCCAGACAGGAGGCAACAGAACTGCAGCGGCTGAGCCCTGAAAAGGGCAGCTGTGACTGGTGCAGAACTACTGCTCCATTCATGGTTCAGCTCGATACTCTGTGTCAAGGTGGCAATTTCTCTGCCTGAAACAGTAAGTGATGGAAAGATAACTCCACTACACCTGACTTTATCTTTCACAACTAATTGCAGGACTACCCCTTCCAGCCAAAGAAACCCCACCTTCAAGGGAGTTGTGCAGACCTCAAACCCCTAAACCCAACAGCTGAGTACATTCAGGATCCCTCATCACTGGAACTGCTCCTGAACTCAGCTGCTGAAGAAAGCATACAAGCTAAATACAGATTGGTTTTTCAACAGTCCTCAATAACTTTGCTTTGGCAGGATTACATCCTATTCCATGGTGGTTTGAGAAGGAGATGCCTTCAAAGCATCCTACTGCACGCTGAGGGCAAGCTCTTGGTTAAGGGCTGCAGGAAAACCAAATTAGGGCCGGGCACAGCAAAGGAGAATCAAGATTTTAATGGTAACTTGCACAAAAATGTCTCAAGACGGCACAACAAAACCAAGAACAGCCCTTTGACATACAATATCAGAAGAGGAAAAATGTTGTTGGATACCAGCTACCACAGGATAGTACAAGTTGGCTAAGTGGTGGTTGATGAAAGCAATTTTATCAACAACATTAGGTATATCCCACATTACTAATAAACAAACTGGCTTTCAATCCTCCAGTACTTTTGCTAGTTTCAGGGAGAATAACCAAGTGTTACTAGACTGTCTTAAGAAATGTACTTTATTGTTTGCATGGCAAATGCTTTCTGAATTTTTTCCTTATTCCTTTCTTTTCCCCCTGCTTTTTAAAATACTTGCAATTCAAACTCCAACAACAATAAAAGCAATTTGTACTCAAAAATTTGTGGAAGGTTTCACAAATAAATATTGCGTCATTTCATACTGACATTTTTGTTCAATAGGTACATTAAAATAAAGAATTGCACATTACAGAGACAGCAGTTTCAGTGAGACCATGCAAGCCAAAAAGATGACATATTAAAAATGATCTAACACATGCTGGATACCCAAAGAAAATCACATTCTATCATATAATATGGGTTCTAAAGAGAGACATAGATGAAAACTAGATTATTTAGAGTATGTTCAAAACTGACCTCTCTACAGTTTGTTTCTTGCCATCAAACATTCACACAAAAATGACCCCTCTCTTCCAAACACTTTCTTCACTTTTCCATTAAATAATTTTGTGTTTGAATTTGGGCAATGAGAGAAAATTAGAACTTTTTCCATCTATACTCTCCAAGTATGAGCAGTTTTCCGAAAAAGATTAATTCAAAGATTTTTACTATTAGTTTCCTCTAGATATGGGGCAGAATATGTTGATATATTTCAGAGTGAAATGCAGTAGAAACTCTGAGGAGTTTGTTCTACATTATCAAGCAAGCAGGTAATGTTCTGCTGCTAAGGCTAGCAGAACAAAGACATAAGAAAAAGATGCAAGTATGATCTTCACATAAATGCCAGCACGTAAAACCATTTTGTATCCAGAGCCTTTGTTACTTGAGCCCTCCTTCTGTGGCCAGCATGCACCAGATTACTCTAATCTGTTCCTACAGCCAGAATGCAGAGAAAATACCTACAAAAAAGATTCAGGGTAAGACATATCACACTTGGGTTTCTGCCATGTGCATTTGCTGACAGCAAAGAGTCTTCACAACTGATTGCATGCTACCACTTGCTTAGAAGATGGCGGTAGGTCATGGGAACAAACAGGGCACATTTGTGATGATACACCATTTGACTCCCTCAAGCTATCGGTAATTACAGACTCATGGTGGGATTTTCAGATTCTTCCTTTTCTGAAAATCAATCTGGCCTACTTTCATAGATGCAGATGTACTAGATTTCCAGGCTGGCGCAGTCTGTCCACAAAAGTCCCTGTGTTAGATAAACCAGTTGCACAAGCATAAACTAGCATGAAAACCTTTAAGATTACAACAAGAAATAGAACTCTTATAGTTAAATCATACTGTGTGAAACAGTGTAAACAGCTAGCCTTTCCTCTTCACCTTTTTTTTTTAGCACCACAATTTTCCTTTTCATTGTGGATGAAACAGTGATAGAAGGATGTTTCTGGGAAAGATATATTCATGCTTTCAAAAGGGATTGTTAAAATTAAGTAGGGAGGAGGTGCAGAAGCAGAGAAGTTGTCCAACTCCATTTCGAAGAAAAGTGCTGGGTGGAGTTCAGGGAGAAGAATCATCATATTGGATACAAAGTACAAACTGGCAAAAAGAAAGTGATGTGATGGTCTGAAATAGTACAGGGCTAGGAAAAACTACTCCTTCTTATCATTGTCTTTTAAACGCCGTCACTCATTGCCATTCTGCTACCTTTGCCACTAAACATTACTAATGGCAGAGTATTTGTTTTATGAGTTAACTAGATCAATGCAATGAAGAAAACAACCATTTGCCTTGTTATTCCTGAGACTTATCTGAGAAGATAAGAATTGAAAGTAAATGGGGTAAGTTATTTAGGAACAGATAGGGTGCTGAAGGCAAGGCAGAACTTGTGGCAGTAGTGGATCCCTTTAGACCATGCACATCAAACCAGCAGTTTCCTTTTCTTTCTGCCATTACCTCCACAACTGTTCATCTAAACATAGCATAGATTGATCCAGATCAGAAAACCTGAGCAAGCTGGGGGAAGGGAGAGGAGATGGAAAATAACTCATACCTCAGGAAGCAGAGCACTTCCCTGTTGTCCATGTTTACTGCATATCCTCATGTGGACACAATCTGGGGACAGGAACTGACAGCAATGGCTGCTACTTCAGCTGCCACCGCCACCTGAGAAGTGCACCTGGAAGTCACAGCCTCAGAGTCAAAACTGCTTTCTGGCACAGAACAGATGAAAATTCAAGGGTGTAATTTCAAAATGCCTTTAACCACTGCTACTATCAAAAGTATCTATCCTCCATCTCTTCCACCTGACTATTCATTCATATCCCAGGTCACCTTCCTCTTCTTGCTTGCATAAATAGAGGTGTGGAAAGGAGAACAAATAGCAACTTTTTTTTTTTTTTTTTTTTTTTTTTTCCCCATACCAGATTAGTTTTAACTTGAATCAGCTCCCTGATC
Source organism: Pyrgilauda ruficollis (assembly GCF_017590135.1). Lineage (NCBI taxonomy): Eukaryota > Metazoa > Chordata > Aves > Passeriformes > Passeridae > Pyrgilauda > Pyrgilauda ruficollis. The sequence continues at coordinate 14,999,688 of NW_024526599.1, read as the reverse complement.
TGATTCACTGTCTGGCCATGCAAATGTTCATGGCAGTATAAGCAAAAACATTGCAGAGACAGAACAAAAGGCCAGAGGTGGCAATAGAGCAGGACCAATACTTTCAAAGATTATATCAGCTTAAAGTTGTTTGCAAATCCAAGCTCTAAGAACATAAATGTTTACATCTCAGACACTTAATGCTTGATATGGAAAACCCTACAGAAGAATTGGAAAAAAATTGAAAGTGATAACTTCACCTGCAGATATATGACATAAAGTGGAGTAATAGTTGTGTTATTTTTAGTATGGCCTTTTCCTAACCCTCTTGTTTAGCAAAATCAGTAGGTGTTAGCAAATTAGCTGAAGTAGATGAACACATGAGAACAAGTATGCAATAATGATTATAGGAGTCAACAGCATAAGTCATAAAATCTTTGGGCTCTCCCAAACCACAGTAATAAGGATCTTGCAGAAAACAAATTCCTCAGGCCCTGCCCACCAAATAATATCCTTTCAGTCATCCTCTAACAAAAGGTGCTACTGAAGCACAGGGTAAGTATTTAAGTTCTTACAATATTAGCTACCTAGATCATATGCATGTTCTGCCTTGCCAGATGGCCTGTAATTTGGTCTCCCTTGAAGCTGAAAACATCACATTAAAACTCCTAATTGGGGTAATATATTCATAAAGTAATGATCTCAGTCAGTGCTTCTCAAAGTGGGTTACATCATCCAAAAGGATCATGAGAAAGTTCTAAGGCTATTGAAAAATCCAAACTGTATTTGGGGGCGAAAAAAAGAATTAAATATAGAAAATGTGAGATTATAATAAAATTAAACTATCATTAAACATATTGACACTAGAAGAATGTGAGGCATTGTTCTACATTTGCAGACTGCTCATAAACAACTCTTAGCCCTCTGCAGAAGAGTAGACTTTTCTCAGGTTTATGTGAAAGAAGGGAAGGAAAAAGATCAAGACAAATAATTGCACCGATGAGGAAAATATTTTTAAAAAAATAATATGCCTATTGATTTATATAATTTTTGAAAAAAATTACTTAATAGAAATTCAGTAGAAGTTTTAGAACTTTGAAAGGTGCAACTGCATTCTCTAAATTACTGGGGAGTTTTTTCAATATCCACTGCAGCAAGTACCTATCTGATCATTAATGGAAACTCCACCCTTAACATCAACGTCAACTTTTTACAGAAAAGGAGGGAACAACCATGAATAACAACCTGCTCCTCCATAGCTCAGTGGGCTGGCTTGAGAAATATAACAAAATTGGAGCCATCACAGTAAAACTGATCCAAGTCCTGTGAACAACCTGAAACTTCACAATTGGATCAAATGTAGCTTTGTAGAGAGGCACACAGTAGGAACAACACTAGAAAAACAAATGAGAAAAAGGACAGTCAAGAGAGAAGTTGTTTAGAATAATTAATTACGGGATGCAAAAAGAGAGACTCAGTGGACCTTCCCTCAAACATTTTGCTGAAATAAATTCAGCCAGACGGCAGTGAACATGAAGCATCATTAGTCACCCCTCCCTACCTAACACATGGGAGCAGATTTCTTCCCAAGGTGCTATCCCTCAAGCTGCTATTTATGAGTCCTGAAATTCTACTTTATCCAACCTGTTTTTGAGGCATCTATCTATTTGTTCTTCCTCCTAGCAGTAGGTACAGTTTTTCTCCCTCATTTGGTTTCTTTGTCCAGTAGCAGAGAGAATTAACAAAACCACTTTCAAAAGAGTAAAAGAGTCTTCCTTGTTCTAACATAGCCACTGTCCTGACAGGGAATTTTAACAGTTCAAATCCAAAAGCATACTCAGCACATCTGACTTGTTACAAAACTAATAAAGCACTAAGCAGACACAAAACCTGTTTTCTAGAAAGGCTTTTCTCCACTCATTTCAAGTGACCTCCATACCAGAGATTTCAATAGCATCAAAACATTGCATGTGCCCTGGTCAGATGAAATAGAAGTCATAATCTCTATATGTGGTGCATCAAACAAATCACCTGCTTGTAAGATTCTTAGGCAGTTTACCACCCAGCAACTGAAGAGTACTCTCACCAAATCACTGTGCAAAATACAGTGTACAAAACTAAAATACACCACTTTACAAAATAAGTTTTGCTGAAGTTGCTACAAAGGAATACATATATTAATAAGAGGAATCAAGAGCACTACTGAACAAACAAGGGATGGAAACTACCTTTAAGTATATCAAAATTTCAAACCATGAATAGCTCCTGATATTCAGGAATTCACTTTCAATGTCTTAAATAACATTTAAGAGTAAAGAAAGCAGTTAAATTTTTTCTTAAAAAAAAACAGGCAACAAAACTACAAGAGGTTTTTAGAACCGATTAAAAATTTTGAACATGCATGAAATAAAATGAGCACAATCAGAGCACAGTGATCTGAAAGCACTCTCAAAACACCCAGAAACGCAACTTGGCTCTCAAAATTTATGGGTGTATGCCCTATAATTTTGGCCAAAGCAGAAGTCAGAGACAAGTTTATCCTAATAATTGCATTTAGATTCAGAAGAAAACCCTTTACTTTCTTCACCTTTTGAATTCAGCCAAGGATGCTTGTATGTTTAAAAGTTCATGAGTGTCTAACACTGTATGTAAGATCAGAGGACTCTCATTGCAAAGCAAGGCTTTGTAATTAAGAGCACAAATGAAGTTATTGCATGGGAGAAAGTTCAATATTAGGTGTCTATCTGCAGGTGCTTAACAAGCACAGCTAATATCTAATGTCCCATTCTAGTTATCAGAGTTCTAGTCCAACCCAAGCACAGGAGGTTAAATCATCTCATCAGCAAAGCAGCCAACCAGTCAGCTACATCACATTTTACATTACACCAACTGTACTGACTAGAGATCTTGTGACTGCAAAAGTGGCTTAGACAAGGCAGGGTGGATTCACTTGCCCATACATTTGAGATGCCATTCAGAAGGCCACTGGTCTCTTACTGTCCATGCCATCTACTGACCTGATGCAGTTGCCTCTGCTAACTTCAAGCATCTGAAATGGCTGTAGATAACTGCTAATTTTTAGGTAAGTATAGGTACTGCTAGCACAGATGCACGTACCTAGATTCAGGTGTTGATCTCAAATAAAACCTTTGCTATTGTGCTGTTAAAGACTATTTCTGGGAAAATAGAAAAACATATCAATATGGAGTAATAAATGTATAAAGAAAAAACAGAAATGCTTTCAGGAATATATTCATTTCAGTAGGCCAAAATAGCATTGTATTTCACATTTTGCTAGTTTTACGTGGTTTAGACATAATTACCATACAATTAGAAATATATGTAGAAACAGACATCGCCATTTTGTACCAGCAGGTTTTCTTGTAAGCATTTATAAACCAATAATGTTACACCAAAGGGAAAATTCTCCCCAGCATTTTGATTTTAATCAGGAATTCTGAGTCTAATCAAGATGAATTGTCTTTTATAACCAACGTGGCAAACCAAAAAGTACTTACGGTTTATGTGGTCAATGTAGTATACACCAATCTGAGGATCATACGCGGCTTCCCATCCCCACGGCAATTCATCCCCAACACAATCCGCAAATGACAAGGGCTTTGTTAACCTACAGCAAGGAAACAATTCAGTGATATAACTTTTCTCTCTTCCATATATCTGTTATTCATATTAATTCCTAATTCTATTATGACAGAAGCTGAAGAAACATAGTAGGGAGAAAGTTGGGTTTTTTCCCTCTTAAAGTAGAACATATTATTGCAAACATTTTTCAGTACAGGAACTCAAGTGAGAAATCCAATGCAACACCCTTCACATTTGACAGTCTAAAACTCAACAACAACCAACAGCTTTTCAAAAAAAATTGTCTGTATTCCTATTTGTCCCCAGGAAAACTGGACGCTTCAACCTCGAGTCAGTGAAGAGAGCACAAGATTTCAAGATCACTGTTTCTAATGACCACAGAAAGTCAGAAAAGAGAATACAGCCACTTAAGATGCAGTTAGCAGCACTTACCAATCCCTGCACTGAATAAAACAAGCAGCAGTGTGCACAGAGTAGACATTTTACAAGTAGCATGTAATGGGCCTTAGATGTTCACATGTTGCTTTTGCAGGAAGACAGACTATTAAAGTTTTTCACTTTAATAATAGAGCACCTATTTGTTATAAGAACTAGACTGATAAAATAATACATGGGCTCTTTTCCAAGTGAGGCTGAGCAAAGCTTTACATGATCATCTTTTGGTCCATTAAAAAAAAAAAAATTAGTATTGAGTTTCCTATTGATAAATCCACAGGTAAATGCCATCTCTAACATAGTGATGTATTTCATAGAAAGAACGAGATTTAAGGTTTTATTGTTGCCACAGTGACAGTAAGATTAAGTAGATATCTAGAGTTTAAAAAAAAAAAATCCACAGAGTGAAATGATGAAGAGAAATTTCTGGGACACACAAGCAGCACTCCTTTGCTCACTGCTGATTAAGTTTCATCACCTAAGACTGTTTTTTCATTTCACCATTAAAATTCTATTTGTATAAAAAGCTAATTCATATGTTTCAGGATTTTTTCTTTATTAACTCCTGACCAAAACAATCAGGTTTATTGACACTTTTGTGACAAAAGAAAAAGAAAACAACAGTACATTTTACCTTTTACAAACTGAATTGGATTTTGTGTACAAAACACCAGATAGAAAGTACTTTACAAAAATATTTAATTCTTTATGCAGCTGTATAAGCAAATTTAAGCACAACTTTGATTTAGAAATCATTTCTCCAATATTATCTTTATTATTATCATCATCATCAATGGATCTCCTGCCAATTCTTTAAGTTGAACAGTATTCCTCCAAGATACGGGCGCAGAAATCACAAAAAATAAGGCTCTCAGGATTCAAAATGTTTTGAATATTGATTCTTTTTCAATTTATGTTTTTTAAATTACAAGCATGAATCCACTTCCTCATATTTCTCCAACGTTTACATCATAATCCTGTGAAGGTTACTAACACTTTGAGGTTCTGAACAACTTTGCAAGTATAACATAAATTTGCTAATTCATTGCCACTTAAAAACTGCTATGTTAACCACTAGACACACCAGAAACTATTATAAAATACAGATGGAATTACCAATATGGAATTCCATTTGGATCACCAGGATACAAAAATACAATTATAAGCAGCACAAGTAGGCTGTCAACTCGCCAGTGATTTCCAGGGCCAGAGGAGGTCCGTAGCAAGCCAAGCCTATGTACTGTATCCTCTCACACTGCTGACCTGCGTCTATAAATCCAGACCCTGGCACAGCTCTGCACGGGGCTGCTCCAAGGACTCTCCAGAAACCCCAGCTCTGACCTGCCACCTTGCTCCTCCTCTCTGGGCAACAGAAGCAGTGCTGGCATGGCCAGGATCCAGCTGTGCATTTCAACAGGCCAACAGCTGGCCTAGTGCTGCCATACCAAGCACACCTGCCCAAATGCTGCCTACTTATAATTACCAGCACCACTTCAAAGATTACTGTTCTGTTGTAAATTGAAATTGCTAGAGAGAAAGGGATGGCCCTTAGGGAAGCAGGAGAAGCCTTTCAAATCCAGGATAAACACAAGCACAATTCCAGGCAGGCAGCATGCAGCAGGCTGAACACAGGGCATCCATGTCAAAGAGTTCCCAGGCCACTAATGCTCAGAGGAAGCATCAATCACATAAAAGCAACAGTGCTTTGGTGAGTCTGGTTAGTCTTGTGAACAAGATGTGCCAACTTCAAGGGCACACCTACCTGTGAAAAAGTCCTGTCTCAAATTTGATTACAAGTGTAGATGTTCATGAAACAAACTGAATAACAAAGTTCAGTGTCATCCTTGCCTCAACATTATAACACTAACTCAAAACTCAATTCATGTAGTTCTAGTAGGAAAAATATTTGAAATGCCATACAGCAACACAGAAATCTCGGTATGAACTCAAACTCATATGAACACAGCCAGATGGTTTTTAATAAACATTCAATACATTCACTAAAGTTACACACCAGAGCTAGCAACAGTCATGACGTGATTTTCAGATCACCTCTACAGGAGGGATATAAGCCCAGTACAACCCTGACTTTTCATCTGCACTCTACAACAATTTCATTTTTAATCAAATTCACTTCTTACTATAAATAGCACATTCTCTAGGTTAGACTGCAGTTGACTCTGACCATGCAAATGTTCTGTCCAGTGTTCTCACCTGTCTGAAACCAGATATGATAGAACTGAATAACAGCCATTCTTTCATCCCAGACACTCCATAAATTAAAGAGACACTAAAACGCTTTGGAAAAGTATTTGAGTGACCCACACTGGACCTTAAACAAAATGAGAAGAGGGAGACAGAGATCCAAAAAGACAGGCAGTACAGGACAATTTGTTTTATAAATACTGCTCCACTGGATCATGCTTGGACATTGCATCCTTAGGATCTGAACTATGTCAGAACTGTTCCAGAGGAGATTTTTAAAACATGAGAATTTCTGCACATAATAAGATCACAGTTACTTAAAAGGGCAACAATTCCATGACTCCCTTTTTTGTTCCAGAGTCTTTTAATAGCACACAATTTTTGAGCCTGATGCATCATTTTACTGAACAGCAATCAGCACAAGGTGATTGATACCTGATTGCTTATGGCCCTCAGAACTCAACATAACCACTATTTACTTTCAAAATACATATGACAAATGGAGGAAATTAACACAACATGAAGCAAAGGAAAATTTGTAAGACAAAAGTTGAAAGCAGAGAGTTACAAGATGTAATTGGACAGGAAATAATATCTAGGAACAAGGACAGAAGGAATCTTGTCTGTGAGAAGATCATTATCTGTGACATATTATAACCTATGATAGATGGACTGCCATTCCATTCATTAAACATCATCCAAGAAAAATGAGGTTTATTGCACTATAATAGAGGATAAAATGCTGCATTGTCTTGGGCACTGATATTCTAAGGCTAGTTCATAATACTTAGTCCATAAAACTTAAGTTTCAGTTTGTAGCCATATATTTAGATGTTCTTAAAAGAATGCCAACACTCTAAAGATTACTTCAAACTCCACATTCAGTATCCAATGAAGTTCAATTAGTTAATAAAAGGCTTGGATTTCTTTAATGCATATCATTAAGCTTAAGTATTCTCATCTAGGGGTGCTTTTTTTTTTTTTTTTTTTTTTGCCTTAGTGAACAAGAGGCAGGTGTGTGTAAGGAGAAGTGACTATTTTAAGGAAAACCAGGAAGCATTCTGCAATTCCATTAAGTAAACAATGCATTATTATGTTAATCACTTTACAGATGCTTGGGGAGTCTTAGAAGACAAACACAGTTTACAAATTGATGGCCTCTATTATCATATCAAATCCACATTTTTCTTTAAAGTTTTCAAAATACAGAGTTAGCTAGCTAAGCTCTTAAAATGAAGATTCTGCAATGATATACATGCTATCATTAACAGGTGTTCTTGCTTCTACAGCCATACCTGTAAGAATAAGTCTGTATACACAGCTAAAGTTAATAATGAATCACAGAACCACAGCATATTCTGAGTTGGAAAGGACTCAACGAGAATCACTGATTCAACTCTTAAGGGAATGGCCCACATGGGGATGGAACCTGCAACCTTGTGTTATGAGCACCATGCTCTAAAAAAAATGAGGGTGAAGACACTGGAAAATGGAACCATAACTACAGACTGATGGATTGTCAGTGCAGAAATCCTGGATCATTTGGACAACTTTCTTAATTGATGTAAATCACATTTTGAACTCCCCAGAACACAAAAGTACATAGAAGACAGGCTTCTTTCCAAGATGGGGGTACACAAAAATGAGACATTTATTACATATAGCAGTACAACTATCTTTCTGTCAAGATGCAGACAGCCCATGATATTTCCCATTTCTATGATCTGAGAATATGAAGAGGTGTGTTCTTAAAAATGTGTATGCACATACATGTATACACGCAGATACACACACAACTTTGAACAAATTGTTCTATGCAAGAGAAATGCTGGATTCTGCTGCATTCCCTCTCTGACTCCTTTTTTCTCCAAAATCCATTCAGGATTAAATAAACTGTAAAAATGAAACATAAGTTATACATATTATGATTAGTACTCCATTATCAATAGAAAAAAGAAGAAGGTTACAGTAGGCAGATCTTAGAAAATCGCAGCAAGAGGCAGTGGGAAGGAGACATATACATGAATAATAACCACCCCGCTCAAACCTGAAATTACTTTTCCTCAGTTAGAAAGGAAGAAATCACAGGTTTGTAAGAGGTACACAAATACCTGAGAATTATTAACAGGTTCATCTTAATGCCTTTCAAAATTACTTCCAAGAACATCTCCTTTGCTGTGTGGTACTTGGCCTACAGTCAAGATTTGTAGTTTGGAATTCAGTTGTATCTAGCGTCAATGCTCAACTTCTATAGCAACTTCAATGTGCATTTGAAAACTTTCTCCAAATACCCAAAATGAACCCATGTGCTTTGTTAAGTAACAAGATCCTGTGTGACACTTATACGAAATGCTGCACAGATTAAATTTCATTCATTTCTCATGTATAATGATGTATATTACACGTTAATTCTTTTACAGTGCAGTACTTGTTAGCACTTTTTCTTGACAGAATTTTTTCTGAAAAATATACCTCTTCTCCAAACTCCAAGGAAGACAAAACAAAAGCTGCTATTCAGATGTGCAGTAATGGGCAATCTATTAAAATGTAAGAGAAGAAATCCAGTGATAGAAGAATTGCATGCACATTAATCTGGAATCCATACACCATTACAGAAGGGTGTACAGATGGTTTATCCACAGTAATACCCACCAATACAACAGTTTACAAAAAGTTTCCTTCAATCACTTTCAGTTAGCACAATTACACAGAATAGTAACATAAAATCAGCATCAATTTTTTTTTTGCAAAAGGATAAGTGAAAGTATTTAATTCTTATTTTGATCCATAGCTTGAGAGAAGCAAATGTAAAATTTTAATCAATGAAAGGAATGGACAAACAGAAGAACAAAAATGTTCTGAATTCTTCTTCAAACCTCCTGAATTTAGTGCTCAGCTTGGATCTCAAAATCAATTCAATTCTTACCCAAATTTCTAATGCTATAGGCATTATTACTTTGAAGGTTGTACAAATATGCATTCTAATCCCATATAAATATGCTTACAAACATAGATTTTACTCATTTCAGGCATTCAAGACAAATGTCTTATATAAAACTCAGGGGTGCAATTAATCCCATTAACTTTAAAAAGCCAGTTACCAAACCTGAATTAATCTTTTAGGTTCTCTAGAGAGGCTGATTCAGCACATCTATTTCATACCTGAAGATTTCCCTCTTTCCCTAGTGAGTACAGGATTCTGAATGCAAGAATCCTTAGCGTGTGCAAGGGTAACTAAGTTTAAGAGGGATGAATTCTGTAGCAGGCAGCAGAGTGCACACAGAATGGCAAAAGTGACCCAGCTGCTGCTCCACGTTGCAGGTCAGAGTTAGAGAGGCATTGCTGCTCCCTATGGCCGAGGTCACTAACAGCATGAAAATTACATTGCATAGGGAACACAATTTTGTCTTCTACAAATTACAGTGGCTGAAGCTGTAACAAAATGCATTTACTTTGTATTAATTATATTGCTGTCTCTTTCCTAACTTTAAAAAGTGGTAAGCAGGCTGTTTACCTGTCAAATGGGGCAGAACTGGCCTACAAACCACCCTTCTGCCATATTCTTTGTTCATTCAATTCTGTAAGTTATGAACTAGCAAATCCCACACAAAATCTCCCTCTTGAAAAAGGTCATTCATGAGACAGGCCTTCTGCTGCTAAATGTTTCACCATGTTCTTAACAAAGTAGTGCCTCCCATTCAGACATCAGGCCAAGATGTTATGTACAAACTTGGAATTGTTTAGGTACATTCTCTTTTAATACGGGTACTATTAAGATTTACTGCCACTGTAGTACAGGTATTATTTTGAAAGAGTAACTAAGTGGACATCAATACCAGAGTAGAACAGATCAAACAAGGAGCAGCATGGTCGCAATCCCAGCTTGAAACAGTGGTGCAAAATAAACAAATATGGTAAGGTCATGCATGTTTACCTTGTTCACAAGATGTGTGCAACTAAATGTCAACAAATGCCCGTGCTCAAAAGACAGCAAACATGCATGTTACCTTTTCTGTGCCAAAACAGAATCACTAATAGCTCAAACTAAATGTAACCCATTCCTTAATGATGAGATATTCTCAATAACATTAAATCAAACTTCTTAATAGCACTAAATGTATGCCTGTAGACACTAGCATGTGCACCACTAATGTGTTTGCTTTGTATTACACACACGTGCACACAACAGTATGGGTTTATAGTCAAATGTTCACAGCTACACTCCTGGCTGGAATGGATATGTAACAGTCAACAGTACCGCACCTTCACCTTTCTGCACCACTGGATACTCAAAAACTAATTGCAGAGACTGAACTCACAGCAGTTATACACTTTCTGGAGACAAAGATTTATTAGCTCCAGCAGCAAGTTTTCCTGGATACATGTAATGAATTTTCACTTGTTTTCCAGATTTCAGATCATTTTGCTCCTTGTAATACAAAGAGAGGTAAAACACTCAAATTTGTATAAGAAGGGAAACTTGAAATAAGCACTTACTCTAGTTTTCTAAAAAAATATACAGGTATAGTACTAGTTTTAATAGCTCGTAATTTCTATCCTGTGATTCTTTTAAGTCCTTGAATACTTACAACAGACAGCAGGCCTTAAAGAAATATATTTTTTTGTTTTACAGAATTTCCTTGGTAAAGAAAAATGTACAAACATGCAGATGGAGAATTATACTAAGAGACATACATTATTTCTCTGCCTCACAGCAACCCAGAAGGAGGGACATTATTTGAGTACTTACTACTCAGATAACAGGCTCTTGCAACTATTTAATAAGCTCAAAAACTTGGTTTCCAGCACTGACAGTGATTTACTATAACTCCCATTTATAAGTGAGCTGTGGGTTTACACAGATATACCACATTCAATGATGTTTCAGAGAGTATCTAAGACTTTGAAAAATATACTTTCCATTAAAAGACTCTTGTCTAGCTAGCCAGCAACCCAGGTAACACAATATTATATTCAGGAAGCACTCAAGGATCAAGTAGAAACTAAAATCTAATATTTTTCTGTCCTCATAAGGTTTGGGATTTTAAAAAACCTTTTTGGAGTACTGAATAAGTGGTTTCTTCTCTGTAATTTAGGCAGAGTACTCAAGGTCTTTTTGAAATGCTTTGCTGAAAAGGGCAGTGTGCTGAAGATTGTCTCAGTTAGTTTCCAGTCAGCCCTCCAGAGAGACAACTGCACTACCACTACCACGTGAAATGGCAATATCAGCCCATCATCAGTTCTGGTTGCTGCCTTCCTGCAGTCCAACTCAGAGTCTCCTACGCTGCAGCACAGCACAAACTGTTCAACATATTCAGCAAGTCCTGCTTAGAAATAACAAGTCGGCACCTCACCAATGATGGGGTTTGGAGACAAACACTAACTACAGTAGCAAACTGTACTCATTTCCTCAAATGTTTTCCAGCTCTTCTTGATTTAGTTAAACATTAAACTGCCAGGGCAAGGATAAAAACAAACCAACAAACCTTGTTGCAACGACACTACAACAAAAAGTCTTAAATTCACTGTATTTATACATAACTCACTAAACTTGTACAACATAGGAAAACCCAGTAATCTTGACAAAAGTTCTTTGTTTCCAGTATCTATTATGAACATAACCAGCTATGGTTATGTCAATACAGCTATGAATTTTTACTACAAAAATTGTATTGTACATAGAGAGCAAGTTCTTTGAAACAAAAATATAACTGCAAAGTTTTTGAGTCCACTTATTTTAACAGCAGCACAAGTATTCTAAAGTAAAACCTGATAGCAAAAATAACTGAACAACAAAACCCCTACAGAATGAATGCTATAGCTCTAGACAATTAAAGGACATATTCAAAGTGAAAGAAAGTAGGTTTTGGTTAGATATTGGGAAAAAAATTCTTCACTGTGAGGGTTGTGAGGCATTGGAACGGGTTGCTCTGGGAAACAGTGCATGCCTCATTCCTAGAAGTGTTCAAGGCCAGGATGAACAGGGATCTGAGCAATCTGGTTTAGTGAAAGATGTCCCAATCCATGGCAGGGGAGTTAGAACTGGATGATCTTTAAGGTCCCTAAGGTCCGTTTTCCAAAAAAACACCTTTCTATTTCATTTAGCAGTTTTGCAAGTGTAATGTAAAAACATCAGAAATTAAGTGCTTGCAATATATTAATAAAAATTAATACCTTTTTTATTTATTTATTTTAAAAGACTTGTTTTCAATGTTCAAAAGTTCTACACATCCCCAAACTCCCTAGACTTTATGCAACACAGAAAAGCTAAGGATGAAAATCTTCAGGTCATCCAAAGACCTTGCCTGCTTCCTCCTCAGAAAAAAACCCACACAAAATGGGCACCTGATGTTGCTCTCACACACACACTCAAAAGGAAGGAAACAGAGAACATACAAGTTAAGCTTTCAGTCCAGCAGGCAGCAGACAGGGGGAGGTGAGTGCAGAGGGAGTGCTCTGCCTCCCAGCTCGCCATGAGATGCTGTGTGCATGTTAATGACTGCCATAAAAATATGCTACCAGCAAGCAAGCCGAGCATAACTGCCTCCTCCCAGCTACAAAGAGGTGGCATTAGCTCAATGTCAGCTCCCTCTGTCCCCTCACAGGTGCTTCTGTGAAAAGGCACATGAACTGAATAGCCGAGATCCAGAAAGGGAAGAATGCATTTGGGAAGGAAGGGACCCACACCCTCTGGTTGCAGGACCAGGTCAAACTGCCTGCTGGCTTGGCTTTTTGTTTCCTTTTCCTTTTGATTATGATAAACTGTTTTGGCTTTCAATGTCACAATTGCCATCAATGAAGAAAAAACTCCATGCTGAACTCAGTTACACATTTTACCACATCATTTCATCATTGAAGGTCATAAAAGTGAAAAGGAGAACCAATATTTTCCAGCTCACCATAACAGCTATTTGTTTCTGTAGGGCAAAGCCTCCAACCAAATCACTATTTGTAATTCATTTATCTGTTTAACATAGCCAAGTTCAATGCAAAGATGGCATTTTGAAAGGTTAGGGGGGAAAGGGGACCACAGAGAAATGGAAATGGGTGATACCATGAATATTTTCTCCAGCGTTTTCCTTTGACGCAGCAGTTGGTCCTGCACTGGCATGTAAGCACTATAATATTAGACACCTGGAATGTGAGGAATGTCTGATAACCATACCCTAGCACACGGATAATTCCACAGCCAGAAACCAATGATATGACCTTTGCCATTCCCCTGGAAAGCTCAAATGCAGTGACATTATGAAAAGGCTATTATGTGCAATGTTGCTATAGGTTATTTATATATACATGACTGTACACTGTTCTTAGAGGGAAAATGTTATCATCAATTGACAGCACTGTTAAGAAACTTAGCTATTAGTTTTAATTTAATTACATAAATGCCATCCTGTTTTCTGAGCAATTTTAAGTGTTCCTGAGCCTCCTATCTCTGGGTACAAACTTGACTTTGAAATGTTTTCTTTTACTATCTTGTACCACTCCGCTCTTCATTTTACATATTTACTAGCAAATATTCTTCCTACAATAGGAAGATGTACTCTTAAGAATACTCAAGGTAAGAAAAGAAAAAAAAAGCCAAACCAAAACCAAACAAACCACAACAAATCCAGTCAAGAATTGGTTCATGAAAGTCAAAAAATGGCACAAACTGAGCAGGAATTTCCACATGCAAATAGGAGCAACCAATCCTTACTGTTTGATAGAAGTATGACACAAAAAACTGCAGGCAGAAAATGTCTATAGACTAGAATACTTTATGAGGAATTAATCAAAACAGATAGACTTAAGATAGAGGATTAAAACATTCCGGTAATGTTAATGATTTGTCATCTTGGCTGTCAGGCACAAAGCACCAAAAACACTTTTCATGGCATATTGTTAGGGTTAAATTTAGGACATTTCTGTATTGTGATAATTAAATATGAGAAATAAATGTATTTCAAAGAAAAAACACAGTCAAAGCCCAGAAAATTATCGTATTTAATATCAGCATTAAAAGATCTTCCCAATCTCTTAACTTTTCCCCTTCCTCCTTTCTGTAATTTCATACACACACTAGTCCAAATCACCCACTACTCACCTCATCAGCTGCAGAAAATTATTCCGAAAAAAAATTTGTTCTGTAAACTCCACTTCTCCTGTAAACAAACCCTTACCTTTGGATTTATAGAGAGGATATTTAAAGACTCTCCTCACCTAAGTCTGCTCCCACTGAAGTCAGCAGGAGCATTACCAATTTCAGTAGCAGGAAACCTAAATCTAATACTTTCAAAAAGTACTAACCATCTGAACATCTCAGAAAACCTCACATACGTTTGACTTCAGTGCTGTGAAGCCCTTCAGCCACGTATACCAACCATTCCAGAAGCAGGGAAAAGGGAACTTAAGGTAAAATGTCCAATGTCTCTGCAGTTTGGTTACAGTTCTTCATATCTTGATTCCAGCCTCCCACCCAACCACTTGTAACAATTTTCAATGCATACTTCATTAAACATTCTGTGTTTTCAGTACAATGCAGCTCCTGTTGCAAAAAGACTGAGCTAGATCAGAGCTCAAATGGCACACAATCAGTTGGTGGATCTCTGGTCTCTGGTAAACTGTTTCCAAATGCTATAAGAGAAATCTTAAAAATCTGTCAACAATTTTTTACATGGAAAATGAACAAACACAGCACTGATTTTATAAAACCGCAAGCAACATAATACTAAAGAAAAAAAGGACAATATATTTGTATTTTAATATTAGTAAGAGATCATTAAAAAGTCTGCCAACCCTTGGTCCAAATGGTTCAAAAAGATCCCTCAATCTCAGCTATTTTCACAGACAAGAGACTCTAGAAAAATCATTCTTGAGAGCAGAGTGATGGAAGTCAAGGGCTAACATATATTAGTAAAACTGCACAAAACTGAACTAACAAGTAAGGGCTGTAGCAAACGTTTGCTTCATACAAATGTAACATTGAACTTAAAAGTTCAAGATAATGAAGTCATGGGTACTTTAAGATTACAGCAATGTAAAATTGTAATTATAAGATGATTTCAGGTATATGTTCCAGCCTACATTTAATCCCTCCCACTAATACAAAGAACTCTAGTTCGTAATGCTTTTTTTTCAACTGCCTTTCTTTGTATACTCCAAGATACTCAGAAAACAGTGTTACATTACACAAAATCAATGCAAAGTTCCTTCAGCTTCTCTACTGTTTTTACATTTTTTTATTCACAATATTGACTTCAAGATTTAGATCAAATTTATTCCCAGAGGCAGCAGGGTTTGAGGAATGGGAAATATGTAACAATTATTCAACAGGAAACGCCTAAGTTTGCTGTGACTTCCTTCGCACACACCCACTCCCAGAAACTGCCTGAAAAAAACCACCCCAAAACCTTAATGGAGGAAAAAATTTTCTAGCAGTTCCTAGCAGAAACAGCACAAACAGAGTTTACTGGACCATGGCCTTCTATTGGAATGAAAGAAAAAAAACAAAACCAAAATCAGCTTCTGCTTCTCACATCAAACTGACAAAACCCCTTTCAGGTCAGCTGTCCTTTTTGGTTCCCTTTCCCTGAACACTTACAAGCCTTTCCTCTACCCCAGCATATCAGTGCTTGTCACACATCCCTCTTTACCAAGTGTGGTTGGCACGAGTTGTTTAGAGCAGGCGAAATACTTCCAAGGCAGTAATTTGCAAAGATTGCTGAGGAATTATCTGAGACACTGTAAAAGGGAACCTGGAGTTTCAAGATGAATTAATACTCTACTTACTGACTCGAATAAAGCTGCCTACCTTTCCCAAAAATGAAAATGCACACCCTTCAGCTTTATTAGCAGTTTGCATTACTGATTTAAAAAGATTATTCTAAACCAGGTTAAATTATTACTTCCGAGAATACAGTACATATTAAAACCTCATCCTTATTTGTGGTTGCTAATAGCACAGAGTAAAATACCATTTCTTCAAATAAGAATACAAACATCAAAACAATTTTCAAAAGGTGTCTATGAGTAGGTAACAAGTCCCCTCTTTCAAGGTATAAGCATGTGAGTAGGGGAAAGAAGATGAGAATAACACAATGAGGCTATTCTGCACATTTTCAAACTCAATTTCTTAAGCTAACACTTAAAATTAAAAAATAAGTAGTTTTTTTACAAAAATCTGTGAGGAGATTTTGTACCACTGTACTAGACTAAAAGATATCAATTATTTTTGCCAACACCACTGAGGAAGTCATTCAACTCCTTATGGATGGCTCTTTGAATCAGCTGAACATTTAGCAGAACTCAAAATACCAAACAGCTTACTTCCAAGTTATGAGGAAACAAATATAAAACAAACAAGAAAACACCACCACACAACTTATATAAAACTGTTCTGTGATTAAATACTGCATTCAGCTCTGGTAGCCCCTGCACTCCTGCATCATGACAACATGCTGAAAGTAAAACTACAGATCAACATACAGAGGAAAGTGGACAGTGGCAATCAGGGTATAGAATATAATGTAACTGAACAGGTTAATGTCATTCATCTTGGTAATTGCTTACAGAATGCAAATACCAAACACATGAAAGGCACAGACAGCATTTACTGTTTCTCATGCTACAAGAAACAGATGCAGAAAGTACAGAAGAGTAGGCTCAAAACAAAGTTCTGCACAATGCACAATCACAGCTGGACCACACTGCCACTGCATTTTGTTGAGTTCAAAATCAAAACTGCTTTCAAAGACAGATTTGACAAAAATTACAAAGCACAGATTCACAGTGACTGTAAATATGATATTCCAGACACAACCATTTTCCTACTGGAGTTAGGTCTTCTGCTTCAAGACACATGCTTCAAACTGGACCTTATTAGAAAGTATTCTCATAACTGTCTTACTACAGAGAACATTGTGAGCATCGTAACTCATAAGCAAAAATATCCTTGAAGTCTCTTCAATGCATTCTTATTTAATAACCATTTAGTTATTGAACCCATTTATAATGAATCACTAGAGTTTTGCCTAACTTTTTTTTTTGCTTGTGTTGAATTATAGTCACAAAGGATTTTTTTTTTTTAAGACACATTTCTTCAAGTTGACATTTCTTAGATTTACATTAATCCCATTTCTGGCAAATAATACATGGTTAAAATTGAATTTTACTAACAATGGAAAGCTAACTTAGTCAAGAGACTAACAAGTTTGAGTTACATCTTGAGCAAGAAAGAAGTCACAGCTAGTCTCAACTTTTGATTAAAAGCACAGACCTGATTCTCTTCATCTGTCCTAGTTTTGCAACAGCAGCCTGCACATTATGATTGACTTTCTTCAGACTGGTGGTCTGGATTGTATTCTATCTGCAAGCCAGTAAAAAGTGGACTATTGGAGGGACCTGTCCTGTTTAACATCTGTATTAATGATTTGGAAAAGGCATCAGACTTGCATATGACACCATGCTGGGTGGGAACAATCAACATAGTCAAGACATGAACATCATTCAGATGGAGTTGGGCTACAGGAATGGCCCATCAGGAACCTTCAGAGACTCAGAATCAACAAATGCAAAGTCCTGCATCCAGGAAGCAAATGCCTCTTACAGCAGCAGAGGCTGGGACTGTCTGGGGAGCAACTCTGGGCCCTGGTGAGCGGTGAGCTGTCAGTGAACCAGTGCCCTGGATGCAGAGAAGGCCAACAACCTACCCTATCAGCAAATGTGGCCAATAGATCAAGGAAAGTGATTATCTCCTCTATTCTGCACTCCCTAGATTGCATCTCAATTACTGCACCCAGTTCTGATCTTCTACAGCAAGAAAAACATCAACAAACCTAACCGGTGCAAGTCCAAGGGAAAGCCTTGAGACTGAGGGGTGCTCAGCCTGGAGAAGAGGCAGCTTCAGAGGGATGGAGCAGCAGCCTGCCCCTACCTACAAGGAAGTTTTTGAGATTACTGTCAGGCTCTTTGCAAGGGTTAATGTGGTAGAAGGATGAGAGAAAACAGACATGAGTTGAAACAAGTTTAAGTTGAATATAATGAAAAATAAATTCACCATGAGGATAGGCATGTGGTAGGACAAACTAAACAGAGTAGTTGTATGAGAGTAACTCTGATCTCACGGCTGACCATGTGTTTTGCATATAATTTTTAAATCTTGGCTATTGCCACACTTACAAACCATATGCACACATATAAACAGTTGTGTACTCACTCCTGCCTTTCCTTTGTTTCTTGGAGCTTGAAACTTCATAATTGTGTAACTTGAGTAGAGAAAAATGATTTTTTGACCATCCTAATGCCACACCAAATACCACAGTTCCATAACAATTTAAGTTGACCTAAACTGGCTGTCAGAGTTCTGCTTTTCCTCCATGCTACATGTTCATACCTCTTCTTATGACTCCATAGTACATCAGTTCAAAGAAAAAAAAACTAGGAGGAAAATTTGAATTTTTAATTTTTTTAAACCAATTTAGCTGCCTAATCAGTTCACTACCAGTAAAAATGCCAATATAAGAAAAAGGGTGGGACCATTTGCAGTCTGAATTCAGATTGGTGTGAATTGGTCATGAAACAACAGAGTTCCTAAAAGACACTGAAACCCTGGTTCTTGATGGCGATCACAGGCAGTGCTGCAACATACATGATCCCACCTCCTCCTCCTCATGATTTAGCTATTAGAACAAGACAAACAGGACTAAGCAAGCAAAACTGAGAAATGCTTACCTACTTTGCAAAGTTTTAATGTGGGGAAAGTTAGAAGGCTGATTTTGGTGGGTTAAGGGGTTTTTTTTGACTAACGATGAATCTTAACTGGTTGCTGTTGGATTATGAAATGCAAATGCTTGGGCAGTTAGGAAAATTTCTATTTACTCTAATATTTTGATCAACTGGCTATTTGAATTTCAAATTAGAATAATGTAAATCAGTTAATTGCCCAGTCCTGCAAAGGATACAAAACTTCACAGAACAAACCAAGGAAATGTCTACACTGAAGTCAAAGGCAACCTTGCCTTGGACAAGGCTAGAAGCAAACTTTGTATGTGATTAATACTTTTGTCATGCTTGTCAAAACAAAACCAAAAAAATATTTCATCCATCTCTGAGAGCCTTTACCTTAGGCATTTTGACCTTTTTTTTTTAAGTTAATGAGGCGCTCATAAGGAGAGAGTTAAAAAATAATTGCCAATGACACAAAAAAGTACAATGCTGTCTCAAATATTGAGCAGAGGCACTTTTATAGAAAAACAACACCTAAGCATAAACAATTGATTTAATGGTAATCTCCCACACTGTATGAATCTTTTGTACTGTAAGAAGCAAGCTGCCATATAAGCAATGCTTCAATAAATTCAGCTGAACAAGGAAGCTGCAATTTTACAGACTTCTGGAATTTCTTAGACACAGTATTTTTAAATGAATACTTCATAAAAATCACTTTCAGTATTTTGTTAGATGTAAAGTTTTTATACAGTTTGAGTAATGAAAAAACCTCAGCATTAGTTCATACAGTGAAAATATGGTCACTCCTTGCCAAGATAACCATTACATCTCCATTTTCCATTTATTATTCTTTTAAACTGAATAGAGAAGATTGCTCTTAAGAGATAGTCCAGATACAAATCTCTACTACCCAATTACTTATGTACTCTCTTTCAATTTCTCAATGGAAGGCTCTTACTATCTCTCATAAATCAACCTACATCAGTTGCTTTTGTGAAAAATCTTTAACATAAATATTAATGCTTTGAGCTACTATTTTTCCTGCAATTCTACATAATATCCTTAGGTTCCTTTAGGAAATTACTTCATGTATCATTCAAGCTTTTAAAATAAAATGTATCTTCTTGGAGGCCAGGCTTCTGACTCTCATCCTATAAACATCAGTCATCTAAAACAATTTCCAGAAGTAACTGGAAAGTTTAAAAGTTGGCACATTGTAATTAAGTAGGAGTCAAACTTCTCATCTGTTGAAAATACCACTGGGTGTCTGTATGCATTTTAATGCTTTTCAATATGCTATGTACAGAAAACAAACACAAGGAAAATGAACGTTCAGTCAGAATGTGTATGAGCATGGAGTTTGACTAACAAGAGGACAGATTTCCAAGCTCGTAACAGTCCATGCAATTCTTTTTTAGTTTATCTGCAGGCACTCAGCATGGCTAAAGTTCTAATTTAGAAAGTATGTGGTTAGGGAAGGCTAGGGAAGAAAGAGAGGACTGTGATTATTCACAGCCAAACATACATTTATTAGTCCAGCCAAAATCTGTTTTCTGAGTTTTAGACTCCAGGAATTTCCCAGTAAATTTAAGAGAAGTTGGAATTTCCTGATCTGGCAGATATTACCTAGGGTAGGGAAGTATAACTCTCAAAAGAGCTTTCAAAGGTGGACTTGGAATTTTGCTGGACAGAATAATGATGGATTTAAATCAGCCATAAAAAGAGAGATCTGATTTTCTGTCAAGTTCTTGAAAAGGTAGAAGTTAATAATCAGCACTACATGCTTGCTTAAAGAAAACCCCGATTCTTTTAAATTTGGTTCAAAATATTTTTAATCCACTTACGAGTTGATCAAATCATGCTTTGAGCTGTCAGTATAACAAGCACCTTTTTCTGTGCCATACTATGAAGAACCGAATTTTTGCAGGTAAAAACAATAAGGAAGCAAGGCAGGGTTTGTAATAAAATAAAGCACTTGCATTCCTTCCTATATGCAATCTGCATAGCTCTTCACTGACATTTTCAGTATATGGTAATTCATTCTCTCCCAACCCAACTTCTGTGTTTCATCAGTTTTTTACCCTGAAGAAATAGTGGAAAACTCTGGTCTTTACTAGAAATCCAAGTGAAAGAGTCCAAGTCCTGTCTTTTTTGCTGACTTCACTGCTTATGCCACAGATACAAAAAGGATTTATTTTGCCCATCACATTTTCTCTCCTTCACCGTACTGCTTTCTCTATATTAAAGTCATTGCACTTCTATCATTTGCATATGCAATAAACAGATTGTAAGAAGATCTCTGGTTTGGTTTACATAAACTTACATAACTAGCAACAAGAACTAGAGACCTCTTCCAAATGGTACCAGAGCAGCCTCAAGGTACCAGGGGAGAAACAGAACTGATAATTTCTTAACATTACAGTATTTCAGTAATTATTAGCATTTCTGCATCTACACATACAAGACATTGTGTCTCAGAGTCATTGCTGTTTTCAATAATCCACTCATTCCAACAGACATCTTTTATTTGGAATCCCAATAAATACAAAAAAAGCCCACCCAAACACTACCATATGTAACTTCTGATAATGAAATCAACATTCTTGGACAAGAATCTGCAGAAGAAATATATGGCCTCGTGCAACAGAGACAAATAGAATTAGCAAAATAACTAGCCTTATCTCCTTGTTTTTCCATGCCTGGATTATTCTTCCTGTTGACCCTTAAAGCCAGCTGCTGGGAGATACACAAGGAAGCAGCAGTGCTTGGTGACCCTCACTGGCAGCCAAAGAATTAGTCTGGTTCATGGAGCATGGCAATCCACTGTGCCAGCTGAAAAAGCTGGCTCTGGCATTTTTTGATTCTTTCACTGGGCTTTGGGAAGACAAAATCTCTTCCTTTCACAGACCTGACTAGGAAGCTTAATTGATGACCAAAGGGCTTTTACTGTACTGACATTTCCTATGCTTAAGCTATAACCAAACTCCTTTATAAATGGCCCAAATACTTTTGAATGGCTGAGTGTGCCACAGAACAGATAACTGCAGGGACAGGAGGGACACAGGCAAGAAGATGCATGTGGTGTGCTGCTCCTATGATACACACACTAGTCAGAAAGGCTGCTGAGTCTGTCTCTCAGAAGAGCAAAGTGGCACTGAGTATTTTTTGCAGAGCATGATTTGCAGTCACTAGGTGCAGAATGAGGTAGAGAGGGGTCAGGGAAATCCCTCAGCTGAGGTTAGGGGAGATGTTTGTAGCCTGCAAACTCCCCACTAAGACAATATAAAGACCTAAACACCCCAGCCCTGACCTTTATGTCTTTGTTTCCTTCTGTTTTGCTGTTGTGGTCCAAAAAGCAGAACTAATAAGAACCATACAGTACAAACCATACTCCTTCTGCCAGTCACTACCAATCTTAGTAGTGTTGTTAAGCTGTCAGCAAGCTAAAATGTACTGTGGATTTCAGACCATTGAAAAACATTGCATTCTCCAGCTGCCAGCATCCTAACCTACCTTTTATTTATTCCATACTATTCACACAGTGTGAGTGATATCTTCAAACAGGCTAAGACCCACTCTTTTCATCACATTCCTATCTTCTGCTTATTCAGTTAAGCTATTTTCTGAATGTGAAGAGAAAAGATCAAATATTAGGAACAGAGGTTGCCCAGGATGCATCAGCTGAAGTTGGGAACTGCAGCTGATAAAAATCTGAGAGGAATTTACATAGATCACAGACAGTCCTAGATTGGCTAAATGCTTCTAGTGAGAGGCACACCTCTCAATGCTATCTAGGGGACAACAATTACATTTCAAAGGAATTTCAACAGCATTGTTTCTTTTTATTTATTTGTCTGCTTTTCCCCCCTCAAGTTTTTCAAATTGATCCATTTTCAAAACTGAAAACTGGATTTTCCTGTTGCCTTGGGTTATGGCAGCTCAGGAAACAGAACTGGGATGCTGAGGTACCTTTTCCATCTCATTCATTCAGGGAAGGTGGCTTTTCAATAGCACCAAGCCATTCAGAGTCAAGAAAGAGATTGGAATCTGTCTTTTTCACAGTCTTGACCACTACACTTGCTGACAAGAAAAAAATATTCCCAGTTTTTACACTCCCAAAAGAGCCTCTGACACAAATTTTTCATCAAAACTGAAGAATGGAACTTTTTATACAGATTTATCAACACTGTACCTTCTGAAAAATAAAAAAGGTATGTTTATTTCAATATTTTAACCAACTTCAACTGTCAGTTTGTCTTCAGACATTAATTTTTTCCTTTTCCTCCTGCCTGGTTTA
This sequence comes from Pyrgilauda ruficollis, assembly GCF_017590135.1. NCBI lineage: Eukaryota > Metazoa > Chordata > Aves > Passeriformes > Passeridae > Pyrgilauda > Pyrgilauda ruficollis. The sequence goes on along the minus strand of NW_024526599.1, from coordinate 14,976,458 downwards.
TTAGTGACATCTCAATGAAATATCCATACAGCAAGCTACTACCTTATTGATACTCTCAATAAACTAATAAAGCAGTTTTGCTTCTGCACACCACTGTTACGGATATCACTTGGAAATATCCCTATAACCAATGTATCTCCTATAAATTAAACAGTTTCCAGTCCATCAGCAGCTATTAGTATAATAATTATTCATTACATAATCTATGACTTCCATTGAAACAATGATGCAAAATAAGCAGCAGCTGTCATTTGCTAAAGATTTTCTGTACATCTTGTCTTGAAATGACATTTTTTAAAAACAAAAAATAAATTAAAGATAGAATTACTATTCTTCCTAAAATTGCAAGAATTTAAGAAACAAAACAAACCACGTAGTACAAAAAAGATTAGAAAATGCTAGGATCATCAAGAACCCCATGTAATTTAAAGGCAACTTCAAGATAGCCCTCAATCAAACCAAATATGTAGCCAGCAGACCAATTCTTTCAAGTATTCATCCACAGGTAGTAATTTAAAAGACAATCACAGTGGTGAATAAAAGCTGTTATGATCTATGAAATACAGCAAGGTGCCATTCAGGAGAGTTGTTTTCAATCATCCATCTCTCAAAGTGCCTTCTGGAACAAACTTTAAAAGGCTGTCTCTTCCAAAGTCACATTTGAAGGAACAAGGAAAATAAAAATTGTAACAAGATGTTTCTAGTACATTTAGTAGTAACTTTAACATTACACTGCAAATAATATAGCCCACACAGAGGTCTCTTTAATAAGCCAATCATTAGATGTAATACATATTTTCATCACCAAATTCCAAAATTCAAATTATTACAAGTATACGGAAACTTCGGGATGTTAGAGACCTACATTGATAACAAACAGAGCAGAGTTGGTTTTGAAAGTGACAAATTTAATTACTATATTTTTGCTTGCAGAATTGACAGCTACAGCAAATTGCAGATTTAAATCTTTTTAGACACTACTGAAGTGAACAGTGGTTGAGTTACTTCCATTACACTGCTAAACAGCACTTAAAACCTCCAACCACCCTCCTAATTCCCATTCCAATACAGCACATTTTAGTCTCCTTGTCCCACAGCTACTTGATTATGTAATTTGTCCTTTAAAGGCACAGGTGTTTGGGATTAAGGACTTCATGTTGGGTAGGGTAAGAATTACTTCACTTGCATTTAAACAAATTACATCAACACTTCACCTTGCTAAAACTAGGGTTTTTTTCTAAAATATGATGTCTAGTAAACCAGATGATCTAACACTAATAAAGCCACATTTACCTACGTACGCCTGCTAAAAAATGAAGGGAAGGCACATCTGGAGATTGTCTGGTCCAACATACTGCCCAATGCAGGAGAATTCTGAAACCAGACCAGGGTGCTCTGAGTCACACCCACAAGCATTCAAGGCAACCTACTCTAGTGTTTGCCCACAAATCTAAGGCTGCACGGCCAATTTTTTTTCTGATGCAGTAAATAATTGCAATTCCATTTGCAAAAATTTTTAAAGCTCTTCTGGGATGCAGATTAGATTATATATTGGCCCATCAGTTTCAATACAATGAACAGTATTAATTCTATTTCCATGTTAAAACTGTGGTTTCTATTGAAAAAAAAATTTCATGAGTTGCCTGCTGTTTCTTTAACATTTGTATGGAAGACCAAAGTCAGTACTCATGTGGTACACATTCTATATCTAATTTATCCTTTGTCGCCACAATGTGCAGGGATTGTGTTCAGGTGATCAAACTTTTCAAAATAATAATAACCTTTATAAAAAAAGGTAAACTGACTTGTCACTGATGCAGAAGTACTATAAGCTTTTGTTGTGCTATGATGTTTAATGGGATCTTTTCATCTTTGTTCATGCTGATTTTAAACCCTTCTACTCTGGTGCACAACAAATTTCCACAAACAGATCTGTAGTATGACTGAAGATGGGCAACAAACAGAAGCAACACATAGAAAGGGAAATACCTTCAGCCTTTACTAGCACAAAATTTTATTCACAAACTCAAAACTTCAGAGTCTGCTAGCCTCTGTTCTCTCTTTCAGGAATTCATCAGACCTCCCAAACTGACAACTGTCAGCTAAATACTGCCCCATGAACGATTTTATTGTCTGAAAGAAACATATAAATATTTTCACATGAAAATCAAATGTGTCTCAAGAAAACAGGTAGAATTGAAATATGGTAATGCACTAATACATTTTCTCTGAAATAGGAGAGTAAACATGGATTTTGTAAAAGTTTGTGCTTGCTTTTTTTTATTTTAAAAATAATTTAAAATAAAGACTGTTATTCATCATACAGACTGTCTGCCCACTCCCCTGCCTTCCAAGTTAATATCTGATTTCTATTACTGGGTATATTCTTAGGATAGTTCTACAGCAGATCCAAAGGTCTTAACATTAGAGGAAAAATTTGTCCCTAAATTGCCTCACTTGGACCTTGATGAGTTTGTACACAGCAGTAAGAAGATTATTTATGCTCCTTGATTAGCTCAGAATTCTATTACTTCAGTGTAAACATTCTTGAAAAGACAATAGATCACACAGTATAAGAATGGGCACTTTGAAAGACTTTACCATCCCAATATTCCTTTTTCCCTTCATCATCAAGTGACGTCAGGCTGATTCACAGCCAAAGGAGATAGTCCAAGGACAAATAAAGAGGTAATGCTCTTTGGGTACATCTCAACTGGGAGAAGTGTGGTTTCAGAGTGCTTCCAGCCTCCTGGGCTGCCGGACACTACAATGAAGTGAAACTTGCTGAAGTGCTGCTCCCAGGTCTCAAGGCTGACGTCTGGATCAACTGGTCCAAAAGAGATCTATGACCTATCACAGTTCATGAACTACCGTTCAGGTAACCATGGGACTAGATTTCCAGGGTATGTGCTCATACTTCTGTTTAGGTGCCATCATTCTTGAGTCAGGACCCTTTAAGCTTCTTCCACATCAAAAATTTTTACAAGTATCCAATGATTGCATGCATAAAGTCAAGTACTAAGTTATTATCAAAAATAAAATCAAAATCCTCATCAGGACATCACCACCAAAGCCACATGAGACCTTTCATGGTATCTGAATGTTACTGTGTTCATCATCAGTGCAACATCAGCTTTAAACATTTCTGCAAGTCTTAAACAGATGGGTACTTACCACACCTAAGTAAAAAGAGGGCATTTGGACAAAGTTCTAATGCTGGCCATTTTAAAAAAATTCAAATACAGTATTACAAAATAGCTATTTATGAGAGGTTATCCTCGAGAGATCTGTTAGAAACCTATTACCTTAATAAGCAATGACCTACTACCTCAATAAGTTCTGCCACAAGAAGGGTTCTTTAAATACTGTCATCCCTTGACATCAGACACCTGCAGTGAAAGTGTTTCAGCAATTTCAAGCAGCTGGATGAAGCTGCTTAACTAACTAGGATACCAGCCAAATTCAGAATCAAATAAAAAATAATTTAATTGATTAAATGATTAATCTTAAGTGTTGATTATGGGAACATTACTTCAGGGCATTTTTTGAATTGGTTTTGTTGCTGTTGCTGTTTCTTTTTTTAAAGTACTCTGCATACATTTTTTAAAATACTAGGCACCACAACTTCAGCCAGAAAGAAGATGCATAACAATTTTTCATCAAAACCTGGCTGAAGAAGGGCAAAAAACCCCAAAAACCCCACCCTAAACAAAAAAAAAAACCAAAAAAAAAAAAACAACCCACAAAAAAAAACCCTACAAACAAACAAACAAACAAACAAACCCAAAAAGCCACCAACCAGGAAATATCAAATCTAGGAGGTTCTAAGGATTTTGCATTAAAAATCCCTAACTGTTCTACATTTGTCCTCCAAGCTCACTTTCTTGCCAGAATCTTGCCTGGAAAAATAAAGTTTTGATGTCTCTCATGTATAAGCCAACAGGCCAGCCAGGTCCTGAATGCAAATCAGCAACCTGCTACAGCACAGAAGCCTGTGGCTCATTTTACATCATTCTAAGTCAAGCTAGCAAGCGAGCCAGAACAACCACATAAGCAAACAGGAACAAAAGCAAGAACAAAAACCCATAATTCATATCACCATAATAATTTCTTTTACTTATCAACAATTTATTCATCTTCTAGACCATTGCATCATTAATTTAGCTAACAGCTGCTTAACCAACAACCCCTTAGCAAACTTCAAACTTCAGTTCACTAACTTTCTCTCCAAGAGCAGATATAAAATGAGAGCCTAGCGATTATCAATAACAGAGGAAAACAAACAAACAAACAAAACAAAAAAAACCCAGAAAATAATATGCAGAGTTCAGAAACTTGAAAGAGCATCTGCTTGCTGTGTACTAAATAATCCTGCATAGTCAGCCTTACTTGCTGCAGTAGTGAACCACTGACCAGGCTAGCCTGACTAAAAGGCTTATGGTATTTGTATACTTTCCGGCATCCCATAATATCTCTAGTCATTTAAACACTATTCCAGGAATGTCCTGTAGAGGCTTCAGACGATTATTCACATCCATAGCATTCTACTACTCATTAGAATGACTGTAAATGTGTTAGCAGCTCGTTTCAAACACTGCAACATGACAGAAAGAGGTCATATCAATTCCCTGTCAGATTGCTGCCTTGAATTGCATTCTCTTATGTATGCCCATTTACTCCTCAATGCTTAAGCCAAATATATTTTAAATATTTTATACTTCCATTCCAAATGATCCTTCCTCACACTGTTGCCCATTAAAGCACCACCTCAGCCGGCCACTTTTGCATAAAACATAGCTGCAAGAAGGTGGGAAATATGAAAAACTTTGACAAAACTCCTACTGGCCAGCATCATTAAGACACACAAATACTGGAGAGAAGACATGGATTTCTGGGGTTTCTCAACATGTCTACATTTCAAACCAATTAATTAACTAATCCATAAATTAAAGGGAACACTGGAACTTACTTCAGAAGGGTGAAATTGGTGAAATTCAAGTCAGACTCTCAGAGATCACATCATCTGAGGACTATGTCGTTTTCTTAATCGTACTCCAACACTGTGGACATTCTGATGCCAGTTTTGTCAGCTTGTCACCTCATTCTTGAATGTAATACTAAATAGTTTTGTGTCTTAAACTCATACCATAACTTATTTTGTAAATCTTTCTGAGAAAAGTCCATAGCATTCCAAACTAGAACTTATTTCCACTGTACAATTCCATCCAAACTAAAAAGGAGGGCTACATGCAAGTCATTGCATTCACACTTACAGTCTCAAGCTACAAAACACCCAAAATACCATTTGAGTCAGACCCTGCACACAATAAAATTTTCCATTACTGGGAATGTAACTAAAATAAACCTCAGAAAAAATACAGTCACAAATAACATTTTCAAGGTCACAATTTAGAATTTATTACAAATTACTGTACAAGATGAGGACACGTTAAGACAGCACTAACAGAATGAACTGAAAAAGACCTGATTTTTCTTTTCTGTAACATGTGACTACACTGAATATACACTGGGTCTTGGGAATAGGGGGATCAAATTTGGATGGACAGTGGGCTTAGGTACACACAGGAGTACACTCCCAAGAGTACACAAAACCACTATCAAGTCTCATAGAGCCCTTAGGCAGACCATGACTTCTGTCACAGTTTTAACAATAAATTAAGAACACAAGTAGTGTGTTAATACATTTCTACTGAGAAAACGCTTCCTATATGAAATTTGAGCTCCTGAACTTCTGAAGTCTCCTGAGTTTCTCAGGGAAGACTATTTTTACCATCTCTCTTCAAAAATAATTTAAAAATAAAAGTAGATTATTTCATGCTCTACCAAGTAATAATGTATACAGAGATACCTCAAGCTGGGTATTCACAGTGCAAAGCAGGACAGACAAAATGTCTTAAAATTTAAATCACGTCCCAAGTAACAACACACATATGACAATTGAAGTACACTTGAGTGGTGGATAATCTATGAAACAAAAATGTCACTTATTTCACAAGGAAACTTGGTATCACTAGCATCTCTTATGAACCCACCAAAGACTAACTAAATCATAGTCAAAGAACCCTCATAAGCAGTAGTGACCACAGTCCATTCCACAGAAACAAAGTCCATTAGGTATCACTAGATGTTCTACTTTTCCCATTGCCTTCCCAAAACTAAGAATAACATCCAAATATTCCCTGTGTAGTTCATCTCCCAGCTGTTTCAGCCTTCCTGCACTATAAATCATTCTCCACTGACAATTGGTCTCTGCTGTGTACTTTGTGGAACAGAACCCAAAACCAGCAACCCCTTGGTCAGGCTCTGCAAGAGTCAGGCTACAGTCAGAATGGCTCAAAAAACATGAATCAAATCACAGGATGACACTGTAATCACTTGCTAAATAACAGCACTTTAAAAATACAGTTATTTGGCTAATAACAGCATTTAAAAAATCCACCACACAAATCTGAATCACATCTCTGATGCAAACTGTTTTTAATTGGTTTTCTAAGATTAATTAAGAGTTTTCACAGAAACATTTTGTTAACATTGGTGAAGAGGCAAAACGTTTAACTCTAAATAGACATTTTTTGCATAATCAATAACATACGCATTAAGAATGAAGGGCTAGGTTTTCAGTAAGAGCACTCATTGCAGATCAGATCATCATGGCCTCTCACAAGACAGACATTTCTGGGCTACACTGCAGTTTAACCACTGACAGTACTAGACAAAGGAAAAAAAACATCCCGTTGTTTCTCTATCAAGAATAAATAAATGTCTTTCCTTGACAATTTTCTGCAGTCCATCACAGACAGCGGGTAAAGTTAAGATGCCCACATTTTCAGGCAAAGTGGGTCATATGTCTTCTTTTGGAAGCGCAACGGGAACGATACATCAAATACCCTGCCCAGAAGTGTCCTAGCGAGTGACAGGCAGAAGAGACCAGAATTGCTCCTCCACAGTGTGATCCCAATAAAAACACTGCCATGCAGCTATACGACAGGGGACACCTGTGCTTTGGTCAAACCCATCTCGACAAGATGGTACTAAGACATACGCCTGCCACTTAGCTAAAAGGCAGGCGACATTCATCATGCATTGGACATATTTTCTGCCATATGGCATGATGTGCTTGTACACAATTTGCAGACTATCAAAAGTTCATCTGCCATATGATTAAAACCAGCCCCATTCCCAGGCAGACATTCCCAGCTCTATGAGGGAGGTAAGCTCCTATGGCCGAAGGGCCAGGCATTGAATCAGAGTAAGAATTCTTCACCGGTCTGATCTGTAAGCCTTAAAATAAGCTTATCTGGACAAGACTACAGTTTAGCACTTATTTTAAAAAGAAACAACAGGTGTGTAAAATACTATTCCTTTACGAACAAGGAGAAAGTTGGTGTGTCCTCACAGAGCTTAGTTAAAATACAGATTCTCCTAGATCTTTCCCCCTATACCAATAGTCAAAAAATACTTATATTTCTAGATATACTGAAAGCATGATTACCAAATCAATCAGCATATTATGGAAGGCATTCCAGTAGGTTGTTATTTTTTGCTTTTCAAATAAAGATTGAAGTTTTATTTCACAAATTGAGAAAAATAGCACAGACATCAAAGCCGGTCCAACTTGAAACATTGTATTGCACACAGCAAGAGTATACAGAAGTTCAAGTTTGCAGTCCCAAGATAATGTGTCTTTACATACCCACACAATTACTTTGAATACAATATGTATTCAGAGTTGATGAAATAAAGTTGCTTTTCTTCAAGTACAAACAGTATCCAAGTTCAAAGGACAGCATCTGATCTTGTTCTATAAGATGCAAATGATTGTTTCAGTCAATAGAATAAACTGACGACAGACTGCCTCTAGCCCACAAGTCCTAACCAACAAAAAAAAAATCCAAAAGCCAATTAGCTTTTAAAAAGTACACTTAAACAAAGGGGGAAAGGAATCTCTCCCCCAAAAAGTTCTTTTAAAAACAAGAGTCAGAGATTGACTTCATCAGGTAGGAACTTCACCATCATTAACGGTTTTGCAAAGGAAAAAGTCACTGGGAAGAGCTACAGTCTCCATCAATTCTAAATATGTGCTATTTAAAAGACCCAAAACCTACATCCACAATGCAAATCCCTTCAAATTTCTGAACAAACACAAAAGGAAAACTGTAACCAAGGTATAACTTCCCTTTTCAGCCACTAGCTGCCCCTTCCAAATGAAGGACAAGTCAAGCTGTCCATAAGATGATGACCTCAAATGCATGAAGACAAATGGCTCCACTTTGCTTCACAGAATAAGACATTAAAAATCTTGGATTACACCATCATTCTGGTGAGACACTTTGCACCAGAGCATAAAACACATTTTATGAAAAATTAGGAACTAAATGCACCAAAATAAAAGATTTTCTTATCTCTTTCATAAACAGTAGAAATTAGCTATTCATAAGCATACTGTCAACAGCAGCACATTCTCAAAAAACAGCTTCTAATTCTGCAACCACACAACGACAAAATTTCTCTTCAACACAAGCTTCACAGCAACAAACTTTTAAAAGGTCAGTAAAAAATTCTGCAACATCATAAATGTTTCTTGGTTACAGAAAACATATTTAGGATGAGGACATCTGTGACAGTTTTTCTGCTGACTCACCCAGCAAAGATGAACACAAAGACATGCACAAGAAAACAAAGGAAACACCCAACAACAGAAATGGACACCTAAGACAAGAGTTCCATGGCAACTAGGATTGATCTTCATCTTGATTTCTACAGCACCATTCTCCCCTTCTGCTCCCAGCTCTGGACATGCCTCCTGCCTCACACTAGCATTAGTACCCAGTCAGCAACACAACACGCTGATTCTGCTGGAAAACAACCCTAAAAAACAATGGGGTTCATTTTAGCCAAATTGTCTCCTGGGCTCAGTTTTGCTGGCAGAAGGAGGACATGTAAGCAAAACCATGCCAGTTTGGAGGCTGCATTATCCTCCTGGAATACTTTTCTACTCTCCTTCCAGGTAGCTTAAATCCATAAGAGCTTAAACACCACAGCATAACAGTTGTGGAATCTTAGCATAATTTCTATTCATGCCTTTCTGAAAGTGTATCACCATGGAAATATTACTGTATGTAAATTTTTGTTTGTCCATTTTCAATATTTTCATTACTTCCAGGACTACTAGTCCAGTTTTCAGTCACCTGTGTGATGTATAAATTGTTAAATCACAGATACCTGTAACACCTTTTTAGGCTAAAAAGAAGAAGGTAGCAAAAAACCAAAATAAAGCACTTCTCACAAAATTCAACTTATCTGTTGATGTTACAAACATTAGTAAGTGGAAGTAGAGAAATCCTCTTATCTTATTACAATAACCTTAGTATCATGCTCAAAGCACAGAATTTTAGCCAAAGAGTTGACGACTGGTTATTTAACTGGAAAAAAAGTCAAGAACTCCTAATGCAATCTGTACAGATCTCTAAAGTCATAAATAATTTTTCATATTTGATTTATATATTGACTCTCGCTATTTTCCTTCACGTGTACAACTTCTCATTAAGTCTTATGTTGTGCATATTGTAACACTATTTTGTAAGTCAAGATAGATTTTAATCAAAACAGTTCTAGTAGGCAAGTACTACAGACACAGGTCTGGATAAACCACAGCCTATAGCACTTGTCCCACCTCACATACCAGGTCACAGTTCTTGGCTGTGACCAGCAGTACATACTTTGCACACATAAGCAAATAGTCCACAGCATTTCCTGACTTCTTAACTTCACATGCCCTGAGATGAAAGACACAGTGCAGCTCTATCACTTCCAGAGAAATAAAGAATAAAAGCGTTATCTCGGAGTTACCATAGCCATTTTCACTAATGCTAAAATCAACAACACACAGCCCCATGCAAATGACAGACTGGTTAAAAAACTCACATACACAATCACTTTGTATTTTAACACTGTGTGATGCTATCACAGTTATAGTAGCACTGCAGTATTAGAATTCTGCTTTACACTGGATAAACAAATGAAGATGTCAGAACTTCAGACACAGCTAGTCTCTCATTACATGTTCAGTACTTGCATGATGGGTTTTATTTTGAATAAATATAGATCAATTAAGTAAAAGCAGTCCTCAACCTGTCACTGAAATCAGAATGAGATACTAGACAGTTTCACAGGGAGCATGCACATTCCTGAGCAGCCAAGGAGGCAGAAATAAATTAGGTGGAATTGGGATAAAAACCAGCAAATGATACTACAGGATGAAACAGGGAAGAAAAAGATATTTGGGGAAAAAATTGTTGCCCTATCTCACTACAGGATCATTTCAAGCTGTACATCTTGGAGTGCCATCAAAGGATTCTCAACTAATTTTTCAAAAGAGCAAGTTGACCATTGCTTATTAAGGCTCAAATGTCATAAAGTATGTTGAAACAATAATTTAGAAGCTCCACACCATCAGAACATGAAAGCCTCATTCCCTCCTCAGTTATTAGCAAACAAGGGAAGCGAAGATAGAAAGGGAATGAGAAATTATATGAGAAACCAGTGATGTTTTGCCATTAAATTCATTCTTAGCAAGCAGTAGCCTAAAGAAAGGCTATTATCAGGTAGTTGCTGCAGTGGTAAATGATCAATGTTGAGGTCAGCACTTAAAACAGAATTAAGATCAATCCCTTGCAAACTGTAATAACTAACACTTATTATTTTATTCATCTGTCACAGCACAGCTTTCTTACATGCATTAAAGAATCAATCCAAATGTATTTTCGAGTCTCTGATGACGCCTCTCACCATGTTATTTCATTTCTGCTAGCCTCTTATTCGCTATCTTTAATGAGCCCTGTGTCTTATATGACTCCTGTTTCTGCTGTGACTGAAAGTCTTCTACCATGCACCCCTGAGCTTCAGCAATGTCCAGGAAAGAGACAGGATGAAAGTCCCCCTGCCTAAATAACTTCAGTATCTTCAGTCCTCACAGTCTCTGCTGTCACAAGACAAGAGAAAGCAAGTTCCAGTGAAAAGGTAAGGAATAAACTGCCCTTCTTTTCTATGGAAAAAGGGCAAATGACACTTAATTGCTGAAACCTAGTAAATTTCCCAATTCAGACAAATCCAGAGCAAGTTACAAAATCCCATGCTAAAACTTGTAGTGTTTTCACCTCCCCAAAAGATGAGAGCAGCAATGGAAACTGCATTGCCTACTCACAAAGCAAACTCTTTCACAATCTCTTAACTTGTAAAGTTCTCTGGTTTTCTGACATCCAATACTTCTCAAGCACTTTCTTAGTTATACAGTTAGCAAGTACTCTCGAAACATTTTAGCAGAAGTATACTATAAACTATTTCAAATGTACAAATGTATTTTTAAAAGATTTTAGACCTCAGTGGAAAGTGAAGTGAGAACAGAAAGGACAATTTTGTTTTCATAGCATCTCATTCCTTACCACTGACAGGAGTGGGACAGGAGTGCAGATAAAGATTTAAATGAAGATCACTCGCAGATTCAGAATTTGTGATGCAGAACTCATTATAGGCAAGCTATTAAAAAAACATCTGTTTTGAGTCAATGGTGATCAGCAGTGTGCACTGGACTATTTATTATGTAGAAATCAAGATAAGAGAAGCCCTGAATTCACAGTAAGAAAACCAAGTATCATTCAACTTCTGAAAAATTCAGATTACTGAGATTCCTATCTCCCATTTCATTCCTCCTTGGTGTGTTACTCTGTTGGTTCCACTAAGGAATATAACAAACATGAGGCCTACTTAAAATGTGTTGAATGATGCAAAAAAAGAATTCTCCTTCTCAAATTCCTGTCCCACCCAAGCCCCTATTAATTATCAGAAAAAAACCCCAAAGCAATACTTTACAATTACTCAGTATTCCAAGAACATGAAAGAGTTTCAAGGGAACTTCAAAAAACAGTATGCATTCCTCTAACCCTTTCTCCCCTTTTCATCTGCTTCAACCTCTTCAGTCCATAGTTGTCTTTTAATATTTTTGTCAAGTAGTAGGAGGACAAAATTCATACTTTGGGCTATTTCTCTGCTTACGATAAGCCAGTTCCAGAAGAACTGTCATGACCAGCAAGTTCTCAGCTTGTTGTAGCTTGAGAGAGTCAGGAACAGAGAAATTAAATCTATATATTTCGTGACTGAAAATGTTGCTACAACTCTCACATTCTTGCCTTTATGTCTTTCTGTCTATCTGAATTATAGATCTTCAAGTTCAAGTGGCCCTCTCTTTTGGGCCACTAACCTCTAAAACAAATCAGCACAGAAGAGTGTTTGAAGAGAAAAATCACTGGTGAACATTGCAAAACATTAAAAACCCCTGAGCTTCCACAACACTCCCAAAACACAAGCTAAGTCACTATTGCCCTTGAAAGTGTGAGATTCTCTAACATCAGTGGGACTATTCAGATGCATAAAGTGGGCAAAACTGAAAACTGAGTCCCAAGCTTGAAGGTGATGTTTTTTTCTGCAGTTGTACACAAGGCTATAATTGTATTAACAGACCTGCACCACCTAAGCAGTAACAAATATATGTTCTAGAAAAGAACATGAGAAAAAATATTTGAAAACACAAGAACCACAAACACAATTTACCAAGAGGCTTTCAAATATGGCATTTTCAACTGCCCTCTTATTTCTAGATGTGAATATTTTAAACCAGTAACAAAGTTCCTAACTGTGCTCAAATACACCTGGTAATTTACAAACATATGGCTAATGTCTCAGAGCACTAGTCTTCAGTATTTGTATCTTCTAAATCAAAGAGGATAAAAATTATTTTAGAACATCAAACATGACTTTTCTATGTAATCATCCAGGGAATGCAGTGTAACAACAGCAGAAGGAATACTGTCAGTAAAAACTTGTCTATTTTACACTTGCTTTACCAATGAAATATTTTAGAAGCCTGTGTACTATAATATTCCACAGGTACATCATGAAAACTTTATGATCTCTATGAGATAAAATAGTTGGGGAAAAAGAAAGTCCTAAAGTATCACCAGACAAGTCAACATGCTTTCAGTCTTTATAATTCATTACCTTCATTTTGACAATTTATTATAAGTTTTAGAAACTACATTAATCCAGATTTTATTGTATTGACAAACTTGGAAAACCACTTTTCAACTTTTCTGACAGGAAGCCCAAATAATGTTCTGTGTGGTTTCCAAATGCATATTCTCTAAATACACGGAAGATAAAACTGAATCTAAAGCAAAATTATCACAAGACTTTCACGAATTTCTTATCAGCTTTTCCAAAACAAGTCACCAATATAAATACAAATACTGCAAGCTGCACATCAGATGGGCTTGTCAGTCTCTCCTCCATGCAGGGAATTTAGCTTCACAGCTGAGCCATGTACACTAAAGCATGGATTCTCTTAAGTACCTAGGGCAAAATCCCTTTTTGTTTGTTTTGCATGACTGACGCAGGTTAACAATTATTTCAAACACTACTCTTCTGAAAAGGTCTTTATAATCTGTAATGAGAACTAAGGGAGTAAGCTCTCAGGACTTGGTTTCCCTTTCACCTATAAGGTATTAATGAAACAATATTTATCCTATTCCTATAGGATGGCAAACACACAACTGTTATGTCACTGTCTACTCTGTTAATGAGAGTGAATTTTAACATCAAATATGAATAGTCTTGAACTTTTCAAGACTACAGAAGGTATTAAATTAAATTAGTAGTATACTAATTGAGGCAGTATTACAAGTTCATTCCATATCACATTTTACTTTACCTCAATCATACTATCATCTATTCTGCTTTGAAAACATACATTTAAGGTCTAAAACTGAACAAAAACATATCCACTAACTCTAGAGACAGTAAAGACAGAAGTTTTATATGCCTGTATAAAAAAAATCACCCAAGAATGCCAGGTGCAATAAATAACATTGTCCTGTATACCTTATCACCTCACTGATATTTACAAGGTAATTAACATGTTGTGAAGTACAGAGGAATTTAAGCATGAAGTTTGCCACCACTGGAATTTGCTGTTATAGCAAGTAAGACTGAGCAGCAGGCCTTACACAGCACATGATGCTCGTCAAAACTTTCCTCTGCAACTTGCAACCAGCAAGCTTCGCCACAACCACCTTTTCTAAGTTCTCCTGAGAAATATAAACCAAGGCCCTCATTTATAATTCAGTGCTGCTTGTTTCATAAATTGATAGTGTCTTTTAGAAGTTGGTTTGCTTTTGTTTTTTTACCTAATAAGACTGTACTGTTTCCAGTTGCAACACCGTATTTCATAATATGCACAACGTTTTGGGGTTTAATTACTTTTCAGCACCACTTCGGACAAAAGATACGTTTTGCACTAGGTATCCTGCGCGCCTGTGATCCAGCCATTAAAAACAGTCATTGAAGCCGAGGCACAGAGCCAGCATCCGTGTCCAGCCGGCAGAGCTGCCCCGGGCACTCCGGGACGAGCAGCCTTCGCGCAGGCTGCTTCACTGGCTGAAGCACTTCCACAGGCTGAGTTTTGCAGAGCTCAGCCCCGGCAGGGGCAGCGAACACGGCGGGCTCCGGCCGGCGGGGGCCGAGCGGATTTGGGCTCTCTGAGGCCTAGCGAGCACGCGAGGCCTCCGGCAGCCCCGGCTCCTTCCCCGGCAGCCCCGCACAGCGCTCCGGGGAGCGGGGCACACGGGAGGGCCCCGCGCCCGGGATGCTCCGCCAGCCAGGAGGGGGGAGGCGGCCCCGCTCCGCAGCGCCCGGGGGAGAGGGAGGGCGAGGAGCCAGCGCCTCCGGTTTGGGAGGAACTCGCAAACTTTGGTACCTGTCGGGAACTCCCCAAATGCCAGCAACCCCCGGCCGCTCCCAGAGGAACTCTACCGGCTTCTCCCTCCCTTCCCGCCCCAACACCAACTCACGCCACAGGCTTAGAAACAAGCCTGTGCCCGTGCCTGCGGGAAGGAGGGCACGGCGTGCCCGGCTGCAAGCAAGGGCTTCTCCTGCCCCCCCGCTCCCCGTCCCGAGAGGGGATCCTCTGGCGCGCCCCGCGCCCGTCCCTCCCGGCGGGGCCGCTCCGAGCCCACCGCCCGCCCGGGCCTCGCCGCCTCCCTGCCCGCGCTCCACCTGTCCCGGGGGTCGATCCAGCTGGTCTGCTTGGTGTTGTGGTCGATGTAGAAGACTTTGCCGTCGTAATCCCTCGCCTCCTCCCAGCCATCGGGTAAGGGAAGCTGCCCATTCCCCGCTTTCCTAGGCATGGTCGGTCGGCGGGGGTAGCTGCTCCATAGGGACAGAAAGAAAGACGGGAAGCGGGAAAAGCCCCGACCCGGGCCGGGGAAGGGGCCGGGAGCGGGGGCTCGCGGGAGCCCAGGGAAGCCCTCTGCCGGGTCTCAGTCCACCATGCCCGGGCTGCCGCCTCGCCCGCGCCGCGGCGGCGGGTCAGGGCTGCCGGCGGAGCCCAGCTGCCGTCTGGGCGCGGGGAGCCCGGCTGAGCCCCGGGCGGCCGCGGCCGCCGCTCATTAGCATGAGATTAGCATCCATCTCATCTGCATGCACATTCCTCCCGCCGCATTCCTCAGGGTTAACCCTGGCCGCGCTGCCCGCCGGGCTGGGCCGGGCAGGCCCCGGCCGCGGATGCGGCGCGGAAGCGTCCGGCGGGGCAGCGCGTAGGGCCGGACGGCGGGCAGGAACGGGGGAAAGGCTGCGAGAGGGGCCCGCCTGCTTCCATCGAGCTTTGCCCGGGGGCTCGGCCGGCGTGGGGGCAGGAGACAGCCCCCCGCGGGGGACGGGCGGTCTCGGGGCGCTCCGGCCGCGTCCCCGCAGCCCCGGCCCCGCGGTCACCGCCGCCCCGCGGGGAACAGCAGCGGCCCGGCATGAGGGACACCGGCGCGTCCCATTCTTTGTCTGCCAACTTTGCCGCGGCCCTGCATCGGGTGACGCAGGAGGCTTTGTCGCGGGGCATGTCCTGGCCCTCGGAGCGCGGGGAATGTGCCCCGGGAAAAGGCAGCTTTGCCGCTGCCTCCATGCCCGGAGTCGGGACGGTGTCGAGTTCCCTCTCCCAGCGGTTCAGGTTCCGCCAACCTCCCTTCGCATCCTTGTGAACTCTTGCTAAAGTCCAGTAAGGTTCAAGGGTTCCTGAAAAGGACCTTGATATTTAAAATAACTGAGTTCAAAATTTAAATACAAATAGGAACCCCTCTTTCACCATGGAAGTACCTAAACTAAGTGTCTTTAGTTTTGTTTTTGTGTTTCTTGCTTTGGTTTTTTTATAACAGAACCACCAGTGAAGCATATGTGTACGCCGCGGGTGCCCTGGACTTGTGGCCTGAAAAGCAAGCAGCTAAGTCGCATTAAGTATAGACACCAGGTGTGAGTTACTGAGTGTTTATCTCTCATTTGCTATAGGAGAAGAGTACCCCAGGCTGGTTACCATGGTTCAGCTGATAGAAGGTAATTTAATGAGCTCTATTAATTTGCATGTGTATCTGATTCCAAGATCTGGCACCAGAAGTAGAGCATCAATGGGGGAATATGACTCTTTAGGTTAGCAGCTGGAACTCCTAGGTAACTTAAGTCCCTGTTTCCTAGAATGTTTTATTTCTTTTTATTTGAAGTTACTGGTTTTAAGTAACAAGATTTTCCTGGGAGAGGGAGTCTCAAACCCAGAGCTGGTTTTGTGGTGATTTTTTTGTTTGCTTGTTTTTTTGTTGGCTTTTTGTTTTGTTTTTTTGGGGTTTGTTTTGTTTTTGTTGTTGTTGGGGGTTTTTTGCTGTTTTTTTTAGGGTTGTTTTTGTTTGTTTTTGGGGTTTTTTTAATGTCTGTTTATCTTCTCCATTATAGCTTTCTAGTATTCAGCTCTATAAATTATTCTTCTTATTAAGTACACTTATTCTACACTTATTAAGTACTGGACTTATTCTGTGCATAGCAAGTTTTTGGATTCCACTTCAGAGGCCACATATCTGACAAGCACTGAAGTAACTCATTTGCAGCTATCTACTTTTGGGTCTGCTCCTAAATAGAAAAATGTACCAGCAAGATATTTTTTAAATTTAGCTAATTGCCAGTCTGGTACAGATAAGAACTGCATTATTTTAGTCATTCTACTTATTTTATTCTGCTGTCTTGTCTCCAAATGACCCATATGCCTCCCTCCTCCAGACTTTTTTGAAGATTTTGACGTCTAAGGTAATGTGCAGTGAAACTGTACTTCGTACATGAAGTAAGGTCCTGGTAGTTACCAGTGGAGAAAAACTGAGCTGTGCTAACTTCTAGATATCCATAAGAGTTGAGCTGCTTAGGGAATGCAGCAGGATCATTGCCTATTAAAGAGACAGATGCATTTCTTTTCATTGAGGATATTGTTTCAATGAGCTTTTTGGCTTGTAAGGGCCTGTTTTCTTGTCCAGCAGTAAGAAACCGTCCCCACATTTACCAAGCATTTAGTTTGTGTCCTTTTAAACAGTCTACTCAATTTTATAATTTGTTTATAGGAGTTGCTCTATAGTGAGAAATTACATATGGCAGTTGCGGGACAGGATAAACTGAATTTCTTTTTCTGTTTTAAAGTTCATTTTGCATTATCAATAAGACATTTCATTATGTAAGTTGATACAAATCTATAGAGGATATACATTTCTTTCTGAAACCAACTGCCAGTTACTTCTCTTTGGCATTAACCAGGAGCTTTTATAACAAGCCTTTTATATAGCCTTTTTCATCTTGAAAAAGTAGGCCTGTTATACAGCAGCACTCCTGTACTCCTAGTCCCTCAATAATTCACACAAAAGGAAGAATAAAATTAGAAAATCTGTAATATCAAGACAAAACTGGAACATCATTTGTGTCAATACTTCCTCTGAAGGTAGTCACAACACCTGAGGGAATGCTCAGTTCCTACTCTCTGTCACCACCAAGGCAAGCAGAACCACATCTTTGATTATTGGTCAGATGAGATCCACATGGATGTGGATCTGAGTTATAACCATCTTTACCTATGTAATACTTCTCATAAGAAGACAGCAATATTTTAATTCTCATAAATAAATGGAAATTGTCGTTCTTAAATAAATGGAAATGAATACACTGAAGTCATTGCATAATTGTCTAATTTTTATGTATATGCTTGTGTGTCTATATACAGATGTGCTTACACTGAAGTATAAACTGCTGCATGGTGTTAGGCTCTCCCCTTCCTCCCTCTATTTTCCATTATTTGAGTACTTCATTGTGTTTCTATCCATTGGTAGAGTCTACAATCCAAAATGCCAGTTTAAGACTACTTAAGCATGACAGTGCTTGACATCAGATGGACAAAAAGTAGGTGTTATTTGTGTAAACAGACCTTTAATATTGCCAGTGAGAACGTATGGCTTTTTGAAGGTATTTTTTCAAGTATACCTCCTGTATTTCAACTGATAACCTGCCTAGCATGTTGTGCTGACATTGTCAGCTGACAGCATACCACAGATTGTTTGCCTTAATTACATAAGCCAGCATAGTTCAGAAGATGTAAGCATGCTTTATTCAAAACACAGAAGGGTTCCTATGAATGAGGTGTCCAAAAGCACAGAACAATCTAGCTATGGCATGATTTAAGTATCTGTCAGAAAATATGATAAATAACAAGAGGTAGTCAATGTGAAAGAGCTAATCATTCCTATCTTTTGCTTTGCATATGCATGTTTAAGTGGCTTGAAGAAATTCCCGTGGTAAGTAGTGCATAAAGAACTGAGCTAAAGGAAGTTAGAATCATAACTGTTTTGTGTTAACTAGAAGAAAAAATGTCTATGTGAAAATTGAGAACACAAGTATGGAAATGGCTGTATCCAAAGGAGGTCTTCAAAGCTCTATACTTGCATCCTGTCACATAACAAGAAACATACCCACTCCAGTCTTTGCTAATGTAGTTAATATCCTGGTACTCTCCGCTTGCTTCTTCTTTCATAATAAGGCTGTCTCTGGAACAGACTGTGATCAAATAAACCTGTGTTTGTACCTTGTCCTTCCTTAATAGGAGACTCCCTTAATTTGATGATCCACTGGAGTGTCATCCCTGGTGAAATGTACAGCTGTTACAGCTCTGACTTGTACTATCCACAAATGGCTCTGAAGCAGGAGCTGCAGCAGTTTCCCTGAAAATTTCCATAGTTCAGCTTTTTGCTGCTTGCACACAGATTTTGAGTATAGAATGAATTGTGAAGTATGGCAACAGAATTAATTTCTAGAAGCATCTGACAAAAATATTTGAAAATATATATTGGTTACACTGGGGTTTTTTTTGAACACTTAAACTGCCAAATATCTTCAGTGAGTCTGACTTCTGTCACATGTAGCTACTGTAGAACTCTAAAAAGTAATCAGTATTTTCAGCATTATAAATATTTGTTAATTTAATAACAGTGAATTTTATCTGACAGCTATGTCTTCAGAGAAAAAAGCACACACCAAAAAATTCTCCCATATGCAGTGAGATTTTTAGTTTTAAAAAGTGTTTTAAAAGTCCTGCAAAGAAAAACTGTATACATGCATGAGGGAGGAAAGGAGGAGGAGTGCTGCTTTTCCTGTTGTCAGCTTCTGATGCATGTATATATCTGACAGTAAAAGGTCTTTGTTTCTGGTTGAATTTATGATGAAGGTCTGCAGAATCGATGGAGCCAGATAATGTTTATGCTCATCCAGCTTTTCTTGTTATTCCAAAGCCTGCTCTATCCACTTACATACATTTGAACAGCTTGCTGCGTAGACAGTTCTACAAAGATTTCCCAGAGTATCAGTGAAAAAAGACTATGCCAGGTTCTGCTTCAAATTAATATACTAGCCCTTTTTTCCCCAGAATTTTGGCCTTTTTTTGTCTTTTTTTTTTTTTGCTTTCAGGCATGTATAGGAGAAATTACTGAGCAATTACTTGTTTTCAGTCAAGACATACTATGAATCTGAAAGTAAGCACAGAGAATGATTTTAAATTAGTGTTAGTTTGATTAAAAGTTTAGAGTAGAAAATGAAAAGTTTAGAATGGAAATTATGTGATATGAGCTTTGCCTCAAAGTTAGCTGTGGAAATATGAGCAATGACTTCATGGTAAAAGCTCAAACTCACTCCAAGCCACTCATTAAACTGACTTAGCATTCAATTCTGTTAACTCTGATTCATAATTCATACTGCTGAAATTTCTGTGGACAAAGAGAGGAGAAGATGGAGAATTTTGGTTGTTCCAAAACCCCTAGGACTGATGAGGTCCAAATTAGTGTCTGATGAATATTCCCAAAAAATTCTTGATGCAGTCTTGGTATTAAACCTCCCATAGTAACAGTCTCACTGTATCTTTTGTGTATTTCTGATACTTGTACAAACATTTAGGTTTCCTACGTTTTGTCATATCTGTGGAATTACTCTGTGTATTCACTGCTGCATAATGGCTTTGGAAAACCACAAAGCATGTCTGATTAGCCAGGAAGGGTCCCAAGAGCCTGGTCTTCTCTTTTGGCTGCATGTAAGAAAGAAGCTGGCCAGCAATAGAGGATTACTGCTCATTGGCATGAAGGGAAGGATGGAGGAAATTCTCAATAACAGCTCCTTTGGCAGTGAATTTCTTGAAGTATTTAAGGTGTTTTATGTACTATTATTCAAGTTCACAGGTTTACAGAGCTAATGCTTTTAACAGTCCCTCTCTTCTGTTGCAAGGAGTTAAGTGTTCCCACCTCAGCCAGAAGAAAGCACTTAGTGTAAATTTGCTGTGTTGTATCTAGGGGGGGAAGCAGACAAAACATGAAATGTCATGTTTTAGCAGTAGCATCCTGAAGTACATTTCTTCTGTGTATTATCCATGCACTTTCAGGAACTTTTCCCCTTTTACACACTTTTCATATCTCTTTTTTCCCCTCAAAAATGCAGTTTCTTTGCATGAATCTGAAGTATTTTGATGCCTGACTTAGCCAATAACAAAGGAATCTCGATCCTATGTTATTGCTAAGTGAGGCTAAAAACCATGCTGCAAAAATAAAATCAATCTGTGCAAATTTTTAGCAAAAATGGAACTGATCCATCAATACTATGATTTAGCACTTCTAGACTGCTAGAGATGTTGCTGAATTGTATGAATCATTCCATGGCAATTTTCATTCTAGTCTGGTTGTCCAAAACCCAGAATCCCAATGTTTGCACTTTTTGGAGGATTGAAACTATTTGAAGAACACAGCATGATATTATTATGTCCACTTTTCAGTGAGCATCAAAAAAAGAATTGTGTTAAGTGACATGATGGAGTAAAAAATACCTATATGAAATAGAATAGGTATTAGAATGTTGGGTGCTTTCAGCTCCTGAACTGAATCTATTGAACTGAATTATGTCAATTTTATGATTTCAGTACGTGGTCTCACAAATCCTTGGGATAAGCTTTATTATCACTAGAAAAGAAATAATTCATACAAACATTCATTTTTTTGGTATCTTATTCCCAGGTAAAATATGTTAAAAAGTTATTAATTTCATATGGTCAAGCATGTATTATGAAATGTTTGTGTCCACATATAAGACACATGACAATATTTCAAGTTCTCTCCTTTGAATTTCTTTGTGGAAAACATCACAAAAGCATAAATTCTAGTTAGCTGCACTTGTGTTTTCATAAATGAAACACACTAATAAAGAAACAGCTTCCCACACCATAAAAAGATTACACTGAGCAAGAATTTTAAAAAATATTTTGAATCTAGTCAAAGTCTGCAAACTTTAAGTATTAAATAATACATAATCCTTGGGGTATGAAATGTCAGAACTGTTGCTGATTATCATATGTTCTGTAAAGGTGAAAGCAAAAGGATATGTAGTTGATGCTTATACCAAAGGAGTCACAGGATTATGGGATGATGGAGGTTGGAAGGCTGTCACCTGGAGGCCATCCTGTTCAATCTGATTACACAGGGCCCCCTAGAGACAATTGCCCGGGATCATGTCCAGGCATTCTTTTTAGTATCTCCAAGAATGGAGATTCCCCAGCCTCTCAGGTCAACATGCTCCACTGCTTGGTCACCCAACAGGAAAAAGGTGTTTCATGATGTTGAGAGGGAAACTCCTTGTCTCAGTTTATTACCATTTCCTGTGATCCTGTCACTGAGTACCACTGAAAAGAGCCTTGCTCCATCTTCTTTGCATCCTCTCTTCACGCATTTCTGTACATTCATGAGATACAACAGAGCCTTTTCTTCATCAGACTCAAGATTCCTACTCACTCAGTCTTTACTCATGTGCAAGGTACTCCAGTCCCTTAATCATACTCGTGTGGTGCTTTGCTGAACTCTTGCACAGGGAAGCCCATAATTATACCCAGCATGCCAGATGTGACCGGTGCTGAGCAGAGGACAAGGATCACCTTCCTCAGTCACCTTGTATCACCAAGGATCACCTTGGCCTGGAGTGTGTACTGGTGCATGAAGTTATTCCTCCTCAGGTACAGGACCTTGCTTTTTTTTTTTTTTTTGGTGAACTTTATGAGATTCCTGTTTGCTCATTTCTCCACATCTTTAAAGGGTTTAAAGATTTTAAAGATTGCCTTTTAAATCAAACATACCAAGCCAAAGAATCTGCTGAACTGCAAACTAGCTTCTTGAACTGTAGGTCAAAGGTGCCCTGGCAAGCAAGCGACTGGATGTTTGGAATCAGTGGTGCTTTGCTTTTAGTCTCTCTAGACAATCAGGAAAAGTGATAAACTGTCTCAAGATTGTTGTCTCTACAGCTGTCAGTGGTGTTGTGGACATCATCACTCGTAAAAGACCTTGGTTCTTCTATGTGACTGTACAACTAAATATGCCATGTTCAGTAATTGGAACAAATTGAAGTGTGAGGGGGTTAACATAAAGAAGAAAAATGGCGTTTTCAAATACTGGTTCAGAAATTCTCTGATCACTTAACATGGGCGCCTTTTTCCCTCAAACATAAATGTGAAAGAAGTGCAATACTCTTATGCAGCAGTATGCTTTCTGCTCCAGGAACATAGAAACAATAAGTTTGGGTATTTCTTTTAGATTGCATAATTAGGTCTTCCACCCCAAGGAAATAAAGTGGAGCATATCTTCAAAATACAGAACGAGGTACAACTTCCACCTAGTTTTACCCCCTCTACTTAAATCAGGATTCATGGTGATTTTTGATTTATCACTGATGGTCACTGGGCCTCCCAGTGAGTACTGTCATACCTATATCAACCTTCATGCTCCCTTCTCTGGAGCATCCCCACACCCCCACTTCTTGGAAGAGTCTTGTAAGTGGCTGTGGTTCCTCTGTACCGGTTGCTGTGCACAGGCGGCAAAGGACCATGCTGCCAACAGTGACATCTGCTGTTCGAGTCAGTGACTGGGGTTGTCATTTAAACCATTCCACTCAGCCAGAAAAACAGAGTCAAAGCCAAAACAGGAGTTCTTAGCCTGGGCTGTGCTCGGGAAGGGCGCTGAGTGAAGGGCAATATGCTGCACATCCTGCAGTAGCCTCAGAGCAGCGCCAATAGCCACTCTGGCAGTGAGAGCTGGAAGAAGACTCGGTAGTTCCACAGAGTTAAAAAAGCATTTGGACAACACTCCCAGATGCATAATGTGATTCTTGGGGGATATCCTGTGCAGGGCCAGCCGCTGGAGTCAATGATCCTTGTGAGTCCCTTCCAACTCACTTATTCTATGACTGTAAGAAGCAGCAACTGGAGACTGAGGGCTGTTGACGCCTTTCCCATTGGTGTGCCTTCTACACTATTTTCAGGGAATGAGCTGTTCTCTAGCTACATATAACATTGCTAATCACAGGTGCCAAGATGCTGTTACAGAAAACAAAGATCTGTCCAATTAAAACCAGATTTTTAAAATTTTAGATTTTAAAATAGATCATGGGCAATCTAACACAAGATTGTTTTGTTTTATTTTGGATAGAAGAGGCAAGGAAATACCCTGAGGCAAGGAAGGAGAAGATGAGTTGTTTATGAAAAGAGATTTTCTTGAATGAAGTAAATCCTTAAATCATGTTTCAGAAAACAAAAAATAGCACAAACATCTCAAAAGCACATATATGCACATTTTGTGTCCATAATACCACATGAAAGAGTAATGCTTTTATATATTTATCTTCAAGAGCTCTTTTTTGATGTATCAACATAAATGAAGAAAAACTGAAAATAGATAAAACATTCCCAATGTAGTGAACTTGCAGTGGTGTTCTTGCCCATAATCCTATAAGGCAATAAAGAGAAGATAATGGTACACTGCCTTTTAATGCAGCAGAATTTACAGTAACACATTCACAGTATTCCACATCTGTGCAATATACTTCTCTAGCAGTCTCATTTTAATAATATATTCTAATCCATTAAACTCACTCTGGTGAGCTTGCAGTGAACCATGACATTTCCAAATCAAAGTAAAATAAAAAACCAAACAGACTGCAGAGCTAAAATTCTTTTTCATAACCTTTTACTTATTTACAGAGGATTCATATGTTTAAATATACAAAACCATAATGACAGAATAATTATGAGGTTTTTTCATGTCATATTTTTTGAACCCATGTCAAATACTGAACTGAAGGACCTGCAGAAAACTAAGAAATAGCAAAAATGAATAAAACCAAAGCCAAGCTATGATGGATGAAGGACAAAGGGTACTGAGCCCATCAAAACTTTGTTTTCTCTGCTGCAGTACCTGAGAGTTGATACTTCTGCAGCACCAAGCAAAGTCCTGCTAGTCCAGTAATTTCAATTCTTAACCTGATCCCATATTCCAAATGGCTTCCAGCCTGGGTTCAGCGCAAATAGTGTCAATTCCAGGATATGACAGAGCTTCTTCACCTCTGGAAAGCCTTGCTTTTCCTGCCCAACACTGGGATATAATCTGTTTGGATTGTTACCTGGATGATTTCTAAAATCTGAGATTATCTCAATGTGTAGTTAGGCTATTGATATTTTTAATGAGGACCTGTATAAGCGAATTGTTCTGGGACAAGTCACAGGAGCAGACTTTCTTGAAAGCAGACATGTAACCAGTAGGAAGAAAACTGCATTGCTAAACTAAGCAAGGGTTAATGGAATACCAAACCAAAGAGGAGGGTTGCCTTCAAATGATTCCAAGAAACCCAAAGAGCTGAATGTTAGTAACTGTTGAATTTTTAATTGAAACAGTCAAGCAGGTGATTTTTGCATCCTAAAATCTCCATAGATTTTAATTTGTGTATACCAGAATTAAGCATAGCTATACCATTTCCATCACAGAATTCTTCACTCTTGTATTTTATCAATGTGATTAAATCTCCTCCTAAAAAAGTGGAAATTAATATTTCTATTTTACAAGTGTACATTAGATGATCAAATAACTTCTTAATCTCTTCTTTGGTAAGTTTTCCCTGTAAAGCCCACTTCCCAATCACTTAATAATTTTCATTTTTCTCTTCTGACTCCACTCCAGTTAAAGGAGCTCTTTTCTCTTTAAAATATCAGAAATAGAACTAACACCTCATCAGTAGTCACACTAATACCAGATACAGAGATAGGAAGAATCGAAGAATCTATCCCCCTTTGCTGCAGTTTCCATTTTATTTTGCCATAGACTGGATTAATTCCTTCTGTTACACCCCCTCATTGGGACGAGCTTGTGTCTGAGAATTGCTGCTGTGACTGAAGCTCCTCTTCTGAGAAGGATTCCCAGGACAAAGGTCACCCTCCTCTACTGATGACCTGCATACTTCTTCCCTAAATAACACTATTTTTTTTCCCCATTGAATTCCTATTGTTTACTTTTGACATCACATTAAAAAGTTCAGCCCATTCCAGTGCCATCTCCCACTTTTTCATAATTTGTTGTCAGGCAGTATTTTATTTGCATCATTTATTAATATTTAATGTGCCTTCTGCCCAGCTACAAGACAGAAGTATTTCTTGACCATGTCTGCCTTTTTTTCCTCTACATTATGTCTAATTATGTTGTTGCTATCCATGAATGGAACAAAATCTCTTGTGATGCCAGAATGTGAAAAACTAAACTACACAAACTCAAAATACAGGACTCAAAGCAGACCCCTATTTTTGAGCTCTGATGTCATCAGAATTATTCTGAGGAAGCTGATATGCATTTTAAGGTTTTCCAAGCAAGGATTTGTATATACCTTTATTTTATTTTAAACCATTTTGATTTCTTTCATGTAGTATTAAAAATAATTTTTAAAAGGAATTCTTTTTTTTTTCACAAATTTTAGTATAATCTTAATACCATAAATTAAGTTAATACTTAATACCATTAATTAAGTTAATCTTAAAATCCATAAGCTTTCTCCAGAATGGTCCCGCAATTTTCTGTGATTTTTTAAAAATAAGGGCTAATAGTTATAGCGATAACAGCAAAAATATCATTAAGACCTTACTTCAGCCCTACTGGTCTTGCTTTATGTCATCGACAATTTATTTCACAATGTGTAATTTTTCACTAACCACAAAGTAATTTGAACTTTTTATTAGGTAGTCTAGAATTGTTCTGTAAAGATATAATAATTTTTGGCTTATAAAGTAAATTTGCAACCCAAGAAAACACAATCAAAAAACCCTGGGCTCAGAGAAGTTCAGTAATCTTTTCTTTTGCTGAGGGCCCCTTTAACATTTTGACAAATCTCCTGGACAGTTTTCATTTCCCATCTATTCCTAGATGGGTCTTCCTGTCCTCAGCCTTGAACCCTGCCTCCTTTCCAGAAAATCTGTCACCTTTCCTTCAGGGACATCTTGACAAATAGATGCAAAATAAAGGTTTGGCATCCCTGCTCTGACTCCCCATCTGCCTGGAAGAGCTATAGTAAGAGCACAGAAATGGACATAACCCTTTCCTGCAGCATATCATTTTCTGGACATTTTTCTGCCATATGAAGTTGTGATTTATGGCTCAAATTAATGAACACATACTCCCGCCTTCCCCAGGGGTGTTTGGGTGTTTTGGAGCCACCAGTCTGTGGCATTGGAAAGGTGCAGACCCTTGATTTCAGTAGGAGCAACACCTGGACCTCTCTTTCCTGCTGGGAGCACTGGGAGCAGCAGGAGTTTTTTTGTCTCCTGGACTGCAGAAACAGACCCCAGCAGCCAGGCTGCATTGCTTCACTGAATGAGCCTGACTGGCTGCATCCTTATCCTCCCGCAATCAGCAGAGCTTTAAGGAGGGAGGATTGTGTCACACTTCTCTTTCAGCAAAGCAGACTAATAGGACTTTTATGGCTCAAGGTTTCTGATTTTCTGCAGTCACAGGCAGACATTACAACAGGGAATAAGATTATCATGATCTACTTTCAAATTTCTTTTCAAACCACTAGTCCAGGTACTTGAGAAATACTGCTCACTATCTGATAATGTTGAAGAAATAATAACAATAATAATATTAATGATAATAATAATATTAATAATTTGGAAAGCTCTACAAGAAAGTGTATATTAAAAATGTATGTAGGAAGGGGATGCGTCAGAACCAGTTATGTTAGTACATTAATTATTAGACTCAATTAATCAACATATTATTATTATTATTATTATTATTATTGTTGTTGTTGTTGTTGTTGTTGTTGTTGTTGTTATTAGGCCCAAGTTATATTATTACATCCAGAAGGAAACAATTGTCACAAGCAGGTGAGCAAAAGGTTTCTCCTGGCAGGATCAAAGTTTGTGGAGCTAGAGATCTACACTGTTCCGGAAGGTTTGAGGCACTTTTAGAATTCAGTCTAACTGCCTACACAAAAGAGTTTTCAAATCTGTTTGCATGCTTAGATTTTAATCTAAAACAATTAGATTTTTTTTTTTTGTGCTGTGATCACATGTAGATAACAGGCCACATATATGCAGATACAGTACAGTGTTTGGAAGAGCTGAGCTTTGTGAATCAGCAGAAGCTTGGAAACTTAGCAAAATATGATTTTAAGTTAAATGGCAAAAATAATGGTAAGTGTATATATGTATAATTTGACAATACATTAGGTTTTGCTGTTCTCTGCTAAGAATGATACCTTTAATCTCTTGCTGCATCCAAACATTTATTTGACAAACATAAGCACGATTTTTTTCATAAATATTACAAAAATTGGGTCTTAAATAAAAATATTGTTGCCATGGGACAAAACTTTAGATAATATATGCAGAAGTTACAGTAGCATCCACGAGTTCATATTTTGTAGCCATTTACATTAGGGAAAACCTGTGTTAACAGTTAGCATTTTTTTTTCCTCAGCAAAGTGCGTTCAAAATATTTGCTAATTAAAACCTTTATATCTTTTAGACAGTAAAAGTGCTTTTTCCAACCTGCAACAGCTATGTAACTTATTTTATTAGTTGTTTGGTAATAAAGTAATATAAACCTTTGATTTAATAATTAGCGTTTATAGAATGCTTTCTGCCTTCAGAGCACTTTGCAAACATTAACTAATTAATTCTTGCAACTGACTCTCCTGTAATTTGGGGAAGCAAGTATGTTCATAGACATTTGCCTATGGTAAGGGGAAGAAAGTATTATTTCAGACATGTTATGAAATAGAGACTTAAGACATATAAATTAAGTTATTCACCTAAGTTCACGAAGATGGAAACGCTGTCAGAGTAAGATCTGAAATTAAATTATTGTTGTAGTTTAATCTGGCAGGCAGCTGAACACCACACAGCTGTTTGCTCACTGTCCCCCTGCCACAGGAATAGTGAAGAAAACTGGGGGGAAAAAAAGGTAAGATGAATGGGTTGAGAGAAAAACAATTTAATAGAACAGAAAAGAAAGGAATAATAATGGTGATAATTATGATGATGATGATGATGGTAATGATGATAATAATAATAATTAATAGAAGAAGAATTGGTATATATAAAACAAGTGGTGCACAATGCAATTGCTCACCACCCACTGACAGATGTCCAGCCAGTTCCCAAGCAGTGGCCCCTGGCCAGCTTTCCCCCTAGTTTATATACTGAGCACTCTGGCAATTCACATACCTGTCCCTCTAGGATTGAGGTTGGTTTTCCTCGTGTCTTCTCTGAATTCATGCAGATAAAGCCACAGGGTGACCCATGGTGTGTAGTCACTTTGTCCTCTCTCTTGAGCAGAGTCCTCATAGCTGAGATACTGGTCTGTAGTGGTGGAGAATAGAATATATTAATTGCTGGAATTCACAGGACAGTTTTTTGAGCAGTTTCTCCACAGATGAGGCAAAGGTCCATAATGAGGCAGAGATACTTTCTTCATATTGCCAGAGCTGGACAGCCAATTCACCCACTGTTTGTCCCTCTCTGTCTCTCTCTAGGTAATTACTGACAATGAGTTGGCATGCGATGGTGTTGAGCTCGGTATGAACCTCCACACATACCTTTCTCCATTTGTCTGGGTGATATATAACAGCTTTCTTGAAGGGATACCTTTCTCTAGGGCCTGACAGGTGTCAGCTCCAGAAGCTGAATACTTGTGTCCCTTTTCCTACTGCATTGTCAATGCCCTCTTCCCTAGAAAAGGATCCCAGCTGTTTGGCTTTCCTACCCTCTAATTTCAGGATTGTCTCAGCAGAAAAGCTGTGAGGTGACAATGTACTCACCTGGATGATGGCTGAAATCTTTTCACATATCTCACATCTCACTTGGGGATAAGTTACCCTCTCCTTTATGAGTCCTGCATCCTCTTTCTCATGTTCTCCTGATGGTCCTGCTCTGGAGTAATCTGCTTGTCACTTCTTCCCTTAGTAAGGGAAGAGTTTCTTCCTTTTCCAGATGAGCTGACTTTTGCATCCAACATTTCTACTTGTGTACTGGGCAACTGATAATGGCCAGGGTTGGTTCAATAGTTCAGCTGCAGTGCTTGTCATGGAGGTTGGAGTATCCATGTGCCTGTGTCTGCTCAAGCCTGTCAGGGGGCTTGTGCACGTTGCAGGTGTTGGAGTAGCTGCAATACCTGTTGTTTTCTCAGCAGATCCAAACACTTTCTTTTCCCCTTGCAGGTGCTGAGTAGTGTTGAGCAGGGCTTGGTTGGCCTGGGCCAGTCCCCAGCATGTTGAAGTGATTTGTGTCTCTCTGGAACAGTCAGGGCGATGGCATAATTTTTCCAAATACTGTACTAATTATTCAGTATTCTCCACTTGTTCAGAAATGAAGTTCTGAATCATTGAGGTTTGCACTGTCCAAGGTACTTGCTCTTACTATCCCCCACACCCTGCCATAACTGTTCAGCCTTGGGG
This sequence comes from Pyrgilauda ruficollis, assembly GCF_017590135.1. Taxonomy (NCBI): domain Eukaryota; kingdom Metazoa; phylum Chordata; class Aves; order Passeriformes; family Passeridae; genus Pyrgilauda; species Pyrgilauda ruficollis. The sequence continues at coordinate 14,946,254 of NW_024526599.1, read as the reverse complement.
TAGATCTCTGGGAGGTATTCTTAAATAATTGTTTAAACATGACCTGAAACATATTCAGGAGTAGGTGACATATCAACAGGAATGTGCTGGTTTGAACATCCTGAGGATATAAAAAATTTTCAAGAGCTGGTTTAACTAGCCTGGAGGAGAATGGGAAGGTGAAGGAGAAAGTGAAGGTGGAAGAGCAGGGGAAAGTGTCCTCCCTTGTGTTCCCCACAGATTAGCGCTCTGAGTTGAAGAGGTAAAGAGTGTAATTATTAATAATTAATAGTTCTGAGATGGCTCCCAAAGTACTGAGATGATGGTAATGCTGAGTAAAAATACTAGATTAGTTTCATGGCCAGTAATTTTATCCTATCATAAGCCAGTGTTACAAAGTACAACAAAATTATACCCTTAATCCAGGCCCCAGAGGTGATAAACAGCACAACAGGGAACATACGCAGCAAATAAAGCGTTACATAACACAACCCTGAGAACAAGTGCAATAGCTCTGATAGGAATTAAGTCTAGTTTATATACTGAGCATGATGACATATCCTTGGCCAGTTTGGGTCAGTTGTACCAGCTGTGTCCCCTCATGGCTTCTTGTTCCCAGTTTGCTCACTGCTTTGGGATGTGGTGAGAAGCTGAAAATTCCATGGCTTATTGTAAACCCTGCTCAGCCACAACTAAAACATCAGCGTGTTACCAACAATATTCTCACCCTAAATCAAAAGACAGCACTGTACCAGCTACTAGGAAGAAAACTGACTGTATCCCAGCTGAAACTAGGGCAATTATTGTGTTCATCCTCTTCTCTGCTCCAGTCACTGAGCTCTTTCTACTGATTTTGTCTGGGAGGGTTCAGTGAGGTCTGCCAAAGCAAAGCTCAGCAAAGCAAGGCAAAGTCGGGCAAGGCAAAATAAGCCAATGCAAAGTGAAGCAAAGCTTTGGGTACTAAGGAGGCCCCTCCATCTCCTCTTAACCCAGCATCTCAGGCCACTTGCTGGTGGTATGTGCATTCCTCAGGAAAACACGTGGCAGTTCACACAAGAGGTTTGCCCACATGTGCTGGGCCCAGGGTGTGACCACTGGACAAGGAGGGGACCTCAGCAAGGGCTTGCAGTGGGCTCTCTCCTTGGGGTTCCCAGCCCCTGCACCTCCCATGGTCAGTGACATCCAGCCAAGCAGGCATGTGAGGCTGGGAGCAGGGAGGGGGTGGTGTGCAGGATTGGCAGGGTGCAGCAGTGTACCCAAGGTCAGAGTCAATAGATCTTCCGATATTGCAGTTCTCCTCTGGGCTCTCTGGCCTTGCTAATGAACTCTTCCCACTCTGCTCTGCTGGTGTTAGCTCTCCTAGGCCACACTATGAAGAGAAAATTTAAAAAGAGGCAGAATTCTCCTGCTGACAGCTTGCTTTTTTCCTGCCTTAAGTACAACCTGCTACAAATATTTGTAATTGCAAAGGTGGAATATTGTTTGTCCCCTTGCTTTCCTATGGGTTTATTGATCTGGGGCCTACAATAATGTAGTTTTCCTGTTTACTGCATCCCATCTAGCCACTATGTTTTACTGCATTTTGCCCATATGATAGATATGTAGGTCTTGGTATGTTGCAAGTGGTACGAGGAGAGCGCAAGCTGCAAGAAGGTTGTGTCATGGCCTTGATGATATCAGAGGGTAATGAGGAGTCACGTGTAGGTTTTTGGCTCAGCAAGGCAAGTAAGGTCTCTTGGTTCACAGGCTTCAGGAAATCATGTATGAAGGTCCAGTTGTTTGTCATTTTTTGGTTTTGCTAAATGTTTGGAATTAATATTAGTTTGTCAGATTTTGTGTGTTATTTTTTGTGTTATTAAATCATAAGCTAGAAATTAATTGTATTACTGCTGTGCATCAATTTCTCTTCAACAAACATTTGAAAAAGCCTAGAAACTTCAGGATATTTTTAATAGCTCAACCAAGTTTTCATATATCATGTGTCTTCTTTGAGCAAGAAAAACAGAATGAAAGAGCAACAGAGAGATATTTGTTAATGCATACTTCATCATTACATTCAGATAAACAATACAATTAAATAATGTAGGAGGTTTGTAAAGATTAGAGCAATAGGGGCTAAGAACCCCTTGGTGATTGGCTATTTGTTAAGTATTGAATTGTAACTTTTTGTGATTCTGTTTCTGTACACTGAGCCTGTCAAGTGGAGACTACTAGAAAACAGAGTAGTGCTGTGTTTTGCAATTGGTGTGCCAAGCAGTAGTTCTCTATGGAAATGAAAAGATTTTTTTTTAATTTGCTACTTTATTGTATTTATAATTAGCCGTCTGGAAAAAAAGTTCTCTTTTAGCATCTGCAGTGATGCATTGATTCTTTCATTACAGCAAATACACATGACCCCCGGTGTTCAACTGTAAACAATAATAGTTACTGGCTTCATTAGGAAGCTAGCAGATGGCTTGTAAGTTCTCATGGTAGCATTTATCCATTTGAGGCTTGCAGCATGCAAATGTTTGTCTTTTAAACAGGATAAAACAATGTAAAAGGGAATCTGTGCTTTGTTTTTATTAGTAGCAATACATTTGTTTTGCAGATTTGAATCCAAGTATCTGAGTGCACTGTCAATATGTCCTGCCTGCAGGTGAAATACTCTCTGGGCCTTACCTCTGCCTCTTTGCCATTTTCTGTACCAGAAGAAATGAGGCTAAATACCACTTCCAGAGCTTTGACAGAGATGTATTTTTCTTAGCAGAACTTATGTTATAAACCCAACCCTGTTTCCTTTCCCTTTTCTTTTTTCCTTCCCCTTTCCCCTTCCCCTTCCCTTTTCCCTTCCCCTTCCCGGTGGTGCCCTCTTTCATCAGAGAGGCAGTACTGCCCGTAGTTTACCTACACAGGCTGGGGATCTGACCATGACAGTCATTAGTGCCCTTTTGTCATTCCAAAACATTTACAGAGCCAAATTTTTGTGCACAGCTTTGGAATACCTGATGAATAACAGCTCATTTACTGTCATCACCAGTCTGGTGCCTGGAGTGTGATGAACCTCAGGGTGCTTCCCAGATAGGCTGCAGACAGTTGCAATGATTGTCAAACATAACTGCCACATTTATTATCTCAATAGCCAGAGCTATCTGAAGACCAGTTAATATTCAATAAAATTTAGTAGAGCACAATGGCACTTTTAAAGCAGAGCAGTGTGTGAGCCTTTGATGGCTTTTCCTGTAGCGCAAATACAGCTCAGACTCTCATTACTCTTTTCACATACTCAGTTTTGTTGGTAGCTGGAATCAAGCTACATAATCAAGATGCAAAAACAGGAGTCTTATATTAAATATGCTGTTAAATGCCTTCAGTTTTCTTTGAAAGCACAAATATGTGGTGGTGCAAACTCCCTAAAAAAGAGTTGCACCACTGCATTACAACTGGATCTGCACATGGAGAAGCCAATAATTACTTCATAGTTTGTGTTCATTCAGTATTGGCTGCTCACAGTTTCTTCACATAAGCATTTGGCTGTTGGTTTCTACAGTATGAAGGTAGAAATCAGTCATTTGATTCAGAAAGGACCATCAAAAATTAGAAAGTTTTTGAAGGAAAAATCTTATTTTAAGGGTTTAAATGAACCTGAGTGCCTGGGTGTCATGTTTCCTTTTTGTACAATAAGGGCATGATTATCAAGAAGGGAAATTTGAGGAAGCAATGGTGTAAAATTCTTTAGGGTTTCATATTGTATTTTCATGTATTATATTCAGTTTTAAAATTTAAAATTACTTTTGTTTGGAGGGACATCTGTATCCTGGAAGAGATATTGGAATTTGGCTTTCAGAGCATGTATTTTCACTTTTTATCCTCTTCTGTTTTATTAAAAATAGTATTTGCATAAAAAAACTACCTTTCTTCTAAGCACATCTGCTCTTGCTTCTACCTCACCTAAAGATCTAACCCTTTGCATGTGATATCTACAATGAAGAATAAGCAGCAGGAGCTGATGAGCTTTCAAGAAATAAAGATCCTATTTTCATGCAAATGTACTAGTAATTAAAATCGTTGGGAGAAAGAAAAAGGCAACTCAATATGTAATACATTCAAATTTAATTTGAAGTATAATAGTTTTAAACTTTTCCATAAGAATTCTTTAAGTGGTTTCATTTTGAGAACAGTAATAATTGTCATTCAGATTAATGGGTTAGATTTTCTTCTCAAAAGACACCTTTAAAATAAGTTTAGGGGTAAAAGTAAGAAGTTTTAAAGGTTGTGGGTTTTTTCCCTGTGGTTTGAAATAAAGTTAAATTCCTAAGTAAACTGAACTTCTATTCAAGCCTGTGGGTGAAGTATGGCTGTACTTAAACATTCAGCCTAAGGCCTACTACAAGCCCAACATGATTTCCACAACAGAAAGTATGTCAAGCTGTACGTTCAGCATTTACTGTTGTCATTTACCATTTCACTTTCCTGAAGGAATTAGTTTATTGAAAAAATCCCCTGTTTTTATTAAGTTTTAGCATTCCTTTTAATCACTTCAAATCTTACAAACTCAAGAAGGAAAAGATACTTTGTGGTAGTAACACATTCCATAATTCTATCCTTTTAAAATTACTGCAGGAATTCAGAGAAAATCAACTTACACCTCAGAGAGACTTAACCATTTCTCTTTGCTTCTAAAATTTGACATCTTGAGCATTCTCTATTCTCATGGCACGAGCACAATTCCCAATAAAATAAAACCATTGTCTAAACATGGGACCCAGTTCCATTCACCTTTGAAGCTCTAAGGCTGCAAAGTTCAAATACATAAACAACTTCTGCCATTTTATCTTATGCTATTGAAATTCCTTACTCTTTATGGAGATCTAGTCACAGCTCCCAAGTGATACATGTGTCTTTACTGATTAAAAATAAGTTTACTTCTGATGGGTTTGGAAAGGCTGGGCATTTTACATGTATGTGTGTGTGTGTGTATATATATATATAACGCTACATAATTTAGATCCCATAGAATAAAGAAGTGAGGTATTGATGATTTATTGATTAAGGCTTACATTTGGATGATGTGAAGCAGGAGCTAATAAGTAATGTAAGACCACCATATAGACCATAGCTGATGACCATTTACTCATAAATGAGCTACCAGTAAGTACACATAATATATTAATTCTTTTCAATATAATAACATAAAGCAAAGAACTCACAATAAGTCCTTTTTTTTTATAGTACAGTGGTGAGATTACTTCCATTTCTGCTTCTACTCTCATTTCATTTTCATAGCTTCATTCAGTACATTCCTATTAAATATATTATTGTATTTCTTCCAACTTATTAGAAAGACTTATAAAAAATTTCTGGATGTCTTGAAAGCTTCATAAAGCAAACAATTAAATGGAAAATTGTCCAGAACAGGATCCCAAGAAACTATTCTCAAATGCATTGGGCCTATTCGTATTCATCATTGTACTCACCAAGAATAGGAATAATGCCACCAATGCCAGTTGTGCTAACTGCAGATTGCTCTATTTTACATATTCTACCAAAAAAAAGGTTATTAGTATTACAAAATGAGCATTCAAAAGTTAGAAGCTGAAAATATTATGAAAATAAGCATTAGGAGGTTGCTTTAAGGAGGGATAGTTTGCATCATAATGTGTGGATACAAAATCTGGAAACCTTTTGAAGGTGGATATCTAAAAGTCTTTGAAGAAAAATTCCTTATGAAAATATTAGATATTAAGTATAAATCTAAGATTCATCAGAACATTTGACAGCACCTTTATATTACCTTTACTCAGTAAGATGATGAAAATATCTAAGATATGTTAAGAGTTAAGCAAGAGCAGCCACAGGCTAATTCAAAAGAATCATAAAAGAAAACCATGAGCATTGTCTATATCCACTTAGGTAGGTTTAACAACACAGAGGAGCTAAAGAAGGCCAACACATAATAGGTCAGCATGGCAGAGATTAGTTCATACCCTTGCTGTGAGAAGGATTCAGATGGGACAAGTATAATGTTTATTTTCTTTTCAGTACCTTGATCTCCAGCAAAAAAATCCTGTCAGGAAGGATCCCTCACAATCACTGCTTTCAATCCAATTTTCTCCATAGGCATCTGACATCAGTAGCAAGACATTGCTCTATGTAGTGAAGGTTAGAACTCACTGTGAAAAAAAGACCTATTCTATTCTATTCTATTCATTTTCTTATGCTGGATTTCGTATCTTGGTATTTAAATTCTTTCAATAATGAAGTGTGGTATCATTTAACGTCTGCCCTAAAACTACTGGGGAAATATGTATGCATCATTTTGGTTTGTGTCATTGAGGAAGGTGTTTTATGGTGTAGCTGGTCTTGCAGATGAAGCAGAAGGCAGTGACCAGGTGTGATTGTCCTTTTTTTTTCTGCAATAATTTATTCTATTTTTGTTTCTTTTTCCTATGTCTCTCCCTCCAGAATTTTGTCTGTCATACAGGTAGATGTTATTTTGATAGAGGCTGGCAATGACACATCTCTTTCAAGCCATAACCTCACATTCGTCATCCTCTAGATTTCAGTTAGCTTAGACTGAGGCTGCAGAATACAGGGATCTAAACTCTTCAGATTACAAATCAATGAAAAAGCAGTGTGAAGAGTGCAGAATGAGTTTTATGTGACCAGAATTGACTCTGAATTTTAGAAGATGAGAAACAGGCTAGAACTTCTGGAAAGGTGCAGGTTTCACTCTGGTTTGCTGTATCTACTTAACAGAAGTTAGAATAACAAAGCAAGATTATTATTTAGTGCAGTTCAACAAATAGATCTACCTGAAAGCAAGCATTAATCCCAGATGCAAAGATGTAAGGATCCACAAACCATCCATAATTATGGACTGAGTTGGCCACTTACTGCTTTTTGTGTTCAGAGTAGACTTAGTGACTATGTGAGCTCTTCAAGTAGCATCGCTTATTTCTTTGCTTCAGCTTCAGTCAAATGTTTCTTTAGGAGCTGTTGTCAAAAGAATAAAATATCTTAATTCTAATGAGTATGGTTATATGGGAAGTGTGCTTTACACTTGCTGTTGCCTTATCTTCACAGAATCACAGAATTGTCTGGGCTGGAAGGGACCTCTGGAGACCATCTGGTCTGAGCCCACTGCCCAGGCAGGGTCACCTGGAGCAGGTTATACAGGAATGTATCCAGGTGGGTTGAACCTCTCCAGAGGAGACTCTACAACCTACCTGGGCAGTGCTCTGCTACCCTCAGTGTAATGAAGTTCTTCCCCATGTTGAGGTGGAACTTCATGTGTTTTAGTTTATGACCATCTTGTCTAACTCATTTTTCTTCTGCATGTGAAAACTGAAAAGGCAGATGGGAGACAAAATCCCCATGTGACTTATGGAAAATGAGGATTTGGTAGCTCTGCTTCCACTTGCTGTTCTCGAGTACATACTTTGAGGGTGAGAATTCACACTGCAGCACTCAAAGTGCAAGGATATATACACCAGTCATGAGTTTAGCACATACTGTACTGGTTAGAGGGTATAGGAAAAAAGATTTAGATAAGACTTAGTGCTTAATACGTACACTTTTGAATTACAGTGCACTAAATCTCTCTTTATTCCCAGAAATATCACAGCAGTCTTCCAACAGGGGCTGTCCTCTACCTCTGTTACTCTTTCTGATTTTTTGGCAGTAACTGGAAAATTCTCAGAGAAAATTCATTTTGCAATTCCATTAGTCACTGATGTGCCTGCTGGCTTAATTACCAGTACACTACATAGACTAACAAGTAAACTGAGTGAAAGAAGTGTTAATCTTTGTCTTCCTGAAATAGATTCAAACTAATATTGTAGTTGTCTTGCCATGGTCCTTTGTACTATGAGTATGGATCTAGCATTCTCCATCTTCTGTACATAGTATTTGTCCTTTCTACCTGCTGCCAGATTTTGAATGACTAATGGTATTGTACATTTTTACCAAATAGTTTAAACAGAATTTAATATAATAATTTATCTAATTATCTGATTTTATTGAATACCATAAGGTTTTTGACATGCTCAGTACAACCCATAATTTAGGACATTATCGCTGTTATTTTTTTTTAACATACTTACTTTTATACATTATAAATTGCCATTTTTATGGCATGTAAATATCCACCTTTTTTCCCCCACTGAGTTTGATCTGTATTGTCCTTGTTTCTGTTCATGATCAGCTGTTACCTGTATTCCTCACACATTAAATTGTGCACCTTGAAGCTCTGTCAGTTGTCCAGCTCTTTAGTGGGATGATGATGTGAATCCAATGCTAAGCTCTCTGCATTCGTCATCTTCCTTTCACATTTATGGCCATTCCTTCACTTTGAAAGCAAGCCAGTTTTTTGTCCAGTTGAGAATTACTTCCTTACCTTCTTACCCTGTTCATTAATAATGTATTTGGTACTGGATTAAAAGCTTCCTTGGAATCCAAGTGAATAATATATGCTTCTTTACTTTTGTCTGCTTTTGTTGTAATTTTCCCAAAGAAACAAAGCTAGTTTGTTATGCATGATTTCCATTTTGGTAATCTTCACACCAAACTATTAAATATTCTATTTGTGTGGAATATCTGGGCAGTTTACCAAAATATAAATGTTCCTATTGTATTTTTAGATACCTGTCATACTGCCATAAGCAATACTTAACATTTTACAGACAGTACATAAAGCAATGTGTTTGGTACTGTACCCAATGCAAAAATATGTTTTCACATAACAGAAATGAATTACAGCCTAATAGAGAACAAAGTAGATTCCATCAAGAAATACTTTAAAATGTCCTGAAACATATCTTTTGTGCACAAAAATCTGCCAGTCAAGTTTTTACATCAGTTACAGTTTAAAAGAGTACCCTGGGGTGCAGCTCTATTACAATGTGAAAACAGCAAAAGAAATATGAGTCTGCAAAAACGTCACAAACACATGAAATCTAAAAAATACCCATTAAATTTGATGGAAGAATTACTGTTCCAACCTATTAGGCTGTTATATATTTAAAACTGGAATTCCTTTTAAAAGTCTTGCCACTGAAACCCCAATGAATTCCACAGTGATTCATGGTGAAAAGAAGTCTGATTTGAGACTTTTGCCATATCCTGTTTTTTCTTCACTGAAAATTTTGTGGACGTGTTAAAGGTAATGTAGAACTTCGTTTGCAACAAAATTTTTTCCTTGCATAGTTTGTATTTCTGTTCTTTGTGATTTATTAGTGGATACAGATTTTAAATAATGACAAAAATAAAGAGGAAAATGTAAGCATCTTCATTGTTGGCATCCTGAAATCTGAAAAACACAGCCTGAATTCGTGACTCTCCATGCAGAGATAGTTGTGTTCTCTATGTAAAGTACGGTTTCATAAATGTTGGTAGAGCCTTAGAGGGCTGATTCTCCAGCCATTCATGTGACTTAATGCTTTTACCACACTGACTGATACATCCTAATATTGCTTCTGGAGGGCCTGTGGCCCCTGGGCACTTCCATAGTGACAATTGATTTCTTGGACTATGCAAGCCCAAGCCCCTTGAACCATTACTAGATAGAGTTGTAACTGGGGGCCAAATAATGAAGTGACAGAGCTGGCGTCTCCCTCTACATAATCTTGGACCAGTCGATGTCCCTCCTGGCATATTCTCTTTCACTCCCTTCAAAGAGGAGACACAGTTTGTATTGTATGTTTAGGAGCTTCATTGGTCTCTGGGACTGCAGCAATTCTTCACAACAAACTTTTGTCCCACTAAGTATTAATTTTATGGTATTATCACCAGCACACACTGCCATCTCATTATTGGCTTTCATTTCAAAATAATCTATAAATATACTGGAAAACATATCTCAGACAGATCACTGTGAAACACCACTTTTGACCTCTTTTACTATGAATACTGACCATTTACTCTGATGGTCTCACTTTTATCTTTTAACCATCCACTTATCCATGTAGGAAGCCTCCCTTTTTAAGCTGTTATTGTTTAGGTAGATGCAGGATCCTTTAGCCTGTCCTCTACTCCCAGGGGGTTCTAGTTCTTACTTAGTCCCCACATCCCTGTGAGCATTGTATTGAAACAAACCTTAATCATAACCTAGCCAGAGCTCAGGTTCAAAGAGTGGACCTGGAAGTGGCCTATGGCTGGGCTTCATGATTTTGAAGGTCTTTTCTTACCTAAATGATTCTATGATTCCATGAATCTATGAAGAGCAATACAGCAGATATTGCTTCTGAGATAAATACATACATTTCATAACTTGTGATAGGTCTTTTTTTTTTCCCAGACATTTTCTTCTATGTTGAATCAAGAAGCACACTCTTTTCAACCACCTTTTCTGAACTTTGTCAAAAGCTAACACTGAGCTTAGGCTAAAGCCTCCTAGCATGCTTAAGGTCCCTTGAATAATGTTCTACCTAGGAATCTCCTGGACACCTGTCCTCCATTTCCTTGGAGTCCCTTTTCTACCCTCAGCCTCATCACCCTCTGTAAGCTTTCTAGTTTTTCAAACTTTAAACCTAGACCTTATGACTTGCCCTAACTTAAGGCTGTACTCATATTACTTTCAAATCCTGTGGGCTAAAAGGACCATGCCTTAAAAGAGGAGGTACAAATGTAGTGTTAATCCTGCTAATGCTTTAATAATCTAGTGGTGCAATTTACCCCATTAATGCAGACAAAATACATTAGCAATACAGCTGAAATTGTTCCTATAAACTTTGTTTTTCCTACTTTCTGTGAGGCTGTACTCACCTTCTGCATGTCCCAATGGGTCCTAAGGTTAACAACTTCCATCTTCCTTAAAAAGATTGCTTCAGAAATGGACGTGTCATTGGCCTCCTGGGTCCTTTGATGGAAAGACTTTGATGTTCACAGTAGGAGTCTCTTACCCCTCTGATTTGGGATCTGCTTGGATTTTCTTAACAGCAGTCTGCATCCTTCTCATTGGATGATTGGATGATTCTCAAGTCTGAAATTTTCCCCACAGCTCCATTCAATGTAAAAAGCCACTGTTGCAACAGGATAGTTATGCTTTTACCATATGAAGTATACACAGACTGTTGTCAATCCAGGTAGGCAATACCCTCTTGAGTGCTAGGTGATTGTCACAGACACACACACACACACACACACACACACACAAAAGAAAACCCCAAATTAAAATCAGCCTATGTCAAGACAAGCCCAGACAGCTCCTGAAACCCAGCACTATCTGGTCGCTATCAGTGTCCAGCCTTTTACTTGTATTGACAAAATCCTATTTGCTGAGCTACATCTGAAAGCTCTGAAAATAACAACACAGAATAGTTTCTCATTGCCTTTGCTTTTCTGTGCCTTCTCCTTTATTTGAGAACAAGAGTCACGCTCTTTAGAGCAATTGTTCCTTAGTCTTGCCCCTAGGCCTATGCCAGACCATGCTGAACTTGCTTAGGATGCTCTCACATAATGTGCTCCCTATAAACCAGCATCCCCAAGGCCTGTCTTGGTGGTCTTTTTTTTCTACCTTCAGTCTTGACACCCTTGTAGACATTTGGGTTTAGAAAACCCTAATTCTAACCTGAACTCATGTATTTTGAAAATCAAAGTATGCTGTATCAGTATCATCATTCCTATATAATCCACATCCTTTTTGGGTCCTTTGAAGAACTATTGGTATTGTAAAGCAGTGTCTTCAACAGAACGCTAACTCTTCCCAAATAAATCAGATCTATCCAGGTGTCTCCTGATTCTGTTTCTTATTCAAAGTTTCTAGTAATTTTTCCTGTACTGTAGCTATGATATTTTATGAAAAATCCTTTCCTAAGGATTTTTCCCCTCCTAAGGAGCTGAGGGCCTCAGGAAAGAAATGTAAACAATAACTATCTGCTGCTGTGGAATGCAACAGGTGCATCTTCCATTGGTCCATGTGGATTGTTTTCACTTGATGACCAATCACAGCCACCTGTGTCGAGGCTGTGAGCAGTCACAAGATTTTGTTATGCATTCTATTCTATTCCTGTTCTTTGTAGCCTTCTGATGATCATCTTTTCTCTCTGTTCATTTAGTATAGTTTTAATGTAGCATTTTAGTATAATATATAAGATAATAAATCAACCTTCTGAAAAAATGGAGTCAAGCGTCATGTCTCCACACATGGAATGTTCACCTCAACACTGTACTCATCAGACTTAGATTCCTACTATTTCCAGATTTTCCCTGAGACCATTTTAAAAAATCGATTTCACATCTTCTGCCTTCCAGAAGCAAAGCAATTTTAAGCAATAGGTTAGATCCTGCAGTGAGTAATTCAGCTCTTTTGTCCTTGAGTTCCTTTAGAAATTTGGAGCGTATACTATATATTCCTGGTGATTTTCACTTTATCTGTTTGTTACATAATCTCTTCAATTTCAGACTGCTCTTCAGATGAGTTCCCTGCCAAGAAGGGTTCTGATTTTGGAATCTTCCCAGTTCCTTCCACAGCGACCACCAGTGCAAAGGGTTCATTTAGCTTCTCTGCAATGACCTTGACTTCTCTGAGTACTCTTTTATGCTGTGAAAACAAACTAGCCTTACAGATTCTGGCAAACCTCCTGCTCCTGATGTGTTTTGTGGTGAAAAGGATTATTAGTTTTGATTCCTTTGTTAGGTATTCTTCAGATGCTTTTTGGTCTGCCTTATTATGTTTTCACATTTAACCTTGCAGAGTTTGTAACTCTTTGTTCTTGTGTCATTTGAACATGACTTCAGCATTTTCAAAGACAGATTTTTACTTCTAACAGCTTTACTTACCCTGCTGGTTAGTTATACCAGCTTCCTTTGCCCTTTCTGAAGTCTTTCTTAAGAGAAAGTACGTACTTCAACTACAATATCTTTAAATAGGTTCCTTGGTGCCTGTACAGAGTTGAGACTCTGAGCTGCCCTTCTCTTCATTTGGCAAACTTCCTCATTCTTACATTGTTACTCTTCTCTCTGAATTACAACAGAGCTGTAGGGAAGAAGTGCCTACATGTAACCCCCTAGCTGTTCCTTGACCATGATCTAGTCTAGAGGTTTTTCAAGGAGATTCCTGACAGGGTTCCTTTCCTCAGAGCTGGGTCTGTAAAGAACAAAGAAATAAAAATGTAGGGAGATATGGGGGAATATGTGCTGTTCTAGGACTTCCTGTGTGCTTACTTGCCCTTGCTTTTTTCCCCTAGTCCTATGGATAGGACTAGGGGAAAAATTCATGCAGCCACCCTGTGCTTCCCTCTCTCGTAGCACTATCAGTTTTAGTGAACAGTTGTCCCAATTTGTACTTTTGTGGCAGTCTTACTGGCATCACATCTGGAATGACAGTTGTAATGAAAGTGATGCTGTGCATAGTCAGGTTGTAGCTATGCTTTGAGCTTCCCTGCTAAAGCACCAGAGACAACCCTTCATGTGGGTGTTCAGTGACCCAGATGTGTCCCGAGTCTGGCACACCCAGGGCCAGCGGAGCCAAAGGGAATGGCTCAGTATCGGGACCTCTGTGCAGAAGTAACTGTGAGATTGCAGGGAATGATTGCGAGACTGAGCAGAAGGCAAGTGTCGTGTTCCCCTCTCCTCAGCCTCTTGTAAGGGACGATCAGCCTTGGGTAACTCAGCTGCCAGTCAGGCTCGTGAGAAGATCCATTGCTCAGGGTGATGACCTGCTTGTCTGGATGCACCTTACCTTTGGGTACAGGGAACTGACTGCCTGGTCTGGGAAATCTGTACCATATCTGCACCATGGCTGAGAAAATTCAAATTACAGCATTAAAAAGTCAACAACTTTTCAAAATAATGAGGTGTAAACATAGTAACAGCCAGGGGTTCTTCTTACTTCTTTTCCATGGCACTTTTTAAGACTTTTGTTCTAAGGTTTTTTAACACTCGTGTTTCTCTACAAACCAATTCAAAAACCTTTTGAAGACCTTAGGAAAAGATGAAAATACTTCAGCCAAAAAGTGAAATTCAAAAGTTAGAGCTTTGCTCTTTGCCATGGCACTTTCCAAGCGAAAGTGAGAAACCAGTGAGAAAATTGAAAATTGAAAGCTTGCGTCCTGCCTACCATTTTAATTTAAAAAATATTGTCAAGTGTGAAAATAAACATGTAGGATTAACCTATTTTGACATATTCTAAATTTGGGATCAAAGAGATAAGCTTGTCACAGTGGGCTGCCACAGAATTTGGGGAGATAAAATTCCTGAGGCTTTGATCAGCTTTGACTGATCCTGAGCTGTCATTCAGTGGTTTATATCCCTGGAATATATAGTCATGGTTACAGTATGTTCCGCCTTCAGTATGCACAGATCTCTGCTCTGCAGAAAGGAAAGGATTTTAAGCTCTTTTGTAAGATCACAAATAAAGATTAAGATCTTGCATAGCATAAATACTTGGTTTTATTTATTTATTCTCTAGCAGAGAGGCACCACTAGTATATGGGTGGGATTTCTCCTCTGTCTGTACACTTGCTATATCCCACATCCTGCACTATCCATTTTGAGCTATAGCTATCTTACTTATTTTTGTTCTGTGCATTAGTATTTGCCAGCGGGTGGTCATAAGTACAACAGAAATTCTGTGCAAGCAGCTGGTACTTCTGACAAGGTTTTCTTGGTCCTACTGCTGTTGAATTATCAGGAGAATAGAGCAGAAAAACATTTTTAGAAAGCTGTGTTTGATGCCACGTATAAACAAAGACTACCTCTATCAAGAAACCTCTCTTTCCTGGGTACCTGATGCACTAAAACTAGCTAGATAGAAATGGTTTAATTCATATTTTTTCAGCTTCAGGCTTTGAGAATAAAAGCATTAGCTCTTACAGACCGTAGTACTTCTCATATAATGCACAGCTCATTTCAGCAGCTATCACCTTTCATTTGTCAGCTCAGAAAAATTGACAAACTCAATCCAATGACTGTTATTGACTGCAAAAGCTTCTGTTTTTGTGGTAATTATCTTAGTTCATGCCACAGGTCTGAATTTAAGTGCATAATTCAAATTCTTTTGAAGTTATATGAGCATTAGTGGTTTCATTCCTCTGTGTTACGCTTGACAAATTTGGGTCCTATTTAACATTTCTAATTATTTTTTTTATCTTCAAAGAAATTATTCTTGTCAAGCTATTCCATTAAAACATAGTATTGGAGCAAGATTTTACTCATAGAAGCATATTGTTGTCTTTGCATAAGCAGAATTTATGAGTTCAGCTCCTTTCCACAAGAGATTAAGATTTCTTTGTTTGCTTTGTGATTTTAGAAGCTTTCAGATTCACTTAGTTCACTTTTAAGAAGTAGTTAAAATTCACTTTTTAGCTACAAAATCTAGAAAAAAAAAGTGGGGGCTTTGTAAATGATTACTCATATTTTCACACTAACATTTATTGGCTCAACCTTTTGGAAAACCATGAACTATCAGAAGAATGGGAATAAAATAATCAGAAGTAATAATTATGAAAGCAACATGGAATAAAGGGTTTTGATAAACAAATGGTATAATAGTAACTGAGGGGACCTAGGAAATTCATATTTAATAAATTGCACTTTAAAGTTTATCTGGAGGTGCTTTTCTTCACAAAAGTGAGGGCAATATTTTTTTTTACAAAAATTGATTACTTTCTATATTTGGAATCAGAATACTGTCAGAGAGACTGCTCTGTCATTAAAAGACTGACAACAACTGCTTTTTAATTATGAAAAATCTATAAATATAACATTCCAGACATGCTAAACAGTAGCCACACCGTAAGGTGAACGTTATTTGTATTAAAAAATGAATTTTCAATTTATCTTGATTTTTAAATGTAGGCTTATAAATGTTCAAACACTCCAGAAAATGAATGCGGTAGATGACATGATGAAAAATGAGGGAAAGGTCAGCCTGGACAAGGACAGATCACAAGACTCTAAAAAACTGTGTTAACATAATATGTATTTATGTTAATATAATATATATAATATGTAATGGTCAATTTTAAGCTAGTGATAATGAACCTTTTTTATATTTAAATAAAATTTTGAAAAGACAGGATAATTCTTTTCAATAATTCTTTTTACATTGCCTCTGTAGCTGACCTATGACTGTAATTGTAAATGCTTGGGTATCAATATTGTTCACTTGATTGATAAGAAGTTAAATAATATAAAGGGCAATAACCTGAAGTGGGGTTAGAGTTCCAGACAACAGTTTGCAGCTAATTTCTTCAAATAGGAAATAGCACAGACTACACAAATCTGAGACTCCAGCATTCTACCGGCTGCCCACTGAAATATGTACAAACTTTGCATGAAATACACTAAAGAAATAAAACATCTGTGGATATAGTTTCTGCCCATGCTTAAGGCAATTTGTTTTATATCTTGAATCATGAGAGTTTGAGTCCCTCATATTAGTACTGAGTCCCTTTAATACTATCTTGCCTTGCTTCACATGACAGCATAATTTTTTTTTTTAAGTTCTGTTTAGGTCTTGCCTCAAAGATGTCTTTCAGACCTGAGTTTACCAGCTAATTATGTATCAAGAAAATATTTTTAAATCATTGTTATGTGTCTGAGTTTACCAGCTAATTATGTATCAAGAAAATATTTTTAAATCATTCTTATGTGTCTCTTTTTTTTTTGTTTGTTTTTTTTTTTTTTTTTTGTTTTGCAGTGTCCTTTATTATAAAAAAGGTAAATAAAGATAAATATTTTACCTACTCATAAGCATTATGTATGTCTGCTATGACAGTATGTCCTCATATCTCTATTTTCCCCCTAACATGGAAGCATCTTGTTGCCTTTGCTGCTTTCCATTGTAGTGTTTCACCTTCTGTTGTGTTCTTTCAAATCCTGGTAACAAGAATACTGAACACAGTAATAAAGACATGCTGATGGAAATGTCTCATCTTGCAGTGTTTCAGAATAGCACAAAATGCAAAAATATTTTGTTTTTAATAATGTACCAAGAATATGAATTTCATCATATGTTTTGGCCAACAAATGTAATTCTTGGGATTCTTCTCAGGGTTGGGTTTATGTGCAATTGTCCACTAGAGTGCAGGCTGAGACCAACAAACTCATTTCAAACTCATTTTGTTCCTGTCATAAACTGACTTTGAACCCAGGTGTCTTAATGTACATCGTTAGTAATTAAAGCACTGCACCTTCTAGCTTCAGCTGTGAGTATATATACTGCTATCAAATTTGATGGATATAGCTTGTGAGGCTTACTGACCTAGGGTGGTGATAATAAAGTATTCTGGAACCTGGATAACATTTTTTTCTGTCACTATGGTTTTCTTGCTGTGGTGACATCAACTAATTTGTACTGCTTTGTAGGAGATTTCTGTATCCAGCTTTTTAGCCAGTCTCCATTTCCTTACACTGCTCTTACTCTTCTCTGTCAGAGTGAATTTCTTTCAGAGACAAAATATTGCTCAATATTGATCCCAGTGTGCTAATTTCAGGTTCTTGTATTGCAAATCAGCTGAAGTGCTGTTCAAAACACTGAAGAATTTTCTAACACAAAATGCACAAAGAAATTGACCCATAGAATATCTTCCAACCAGAATCCTCTGTTCCCTAATCCTTTAAAAGACCACTAAAGTCAATTTAACAGACACTGCATAAAAAACATTCTTACTCTAAAAAGTTGTCCTAACAAGAGTAGCCAGTTTTCACAAAGTTCATAAAATTCTTAGGATTTTCTGCCTGATTCTTATTTTTGCCTGTTTAGGACATTCATCTTCTGCAGAAAAATGCTTACCCCAGAGGACATATATACCAGCAGAGTGATTTGGAGTTTTCCTTCTTACTGTCCCTATAGAACCCATTGAAGTTTTGTAGAACTAACAGAGAGTTTTTTAGTTTACTTTCCTGTAAAGGAGGAGTATTGCATATCAGTTCCCTTTTGCTTCCTCAGTTTTGAAAAAAAAAATAAGCACATCTGTTATTTAATTTTTTTATCTCCCTAGGTTGCTGTGAAGGCTGGCTTCAAAAGACAATTTTTCTTCAGTACTTTGAACCCTAAAAACATTCTGTTGTATTCTGAGAAATAAGAATTGGATAAATCTTAACTAATGTCTGTCTTCCCTTTCCACAGTCTATAGCCCCTCCACTTTTGAATTCCTTAATGATCCCTACTTCAAAGATCACATCCTGCTCTTTGCCTTCTTTACCTAATCGTCTCTTTTGTATAGCTCAGAGCTGCTGTGCCTCCATGCTAAAACTCCTCATTTACTATATACTGTCTTTGCCATCTGGCTCAATGTCTTCTTAATGTGAATATATTTTTATTTATAATGGTTTTAAAGTTACAATACCATAAAAAGTATGGATACAAACTGAAAGATAAAAAAATAATCTTAGTAGTAGCAAGTGCTCAGCTTGGGCTATTTCAGTCTGAACAAATCATGTTTGTCTGATGTAGACAACTAAAAGCAGAATCTCATAATAGGAAAGTGCCAGGAAATATTGAAAAGGAATCATGCTGTCAACTCTGCTTATGAAATAAATTAAGTTTACTAATGGTTATATTTCCCCTCATATCTACAGAGAGAGCATATAGTTCCTGTTCTTCCAAGTTAGGATGTCAAATGTATTTCCTGACAGCTCCAGCTCACTTTTCATTATTGATAAGTTAGAGCAGTGTGGCTGTTAGCTGCTCTTGTGTAATTAGTTCAATGAGGTTAGGAAACAGCCAGAATGCAGAAGAGATGAAAAGTAGTCACATATAATATGACAGTGGCACCTGAGCTCCCTCTGCCCTGATGCCAAGCTAACTCTCAGGATGTTACAAAATGAAGGCATTGTGCCTCGTGTCTCACTGTTCTCCTTGTGTTATGTCCTGGGCACAGAGCAGTTATCCTCCCACTGAGGAAAGAAAATGCGTTTGATGCTAATTTGGGGAGTTGGGTGTATTGGCAGTGGGAAAGGCAAGTAGGTTGAACGGATTTCAGTGTGCTGAGGTGTGACACAGGACAAACCCAGAGTGGTGCAACAGTTAATTTTAATTTTTTTTAACTTAGTTTAATTAGCCAGCCAATCCACAGGTTAGCTGAAGGGGTAATTCATCTCTTATCACAGAATGGATTTAGCACATTGACTTAAAACCTTCCGTGCTGAATCCCATATAAAGATGTAAGAAAATGATTCTGTATAGCAGCTCTTATATGAAGGTTAACATGCTGTAATAATGAAATCTAAAGATACAGTTAAGATAAATGACAGGAAATTATACATAAAAATAGGAAAATTCTCTATAGCCGAAATCTAAAGCTTATCATAAACAAAAAGAAGGTTGGACAGAAGTTCCACTGAATTAAAAAAGACAAGTATAAGTGGAATTTGTATCAGGAAAAGAAAAGAAAAAATTACTAACAGCAAACTAGTTTGCCCAAATATGAAGGGATATGTGTATTTAATATTTGTATGGAAGAGTAAAAATTTCTGTCTTCAGAATGTATCTGATATAATGATTACAGATAATGTTATTTTCCAGTTGGAGTTTTTGCAAGCTGATACACTGCAAGAGATTTGGGAATTTGGGGAAAATTCATAGATGCAGTGTGAAAAGCTACTACATCATCACAGGAAAATCTTGCTAAATCATAAGGGACAGAAATAGAAGATAATCTTCTTAGAAATTAAAAATAGCCTTGAAAAATAAGGGGAAGGTAACAGAAGAAATAAAAAGCTGTGATGTAGGCAGCTGCTGAGTCCAGAAGCAGCATGCCAAAAAAGTGAAATTTTATACTGAAAGCAGAAAATTAATTTCTCACTTCTAACTAGGGAGTATCTGTGATTGAGACTTGTATGGGTGGGCAAAGAAGGTAATTCATGTTTTGGAAGGAATCACTAGGATTGCCAGAAGACTTGCAGTCTGAGACTTTGTGTCTCAGTTTACTTTCCAAAGGACAATTTAGCAAGATTATCTGTGATTTCCAGTTGTGGATTGAGATAGGAAAAAAGATCATGTGCAATATCTTCCATTTTTCTAGCATCTGTGTTCTGTTGTCCTGGTTTTAGCTGGGATGAAGTTACATTTTTTCTTAGTAGCTGGTACAGTGCTGTGTTTTGGATTTGGTATGAAATTGTATGACATTGCATAAAAAGGGGAATTGAATGCAAGGGCGAGTATGAATGGAAAAGGTGTTTCAAAATTAGAGGACTGGTCAGAGATAGATACAAACATCAGGGAAAAAAAAACCAGAGAAAACATCAGCAAATAACACACAGCATACAGAAAGAGCAAATCTAGCTGGAGAATATACTGATACCAAAGAAAAAATGAGGTGTTCAAGGTACTGCAAAGACAATATTTACCTATAACTAGAACCATAAGTATGAATAAAACAAGAAAACAGTCAAAATTCGGAAATCGCTGTATGCCCATAAAATTTTTATGTGACATGAAAAATTGTGTTCTTTTAAAAATTGATCAGAAGACTGTTTAAAGAGTATAATTTATGTACTCATTTCTGACCCCAGAGAGAATAAAGCGCAAAAGTTCTGGATTTAGGGAATTTTGCAGAATTTTCTCTGTAAGACTGAGAATGTGATACTCAAAATAGTATCTCACTTGGACAGAAAGAAAACTTAAATCTAACACTATACTCCAGTTTTCAAGGAACAGATGCTATGGAAAGGTAACCTAAAAAACAAGCCACCAAAATCTAAGAATAGAGAAGAGTAATGATTTCCTATTAGGACATAGGAAACCGTAAAAATACCTTAATATTGGCTTAACTGATTGTGACAGATACTCACCATGCACAAGAATCTCTGGCATTCACTGCTTATAAATCTGTAAAAAAGTAGGCATCTAAACACAGATTTCAATGTCCTGAATTTTGGCACCTGAGTTTGAAAATACTGAATTTGCAACAGGCTTCCATCAGCACCATAATTACCATGATATCAACCTATTTGGTTTTAATCAAAGGCTGGTAATAAGTTGCATTTCTTACCATCTTTATGAATAAGTAGTTCCAAAAATTCATAGTATAAAGAATTATATGCTAAAGATGAAAATCCTATAGTAATTCTGACATACTTATGCTCCCTACAGAAAATGCTACAATATAAAAATCTAACAGTTTATTGCAGTCTATTAATGGGCTGGTTTGCTAACAAGCTTCTGCAGCTAGCCCTGTTTAGGTCTTCCAGCAAGGGGGTTCCAAAATAGGACGTTGTTCACAGTACAAAGCCTGACATTGCAATAAATGTTATTTGAGCAGTGAGGAAGCCATAACTTCATATTCTTTATGAGATTATTGTAGCCATGATATTTTATGAAAAATCCTTTGTTAGGATTTTCCCCTCCTGAGAAGCTGAGGGCCTCAGGAAAGAGATGTAAACAATAACTATCTGCTGTGGTAGAATGCAACAGGTGCATCTGTGATGGTGCATGCTGGTTGTTGCTAATTAAGAGCCAATCACAGATGCAGCTGCATCGGACTCTGAGAGCCACAACATTTTGTTATGCATTCTATTCTATTCTTGTTCTTTCAAGCCTTCTGATCATTCTTTTCTCTCTGTTCTTTTAGTATAGTTTTTATGTAGTATTTTAATATAATATGTATCATAAGATAATAAATCAGCCTTCTGAGAAATGGAGTCAAGCCTTGTGTCTCCACACATGGGGAGTCCTCAACAGATTATGTATAGAAATTCAGAACTGCAGCATACACCAGCAGCTGCATTTGTATTTTATGTGCTCCTCAAACTGTAAGCAAGTATGGATGGAAAGGTTTAACTCAGGTAGAAATTCCTATTTGGAAAAATATTTAGAAGATGAGTCTTGCCTAAAAAATAATGTTCTCTAGCTATGAAAATTATTCTCTCCAAGAGCAATTTCTTCTCTGTAAGACAAAGATATAAAGACATACTGTCATATTTATTTGTCTTTCTCTTCAAACTTAGTAATTAGTTCCTGAAAAATTCATTCTATTAGAGAGAAAGACAACAGCTTATTAGCAATTTCTCTTTACTTTTCCCTTTAGTTTTGAGATTGATTTCAGGGTGGACTACCAAATTGCATGCTCCATATTCTGCCAAATAGCAAACAGTACTCTCTGAGCAACAACTTATACATATGGTACATTTGGGGAGAGATTTTGCTTGCCAGCAAAGTTAAAAGAGTCTGTTGGCAAGCAGCAAGAAAGTGGGGAGGGGAGTCTGTAAACTGGGGGTTCCCCAAACTCAACTAAGTTTGCTTTTATCAAAATTGACAAAAGGTAGATGTGAATGTTTTATAAGAAGTAAGCTAAAAATACAAGCAGCTTGACAGATGGTTATATATTTAGCATGTCTTTGAAACTTGTATCACTTTTCGTTAATAAGAGCATCTAAAGTATTTGTAATCAGCTCAGATTGTTTATTGACATCTATCCAGCAAAGTCATGATAGTCCACACTAGGGACCTTGTTAGGAAATGAGACAAAACAAAACTAACTTATGAAAGATTACCTGAGATACTTGAAACTTTTTAACATGCATCCTTCTTCTGTGGAACAAGAGAGGAATGTGCAAGGACAGGACTAGAGTTCAGACATAAATTTAAAAGAAATTTGGCCTATTTGAATGCATGTCTGACTTAAAAAGGGCTTTGAGTTAGTGCCCTCTAGTTCTGCCACAGAGATGTGACTGCTTCTGAGGCAGATGAAAGGTGCAAATAAACTTCTGGATCTCATAGTTAATGAGGAGGATTCAGACAGCTGATCCAGGGTGGCTCCTGCTTCTGCAAAGCAGGCAACAGCCAGAGAAGTCTTGTGGAATCTGCCAGGCAGCATGATTTTGCCCCACACCTGCAGTAAGTCAAGCTCTCTACCCTCAGCACAACCCTGTGTTTAGAACACAGGATCCTGGCCTAAATCTTGCCTAGTCCAGGTGTACCCTTCTTTCCATGTGTGCTTAAAGAAAGAGGCTGTTACATCAGATACAATAGTACATTGTCAGAAGAACAGTCACAACTTGGCCACAAGAGAAGTTTTCAGTATAGCTCTTTGAAAAATCCTAGGGGAAATAAAAATGTAACAAGGTTTCCAGAAGATGTATCACTTTGCAACATTACAGGAGTCTACTAAGTAAAACTCCAGAAGTTTTCCTCCTCAGGCCATATATCACTGCTGTATTATAAGTAGTAGTTAGTAGATGTTATGGGTTTATCCTCAGAATCCTAATTATGAAAAATAATAAATTTGGCATGGATAATTGTAGTGCTACAATTTTAATTCATACTTCAAGAGTGCAGAAACAGATACACAGACAGTAAAGAACTTTTTGTTCTTTACTGAATTCTTTTTGAATTATGGTTTCGTTTTTTTTTCTCCAGATTAACTGAGCGCTCTTTAACTGTCTTCATGATCAACCGTCATCAGGACTTTCATTTCACCTTCAGGCTCATGATTTCCTTAGGGATGCTACTTTCATTAAATTTGTTTTCTTTTTCTTGCATTTAAATAGTTCCTTTTCATTCATTAACAACCATATATGAACATTTGTTGTCCATATGAAATTATGCCAGTAGAAGTCTCGCAGACTGAAATAGCTATCTTTTCCCACTCTGAGGGCTGGAAAAGTTGTCAGTTGAAGTATAACAGGTTGCTTTTGCCAAGTTTTCTGGTTACAACTGAATAGGAATATCTGTGAAATTAAGTAACATTTTCATATTTGATAGTTTGTCAGTTGACTAAAAAAAAAGCCAACTGATACAGCAATCTTAATATGAAAACATATTAGCAATATGCCCCTCTGTGTTGATCACTGCAGGATCTCTCTGATTTGGCATAGCTTCAAGAATATCTATGAGCGTGGCCAGTTCCTTGGCTTAGCCATCTTCTTGCACTCATGTTGGTGTAGTGAGGTACCCACTTGTGCAATTTGATGTGCATATAGTCAGTAAGGGGGAACTATAAAGATAGCTCTGAGATGCTGTGTACCCAGTTTCCCAAAAATTATCTGTTTTCCAACCTGAAGCATCCTCGTGGATGAAGAGGCAGATTTTTGACCAGGCTGCAGGAAACCATTCTCTCAGCCATGTCAGTTGACCGCATTCAGATCAGTGGTGCAGCTCACATGCAGTGCGAACCCACGGCTTGCACACACAAACCCCTCTTGGGGATGCTCTCAAAGGTAAGTGTTTTCCTTTTGTCCATCACTGAGTTCGCTGCCCCTGTCACTGCCTCCAGTGGGAACGGAATTGGTCACGTTCGGCTGGGTTTGGGCAGTCTTCACTTGATGCCTCGCAGCCCCGTGGAGCGAACATGTGTACCTTGCTCCCATTTGAGTGCTTCTGCAAAGGCATGCCCTAGTGGCAGCCAGCCAGCCAAGGCAGGCAGCTTCTCACGCGAGGAACACGAACACCATACCAACATTTCATAATTATTATCATACCTCTTATTTTGCACTGTAATGGGATATAGATAGACAGATAGATAGATAGATAGATAGATAGATAGATAGATAGATAGATAGATGGATGTGTGTGTGTGTTCAGCTACCTGTGCATCCTGGGAGACTTCTATGACCTAACAGCAGCTGGAGGTGTATAAACCATAATAAATAAACCATAACTCAATTTCCACATCAATTTTATATCCAGAGAACAAATAGAAACTCCAATTTTTCCACGTTTTAGTATGTTAATGTCAAGCTTTAATAAACAGCATTTATCTCGAGAGCACGAGCAGGGCAAAAACCCGCATGCTTATGTCAAAGCATAACATTAGAAACAACATCCGTCAGAAAATTGAACAGACGTTCATGTGAGTGGTTTATAGTGTCGCGGAGGCTCACAGCAGCCCGTGGCGGCAGCGGGATCGGCTCCCGTGCGCATCCGAAGCCGGGCTCCCGCCGGGCCGCTCGGGGCGGGCGCGGCTGCCCCGGCCCCGCCCGCCCGCGCTGAGGCGCCGAGCGGCGAAAGCAGCGTGGCCGCGGCAGGATGAGCGGCCCCCGGGCCGGCCCTCAGCCGAACGGGTACGCGAGTGCAGGGCCCGCGGGAGGCCTCCGAGCTCTTCCCGCCCGCCATCCCGCGGCTCCCTCTCCCGGCGCCACCGTGCTCCCCTCGCACGGCTGACTAAACTTTTTCCGGGCGGGCTGGGCCGCTGCCTCCCGCGGGGGAAGCCCGGGTGGCGGGGCCCGACGGCCGCGGGTGGTGCGGCCGCGCCGGGCGGCCACCCCAGCCTCTGAGGGAGGGAGGGAGGGAAGCTGGAATCCTCCGGGACGGGAGGGAGGGAAGCTGGAATTCTCCGAGGCAGGACGGAGTGGCAAGGAGAGGAAGGTCCGCGCAGCCGGGGGCTCCCCCGGGCAGCGCCGGCCGTCGAGGATGGGGGAAATCCATCCTCGTGGGGAGGCGTTTCATGGCCTGTTTTACATGGGGTTCGTAATCGCTGGGGTGGGAAAAAGAGCAGGCAGGGTGTCTTGTGTTCATTATTTCCGGAAATGAGGACCGGCGTGAGTAATAGGCAATTAATTAAAGTCAGAAGTAACTCTGTGAAAGTGAAGTACGTTCAGTGGAGGGAAGTGTTCTTATACTGCTTAATTGAGGCTCAGTATTCATACAGTGTTCATCTTCACAGATTTGATGGGTTATCTCCCAAGAAAATTGTGAATATAATTAATTTGCAATGCACTGACTATTGTTTTTCTGTAAGAAAGATTGAGTTTTCTCTTTGAAAACCTTCACTCCCAGTAGGAATATGTAATGACCCTTTCTCAGTACCTATATGAGGGGAAAAATGAGAGGCCTCAGGTAAAGGAAATCCCAGATTCATTTAATCTAGTAATGATCATAAAATAGGAGATTTAAAGGAGAAGCTTGTGTTAAAGGTCATCAAGAACCTGTATTGTGTTTGGCTTTTGGGGAGCAAGAGCTTAGCTGAAGATGTTTACTTATTTTTAATAAACATTTTTTTTTACCTGTGATTTCAATGCCAAGGTATTGATAGTTGGTCTTCAGTAGTACACATGATACTGGGGAATAATACTGCTCGAATAGAGTTATAACATAATGCACATGACATCAAAGATAAGGAAGTAGAGGAAAAACTTTAAAAAAGGGAGTGGTTGATCTGATACCCCCCCCAGTCCTCCAGCTGCACTATATTGTTGTGTAGCTGACTGTCGTAATTGTTGTATGAAAAAAATTGAGATTATAAATTCTGGTTTAGGATTCTCAAAAGAAATTTTCGTTATGCTAGACAATTTTTTTAAGTAGCTGAATGACATTTGTTCCTTTTTCAGATGATGTCACAGCTTACTTGAAGCCTAGATGGATGAAACAGAAGTGAAAAGGGAGGCAGTGTTCTCTAGCTGTAGAATCTTTTTCTCTATTTTCCCTTGAAATAACCTTTACAAATTTTCTGTAGACTACTAATTATTCTAAAATTTAGGTTTTTCTTTTCCCCCATTGTTCTTAGCAGTATTCTTCATAGCTTCCAGTTTCTGTTATTTTTGTTCAGAAGTTCTTACGGGTTGTCCTAAGGATAAGCCTTGATTGCCTGTTTTACAGCTAGCTGTAGTATTTTCTAGAGTAGCATTCATTCATGCAATTCTAGAACTTGCAAATGAGCATAAAGAAGATTATCAGCTGCCCCAAATCCATGAACTAGTTTTCATGTGTGTGCTTGACTGCTAGCCAAGGCCTTGGCTTCTGCTCAGTCAGAAATTAAGTGGTTTATACCCATTTCACACTCTTGAGTTCTTGTGCACTGAGTTGAGGGAATTGTCTTGCCAAACATGGTGATGTTAAGTAGAAGTAATTGAGTGAGGGCTTTGGGGGGTTTTTATGTTCTCTTTGATGTAAGCCTTCTGCTTATTTTTTAGATATGCTCTTCTGCCTGTGAAGTTGGTGCTCTGAGGGACCTCCACTTACGTACAGTTCTGTATTTATTAGAAAAGTAAATACTAGCTTTTGTTATGTTTTGAATAAGTAGAGTTGCTAGGGAATAGTTTAACAAAAGGAGATCTCACGACCTCTTAGTTCAGAGTACTACTCTCTTTCTGGGGCCCTTTTCCCAGAATGTTTTATTCTGTGTAGTTCTGCATTGTGTTTTATCCCTCTCCAAAGACATCACTGTGAATGTCACTTAGCCAGAAGTGATCATTGAAAGTCCAGTTGTGGTTTAGATTTTGTAAATCCCTTTTTTGGAGGTATTTTAAATAATCATATAGCTGAAACATTTTCTTGATGTTTTAGTTAACCTGTCAAAGTTCAGTTTGGCATGGAGTGGTGTGAGGGTATGTCTTTAATCTCTTCTTTCTCTGAGCACTTTTCCTTCTTGGTAGGATATAGCCCCAACCCTTTAGTTACAGTGATTCAAATGAGTCTGGGCATTTTTAGAATCACATACTTGATTTGTGTGTTTGCTTTGACAATTGACAGTTCTGGGCACTATTTGCAATGTTGTCAGAGTGTGAGAGAGGTGTGTGGGTTACATCAAGAGTGTGTGTTCTTCCCTCCTTACTTTGAGATGGTAACCTTAAAGGTGATCCTTAGTCGTTCCAAGAACAAGCTGAAATTGCTAACTTGTAATGTGCCACATACAGACTATTCAAAACTAGCAATTTATCTTTTGTAAATAGCACATTGTAGGTTTCTAAAGTACAGTTTTATCATTGTTTTCACTCAAAGAGTGTAACCTTTTTATGACAAGCTAACTGCAAGCATCTAATACATGGTTTTAGTTACAAAAATAATGATTAAGTAAACACTTGCCTTCTGATGTTTGTCTTCTGAAAGTGCCAGTACTAGTGTTGCTAGGAGATGTCTTGCTGCTTGCAGTTACCTGTGATGTATTTCTCTGCATGGCTGTACATCACAAGAAGGGTATCTTGGTCTTAACCTGTAGTCTTTGGTAAGAGGAGCCCAAGAAGAAAAGTACTGTGCCCCTTGTATTTTGATAGGCTAATCACTGTATTTGAGATGTTGCATTGGTTTGGTTTTCAGGTTGTAGCAATGATAGGTGACGGAGTTTGGGGGAAATTTCTTTCAATTTGATCTTTTGTTTGAAATTTTCAAAGCTTAAATGTATGTGTGGAGGGAGAGATGTCTGCCTTTCTTTTCTTTGAGCTGAAAAGCACAGAAATTCCCCTGTTGTGTCTTACACTGTCTGAGCAGGCTTTCACCCATAAGCAGGCGAGAGAAAATGATGTATCATCCTTTTTTCCTTCCTCCTTCCCCCAAATCTACCCTTCAGGGCAGGGAAAGAAGCAACCTTTTGTGGCACTTCTATATATTATATCTAAAGGAAAAGTTCTTGAACCCACCTCCTGTCAGTTTTCAGAAGGCTTCATTTTCTCTCAAGAGAAAATTAGAGGAAGGGAGCTGTTGGAATGGCTTCAGATCTTTGGTGGTAAATGTTGTAACAAGAGGTAAACTTACAGTGATATGGTCAGAAATTAATGCCTGCAGAAGAAGTTACCAAATAGGAAGCTACTGAGCACTTGTAGGCAGAAGTACAAAATAACTTAGAGGTTGGCTTGGTAGTTATCACAGTCATCATAAAAAAAGATTATGTTGTTTGGGTGAGGAGAATGGCAGTAAATGATATACCCGAACCTTAGAAATATACAAGGTGTTATCTATAAAGGATAAATTGCTCTGTCTTTGAATTGCTTAGTGCTCTGAATATCCCAGCCTTCTTATCTAAAAAAATGAAATTTGCAACCTTGCTTGATGCCTTTCCCTTGAAAGGAAATGTTGCATGTATAAGTTCCTGAAAAGCACTTAAAACTGATGGTTTTACTATCAAAATATTAGTGAATGTGTGGTCTTAGCCACATTGTGATCCTGGTTACTTTAAACTTGTGCACATTAAAATAATGCAATTTGTAGTAACTCTAGGTATGTGGTGTTTGCTGATGGCTGTTTTTTTCTATCAAATATTGTTTCAGCAGTGAAGCATCCTGCAAAAAAAGAGAGGATTATTTGGAATGGCCTGAATATTTTATGGCAGTAGCTTTTCTGTCAGCACAAAGAAGTAAGGATCCAAGCTCTCAGGTAAGAAGGCAACATATAATAATAAGATAACCTAATCTATATTGCCTATCACATCAGATGTACACATAGTGGTTTCAGGAATTTCTTAATAAAAGTTATTTCAGTGTATAGCTATTCAGTTTTAACATAGTCAGCACCTTCTCTTACAGAAATTCTCTTATTGGGCCTGACCTCATATATATAATTCTGTGTACATTTGTAGCTTGGAGTTTTATAAATCATCATTTCATCTGGAAGTTAAAATAACACATGCATTTTGTCTCCTTTTTCCAGTAAATATAGTCACTTTTAGTGGAGGATAAAACTGCTGGAAGTTTTAGGTTGTAATTTTTTAAGACACAACATTTTACAAGTTTCTTTTCCTCACTTGTAAGAGTATTTGTTTGTTATTGGGTTGACTGGAGTTTTCTCCTAGTTTATTCCTCCCTCAGGATCCCCTGTTCCCTATGCTTCACTGTCTTCACATGTTTCATGTGCCTCTGTTCAATATTGATTTCAGGTGATTGATGCAGGTCCTGAAACATGCTATTCTGCAGGATGCAGACTTCCTTTGTGTGAAAAAAATCAGGAAGCAAATCGCAGAAAAACAATCTGTTCACTTCCTTCTGTCCATTTCAGCTCTCTGAAGGTTGTGCACTTGGGGCTAAGGTTTTGTTACCCAAGGGCTGGCTGACAAGCACATTGTGTGAATTAAAATTAGTGCTATGGCAATTTCAACAAATAATATGGGCAGAAAATAAAAAAATGGGACACATCATCATTCTTTAAGAAGAGTCCCTTTGTAGACTTAGGTTGAAACAATAAAGGGTGAAAGTTAAAAGGTTTGGAATTTTAGTGCATGTTTGCAACAAGCCACAAAGGCTTATGAGGCCTGCATAAGCCCACACTTGTATTTCTGTTACATCTTTCGTAACTTTTCTTCAGCTCATGTTGCTTATACTGCTGCTGGGAAAGCTAGTTTGGGGAACTGAACTTCTGTGTTTACTAGGGTTTATTCAGTGCTGTTTCTGCTCCCTGAACTAGGTTATTTCATAAGCAGACAAGGAGCAGTGCTGGCAGGCTGGAATGGGAACAGCATGACCAACGGGGTAGCAGAGTTACCTCTGCCCCACCAGTTAGGTACAATTGTAGCCCTGCTCACTAGATAGTGTGACTTAATATATTAAGTGAAGTTTGTATCTCTTAAATGAAAATCGTAGGACTGACTGTTCATGTCTTATCTTCATTGTTGACATGTTGTTTTGCATGCTGTTGGTACTATATAAATCTGATTTTATTTAGGTTGGTGCCTGCATTGTAAATTCAGAAAACAAGATTGTTGGAATTGGATACAATGGGATGCCTAATGGTTGCAGCGATGATGTACTGCCCTGGACAAGAACAGGAGCAAATAGACTAGACACAAAATATCCTTATGGTAAGGCTTCTTGTGATTGACAGGTTAGACTGGTGATGTCTGTATCTCTGAAAGTTCAGCTGGTAAAGTATCAATCAGTTTTTCTTCCACTCACTTGATATCATTAATGTGCCCATATGTGGTACACCAGGATAAAAATCACAGTCTATTTGAAGGACTGACTTCCTGGTGAAATAGGTTCATAAATATTAGCCATTTTGGACTGGGTAGTGAAAGCCTGTAAATATGAAGCAGCTCATTAGCACACAGCTGCAGTGCATGCAGATAATTGCTGCTTCTGTGTGTTTGTCTCCACAGAAATTACAGTGTGTGTATATGCAAAACAAGTAATGGGGTCTAAAATACGGGTATTACAATTATAAACTCCAGTAGTTGTGGGAAATTTCCATTTCAGGTGTTGATGGCATAGGTTGTATATACTATGAAGAAGCTGAATATTTGACTTGAAGTCTGTGTGCCATGGGTGTACCCTTCTGTGGGTGAGGTGACTTCCATTGTTTATTTCAGCCTCTGATTTGATTCCCACTTATTAATGAACAAAAGGAGTGAAGAGCAAGGATGGTTTCATGGTAAATGTGGTTGAGTGCTGCTTTGGATCTTACCTTTGTCTTTGCAGCAGGCATAGTTTGGCCTTCTGTAAGTGTTATTTAAAGGGCCCTCTGTGAAATTTGGTGGACCTGTCAGCAGGGCTGACTGTTCTGGATCAGGTGTGGTTTGCAGGAACCAAGGAGACTGGGCTGCCGTGTGGCCTGCAGTGTGGGGAAGAGACCTTGGTTAGGACTGGTAAGAGACCATACAGTCCCCGTGCTTCCGTAAGTCCCCCTTGGTCTTTCTGCACCCACTCCAGCTCCTGCTGCACGTCTGTGTGTGACACTAATGCAGCAGAAGCCACAGGCACAGAAAAACCAGGAGCTTCTTCATCCTATGCTGCATCTCAGGCTGTCCTGAGCTCAGGAATGGCAGGGCAGAGAAACACAAAAGAGAGAACCACAGTCCTGGGAAGTTTTCTTTCTCCCTGTGTGGGTGGGGGAGAGTCAGCACAGGAGTTCACCTTTTGCAGAGAAATACTGACTCTTTTCCAGTGAACAGTATTTATCTCTACCTACTATTTCTGTTTCTTACTTGTGACTTTAACAATTGGTGTGATAGAGAAGTTAAACTTGCATGAGTTTTGACATAGCCTGAGCTCACTCAGAGCTCTTTCTAAAAACCATTTTCTGGTTTTCTATAGCATTGAGGTGAAAGATGATATGCAGTGGCTCAGCACATAATTAATCAGTTTGATATTTTTGACTTCTTAAAACCCCAGTTCTTTGTCCTTGTTCACTTCACCAATTTATTATAAAACCTCTAATGGTAACTCTTAAGCTCAAGACCATTTCATATTATTTTTTGTAACAGGTGTATTCCCAATATAGGGCCAAATTTGAAGTCTGCTCTGAACCACTGGTTTTACATATAGTGCTGTGACCATAATGGTACAACTTAGCATGACTGCTCTTTATTTATAGGGTGAGGAAACAAGTGTTAGCCCATTGATTAAATATAAAGCACTGAAAACAGAATATTGATTTTGGTTGAATTTTTATGCTGCTGTCAGGTCTCAGTTCTGAGCTAAAATCATCATGGGTGGTCTCAGGCATCAGAGCATGTTCCAGGCACTCAAATCTGAGCTGACCAGTTTAAACTAAAAGTACTGTGAGGAATCTTTGTACGAGATGATGTGAGACATTTTTTCTTTTTGTTAACTCTGACTGCAGAAGATGTGGAGCATGTGATGTTTAAAAAATGAGCTAACCAGTCACAGCTTGGAGTGCTGAGTTGATTTCCAGGAGTTGGTGTAACTACTACCCTTCTCCCTATTATCTTAGTCTTCACCTCATTAAAAAAATCACAACTTTGTAACACAAAGTGTCTGCTGTGATGAATAAACAACCTATTTTGTAATTCACAGATCATTTAAACTCTAGCAATTTCTTATTAATCTTGATAGCACAGTTGACAGACCAGACAAGTATATATACAGAAAAAATCTTCTGCTTAAAAAAATTCTGGTAGATGCAGAGACACATAGAATTGCTGCTAAAATCTCATTAAACTGTCATTTTTCCTTTCTCCTTTTGCTAATCATCGCAGCATTTGTGTAAATTGAACTTTTTATCCTTGCATTTTCCTGACTGGCTTGTTTAGAGACAGTACAATCTTCTGTGTGCTCCATTAGCTAACCAGGGGAATGGTGGCACTTTCATCACTGCAGTGTAGCTTATTAGATGAAGCTGATGGTAATTGTGCATGTACCACCCCACTAAGTTGGAAAATGTCTTCTGGAGCTACTTCATGTATCTGCAGTGCTGCAGAAAAGGTCTGGGGCAGGATCTGAGTGCTGACCACCTGGTCTTGGGTACTCTTGTGGGTTAGCCATAAACGCTTAGCTCACTTCCCGTGTTTTGCACCACTCTTGCTAGCTTTCTCCAGAACAAAGCTTCAGTGTTGCTCTTCCAGTGGTGTTCCGGAGGGCAGGGTGGAAAAAAAGACTGCAAAGAAAACAAGCATCAGGTATAAGCTTATAATGCAAAGCCTGCTGAGATGGTATGCTTAACCCTCCTCCTTCCCTCAGGCATACTGGCAGATATGCAACACATACTCTGTTTCATGCTCTGAAAATCCCTCTCTGGTGGGCTGCATAAAAGTCTTCTCACTTCTTTATGCACTTTGAACTGAGACTTACAAAATAACTGTATGGTGTCACAGGACTCTGGAGCTTGAGGAAACCAAGGCCTGGGGGCAGTGTGTTGCTGATGAAGCCCTAAGATGAGTACGAGCCAGTCTGTGCCACTTGGCCTCGGGACCAGGGGTCAGTCTCTGGCCCTGTCTGTGTTTAGCAGCATAGACGTAGTAGGGGATTGGACCCAGAGGCAATCTTTTCAGAAGGGTGTTAGGTGATCCTGTAACAAATTTATTGAGCTCAGATTTATTGAGCTGCATTGACCCTACAGCTCTGATCAGATTTACTGTTTCATGGCAAAAAATCTTCCAATTTCCACCCTAAATTTATCTGTGGTTAGTTTTTAGATTCTTGCATGTGCCAGCAATGCTCTTTTAGCTTTTCTTATTCACTGTGGTTAACCCTTCCTCCTTCCCTGTGGACTTACTGATAACAGTTACCTTTTGAACTTCTGTTATGAGGTTAACACGTCCTGTCACTCTTGAATTTTGCTGTATCTTGAAACTTGTGTGTTTGAAATTCACCACTGTCTGGGTTACTTATGTCTGCTGCAATATACTGTATGTAGCTGTCTCAAGCATGTATCTATCTCAAGTGGTCTCAGCTCACTGTTAGGGGCAGTGTTGTACTTGATTAAGAAATCCAGGTCTAACCTGAGCTGCTACTGCAAGAAGGCGCCAAAATGTGGTAGCTACTGTTCACCTTTCCTTAGAGGATGTAAACATTTACAAGGCATTTGGATATTACAGGAACCACGTGTATTGGTACTGTGCATTCCTTATGAGACTCTTGAAGTGGATGGAGGCTCTTCCTTCTAGTTGTGGTGTATATTTGAACAGTATAGCCTTGTTATATCAGAAAGCACAGAGTGTTTTGCAGGGTGCCATTTTTCGCAGCACAAAATCAAGATGTCGTCATTGTGTTGGAAGTGGCTCCAGGCTGCCAGTCAGTAACAGCAGCAGGGATGTGTCTGTGCACATGAGAGAAATGGAAGGCCAGTTTTAATAAGATGTTATTAAAAGCTCTTCCTGAAGCATTGTGTTCAGTGCTATGTGCAGAAGCTATTTAGTAATTAAGCAAAATTCTCTTTTTCAGAGTCAAAAGTGTCCCCTCTGTTTCTGTTACATCAATCTGAGGATTTGTTGATGCTCAGTTTCCTCTCACCAGTCATTTAAAATACTACATTTTTGTCCTATTAATGCAAATCTTCCCACTAAATCTAGTTGCTGTGCTCCTGTTATGCCCTCTGTAATCTAAGAACATCCATTTGACAACCAGTCTCTAATTAAGGGTTTTAAATTAAAATGACTGGCAAATTTAGAAACCTCTGAGCAATACAGAAAATATTGAGTAAATATGCTTACAAATATTTATACAGGTTCAAATATGATAAAATATGTGCTGTGGCAAAAAGTATGCTCTAATTGAACAGTACCTGCTGTGTAAAATGAAACAAACTGTTATCAACATTTCCTTGTGTTAGGATTATGAGCTTTTTGTCAATTTTTCAGAGAAATGAACACTCAACAATATTCAGGCAAATGTTAGTTTTGTAGAAGCTGTTATTTTGACAGCACAGAATTTGATAAGGCACTCTGAGGAAGTGTGATGCTCTCTCTCCAATTGGCAGTGCAAAGATGAGGCTTCGGCTGGGAAGGGGGTCTATAGGAGATGGTCTCCACTTACAGCCACTCTCATCCTGCATGGATCTTTGTCTAATTCTGGTGTCACACATCAAACCTGTAGAAAGTTTGGAGATTTAGAAACAACCAATTCTTCTGCTTGCCTGCTAAGAAACACCTCTGTGTTCTGCTAGGAGCAGAACCAGCTTGGAGCAGGATGGGAGAAACTGAAATAGAGTGGGTTACCTAATGCTGCTCACATTTTGAGAGGGCCTTCTCTGGTCTGCCCCAGCAAGTTTTGTGATGTTCATAAAGGGGCTGGGTGGTTCCCATCTTCACTTCCCAGTTCTTGTGTAAGAAAGCCATGAGGCTGGGGTTATGTTTTTCTTACTGCAGTCTGAGGAGGCTAGGCCTCCCCACAAATCTGCTGCTGCTGCTGTCCTTGCCTCTGTGCCCTGACCACAGCTTCTTCTCCAGCACAGAGGGAGAACAGCAGGAAGGGCTGAGGGCAGTGCCAGCTCAGCATCAGTGTCCTGCCTGCCCTTGATGAAATGACCAACAACTATCCCTATGCTTTCAAAAAGGCTGAAAAAACCAGATGTCATTCTACAAATTCCAGATGTATCAACCACTGCCCCCAGTGGTTGTCACTCCAGACTCCATTCCTTAATGTTTTTATACCGTCTGGGATCCTTGCTGTGTTCAGTAAAGGATAACAAAATTCTTAGTCTGGCTCAATTAGTAACTAATAACACTAAAAAGTCATTCTCACTAGCCCTTCCTCTGGTAGCTTCTTTAAAGTTATGGTCCCTAGCATGCTCCTCATCAAGCATGTAAGCCTTTAAACAGTATTAAACACCTTGACTAGTCTTGTGGTTCTCATGAACTTGCTAGTCAGAACACGTTTAGAATGTGGGAAGAGTACTTCTGACTCTGCAACCCACTGGGAACATGCTCATGTTAAGTGTTCAATCCTGAAAAATTACCATTTATAGGGTAAGCAGGGGTCTCTTATTTACAGGTGAGCTTAAGGATGAGTGCTATCTCAGCTATGCAGCACAAACCAGCATGCAGTGAGAAGAGATAGAAACACTAGCAATTAATACTACCAGTAGTGAAGCAGTCATTCATTGGCTTTTTTCTTTTTTTTTTCCCCTCTCATGAACCTAGTAGCAGGTGGTGGGAATGTCAGAGCACACACTTAACTTCTCATTGCATGGTTATTTCTTCAGCTAATGAAGCCTTTTGAGAATACTTTTCAAGCTACTTCTCCAGAATGGAAACCAGTGTTGTGGACTTGATGCTATGTTGGCTACATGTGAATATTCTTTTTTTAAAAGCCAAAGCTCTTGAGCTCGTCACAGGGTATTGTAAAAATTCTTAGTTTTACTAGTCTGCTTAAAGAAACAGTTTTCAGAGTTCTGAATACTGTGGACCTGTGAAAGGTTATTTTAAATTAGCTTCTTGCTATCTCAGAGACAAAAATTTGTAACTAATAGCAGGAGCTCTTAACAGCTTAGAAAACTTCATAACACCCCAAATATAAACTAGTTAGTCATTAACAAGAGGGATTTTGGACTTCTGGATTTGTTTTCTATCTCTCAAAAAAGCTGGGGAGATCTATAAGAAAAATCTGGGGGCAATAGGCCTATCTTACCTGGTCAATGCCTGTTTGTCAGAGAGAGGTGAATATGAGTAAGAGGGAATTAAGAGTGATGGGACAAAGCCTGAAAATACTTGTCTGATGCCAGCACCTTCTTAAGAACCATCTGGCATAATAACCCTTTATAAGTAGCACATGTCTAGGGAGATGTATAAAACAAAGACATATGTAATGATAGTTTCCCAGAATATGCCTTCAAATCACAGTAACTGAGACAGAACAGTTTGGTATTTAATAGCCCAGTAGACTAAAAAAGTAATACTGGATGGAAAATTATGACTTCTGGAGCCAGTGCAAGTTTCTGGTCCTGTACCAGCTTTTGCAATAAGTTCAGTAAGAAATACTTGGTTAGGTACATGAAAAATGTACCTAGTTTTCGATTTGAAATGAAAACTTGCTGGGTTTGTTGTAGACTTAAGTACTTTTTGTCTTGGAATGATTTGTCTGTTTCTTATTGCTGTCTCTGCATCTTCTGTCCACATGGGATAGTTGTGATTTTTCTTAACTTCAGATTGTGTGAAGATGGTCAAGAGGCAAAATTTATGGTTTTCCCTTGCTCCAGCTGATTATCTTCTATAAGTTATTCTTGGCCTGATCTTGTTTTTGCTTAGGAAGAGGTTTGTTGTTGAAAGTTTGTAGAAGACTGCCAAAAGAATCTTTTTCCTCTCATTAGTGCAGGAAGGAAACTTGTTGCAGTACTAATAATGAAACTTGTCTGGTTTTACAGTTGAAGATTTTTGAGTTTTAATGAAGGAAAAATATTTACTAAAGGCATTAGTTTTGTTTCTTTTTTAGTTTTGGGAGCCTTTGAAAACATTCTTCTTTCTGGATGCCTTCCATATTTTAAACTGCTGCCTAGAACACAAATATATTGTTCAAAGAAACTTAGAAGTGATGTTTCTGTCCTGTTGACATAACCCCTATTTCCAGTTGTGGAAATTTTATCACTCTCTTACCCAATCCTCCACAGCCGCAGGAAAATAATTCTCTGACTATTTATTGTAAAGGCTTTATAAGATTGGTGCAACTTAGTAATGTACTTGGTGTTCAACATATTTTCTGGATTTTCTAAATGTGTAGGTTCATATAACTGCATCTCTCATACACTTAATGGCATGTATTTAAAATACAGTGTGACCCATTAACAGTTGCAGTAGAAACAGTAAAAATAATGAAAGTAGCCTTAATGTGATGGTTCTTGGTGGTTGTTTGTTTTTTTTTTTTCTTTTTCAATTTCCTGGTTTTTGTGTTGATTTCTGGCTTTACTGGTTATAAGAAGGTATGTGGACAGCATAACATGGGTGTGGTAGAAGCCAATACTGAGCTTTCTTTTGCAAGTGTTTGGTCCTTTGTGACTTGCTTGCATGGGAAAGTTTGTGTGCTGTAAGTTAGGCTGTAAATTTGTAGTGCATTAGCTGTTGTATACAAAATTCCTTGTAGACATTTAGCACATATGGAAAATGTTTCCATTCAGCAGTGATTCCTGCGTGTTGAAGGTACTGCACTCCGTTATTTGTGTGGTGAGATCATTCACACAGAGGTCAACATACAGCACCAAGTTTGCTATGAAGTTGTGCTGTGAAACTTGGTCTGTTTTAATTTTCACATGGGCACAAGGGAGAAGAAAATGACTTTAAAGAAAATATGTTCTTCAAAACAAGCAGTGGAAAACCTGTGTCTGCACATGCAGGTCTCTAAATGACCTCAAACCCACACCACACTTCAGCATCTGTTTAAGAAGTCAGGGCAGCAGGCAGTTTCTTAGTAGGTAGGTATATAAATTATGCAACTTGCTGTTATTCCTGGGAGTAAACAGGAAGTTCTTGCAGAACTAATGTTTTTTTCAAAGCTTGATTGTGAATGACACAGAAACTGCGCTCTTCTCAGCTGTGTTGGTAACACATTAGATAATGTGCCCTTTAAAATAATCTGAGATAATCTGAGCATGTTTATTCTCATTATAAACACTGGTGCTGTCTGTCCTGAAAGAGCTATTGTGTTATGGTGGAGTAAGGCAGGATGCTCCATTGCTACTTGGCCTATCTCAAACCCATGGAGAAGTACAGGACTTTGTTTTCCTGATTATGAAGTCTGGCACCTTTTAATGAGCAGTAAAATCACTCTTAATATTGAAGCTGGATGTTTTTATGGCCGAGTGTGTCTTGTGTATTCTGGGGGTGGGAGAATCCTGCAGCAGTGCTGAGCCATTCTGAGGCCCAGAGGACAGAGCT
The DNA here is from genome assembly GCF_017590135.1 of Pyrgilauda ruficollis. Lineage (NCBI taxonomy): Eukaryota > Metazoa > Chordata > Aves > Passeriformes > Passeridae > Pyrgilauda > Pyrgilauda ruficollis. Next base: position 14,907,666 of record NW_024526599.1, on the reverse strand, counting down.
GCTCGGTTTTACTTGGCGATTCTGCTGCCTTTAAGAGCGCACAGCGCGCTCCTACAGCCGCAAGACTGTTCCTATCTGTGCATGTAAACACATAAATGAGCTGTTTTATACTGGCAGTTAGATACTCCAGAGAGTTGTGAAGCTGTGAGATATTGCTTCACTAAGGGTGGTTGCAATGGCTTGGCCCACAGCCTACGGCTTTGTTGCCTGCAATAGGTGTTAGCAAATGGCAGTGCTAATGCACTTAATGATATCATTACTAATCAGCAGCCTGGTCAGAACAATTGACCTTCATTGATCTTGGTATTTCTGCTTTTATTTCTTTCTCTGCCCTTTATTATAAGCTGTGCAAGCTATTGGCTTTGAAAATAATGCGAGAAGTTATATTGTAACACTTTAATTTTAGTTTGACCAATTTATTTTAATGATCAGTATTATGAATTGTTTCTTCCCTTGTTTAATCAGTGTGCCATGCTGAATTGAATGCCATCATGAACAAAAACTCAGCTGATGTGAAAGGCTGCAGCATGTATGTTGCCTTATTTCCATGTAATGAATGTGCAAAGCTCATCATCCAGGCAGGTAAGCAGTAGTGCCAGCTTGCTTTTTCAGGGTTGCAGTGCTGCCTGCTCATTGGCATCTTCTAATAGATGTATTTGATGTTAAATTGCTGATGTTAGATCTAAATTAATTGCACTGTCAACCTCATAAGATGCTACTTGTGGGGGTTTTTTGCATCTGAATGGTGCCAAATTTTTCCAGTGCTAATTGCATCTACTGTGATTCTAAACGTGCTTCTAATTTAGGTTTGTAACTTCTTAGACCAGGAGCTGCCAAAGAACAACACAGGCTTTGCATATAATTACTGTCAATTTTACTGTGCTCTGGCACATTGAATAGGGTAGGGCAGAAAGAAATAAACTTCTGCATGACAAAAGGTCTGTTGGGAGTATATACATGAAATTTTAATTTGAATGTGATGCATAGTAGATATTCGAAGATTTTAAAATATCTTTGCTCATAAATGTCATCAGATTTCTATGATCCTACTTTAATTATGTCTTTCATTACAATTATTATAAATCTCTGCCACTGCAGCAAGTGTGCTGGCCTAAATGTGTCTCCTTTTTTGAGATTAGGTAGTATCTGCAGCAGGCTTCAGTTCTGTAAAAATCTCTGCTTAAAGTAGCATGTATTTTGCTCACTGAGTAAAGTCATGCAGTCCCAGCATGGGTTGTTGTTCTGGGGAGTGTCTCTTACTACTAATGGCCACAGGAATATAGGAAGAAAGCAGCAAACAGAAGGCTTCTTTATTTTGGTTCAGTGTGGTCTGAAATCAAGAGGGGTGAATAGGGAAATATGATGGTATTCTGCATTTGTGCTTCATACAATTCTCTTACAGAATCAAAATCAAATTGTCTTCAAGGTAGATTGGCTGCTTGTTCTCAGTGTAGTCACTCATCCTTTTCCTTATGCACTTAGATCAGCACTAAATTGCAATGTATTGATATTCATGCTGTCTGGCAAACACAGGAAGATGTTGATCAGCTATGAAACGCTTGTGAATTCTCTTTTGAAGCCTTTATATTTCTTCCCTTTCTAAGGGGTTTAGGCAAAGTTGATTCAGCAATTTTACACAGCATACATTTGCGAGTAGAGGTGTACCGAGGAGTTGTAGACCATGTGGATGAATGCTGCCACTTCTGATTTTGTGCACCAGACATTACTATTTTTTTTCAGTGTAATTCTAACATTTTTTCTATGTGACTTCTTTAGGCATAAAGGAAGTTATTTTCATGTCCGACAAGTATCATGACACTACAGAAATGACAGCTGCACGGCGGATGTTTGATTTGGCAGGTATTATATATAGGTGAGAGAATTAACTTTGTTTTTTTCTCTGGAATGGAAAAAAAGGGGGGATGTGAAACAGACCAACTTTAGGGCAAATTGTTTTCTTCTTTCAGTCATGTAGCATTTTATTCCTCTGTAGTGTTTGTAGATGGCTTGATCTGCGGAAGGACTGCTGCACCATTCTTTTGTCTTGTGTATGGTGAGAGTTCAAATTTGAAACGTTTGGATGAGAAAATGGTCCATCACTCATTTTGTTCCTGGAATGGGAGTGAAATCGCCAGGGGGTGGTTGGTTGTTACATTGTACCCAGGAGAGTCTTCCTTGACCCTGCTTTGGGCAGGAGGTAGGGCTAAATTATCTCCTGAAATCATGTGTAACCTGGATTATCCTGTGATCATATGAGTTGGACTGAAACAAACAACTGATTTTTTGTTGTTGTTGGTTTTGTGGATTGCTCCATCCTTATTGAAACTTCAGTATCTTTTTATTACCGTCAGTTTGGGAAGGTGTCAAACAAGCCGCCCATAATTAATTTTTGGTACTTATAGCTGTTCATCTTCTTTGGTCAGCTTTTAGGTGAGAAAAGGATAAAACTTGGAATATTTGGCTTGAGGTAATGATAACCTGAAAAACGTTTCAAGAGTGGGGTTTTTAAAGACACTGACAGAAATACCTAAAGACAATCTGTTCAGCAGCGAGTTTGATGGGAGTAGCATGCTGTGGGTGAGGCTAATTATGTAGTCAGGGAGGCTTTGCAACTCTAAAAACTTTTACAGTATTAATATAAAGACTTTGAAAAATTTGCAAACATAACAATTCTGACAGATAAAATTTTAGGATGAAAGATACCTACTGGGCTGGGAAACATCCATGGAAAAACACAGCAGTACTTGAAATTCAGTTGTAGTCCTTCAGTGTATTTCCTGTCTACTAAGACTATTTGACTAAAAAGCATAAATCATTCTCTTGCAAGTCAAATCTTGTAACTTCTCCAGGGTGAGAAATGCTTCTTGCATTTCAGATTGCTATTCAGAACAAAGCATTCAGAGTTTCTGTGGTCAGCAGCATGTGCTTTCCTGCGTTGACTGTTACTTATCCTTGTATCGATTGCTGAGGATGTAGGTGGTACTTAATGAATCTCTTGAAGTGAACTGCAGAGCTTAATTAGGCACTAAATCCACACTATTTGCATAATCTTTTGTTTACTGGTAGACTGGAAAATATATGCTCAGTCCCTGTATACCTTCCTTGCTAATTGCTGCAGCAGATGCTGTAATGATAATAAAAGGAAACATTTTGCAGCAGTATTAATTTTAGAGTTCTAAAGTTACAATTTTTAAATTATTCCCTCTTAACTAGTTTGGGTTTTACCCAGTATGGCATAATGTGATCTATTCCCCTTCTACAAAAAATATTCTATTATGCTGACACAAAGCTTGAAAGTGTTTTTCTAAAACTTGGCAGGAAAAAATTGATCAAAATATCAATATTATCAAAGTGTATTCCAAATATCTTTTTTATATGCATACATATACAGAAGATTTAATTTTTTTTTCTGGATACCAGTATCTCTATCTAGATCTTTAAATAGATATTAAAAATATTTGAAATATTAATATATATGAACAAAAAATCACAAACCTGGTAACATTATGCCACCACCTGCAGCTAAGTTGGTAAAAGTCCTTTGACTCCTGGGTAATTTGTAAATTCCAATAGCTGAAGAATGTACAGAGTAACCCACCCCATGTGTCTTTTTGTCTTAGTCTTTCTTGTCCAGGTTTATCTCAGTGTGGTGCACTATAATTGGCTCCCATAGAGAAGAAAACTACAAGAATCCAAGGATGTGTTTTTTGGGATTGTTTTATTCCTTCAGAAATTTAGCTGGAACTAAAGCAAGCAAAATGTTTTAACTACTCACTAATATCTGATAATTTTTCTCTTTTTTTAGGGAATTCAAGCCAAAGTGTAACAAGATCATCATCGACTTTGATTCAATTAACAGCAGACCAAGTCAAAAGCTTCTGTGAATTATGTCTCATTAAGTCTGTAGGAGAGTGTGATTATCCTTTTTAGAAAAGCTTCTAATGCCTTTCATCTTGAACATGCAACTTTTTAATGGTTTCTGTAGCTAAAGCAGACTTCTAAGAAATCCAAGGCATAAGGTGTCCCGCTCACTTCATCTTGTCATGTGGAATCTAAATCTACTTAAAATTTTTTTATGCCTTTATCAAAACTGCTTAAAAAATAGAGACACCTAGATGAAACAATATAAGTAAAGAAAACTGTTCTGATTCTTCCTGTATTCATCACCACATGCTCTGGTGGGCTGTCAGCACAGATTTAGCCTCAGTTTAACAGCAGTACTTGTAACCAGTAGTACGGTGGAATATGCTAATAGATGTTGATCTCTCTGTTGGATATGTGGATCTTCACAGTTGATCCTAATAAAGAACCAAAAATGTTATCCGTGCAAATGCTAATCTTCCAACTAGCATAACACTAATATTTAAAAGGTTTTACAGCTTTAGGAATGTGTGCCATTCTGCTTGTTACCCAACAAATGAAATGCTGACTTTTCTTTTAATTGCTATCTGACATTGCCGTACTTGGGGAGGGTTGAGAGAGAAAGCTGTTCTGAGAATTGTCCCTGCCTGAGTGAGCTTTACAGGTGATTTCAAATCCTTGTTTTCCCCAAGACTCCAGAACTGAAGGGGCTTGAGGGAGTAAATAATTTGGTGCTTTACCTCTGGGACTTTTACACTGAGTTTGTTTTCATGTGTAAAAGAAAATAATTTTATTGGTCTAAGCTGTTCCTAGATAATTCAACATAGCTCAGTCTTAAACTCCACCTGTAAAGTAACCAAATCGTTTTTTGTCCTTTGAGAGAAATTGGAGATATTCAACCCACATCCGTATCTGTGCCAAAAGATGTAATTGCGGAGTTAGCTTGTTTCCCAGTGCTGACATAGTGCCTCTGTTTTCATAAATGTTGCCTAAAATAATATCCTTTTTAATTTTATCTTGAGATCTGGGAATAGATTTCAGTTCATTTTCTCTAATTTGATTTTTAAAAATTAAGTATGCCTAATGGCTTTGTTTAGATAACATTGGTGGTTGGTTGTTTTGTTGTTTTTTGTTTTGGTTGTTGGTTTTTTTTAATGTGGTTATACTTCAATGAGCTTTTATTTTCTCTACAAAAGCTTTGTTTCATATTTTGGGACATTATGTAATTTGGCTTCATACCAGTATTATTAAAGTCTTATTAAAATCCACTACACTGAAGTAGACCCATTATTATAATATTAAGTCATGCACTTGGCTCCAGAGCACTGCTGTTTTTGCAATCATATGGAAAGCATATTTTGTGCATTTGTGATATTACATAAAATATAATGTTCATGAACCATTTGACTACTAAAGGGATCACTGTAATGTATTGTGTGTCCATTTATAAGATAATTTCTGAGTTTCTTTTTCCTACAGCTGTTTTCCACGTCAAAATTGGTCTGTGGCTTAGTGCCAGAAGAAGAAATTTGCACATATATGTGGCGGGGGAACATGAAACCTGAAAAATTACTTTAATAAAATATCACTAAGCCAGTTTATGCACATCTTTTTCTTTGGTCTGAATTAGTAAGTAAAAGCGTTTTGACTTATACATGTCTGACAATAGGACAGAGGGGAGAGAAGAAGCAGAATTTTGGGGTTTTGCTGCAAAATTGCTATTCTTTTCATATATAATTGCTAATCTAAGGTCAGATGTAAAATGTATATGCATTGTGATTAGAGTTAAGTGTTTCATGTTAGGCCTTGGATACTGTGAATATGTAACGTGCATAAAAACTTGAAAGTTTTTTGAACCAATGTCCAGATGTTTTTAGGGAAATAGTTTTTCTGTTATAAACTTTCTTTCCCCCCCAGGACTTCCCTGGTTGTGTAACAAAAAAGCAGTACTGGAGAAAAGGATAGGATTTTAGAGTTTTCCTGATCAGGTCTTGATCTGATAGAGGTGCACATACAAGATATCAGAGTAATGTTCAGTTGACTCAGGCCAGTAAGTAGACTCTAATTTCCAGGGCAACTTTGTGGAAAGGGAAAAAGCATACCTACAATTCTTGACACACTGTGTGCTTAGTTTGAGGGTAATGTTTTAGAGAAAATCTTTTTTGATCCTTACTTTGTGCATGTCCAGAACTCTGTACACATCTCAGGGGTTTTTTTTGTTTTGTTTTAATGGTTCAGGAGGTAGTGCTTTGACTTCCAAATAAAGAGTACTTGCTAGAGGAAACAAGGAAAACAGCTAAATGTAATAACATGTATTTCTGCTGCTGAAGCTCAAGTTTGAGATGAATAGAACCATTTGGAGTGGAAGGATTTCTAGAGGATATTTAGTCTTACCTCTTGCTGAAGCACCATTGACTTACAGGTCAGATCCAGTTGCTCAGGCCTTGTCCAGGTGGGTGTCTGCAAGAGCAGAGATTCTGCAGCCTTTGTGGTCAGCCATTCCAATTCTTGATGCACACTGATTCTGCTCTTCCTTGACACAGGCACTGGAACAGGATCCACCCAGTGGATGCAGGGATCCAGGTGGATCCTGTTCTTTCAAGCTGCCTTCCATCCACTGGGCACTCAGCCAGCTGGGAGTTGTTCTGTTCCCGGTGCAGGACTTCATCAAGTTGCCATCAGCTCATTCCTCCAGCCACTACTCCAGCTGGACTTTGTACCACTGGCCCTTTGAGCCTGATGGTTCACCCACGTGAAACTGCACGGGTCCTTCTGTGGCTGCCAGCAGCGCTCCCACAGCAGCCACCCCCCAGCCTGCTGGGAAAGGGAGCTGACTGCAGGCTCAGGCCTGCAGGGGTGGCTTGAAAAACCTGCTACAGCAGCCTGAAAGGAGACTCTGGGGAACACTTTGTTAGTTACCTTGGTACCATTAACTAGGAGAAGTCACATTCAATGAAATGCTGAGATCCTATCCTGTTCAATATAATGCTGTCTTAACTGTTAAATCTAAATCCTGCCAACATCTAGATTTTCCTTACAAATATTAGACCATTCCCTTGTCAGAAAACCCAAGGAACTGGCAGTCTTATTTACATAAATTTCATTTAAGGGTGGTTTCGCAGCCTGGCATACTGAGTAGAAGCACAATCTGCATCTTTGGAGCTTTCATCGGTGACTGCATTTTATTGCTTTGTATATTAGGAATATTTTCACAAAGATTACAAAAAGTGTGCTGTGACCAGTGCAGTTGCTCTGATTTCTCAAATAGCCTGTGATAACTCTGGCAATAGCTCAGCCTAAAAGCTCCATGTATGTAACTGCAGAAGCTGCAGTAGTTCATCAGCTAACAAAATGAATCTTGCAGGGATTTTAAGCTGTTGACAACAAGCAAAATGAATTAAAATTCTGGCTTGGCACCCTTTTCTCTCTGAAGGTGGGTCATAGGGGTCTTCATGCAAGTGCACGAGGTGGGGCTAGCACAGAGGCCTCACCTGATGCCCTGAAGCAGTACTTGCAGGGGGCTGGGGCTAATTCTCACCTGGTGCCTGGGATAAGTTTATGAGCTGCAGCTGGGGGCTGTGGGGAGCAGGTGGGCTTTAGGGAGCCAGGAAATGGCTGTGGAGCAGCATGAGACTCATAAAGGAGCAGGCAGCGGTGCTCTAGTTATCCAGCAGGGTTGGTTTAGGTTGCTGCTGCACTGGGAGCACTTAAGAACGAAGTACAGAAGTGACCACAGCTGAAAGGCCATTAATTTGCAGCTGTTTCTTCTCAGTTGCAGGTAAGAAAAGGATTTATATAATAGAGGGCTGAAACTGTGAGGTACCAACTCTTTCTTTCTTCAGTGGTGTTGGCTCAAAGGGTTTGTACCACTATAGCTTCTTTTAGCAGATTTATCTCCCTTCCCTTTAAAATCCAGGTTTATCTAATGTAAAACTCTCTCTGATTTGAGAACAGAGGGGTAAAACTTGTTTCAAGTGCTTAGTCTGCATCTACTACATGGTTTTAGCCTTGGGAACTACTGTAAGGCACAGTGCAAAAGCATGGACAGAGCTGACTAAAAAACCCTACATGAAACCTAAATCCATGTTCCCTTCCTCTTACACTTAATGCTTCTGTTTACTTTCTTTGGTTGGAAGGAAATGGGGGGGACGGGGTAGGAAAGGGGAAAAAATGTAAAAATTCATGAACTGTCTCTGTCTCATTCAAAGAAACCACTGCCTTCCTGGCATTTACAGCTCAGTTAAACTGCAGTGAAAGCTTTAATGAAGCATGTGGTTAATCAAGCTATGGAAGATTGCAGCATTTGATTTTTATTTTTTTTTTTTTTCTGGAGTAAGAGCTTAATTGCAGCAGCTTGCTTCCTAACACTGCTCATCCTCAGGAGCTGTGTTATGTCGTCTGAATGCTTCAAAGACATTGATGCGGCTGAGCTTTGAGCCCTTCCCTGCTGAGGAAGTGTCCCAGGAGGAAGGAGCCTTGGGCAGCTCCATGCCTGGAAGGCGCCACCAGATACTTGTGGTGGGAGGGCTGCTGCCCTTCACTCTGAATAACCAACGAGAAGGGCACCAGCCTGCTCTGAACTGTGCAGCAGAAGGGCAGCACCTAAAAGGGAGATAGATGTGTGTGACAGGGTACCTGAATTGCCATCATTTGTTTTGTGCATCTACCTGTTGGGTGGTTTTTTTTTCTTTTTAGGCGGAATTAAGACGTAGGGGTTGGAATGGCAAACTACTACTTCTGTCTTGTATGCTTCAGATTTGTGCTGGAAAATCTTGCCTCTGCCAGGGCACTCCCCCTGCTAAATATGAGGCAAAAGACAGAAAATCAAACTTGATGTGCTGGATTTTTAGTTGTTGACATTATATACTGTGCTCTTAAAAAAACCCTGCCCTGAGGAGAGTGAGCATAATGTGCTCCAGCAGCAAAACATGCATAATAAAGAAGAAATTGCTAACGGTTTCTTGGGATTTCTTACTCAGTTCTGTACCTCCCCACTCCTTTATTGTTTCAAGCTAATGTGTACGTCAATTCTGCCATGCAAATATTCAGGAAGGCTCCCTGCACCAAAGGAGAGGAAAGGAAATATATTCAAATCACTGCTTCAGAGGCACAAGTTGTGTCTTGGTTTGCCAGAGACCTGGGTACATTCTTTAGCTGGCTGTGTAACTCTGCTGTTGCTGCTTGTTGACTCGTGCCCAAGTCTTTTATGTGGCATATCTTGTTGTGAGAGGGTTTCTTTCCTCCACTGTTCAATCAACTCTGACTGCTAATCAGAATGTTGCTGGGTAAACAGGACTGATTAAAATTAAAATTTTAATTTTGTGTTGTAAACAATATGGCACTTTAATATTATTCCTGTTAATAAAGATACTACTAATAATGCATCTAGTGTTTTTGTGGTATGGTTTTCATATTTATTTCTTGAAGCACTGACAAGTTTTGGTTAAGAGCTTCACATTTAGATGCCAGGATTTGTTTTCCATGTATTCTCTTTTTTCAAGGGTGACTGACTGTACTTAATTATATTGGATATGGTTTGTTTTGTTTTTAATCTTATGGAGAAGAAATGTTTCTTTGACAACTGGAGACATCACACTGTAACAAACAGCCATATCATGCATGCTTTAGTCTATGTGAATCTACTTGTTATTGTAACATTGCTTATCTAGCTTCCAGAGGAGAAAAACCAGGCGCTAATTAGGTGTGGAAACACTGTAAAAGAGTGTTGGTGGGTTCTTGGAGACTTGCCCTGAGGGAAGGACAGGGAGACTAGAGAGTCCTAGACAGCACAATAAATTTGTGATGGGCTGTTGAAGTCGGGATGAAAAGAAGCGTGTGGTTGCACAAGAGGTCTGTTACCTGTCAGACTCTGCAAGGCCAAAGGAAACTTGTCTGAAAACAGGGTAGGGGGAAAGAACCTCCCTGTGATTTGGTGAAAAACCAATGCAGTAACACGGAGGGTGGAGAGTCTGTCAGACAACTATGTTCTAAACTGAAGGAGTTTTCAAAGTGGCTAGGGAATATATATGCCACAAATCCCTGTTTCTCTTGTGCTAACTGGAGTAATTTTCTTCTGATTTGGACAGGTTTCCTAAGTGCTCCTAGCCTGGTCACCAAGAGATCACTGCAGAGCATGTGTGTGGTTGGTTTGTGGGAGTACACTGAAATTTCTGTGTAGGCTGGATGCAGCTGGACTACAGCCTCTGTTCCACGGAGTCCCACATACAGTGACTTCAGGGACTGCAAAGGAGGGTGACTGTATCCCACTGAGAGCCACATCCCTACCCTGAAAATGAAACTGGCCAGTAGATTCCACAGTGACTTCCAGGTGTATGCTTTGACTACTGCCTCCTCCTCCTCTCCCTGTCCTCTTACATCCTCTCATTGTGTCTTCCTGCAGACCCCATCATCTTTTCCAGAGCTTCTTTTCCTTCAGGGATTTCTACAGAGATGTGAGCAAGAGGGAATTGCGGCTGAAGTGGCATTGCCATGGGTCAGCATGGGTCATTATTCACCTGGCAGGGCTGTAGGACTCTGCTCCTTTCATTGCCCTTTTCTGAAATAAGGAGTCTGGCAGCACTACAGCTGCCTCTGCAGGGTCATGTTGTGCTCAGAATAGTGGGAGCCATGGTGAGCGCTTCCATCTGAGGGACACTTCTCCTCTTCTTGGGCAACACCATGGTTCAGGTAGGATGGCTCTAGAAACAGGATGTCCCTACTGCTCTTCCCCTCATTGTTCATGCTGGCTCATCTTCCCGTTGGAAATGCTCCTGTATGGGCACGGGTGAGCCAGGTCACTCCCCAGCATACATCTGCCTGAGCCTGGGCCTTTGGGATCCTAGGCACCCTAGGGCTGACAAGCCCAGAGAGAGGTCACTGATCATAGAACCATAGACTCACGAAGGTTGGAAAAGGTCTTTAAGATGATGGAGTCCAACCATCAGCCTAGAACTACCATCACTATGTTCACCATTAAACCGTATTTCCTCACATGTTGTTTGAGCACTTTAGGAATGGTGACTCCACCACTTCCATGGGCAGCCTGTTTCAATGCTTTATAACCCTTTCTGTAATTTCCCTTAATGTGCAGTTTTCCTGGCACAGCTTGAGGCCATTTCCTCTTGTCCTGTTGCCTATGACCTGAGAGAAGAGACAAAAACTCTACCTGGCTACAATCTCCTTTCAGATAGTTGTGAAGAGCCAGAAGCTCTCCCCCGAGTCTCCTTTCCTCCACACTAAACACCCCCAGATCCCTCAGCCGCTTCTCATAAAACTTGAGGTCCAGACCCTTCACTGGCTTCACTGTCCTCTGGATGCACTCCAGCACCTCAAAGTCTTTCTAGCAGTGAGGGGCCCAAAACTGAAGACAGAGCTTGAGATGTGGCCACACCAGTGCCAAGTACAGCGGGACAGTCACTGCCTTGTCCTGCTGGCCATGCCATTCCTGATACAAGCCAGGGAGCCACTGGCCTTCTTGGCCACCTGTGCACACTGCTGGCTCATGTTCAAACAGATGTCATGCAGTATCTCCAGGTCCTTTTCCACCAGGAAAAATGTCAGGGATGGTTCTTACTGTGTGGCATAATAAAATGGTACTTTCATACATTTGTGTTGAACAAAAATCTCAATAGGCTGATCTCACTGTTCACTTTTGGCCAGATCTTTTTCTGATCATAGCTTAGAGTGCAAGAAAAGCTGCACCTACCCTTTGCTGTGAGCTAGGTAGCTGGTATAAGTGAGTTTGCATATTCCCCTTGCAGCTAAGATGAATATAGTATTACATATTTCCTGTTCATGACAGAAAAAAATATGTGCTTAACTATCCTTTAAGTCAGTGGGGCTAAAGCTGATGATGTACTTACATCCCTTCCTGACCCAAGGTCTATAAAGAGATGGAGCCTGATGTCCCTATTGGCATTCAAATATCTCCTTTCTGACAAAGTCTGAGAAAACAGAGCTTTACAGCTCAGTAATAAATATTCCAATTTGAGAGTCTGCCCTCAAGTGAGCCTACACATTACCTGGATTGATTTTAAATGCACTTTTAGCTTAGACTGAAGTAACTAAGGTATTCTTTCACATATCCCCAGAAGGGTTGGAAATGGACTGGGGAAGACCAAAAGAGAGCTGTTTCAGGTCACAGTTTTCTCTAATGGGTAACTCCCTATAAAGTCAAAATTCCTGTGTGGAATTGGAGCTTCACTTTTGTTTTATTTCAACTGCTTTTTAATGATGAGGCAAAACTACTGGTATCAGGCATGCAGAGCTGACTGACTTCACCTCAGGCAGAGGAGGAATATCAAGTAAAATGAATGATGTTTCTGAAAATTTGGCATTCAGGGGAGAGCAGGTCATGCATTCACACACCCAAATGTGATTTTTTCTAAAGAAAGATCTCCAAAAGAGACAGAGGGCAGATTCTGATAACATCTGCGGGATTTTTTCTTGGTTTTCTTTTTTTTTTTTTTTTTTTTTTTTTTTTTTTTTTATCCAACAGACAGCTTCTGCTCCTGGTACTTAAAACTCTCTGGCAGTGATACTTAGGAACTTCCTCACCCATGTTGTTTTTTCTGACTGCAGAAAAAGAGTCCTTTCCAGCGTGCCTGCCTATACACATGTAGCAGACACCTCTGGTCCCTGCTCTCCTCTGCTGTGCTGCCCAGGAATGCCTGCAGACAGGGCAGTAACATTCAGATATGAGCAGTGAGCACTGCAAAAAGCATGTCAGCCTACATTGGGCTGTCTGTTCTGATTTGAAAAAATCTGTTGAAGGATGCAGCAGGGGAGACAGGCTGTGGAGAGGAACTTAGGAGGCCAACATCTAAAAAGGGAAGCCTCTCAAAAGAGCGAGGAGTTGTGTTTAAGGAAGGCAGATTGATCTCCTTGATATCAGGCAATGAGACTTGACAGATGAGCAAAGTTTAAAAAAAAAGTTTATCTCTAACCCAGAGATAATGTTAAGACCACTGAAAGTAGAGTGATCAGAAATTGCACACTTGGAGCCTTGTCCCTGTGTGCAAGGGCATGCATATCTTGACTTCCAGATTCTGGGAGGAGACTACAAAATTGCAGGACAACGCCTGCCCCGGGGGCTGAGCAGTTGGCACCCTGTGCTGCCCCAGCCTGGGATCTGCAGTGAACCTTCTGTGGCAGAGGAGAGAAAGCTCTTCCTCTGCTGGAGCTGAGGGTTAACATCATCAGCTCCTCAGCTACTGCATGGGCTTGCTGGGCAGGAGCCTGCAAGCTACAAGGAGGATTGTTGTGGTCGCCTTCAGCATGCTGCCTGAGCCTGGGATAGACAAAATCAAAATAGTGGGGACTCTGAGGGGTCAGTGACATTTAGCTGCTCACAGAGAAGTTTGACTCTGTTTGCAAAGTGTAACTAAGGAGTGACTGGGTGAGATGTTTTTAGGGCTTGGAAAAACACATCGAGACATTCCTGGTGCTCCTGTCTGCCATGTTCTGACCACCCTTGGACCAGAACTGTGCCTCTGGGGTTAGTGCTCTCTGGTGGGACCCCTCTCTGCTTCCAACCCTGCCTTTGACTCTGGCCAGGTTTCTTAATCTCATTGTATGTGTCTCCCTCCCTGTGAAACATCTCCTTTCCTTTGAGATATTGGAAAGAGGGATCATAGAAAATGGTGAAGGCTTTATAGTTATGACTCTCTTCCTGCATTTGTATGGGTGTGCACAGTACCACTACATCAAAATACTGCAAGGTCTTGCCTGTGAGTAACATCAGGGTTCCTTGGATAAATGGAGACTACAGCTGTACTCTGCCATTTGCTTCTAGACATTTCTTTTCTGAGCTAAATTGAAATCCCAGGGTCATAGTCGGATCAAGCTTAACTGAAAAATGTTTTTTGTGTACTTACAAAGTGAGAAAACTTGTTCATCCAAAACCTGTTATAAGAAACGGCTTTAAATGAAAGATATGATATTCTTCAAAAGATTTTTTAAAAGACCCAGGTATCAAAATCCTCATCAGACAGTGAAGAAGCTCAGTCTTCTGTAGTTGTTCAGGCACATTGCATTAAATAGCTGTACCTACTGATGAAACAAATACATTTTGAAACTTGCTGTTTCCTTTTGTTATTTCTGATAGATTTTTATTGTAACAATAATTCTCTCTTACTAGTCATTTTACTGAAATGACCAAGACTTCTTAATGGAGACATCTAACATTTAAATTTCTGAATTAACAAGTTTTAAAATTAGGCTTAAAAATACAAATTAAATATTTGTTTTCCTCTGTCACCTTCTAAATTCCTGAGTTTTGTTCTCATTGAGTAGCAGATAATATTGGAAAGACTGAACACATTTAAATATGTGGGGATCTTTTTGCCAAGAGGGCTTGGAAGGAAAAGGGACTGAGTGGGTTATTTGTGTGGGTGATGGGTTGATTAGATAAAGTTTTAGGTTTTGCTTACGGAGTTGCTCAAAAGCATAATCAAAGAGTAGAGCAGCTGATTTTTTCTTTTCCTTATTCCATATCCTTTCATCATATGCTTGCAACATCACATACAATTGGTATCCATGGAAATTATATCATATCAGGAGCAGCTGATGAACCCTTGGGAAATAAATATCCCATTTTCATGCAAATATTCTAAATAGCAAAGAGGTGAGGAAGAAAAATGATTGATAAATAGAGTTCTTTCTGTCTTAGAATATATTTCAGTATTTTCCTTGAGGCAGCAGTAGATTTTTGAAATTGTGTTCTTACTGAACACAAACTTTCATAGACCTGTGTGTGAGTATGCAAGTTATGAAAGAGAAAGCAAAATATAAAATAATGCACATTGATTTTGTGTGGAAATATTCTAGATACTCCTTGTGTAATTTAACTTTATTGTCAGAACACAATCCAATAACCTTAGAAGGAGCAGGCACCTTCCATTTAAAAGCTAGATTGTGAGAGATTAATTGCTTGCTAGAAGCTGGATGTTGGTGATTAGTGTAGTCTGTGTCACAGGACAGCTGGGTGTACACGCTCCCTCAAAAAAGGACTAAAATTCTATCTTTCTCTCTGCTTTTAAGTGAGAGCAGTATAATATTCAAAAAGCTGCTCTTTCTCTTGTAATTTTATTCCAAACTGTAGAATTTACCTGCACTGATGTGAACATTTGCTTTCTGTTCTACAGCGAGCACATTTTGATGCAGGCTCCTGAAGGGGGATGGTGTTACAGTCTGTGTATCTGCAGCCAAGGGTGTAGATTAATTTCTTAAATTTGGCTTCCTGAATCCTATTTCTGTTGAAAACTATGGATAGGAGCTTCAGTGAAGAGGATGTTATTATGATGATGTTATCAGAGAGATAGCAATAGTGGGAAACTTCCCAAAAAGAAATACAGTTTCCTGACAAAGAATCCCTCTAATACTCCTAGGGTACCATGGTGGGTTGACCTGGCTGGACACCAGGTGCCCACCTAAGCCACTCAGTCACTCCCCTTCCCAGCTGGACAGGGGAGAGAAAACAGAATGAAAGGCTCATGGGTTGAGATAAGGACAGGGACAGATCACTCACCTGGAGCAGTCACCATCATGAGCAAAACAGACTCGACTTCGGAAAATCAGTAGGATGATGAGAAAGAAAAACAAATCTTAAAACCAACTCCCCACACCCCTCCCTTCTCTTCAGGCTTTATTCTCAAGTCTCCACCTTCTCCCTGCCAGTGGTGCAGGGACACAGGGAATGGGGGCAGTGATCAGTTCACCACACCCTGTCTCTCTTGCTCCTTCCTCCTCAGGGGAAGGACTCCTCACACTCTTCCCTGCTCCAGCATGGGCTCCCTCCCACACAGACATCTCCATGAACTTCTCCAGTGTGAGTCCGTCCCATGGGCTGCAGTTCTTCACAACTGCTCCAGTGTGGGTCTGCTCTGTGGGGTGCAGTATGGCTCCAGTGTGAGTCCTCCATGGGGCCATGAGTCCTGGCAGCAAACCTGCTCCAGCATGGGCTCCTGTCCCCATCAGTGCACTGGTCCTGCCAGGAGCCTGTTCCAACATGGCCTTCCCATGGGGTTACAGCCTCCTTTGGCTATTCCCCTGCTCCAGTGTGGAGTCATCTACAGGCTGCAGGTGGGTACCTGCTACACCACGGATATCCATGGGCTGCAGGGGCACAGCTGCCTCACCATGGTCTTTACCACAGACTGCAGGGCAATCTCTGTAGCACCTCTTCCCCCTCCTGCACTGACTATGGTGTCTGCAGAGCTGTTTCTTGCTCATATCTCCCTCTTCTTTTGGGCTTCAATTTGTCATTTTGGGTTTTTCCCTGCTCTTCTTAATTCTGTTACCCCAGAGGCACTACCACCATTGTTGATAGGCTCAGCCTTGGCCAGTGGTAGGTCCACCTTGGAGTTGCCTGGCTTTGGTTCCATTGGACAAAGGTGAAGCTGGCAGCTTCTCACAGAAACCACCTCTGTAGCCCCCCTCCCACTACCAAAGCCTTGTCACACAAACCCAATACAGACACATGCACAAAGCACCCTCCCTTAATTTTGTTTGTTTGTTTGTTTTAGTGGTCAAGATAATCAAATCCCTTTCTCTGCCACTTTCAAAGAATGCTTATAAGGACAAAAACACACACACCAGTTGTGTGAGCTAGCTCTCCTCTTACATATCTCCTCTAAGGCCTTTTAAGCAAGAACTTAATAAAAATGTCATGGTAGTCACATCAACCACCTTTGAATTAAAAATTATAGAACTAATTTCTTGCTTTATGCATAACTCTGTACTTACCTCTGTCTTGTGGTCATTAGAACTTCTGAGTTACTGAGATGGGAATCACCATGAGACTGTTGCTGAAAATAAAGGTAGGAAGGGATTGATGCCAGGGTCTGGAGCTGATGAGGTCTTAATCCATTTGGTAGGCATAGCCTTCATTAGGGGAGCTGTCTGGACCATCAAATCTGTCAGCAATCTAATCAAATACACTTCCGGTATGTTTAGGTGGATACTTTAATGGGGATCAGCATTATATCAGTTAACACACACACTTCCCCCCCCAGTCTGATGAACAAACATATAGCAGCTTATTACTGAGATTATGTTCCTGTAGACTCAGGCAGTTACTATTTGGTTTCTATCCTGCATCACCATTGACTGTCTCAAGATTTCAGTTTGATATGGTCTATTTAAGATGCAACTTAGTCACCAGAAGGTAAATACCAAAGATATTCACAGCCAGTGCTTAGTAGGAAAAGGGGACAGGAGGGAAAGAGAGTCATTAAGTCTCACTGACTTTCCCCCCTTTTTTCTCAGGTTGTGGACAAATCAAGGTCAAACACTTCTAACCAAAGTGGTACATGAGACTAATGTGTCCAAAGTGTGATTGAGCGATCGTTTCTTTCATCAGCTGTGTTAAACTTCCAGCATGAATGAGGAGTTACTTGGGCTGATTGGGTCTTGCTCCAAGCAATTACACAAGTAATTGCCCTCAAGTCTGCCTTGACTCACTGCAAGCCTCCACAACCCACTCTTCTCTACCCTGATAAAAGACTGAAGTCTGGAAAAAAATCATCTCAAACACTGAAAGTTTCTGTGAGGGAGAAATATAGGAAAAGGTTATTAAGCAGTGTAAGAGTTAGCCATCAGAACACAATAGATGAGTTTGCAATAAGATTCAGTGAAAAAAAACCCAAGTGTGACTTTTGGACTATGTCATGGAGAAGAAAGAAGCTCACAGGACTGTTCTGCAAGGTATCCTGCATACTGGTAGGTGCTAAGGTCCTGTCTAGGGCAGTTTCAGCTTTAGGTATTACACAGAGGATGTAAAGATAATTAGAAACCCAGGGATGAGAGGAGAACTCAAAATGGCCTGAATGGCACTACATGTTCTCAAATATTTGAAGTTATAGAGGGGGACTACTTGGCCCAGAAGCCTGTAACAGTGGACTGTTATGGGACTAAGGGACTAAGTATGGTAAAATGAAAAAAAGGAGGAAAATTAAACACGTGGAGGAATTTTATTCTGAGAGTGTCACTGCAAACCTGTAGCAGCAACACAGCTTTGGGGACCAGACCATTGTTGCACAAAAATCTCTAGCTTGATTTGTATTCCAAACCAACAGATACTCGAAGGTTTGAGGGTTTTTTCTTTCTTTATTCCTTTTCCTGCTGCTGTTTAGTGGAGTGTTGTACATATCTACATGCTAGTATATACCAGACATGGGCTGATAAAACAGAAAATGCTGGCATGAGTTTTTGCTTAGGAGAGATTTTTCTTTGCACCATATTGACTTGTCCCTGCTATGGAACATGCTACCACAGTTTCCACTGCAATCCACATCTTCAAGCATCTGCAATTTGTTGCAATAAAACTTCCAGCTGGAAATTCCCCTCCTGCTGTTTGGTCCCAGTGCAGAGCAGCTGTACATTTAAAACATTTATTCTAAATGCTTTATAAACTAGATTACCAGGATAACTGCTGATGTTTCCACCTGACAGTATTTTCCCTGGAGAAGGGTTTGACAGTGTGGTGGTCCCATGGTAGGAAGGGACAACAACATAACCTTGGGATGGCCTAATGTCACTTGTGCAACACAGGTCAGAAATACTGAGTATTTAATAAATTAGCTGAATTGTCACAATTGCTTTGATAATATAGCGATTGCTGAGCCTGCCAAGTAAGTAATTAATTTTGAGAATGTATTTAGCTCTTGTGGCTGGCAGCCACCTTTCTAACTGGTTGGCACTATTAGGCTAAGGCCTTTAAACAGAGATTAATGAGCAGATTAACACTTAGCACATAAATAATCTGCATTCTTTAAAAGGTTGTGTGTGTATTCAAATAAGAAAATACCATAGCATGCCCTTCTAGGCCTTCCTCACTATTCTTTTGTGTACCAAGATCACCAGGACCTCTCTATGACCAGTGTTTGTAGTTGTAGCAAATCTCCCCATTGTTTTTAAGAGCTGGTATGATGCCTTTCTTTTGTTTCCAGAGAATTGCCATGCTCAGCATACCCCAACAAGGAAGTTTTTCTTCTCTTAGGGAGGTAGAAGTGAAAGTTGACATTCAGGTGATTTGTGGGTTCCTCCTCTACAGCTTCAGCTGGGAAGAGAGAAGGTCCAGCATGGCTGACAAAAGCAAGGAAGGACATACGTGCATGTGCTGTGTTTGGGGTTTAGTCCCTTACCTGTAAATGGAAATAGACCAAATCTACTCACTTGTGTTAAGAGCTGTTTTGGCCAGTCTTACCCTCCTTTTAATTTTCAATCTCTTACAAACTGGTATTTATGTGTAAAGGGTCCCTGACATCTTTCTCAAATATGGCAGTGATTAAATAAGATCCAAAAGTAAACATCTGCTTCCCAAACTTTGGGAACTGATGTTCTCTTTTCTTTACTCCATCCCTCACATGCTTGCAGATTAACAGTGCGAAATCAAAGGGAAAGAAACCAAGGACTCAGTATTATCCACCTTGCCTTTGACTCTCTTTACACTCTGTCACAACCTTAATGCAATTTAAGATGTCTAAGAGGTATTCATGGATATGTTGTCTGGGGCTCTGAATCCTACAGAGCCTTTTAAAAATGTAAGAATTTGTAATACAAAACAGGTAGTTGTGTGAGTTAGCTAAAGCCATGCTTACTTTATAATGGATAAGTGGCAGTGAATGCAGTATATCTTGCAATATCCAAGGGGGATATGTACCCACCTGTGATTAACCTTCCTTGGCCATTAAATGTCACAGTTGGTGCATACACATGGAGCAGAAAGAATACATATTTGTCAGTAAAAAGGTGACTGAATGAAAGAAATCATGAAATGACATTTTTCAGTAGTTTTGTTATAACTGGAGCGTGGAGGAAAATTGCTTTCTGTAAATCTTGGCCCAACAGAACAAAACACATTTCTTTCCAGTTGGGAAGCCATACTCATAGACATAATGAAAGCATTGTGAGCTCTGACTTTTGTAAACTCTGATAGAAACCAATCTGCAATCTTGACAGATATAATCTTTTGCAGGATGCACTGTTCATTTACAGCAGCTAGAGACCTCAATTAATTTATGAATGAGGACAGCAGGCTGTGAACTCCCCAGCTCAGCCTAGGTGGAGATGTCCCTGTCTGAATTTATGTTCCGGTAATTTAAAAAGATTTATACAAAGCTTTTCTTTCATTTTGAAAGTAGATTAAAATTCTAATGGAAATCATTTGTATGCATTTGTTGAATTGAATAATATTTATTGCTGTATGAAAAGGGGAGTAAAATAAGAAAGAAATGCTGAAAAATCTTACTATCAATAAAGTTAGTGAGGCAGGAATAAATTAGTAGAGAGGCAGAAAGAGCCCAAAGCAGAAAGTAATACTTAGTAGAGCCTGTAGGAACCCCAGTGTTTTATAAAAACATAATGAAAGCAATTTGCACCTGTTTCTGAGCAAATAGATGACAGGATGCTATCGTACCCACTGTGCATGGTCTCATGGTTCTTTAATTCATCGAGACAGATCCAGTGTGAAGAAAGTACAGCTTCATCACATACATACTGATTGAAGCTTGTAAAATACACTGTCACTCTGGTAGGGCTGTGATTTTTTGAGAAGGATGTGATGGTCACACAACATATTCATTTATTCCGAAAAACTTGTTTGAAAGCTCCTAGATGACTTCACAGCAGAAATCCAATTGCAGGAGAAGATATTATTAAGACTTATGCTTCTGAGGCCCATTAACTCATAACTTATGCTTCTGAGGCCCATCACCTTTGTTCCAATATGACCATCTTGGCTGGAATGAAGTTTTGGGATTTTCTTTTGAAGGAATGGTTTACAAGCACTATACAGGGACATGTGGCTACTCAACATGACTGTATACAGGAGGAGGAATAAACTAGAAGTATGCCTGATCAAGAATTACTATAATTTTCCTTGGCATTTGTTTTCTCTGAGCTGTGATCAACAAAGTCAACCTATGGGAGTTTTGCATGAAAAGGAGAATGTAAATATCTGAGTTGTTTCTGAAAAGACTTCTTGGTGAAACAAATGTACTTTCATTAGCAGCTGAAATGGTAGAGATTGCACGTTCTCCTAAAGCTAGTGACAGTGCTCACAGATGCAAAAATATTCTCCCTGAATGACTCAGAGTTGGGATCCTGTTTCCACAACTGAATGATAACAATAATGTGGACAAGCTAAAGTAAATTTTGGCCAGGACTGCAGTAAGCTCTGCTAGCATGCTGTACAGCCATGTGCACCAGAATAAAGGAAGGGGTGTCAGAAGGGAAAGTAGTGCTGAGGAAGGGGCCAATTCTTGGTGGGATGGGCTGTGTGAGCAAGAACACGCTAGTAAACCAGTAAGTTTGAAAACATACATTCTGTATGCTCTCAAATTAGTTTAAATAATGTTATATTATCCTGAAATGCTCAAACATATCTGGGAAAAACAATATCAACTAATAAAATATTTTCTCTTTTGGCATTCCTCATGCCAAATCCATGAATTTAATTCCAACAGTCTCAAAATAAAGTGACTTTTGATGATAAATATCTGGATATAAATGAAGAACAAATGCAGGATGATATAGACATCCTAAAATGATGAGGGTTATTTGTGAAAGTATTGATGTGTTTTAAAGGCTAGCCAAATTAAACTTAGAACCAATTTATGATGTCTTTATTCACATTAAATAATATTTTGTTTTATCTGTAATTCCGTTGATGATTTGTTAATTTCTAGTAAGTATTTAATCCACGAAAACCAGAGTTCACAGAGCATACAGGAACAGGAATCTCATTAAAATCAGTAATTAAAATCATTAATTTCTAAAAGACATCAGCCATAAAGATTAGGTGTTATCCTTTGAAGTCTACCATTATATTTGATAAACTTTAAAAGAAGGTAAAAATTTGGCTCATTTTTCCAAGTTTTTGAGCATGTAGGCCAGGTTTTTTTAGAAGAGAAAAGTGGCTCAGCCAAGCTATTCTACATAATTTCTTTTCTGGGCTATCTGGTGGCAAAAGCATGCATAAATTACTATCCCTTTATTGTATGACCATCAGGAATGTAAATCTTTTCCTCCTACCTTTTATCTTAACTTATGGTTCATTGAACTATCCAGGGTGTAGGGAAAGGTGGAGGTGGGGCGGTAAATTAATACACTGCATTTTCCTTCCACACACATTCTTCACTGCCTTTAGGGATTTCATTTGACAAAGGCCCCACTAATGGAAATGCAAATTTTCTACCTGTCAGAGTAGTTTTGACTCTGCTGTTTGTCATAGCAACACAATGCTCAAAAGCATGGCTATTGTGACTTCCAAGAAGCCAGGGGAATTAAGTTTGCACCTACCAGGGCCCAGCTTGTCCTAGCAGACAGTAAAGAACCATTTTTATGTAAATTTGAATGAGAAATATTAGCCTGTTCAGTTCCCTGCTATAAATAAAAAACTATATAGATTTAAAGACTTATTAATCTTTGATTTATTGTAGCCAGTCACCCATTTCCAGTTTAGTAGTTTTGTTGCACTTTCATAGACAGCAACTTCTTTCATTTTCTAGTGATTCTAGTGATTTCTAGTGATTAGTGATTCTGATTTTGATAATATTCCATCTAATCTAGCCTTATCTTTTGAGGGTTGGTTGTAGAAAACTACATGCAGAACATGGAGAGATCCTTGGGCTACATGATTGAGCAGATTAGAAAATGTCCTTTGTCTTTACTGTTCCACTCTAAATAGATCAGATAGCCTTGCCAAATTTTAGTAGTATAATTATGGAACATACTTTTAAGAGTACAAATGGAGAAATGAGTCTCTGTGTTGTCACATTTGTGTAAGAACTAAAAGAAAGCTTTCTATCCTCACTAAGAGAAAACCTTTTCCTTCGCTTTTTGAGAATTTGCACTTTTATTGCTATCTAAATCTCAGTGGCCACAAAGGGTTGTCTTTAAGGTAAACACTAAATGAAATCCTCATGCTTTTCAAGCAGTCTGTCAAATTCACAGTGACTTGGGAGATCCAGGAATTTGTGTGCCATATGTTAGTCCAGATGAACAATACCAACAGTATATTTTTACATAGCTAACATTCACATTTGACAGCCTTCCCTAGTGTACTTTCTAGCCTAAGCAACACGTTCTCGAACTCTTCTCCCCCTGAAACCAATTCCTTTGAGGAATCACACTTCTTTTTTCAGTCCTGACCTCTATTTTCTTTTCTAATTTTGTCTAGTTCTTTTCTTTCCTGGAGGGCTCTACTTATTCCTGTGAAATTGTAGCATTTCGTCACCTCCACTTTCCTTGAGTCTTTCTTCTCTTCCTGATCCACTCATCCTTCACTAATGCCCTTTAAAAAGTGTCTCATTGTTTGTGCTGTGTCTCACCGTTTGTGCTTTGTCTCAAAGAGGAAGGAAGGCCCTTTCCTTCTCTGCCCAGTTTGACTCTTGGATGTAAGAACTGTGGAAACTCATGGCTAGAACTAATACCTCACCCCAGTAACTTCTACAGTTCACACTCTCTGTCTTAAACCAAGGTCCTATAGCATCATTTAGAAAATGAAATGCCATGGTGTCGTTCCTGCCTGAACAGCCAGGTACTTCTTGTAGGCATTGTCTAGGTTCTAGCCCCAAACTGTATTTTGGTGATTGTAGAATAAAGTAAAGGAGCTAAATGCCTGACAGGTATGGATGGATCCTCTTGCTCGCACAGGTGTTGCGGTACAACGGACAGCAAAAGAAAATTCCTCACATGATGACGATCTTCACACACATAAATTTTCCCCTCTGCACAGACTGGAGGAGATAAGCAGCAGCCAGGGCTGCTCATTGTGAAGGCAAAGAATGGTTCCAAAATGCTCCTTTCTGCAAAGAGACCATTCCACTGAAATGGATGATGCTTTCAAAGGCTAGAGTTGCAACAAAGTATTTACTTAGCTGTAGAGATCATAATGTTCTACAGTTTATTTGAATTATTAAAATGCAATATTGCACAAAAACCATTATTGCAGAGCTTCAAAACACTTACTGACAATGTGGTCTTGGCAAAGTAAGTATGAGTCTTTTTAATATATAGTTGTTTCAACACAGAAAGAGGAAACCTCTGTTTCATAGTAAGCTGTGCTTTCCAGAGATAGAAGGCATCAACTCTAATATTGATTCATGAAGATTTTTGTTGCTTTATATTTTAAAAATACCCCTCCTCCCCATCCTCTCTCAGCAGATCAGATGTCACTTTACTTTCCTTTTCTTGAAATAACACTGGAAACAGATTGTTGACAGCTTTTGGCTTCTGCACAGTCAGCATTACAAGAGAACAGTATAGACAGGAACAGAAGTCAAATGGCCTCCCAGGAGCTCCAACCCATTAAAACAATTGCTGAGGGCACAAGAGTACAATAAACATCTGTGGTTTGTCTCCCCAGCACACCACATGCCTTTCAGTTTGCCTCTGCATGGAAAAGGGCTTGAGTGGTCTGATTGGACCCAGATGTGAACTTGCAGAGTTCTAGGCTTTCCAGGGCTTCAATTTTGGTTCCAGGCTAGGAGTCCTTGTAAAGTTATGCTACAGATCAATGCTTCCTCAGATTTGCCAGCCCTTTAACAGTACTTTCTATTATTGGCTCTGTTCTGCTCTTTGCAAGCATTCTGATCTACTTGACAAACCTCATTTGAACTAAATACCCTCACTGCAATGAAGAAAGTAAGCACCTTCCTAGGGTTCCCAGGGCAGGCTGCTGTCCTTGAGTCAGTCACTGGTTTTAGCTAAATTGGTATAAAAATATATATCTTGCCACATAATCATCAAGTTGCTGCTACAGAGCATGGGCAGAGAAAAGGAATGGGAAGGTTAATAAAATAGGGAAGATCATGTCTACCCTGTTCTGAAGTTGCACACTTGGTGCTGCAGTTCTGCCACGCAGAAACAGTGTATCTTTCTCACTAGGGACTGGAGATGATATTTGCAGGTACTGGAAATGAAATAGCAAATGCCAGAACCAGGCAGAGTCTGGGTGGAGGGAGCAAAGCAAATTAATGTTATCTTTCACTCTGCTGCAAAGTTTTTATAGGAATTGTTCAATCATAAGAGCTGATTCCTGAAAAACTGTCATGAAAAGAAGACTACAAATAAAGAAAGAGAACTTAGGACTGCTACAGGATGCCCAGTGCAGAAAGGAGATGAGCCTGGTTCCTAACTTTGCAATGAGGGGTGAGGCGGTCTTGCCAGCACTGCTAGGAAAATTTTAAGGGGATATAAGCAGGGAGGATAATCACAGCACTCTGGCAGCTGGGAAGGCATTGCAATAGAAAGGATGACCTGCACAGAGTGAGTTACTGCCAGATGGCTCCCAGCTGGGGGACTTAAGGAGACTGTGATCTGGTTTAATCAAATGCCTGGCACCTTCTCTCTCTGCAGTGTCCAGAAAGACAGCCCTCACTGCCAGTGACAGAAAGAATCAGGACTGATGAGACTGCCTTTTACAAACACAGTCTGGGCAGTGCATGTAATTCTTTTTGTTGGCTTCCTCTCAGTGGCATTACCTTGAATACGAGGAAATTAAGGAGAAAAATTGCTATGAGCTTTGTAGGCGCTTTATCGCTTTAATCTCCTCTCCTCTCTGCCTTCTATTTTCCTGTCCCTTGTCATCCATCTTTGCAGAGACAGTGACCAAGTTAAGCTAAACAGCCTTTTAGATTTGTTTGCAATTGATTTGATTTCTGCTTTCGGAAACTGTTTGAAATTTTCTAAATGTGTTCTTTTCACTAGGACTAAATTTTCAATGAAAATTCTGGAAATGCTAAAACAACACTTCTACTGGATTTAAGGAGGGAAAAATACCTGTCATTTCTATGGGGTGGAAAACTAGACTACATGATTTCTGTGATTCCCTTTTGCAGGACACAAGGGAAAGGCAAGAAAGACTGCATTCTGGAGCACTTGCCCTTACAGAAACTTGAGATGGTGGTTGTTAACGTCTGGTGTTGCAAGAGGCTCTAAAGTAACTGGCTGACCCTTCTGGATAGTTAGTTCAGCGCCTGCAAGGGATGTTTGTGTTAAGTTGTATTGATTGTCTTGTGTATAATTTAATAATGTTGAAGTCTGCTTTCTTTCCTTGCAGCTATAGACTGCATCTGTCCTTGTTGGAGTGTTCCCATGGCAATCGTGGGTTGGAATTGTATTAGTTTGATTTATTCAATAAATAAGTAGAAAAATAAAACAAGATAATTACCCAACAATGAATAGCTGCCATATGAACACAGTGAAAACTACACCAAAGGCTACTGGCAACAGGCAACATTTCTAGTTTAAAAGCAACGCAGAGATTCCCAAGGTATTATTTTTTTGCCTTCATTGACCCTTTCTCCATTAGGTGTCAGGCTCTGTAGCTTGCCCAAGTTTCACTGTGTACCACGTCTCCCCTGTCATTCTATACCATTGTTATTTTTTCCTAAGCAGTGGCAGCAGCTTTTATGTGCTCTTAAAACTTAGTCTGTATAGTAGACGTATTTGCAGGGAAGATAGTTCCCTCTCTCCTCCCCAGAGAAGTGGTACAAGTGGCACAAAAATCTGTGCTAATAAAACAAGCATCTATGCTTCAGCTGAGATTTGCTCTCCTAACAGCCTAACATGAACACGCAGGCAGGCCCCCAAATCACTCGGGAAGTCAGCACTGCTGTGGGATGTGGGGATCTGGCTGGACTCTTGGTAATGTTGGGGCAGACACAGACATGAAACAAGGCACCCTTTGCACGGGGTATTGCACTGAAGATTCTGCTATGGAACAACAAGGTAGGCAGGTTACCTAAGAGACCAGGAAGATTTTGGTGGCAGCTCATAAGGAAATCACATCTGATGCTTAAAATACAGAAGCACAGGTCACTTCTTTTATGATGTGGTTTGAATAAACTTTCAAATCTTCGTTGAGAAATGTGAGGAACCTGGTCTCCTGCTACAGTGGCACAGCTTTTGGTGCAGCACTGAATGGAAGAGGTGTAAATACAGCAGTGCATTCAACACTGACAATAAAATTTGACTTGGGCTTTTCCAGATATTTGCTCCAAGTTCTGGAAGCTGCTGACAGCTAACCACTGCCAATGCCTCTAACCACAGTGGAAAACTAGAGGATCTTTGCCATGACTCCTTGTATGTTTGGGACAGGGGTGTAGAGCAGGAATGGCTGTTTCTGAACAGTCAGTCCAGGGCTGCATGCTGCCTGCTAGATGCTTGTGTTTCAGTCAAGAACCACTGAAAATACTAAATTTCATAAAACCTAACAGGACAAGAAAACTTTTTTTTCTGAATGTTCAATGTGCTGCTGATCAGTATGTGTTACACAAGATGTACCCAGTGGTGTTCAATCATCGTACTAAGCTAGGCTTTTAATCAGAAGTAGACACTGTTATCCCTTTGAAGATCTCCTCTTTGTACAGAGGATCTCTCATAATGGAAAACTTCCTAAGAGCATCTGCTGACTGGTTGAAGACATATCTCACTAAGAAAGCTTCTAAACTGATGTTTAGAAACTGGCTTGAATGCTCATTGAAAGACAGCTGTAATATAAGCTAACATTTGAGGTTCTTGCAGGAACCTGTGGATTCTGTTTCAAACCTAATTTCCATGAAAATTACATCAGCATTCAAGTCTCCCACTGCTGTTGGTTGAAATGTTTTTGGAATTAGTGCTAAAATATCAGAGCCTTTGTGGAGATACTGTCTTTATGAGACGATTCCCATGACTACAGCCTGCTCTCACAACTAGGCCTGTAGAAACTGGGAGACCTGAGATCTGTTTATTGACTCTGCTCTGGCCTGCTGTGCCTGTAACTCTTATAATCTCTCTGTAAAAGAGGGATTAAGTTTGGCTTCTTTTGTACATTGTTATGAGCGCTCCAAAGTGCTGTGTTTCAAAAGAATGAAGTTTTATTAGGAACTTCTGCTGTTCTCACCTCCTCATTGCCCCTGTGGCCTTGAAAGGTGCCCAGGCAGTCTCAGGAGCCTCTCACTGCTGTTTCTGGGGCCAGCTTGCCCAGTGGGAGCACGGAGCAGTGGGCTGGTAATTGTATAATTTCACCCCAGGAAACTTTCCTCCTAGGCCTAGGGTAATACCTCAGACAGATACTGCTCCAGAGTTATTACAGCCCGAATTAGAAATTTTTGAGGGGGAAGAGTGAACAGTTTCACCTTGGTTTTCCCCAGTAGAGTAGCAAGAGAGTATGTGCTAAAATAAATGAGAAGAAAGCTCTTAGATGGTGCTTCTTAGCCTGAGGAGGTAATAGGTGCTCTTTCTGGGCATGCAGATTATCAAGATACCATTAACAAGATTTATTTGCTGCTCCTGTGAGCATGTAGTGCATGTAGGTCTTCTCAGGCATTTGCAAAAGCACTTAAGGGAAAAGCTTGGTGGTCTGAAGACTGGAAAAAAGGACCCTGTCCCTCTGTTATTTCCATGGAGGTTTGAGGTTGCTTGGAAATGACAAACAGAAGTTTGTAACTCTGGTTATAGCCAGAGTTATGGAGATCAGTGACCCTGGTCTTCAAACTGTGCCTATTCTTTTAACTTCTGGAGCCATATTAGGGAGAGAAGGCAGTACCTAGGGGCAGATGGAGAAGAGGTCCTGTTTGGTATATGACTGCTTGCAAGATCAGGCCCTCCATCCTTTTTCTCTGCTCCAACCCTTGCGACATTGCCTCCTGTGTTCTACACTGAGGTACAGAGGATTTCTTCCTGCTCTTTTACTTGCCACTGGTGGTCTATTTAATCAATGGCCTCTCCTTTAGTTAGTACTTCCTTTTGGGTTTTTTTCCCACTTCGCTTTCCCTCTCCTATTTAGGCTGTGTTTGTCACCAGCTCTAGGACATCCCCTGCTTTTCCACCTGACCCGTGGCTCAGTACGTATGCCACAGTATGATCTTGAGTAATGATTTTAGCTTTTTCCAGACAAGCCCTGAAGCAAATTCACAGAGCAAGGTCTTTTGAAGTCCCAAGCCTGCAATATGGTGCAGAGAAACTGCTCCCCCTGGGCACCAGGCGTTATGTGTCACTCTAGTCAGGGAGCAAGCTGGATGGTTTTTCCCATTATGTGCAAGAGTCTTCTGGTCTGGAAGACAGTGCAAAGCCAATGCTATACTGCTCAAGCCATCCCCTCTACAGCCTCAGCCTCTCCTACTGCCTAAAAAGATCCACTACACAAGCAGTTTCAAGGTGGAGGTATTGAGTTGGGATATATATCAACATTAACCACTGTACTGTTCTTGTTAACTGATAATGGAAGGTTTTGACTGTAATATGCAGTTGACTTTGTTTTTTTTTTTAACTCCTCACCTTGCGACTTTATCCATGAATTTCAGTGGATAGCTTGTCATATCTTAATTGGTCTTACAAATTTTGTACAGTAAAATGTTTTGGCAATGGAACTGTTTTGATCAAAGGTTGTATAAATCCCCTTAGTCACAGCAGCTGAACCTGTATGAACCCTTTGATGGGGCTTGTACCACCTGAAATCCTACAGCACCATTACAGCCTGTACCTCCTTTGTATAGATACGCTTTTAATTGAGCTCCTTTGGCTGTGTGTTCTGGTGGGCTAAGGCATGATGTGATCTGATGCAATGTGTGGGCTGCAAGACCCAGGCTCAGCAGCCTTTCTTAGCTCTGGGTTGCCAGCTCTACATTTCCCTTTCTTTGTCACCTAACATCACATCCATAGTGTTTTGGCTCCATGTTTCTTGTCTGCTCTGACTGAGAAATGAAATAGTGCTCTGGAAAAAACAGTGCTGCTTCTTTACTGAGCTGCAGTGATTTACGTATATGCCAACAGGAATGAGGAAATACAAATTCCTCCTGCTTCCAGATTTGCATGCGAGCCCCTTTGTGGGCACTATTTTATTTCTTGGATTGCTGAACTTATTTGGCCTTGTGCCTCACAGCACCACATGAGGTATGTCTTAATAGGCCTGAAAGGTATGGCATGCTGTGACTTGATTTTATTTACATTTGTGTTTATACCATGTTTACTTTAAAATGACTGAACTTCTGCAGTTGTAGCTCCAGGGTGGTAAAGTTCACAAGTTCACTGAAAGGACAGTTAGGTTCCTATCATCTAAATCTGGAAGACCTTATTTAAAATCATGGCCACTCTTACTTTGCCATTTCTTACTTTGCTGAGCTCATTCAGTGAAATTGTACTGGTCTCTACTAGCTTCCTACTTTCTTTCTTTCATCTTTTTTTTTTTTTTTTTTGCTAGCTCAGTGACTCTATTTGGATTTCCATTATCAGGAGTGATAGCTATCATTTATTAATAATATGAAAAAATGTAATTATGACAAAATATTTAACTTTAAAGTGTATTTTCTTTCATTTTACTGAAAGTCCTCAAGCTCATGGATGACTGTCCCAGTTCCCTGTGTCTCTAACATCAGCATTGCATCTCAAAAGGACACCTTGACTAGCCAGAAAATGGAGTTCTAAGGCACTACAGGTGTAATGAGATAAGTCAGCTTCTGGCTTATTGTGTAGAGCTGGTCAGGCATTTTCTGTCAAAATGTTTTTATTTTCTCTAGTCAGGAGTCACTGATTTGACAACTGTTAGTGAAAATGTACCTATCAGTTTTGGCAGGCAAGTCTTCTCACAGAGAATGAATCTCTGGAGCAGGGCAGACGTCTACCTGCAGAGCATCCCACTTCCTCTAGTTCAGCTGGCAGTCCTCCCTGGCTCCTTGGAGAGTGCTCTGACAGCCTGGAGACTTAAACTTCTCCCTCTAATGCTCCGATAGGGAGGACTCCAGAATGCTGCTGCTAGTACGAGTATGGCTAACTCAAACTTGAGTTAGCTCTATTTTGTGTTTAACTAAATAATTAAATGTTTATTGGGCCACAGAGGGAGCAGGTGACTGAAACTGTTATGGAACAGCTGTTTAAACTGGTTCTGGTCAGTGAGATCCTGCCTCTGTCTCTTTTTCACACCAAGCCTAACTGCACATTCCTATCCTCTTCTAAGGCCCAGAGTCACGCCTGAAGGCACATCAGAGAGATAAGACCCACGGAGAATGAATCTCTAGGAAGTAGGGTTTTGGGTCCTTAGAGTGGCTCCTAACAGGTTCAGATGTATGTAAGAGCTGGCATAAGCAATGGAAGACATTGGCTGGGAAGAGGTGGGTGAAAGGGATATGACTGTCCTTTTGGACAGGAGCGGGCAGTTACAATAGTTTAACTAAAGCCTCTTTAGAGACTTACCCGGGAGTTATACAGATGTTTTCATTCCATCTCAGGGAATATATACATATACCACTGTTGCCAGTAACCAAAAGCTGGAAACGTGTAACACTCAGGCTCCATTCCTGGTTGCAAACTTATATGTACCAGCAGCAAGCCCTCATTAAGAAACGAAGGGCTACTTCTGGGTGGCTTGCAAACACAGAGATCACTAGGTTTCATCCAGGTGGGGAATCAGGAGGTCTGTTTTCAATGTGCCTGCCACTTTGCTCCCTTGTGCTCTGCAGCCCTCTTGCTCTCTTTTACTGCTGGTCCATTGCTCTGTCAAGCTAAGCTAAAAAAATCTTGTAAGACCAAAAGATTGCAAACATGACAAACGGCTTTGCAGACATACTTTCCCAAAGGTTTCAGTCCCAGGAGCAGGCGTGCAGCTTGACCTTGCCTGGAGCCAGTAGAGCACATTGAGGAGGACTGTGCCTAACACCTTATTTGCAGAATGTCCTACCCCGCACGTGCAGCATGTGCTGTCCCTCGCCAGATGCAAACCACTGTGTTAGAGACATCTGGTATGAGCTGTGGTCTGTGCCTCCCAGCTCACGATGAATTCAGTGGGATTACTTGTATGCATAAGGCTGGCAGACACTGCCATTATAAACATTTCCTTTTTTAAAGTTAGTGAGGTGAGATTTTTAATACATATAGTCTACATATGAAGCTGATAGCCTCTCTGCTTCCAGGTACAGGTTGCAAATGTGTGCTGAGTTGCTGCAGAAGGTAGCAGGTATTTTGACTTGTTCCTTGCTAATTATTGCTTCAGTAAACAACAGCTGTTCAAATGCAGCTCAGCTTCTTGCTTTGAAAAGATTACAGTGCCCAAACTGCAGTCTGCTATTATTGAAAAGAGAAAAAAAAGTTATAATCATTTCACTCCCCTACTGCTACAGATTTTATGGGCCTTGTAGTGTGCTGTTATGTCAGGCATATTAATTGCTAGTGAGTCGATGTTAAGCAAATGAAACAGCTTCGTACAGTGTTTGGACACTTGGTTATAGACAGTTTAACAGCAGTCTTCTGGAGAGACTGTGCATTAGTCTTAGATTATTTTTCAGCACTGGAGGAATGGATCTTTCAAAGTAACTATAAAATGAACCATTGCTGCCATGCAATAGCAGTAATAAGCTGTTAAGGTACATTGCAAAGCATGAGGTCAGAGGCAGTATGTTCTTCCAGCCACCCAAGAAGTGTAACAGCCACTAATTAGTGCAGCTCCTTCAGAGGCTACTGCTATTGCAGTGAGAGGAAAGAAAGGCAGAAAAGTGCAAGGGGGCCCTCACTGTTACTATCTGCCCTTTAGAAGAAGGAGTTGTTGGTATTAACTTAGCAGAGGGTGAAGGCCTGACCCAGCACAGCACTGTGTCAGCGATGTGCTCTTAGCAGTGAAAAGAAAAATAGCCCTGTTCTCTACTCCATGCAGTTCCTGCCCTTCTGCTTCCTTCCTGAGGAGCAGGATTTATAGGGGCATCCGTCTTGATTTATTGAGGAGCAAAAATTACAAATTAACTTTCCAGGCATGTGCACACACATGATTTGCTGCACAATGCCAGACCGATCCCTTCCCCTCTGTCCTCCTGGCCGGGTGGCTCTTGCCCCCAGCCACTGGCCGAGCTACCAGCCCAGCATTGGTGTGAAGCTGGGGCAGTGCCCACGGCCACTGCTGGCCACCGGTGACCGTGGGCCGAGAAACAGGCTGGGCTTTGTTCGAAGCAATTTTTCCATGCACTGGTACATTTCACTGTCTGCAGATGAAAGCCGTCAGAAAACACCTTTTGTGCGGTTAAAAACAAACAAAAAATTCCCCGCGTGTTTTACCAAATGCATATATGAGCAGTCAAGCTGGCACCCTCTGATTGCCTTGGAGAAGGAACAAGGTGATCTGAGCCTACTGCTCGTCATGGGGTAACCTGCCGAGGGCCGGGCTCTGCTTTGGGCCGGCAGTCGGGCCTCGCCATCGGGGTGTGAGAAGGAGCAGGGGTTGGGCAAAGGCCAGGCAGCACCACGGGCAGCAGCCACTGTGGGGCTGCCCTTGTGGAGCCCCTGCCACCGCCCAGAGCCCGGGAATGGCACATTCAGGGAGACCGGAGAGGGGACGCGAGGTGGCACTGGCTCAACAGGACGTGCCAGGCTGCCTGCCGCGCTCGGGTCAGCCGGGCTCCATGCTGCGGGTTGGCACCAGGTGCTGCTAGGGGACACGGCATCTTAAGGCAGTATGTATGCACTTATGTGTGTACGTACGTACGTATATATCAATGTATTTATTTATTTACATGGCTGGGACCCCGCCTCAAGGACGCGCATCCCCGGCGCGCCGCGGGCCCCGCCGAGCCGATAAAATGGCGGCCAACTCTTCCCCCCCCCAACGGCCCCGCGCCGGCAGCTGCCGCCACTCCCCTGCCCGCCAGGGGGCGCGCGAGCCACGGCCGGCCGGCGGAGCGGGAACCCGGTGGAACCGGTGGAAGGGACGGCCCGGCCCGGCCGAAGGAGCGGGGCACGTCCCGGTGGAAGGGACGGCCCGGCCGGAGGAGCGAGGCGCGTCCCGGTGGAAGGGACGGCCCGGCCGAAGGAGCGGGGCGCGTCCCGGTGGAAGGGACAGCCGGGGCCGCAAGAGCGAGGGGAGCGGTCCCCGCCGCCTACCCCGGCCCGCGCTGCAGCTCTGGGCGCTGAGGGGCGGTGCGCTGAAGGCGAAGGGATCGAGTGGTTGCGGGAGCGGTGTAGGTGCCGGGCGGACACCGTGCCCGCTGCCGTGCCGGGCGGGGAGCGGCTCGCTTGCAGCCGGGAGCGCACTTCAGTCCCTTCCCGTCGGTCTGAGGTGCGCTGTGAGGCGGGTCAGGAGCGGAGAGAGCAGTTTGCTGTTCCCGATGAGGCAGCGCGCCTGCCCGGCTGCATCTCCCGGTTAAGGACCGGGTGCTTCCCAGCGCAGCGGAGCTGGCGGAGCGTGAAACACCCGGGTGCGAGTGCCGGTCATTGAGGGCGAGGTGCGCTCAGGGCAGAGTGCGGTCACAGCTGGCGCAGACAAGGTTTTACTCTTTTAAAATTTTTGTTTGATTGATTGGTTTTTTATTTAACATAAACACTTGCCTGTGGATGCCTCGAAAACATATACATGAGGGCATATTGGCTCCGGCTATTGAGGAGATTTGTTTTAGTTAGTTTTAATAATCAGCTGCTATAGAAGGTAATAGAACAACATATCTCTGCTGAGTAAACCAAGGGATGTTTTTAAAATGCCTCAGCCTTGCACTCGCTGTTTAAAAAACCTGAAACTTTTAGGGTGATGTTTGTTGGCTTCGGTCTTTGTCAACCTAATTTGGATATTTCAGGGTTGTTAAAGGGGAGGTGATAAGGAGAAGACAAACCCAAACCCTTTGGAATTTACCAGAGTTATAAAGGTTTTACTTTGAGGTCTCCTGTGCAGCTAAATGAATGGTGCCATAATCTAAGTTTAAACTCACATCACTTGCATCCATTACATGTCCTTCCTATAGCTCCTGTTTTGCCAAAAGCTTTTGGAAACTACTCCTATAGTCAGTTACTAGAACTGCGTTCCCACCCACTTTCTCTTCCCTCCTTCCCTGTTTGGAAGCACTTGCTACAACGTGTTTGGGTTGCCTTTTTTTTTTTTTTTTGTTTTGTTTTGTTTTTGTGATTTTTTTTTTTTTCCTTCCCTGTGAGGGCATTTAGACACAATTGTCGTGGCACCCTTTTGTGCCTTTCCTGTTTTTTTCTTTTGGTTTTTTTTTTTTAATCTTTCCAAGACTCAGATTTATGTGTGATGTCACCTTGTGCTCTCTCCAGGGTTTTCATGATGCATGCATCAGGACTGTATGCAAGAGTGCTATTGCTGGCACCATATGCAGAGATAACATTGCCTTCCTATTCCCCTTGTTTAACAAGGCCAGTAATCTCATTAAGCTTCTCCACCCCTAAAAGCTCTTCACTGCCACCACTGTTGTACTGGAATCTCACAATGAGTTATTTATCCATTATGCACTCCTCATTCTTTCCAGTCAGTGCTTTCTTGAAGGCATGTATGTACCTTTCATAGCAATATTTGCATTTCTTATTCTGAGATATTTTACTTTTGGAGTTGCCTGTATTAAAATGCATTTTGTTTGAATTGGCTCACTTCAGCGAGTGATCCATATTGTTCTGTATGACTGCTCTGTCCTAGCCATTATTTGCCACTCCATTAATTTTTGTCATCTGCAGATACTGGCATGACTGATTTTTTTTTTTAATATGTGCTTCCCCATCATTGTGTAAGTTGGTGACTAATACCTGGTTCTGGCATTATGGGCTTGTACACCCACACCCTCCCCAGCTCATTCTTCTGTAGTGGTTTTTATCTGCAAACAATGGATGAACTTTTTCATACTTTTTTTTACAGCATTTCTAACACGCCTATATAGAGTTACTTTCAGATTTGCGTTGCTAACTGATTCCTCAATTATCTTTCTTTATGCTGCTTTAATTTTATTTATTATTGCTGTAACTTTAATTGGTTCATTAGATAGCCATTCTTGTAATTTCATTTTTAAAATGATTCCTGGTCTTGAAATTTGGAAATATTTTATTGCATTGGAATAACAATTTTCCCTTGTGCCTCTGTAATGCATGGCACTCACCCTGCTGTCTCAGACAGCTTAAGTGTGATTGAGTAACTAGAGCCAGTTGAAACATGTTGTCGCCTTCCAGCCTTGTTCTTAGTTTCTGAATTTCTTCCTTTTCCTCCTAAATCCCAAAAGGCTTTATTAAGACAGCTTTGTGGGAACCATTAACTCTAAGCTGCATAATTATATTACTATAGCATTGACTTATTTAATAGTAGGGAAAAAATTGTAGGCATGTCTAGAAACTTATATTCCTCAATGATGGAATTTTAACTTAGTAAATTAAAAGGTTTACTCAATTTACCTACAAAGTTATAGTAATTAACAGCAAGAGAGTCTACCAGCAATAAAGCAGGTTCTGTGACAACATGTCACTTTAATGAGCTGCCATCATATTATGCTTATTCTTCACCTTTTAAATTGCATATACGTCTCTCATGTACTCAAAGAAAGGGATGGTGTTACTGCTTAGCTTGCTTTGTTTAGACCCATATTTAGCATATTTATCTTTATTTATTGATGCATTTTATGTCATGCTTGCGCTGCTCAGAATTGCATACATTTGTGATACTACAAATCAGGCCAAGATTTTTTTTAAAAAAGACATGCATACAAATATTGCAGTTGATGATCCTCATGGCACTATTTGTGTGGTAGTGTGACTTCATTCTCACTGTTGTGTTTCAGACCACCTAAGGGCAGCTCACCTCCCTTCTGCTCTCCCTACCCTGTTGTCCCCAGCACATCTGGTTATTAAAGCAGGGCAGCATGTTCTTGTCCCTCACAGTGCCACCTGCAATTGCCAGTATTCTATCTTGTGATTAGGAGATGGCATAACAAAAAACCTTTCCACCATCCCTTCACCCTGAAAGGCCTAAGACACTTCTAGTGGTCCATAACAAATACTCGGGTTTCTGGGATGGGTGAACAGAAAAGCTGCATTTTTTTCAGCTTTTCGTGGTGCACTTAATTAAGACCTGGAATCCTTATTTATGTTACTTCTGCTGGCATAACGAATGGGTGTGTGTGTGTGTGTGTGTGTGTTTGAGCAGGGATTTATCTATTATTAGTATTTTGGCTTTTTGAATAGGTCTAGCCTAGGTACTCACACAGTTAAATTTGCCTTATGTGGTTAGTCTGCCACAAAGCTTAAAAACTTCAGAGGTAAAAAATGAAGTCGTAAGCTCTGTCAGCATGAGAGCTATAGACCACGGGTTCCTTTTTTCCCAGGGGGAAGAATTGGCACATACTCATCAATTACCTGGTTTACATTTTGTTTTTTATCACTTTTAGTTTGTCTTTTTTTGTTTCTTATCACTGAACTCCAGGAACTTGTGTAAAGATCAATTTAATTTTATAAGGCTTGTATCTTATTCTTTAGTCCTTAGGACTGATTGGTTGTAGATGAGAAGCTGATTAGTTTGGTGGGTTCGGATGTGGCTTTGCAGTTAGGGATATGATATCACTGTGTCTGTGCTGTTCAGTTTGTGCTGTGAGATGATGCTCTGTGCTTTGGCTTATTTTTAACCCTGCTAGCTTCTAATAAGTGTCAAATAAGCAGCTTCTAATAAGCTGCTTAGAAGCTGTTTCTTCTAATAAGTGCCATCCCCAAAGAATTATGCATGAGTTTTCTTCCTCTTTTTCTTAAAGGTTCTCAAGCTGCCCGTATGTAAAGCCATTGCCTGCCCTTCTGGACATAGCAGAGTATCAAGGTATCAACACTTTCAGAAGCTTTTTTCTTTTTTTTCTGAAAACATAATTCAAGCATTTTGTCATCTGATTCTCTGCAAATGCAGCCTATTCTCTCATAGACAATTTTAACTGTTATTTGATGTAGTTTTTTCTTTTACAGCCTTTCAGCCATCACTTTAGAAATGCCTCAGAAGAGTGGCAGTGGTAACTGGCATTTTTCCCCCCTTGTCAAATGCAAATCTCTCACCTCCCAAGTGTGAACATACAAAGATTTCTTACTCCATTTTTTTAAATAAAATTAGGTCACAGTTAGCAAAGCAGTGACCTGATTAGTGCTGGATCAACATGTTACCAACTCAAGGTTGTCACTTCAAAGTGGGTGTGGTGAAGTCTGCCTGTTCCAACTAAAATGAAAGCAGTCTCTTGATGAAGACCAGTGCTGAAGTCAGCAGCTTCTGCAAAAGGGGCCTAAATGCAGGTTGAAGGATCTCTTCTGTGTATGTATATATGTAACTACGAGTGCCAATCTAATTCTTTGTAATCAAGTACTTCTTGTCATATTTTTACTCAGGAGGATAAGAGAGAAAACAGTTCTAAGTGATTTTTTTGTTCTTTGGCTTTCCTTATCTATGAAAGATTTGGCTTTGTGGAGGTATATTTAATGTTTTCTCTAAAGTAGGCCCCCTGAGAAATCCCATGGAGTAATTCACTTTGCTGAGTTAGCACATGAAGCCATTGGATAGAGTCAAAACAAGATACTGCCAACTGTGAAGCAAATGAATCAATACGAGTGCAAGGGGATCACTTTGTTTCTTCGCTACGAGAACAGCGGCAGCACAGGTGCAATATCTGACATACAGATTAAAAAAACCCAAATACAAACACACACACACACACACACGTTGGGTTGGCTTTTATTGGAAAGCCTAGATGCAATCTATAGTTATCAATTTGTGGAAAATTCAGGACACATATAAAGTTAAGAAGGCAAATTAAAAGAACAATACAAATCAGACGAAATATACATCTCAAAATATCAGGATAGCATTTTGACTGGCATTGTCTAAAATACTTAGAATCTCCTTTATTTTTTTCTTATTTTTGTAATATGCTTCTTTAATTATGCATATTTTTTCTTTAAAAAGATCTTTTGTTTCTATATTCCCCAAGGTCACTATTTCCTGCAGGAACATGTCCAGATCACAAGTCTTTTTTAGCAAGAAATAGGCTCATTATACCTACTAACAAGGCCACTAATTGGCTTGATTTGACTGTATCTAAAATGATCACCAACAGATTCTATAATTTGTTGTTTATTGGTGCCAGAACAAAGGAGAAGGGACTGGTATGCGCCAAGTAGAAGATATATTTCAATGTTGACATGTTATACAAGCTTTTCATATTCAAACAGAACAGAAACATTGGACATAATTTAGAATATGAGCCTATTTCAACAGAGAGCACTTACAGCATGCTAAATACAGTGCTGTGGAAGAGCCACCCAACAGAACTGCAAACACCTAGCATTTTACATCTTTTAAAAAGAATATGTAGCTCAATGACACACCTCTGGGGTCTGAAATACCATCCTCTCTAAATTTAGGGCCCTCAAGCTTCAAGGGTAAAAGTACTAACAACTAATCTGTGCTTTAATTCTAATAGATGATTAGCATTCATTATATGTGTAATTAGTTCTGTATGCTCTACCAAATACACACATACAGTAATAGCACTGATACCGTAGATTTGGTAGCGACTTGGCTGGGAGAAATTCAAATCTGTTTATCAAACAATCCTAATGTGCAATTTAGAGTATGTAATACCATAGACTCTCAGAATACAAAGCAGTTAGAAAACTATTTTTATTACATCCACTTGAACCATTCATAGTTAAGACACGTTCACTTACTATGTTCTGTCATTATAATACATGGATAGAAATACTGTGTATATTTCAATGAACATCAAAACCCCCAATTTTGTCTCATCTTAAAAATATTTATTTTTGTGGCTGAATTTAGTGCTCATGAGACTAAAGTTCTAAGAATGGTTTCAGCCAAGATGTAGAACAGATGCCATAGATGCCACCACAGGCTTCCTATAAGGAACCAGCTGCACACTTGAGTTCTTCCTGCAGCAAATATACTGGGCCTTGGAACAGAGCATGCCAAATCTATGCAGTGGTGTGGAGATGCAGACTAGGCACTAGAACTGGACCTTCCTCTCCATCTCCAGGTTGTGTTCACAGTAACGAGATTTGATCTGCCAGCTGAAGGCCAGGAGATGAACCTACTGAACAGCCTGCCTGCCTAAAGAGCAATTCTGTAGCATCAGGTCAGAGGTACGCTTCTTCTATCTGGAGTTATTAACACCTAAAAGAGCTGTATTATACAGAAGACAAAGTTGACATAACTGGATGAAACTACATCATTTCTTCTTCTTCTTCTACATATAATTTGCCAAGCACCTGAGACACTATTCCTCCATTGTGAAACAAAGCTTCTAAAAAACCAACAGAAACCCCACCTGGTATGAATAAATGTCCATTTATTACATTAGGGCTGGAAAAAGACAAGGAAACCCCAACCTATTAAAGTCTTCCATCATACTAAATGAGACTTATTTGGTTACTGTGCCTTCTAACAATGACTGATGAAGTGGCACTGGCCTGGGTGACAGGAGAGGGAAGGGAGGGAGCTGTGGTCTGATTCAGCCAGCCCCTTTGTGGAGTGTCCCATCCTATCAGCAGAGTGATAGATGCACAGCTTTAAACCTAATACAAAAATATTAACACTTTTGGACATTAGTCATCACTGTTATATCTCTACAATATAATCCTTTATACTGTACAGCTATAACATAAAAGGTGCAATTCCTTTTTCTTTAAAAAAAATCACACACAGCACATGTTTTTATCATTTTATTTTTAAGTATAAACTTTTTTAAACACTTTACATAAATTAACTCCTCTGAGACTAATATTTGATGTACAGTAAATTGTAATTCATATAAAAATCCATAAACAACTTGTCTCACATAATTTACAAAAAAATCAGGGTTTCCTTTGCTTATATGCAACAAGGATTCTACTTGCCGTTTTCCCCCCAAGGCAAACCATGTCAGCATTGTAAAATCCATTATTAAATTCCCATGGTAGCATAAGTCACTTGTGCCAATGTCCTTTTAGAAAGCAGCACAGTTTAATGCAGTTGGGTTGTCTATAAACAGTAATTTTTGCCCCATGTTTTAAAATTAACAGATATATACCACATCCTATGCAGTGAGAAAGAGAGAGAAAAAGAGAGAGAGAAAGAGAGAGACTACTTCTCGTAAGCAAAGGTCAACAATTTCAGTACTATTTGGAAACACTGTATGGGTCTGTATCTTAATTAAATACAGTGCCTCAAAGAAACAGCCTGTTGCAAAATCTGTAGGCCTTTTTATTTTCTTTTTTCTTCTTTTTTTTTTAATACTTTTCAGTCCAACTTGAGTGCAGCGATATGCATATGTAAACATATTCTTTAAAGCAGATCACCTTTAAGGTCATTGAGAAAAAAAAAGTTTTGTCATTAGCATTATCATTCTTCTGGAAGGCGCTCTTTTTGTTACAGAGTCTGGATTGTGCTACAGAAAAAATCTGAGCAAAGATGTAAGCTTAGGCTCAAGTAGTAATGCAGCAAAACAGTTTAGTCTCCTTTTTAGAAGACACTGGTACGCAGTCTCTTTGGCAGCCTGAGCTAAGCCAGTGTGTTACCTCTTTCCTATCTCACTTTGTCTGAGGAACTGTATATTGTTAGCGCTGTCTGCTAATTCTGGATATTGCTCCACAGAGAGTACATAGTACCCATCGTATCCTTGTACCTTTCCAGCACTTAGCAACTGCCTCTTTTCTCCTTCTGTCCACAACCTGGCGCCTTCCTCTCCATCTCTTACTCTCTGTTGTTCTCTGGCCCAGGCACTGGAAAGAGCTCTTTGCCTGGCTTGCTCCAGTATCCGTGCCTTTTCCTCATCAAGTGTCATGCCATAGCGGACGTGAAGCGCTAGAGCACCGTATTGCATTTCAA
Source organism: Pyrgilauda ruficollis (assembly GCF_017590135.1). NCBI lineage: Eukaryota > Metazoa > Chordata > Aves > Passeriformes > Passeridae > Pyrgilauda > Pyrgilauda ruficollis. The sequence goes on along the minus strand of NW_024526599.1, from coordinate 14,866,226 downwards.
CATCAGCAAACCTACGAGTCCTGCCGTTCACCACAGTGGTGGACTGGGAAACAGTGACATTGATGCCATTCTCCAGGGCCTTACGCCCACTTGTCAGCCTCAGTGTCCCAAGGTCACTCTCAGGGGAGGTGGTCTTGATAAAATAGTGCGTGTCCTTTCCCTCCACAGTGAAATGCAAGTTTTCTAGGTAGTAAGCGTTGTTCAAAACAGCTGCCACTTTTATGCAGTCCTCATTAGCAATGTTGAGCACGTTTGTTTGCACTTTGCCTTGATTGACAGCGAGCATCACCCCTTTGCCAATCAGAGACTTCACCGTGGCAAACCACAGCCACGACTTTTCTCCGCTGGATTTCCGTCTGCTGACCTGCACTTCTGCCATCTTTCCAAGGGAAAGGAAAGCCTTTGCTTGTCTCGCCACTTGTTGTTGCACTCCAGAAATTGGCTGTAAACAAGAACAGACAGAAGTTTTACCAGCCATCTGTAGCCCCCTAAATGCCAAACAGCCAGGATTTCTTGGTGTGCTGCCCATGGACAACAACAGGATATGCCACAACTGACAGTGCCAAGGAGTTAATTAGATCTGCATACTGCTTGTTCTGCTGAGTTACAAGACTATTTTGTTAATGTTCACTGCTTTTACTCTTTGTCTCCCTGAGAACCTGCACAAAAATTGTCTTTAACTTCAGAGGCTACTTACTGGGCCGCACAGGACAGACTTGCAATGCCAATACATAACCACAAGAACCACAGAATGGTTTAGGTTGGAAGGAGACCTTGAAAATCATCTAGTTCTAACCCCTGCTGTGGGACACCTTCAACTAGACCAGGTTGCTCAAAGCCCCATCCAACCTGGCCTTAAAGACCTTCAGTGACAGGGCATCCACAACTTCCCTGGGCAGCTTGTTTCAGGGCCTCACCACTCTCACAGTAAAGAATTGTGTCCCAATATGTAATCTAAACCTATTCTCTTTTTAATTTGAATCTGTTCTCCCTAGTCCTGTCACCACCCGCTCTTGTAAACAGTCTTACCCCATCTTTCCTGTAAGTTCCCTCAGGTACTGGAAGGCCGCAATAAAGTTACCTGAAAGCCTTCTCTTTTCCAGGCTGAACAATCTCAATTCCTTTCCTTATAGGAGAGGTACTCCATCCCTCTGATCAATGGGATGGCCCTCCTCTGGACTTTCTTGAACTGGTTTATGTCCTTCCTGTGCTGGGGCCCCAGGGCTGGATGCTGTGTTTCAGCTGAGGTCTCACAAAAGCAGAGCAGAGGGGCAAAATCCTCTCCCTTGTCCTGCTGGCTGTGCTGATTTTGATGCAGCCCAGGACAGGATTGACCTTCTAGGCTGCCAGTGCACATTGCCAGGGCCATGTCATGTTAATACAGGTAAGACCTGTCTTACTACAGTGTCATCTTACTATGGTGGCATCTCTTCCTCTGAGCTTGTTCAATTATGATTCCTGTCTACCATGAGTCCAGTCAAACTGAGGAGATGCTGTCAGGTTATGAAGCTGTGCTTTAGAACTGGAACAAACCTCTCTTTACGCTGAGTCAGGAGATAAGAATCTCTCAAGTAGCCGCAGCCTGAGACCAAACTGCAGGGAGGCTCTCGTAATCCCTCAAGCTGCTAAAGAAATGAGGGAAATCAAACTGTAATGACAGTCTTTACAGTAAAAGAGAGGGAAGCTAATGGTATGGACCAGTGAGATGGAATACTGGGGACTCGTACCCTTTCATGCAAGTACTTGCAGAAACTGGTAAAAGGGGATATGTGAAAAGACTGTGGCCAGTTGGGCTGCATGACCTTCCATTTCACTTCAAGTATCAGCTTCCTGCCTAGAAGAGCTTCTCCCCAAGAGCTTTAGATGGGCGCAACCCTGAATACAGCAGTGTTTTGTTCATAGCTAGCAAAGACAAGGGGCAATGTATGAAAAGAACCAATATGCCAGTCTAATGGAAAAGCTAGGATGGCAGAATGTCATGGAAGAGCTGTCTGTAGCCCACTATGCCAGATGCACTCTTGGTAAAGAGAGGATGGGACCTGTCAGCGTAACTGCAGTGGTTAGCCTGGACAGCTGAAAGAGCAGGAGTAGCTAGCAGGAATGGTTAGCTAGTGCACCTAGATAGCAGGACAGCTCAAATTACAGGGTCAGCTGTGGCTGGGATGAGATCTCACAACTGTGCAGAACAGACATGTCTTATCGGTCTAACCCTGGGCCTTAATAGCAACAAGCTGTGAATGAGCTGTGCTGATAGAGGGAGGGAGCAGACAGCTGCCCTGGCAGTTGCCTCAGCAGGAAACAAAGATTTAAATAGCTTTGGCTGCACTTTTGAAAATGAGTACTTGGTTTTTGATGATGATCCAGTTTATCTTCCAATTGACCCCTTCTCCTTTTAGTAAAATACTGCTTAAACCATTTGATTCACTGCTGACAAATGAGTCAAAAGCCTGCTTTGTTTTCCTAAATTTCTGGATGGGAGACCAACTGGAATCATTAAGATTCATACAACCTTAATTCAGCCTTGCTGCTGATCAAAGCTTGGCAAAAAGTTTGCAAAGGCTTCTCTGTTTTTGCCACAAGGGTAGCTTTCTGGAGGGGATAACTCCTGAGGGAATTAGGAATTAACTTGGACTCTCCATTCTTCTTGAATGTGGCAGATTTTAGTCTGCATTTACTAATGAGTATGGATTTCAGCTGTTGTAAATCCTACATGAAAGCTATTTAGCACAAAATATATTGTAGACAGTAATCATCAGCGAGAACAGCAAGATGCTATAGCAACTTCATAATGACAAAGTTTGTTTTTTTTAACATCCTCAGAGCTCAGTAAAGCTCACTCACTCCAGAATGTTTCAAAATACCAAGTGGTTTGTATGTTTGCTTCTGCCTCCTGCATTTGCTTTTTCACCAGTGAATATCAGAGTTGCAGCTTCTTCCTACATGAGAGTTCTGAATCTTTGTTTTCCTGGCACACCCTTCTCGCTCTGTCATGTCACGTGCTCCTGGCAATTCCTCATGTTATTGAGCTCTCTCCCTAAGATTTTTGTCAACTAGCTGTCTGCCCTCATCTCTTTGACCAGTCTGGTTCTATTCCTGGTATGACTTTGCTGGTGTTAGAGAATGATTTCATTCTTTAGCCTTTGAGACCTAGCTTTGAGATCTAAACAACCTCTGATCATTCTTCACAGTCATGCCTGATGTCAGGTCTCTTATCTCCCAATACAACTGGAATGTTTGCCATGCTCCTCCTTCACTGCTTTTGTTGCTCATGGGAGACACCAGTCTCATGCTGGGCTCTAAAGTCTCTCCCTATTACTCAATTCCTTGCTGTTTAAAACAAACAAACAAACTAACTAACTAACTAACTAATGAACTAACTTCTTGAATGCAAAGTTAGCTTCCATTCCCTTCTGCTGGGTCACCATTCTAAGGATTACATTAGGTTGCAGGATTTTTAAAGTTTGTATCATCTTTAATTTTTGTAACATTCTCTGTTATGATTCTTGTAAAAAAGAGATCTTTGTTTAGAATGGGAGCACCCATTTTAGTGTCTCTTCCTTCTAAAGCAAAAACTATAAGAACTATAGGATTTTTGAGGGCACAGGTATTTGTTCTTTGTGTAAGCCTAATCTGTAAATACAATTTTCTTAAATGGCAGACTCAGATTTTACTTCCACATGCATTTATTTCATTATTTAAAATCGCATCAGGTTTTCAGGATGAAAGTTCATTTTTTTTTGCTTTCAAAGAACTTAATAAGCACCTGAGTTTTATGTGATATAGTAGGAATTACCTCAGGCAATTTCAGTTTCAGTATTTTATCTTTACATATGGTGTCCATAACGCATGGTTAATATTAAAAAGAAGCAAAATTATAGTGGTGCCTGGTATGGGTATGTTATATCACCTCTTCTTGTTCATTTCACCATCTCTTTTTTACTACAGTGTTCAGTTACTGTCTTCAAGTAGAATGTTAGTGCACATATAATCTTTGTAGTTTCTGTTATGAAAATTAGACATCTTTAGAGCATCTTAAACTTTTCACTGATTATTGTCTTTTAAAATTTTTGTAATTATTAAAAGCAAACAAAAGTTTATATAAAAAAGTTCTCAACTTAGCAAATCTGTAATAATCCCTCCACCAGTAATTTCTTAAATTCTTTTGAAACTAGATAAAGGTACTAAGTTTGGATTGAACTTAGCCAAAAACCCTGGCTGTCAGAATTATCCATGCCTTATATGATCTGAATAAAAGGAAACATTCTGTCTTGTTCAATTTGTATGTTTAGTTTTGTTTCTTACTGGTATGTCTTCCCATTGCTGGCTCTTCACAAGTTCATAAGAAGGTTCTGTTAAATCAAATTTCGGAACAGGGAAGCCAGGGATGGCATTGTGCAGATGGAAGCCAAATGTCACCAGCCAGCTGTTAACATCTGAAAGGGAATAATTATAAGAAAAAAAAAGAGAAAAATATTAGAATTGTTCTGTATTTTGTAACCACACTATTTTTACATATAATATCTTTTGGCATAGTTGATTTCTTTTCGTATGGAAACAGCAAACCTATACAGGAAACTTACAGTTCTAAACTTAAAAGAAAATGTCTATTCTATATATGAGTTGCACTAGGCTCAGTTGAAAGGTATTGCAGAGTTCAGCAATCAGGTTCTGATGGCCAGAACAATTATGGCAGCAGAGTTAAGAGGATATTTCCTTGTCACACAGCCCAAACTAACTGGAATTTCATGGTGAGGTTAAACGTGCTTTATGTCATACCTTCATCATCAATACTTTTAAACAAAGCCAAAAAAAAAAAAGTACTGCAGAGCATGTCCTTTCCTTTTGGTGTGTGTAATGACTTCAAACTACTCCTGAAATAGCACCTATATAGCCAATGACCTTTTGAATGATTTGGCAGATATTTTTTGTTGATTCAAGAAAAATTTGCTCCTCTTCAAGATGATGTGGGATTGATTAAATGAAAAGCTAATGAAATGCATCAGTAAGCAGACAGGATACCAAATTATCGTTAGATCACATTATTTATGATACATTATATGTTCTTTTAAAAATAAATTAGGGGTGCCAACAATCAGTTAAGAATTGTTTGGCAAGAAAGAGTGCTCTGCCTTGTTTCTGTTTTTTCATGCTATCTTACACAAAAACTAAGCTTAGAGGTTTGCAGAGTGCTCCTTACCAAGCCTAATAATTTTTATTTAAGAAAGCTCACAATATGTGGAATAAGGAAGTAGATTTTTCCAAAAATTAAAAGAATAAAAAGTATTTATCTTAAAATAATTTCCAACATTTTCAAATAAATGCTATGCCTCATGAGGTGCTGCATCTAAAACTGCCAGACACCAAATTACCAATTGTAACGATAACCTTATATAAGCAGTGTCTGCCTGTGCATTTTAGGCATCAGAGACGTTAAGAAAAGAACCAAAACTGTATTTTGAGGGCAATTTCTGAACTAAGTGCATGATTTTCAATAGCACAAAGAATCTGATTCCAACTACATGCCCTACAGCACATGCTGCTAAAAGAGGACAGATTCAGAGGTCTGTTTTTATTCTTACTCCCAGGCAGCCTGCTAGCAACCCACTTAATAGTGGCTGTTTGTTAAATGAATGCAAACCCACTTGATTCCCAGGATGCTCTTCTAAGTGGTAGTCTCACAGCTCCTAAGTAAGTGGGGCTGAGCCCTTCCTGTAGACTGGCAATGTCTATGTATTTTGGATTATTTCCATGTAATTCAAATACAAAAAAATCAAATGTATCGGAGCCATACATTTTTCAAAAAATTCTGGTGTCATTAGTCAGATTTTTGGTATGTAGAATAACGGAAAACACTACACATCACTAACTCTAGAACAACAAGAAGCATATAGGTTCTCTAAGAATTGAGATACGAAAGTAAGCATGTTAGCACCTTTTTTTGCCAAAAGAAAAGGTCAATCATTTTTCTATACTATCCTACTCCTCCTTCCATGCACCTGGCTGTGTACGCATTACTTTGTGCTAGCCCTGGAGCTTATTGAGCAATTTACATTAGCAGTCTTGCAAAAGTCTACACTGGAAAATATCAACCAGCTTCCAGTGAATATTTTCTGTGATGCTGGTGTGTTAAACTGATCACAAGAGGACCCTTCCTGCCTACAGTCTCACTCCCTCTAAATTGGACGCCTGTAGATTCAGCATCCCCAAGCTGCAATCAAGTAGCCTTCTCTTACCTGTAATATAATCCTTCACATCGTGTATTTTACTGGCTGGGTTGTTATTTCTAAACATGTACAAATTAAAAGGAGCTGGATCCTTCCCAATTCTCTTCCAGATTTCAATATCAGGTGTTGTCCACCGGCCTGCCAGTATGTCATAATCTCTTTCTCCAAAGTGGACTAGTTTGGTCAGTGGGTCATATAAGCCTCCGTGGAATCCAATTACCAGCTGGAAGTCAAGGTTAGAGTCAAAATAGATCTCTCCATAGGCAGTGTATTGGATTTGTTTAAGCATGAGACCATTGCTACTGAAAACAGCCAGTGGCGTCCCTGTATTGTCTGATGCAATGTAAAACTCATCTCCGCTGCTAATTTCCATGGCAAAAAGATGTCCTTGCAGATCGTAGTATAGAGATGTGATTTCAGAACTTGAGTGGTTATATACGTGAGTTATCCTGGTTGGGTAGGTAAGGTCTGCGTAAAAGAACTGGAGATGCTGCCCAAGGCTAGTTTTACTGGAAACTCGTCGTCCAAGTCCATCATAACGGTAAATCACTGTCCACCCGCTGCCTTTGCTATAAACTCGAGTAAGAAGGCCCTTTGAACTGTATTCAAAGATTTCGGTACCCCTCTGACGCAGAAATCCATCTTCATCCAACCTGTACTGTACATCTCCCAGTCGAGTTATTCTGTCTCGCAGGTCGTACCGAAGTGGTGTCAAACGGGCGCTGCTGCTGGGGTTGAGCAAGTGCAGGTTGCCATTCAGGTCATAGTTGTATCGCCACATTATTTTTTCATTCAGATAAACTGTCTGGAGCTGACCATCTACATCATATTCATAAGCATATTTTGTGGTGTTGGCAAATGGCCCAATCTTAATTTCTCTTTTTGTCACTCGTCCCATGTTATCATACTGAATTGTAATCCAATACATTAATGACCGAAATATTTCATACTGAATTTCCTTGATGCGCCCGTGTGCATCGAAGTGTTTTGTGTATGTCATTACAGCTGTTGAAATGATCTGGTTAATATCATAATATATAACTCCAAATTTTCCAAACTGTTCAACTTTGCCAGAGATATCGTCAAACTGGTAGAGATCAATAGGCAATGGGGTTTCATTGATGACACCTTGCATGCTAGTCACTCTGAAGCTATTGTCATAGCTGTAGTCAAATCGGGCATTTACCATTCCGTCTTCACTAAAGCGGAAAATCTGTCTGTCAATCAAGGGGCCAATTTGTCTGTATCTAATGGTGCAGATAAAACCATCGCTTTGGAGGTTTACTGTTTTCAGGACTCCTGCTGTCTCATCATAAGTAAAACTAACTCTTGTACTATCATATAAAATTTCTGAGAGCTTGGTCTGCCTTCTGTACTTGAATAATACTCTCCGGCTTGTCCCCAGGAAAGCAGTTTGCAGGAGCTGCCCTTCCTCGTTGTAGTCCATTATAACAGAAGCATTGCTTTCCGGGGGGTTGTATATATTCCGGTAATAGCCGATGGAGCGGATAGTCTGCATGGTATGACGAGCAACACTGGGCATGGTGACAGCAGAAAGCCGATCCAACAAATCATACTCGAAGATATACTGCCGTTGGCTATGGAGCAGAAGAACCATTGACTGAAAATTAAGAACAGATTTTTATCATATGACAAATGGTGCAGTATTTCCCCTCCTACCATATACTGATACTATTTCTTCACAAAAACGTGACATTCCCACTTGAGAAAATTATCTCTTCTTTAATTGAGTTATCATTGACCTTACATGTTGTTAACATCTCCCTGCCTAATTTACTTGTATGCTTAATTGTAAGGGGTTCTGTAATTAGTAGTTCCACATTCATAATTTGCTACTTGTTATGACTGTATCACTCTTTTATCAAGCATTCACAGCTAAACAGCAGATTGTCAATGGATTCAGATAAGTCATGTTTAATATGGGAAGAAGTAAAACTGTCTTAGAGCCATTAACTCACGAGGAGAACAACATATGGGAGATACAATTTCTCTCTTACAATTAGAGATGATTTTGAAGAATTTGACTAGCCTGAGATCTCTGAATACTCTGAAGATCTCTGTTCTTGTTCTGCAAGCTTTTGAGACATAGGCAAAACAACAGTTTGATTATTCATACTGAAAGGAGCTACTTGAATTATTCTGACATTCTCCTAATGTGTGGCTATTATGTATCATAGGTCTTGATTAAATTATGTCTGTGGTAACTAGTAAACAGTATTTGCTGAGGAACATCCTCAACAGAAATATATTTAAATCCCTAAAAGAAATGGATTCTCTTTCTGCATATTTCACAAGGGTGATTTTCACACATATTTCTAGAAGGAGAGCTATCATTCAGCAATTGTTATATATGTATTGATTTCTAATCTTTTGCCTATCCCTTATTTTGACACTACACCATATAGCAAGTACAAATTGACAGCTGTAACTATTTAGAAAAAAGAGCTTTTCTTGGTAGTGAAAAAAGCCCACAACAACGGAGCATTTGCAAACAAATTATTTTCAGTTGAATTGAATTGCAGATAGTCCCTGTACCTTATTTTAAGTGTTAAGATAAAAGGTAAATGCAGATGCTTCTTGTTAGTCAGCGGCCTAAATAATTTAAAAACACATAAATTCCTAGCAATTACCTACAGCACGACTACATATCTGTGGAATGAAACATTCCCCTTGGAATCACATGTTGATACTTAGAATAATTGCAATGTGCTTCTACTACCTATTTTTGCTTTGTATGCAGCAGTGAGTGAGGTGCTGCAGGATTTCAGCACATTCCAAGCATTTTTAAAAACCTGAGTGTTCTTTACCTTTTCCAAGTATGTGTAACTCCAGGTTTTCCCATCAGCAAACACTCTAGACACTATCCTTCCCTGTCCATCATACTCTATTTTTTCACTAGTCGTGCCTCTCTGTATGCTGCCTATTTGACCTGTGGATGAATAGGTAACATTGACAGCCATCAGCTTGCTGCTCGGGAGCCACAGGGTGGGGTGCCCTGACGTGTCGTAGGCAATCCTCAGCAGGAATTTACGGTGGTCATCGTAGATCTTTTCTGTCTTTGTGGTTCGATCAAAGTCAACTGAAAGGAGGTTTCTGCCATTAACCTTTTTAAAGCAAACAAAATGACACAATAAATCATGCTGTTCAAACCCCAGCCACCTGTTATTTCCACAAAGCTAGCTATTCTTTAAATACCATTTACAGTGATTGATTTGCTGTATGTGTAAAGTATTTTAGCAACTTCTTGATATAACTGTAAGGCACTATAATAGTATCTACCTTAGAAGGTCTGGTTATATGAAGAGAGGGCTCAGAATTTGTTGCAATGCTTTCTTTCTTGATGCTTAGTGAACTGTTAAGGAAATACTGAAAGATGTGTACTGAAAACTTTTGTAATAAATGGGGTCATTTCAATACAAACTACTTCTTTTACAGGCATTCTGAAGTATATCTAGCAAATTGTCAAAATATATTCCCAGCAACCACTTTTCCAATTCATGACAATCATGCTAAGAAAGAACCGAATGCCAGTCCTTCACAGCAAGTACTTTTCGAAATAGCAAATACAAGATTAAGATCTTCAAAAGCATGTTAGATCTTCAAATTAAGGTTAAACAGTTTTTAGAACATAGGCATTCCCCTTCAGGATCAAGTGGAAATTTAACTCAGTATACTGTCCACTGCTGCAATGTACTTATAAGGCTGAAATCTTTAGTAGAGGATTATATCTTTTTCCTAGTTAACTGACCACTTAAAGCTATAATTGACTGGAAGACTACTGAACCATTGAAAAACAGTGAAAAATGCTTTGAAGTTTATAAGTATTTTGATTTGAAAATAAAGCCTTAGCATTACTAAGGCTTTATTAAATAAAGCCATAGATACATTTATGTTGAAAAGCTTGTTATTGATATGTGTAAACTACAGTGATGGATAGTGATTTCTATGTAATACTTTTACACTGAAATCCACCCCCACCTCTCTTTGGTGTTCAATATATGTCAACTTTCAATTTCATTGAATTTGCTCTCATTTTTGAATTTCTAAAAGGAAAATGTCTGGTTTTCTTTTCCTATATCAGTATCTTTGCACTTCTCCATTCCTCTCAGCACTGAATTGTGCTTTAGTGTTCTCCAACAGGCCTCAAGGGTTTCTTTGTTCATCTGTAAGCCATTTTTTATCTGCTGTGTCTTTTTAAAGTTGTTTCAGGTGGGGTGAAATACTGATAACTGAGATTTTTTCAACACTGTATTTTATGAACATGTGGGAAGTAGGGTAGAAATGAACAGAGAGCTATGTGTATTAAAAATTTTTAAAAAACTCTGTTTCAAGTACCTCATACATGCATTACAAAGTGTAAACAAACGTGGCTAAATAATATTCAGAAAAGAATAAGAGAATAGACAGGGGTACTCCAAAGAAATGACTGGAAGATTTTTGGATTTTTCAGGCTGAAATTTCAAAACTCCACATGCCATGGATGTTGGTACTTAAACCCTGAGGTTTATCAGCTTCTGAAAGATCAATATAAATCAGATCCTTTATTATTGGTATAAAAATACTAAAGTGCTGGAATAGGAAAAAAGTTCCTCCAAATGCTCTCTTTTGCTCAGTCTGTCTTTCTGTTTATGTACAATACCTTTCTCTTTGTTGATATGAACTCACTGGCATGAGAAGTATCTGCACTATCAATTTAGGAAAAAAAAAATCACACTTTCATGTAAATCTCCTAATTAAAGAACACTAAGTCTAGCAGATGCAGAATAGCTGTTTTACCTATTTAATGAACCATCAAAAGTTATTTAAATATAATCTGAAAAATTAATGCTACAAGTTTAACCTACTAGAAGTAAGTTAAACTTAGGTGTGAAGTACTTCCATTCAACTCCATTTCTGTAAATATATTTTACTTGTTTTCAGGGAGTTTTTCTTTAAATTTTCCAACATCTAATATTAGCTCATTTACCTACATTAATTTTTAAATTTTCTTTGGCTTTTTTTTTTTTTTTTCCCAGTGTCTGCCTGCACTCATCTCTGCATGTCCCTGCCTGTTTTGCTTCTCTGATTTTTTTCCTTCCCTTTCTCTCCACCTCCCCTTCCGTATTTTACATTTAATTATGGTTTTTATCAATTTTCTTGTCCACCTCTTGGGATTAGACACTGAAGTTAAAATGGACACTTCTGATTTCTGAACTGGCAAAGAAAGAAGGATGGTTTTATGGTTAAGGCAGATGTCCAAGCAATTGTGGTTAATTTCTTGGCTAAGCACATCCTTCCTGTATAAATTGCAACAAAGTACTTAATCCACTGTCTCACTGCCCTAGCTGCTAACTGGGATGATAACATTCCTTGCCTTTTCACTTCCCATCTGTCTGGTCTGTGTAAGGGCAGGATATGAGGGGAAGGAAAGGAAATACTCTTGTTCCAGCCAGTTTCATGCTTTCAGACTTTGCTGACAGAGCTCTTGCATTCAGGCATGTGAGCCCTTGGTGAAATTTTGGCTGTGCTTGCCTGATCTCACAACAGAGATGGCAATTAGAGTAACAATGAGTTTTGGTGATATAGTTTGTTTCATTGGGCAGTGTAGGGCTGGAATAACACAGCTCAAGCAGTGCCTTCCTCTAAAGTGCTACATAATAACATCTCTGCTAGAAAAATACTTTTAGGGGAAAAGTTGAATGTTTTTATTGTGTCCAAGATAACCACACTCCAAATACATTTGAAACCTATGGATTTCATTATGATAAAAACTGTCCTTGAGGAAATTTCCAGTGAAGGAACACTTAATGACACAAAACTGAGTCTTTTGACAGTCTTTACCCACTGTCCTGATACGTTTCAGTAATTTATGTCTCCATCTCTCCTCCTCTACTTTAATTCCTGTTTTTCTTTCCAGTGAAAAGTACGAAATCTGTCTGTGATTCCTCTGTTAGGAGTAGGAATATAGGAGTAGGAGTAGTAGCTCCTTTATCTGAGACCCCTGAGACCCTCAGTACAAAGGCCCTAAAAAGGCTGTTTCGTGCAGAGGACTGGCAGGACCTTTGCCTATGACCACCTCATAGACCAAACATACAGCTCCAGAGTAGAACTGGCTTATTGAACAATTACAGACCAAGTCAGAACAAAAGCAAGATTGACTGAAGACTGTTGAGGAAGGGCAATATAATTCCTAATTAATTTCTTTAGAAAGATTACTAGTACTGGGTAGAACTAATACAAGATAGAAAAGCAAGAGAGTACCTGACAGCGTACTTTTTAACATTAGATACTGCACAAAAATAACACAGTGAGTGTCACAGAGATGAGTACCTTTACTAGCAATACATTTTGTCACTGTTTCTTGTCTACATTGGTCTTTGCAGAAAAATGTTGATGACGTATCTGTCTGTACATAGAAATTATGAGCTCCATAAATTATTCCTGTTTTCTTTTTCTGCTTTCCTACATCCCCCCCATCCACCCCTGACTGACATTTCAGTAATAACTTTCCATGTAAATCAATTTCATAAAACATTCATATTTTTTTATTATTTTCATTGCTGACAAGTTTCTTTCCTTTTTTTTTTTTTGAGGCATTTGCCTCTCATTAGCTCATTCTCCACATGCCCTACTTCTCCCATTTCTATGTACAATTTAATGAGTATTTTTTTTATCCTAATCTGTAATCTTTCATTTTCCCTCCTATTGTGTTAAATATTTCCCTTTTTTTTTGTGGGTTTTTCTTTTGTTTGGTTTTTTGGGTGTTAATTCTTCTAAGTTAAAGTTGCCCATGACAAATTTACCTTCTGTTTTTAACTGTTACCACTTCTGCACTTGAATGCCAAAACAGTGTCACTTCTGAGAACTGTACTTGTGGTGATTTGTTTCACTGCCAAACCTCTCTTGGGCTTCTTTCACAAATGACTTGGCAGGTGTATTATACCACTGTGGTATAAAATGACATGCCTATGAACCAGAGCCACAAGGATGAGCTTTAGAATTATGGCTTCCTTTCCCTCTTCCTTATCAATGTAAGATAGCTGCCACAGGTAGTTACTAATATATTGTTCTTAAGCAGCTGCTGCTGTGCATAATTGTTCTTCCTTCTTGGAAAAAAATACATTCCTCTTATAGAGGAAGTAGTTGAGAGGAATATAACCTGCATAACAACATCCCCTCCTTTCTTGTCCCGATGGAAGATACAAAATAAGACTTCAAATGGCAAGAAGTCAAGTGGTCTGAAATCACTTACTTTCATTTGATACACTGCCTAGGCCTTATTTTAAAGAACTGAGTTCATTTCTAATAGTAAGTCAAACCTTTGATCTTGAAATGGTCTCCTGGCAACACAACTTCAAATGCTTAATCTGTTGTCTTTACCAAATGGCTGTCATAAATCATAGTTTGCTTCCTACTTGTATTTCACTCACTATACAGGAAGAGGGAATGCCAACAAAATGGTAAAGACACATGTTAGAGGAATACGCCATCCTCATGCACACACAGTTAAAACCTTTCTACCATAAGTCTTACTACAATTTTAATTTAAAATAAAAAAAAAGAAAAAGAAATAAAAACCAGGGATCGTGCTAACTTATGGTAGAATAACTTAAAACAGGATTCCGAATCAGTTACATGAATTCAGTACCAGAAAGAAAAACAGTGAAGGAAAGCAGAAAATGATTATTTTTAGCCATTCCAAGCTAAACCCAACAGCTTAAATTCCACAGAGTGCTGATTTTAGCTGGGGTATTTCTTCACAGAGGCTAGTACAGGGCTATATTTTGGATTTGTGCTGAACACAGGGTTGATAACCTAGAAATGTTTTCATTATTTCTGGGCAGGGCTTCCACAGAGCCAAGGCCTTTTCTGCTTTTGGTACTGCCACACTGGAGAGCAGACTGGGGGTGTATGGAGACTGGGAGCAGACACAGCCAGGACAGGTGACCCCAGCTGAGCAAAGGGATGTTCCAGACCATGTGACATCATGCTCAGTATGTAAAAGGAGGGATGTTTGGAGTGATGGCTTTGTCCTCCCAAGTCACTGTTAGGTGTGATGGGGCTCTGCTCTCCTGGGGATGGCTGAACACCTGCCTGCCCATGGGAAGCAGTGAATTCATTCCTTGTTTCACTTCGTGTGTGTGGCTTTTGCTTTCCCTATTAAACTGTCTTTATCTCAACCCGTGAGTTTTCTGGATTTTACGGTTCCAGTTGTCCCCAGTCCTGCTGGTGGGGGACTGAGTGAGCAGCTGTGTGGGGCTTGGCTGCTGCCCGGGGTTAAACACGACACACAGAAAAGAGCAATTAATAAATAAAATAGCCAATAAATGAAGTAATAGAAACAAGTACTTCCAGACCTATGGTCAGCTTTTCTACAGTGAATATTCTGTGGTTGCTGGATGGCAATACCTACAGGAATGTATTTACATTTCCTCATTCCTTAATGAGAATGCAGTAGATACCACTCATGCTTGTGTGCTTACCCTAAGCTTTCGGCCAAAGACATTGACTTTTCCTTGGGCTTGCTCTTTCCGGAATCGCCACTCCACCAGGTTCTGCCCGTTGTCCCCTGGCAGGGTCATGTTTCTCTTTGCCATGGTTGGGTTGGCAGTGCCAGCCAAGACATGTGGCTCTGTCTGGTAGTGTGAGTCCAGGCCGCTGGCGTACAGGATTCTCAGGGAGCCATCATAACCAATCTGGTAGCTATTTCTTAACTGATCTGAAAAGGTCAAAAAGAGAATTACAGGTTACCTACATGGGTTAAGACTCTGCCTTTGTACTGGACACTTTATGCAATATGTGCATCTTGACTTCACATAACTGACCCAATGGTAATAAAGAGCCAGGGTGAGATTGTTAAGAATACGTGTATCCCAGAGGAGCAAAAATGCCTTTAGGACCTATCATCAAAGTTTCTTAAAGACTTAAGGAAGTCTCATCCTCATAGTATATTCTTTGGACTGGCACAAAACATATTCTCTGCTGTTTCATTAGTCATTTTTGGCATAATCCTAAGCATACTATGACTATTCACTTTTGCAAGTATGGGGTTGCTGGGATATTACATGTTGTTTTTAAGCTAAAATATCGCTTCATACTATTTCTGTACCTATTTCCCTTTCAATCCATCTCTTCTTTCCAAGATTCCTTTTTAATATAAAGTAAGTATTCTACTTCCCATAGCTGCTTGCAAAACCAATTTGGTTAGAAAACTTACTTAATGCTATTTTTGTTGCAATACTACTGTTTTTCCTGAACAGTTGTTTCTGTATAGGTGTAAAACTGTATATGTATCCCCCCTTCCTCCAGACACTATGCCCCTAAAGTTTCACTTCTATTTGGAGCTGCTTGTACTACAAGAAAACAATTTTCAGGCCAGTATCTGCTGAGAAATCTTGTTTACAGTACCTTGAACCATGGTATAGAAAGAATCGATTGATGATAAGTTGGAAGTGATGCTGACATCTTCCTCTCTGCTGGATGACTCAATGTCCACTGTAATGGCCCTTTCCATTTCCCCATGAAGGTTAGTGACGACTCCAGTTGGAAATGTAACATTTGTTAGACGGCCCTCGCTATCATAGCTAAAAAAAAGGTCCAGAAATTATATATAGCAGGAACAAATTGTTTTCACTTACAACTAAAATGAACAAAACCACCAGCTACTCATACTGTTAAGGCACTTTTGCTTTTTTTTGTGTGCATGGGATAGGCATAGCAAAGACTTCAAACATGCTTTGAAGTACTCAAAAGACTGCTTAACATACAGCAGCCTCAATGGTGATAGGAAGAGCAAACAGATGGATCTTCAGCTCTACATACTATTCTTTGAAGTGTGACCAGATCCTGCTGCACGTCTAATTCACCATTTCAAAGGAAGCAAATTTATTGGTACTAAATGCTGTAGCATTCTGTACTTATTCCCTCTTACTGGAGTAGATTTTGCTGTTATGGTAGGAATCCTCAAAATTTTTGAAAAAAGAGTATCTTAATAAGAGTGTCTCTTGGGCCTTTCCTATTCAATGAGTATGCAGAACACCTGTAATCCTGAGTCCTTAATGTCCCTTGTATTACTATGAGCAGAGTCTGAGGTAATATTTAATCTACTTAAGCTGCTTGTAGCTGGAAACCAGAACAGCTAGCATCTCTAACTTGTTAACTGCTTGTGGATCATAGTTTGAGAATTGTGACACAAAACTTGAGATTTTTTTTTCCTGTGTCTACTGACATTTATTTAAACCAACACTTATATATCCATTTAATATGAATAGGTAGAGAGAATTTCTGTAATTGAAGTAGATCTTGGTACATGACCAGAGACCATGCTTACAAATCCAAATCCAAACATGCATTTTGGTCACAGTACAGGGAGAGGTAAAGCACTGTGTGAGCTTCTGGTCATAAAGGTTGTCTTTAAGATTAGCTCTTCCAGTGCTAGAGTCTTGATTTGTCAGCCTAGGTGTTCAGCTGAAGCTCCTTGTTTTGAAGTATAGCCTGCCTGTAGCTGCAATGGAGAGAAAAAAGCATCCAAAGGATGATTTCATGCCCACTTATGACCTGTGTGCTCTTAGTTTTCCATCCCTCTCCTGTGACCATGTAGTGGGAAGCTGAACAACACCTTAGTCTCTTAAAGTAACTAGAACATGACCCTGCAGGTCCTCACAGTGTGCTAGACATTTCATGCTGATATTTATCATCAAAATTGCTCCTACTGGAAAAGAAAAGCAAAACCAAAAAAAAGACCCCCAAAAGCCCCAAGCATATCACTGAGGCCACAGAAACTCTTTTCTTTAAAATGAGAGAATTAATCCTAACAGCTGTAACCCACAACACTAACTTTCTCTGAACAGCGTGAGTACTGCACATCATTGCTGTAACTGAAAGGATTAAGTTAAGAAATGTTTTCTTCCAGTTTGCTTACTCTGTAGATTTGACAGCTTTTTGCATACAGTCATTTCTATCGTTTTAGCACAGTTGATTTCCTTTGTTTATGTAAGACTTTCACTTAGCAACAGGCAAGAGAAAAGAATGTTTAAAAATCAGAAACCATACTGCAAGCCAGGGAAGTCAAGTGAGAAAACTTATTTTTTGAAGTTAAGTACATTTCAAGATAATGGGGTTTCCAGTGTGTTTCTGTCCCTAATTGCAGTTCTTTTTCACATCCTGGACTTGGCAAGCTGAGATATTCCATTTATGCAGGAGACCAATACAAACATACTAAGTTCCTTGTGCATGAACGTGACTGCTAGCCTATTCATGACCTTCAGTCTCATGCCTCAGTTCCAAGAACTTATTTTATTTTCATGCACAACTTCCCTTTCCAACTCCCTGGGGAGCATATATTGTCCAATTAGTGTCCTTTTCTATCTTCTGCTTTATGTTTGAAAAAGGTACCAAATTACTTTGTTGGGAATTACTTCCATCCTTTGATTTCAGTAGTCGAGTACTGGTCTTTATTTCACACAATGCTTACTAAAGCCACAGATGGTAAGATTTCCCTGTAAGAACTTTTTGCCTTTTTAATCATAGTATCTGTGAGAAACTAATTACCATATTTCTCAGTATACCACCTGAGCTGGAAAATGCTACACATCAGTAGTATTCAGCACAGTCTGTGGCTTTAGTGCAGTACACAGCACTGAACTGTACTATGCTTCTTTTATGCATTCTTGCTTCCACATTATTATTTTTTGACTGCCTACAGTTCTTGAACTGGTCTTGTCTTTCACAAACATGGGAAGGCACATCATGAGCCTGAGATAAGCAGTTAATATTACAGTGGGGGAGAGTTCAAAGACCAGCAAGAAATCATGTTACACATTAATGTTCTTAAAAACATGACTTTAAAGCTGAAAGAATCTTAAAAGCCATGATTGCTTGGTTCAGGCATCCTAGTGCAAGAAGAAAATGCGACTGAGATGTGAAAGGTAAGAATAGGATTTCTCATACTTTTATAGCCAGGAACAAAAAGAAAAAGGGGAAATAGGCCTTTCTACAATTCATTACATATTCCATTTGGTGACAGATTGCTATGTGTGTCCTTCATTTTGTTCACTGTACATCGAATACTAAACTTACTTTATACTTGCTATCTTCTTGCCCACAATCAAAGCCTTATCAATGCACACCATAGCAACATCACTCATACCTTTGGGCATTCTGAGGCCATTTTTCTTATTACATTCAAATATCCTTGCATTCTGCTGCCAAGGTGAATTTATTCATCCAAGATTGTCAGTTTTAGACTGAGCGATTTCTTTTTATCTGCCTAGTGTTCTAATATTGAAATTGCCCTAGAAGGAATGAGATCTGAAGTCTAGAGGGTGAGCACCTGTATTTGGCATTTCACAGCCTCTTTGATCTTTTCATCCAAACACAAGCTCAGGCACATGTGTTACCATGGAGCCCTCTGATCTTTCTCCTTTGCCAGGCTCCACAGCAAAGCCATTCCACCAACCTCTTCAGTTCCTGAAGAGTGAGTCTCACATAAACTTTTCAAGAATCTAAACCAGAAACTTGCTCCCTGGACGTGACCTTGTGTGCATTAATCTGCTCAGCTCACTTCTGTTGGCAATAACGAACAATCTTCATATTTGGTCAATAACTATGAAGGCAGCAATGGGGGCAGCTGCCACCATCGCTAGCTGAAGTCCGCCTTAGATCAAATCCTTTTTCTTCCTTAGGATGAGCTGCCACTGCCAGATAGTTTTCCACTTCAGCAGTGAGAATTTCTCAGAGATAATGATTATCAGCTTCCCAGATTCTCGACCTTTTGCTCTTCACCTGCTGGAAGTCTCTCTTCCATTGCTCATCTCCTTCAGTTTTAATTACATGCCTTCCCAAACCATTTTCTGTTCTAGGCTATGTAGCACACTTCACTTTGCAGTAATAACTTCTTGGTAAGCCTTGCCACAGACGGAAATGTCCTACTTTCTTTATTTTTGACTTGTTTCTCAAGTGTATTTTATCTTAGTCTGTAGCACGTTTAGCTCAACCCCAACATGCAGAGCATTATTAATGTTTTATATCAGAAGTTATTTCAATGTAGAATAGGGAACTTTAGAAATAAAGTGTCTAGTAAAGGCTACACCTAAAGCCAATTGCTAACTTATGACTGATACTGTTTTTCCCCAGACTTCTGCAGCACAATCCCTCAACAAAATAAATTCTGTGATTTTTTTTTTCCTGTTGTAAACATGTCAGGTTGAAGAGCAAAGCACACCAGTTCCAGCACATTTCAGATAACAAGACATGCAGTCCAAATGCATATTAAGTATTTAAGACTGGTTACAGATTATACTATTAGTTGGGATACTGTAATAGAGAAATGAAGCATGAATACATTTCATAATATAGACATGTATAATTTTGACAGTAGAAAGGTACTGTTATACTTTCGCTCAACTCACATTAGGTATTTTCTCTGCATCTCAGATTACCAAGAGTGGCTAAAAAATTTATGGAACATTACCCTACTTATTTCAAACTATTAATGGGAAGCCTTTTATACCAGAGTGCTGCCTCTTGGCAGGTGAGAACAGAAGGTTCAAGGTTGGCATTCAGGAGTGCAATGTGTTGTTTTTTTAGGTGCATACCATGCTGGCAACATGCTGAAAAATCTGTCCTAACCTGGCAATGAAATGTCTCCCTTGGCTTGTCGAGGCCATTTAAGCTACATTTACATAGAAGAGTGTTGTCTTTAACATGACAGAATTTTGGTTTCCAAATACATTCTTTCACTTGTATTCAGCCTCCCTAGCACACTGCAGGTTTAGTCCCTCCCAAATGAAAGTGAATTCAAAGTTGGAAAATGATGGCAAAGAAAACCCACTCTAGTAGCACTTTCACTGTGTGCTCAACCAGTATCAAAATGCTGATTAAAAGGAAAGAAGCCCACGGTTCATATATCATTACTTTCATTAGCATTTCTTCACCTGTAGGAAGCTCTCCTGTCCCCCACTGATTTAGAACTGGGCATGCCAAGTTACTGGAAGCTCTAGTTTTGGCCACCTTTAACCATTATGTGGGTTGTAGAAAGAAAGAAAAAAACTTTCAACTTGAATGTAATGAATTTTGCATTTTTTTCCCTTTTATTCAATTTTTACATTGCTTTCCTCATTTTGATATGCATTTTTGCTTTTGATATGTCTGAAGAGAGACTGAATGAGCCTGCTAAGAGTAAAAAAGGTGAAAATAATCTGAAGATGCATGGACAGAAATGATTTCTCCTTTTTTTTTTTTTTTTTTTTTGCATTTCTTATTTAGTCTGATTGAAATAGACACTTCAGTGGATCCATAACTACTCATATATAACCTGCACATATTCCTTTATTTCCACACAATACATTTGTATTTGTATCTTAAAAGGTTTAGCATCTTGCTTGTGAATTCACACTACAATTATACTGGGAAACCTGAAATATTAAACTATGACTTCCCTTGGAGATAGAACAACTGTTGTTTTTTTAAAAAACCCAAACAATAAAGAATATGGTGGTATATATATGGTCCTAATAATTTGTTTTGCTTAACAAGAAGAAAGCAAACTACAATTTGATATATATTAGTAGCCTGTAAACTATGACAAGTGGATTTTTAAAATTTTATTTTATTATTATCTAAAAAATGATAGCATTTTTCCTTTTTTTCTTATCTGGAATATTGTTAAGCATGAAAAAAAATGCAGCCAGGAGGGTCAACCATGTCCTGGGGTGCATCAGGCACAGCATCACCAGCCAGGCAAGGCAGGGCATTGTCCCCCTCTGCTCTGCTCAGGGGCAGCCTCACCTTGAGGGCTGGGGGCAGTTTTGGGCACCACAATGTAAGAATGATATAAAGCTATTAGAGAGCATCCAAGGGAGGGCCACGAGGATGGAGAAGGCCTCTGGGGGGAAGCCATATGAGGAGCAGCTGAGGTCACAGTGTGATCCTGGAGGTCACACTCCAGGATCTGTTGATCCTGGAGAAGAGGAGGCTGAGGGGACACCTCATTGTGATCTTCAACATCCTCATGAGGGGAAGTGCAGGGGCAGGGACTGATCTCTTCTCTGTGGTGACCAGTGACAGGACCCGAGAGAATGGCCTGAAACTCTGTCACAGGAGGTTTATGTTGGATATGGTTTATATTGGAAAAGGTTCTTCACCTAGATGATGGTCAGGCACTGGAACAGGCTCAGAAAGGGAAGCGGTCACAGCACCAACCTGACAGAATTAAAGAATTGTTTGTACAACACTCTCAGACACATGGTGTGACTCTTGGGGCTGTTCTGTGCAGGGCCAGGGCTGGAAGCTGGACACTGATGATCCTTGTGAGTCCCTTCCAACTCAGAATATTCTATGATTTTATGAAAAAACTCAATATTCTTTCCAATCTTACAGAATTCTAAATATATTAAAAAAATTTCCTTTCTTTTCCCTTTCTTTCCTGCTTTATTCCTTTTCCCCCTCCCTCTCCTTTTTCCTTTCACCTGTCCATTTTTATTTTCCTTTTCCCTTCTGTTGTGCCTAGCTCTGAGAAAAAAGTGGATAAACAGGAATTACACAAAATAGGTCCAGGAGTGTTTCTAAGAAAGAGCTAAACTACAGCCAGAATCCCAATTCTGGACAGAAATTTATATGCCTACTTGTTTTTAATGGCATTTGGGCAGAACATGTAAACTCAGAAAATCACAGAAGTTAGAAGGTCATTAAAAGTATTAGTATCAGCTACATTTATCTGTCCTGTGCAACCAACTGTCAGAGAACTCCTTCTTCTGATGTGCCTTCATCTGATGGCTTTTCCATAGGGAAAGGGTCTTTACTCTATTTTCATCTGGTGAAGTCTTATAAAACTGTTTGCACAGCTGGTTAAATAATTCAGGTAATGGTCTTTTATCTAAGCAACGTGGTCAGGACGAATTTTTTAGTCTAGGTTTAATGAAGAGATTTCCTCAGCTGGAAAGTGATTGGCAATTTCTCTTTTCACCTTCTCCTGTTAAAACTGCAGCTCTTGAGGCTTTTATTTGGTGTGTCTATTTTGTCATAATGTTAAAAGGACAGTTTTCAGTCTTTTTTTGTAAACTGACATTCAGCACGCCAGACGTGAACAATTCCCTTAAATAGGCCTTTCTTGACAGCCATAACTCATCTGCAAAACAACAGGCACACTCTAAACGAGAATCACTGCAGGAAATGTGTCTGTTGGAAAGGGAGCTCAAAGGAATGAATCAACACCTTTCCCTGTGATAGCTCATTCACTTCCATACGGAGAAGGTTTTGATGCTCATTTTCCACTTCATTGCACAATCACACAAACAAGCTTGAGTTCAGTGCTTGTGCCGTGTAAGATTGACCACTTTCACAGCCCAGTCCAAAATGACTTCCAGGTATTTGGAACCAGGTATTCTGGGGGAGTGGTGCTTTGTGGAGAAAGAAGCAATGCATGAATTTACCATGCTGGGGATGCTTAACTTTTTGCCAGAATACTGCCAAACTTCTCACCCACTGCTGTATGGTACAGCAGGCCTCCATGCTGTGCTGACTGCAACAAACATCTGCCAGCTATATTCTCATAAGGAGCCCCAAAACCAAGGAGTCCCTCACAACTCGTATCTGACATGCACCCTACAAGCACACAAACTTGCACAAATGAGCAGTGTTAATGAAGCCACTGCTTTCTGAAGAGCAGGAAGAACAGCTCCAGGGCATGTGCCTGGGGAAGGGATGCACTGGGAGCAGTGGGGTGCAGGCAGTGTGGCTTACATGAGAGGCATTGCTAGGGATGTAGGCAGTGTGGCTTACATGAGAGGCATTGCTAGGGATGAAGCAGCTTCCCAGGGCTGGGGTGTGCCTCAGCAGCTCACACTATTTCAAAGTGAGTGCAGCCAATTCAGGAGTAACTCAAGGGGGCTTGTTCTTATGAAGATGTGACTAAATATAGTAGTTAGCCTGTTATCTACAGGACCTCAGCACTCATCCCTCACTTTTCAACTTCCCTGTAATGGGAATTCACTGCCCTTGAGCCCTGTGGGATGCACAGAGGAAGGATTCTGGATTTGCTAGGGTGTGCCAGTGGGCAGCTTCCCTAACCTCAGGGCTCCTCGGGGCTGCTGCCTTTTCTGTGTGTCACCTCCCCCACCTTTTTAACTCATCTATTACTGCACAAATAAACTGTGTGCTTTGTGGATACAAATATCAGAGTATGGCCTTTCAACTAAGAGAAATGTTGGTGTATATATACTTTGTGTGACATACTGTTCCTTGCTGTAAGGTCTGCTTACACTGTAAGAGCTGAGTGTACAGGCCTTTAATGGAAAAAGGATGTAAGGCTGGTCTGTTTGGCCAGATATTTTGTTCACAGAGTAAGCTGTAATGTTGCTTTTCCCCCCTTAATTCTTATTTGGTGGTTGGATGGGGATTTAATTTTTATTTTGAAAGGTAAAAACTCAACAAAGCTGTTTTTACAGGGTCACAAAAAGTGGGTAAATCAACTTATTAAATTACATTATGTTTGAAAAGCAAATTTAGTAACAGGAAAACAAAATTATATGGGTGTATTTTCTTTTCTTTTAGGGCAGTGGAATGCCAAGATAGTAAACAATAATTGTTAGATTCAGGTTCTGTGGTTAATTTAGAATAACAACCTTATTCCTTCAGAGTATAATTCACACCCAGTTAATGCAGGCTTCAGAAGTGAGAGATTTTCCCTTCTTGGAGGAGCCTCCAAAGGTAAGGCTTTAAAATGCATGGCCTCTGAAGGCTTTCTAGAGAGCTGATCAGTCTGGCCTCACTGGAAGCAAGACCGAATCCCTTGATGGGGCTTGAAAACACGTTTGAATACAGCATGACTGAGACCAGAGATTAGCCTTCTCACACGAGGTCCTGAGCTGCCCTTCCACCCTCACCACACCAGGTTCCCTGCCAAGGGAGTGTGAAGGAGGATGAGCCGCCTTGACTCTGGCCTCCCTCACTTCTGTTTGACAAAGAAAACTAACACGAAACAAGATTATTAACACGTCAATAACTAAACAAACAATTGTGAAGTCCTTCATAAGCCAGAAGTGAGACAGGTACTTTCAGGAGCCTGGGCAGACCTGACTGGATTGACAGTGCAGGACATTTATTTCATTAATACAAACAAAACTGTGTATTTTGTGGAACTATCCTTAACTTCTAAGTGCTTTCTGAAACCAGAGACATCACATGCTGACTTTCTTGACAGAAATCAAAGCAGTTCTTCCTTTTTCATACATGTAACATGCAATAATATTGCAATGTGTCTTCAGCACTCTGATGTTGATATTATTATCTATTCAATGGCTTCCCAGGTCTGCATTTATTACATAGCCTAGTTCTAAGGAGAAGAAACAGTAACATTCAAGAATGAAGAAATGGGTAAATGTCTATTAGATGAGACATACTACTGCTATCAGGGCAATTTGAGGATACACTGCAGTTCTCTAAAATTTTGCATTCCTATCTAATGTTATACATTAATGGATTGTTTTTAACATGGCTGTTTTTTATTAAGCAGAATGAGTTTGAAACAGCAAGTTTGTGCTCCAATATTAGTACAAGTCTTGTAAGACTAAATAATATAATGTTGTACTATGACAGCTACTGTAACACTGAGTTACAGTTCTGGTTTAGAAAACTGTGAGACATAACCTCTAAAGTTGAAGACAGAAATTTAAAAAAATTATTGATGATTTATCTTAAGAAGAAACATGGTAAGTCCTGTCAGCAAGCACAGCCATCATTAAGTTCCTCTCAGAAATTGCAAGTTGCATGAAACAGTTACTTACTTGTGTACTGTTGATGTATTCAGTGTAAAGTTAAAAAAAAAACCCCAAATTAAATATGCCAGCTTGATATTTTTCCCTACAAGTTCTCTTTGGGTAGGGGGCATTCCAAGCTTGTTTGAATAGAGAGGAAGAGTTTTAACCGCCTTCTGGCCAGCCTTGCCTCCATGGGTCTACATGAAGATGGGAGAGAGGGTTATGGCTACTAGATCTTCAATTTGTGTCATATTGAGAGGACAAGAAGCAAATATGCTGTAAGAAAGAAATATCTGTATTGCATGCTGCATTGTGCTAGGCAATGTAGATCCAGAGGCACTTATTAAGGACTGGTTATTTAAAAAAATATTCCCAAAAAGTTTGGAAACAATTAAGAACGAAGAGAATATGTTTTTTGTTGCTTGAGTATATATAGTATGCGAAGATTAAAGACATTGCACTTCTATGTCACAGTTTGCAGTCAAGGGCTCATGTGATTCCACAAAAGTCAATGCAAGAACATGGTAATTGGCTTAACAAAAGTGCTTGAATGAATATGTTTAATTATTTTATAGCCACTACATTTTACACTGATGAAGCAAGAAGCAGCAGCAGTAAAAGCAGAAGGTACCAAAGGCTGTTGATAGTAAAAGGATATAAAAAGACCGAAAAAGCACTATGATATCAAGGACATTCAGATAGTGTCGTTTAGTAGCGATAAAAAAATCCAGATTACAGTTTTGTACAAAGTTCTGGTATTTCTAAAAAAGTAGAATCAAATTAGAATGAAAGCCCCAAAACTGAAAGTAACGAGAACCCTAGGCATTTTTAAATACTCTTACTGAAGTATAAATGGGATAGAAAAATGAACACAGAAACACAAATATTACAGGAAAATAACCCCCCACAAATGTTACCTGAAATGGTATAGAAACAGTAATTATGAAAACTGGATTTTGAACCTCTTAATATACGGTAAAAGTGCAAGTGAACTGACACTACTATTAGGGTATAATTTTAATCTGATCAAATTAAATACCTGCATTTCAGCATAAGTTCCACAGACTTTTCCATAGCCAGATTTCACTGTTTCCAAGTCAGGCAATGTATTAAGATGAAGCAAAAGAAAAACTGCAAAACACTCTATTCTCTGTTGCCAACTGTTGACAGTTACAGATGATGTGCCTGGTACTTGGGGAAACTAAACAAGTCCAAGCCAGAGGCAATATCTGACTTGGTATCACAGAGTTTTAGGGAAACCACAGCACTGAATGCAATGCTAATAAAAGCATAATATGCAAACTCTGCAGCATACAGTGAAAATAGATTTTTGCTTGTGATTCTCTAGAGTCCATAAATTACTGTAAGGATTTCACATTCTACATGATTTCACTACCTTTCCAGAATAGCTGGAAAGCTCATTAATTTAACTGTGGGAGCAAAGTAAACTTGTAAGAACTCTGCTTGCTAATGTCACTCTCCCTGCTTCCTGTTGCACTGCCTTGAAGACAAGGATTGAGAGGGAGGGAGAGGAGGGGAAGGAGAAGACAAATGAGCTCAGGGCATGAAGTGTCAGGGGAAACATTGGATGGACTGTCAAGAGATACAACAGGGGACTGTGAAGAAATTCACTGCTGGGAAAGGAAAAAGCAGGAAAGTCAAACACACCTTAGGGAAATAATGGGAGATGTGGAAAGGAGCAAGATACAAGGTAAGAAAGTAAGGAAACGTAGTAGGAGGTCTGGAGAGCAAAATGGAGTAATGGAAGAAAGGCAGTGGATTTCCAGAGAGGAGGAGCCACCTTTGTCTGGAACAGATCTCTGCCTGCTGATACTGCTTCTAAAAGAAGAGGAAGAAAAATGAGGGAAAGCTGAATAGAGATAAGGAACAGTGGCTACTGGGATCACTTCATGTCTAAGAGAGCACAGGCAGCCTGAACCTTCCTTAAGAGCTTGAGAGGGGAAGGAGCAGCTGTACTTTTACAGAGGAGTCTGCAGAAGCACCGGGGCTGTGACTGCAGAGGGACAGACGATCCCAGACGCCCAGCACTGGGCTGACCAGGACCTGCTCCGGAGCAGCTGCAGGGAAGGACTCCGTGTGTCTGAGAGACGGGCACACACAGACCGCAGCCCTGGCTGCCGGCTGCCTGTCCTGGAGGGATTCTCCTGGCACAGCAGCCTCTGCCAGCTCCTCAGGCAGCCCAAGGAGCACAAAGCAGCCACAGGCTGGCATGGCTGCCTGCCTGGCAGCTGCTGGAATGCCAGGCTTTCATGGAGACCTTGCAGGTTGTGGGCTGGGCGATTGCACAGGGGCACCTAACAAGGCATTTTGGGCATTTGCTTCTGGTATTTCAAAACCTAGGTCAAGAGAAAATGCTCTTTTTGTGCACCTGGCTTAGCTATCTAAAGTAAAGTCAGAATGGAAATTGCTGCATATAAATAATGCCATACAGGCTAGCTAGGAAGTGTCACTTCCAAAATTCTAATATGCAGATAATTAGTTTAACTTTTAAGATTTATCTGTTTAAATGTTCATATTATGCATACATAATATGCAGTTATAGTTAATAGTTTCCAGCTCAGAGATCTCAGAATTTTGTAAGAGAATTTGATTAGGCTGATTACTTTTATACCTTGCTTAATACTATAATTTAATTATAAACCCTAATCTGGGCAACTTTTAGCTTCATATGGCTCCATTGGTTTTTCAGTATGCATGCATTTTCAGTCATTTCTGTAAATGCTCTGTTAACATCATTTTTATTCAGCAAGTTTTGGACCTATGAAAACAGATAACAGTTACTATGAATTTGAGCAACAGTGCTTTAAATAAAGTACACATTTCTGAAATATAAGGTGTCAGTTTTGATCAGTACACTATAATAACCCTTAGCAAAATAGAAATTTACAAATCCATTTTGCCATGAAGATATAATTGAAAAATTCCCCAATTCTGTAAACAAAGAAAACAGATTATATTATATCCTAAGTAATTCAAGTTAGTACTTACAATTTCACTGTAAAAACAAAAAAAGAATGTAAAAAAAATTTCTTGTGTGTTAGTCCTTCCCTTCTTCAGGGACAGAAGAGACTAAATAAAATAAACTATAGATTAATTACTGTCCAGGCTAAAGTAAATAAAAAAGTAAATTTCTTCTGGATCTGATATTAGTGTGATTTAAACTGTGGAAAAAAGCCATGAAAAGAAACACGACCAAATGCTTTGGTATGTGCCAGAGCAGTGATTGCCAATTTTTGGGATGCAGTGTTTTTGCAAATATTTCCCTTTTGTACTGAAAAGTTCTGAAAAGGAAAAAAGAAAGATTGAATCATTTTCATAAACCTGCTTTCAAACCACTGAGAACTCAGCTGAAATAAGTTATTTGGATCCATGCTCCACTTATCCAACCAGACTTGCACAGGAGAATAGTTAACAAAGCTATTTCTGAGTTGGTACTAAGGCTGAACTTTTTATTACTAAATGCACAGTATTTTTCCTTCAGCTACTTAAACAGACGTGTGACAATCGAAAGGTGAAAAAACCCAACTATACTCAAAACTAGTTGACAAAAGCCAGATCTGGTCCACTGGACATTCAAACAGTTGAACATTTTTAACTGTGAGTGGGAAGAAGGTCTGGATTCACCACGGAATACAAATTCCATCCTTTTCTCAAACTATTTTGAGAATTTGAGTAACACAGTAAATAAAATACACAAATTAACTGTGTTATTAAAAGAAAATGCATTCAGCAATGAAGTTGAAATATTATGCTATGAAGCCAGAATTATTTATTTTCACAATTTCTTATTCCTCACTCGATGTTTGAGGGATACCTTTCCATTTTAACAAGGCTTCATTTTTTTTCAACAGAAAACATTTCACTTGGTAATGTTTTAGCCCATGCTATCCACAAACATGAATATGCAGAAGCTGAGAGAGATACACTCTTGAACATCATGTCACCCCCACACAAACTCTTCTGTGATAATTCATGGGCTCCATCTCTTTTGGCAATAGTAGCAGAAGCCTCTTGAAATCCAGCATTGTCAGATTTAATGTTACAAATCACAAACACCAAAAAGTCACAATAATACTTGATCTTATAATAAAAAATGGCAAAAGAATTGTGTTCACAATTATTTTTCCTTCAAAAGGGAAATATACAGACACAGATTTGGTGCATGGGGATTTTATGTTCAAAAGAAGCAAGCAGCTATGATGACTGATGGATGTTTTTAAGAATGCTGTTTTGGCAAGAAAAATAACACAGTGCCTTCCTCTTGCCCCTTATTCCCTGTGGCTTTACATAAGCAGTACAATTTTTTATTTTTGGTTTTAACTTGTACAGAGCATCATAGAAAACATTACTGGAAGGGACCTTGAGAGGTCATGCAGTCCAACCTCTACCCCAGGGCAGGATCAGCTCTTCCTGCATTGGTCCTGAAAGATGTCTGATCTGTTTTTAAAGACAGTCTGTGAAGGGCAAGGGGTCACTATCATTGTTGTCTGCTCCAGGGCTCCAAAATCTTCACCGTGCAGTTCTTCCAAATGTTTGATCTGAATCTTCCTTGTTGCAATTAAACAGATTACTACTTCACCATGGCTACAGGGAGGAGATAAATATCTTTGCTTCTGCAGAAGCCTCATACACTTGCAAATTTGGGAGAGTGAAATTGCCTAGCTTTTTCTATAATTACTTCAGCTTGGGAATTCTAACGAGACATTGGTTGGAGGTAATTGTTTAGGAAGTGCATAAGCAGCAGCTTGGAAATAATACTAATAGTTACTGAGGGGAATAGCCTGCCCTTTGGGCTCTCTGTAAGTCAGCTGGACATAACCTAATTCAGACCAGAAAGTCTGCATGAAAGCAGATCAGGTGTGAAAGATGGCTATGTAGAGAGTCAGGAAATAGCTGTGTACTTCATGACACACAGTACTCTAAATTCTGCCTATGATAAAAACTACAGACTTATCACCCAATGAATAGTGAATATCCATTTTTTTTGCGATCAGGCAGACACCATTAAGATACGTTCAGGAGCCACCAGCTACTGCAGTACACCACAGCAGGCTACACAGAAACTACAGCCAACATGGTGAGAAATTACTGCCCTGATTAAAACTCTAGGTCCTCAATTAGCCAGTATGAATGCCAGCATGATTAAAAGTGCCTGCTGTACCCAGCAGATGCCTTCACTTCTGTATGGGAATTCACTGTCCCCCAAACTGACTGTCTTGCCCAAGTTGCCTATTGGAAACAAGTGTCTGTCACAGTTCAACACTGACTTTACTCTCTGTGGAAATGGATGGCTATTCCCAGCCCACCTAAAGCTGTGCTTTGGTCTCTCAGCATACAGGACAGGGCTAACTCAAGAAAAGGAGAACACTTGCCCTCCCAATCAAACACTTTCTCATTCCTCTGTGTACCCTTGCTGTGCTTCTGTGTCCTCTTGGCAGGACCTAAAAAGATACACAGCGGATGCACCAAAGCACAATTAAATATTACAGATGTGTGCTAATGCTTTGGGAAGGTGCCCGCTACCAAAGCCCTGCCAATTTACAGATTATTGTAAGAATACCTTAAAACTGGCAGCAGTACCATCCCACCTGCTGTCTTTGTCAGGGATCAGCATTTCCAGCCCTGTCTCCACTTCAGGACACAATATGCACTGAAGCAGCACCTGCTGCTCTTGTGTCTCTGATGGGCATCTGTAAAGGCTGGAGAGTAGATACAGGTGCTCAGAGTCCTCCTGCACACTGCCTCAGCCAAATGTACACTGACAGAAATATGAAGTTATCTCAGAACACAGATGTTTGGCTTTGCTGCCACTGCCTGACACTGGCACTTTATTTTCTTTATCATGTGTGTTGAATTGAAAGCTTTTTTTTAAGCCCTGACCTTGGCAGCAGTTGCTACTACATTTCATCATAAAGATACAAGAAAAGAAGAGGGGGAAATAAAAAGAAGAGGGACTTACTGAATTTTTATGATGCCTTTTGTAATCCTGAATAGTTCAGCTAGAGGCCTCTTAACAGTTTTACTTATCACACTAACACTACATCTTCCACTCCTTCATACATACCTTCTTACCCAACTTCATAATGTCTTTTATGTGAGTTAAAAATACACATATTTTTCCAGCTGGCAGAGACAACTGAAAAAAAAATCTGTGTTAATTCTATGTTGACCTTTTTTGAAATAATGGTTTCTGTTTTAAGCTGCATTTTTGTTACGTTTTGCTTAGCATATCAGTTGGCAGCTCAGACCATTTGGAGATGAAGTTGCCGATAAAGCCTGTATGTGAATTCTCTGGCTCTACTAGTTTATCTATGAATTGTCATGATCTTCCTTAGTCAATATAATTGAGGATTCTGTAAAACGCTTTGCTAATCTGTCTGTTATGAACAGGCATTGATGACTTAATGAGTGTAACACAGGCTAAAGCAATTCACTGAAAAGATTTTTTCTGAGGTTGGTAAAATTACAAGTCCTACTGTTCCAGTAATACCTCTTGCTGTTGTGCTTGCACTTGTACATGACATGGTGCTGGTGGTTTCTGTGTTTTCAGTCTATTCCTACAGGAATGACACTTCCCCCATGGCCCACATTTCTTTTCTCAGCTTCCTCCAACTGGGTCCACCTGTGTGAAAGCCTGCTGTGCTGTCCAGGAGATCCTTCCTGCATACTTGCCACTCAGTGAAACGCTACCTTTTACTACCCACCCAGATGTTATTTTTGGGCAAAAGACCATGCAGAAATGCTTTTGTGTAAAAAAAAAAAAAACATAGAGCAGCGAAGACAAATTTCTTGTCAGTATCTGCAGCAGAAGAATGTCAATCTAATGAGCAAGTGGGATGAAAATCTAGTTTTTGATGCAAATCTACAAACCCATGGTTGTCTGAGTTACAAATTTCTTGACAAGAGTGAAATGTTGTCTCACTATTATTTCAATATATAAAACTGAAGTTCACAATAATGAATTCAAAATTATTCAGACCCAATGTTCAGAAGAAGTCAGACAAGTAAGACAGAGGAAGACAGCATGGGAAATTAAAAGTATCTTTCTGTTCTTTTTGTTATCAAGGGTGAACTTTACAGTTACTTGACCCAGAAACATTTCAAATGGTCCTGTAGAACTCAATAAAACTATAAGGCATCTGACTTTATTTTATGTACTTACTCAAAAAAAGTGGTCCATCCAGTCTCATCACTTTTAGTTGCCAGAAGTCCACTGTTGCCATGGTAGGTAAATAAGACCAGCTCCTGTCCTTGTGCAGTCATGCTTTTCAAACATCCATTGGTGCCTATGGTCAGCCAGATGACCTGGTTGTCAGGAGAGACCACTCTTACTGGCATTCGGTTGGGATCCCGCCTGATCCGAAGAGTGTTCCCGTTGCTGTCCGTTACTGCAGTAATATCATTGTCATTACTGTAGCTGAAATTGTACAGGTAGTCTCCGGTGACTAAACTCACAGTGTACTGGTGAGTGCCATTGACATCAAAGATATACAGCTCTTGGTCAGTTGGAGAAGCGACTTCATAGAAGTTCATTGAATTCATTAAGGGTTTGTTCTTGGACACAGCCCGTATCCTAATGTTTCCCAGGTCAGCAATATACAGGGTGCCATCTGGAGACACAGCTAAGGAGGAAGGGGCATTAAGTTTGGCATCTTTAGCATAGCCATCTCCATTTTGGTAACAGTCACAGTTAACATCATTTTTGCAATCACACTCCGAGGGTATTCCAGCAACTAAAGAGATCTCTCCATCAGTTGTGACCTGTCTTATCCTATTTATCTTTTTCTCATCAGTTTCTGTGATGTAGAGCACCCCGCTGTAGGACACGGCGATGGCGGTGGCTGACTCCAGCGTGGTCTGGACAGCGTGTTTGCCCACCGCGTACTCCACCCCGGGCACCTGGCAGTGCATCGGCCTCCCCGCAGCAATGCGAACCTGACGGTTTTCGGTGATCTGCAGAACCACGTTGTTATCCAAAACATAAATGGAGTTATCCATTGGGTTGATTGCTAAATCTGTAGGCCATTCCAGACGAACCTAAACAAACAGAAGTGTTTTGTTAAACAGTTAACCGGTGCAGATTAAATGAATTAATTAACCTTCAGTTTTAGACACTGCTGTAAGGATATTTTCCATCTGCTGTAAGCAATCACGACTGAAGAACTTGCATGAATACATGCAGCAAACTAAAGTTTCCAGAGAGGCAAGGGGAACAATATTCAGGCATCCATTTTATTGAAAAGAAAGCCAGTTGCATTGAAACTATAATACAGGCTGAGTTTCCCCTCATTTCATCAAAAATGCATAAATAACTATAGAGACAGATATCAATGTCTAAATACTTATCAACAGTATTCATCTTTTATTCTTGTAGTAGCAAAAATAACGTACTATCTTCCAGATTGTGAAACACTGTACTCCATTTTTGGAACATTCTACTACTGACATGTCCCTTCTTACCTACACAAGTTTTTAAGACAAATAGAAAAATACAGGGGTTTTGTGTAAATCCTGTCATTCATTCTAGTAAGCTAGGGATGTCAGCAATTCAGAAAACATCAACATGCCAAGACAGTTCTAACAGATATGCCATTCTCCCAGTATTTACTACCAGGCTTAACGTTTCCTGCTGATAGTTTTGCTGTTCTAAACCAAACTGAACTTTATGGGCAGAAAAACTGAATACAGCAGCATTTATAGCTAAGAGAATACAGTGCAATTCACTCCCATAGAACAGGTTGCTTTTCCCCCCAAACCTGCTGTTAAATATCCATCACACTCCACCCAGTTTTACTTTAAGGGGTGGGAAAGCTGCATTTCATTTTCTATCCCCAGCTCAGCTTTCCAAATTAGCAGCAAGTGAAAAGTACCTGGCTGATGTGCATGCTGGTATCACAGGTTAGAGGTCGTGCTGAGGTAAGGTCATTAGAGCCAAGCAAAGTCGATATTATTCCATTCTGATCCACTTTTCTGATCATGGTCCCATCAACAAAGTAGATTAACCCATTCTTGTCTATTGCTATTCCTTCAGTGAAGCAAATAAAAATTAGGGGTTTTTTTTGCTGTACTACAGTGAATGTACTATCCACAACTAAGGGTATAGGTAGCATGTATATAGTGGAAATTGTAGGCAGAAAATCTGGTCTCAGGCAGCAGGTAGTAATACAGCTTGTTAATTTTTTTTTCATGACAAACCAGTATTCAGCATGAAATCTACTACTGTTGATTGCATTTGCTGTTCATTTGCTTTTGTGTGTTGGGAAGGGACTAGCTTTTAAGCTAACTTTAAACATGGGATAAATGGAACCAAAAGCAATGCTCATTTTAGATATTCACTGCTGCCTGCCAAACACATAATCGAAATGCTCTTATTGAGTGTTTAAAAATGCTCAATAACCACTTAAGCCAAATACTTCCTATAAAATCAACCCTAATTGATTTAAAAAAAAAACAGTCCCCTGTAGCTCTCTTCCTCTACAGACTTTCTGCTTGTAAAAAAAGATTATTCAAATCTCCAATTTTTGAGCCAACTATTGAATTCAGTAATTAAACATGATCATGCCCCCAGCTCTGAACTTCTGTATTATTCTGAATGTTACAGAGGGAGAACTGTTTTTTTACCTTTAGGGCTCATGAGAGTTGCCTCCACCGCCTTGCCTCCATCACCACACCTTGCCTCATCGAACGGCAGGCACTGCTCCCCTGTTCCTCCTATAACCTCAACATTTTTGGTCAGGTCTTTTGCACCAGTGAGCGACTTGGGCCGATAAATCCTGCGTGTGTTCGTGTCGGAAACGTACAAATCTCCCGTCACAGGGTCAGTTGCCAGGTAGTATCTGTGAGCTGGGTTGTTGCTGCAAAATGGAATAACACATTGCAATATGCTGTAGTTAACTGCAGCTAACACTGGATCAAGGAGAAAATGGTTCAGTTCCTACTCAGTGTGCAGTAATGCAGACAGAGTTAAAGTCAATGGTGATGCTCCATGCATAGGCAGCACAGGTCATGGCCCCAAAATGGTTTTGGTCCGCATTTCTCATCTGTGTCACAGGCAGCCCCATCTAGATTAATCCTCTGGGGAAAGAAGGTCCGTTTCGTCTTTGATGCTCTCAGGCCAGTTCAGGCTCTCTCATTAGAGACTGCAAATGTCTCTCTAATAGGCCAAATCAAAATACTGGAGTTTAAAACCTTCTGAGAGTTCTGGGAACCTTGATCTAGTCCCACATTTTGCAGCAGGAGCCCAGGCCTCACTTCCACTTTGTTAGTATTATCCTATCTGTTTTATTATAATTTATACAAGGCTGCTGGGGTTCGTGGTTTATGTAATTCATAAACAGATAAGACAGAGTTTGAATGATGAGTTCACAGGAAAGAGATAAGACATCATTCATAAGTATTTGTTTAATCCGCTGCTTTCAAATGCGTGATATGCATGATTTAACACATTAGGAAATGTCATCTCTTCCACCAGAGACCAAGCAGAGCTTTTCCATTCTTCTTAAGTCAGAGTCATATTTCAAATAACTGTACACATTGGCAGAAAACCGCTAACTATGCCAGCACAGTCTTTATTACAGTGAAAATATATATTGCTAACCATTTTCCCAGAACCGTACATTTTGCCTCTCCACTGGTGCCACATAATTGAGAATTACTGTCTTTTCTTCCCTGCTGGTGAAAAAAACAGCCCTGGAGATTACCTTTTGTGTTGATATATTATGATGTAGAAACTTAACCCACTGGAGTTGGGATTCCTGACCTAATTTATGGCATGAAGAGCTGAAATAAGGTCATGTAAATACATGAGGTAATTTCAGATGCTCCCCTCATGGACTGAAGCAGAGTGTCAGAACAGTCACTTCTGATGTTTGCAAAAGCGCTGCTTAAACAGATCTACCAGTCTGGTGGTAGCCAAACATCTGTTCAGAGAATGCTACACTTCACGTTTTGTAAATACGTAACTGTGCTAATGTAACACATTTTTATGTACTGCCACTTGGAAAATGCAACAGAGACCAACAGGAACAACTTGTGAACAAATGATGTCTTTTAGCAGGGACAGATTTTTATAGCCATCCAATTACAAAAACACAGAAAAAAATGTGTTGCATAAATAGGATTTTATTTGGTTTTAAGACTTTTAACATGTTGGTTCAGAACGAATGAAACCAAGTGAAACAGACTAATGAAATCAAATACACAGTGATTAGCACCTCTTTAAAAGCTCTGCTATTGCACTGAGTGTTGTACAGCATGTCTGAAAACAATCAAATGCGGGCTTACTTTAAATTTCTGTCTGTTACAAATCTATTATTGCCAATGTGCTAATAGTTGGCAGGTATTTTCAAAACCTTAATTTATGCAGCGATCATTTAATATGATCACTATGTAATATACAAATTATTTATACCTCCATAGACTGCAAATTAAATTATACCCATTTACATGATTACTTTGGTCTTTAAGAAACTTTGCAAACACTTCAAATACAAACACATTGCAAGATGTGAAATGTGCAATTAAATTTTATTTCATTGTAATTTAAAATAAAGTTCTTCCTTGCACTACTGAAATCTAAATTAAAGTACCTCTCTTCAACCCATCTAACATTGCCTCAATCATATTTTTCAGCCATTGGAATAAGAAGTCATCAAATCAAAAAGTAATTTATGCTGAACACAATTATTTATTTCCAAAAAGAAATTTTAAAGCTCTTTTCTTCATAAATATGAAGATGTACATTCTAATTAATTCCAACAAAAAAAGAAATCAGGGGATGAGTTCTCATGGTAAGTGCCGCATCCTCATCAAACCAAAAAAATACACCTGATAATCTAAATGCATTTTCTCATTTTCTTAGGGAGTAGAAGTGCATAAGATACTACTCCTGCATGAACAGAAACTCTCCAACCTGCCACATGTAGATGTCTAATGGCTCCTCCTTTCTGAGCTGATACAACAGGCTTAACCTCAGCATTTTTTTCAGGTGAAGGCTGCACAGCCGAGGAGGCTTTAGCCAATAGAAACCTCCAATAACTGATGGGAGAAAGGCACAATTTGAGGAACTGAATAAATGTCAAGTGAAAACTACATTTGTTTTCTAGCCAGAAAACATCCATGAGCACTATGCAGATCTCAAAAGTACAGGCATAAGCAGCCAGCAGCTGGAAAGCTGCAGAGTTTATGCACTTTCATTGTACCCTGAAACGAAATTAAGCTTCTGCCTTCTACCAATAACAACAAATGCAAAGAAATGAAATCCCCAGCCTGTGACTTATTGACTCATTCAGTATTGCCTAACCACTTTCAGTAGCCAGCAAAACATGGAGTTACATACCCACACTGGCTCCTGTAAAGACAAATGTCTAAAAATTAACTTGTTCTGTCTATGCTGAATAGTAAGTGCTTTGAATTGAATGTGTGCACACACATGCACAGAGCTGTAAGGATCTATTTCCCTTTGCTTTTATCTTACTTAGGCTGATCTTTTAATTCTTCAGCTGTCAGATCACCTGGACTATTCTCCACGTACAGATTTTTTGAAAATACTCCTCCTGCTTCAGCCCCTGTCTTTCTTGCCTTCACTGTGTGCCCTCTACACCATATATCCCCTCAAAGCTGTTTTTATGCTTTGTTAGACTTTTTTTTCTGGCTCTCTATAGATTTGGGATAGTGCCATAGCCTCCAAAAGACCTCCCTGACTTCAAAGTCCTTCCATGAATTTTTTTCTTTCTTTCAAATTATTTCTTCCATGAATGTCTATCAGCGTTAATCACCCACAGGCAGCAGTGTGTATAAAGATATCATTTCAGCTTTGAGACTGAAAAAATGTGAGGTCACTGGTACATGAGAGGAGAAATTTGATCTGCATTCTCTCTCTATAAAATAGAGTACAGGCTTCTTGAGGTAGAAGATACATCACACTCTGCTGAAGCACTGTGTTTATAGGCCAGGAAAGGTGAATGCTTGAATAGACAAGAGATCTGAACTAGCATTTAGCCTCATTCAGTAGTTTTACTTAGGGAATGTATTTTTTAGTGCATTTTCTTCTAATACCTAGCAATTATATTTGCAAAGTGGTCTGTTGAGGGCTTTTTTCCAAACTGCAGTTTAAGCAGAAATCTCCTCAGCAGTCTGAAAGGCTTGCCAGTGAAACTGGACATTTGCTCCCTTCTCCTTTTGCAGGCCAGACAGATGTGCTTCCCTCTGCAGCATTTCAGAGGACTCTGCACGAATTCATGCAGCCAGAAGAAGGTATTTGGTCTCGCAGTGTGTCCTTAGCTGGAGAGGCAAGGACACACTTGTGTGGCAAGAGGATTTGGTGGATCCTAAAAGTTTACACATCTTAAATAAAAGGCAGCTAAATGAATAGAATAAAAAGCTGCCGGGGGATATTAGGCATCAAGATCCCACTCTTGACTTAGGAAGTCTCTCATCAGCAAATCTCTAAGGCTGAGAGTGGACATTGGGAAAATGTTGTATGATGTGAGAGAAAACTCGGACTCGTAATAAATCGTGTTGGGCTCCACACCTCCTGCCTACTGGCTCCACAGCTGCTCCTGCAGAGCCAGTTCTCCAGAGTCTTCTACAGCTCCTTCTGCCCCAGAAGGAACCCCCACTTCACAGCTGCTATATGGGCCCATGCTGTTACACTAATTTGTTTGGTATGACTGCAATTTTGCTGCCCTGAGCTTCTGCATGTTTAGACATGCAATAAACAGAAAAGATTCAGTATTCTCCCTCCCTCACCAACTTCTCTTACGTGCAGGGATCCAGTTTCTGAAACATTGCAGTCGAGGCTGTGACCACAGTTCTGCCAGAGGCAGGAGAGAGTGGTGCTGCTAAATCACAGCAAAACAAACCTCAATATGCATCCACTCTTTAATCCCTTTTTGTACATTCCACATGCCCATTTTAAGAATTACTCCACATTCTATATATTTGCCAAGACAATGTCCTATCTAGATGCAATCACAATTTCGTGATACCACAAGGGATATAATTCTTTTAAGAGTGGTGGAACACAAACAAATTAACTGTAATAGTGAAACCCTAAACCCACCAAACAGAAGAGACTGCCTTCGAGTCATCCCTGGGAAAAAAACCACAAAAAACTTCTGATCATTAGCACTGATGCAGACACCTTATTTAGTAATGGAATTTTTTGCCTTACACATCTGAAACGTATTTTTGAAAACATAAAACCCTTCCTCACACAGAAGTATGTCCAAAGAAAAGTGAATTTAAAAAACAAGGACAACAGAGATATGTCAACTCTGGGATTTGTTTAAAAACAAGGAAGGAAAATTACTGGCAGCAAAAAGGAGAGAAAGGTACCAGTGGGCCTGCTGAGCAGTATACTTAGCAGTTCTGCCACAAATGTTTGCAGAGTTTCATGTCTGCAGCAAGATTTTAGCATGACTGTTTTTTTCCTCCTTATCAGCACCAGCTGCTGTGGCAAAGCAATTCTAAGCATCCACCTACTCTTCTGTTCTTGCCATTATTGTAGTGATGCCAAGATGGATGAATGCTGTACTACTATCCTCTGATTACTGTTGTTTCTATGACCAGTTCTGTGAGTCTAGGTGTATTTTAAAATAATCTTAACTCCTGGAGTTGTGTTATCGTTATTTCAACTTCCATTATTAAAAGAAGCTCACCTTTAAAGAAACAAATCTGTTAAATGAGAGCCTGAAAAGATTCAACATCAGAAGGGTAATGAAATGAACTCCCTTGATACTTTTATATGCCATTCTCATCATATTTGGTGTATCTGATTAAAGAGTGAGTTTTGATAGGATCAGCAAAAGAGCTGCTAGCAAGGAGTGAGCAGAGATGAGAGAACAGCAAAGGAGGGCACACACAAGCATAACAAGAAGCCTGACTGTGGACAGAGAGTGATGAGAAAAGAGGAACTCATCAGAAAGGACGATACAGCCTGACAGTTGACATAACTAAAACATATGAACTCATTATTTTTGAAAAATACTCCTCTTTTCTAGTAATACATCTCAGAAATGACTTGCCCATTATAAGCATTCATTTGTTAAAAAAGAAAGAAGAACAGTTAGAAAAATATAAATCTTCTTTAAGGAATGCTTACCTATGTCTAAAATCTTTATTTCTTGGTGGGAGCAAGTAAAAAAGAACAGAAAAACATTATTAGACAAACATTCAGAAAGGATGTTAAAAGACGAGAGAGAAGAAGGCAACATTTACATCTATCATTAGTGAAGTGTTGAATGATTGTTCATTGTCCACTTAGGTTGAACACATATGTTAACCCTTAAAAATAAAATCTGCTGAATTATTACTTTGGGTAGATTAAATTCTCACATTTAGATAAACATAGTTACAATATTTTATGAGGGTAAAATGTTTTCATTTCAGTTTTAAATACTTTTAAAATCTTTTGACTCAACTTCTGTTTTGTTCCCAAAAGCATTTGCAAACTCAAACTTACACAATGTCAGAAACTTATTCAATACTTTAATTTGCCACAGTAACTCATAACTCCAAAAGTCCAAGATGAGAAAAAGACATACCTGAGCTCCAGAACACTAGTTACATTTCCGGATGGGAATATCCGCCGAACATAGTTGAAATCCCCCACGTACAGGCTGCCATCTATGCCACAAGCTAAGGCAACCGGAGCCAGCAATTTATTACCATCAGCTTGACCATTACAGCTTGGACAGGAGATGCTGCGTCGTCTCCCGTTGCCCATAATGCTACTGACAACTGGGGGTTGCTGAGATATAAACTGATTTTCACCGTTCCCTTTGTAGAGGATTCCTGCCAGGTAATATAGGAAAAAAACCAAACTAAAATCCAGTAATATTTATAAAAACTCTGAATGTATACACATAAAATGATGCAAAAGTATTTTAAACATTCTTTTAGCTAGTTAGTGGAAGTTCAGTGAATTTTTATTGTTTCACCACCATATTTTCCTCACTACAGATAACAACTTCATTAAAACATCTGTAGTTATATTTAGCTTACAAACATGAAAACATTAGCTTATCTTGTCCACAAAATTTAGTAGAAACACTAAATATTGTAGCTCTTAAAACCCCGAAATGTTTTCAGCTGTTATTTTTAAATGTTAATGATTTTTATAGTTATAATTCAGAATAAAAGTTGTCATGCTGGAGGAAATGTTAAGCATATTAATGGAAGGAAGGTCTGTGTTCCTACATCTTTGGAGTTCTGAAATAGTCCAGAAAAGACTGAAATTCTAAAGTACTTTATAAAAAATGAAAAATAATATATTTGCAAATTGTATTCCGAAAGTCCTAGTACAACTAATTATGAGTATCATGTCAAATGTAATCTGAAGTGGATTACTGTTGCAAATTGTACATATTAATTAAAGAGCCACTTCAAAAAGTTGTCGATTGCCTCAATTTCACATTGTAAAAGATTCTTTACTCAGCTCACAACAAAAGAGCTCCTCTGGCAACAAAGTCTGCCTCAATACCATATCTGCAGTTATAGGCAGTTATTAAAAATGTCAAAACAACAAAAAAAATGTGGTGCCAAGCCAACCTGCCTCTAAAACTTAATTCTGCTTTGAGGCATGAAAGAAACAATAATTTTGTGAAGACAAAGCAATATGCCAGCAGTATTTTTCTTCCTTATAGCCTACGTAGGAAATGTGAGAGGAAAAATGGATGCTTTATGTTAAATCTTCAGTCTTGTGGGAAAAAAAATGTATGTTAAAGTGTTGCCAGGACCCTCATTGCTCAATCTCATGATGAATGCATTAAGGTGTCCTCTACAAATGGTCAGCTATTACAGTTCTACTTGTAAGTCACCTTATGTCTTTCCGTGGTATAATCCATGTAAACCACATGTCACTGTACTGTACAGAGATCTGGGCTTTACTGATTGCATGCCCAGAGTTCCATGCAATTTGGAGCTGAGGAATACAGTAATCTTTTAAGAAGTTTAGAAGAAATTTAAGGTGTATTTCTCTTTCCCTCCTCACTCCCAAAGTGCACAATTTGTACTGAAAGGTAGGAGAAAAATACCTTGCTTTCCTCTTTAAATGTTTTAGGTGCTTTCACTGCTTTTCATGTTATAGAATGCAAGAGATTATAAATGTAAAACCAATACGATAAAATTGGAAACATGATAAAATTGGAAAAAATGAAAATGGTTTATGGAAACCTAATGGCAAGTAATCTAAATAAGTAATCTAAATCAAAAGAGGAAGAATGTATTTTTCATGAATAGTTAAAGCCAGAATGCATTAACAGTATACGAAATCCCCTCTCCTATGATTACATCATTTATGACAATCATGGCACTATAATTTTGCCTGAAATAGCTGAGTTCTACAATTTTCATCAGAGGAATTCTAGAAGTCAGCACAGTGCACTATTGCACCTGATTTATTCTGTCATTACCTTGAAAAATTGGTCCTTCACATTTCTCCTCTATTATCGCAGAGTAAAAGATGTACATTAGACTATTTACGCAGTAGTTTGGATTTCCGTGCAAACACTGTCTGCACTTTCTGCTGAATAGATTTATGCATCTCATCCACCTTGTCATTACAACTCTCCACTTGGTTTATTCAATTAGACACATGACACTTTGAAAAGTCATTACTTGTCAAATGTACTCTTCAACAAAATTTAAAGCCGTCATCAATTTACCCAGTGAACAGAATCAATCTTACATGTAGATTTATAATTATAGCTCTTTACAATTTTAGATGGATTACTTCACAGTAATTTGCACAGTTGTTTTGATGGTTTTTTTTTTTTTTTTTTAGTTTTAAATTAGGTACAATGACACCTTTTCCCTTGATTTGGTTACCTTGCTTCCTCACAGTCAGAAGCAATGCTTTAGGTTTCGACTACCATGTCAGACATAATAAGCTTGTGTACTATGGGGAGACCTTCATGGGACATCAAGTACTGCAGAAGTGACTATCTTCCGGATAATTACTCTAGATTCCTCTCTTGCATGAAAACCAAGTGCTACCAACTACTACTTTAAGCTATGTGACTGCTTATTTAACTTTTCCTACATGCTTCCAGCCAAGTTTTTCCAAATTTCTTCCTGTTCAGTGTTGAGCTGAGGTTTCCTTAGCATGGCACCCTTCAAACAGTTGCTGAGCAGCGTGCTTGACAAATAACACTGATGCCAAAGTTACTGTGCAACAGTAAATTGCAGCTAGATGGAGGAGTGAGAATATGAGCAAGCAACAGCTCTGCAGACCGCAAGGTCTGCAGAAGGAGAGGGAGGAGGTGCTGCAGGTACCAGAGCTGAGATTCCTCTGCAGCCCATGGGAGAAAACCACGGTGAGGCAGCTGTGACCCTGCAGAACACGGGCGCCCATGGTGGAGCACATATCCACCTGGAGAGCCCATGCCAGAGCAAGGGGATGCCCAAAGGAGGCTGACACCCTGTGGGAAGCTCATGCTGGAGCAGGCTCTTGGCAGGGCCTCTGGACACACAGAGAGAGGAGCCTGTGCTGGAGCAGGTTTGCTGCCAGGACTGGAGCCAACTGTTCCTGAAATACTGCACCCCACAGAGCAGACCCACACTGGAGCAGTTGTGAAGAACTGCAGCCCGTGGGAAGGACTCACACTGGAGAAGTTCATGGAGATGTCTGTGTGGGAGGGAGCCCATGCTGGAGCAGGGAAGAATCTGAGGAGTCCTTCCCCTGAGGAGGAAGGAGTGACAGAGACAGGGTGGGGGGAACTGATCACTGCCCCCATTCCCTGTGTCCCTGCACCACTGGCAGGGAGAAGGTGGAGAATTCAGGAGTAAAGTTAAGCCTGGAAAGAAGGGAG
Source organism: Pyrgilauda ruficollis (assembly GCF_017590135.1). NCBI lineage: Eukaryota > Metazoa > Chordata > Aves > Passeriformes > Passeridae > Pyrgilauda > Pyrgilauda ruficollis. Next base: position 14,822,414 of record NW_024526599.1, on the reverse strand, counting down.
GATTGGGCAAGTTGTTTAAGATTGGTTTTCTTTGTCACTACACTACTGTGATTTGACGGGTAATAAATGATATTAATTTTCCCAAGTCAATTCTGTTTTGTCCATGACAGTGACTGCTGAGAGACAGCTGTCCTTATCTCAACCCATCAGCTCTTCATTCTATTTTCTCTCCCCTGTGCAGCTGGGGAGTGACTGGGTGGCTTTGGTGCCCAGCCAGAGTCAACCCACCACAGCATATCCAACACAGACTAATGAATTTATTCATGCATATGTATTTTTAGGATGCAGAAGCATGACATTCAATGTAAATCATAGAAATAAAGAATATTCTGAGGTGGAAGGGACCCACAGGATTATTGAGTCTAACTCCTGGCCCTTCAGAGGACAAACCCCAAGAATCACACTGTGTGCCTGAGAACACTGTCCTAACACTTTCTGCCAACTCTGACTGGCTTGGTGATGCGACCACTTCCCTGGGGAGTGAGGAAGTACAAAGCATTTACCATTTGCAAAATATTCTACAATTTCATTTAAAAAAAATAATAGAGCAAATAGCAAAAAGTTTGAATGAGAGACCTGAAGTGCTGGACAGTAGGACAGTAAAACTAGCAAGAAAAAAATTAACTGCTTACCATTCTGAACATCCAATACATGATGTTTATCCAATGTCCAACCACCCATGTTGGAAGCATCCAGCTCATAACCCTGCAAAACGGCAGTCCTCTTTTCCCAGAGAGTCAGATCCAAGCAAGACTCATACTCGTAACCTACAGACACTGAAATAACAGCACATGTCCTCATTAAGTACAGGATCTCATTCTGCAGAAGAGTTTGAAGAATGGGATTTCCTTAAACTACACACATTCTTTTGCTCTCCTAGGACACATGAAAATTCCTATGGCTTCACAGACATGTTGAAGACACTAACCAGAATCTCATGCTATTAAAACATTTTAGTTATTAAGAGTAATTAAGACAGGTATAGAGGAAATCCATTTTGTGATGTAAGTCGTACTGCCATTGTGCTTTAATTAAAGTACACAGAGTGTTCAGACGAAACACCATTATTATTAGGCTGAGAGCTACTTCATGGGAAGGAAAAAAGTTAAAAACGCCACTTTTCATGAGAATGAAAAATGGTTTCTTTTTCCTTCTGAAGAAAATTTTTTTTCTTATAATTCTAAGCTTAGATTGGTATTTTTCAATATGTTTTAATACCCACTGATGTAATTTTATTCTGCAAAACATTTTCTTAATGGATACAAGCATTTGAGGTGTGCTTCCCTACGTTCAAGACAACGCTAGAACTACAAAAATCCTCTGTAACACATACCAACAGCTTCAGATAATCCGTAGACCCTCTGATTGTATGCATCAGTTTTATCCCATATGAAGGTGTAGGCTAGATTTGGGGATGCAGGGAACCATTTTTGGAAAAGTCTTCCCACGACTGCCACCATAAGATGAACCTTCATTAAATTAAAAGGTATAACAGATTGGGTCATAGTAATCTTCAGGACAGATTTATATCCTGCAGCCCTGGAGCTCAAGTATGATAACTTCAAATCAGTCCCTGGTATTGTTGTTTCTTCATGAAGCACCTATGCATTGTTAAGAGAAAAATACAGTATTAAAATTATTTGGAAATTAAACAAAACAATGCAGCTATCATAAAAGGCTGCCTAACATATTACATGACAATCCATTAGGAAATATCATCTATATTGGCCTTCATGGTTAAAAAACCCATAAAGTTTTATAAAAAACCCATAAAGTTTTATAAAAAACTTTTTATAAAAAGTCAAGTCTAAATTCCTCATTATATTGAAGCTGCTTAGCTGCTACTTTCTGCTCAAGCATTTCAAAATTACCTCCTTTATTTTTATGGGGGGTAAAGGAAGCATGAGAAAACATTCCCAACTGATTTTTTTTCCTGAAGAGGCAAAAAAGCGTCCTTCAATTAAGTGAAAATTGTCCCTTATTGTGCTGCCACCCATGTCCCAACTAATAAAGGCATGTCTAATAAAGGCAGTAGAGGCTCTAAGGACAGAAAAGCTTGAGGTTTGGGTTGGGATGCCTAAATTCTCCTGTAGGAGCAGAAAGAACTTCCAGGTATTTTAATATTTGCATTACCAGTGGATTCTAAATACTTTCAACTAGACCATTCTTCCATTTATTTTGAAGACAGATAAGTAGGATGCCTCAGGGGAAGTTTTTCCATATTTTCTGATCAATATTCACTACCCAGGTATCAGCTTATCACTTTCACATTTCTGAGAGGTGGAATGAGTCAATTTTATTTTTAAAAGGTTCCTCCCCTCCTCTACCTTGTCACTGCCTCTGAGCTGAGAAGCTTTTGTGGGTGATGGATGGATGTGAAATGTTTCTGTGTAATGTGGATAAAAGCAGCCTATATTCTTCTATGTCTCAGTCAGAACATAAACACTGCAGCCAGCACTTGGAGTGAACAGCTACCAGGTATCCTGGTTTATTGACACAAACAAAAGAAGAAAAATGTATCTAGACACACTTGTAAAGGTAATGTTTCTTTGGTGAAGAGTTCAAAGGATGCTGAAGCACAAGCCCAGAACCTCAGTGGCGTTACAGGAACACTCTTGGGAAGTAAATTAAGAAAGGTTTATTCTACTTTTCCATCTCCTGGTCCTGAAGTCTGAAGACCAAACATGATTTAGTATTAGTGGAAAGCAGACTTCAGGAAGAGCACTGTCACAAATACTAGACTTAAGACTTCAGAGGGATCAAAACCTGGCTAGTAAACAAGTGCTGCTAGCTCTCCATGCCAGAGAAATCCTTAGACACTGCTTCTAAAAAATTGACTGTGTTGAATAGGGTGAAGTAATGTGGTTGATGCTCAAGGAGGACAACACACACTACATCATCCTCTATATTAGCATTATTGTTGGATCTACAGAAAGGTTTATACAGAATTAATTATATCTATTTTTTCCCAATAACAGCAACAAAATTTCAGAAATACTACTTTGACTCATTGTCTGGCATTATAATTATTTGCATCTGATACATGCAGACATAAAAATGTTGCTCTTCAGTAAGACTATAACAGAGCTGTAGGAAATAAAGTATGAATTGGAAGATACAAGACAAATAAAATTATGATTTTTAAATTCTTAATTCTTATTCTTTGAATATTTCTTTGTTCCCCACCAAGAACCTGGCTGAAAAGAAATGACAAGTAGTCACCTTGAAGGAGGTGAGTGTGGCCTCATTTCTCTTTGTAAATCCAGTCTGTTTTCCCTCAGCTCAATATACAGACTGTCTAATCCAGAGAACAGGCAAATCTTTTCTACATGAACAAAACCACCTCTCTCTAGAGAACTAAGTGATTGTGAGCACATTCCTTCTCTGAGACTTTGAAGGAAAAGCACAAACCACCCAGGAACAAAAGACAAACGCCCCTTAAGACACCAGCAGGACTCTCATATAGTGCACATTCAAGTTAGTCTAACAGATGGAGGTCTCTGTAAGCAAGAGGAGAAAAAGAAATAATATGCTTGTAATAGGACACAATTTAATGGACTTCAGTGGTCTCCTGTTATGACCATTGCTTCTTTTACAACTGCAACTGTGGAAGAGCAGTGTTAAACACATAGGTGGTCTTCCAGTACTCTTGCCTGAGATAACAGGCAATAAAGAGGACACCTTGAAGTTTCAATTTTCAAGAAATTCCACTGTGTATTTGGATTACTATCAAATTAGAAACTAGGACACTCATGCAGCTCTCAGCGAGGCTTAAAGAAAACCTAAACCCCTATTATTAGTTTCTGCAGAAGCCTCAAATGCCTGCTGGAAATCTGACTTATAACTTCCTTTTTTCCATAAAATATCCCCTGTAGTAACTTATTTTCTAGAGAACTTAAGAAATGTATAGGTAAGGTTATGCAACTCAATCTCTCTCCCAGAATCAAGCATTACAAAGAGAATTAAACAGTTTCACATTCATCCAAAAAGGTAAATCATCAGGCACAGCAGAGAGCTCCTATGGGAGCCATGACAACACATCAATTGTAAAGCAGTCGGGAAAGTTACCGGGAATAAAAGTCACATCAGGAATCAGCAACACAACCAAGCTGTCTGTACTTCACCTTTTCCAGACTCAGTATCAAACTACCTTCAGAAAGGCTGATCCCCTAAGGGGACTGAGTTATTGCCCAACCACCAAATTCTAATGGCTGACATTTTACTTATGGATGATCAAGCTTCTCCTAAGGACAGCTGTGAAATATTTAACATAGGGGACTGAGATAAGGGTCACCTCAATTTTTACAGGGTTTGTTGTCCTGAGAGTTCGAGCTGGTGTCTGAGACACATAAATTGTGCAAGGCTCCTTGTCTCTCATGGCCAGCAGGACTAAAGCTGTTCAGGCTCTAGAATGCTTTCCTGCTCCAAAATATGATATGATTCCGCTGACATGCTCTGATGGTATTCAGAACACTGAATAAGTAATTCAGTTAGGGGGAGAAATGCCTGCTGTGTTGCTGGTTTTTTTTTTTGGTTTTTTTTTTTTTTTGGCAAATTGAACAAATTCCATAGAGGATTTGAGGACAAATTTCACAAATGAGTGCAAACTTTAGTCCTAGTGTCAGAAAAAGGTTGTTTGCTGAGAAATAACAGCTGAGCTGCTGCATTAAAATGTAACATAATCTAGGTTTGAGAGGGGTAAAAATGGCATTTTTAGATACTAGCAACTGCTGCTATTACATAAAGGCTGAGATTATGGAGTACCAAAATTATACTTTAAGCAGAAGCTGAAACTGCTCATTTCAAGCAGAAAAAATATTTTCCTTTTTTTAAAAAAAAGCCTTCCCCTACAATTGAGGGTCTTAAATTGCTATTTAAACCAAGGAGAAATAAAAAGGGTAAAAATACTTGGTTTTTCTAGACGTAAAACATGGTTTAGGTATCACAGAGAAGAGGGGTAGGAAAAAGCCACATGCATATAGAAATATAAAAATGTGTCTACAACAGAATAAAGAAAAAGGCATGTATAAAGTCTCAAACAGAAAGCAAAAGAGAAGAAAACCATGAAACGTGCTGGAAAAGAAGAGATTTATAAATAGAGATATTTGATTCTACAATAATTCCCGTTTTTTTCTCAGTATGAACTTGAAATTCTGAAGATTTTAGGAAGTGAAACTAGGGTGCAGCATCCACAGAATACTAAGATTTTTAGATATCCTATTATGTTAGCTTAAAGGTTAAAATAAGTTCATGTCTTTGCTGAAAATCAAGCCACCCTGAAACTACCAATAATTATTTTTATTAAGTCATTGAGGCTCATATTTTATCCTCTGGGTAAATAAATTTTGCCAAGTTCTGCTGCATTACTGCCAGTAGTGAGAGTCTGAGGAGAAGAAGCCTGAATATATAATTTGAAGGAGAACATCCAGTTTTCATTCTCTCATACACTTGAAGTGATGGAAACAAGAGGCTCAGCACCTGCAAAAGGCATCTTGCAAGCACATGGAACAGTGGATAACAGAAGTTTAGGAGAGGGAAACCCTCAAATATTCAGTTTCAGAAGTGTTCACTGTGACTCACATGGGCTTCTGCCAGACCACATGGCAATATATGGAAAACAGACATTTTAGGAAATTATTAGGAAAAAGAGGGTAACAATATTACCTAATACATAAAAGCAGCTCCAGCTTAACCTGAACTCCCTCATCTGCATGCAGTTTATTGCCTCATTCCACACCGATTAATCTCAGCTACTTAAGTCTAGGCAAAGCATGGTAACTTGCAATTAATAGTAGATAAAATCATGCCTAAGCAGTCCAAATTTAGCTAACATGTTATTATCAACCCTCTTGAGTAATGATCTCTTAGGTCTGTGATCACCTCTTTACCCACTGTGTTTGTTCTTTACCCTTGCTCGCCCTTTTTTTTTTTTTTTTAGTTGTCTTTCATACTGCTCCTTTGGCACAGACTTTAATTCCCCCTCTGATCAATTTGGGATTCATAAGCCACTAAGTACACTCTTGGAAACATTATCACCAAGGGATGATGAAGCACTTGAAGGGATGATGATTACAGCAGCTCATCATTTTCTCCCGCAGTACGTGATAGTGAGTGCTGTCACAGCACACAAACAGGGTGGCTAATACTGACTGCAAGAACATGGGGAACAACTTCTTTCTCTGTGCTTTCCTCCAGGCACACAGACTTTAAACTGGCATTGCCCCTTTTTATATGAAAAGATCAGCAGCAGTTCCTCTGGAGCCAAACATACAGTTTTGAATAGTATCTGGTTCTGCCCATCTCTTATGAGAGGAGTAATTTTTTTGTGACAGATCGTTGAGCATTATGCATTTGTGAGGGGAACCTGACCTGAAGGGGTACATGACAGTCACAGTTGTGCAGCTCCCACTTGCTGAAGGAGAAAATTATGCGTGGGAAATTTATGTGTGGGATAAGCAAAGAATATAGAAGAAAGCACTGCTTAATGTTTTCTTACACAGTATTGAATTGGATTTTTGCATACATAACAAGAGTACCATTTTCCCTCCTCATAAATCACCCAGCAGCACCAGCTGCCTAGGATCCACTGAGAATATCTTTCCTTCCAGCTGGTTTCCTAGGGAGACAACTTGACCCAACAGTCCTGCCTATCAGACCTCCCACCTCACAAATTTTCAACCTGTAGACAATTTCAACCACAATTTAAGTAACAGTAGAAATCTCTAAAGATAGTTCAGTTCCTTTACGTTTGAAAAAAAAAAAGAGCTCTGGTAGGGGAGAAGTAGTCAATTTGGGACTCCCATGAGAAAGAAGAAAAGGCTGAATGCAGCCTGTGGGGAAGGACTGGATGTGACAGACAGATGGAATTACCGCAGTGGGTGGGAATTAGTAGGAACCCAGACCTCATTAGTCCCACTACTCATGAAATAACTTGTTTACCTAGACACTACAAAGAGTTTTTTAAAATTTGTATTTTTTGACATTCTTCTATCATAACTTTTTTCTTGATTTATATTTATCCAAGCTATCTTCCACAATTTCAGGAACTGAATCTATCATCTGTTGCCAGAACAAGTAAATCAAAACAAGTAAATCAGAGCTGTTTTTCAGTGGGCTCTGTTTTGAAAATACTTTCTTTTAATTGACTTGCAGCTATCAAAGGCACAGAAATGATAGTGAGGATAAAAGCAACAATTTCCTAGCACAGTCTAGATTTGTATGAGTGTTTAGTCGTAATTTTCTTACATCTTTCCTTTAAACTTGCTCCTACCATGAACTGCTTAATGATTTAGCTCTTTTCTTAAGAGATCTGCATGAAAACATTTGAATACATTTTCTGTGTTTCTCTTGAAGAGGCAAGGACATTTCTTAGTGAATGTGAAAAAGAGTGCTCTATGTAATTATGACATTGTGAAAGTAGGGGCAAGAGAAAGAGGGAAAGCGGGAGACAGAAGGAGGATTGTTTCACTAGGAAAAGTTTGAAAATCAACACTAAGACATATATTACTTCTTAAAATGCAGGTGAAAGGCTTTAAGAGCCAAGAGACTATTCATTGTATTAGTGATTATTATTTGAGATGGAAGAATTTAATACACCTATCTTGAAAAAATTTTAAAAACCTCCCATTTCATCTGTAGTTTTTTCCATTTAAGTCAAGGTTTGGATGTCAAGTCTTACTTTCAGTATTACAAGTTCTGAAGAAGGTGATTAGACCACAAGCTCACTGGCTTGTCCTCAGTGTTGCAGAGAGTTCTTTTACTTTATAAAAATATGTGTGCCATGCTATTTATTAGGACTAAACAGATAATGCAAACTGTGTGTATCTTTAGAACACAGTGGAAAAACACCTTTTGTTTTCAGTCTCTGAGGTGACTTTTAACAAGAGGGCAATCCTAAAAGGCCAATGTACCACAGAGTACCCTTTTTACGGGCCAGTGCTTGAACGCTAAACACTAATTCTGTAAATTAAGAGATGCAAACAAATGTACTCATGTACACACAGCTTTCTTACTTTCCATTTTCAGATGAAATTTTTAAAATCATCCCACAGAATAAATAAATTGGTCTGAAAATAAGGACATGTTGCAAATTCCTAGCACTTACTCAGAATTACTTATTTTTGAATAGCAGCGCACAGTTTTCATTCTGGTTGCTGAACACAAGCTTGGCATAAGATTATGTTTATTTGAAGCACACCTTACCTGTGTCTCTGGGATGATGGGACTATCTTCAGGAGAAATTCTAAAGAAAGTGGATAAAGGCGATGATACGATAACAGGGTTTGGCCTCACAAATCCACTTAGATCACAACTGGGAATGTCATTCTCTTCCTTCTTCATGACAAGGGTATCCATGACATAAAAGACATTCCAGGGAATCCAAACTGTGTGATACTGTGTCAGGAACGGTGATCGCTCAAACACCAGTGTCAGAGAGGCACCACCATTCGCTACCAAGTCAAACCTAGGGAAAAACCCCAAGAGGGCTAGCTAGTCAGCAAATTCCCAAAGCCATCCACAGCCTCTATTTTACTGATTGATTCTTCATTCCATTGTACTGCTCTGAATGCAGAATGGCTCTACTGGGAACAATGGAGAAATCAATTAAATTACATTACATTATACTGCACAGAGAGAAGAAAGAATTTGGGATGCTGCGTTTAAATTAAGCAAGTCCTTCTACTTCTAAAGTATATAATAATCAGCATGTTTTACATTTTAAGAATGTGCAAAGTACAACTTTAGTCAATCAGTTTCCTAATGTCTTTTTTTCCCATTACTTTATTATCTCAGTTTTACAAGTAGCTCTTCAGTAACACCTCTGCTGTCTTTATGACTTATAAGTGCTTCAAAAGGAACTTACATTCCGTCCTGGCGAGTGATTGTATATCCATAGTCTGGATAGTGTAGGAAGGAAACATTGACTCCAATGAGTGGCGTCCCATCAGCAGTTAATACTTGGCCTCTTATGACAGATGCAAGACTATGAAAAAGATGCAGGATCAAATTATAAGTTTGGGGCTTTTTGTTCTTTTTGCATGAATAAAAGCTAGTGAGTGAACACACATACATCCACCCTCACCCACCCACCCACCCCTCTCCACATGCTATCAACTATCATTTAGAAAACATTCCTCAGATTCTAACCCTTTTACAAGTTCATATAATTTACACTGTAAAAACAAATGCCTTAGACTCTGCAGATAATAATTTTGTTTCAGTATTGTTGATTTTACTTTGGTTTATTTTGTCTGTACTGTGTTACTAAGACCAGAAATTAGCTGAAGAATTTTAAGAACTTATAAACTCTATATGTTCTCACCATAAGTCATATTTCTGGCAGACTCTTAAAGAAAAATGTGCTTTTCAATTAGTATCAAAGCAATCTGTAAAACTGCAGGGACTATGAAATATAAAATTTAAAAGAGCAATAAGGAACATTGGTGAAACAACTTTTAATCAACTGCTGTGCCCAAACACATTAATGCTGTTAAATTACTGCAAACGCAGTAGTTCTAGTGTAAATCATCTTCTTTCACTCAGTGAGATCCCAGACACCTGCTTCCTGTTACTGGCTTATTTTCAGGTCATTACTGCTTCATAGAGCACCAGTCAAATAGTTTATGCAATTATACTGTCGTGCACTTAACAGTTCTATTACATTAATTCATAATTTATATTATTTAGTGAGCTCAGTTTAAAAAGTGCAGCTTTGCTTTTCCTTCTGAAGTGTTTTCATTGCTTTGATATATTTCCAACTGTGCTAGCCCAAATCAACTGGTTAAATAAAGATTTATTTAATCATTAATGAAGTGCCCTGTTAGAATACAGATACTAAGCATGGCAAGTACCTTCTGTAACCTAGTGGCACTGGTAAATCGAATTTTGCAGGAAATGAGACAAAACAAGCAATTTGATATATTAAGCTAAAAGGTCTTTGCCCAAAATCCACACCAGAAATTCGCAGTCATAGCGGATCTTCTCCTCACATGAATCCCCCTCTCCAGCTTCTTCTGTGTTCATGAGTACAAGACGAGTCCTGCTCACCTCTTATTGAAAGGGCTTTCCCCAGGTATGACATGGGTGCTGTCTGCTCCGATGAGGAAACTGATCCGGTCATAAAACGCTTTGGCAGCTTGCTGAGATGGCGACTGTTGGCTTTGGCTGATGACGTCTTGGGGATCAGGCAGTCCACGACAATAAGGCTGGTTTTGGCAAGAACTCTGCAAACAGCAGTCAGGATCCATACAGTCAACTAGCCCATCTGTTGGCAGAAAGTCACACAAATGAACAAACTCTTCCTCCTGCCCCTGTGCATTGGAATGAGCCAGCCAGCAGAGAGATGAAAAAAATTATGTAGTATGAAAGAATACTCATAATTAAGATTTTAATGAATTCACTTTCAATTAAAGAAAGAGAGTTTGCTTCCACTGAGTTCTTAAACTCCCATGGAAATCCATGCAAGCTGAATATACTTGATATACTCAGTATCATGTAAAAATGAACCTATTTATTCAATACTTTTCTAAAAACATGTTGAACAAACCAGAAAATGAAGGCACTCAGGCTCTGCATACACTGTTAACTTATAAATATTAAACATTTTAGGTGGATCTAATTAGCTTTTATGTGAGGTTATTTGACTTGCTGGAGAAAAGAAACAAGTAACTCCCACTCTGCTGTTTTCCTCAAGTTTCTTTAGTAATATCTATGCTGGAAGTAGCTTTAAATATTTTACAACATGCATCAAGGTGGATTCCTTTATACCCTGGCAGAAAGATTTTGTTGCTAGCGGCAAGGCAATTTCCACAAATTTTTTACATGAAAATGTATGAGAGAACAAAATCTGTATTTAACATTTAGATTTTATTCTGAATAAATGGATGGGAAATGCTGGCCAGTATAAACAAGATTTAAACACATGGGTGCTTTTATCGCTATGTGCTGAAATATTCCCATATGTGGAACACTAGATCTGTCACATCCCTGGAAATCCAATTTGATCAAAGATTAAAATCAAGATCAAATTGATAACAACTAATTTGCTGTAAGTAAAGTCATAAGGAAAATGAGCCTGGAAATGACAGCTACAGAAAATTTCTAGATGAATGTAATCCGGTATCACAGAGCTGATAATCGTTTCCCCAAAAGAACAGCAAGACTGAAATAGCTCAAACATTTTATTATTCCATTTAGATTACAGAGGGAGCTTGCTTGCTGCACTGAACTGAAAAATATACCAATGGAGCACTTGAAGGAAACCCATGACTGCTTGTCTCACAAAAGAATCTGCCTTTAGAGTAAGCTTGTCTCACAAAAGAATCTGCCTTTAGAGTAAAACTACTTTCTGAAGGGAAAAATAGCATCCATTTTTGTTCAATCATATGTTGAAAGACTGTAAGTAAACAGAGATCTTCTAAAGGTATTCTTCGAAGTATTGCTGTTCTATGTGGATCAATTAGAGGACTGGCAAAATAGTAAAGGAGTGGGATTTCTGTTCTTTTGCACATCTAAAATTCTTATTTAACTTGCCTGACTTTGAAATCAGTTCAGGGAAAATAAAAGGGCTGAAAAAAGCACCATTAAGTATATAAAACTTTAAACATTTTTAAGAGACAAGAAAGAACATTGATTTTTCCTGGGATGAGGACACACCAGAGGGTCACATTGCCATTCAGCTAGACACTGACAGGCTGGAAAAATGGGCTGCCAGGAACCACATGCAGTTTCCACAATGAGATGTGCTAAGTCCTGCACCTGGGGAGGAACAACCTCCTGCACTGTAACATAGCTTTGTGGAGAAGACCTTGGAAGTCCTGATGGACACAAAATTAACACGAGCCAGTAACACACCCTTGCAGCAAAGAAGGTGCCAACACCATCCTGGGCTGCTTTAGGAGCACACAGCTCTGTGTGCAGGCTGGGCCTTGTGGTACAAGAGACATGGACATAAGAGAAAGCTCAGTGAAGGGCCATGAAGCCTGTTAACAGCTTGACACATCTCTCCTACATGGAAAGGCTGAGCAAGTTGAGACTGCAGAGCCTGGAGAAGAGAAAACTTGGGAAAGATCTCATCAATGCATACAGATACCTGATGGGAGGTTGTAAAAAAGGCACCTTCCAGTGGTGCCCAGCAAGAGGAAAAAGGCAATGGACACAGCAGAAAAATGTTTTTTATTGTGAAGGTGGCTGGATACTGCAACAAGTTGCTCAGGGAAGTTGTGAAGCTTTCATCCTTGGAGATATTGAAAACCCAGCTGGGTACATACCTGAGTAACCTGCTCTAGCTAATCCAGCTAATTAGCTCAAAGCTAATCTAGCTTTGAGCAGGGGGTGGGACTGGATGGTTTCCACAGGCATTTCCAACCACAAATAGGTTGTGACTCTTGTGATTTTCTAGTCTCATTCTTGTACAATATAAAACCCCTTCCTAGCTGAAGTACTGACCTCCCTTGTTGGTTTTAACTCCAGAAGACTGGATCAGTGTCAAAGCTGGGGGTACTGATGGTTAAAAGAATATTTTTGGGGTTTTATTTATCTGAATGGTCCCCCATGCAATATCTGGTGCAGTTGCCAAAGAAATGCTCAAATTTCTCCATTCATCTTTGTTAGTTTATAAAAAGCAAATGTACATCTGGAGTATAGTCTGCAGGTCATAAAACTGCATGAGAATGACACCTTCTGAACTAATCAGCTGGAAATGCATTTTTACAAGCCTCTCCACTAACATCAATCAGAGAAAGAATCTCATTTTCACCAGCCAAGATACAGGGATATGCTGTTTGTTATTTTCCTGTGAAGTTTATCAGTAACTTGCCCAGGCGAGTGACGGATGGTTATGAATCTGGCTCCTTATAACTTGAGAAAACATTTTTCATTCTTTCTCTGTACTTATGTGGCTAGAGCTATCTAGTACCACTAAGTCAAGCACTCTATTGCACTGTGTGAAGCACAGTAAAATTTCCTTTCTGAAATGGCTCTGCAAAATTATGGATGAATTTTGTTTAGCCTGAAAAATATGAGACTTAGCTCAACAGTGCCTTGTCAGTTATATCACTCAAATATGACAGTGAAATTATAAAGAAAATAGAAACTCCTACAGGCAGCTGGACAGTCATTATCAGAAGGCTATTTATATTTTCTTGTTGTAGATGTACAAAAGATGTAATGACTACTTTATTGTTTTCTTCCTCAGAAGCTAACGTCTAGCTGTAACAATCTTGACTAAGGTTACTTTTCCCTTTGTTGCAAAATGCACTGAATTGCAGTGGAGCATGGACTGTTGATAAAATCACTTATTTGGAGAGATTCATAAAACTATCAAAACTCTGCCCTCATGAGACCCCACCTGGAGTTCTGTTAACAGGTCCATGTCCTTCTAGCCCAGTGTAAGAAGGACAAGGACCTGTTAAAGTGAGTCCAGAGGAGGCCAGGAAGATGACTGGGGGCTGGAGCACCTTTCCTATGATGACAGGCTGAGCAGCTCAGGGTTGTTCAGGCTGGAGAAAGCTCCAAGGAGACCTTGTAGCATCCTCCGAGTACCAGAAGAGGGCCTGCAAGACCTGGAGAGGGACTTTGACAAGGGCAGATGCTGATGGGACAATAAGGAATGGCTTTAAACTGAAAGAGGGCAGGTTTCGATTAGATATAAAGAAGAAATTGTTTACTGAGAGGGAGGTGAGGCACTGGAACAGGTTACCCAGAGAAGTTGTGGATTCACCATCCCTGGGAGTATTTGACACCGGGTTGGATGGTGTTTTGAGCAATATGGTGTAGTGCAAGGTGTTCCTATTCAGGACAGGGGGAATTGGAACTAGATGATTTTTAAGGTCACTTTCAACCCAATTTTCTCTTCCCCACGCTCTCTTTATGTGATTAAATCAGAGGAGTCAAGACAGAGGATCCCCACGATGCGTGTCTAAAAAATAAGATGTGTCAGTGGGACTGCTTGCTTTTGAATGGAATAAAACTGCTGGAAGGAAGAAAAGTAGAGGGACAAAGTAAGTCCTGGACAAAAGATCTGCCAGTGTCAAGAGGAGATGGTAGCCAAGGACCTACATAAATCCTATTCTTGGTAAATAAGTTAATTATATATGTAAGCAACAAAAATCTCCATAGAGTGAAATTCAGTGCCTACACAGAAAGAATATAGTTTTGGAACTATGATGCTGGCCATTCTACTGGGACAGTTTTTTGGTGACTGGCAAACTAAGGCAAGAGACAGGAAAGGAAAGAAAGCTGTATAACCAAATCTCAGTTATCCTTACATCCCTCAGTTTTGCAACAGGCTATAATGAATGGACTCAATCATAGACATCAAAATGACTGCTTGTAGGAACAGCTGGTCAGAAAAGCCAGAAAAGCACAAACAGCCCTTGATTTATTCCTGAACAGTGTGCAAGGAGCAAAATTCAGCTTTGCTGCTGAATGAAGAAGCCTAAAATATGAAATGTGGGGCACCAAATGAGTTCTCCAGAAAGAAATCTTGGAGGCACTGTAGATAAGTCCCATGATATATGAACCCAGCATTCATCAGCTACCACAGATGCAATCAAAAAGCTGAAGAATAATGGGAAGTGTCAGAGCACAAGCCAGAGAACTTGAGCATGCTACTGTATCACTCCTAGTTCAAGTAGATACTTCCTGAGATTTCCTTAGCTTGGGTTATCTTTGCACTTAGCAACTCTTCTGATATTCAAAACATTCTGAGGCAGTAATTCCTCACTTTAATTCACAGCCTGTTAGCATACAAAAGAAAATATAAGTTCACATCTACCCTATTATAATGTCTTGGTAAGCAACAGGTATTAGCCATTATCAGAGAAGAGGCCCTGGTTTAGACAATCTTTAGGCTGAATTTGTACTATCCTGTGACATCTGCCAGAAACAGACTGTTCTAGACTATGCAAGTAATTATAAAATACAGTAGTGCTAAGTATGGCTTTATTACAGTATTTATTTTCATTTCAGCAAAGAAAGAATATTAATGTTCCCTTAAATCTTGCTTGTGGAAACCTGTAACTACTCTAAATAATTGGAAAGGAGCTAATAAAAAGCAAACTTAACTAAGGAATCTGTTCAATAAGGACCCATCTAAATTAAAGAGTAAACAGCAACTCTTCCTGTTTCGTATTCTTTCTACAGTGATAACAAAGCATGGCCCACTTTGTTCAAGTATCATAGTGACACCTATTTTCCCCAAGAAATTAGGCTTATTCCACCCACAGACAGCTCTGACTTCCCTCTCCTCACAAAGTCATTGGAAGTTTAATTCAGGCTAAGATCTGCTTGATGCACACACTCTCCTTGTGGGCTGCTACAATGTAAAGAAAAAATCCAGTCAAACACAGGGGAAAATAAAAAGTGAGCCTTAACGAGAATGGAAATGATTTCCAAGATTCTGAAAAATCTGTATTAAAAGGAAGATAAGCAATAATCATCCCATCATATGTCAATAATATCTAGAAGGGAAAATACTCAGGTATGCCTTGATGCCATTAGGATTTCCTATGGAGAATATTCCCATTGGGATCCTTAGGATGCTCATGTTCACAGAATTTGAATAATCAGTCCCAGAAAGAGCTAAGAATCAAAGGAACAGCGGACACTTTTATTAATGAACTGTGCTCATATTAATACATGAAATATATTCTACCCAGTGTAGGATAAAGCATACACACTAAGCACAGCATATCAAACAGACAACAACTGAGATAACTTTAATTATATAACCACTGAGCCTAGTGAGATGTACATCACACTACCCACAGTCACACTATAAATTCAGCACAAGTGCTCAGATACCCTAATCTCCCATGATAAACAAATACAGCAGAAGAATACTTGTGCCATTCCCTGTAGCTGTCTGAAATTTTAATGGTTTGCTTGGAGATTAGTGGGTTGTTTGCACAAAAGGGAAGTAATACTTCTTCTCTTTCCAGGTAGCTTACAAAGGAGACTTTCTTTCTCTCATTTTGGTAGGGATACTTCAAATTTTAATTTCATTTGTTAAATTTTAACCCTTCTCCTCGGCCACAGTCAGAGACTGAAGTGAATATGCACTGTATTGAAGCATATAAATTTAAAAAAGAGAAATGCCATTGACAAACAGCATTATACAGGCCAATTACAGCAAAACAAGAGCTTGGACATCCCCTTCCTCATGCATAGCTGCGTAATGATGTCCATAAAGGCATTATGAAAAAAGGAAATGAGAGAGAGAAAAAAAGCAACAAAATATCAGCATTAGCTATTTTTCCTCAAAATCATTCTTCCTTAAGTCATCCTGTTAGATTGTTCTGCTCCAATTCCTTGTTCCTTTTCCTCCAAAAAAGCTATTACTGTTTTCAGTCTGAAGGAGCAACTTCTTTTCTCTTGTTCCATTTACATCAATTCCTGTTCACCGTGTTCTTCTTCCTCCTACCGCTCCATTACCCGCTCCTGACTCTTTCTGTCATATGTCACATTCTTATATGACCATTAACATTTACTGAATCTGTTTTAGTCTACTATTGGACTTTTAATGTATTTTCCCTTTTCTTACCCCCCTACATCACCTATTGTTTTCTCCAAGTTGTTTATGCTGCCACTTAGTTTCTCCTCCTCCTCTCTTTGTCTCTCTCCCTGTTTGCAGGTTTCTCTTTTTTCCTTATTTTGTAATACCTTGGCTCACCCGAACTTAATTCCCCAAACAAGCCCATTCCTGCTGGAATCTGGGTCAGACTGTTTAGCCCCCTAAGCATGGAAAACTGCCTCAAAATATATAATCGGCAATGGAGAAGGATGACAAGCCAAATGATGTGGACAGTAATAAACAGCAGCACAGTTCTAACTGTGTTACTTATTTTTCTCAGGAAGTAAATGCTGCTGTTATTTATAGTTTGTGATGTCTAAGATCCCAGCTGCAGTAGGGATATGAGAGCAAAGAGTCAACCAGCAATTGCAGAGGCATACGCAGTCTAAAACAGAAAGATAAAGTCCCAGATGACTTTATGATCATCTAAAAGCCCTAATGGAGTTTTTATCTCTTCTCTGAATCTGAAGGTGTTAAGCAAAAAGAACTGATGAGAGAAGAAAAGACAGACAATAAAAGCATTATGCTAATCTAATATTAGACTGCATTCACATTTAATCTTGTTTTTGTGGGGTTTTTTATGTGATTCTGGAATCATGCTAAGTCACAGCCCCTCTAGCATCCCTAGACTACAACAATAATCACAGATTGATTCCTTAGGCTAGCAATCCTGCCTGCATCTCGCTGCAGATTGTTACCTGTCACCTGAATGACAGACTAGAGAAAAGTAAGCCAAAAGAAAAAAAAAAAAAGAAAGACTTCTGGGAGCATCCTGTCAGTTATGTGAACATTCAAAAGCTATAGAGAGATAAGATATCTCTAGGCTGGGTAACCAATTGTTTCCAGCAATTGCATCATAGTTCAAAATGTTAACTTCCAGTTTGGCCTATTCTCCTGGGACAATTTCCTTGTGAGGTCACTGAAATTTTGAACTCCTTCCTTTTGTTCCCCTCTACAACAGTTCACTGAGTTGAAGCTATGTTTTTTCCCAGTATAAAAGAACACTGCAGGGAAACAAAGGTGACACCTTTCTTTTCCTAAGTACACATCTCACCTGTCACATGCAGCTTGTTAGGCTGTGCTGATATGCCATAAAGAAGCACCGAAGACCATGACATATCCTTACAGACCTAAGAGCCAGTCAAATGTGTGTATGGTTCTCATGGCAGCATTTAATCACCTGACTGAAAAATCTCTGTTCCTCAACATGCTCTCCCCAGAGTTAAAGATCCAGTTGGTGTCTCTTACCTCCTTCGTTGTCCTTACTGTCAGTGCAGAGAGTTTCCATAGCTACGTCACAACCTGCTCCCCTCCATCCTGGCTGGCAGACACAGTGCCAGCCATTTTGGTCCAGTGTGCATCTCCCATTGCTGTTGCACAAACCAGGGCAGCCCTCTGTTGAAACAGACAAAGAAAAAGCACAAGTGATTTAAATATTGTAACAATATTAAAAAAAAAAAAAAAAAACAAACAAGGGACACTTACTGGGAACAGGCCTTAAGAACAGCACAAATACTGTAATTGCACATGGAGTGGAACAGCAACATTACCTGGGGAACGTATTTCTTAACAAAGTGGCATCTTTGATTGGCCTGACACTTGAGACACCACTTACCTGTACAGGCAGGAAATAAATGCACCAATCCTCTAAATACCTGCAGGCCAGACAAAATTAAGTTTGGTTTTTTAAATTTTATTTTTCAAAGCAAAAAGAGATGAGTGCATAGTGCAAACACAGCTGTGTAAAATGATACATTTTTCTGTGCTCACAGAATAGATCATTATTTGCTCTATGCAGCATTGATTAATTATTGGCACCAATGATTAAGCTCCCTGTTACTATGAACAAATCCCTCCAAATTCTTAAGCAGGAAAATGGGTACGATTTAGGCAAGTAATAAAAGAGAAGGTTAGCTTTATCTGGTCTCAGAGTTGCCGTGTATTCATGTGAAATTACAGTGCGTTAAATAATTGCACAAAGTATAGGCCAGTTTTAATGACTATACTTTATGCCAAAAATACATTCCTTTCCACAGAATAAGCAAAGCCCAGGAATAGTGAAGCAGCTTAGCATCTATTCTAACAAACATTAGGATTCAGGCTGCATACGGATGGGACAGGACCAACAGGATTTCCAACTTAATGTAATAGCTGTGCGTATTTGATTACTTAGGACGGACAAAATGAAATACCATAAGGACCACAATAAACATTGATAGACTGAACAAAAACACGGTAGTGACGTGCTTCAAGACAGATAGCAGAGAGTGATTTCTTGTGACAATCTCCCTAAGGCTTTTGTGCTGTTACCTTTATATCCTATCTTGTCTGCTTTTATGGCCAAGGAGGGAAAATTTGGGAAACAATTAACATAATTTAATATATCCAAAATCGATAATTGTTTTCACTCTAACATTGCATTAAAAAAAAAAACAGTATCTGTCACTTCCTAGTGATGAAATCTGGCATGCAGCCAACATGATCTGTATGAGAATGACAACGCTATAAATATGTAGATTTTGGTGCTCCTTATCTATGACTGTGATAAGACACTGACAGAAGCAAGTACAGATATGACACTAACTATCTTATGAGAAGGTGGCTACAAATCAGATATTTCTGGATACAACAATTCTCTGTAAACTTTCATCCAAAAAACCTAAGTAACTGGGCAAACAATTCTTCACTTTTTAGAACATCTACCTCTGTCAACTAACCTACTGATCCATTTTGTTTAAGCTTAGAGTAGTTTTTCAGAAGCAAGTTGCTTTTTTCTTCTAAAGAATTTTGAATTTACTGACTCCTTTCAACCTTGTAGCTCCAAATTACAAACATAAAGAAAAAAGTTATAAAGGGTGCCTAACTCTTGTCAAATCACTGTTAGAAGGCAGAGAATCAGGAAAACCTCTTGCGAGGAAGGATGGGGATGCTACAGTTATGGATGTTGTGCCATCATGCCAGGCTGAAATTAGTCTCGCTACTTTTATTCTTTCAGACTGCAGCTGCTAATAGTATTTGTTAATTTACTGAGATCTATTTTTTCTTAAAATTTCTTCTATTTGACTTACGAAAGACTTACATATATAATTGCAATACTGACAAAGCAATTTAGGAGTCAACTGGGTACACTCAAGACTTATTGTGTGAAAGCCTGGATATTGCCATCAATATTGCCATATTCTAATGAAAAAACACAAGGAATAGGGGAAGATACTCAGGGAAAGAGGGGTAGGAATATTTTAAACATTTTTCTAAATCAATTTTTCACCGTAACTGAAGATACAAGAATCTTTGCTGTTTCATGTTAGGCTTTTGCATCGTTGAACCTGTTAATTGGAAATGTTGCATAGGCTAAAAAAGATTTTTCTAGATTCATACAAAATACAAGTCATAATTTCCTATAAATTTTCTACATTCAGATAATCAAAAGCTTAAAAAGTCTCATGAATTCTATTGATATGTCAGTATATAAACACACACATCTCTATAATTAATCTGTTCTTTAGAACTAATGACACTTGTTCTGTGACAAGAGTACCACTTTGCTTTGTTTTCTTAATATTTAGGGTTTTGTAGGTAGAGGTCCAATGACAAAACTAACAAAAAAAAGGTTCCAAACAGCAAATGAACACTATCTTCAGTTATTGGTTCATATTAAATCTAATACATGTATACAGTTTGTTCATAAATGTATAATTACTGATAAAGTGTTACCATACAACAGAAGCAAAATTTTGAGATGAGTTGAAAGCCATATGAGTTATATATATAATCCATGGAATGTATGTAAGAGAAGATTCTTTTGCCCAGACTAGTATGTTTTTAACTATATATTAATATTTAAAAAAAAACCCCAAACATGTAGATAAAAGCATGTCAAAGAGCAAATATACAGTACCTTTCACTATCTTATCCAAATAGTGAGCTTGAGAATTAAAAAGAAAAAAAAAAAAAAAAACAAGACAGACATTTCAGAAGTGTCACATGAAACAAGAATTGTTCAGAATTCACATGCAAATCAAGCAGGTGCACCTGACATGAGAGGTCTTACATTACAAAATGAAAATGTATTTCAAGGCTTTTAAAAATGCAAGAAATTCTCTTTTCAGCAAGCACCGTCATGAATCAATGAAACTGTTCTGGAAAGTAGGCCTGCAGAAGCAAAAGGGAAGCTACATTTCTGAGACTACATTTTCTTCTGACTTTTCTTCACATGCTTTGATTTTTTTTGTATAACAAAAATATAATCAAAGCTAGCTTAAAAATTCAATTTTCAACACAACATAAGAGCAATTCCTTAGCATATGAGCTTTAAAACACTAACCACACGGGAAGATTTTTGATTTGCAGGTCACTCATAACTCTGACAGCATAACCAGCACACTATCTTAATTCTCAATGGATTAACAGGATTTTTAGGAGGACTTTTTTTCTTCTGCTTCAATTCAGTCACACTTATTTTTCTGAGCACACAAACCAAGTATGTAAAATAAGCTGAATTGTAAATACAGGATGGAAGAGGGCGCAGTGGGGTTAGTAGCGTGATGATCCATTTCATTTTGAAAAGCAGGTGAAAATTAAACGTAAGCTTTAGATGCATAAAAATAAGTAACATGGTATATATAAGAACAGCAAGACTTCTTTTTGTAAGTTATGACACTTAAGATTTCACAAAAGATTTGAGGAGGCAGATGGATG
Source organism: Pyrgilauda ruficollis (assembly GCF_017590135.1). Classification (NCBI taxonomy): domain Eukaryota; kingdom Metazoa; phylum Chordata; class Aves; order Passeriformes; family Passeridae; genus Pyrgilauda; species Pyrgilauda ruficollis. The sequence continues at coordinate 14,801,143 of NW_024526599.1, read as the reverse complement.
AATGACATACAGAGCATAAGACGGATTTCAAGCAGCAGGGCCTACTTTTAATACATGAGACACAGCACAGATGGGTAACATATTCCCTCCTTCCTTCCAGGAAACAGACATCAACTGCAGTTGTGTGAAAAGGGGTTAATGTCATACAGCAAAGCCACCAGGTCCATTGCAGGCTACCAAAGCCAGCCCCCCACTCCAAGGAGAAGGGAGACTACAGACCACGGCAGTGGGGACAGGCCAAGCTGAGCCAGGAACGCTGGACTCCATCCCCTGGTTTTGCTGGGGACAAGGTCTCTCAACACAGACCTCACAGCCTCTCTTTCCTTTAAAATTTGACTTTCCTAAATCCCTGATGGATGATGGCCCCTGTCTGGCAAGTTCTGTGTCATTGCTAGGATCCCTTTGGATGGGTAACAAAGGCCTTTCCAGCTATAGCCTTTCCTCCAGTTTGGATGAACAGAAAAAAGCTGCTCTGGACTCCAAGGAGGGAGGTGATACATATCAAGGAGGCACAATCACTGCTACAACTAAGAGGAGAAAATTTTCTAGCTCCTTTTTCTTGAAGAAAGTGTCAGGTGTCCACTACACAGCTTTTTTTGTTTTTCCCCTATAATGGGAAAAACATTGTGTTAATGCAACACAAAGTAAGATGAAAACATCAATTACAGAACATTTAGAACAGCAGCAACAAACTAGGTAGCTTTTTACATTAACCTCAGACAAAAAGAAATATGATACAGCTACATTTCAGGGTGGATCAAATTCTCCTCTTGCTCATCCAGTATAATTCCCCTTGCTCCTACACAGCTTAAAACATGGTGTAGTATGTGTGGAGGAAAAATCAAGCTCTATTTCATAAAATGAAAGCAATCAGGTCTGTCTGGGGAATGCATCTATCCACCAGTAAAACATTAAATGCCTCTACAAGTGTAAGGATAGGTAACAGAACATTAAAAAAACCTCCTAGGCAACTGAAAACAGTCCCTGCAATTCCAAGTTCCCTCCCCGTCCCCTCCCCTTTTATTTTCAGAATCCAATCTTCATTAAAAAACCTCAAAAAAACAAACAACCACAAAAATCCCAAAGCAAACCAAACCCCCCCCAAACCTCCCAAACACAAGAGAGATTAAGAAAATGCTCTTTTAAGATTTTTTTTATCCAGCAGTCTTATAAGAAGTCAGCTCCAAACCACAGAAGTGTAGTTCTCAAAAAACAAGTTCCACCTTCCAGCATCCTTTTACTCACAGTCAGTTGACATTAAGGACAATGTTAGAAACTATTTTGGTTAATACACATTATTGTAGAAAAACCACAAAGCAGAAAATGAATGACCAAAAACTGTGTAACTTTGCAGTGAAGTTTGCAAAAAAATCATGCTGTCTTCCTTATCTTCACGGCACCGCAACTGAAAGAGGAATGAACCTGTGTGGAAATACAAAATACCTTTTCCCCACTCTGTACAGAGAATTCCAGGTGGGATTTGGAGCACTTCAGTAGGATGGAGCATCTCAGCAGGCACACCTTGGCAAGATATTTACACATCTGGCACATAAAGGTTATCGTATGTCCTTAAAAAGTCTAATTATAGACCTGAAAATATACCTACAAGAGTTTTCTTGCAGTTTAAGACTGTGCCATTTAAATCTTTCTATTATCTCCAGAAGAAGAAGGACTTCATATAACTCCAGGTGGAAAAAAGAAAAACAAAAATGAAGATATAAGATGCTTAAATTTTCTAAGCTACCCAAAGCCCAAGAAAATCTAAGTGGCATTAAAAATTCATACAAAATAAAACAGAAATTATGCCATCAATCTGTGTGGGTATTTCTATAACTCTGTAGCAGATAAATGATTTTGCAAAGAAATGGTAAGTCAGGCAAATTCACACTTAAGATAGCGTATTTCTTAACCAGTCAGAACCCTGACTTAAAAAAAAATATTATTTAATGTCTCCCATTAGTTTCCTATCAGAGATGTCAGTGTCTTCCTTACTCATATACTGCTTCCTCCAGGTATGACAGAATAGCCTAAGAATAAAAGTACATATTAAATCTATTTATTCCAATCAGCTATCCTTTAAATCAGCATAAGTCACATACCCATTGATTTGATGTTCCTTAATTGGTCCTTATAGCACCGCTTTATTCTGATTATTCTGTCATTTGGGATTACACTGGTGACATGCTTCTAAATGCTGTACAGTGAATTTATATCTCTGTTAGTTTAAACCATTACTCTCCATCAGATATCTTCTCCCATCATAATCTTTGTAATCTGTACACTAGACTGTAACATGCCCCAAGTTTTTGTAATGTGTCTGTTACAGTGTCAACTCAATAGCTCAAGAGTCATGAACTACTTTGCTTAAGAGCAGATTTAACCTCATAGCATCACAGACATGAAGCAAAACCACAAATGAACATGACCAAAGACATATTGACCTAGGTCAGTCTAAATAAAAAACTAGGTTTTTTAAAGTTTTCTTTTTACTTTCAACACCTTGAAAGTGTGAGTCAAACCCCTGCCTCATTTCCACTAATAAAATCAGCTCTCTCCCTTCCTTACTGCATTACCACCCACCTCTTCCTCTAAAAGAAAACTGAGAAAATAGAAAGAAAGAGATAACCAAAGGGGGGGGGGGGGGGGGGGGGGAACGAACCAAAGCAGGGAAGAAAAGAAAGGAGAAATGACGAAGAAATAATTTCAGTAACAGCAACAACAAAGAATAATAACATAGGTCCTCTCAGAGCAAGCTCTGCTTTGCTTCCTTCTCCTCATCTCCCACAACTCCTTACTGCAATTCCCATTCTCTGGTGAATGACTGCCTAAGTATATCTGCTGCTCACACAAACTTCATGCTCTCAGATGCCCATCCTCTACAGGAACATGTGAAGGACATACCTTGCATCACTCATGTTTGTACTTCTACAAAACCTTGCACCAAGTGTCATACAGGAAGACAGCAGGTTTTTCTTGGAATAAAAACTGACCATAAGCAAACTATGCTATATCGTTACCATATTGTTTCCCTTAAGTTTTCCACACATTTATCTGTTTGTTTAAAGGTAGAAAGTTTTAATATCTTCACTTTTCATTCATTTCTAGTATTTGTATGAAACTTTGTTTACAATCCATATGCCCAAAACCCCTGAACACATTAGAAGAATACCATGACAGTGGTCATGTCAAGCATCCAAAATTTAGGCAGTGATGGGTTTATGGCTACCTGTGCAAGTTTTATACACTTCTTCCCTTGTGAATGTGCAGAGCTCACAGTCCTCATTCAGCACTCATTCTCTCACAAACAACAAAGAGCTGATGCCCAAGTAGCAGGCACACTATGCTAACCTAAACACAGAAGCAACAGTTCTCTTTCAGATTTTCCTATCACCTTCCTCCCTAAGTCACAATTATTTAGCACACCATCTTCATACCAGTGGTGTGAAGAGAACCTCATTTTACCAGTAACTAAAGTATAGAAACATGAGAGTGAGAAATCTCCATTCACCTGACTACAAGCACCTATGATGTGATTTTCTGGAATACTCAGAATTCTATAGCATTTCATACATGAACCAACATTTTAGCAAATCACACACGTGCAGATCTTGTTCCCAGAAAGTGAAGAACAGTGAGAGAGAACTTAAAAGTCTGTATTTGTGAGCAACTAACAGAAAATACATGTTAGAATCAAGGATGGAATCCAGGTCTTCAAAATCATCCTTAACCGGTTCATCCCGCACACTAGTCTCTTAAGAACATTACTTTTTACTCCCTGTGAAGCCAAGCAATGGCAGGGGATGAGGCACACACTTTATCAGTGGTTTCACAGGTACTTGCTAGCAGAAGAGAAAACACTGCAAGCTTTAGGGAGAATGCAGTTTGTAAACAAGTTTTGGTGCTTGCTTTGGGGGAACTGGTACAAAACTCAGGGCTGACAGTTCTGGTCTGACTTCTCTAATCTGCTCAAGATTCAGTCCGTGGTGGTTTATTCCTCCTGAAGTGGCTACCAGATCAACCTTATTTCCTCTCATTTCTACCCAGCCACATTTTAACTATTTTGACAATTAAACCACCTTTTGAACATAAAAACCCAAATAACCCTTCTAATATCTAAACCCAGCATTTCTTATCTTACAGCAGACCTATGGAATAGCATACTTATTCTTTTAGGCCAACTGCTTTCCCTCCCAAAGAATGACTAAAAAAAGCATGCATCCATATGCAAATTCAGAGGAGCTCCATGCCTCTACCAAAAACTTACAGAAGTCCAGAATTCACAAAATTTTAAAGCTGCTCTTGTAGCCTGTCTTTAGAAAGGTTTGCTCATGTCAAATTCAGCATCTCCTACAGTGTTTTCTGCCTGGCAAACTGCTTCCTAACTTGGATTTGTGCAGCTGATTATTCTTAAGGATGGAAGCCAGCATTTGTTGAATTGCACCTTGTTTTTCTGCATAGTCTGTGCTATTTGTCAAAGTAATTTAAAATTCTTGTCCTGTCTTCCAAAGTGCTTGGGGGCAGCAGGCTTTGGTATCATTTGCAAATGCAATTCTTTCTATTCGTCACTGCACAGTACTGAAAGCACATGTTCTTCCACTGTAAGAAGCTCATAGTCATCATCCATCCTCTGAGCTTGTAAGAACCTTGTCTTAGACAGACCATATGTTCAGAGCATTGCTGCCAATAGAGGAGGATTACACTCTCCCCTTTTGATACTTTTTTACTCCTAAATTTCCCTTTGCCCTTCTTGTAAAGGAGACCACATGGATGGAATTATAGTTTCACACAATTTTTTTTTCCTCCTTGCAACAGCTAAAACACTGTTATCACCCTGAACTCATATCTTTTTAATAGTTTATGCATTTTAAATACTGCAAGTTATCCCGTGCCAAACTGCAACTGTTCTTTGCAGCAATCATTTATGAGATCTCTATACAAAGGCACATAAACACATTATCATTTATATTTTTTGTTCTGGAGACCATCCCAATGTTACTGTAAAGTAAGATTTCTAACCAATACTACTGGAAAGCTATATATGTATTAGAATAAAAGATTCAGTTACTTTTAAAGATGTAGTAAACACAGGAAATTTGGGACTACTGCTAAGATCATGAGCAGTGTTGTTTCCTACTTAATATTAGTTTAGCTAGAAGAGGATTTAGAAGAAAGATTATATACCATTAAGAGGTTAAAACTATCCCACATGTACAGGCTGAAAAAGTTCATTTGAATCAAGAAACTTGTGAAGACCTGCCTCAGAGACAGGTAAAAACCTGACACATTAAGAACTGCACGAAAGATAAATTTAGCTTGAAAACACATTAGGGCATGGATCAGGATGGGAAGCATTATAGTTTCCATCTTTCTCCCCGACTGAAAGTATTTATGGAATGTGGTCTGACCAGCATGCAACAATACAATGTACAAAAGCACTTACTCTCTGGCCACTTCAGCTCAAATAAGCTTCACAACAGGTTTTAAAATTCTTCACATCTCAGAGGATTCTGCTGCTTTCTGAAAACGTGAACTTCACATGTGGTCCTCATTTACATGTAAATTAACCAATTAGCAATTTAAAGTATGCTAACAGTTAATTTGTATTTGAGATCCTCAGTCTTGAAATGTGTTAAGGCCTGACCAATAACTCACTTTTTTCATAGCTCCAAAAATGCATACTCCATCTTAAATTCACCTGGTAATTGAGTATTTTTATGGTTACCAAATGTACAGATATTTGGCATATTCAAAGCTTGGTCTGGCAATTTAATAACATGCCCTTTAGGCACATGAAATATAAACCCCAAATTTGTTCTAAATTTCATGAAATCTTGTTAAACTGTGATTATCAGTCCTCTGGATGCCAAGAAAGTCATAATCTCTTCCTTGTAGGCTTTTGCATTGAGGGTATAGGTATAAATATTATTGTAAAATCCCAACTGCAAAGCAGTCAGGTGTTCTGAAAGTAGGGTTTCACTCACCATACTGTGGTGAACTAACTGATACTGGATATAACTAGTTTTGAATATTTGGTTGATTTTATCTGATAAAAACTGTTTGTCAAAGGTCATACCTTCATTCAGATACAATCTTATTTTTAAGATGAAACTTGTATTCGGGTTATGATTCCATGAACCCATAACTAAAGAAAACCATAAATTTAGGAATTTCGATAATTACACATTATATCCATACAGAAGTAATTATTACAATTTGAGGGACAAAAAATTTCAAAAGAATCATAAAATTTATGAAAAATTCCTGTGCATGCAATAAGGTACAATAAATATGTGACACATTAAACAGCTCTGAAATGTGAATATCATCAAGAATTAAACTTCCAAGAAAAGTGAGCCATGCTTGACAATTAGCATCAGCACTGAAATGACAGTGGCCATCACAGTACTGGTTATCTGTGCTGCTAATGTGCAAATGTAGAGAAGATAGATCAAACCCTCAAACTGGTTCATGACTTACTCTCTTGAGCCCGTGTGTCAAAAATGTATAGTGTAATGATATACAGCCATATCAAGTTTTCTATAAGCACTTCATTTAATTAACTGAAGGAACACATTTGTCTTTACTTGCTCTCTGATCTTTATATAGAGATAAAGTGTCATTTCCCTGCAGTCATATTTGAAATCTGTAGTATAAGGAGCCCCAAGCTAAACACGTGCTGAAGGGAACAGGTGCAGGCCATCTAACTTAATGGAGGAGATTCCGTCTCAGCATTCCTCAACACTTGCTGTACACTTTGGTGCCTATGCTGACCTGATTGTGGTCACACGGAAAACCAGAACACTGATGCCTTTGTGTTAGTCCCCAGTCAGAAAACAATTTCAATCAGTCTCCAGAACAGTCTGTGCTAATGGAAGCACACTTATGGGAAAGTGCTCTAGACTTATTTTTTAATAACTCTGAATATCTAAACCAGATGATATTTCTGATTTTCTGGCTAAAATAAATGAAACTAGAAATTCCTTGCTGAGGAAAATTAATTTTTCTCATTTGATTGATTTGAATGCTACTGTTTTTCATGCAAAGAAAAAGGTTAAAATAAATAATTTGCTATTTCTTGGGGTTTTTTTTTTTTTTTTTTTCTCAACTAAATTTTAGGCGAAATTCTTAGAAAATAGACTAATTAGATCCCTGTTCTCACTGGAGTATAAACATAAGCTGCACACTTCTCAGTGAACCACCAGTAGCTTTGATTTTCAGTTCTGCACACCAGGTAAAGCAGCCTCATGTGGCACTCAAAAGTAGCATGGAGTACCATGATGCTAACTTTAGCCCTCCTGAGGGATTAATATGAATGCTTAATGACATTAATCCACATTTAGCTCATTTCTGTTTAGCGATATGCTTTCCATGCATACATATACAAATATTAATTTTGGATTGAAAGATAATCGTTCAACATGGTAACAATTAAACAGCTGTAACCTGTCTTGTGTTAAGTAATGGAGCTGCAGGCAAGCTTTATAAACAGATGGTCTTACCCACCCATGCTAAATGCTAAAGACTTTTAAAAAAGAGGTGTTGACAATTCTGAACAAGAAGGCATAGTTTTAATGCAAATTGGCAAATTTGCAATTTAGATTATGATAAAACTAATTTAATCTAAAGAAAAAATTAGGCCGCATTGTAAAAGTGAGTTGTTACACAGCACATCAACATAGTAGGTTCCCCACCAACATAATTATTTACTAATTTCATTCAGCTAACAGAGTTTAACGGAAAAGCAGCTGGAAAAGTATTCATATTTATGGGCTTCCTATGACAGTTACCTTATATACTCATGGTACATGACAGCTATATCACAAAAAATAATAGATATTTCTGAAATAATATCTGCTCCAATCTCACAAAACAACTACTCAGACAGGAGAGGGTCACTGAACTCATTGCAAGCCAGGACAGAAAGGAAACAAAAACATACTTTATCACAACTCAGTTATGAAAACTTAATTACAGTGCAGATTTTCATCCAGGCTATCACCTGGGCACCAGCTGTGCATCTGCTGTCTCGTATCCCATTGAGCTTCAAAAAATAATACATGGATGCTCACCTCAGACCCATGAATGTCACTTGCAGACCAAATAAACAATTGACAAGTGAGTTTCCATAGCTCTGCAGTGAACTGCTGATTTAACTGATTTAACGTTCTCATGGGGATACAGGAAATTGTGAAACATTACATTAAAACATTTTAGCAATGCCTGTTGTGACAGGACAAGGTGTAATGGTTTTAAAGTAAAATAGGATAGATTCAAACTAGACTTAAGGAAGTTTTGTTCAATTGGGTGGTGAAACATTGGAACAAGCTGCCCAGAGAGGTGGTGAATGCCCTAAAAACATTCAAGGCCAGGCTGGATGAGGTTCTGAGCAAATCTAGTTGAAGATGATGCTGCTTACTGCAGGGGGGTTGACCTCTAAAGGTCCCTTCCAAACCAAACTATTTCATGATCCTATGATTTTACGACTACAGTTCTCCAGAGGGAAGAGATTACAAGCAACTTAGGTGCCTTAAATTGTTTAGTACTTGAAACATACATTGTTTATATATAGTTCAAACCCCTAAGACACTAAAAAATAGCACCAAGTTTTGAGTTTTGCTAATTCCTATTAGATTCATTCATCAAAATGCTGAGCATGTACTTATCTCTGAACATCTTTGACATAAATACGTGGAAGTACGCATTCAGAGCAAAGGCAGTGGCTCACAAGTGTGGCTGATACCAGGTGAGGTATGAAAGTTGCACTGCCCTGTGCCAAAGGCCCGTAACAGACCAGCGGATATCAGCAACAGACAGCAGGGTTACTGCATTAGTTCAAACAATCTTGTCCACCTTACTATACACATTGCTTCAAACAAATAGACCTCCCCAGCTCCCTGCTCTATTTAGTCTACTCTGTTCTCTATCACAGATCAAAGTATATAAAATACATAAGTATATTATTTCTCCAATCCAGTCCTGTCATCTTCAGCCTTAGGGAAACCCTGACGATGAAGCCAGATAAGCAGATGTCTAAATATTTTTTCTGAACAAAAAAAAGCAAACCTTTGCAATCACCTACGATTTTTCTTCCCAACATCCTGAGGTATTAAAATATAAAAAAAAAAAAATAAATTAAATAGGTATCTGGCAGTTTAGAGTAATGATAATTTCCTCTGACTAAATTATATTTAAATATTTTGAAGTATATGTAAAAATCAGCATAATTCAAGAAGCAATCTAAGATTTAAATGATATTAGAGAGAAACACATCTAAGGACTACCTTGCTTTAATAAGGAGACAGGTTTGGTTTTTTCCTTCATTCTATGTTTTAACACATGTCAACTTACAATGGGCAAACAGTGGGCTAACTGAAAATGAGACTGGACAGACAGTTATCATTTAAGAATACATAAAAATTGTCAACTGAGGTACAAAACATTTTTTTTTGCCATTTTGAATGCCACTCACGCTTTACATAAATACCACAAATTCTTTGATCAAATGAGTTATGGATTGAGATGCTTTGGTACATATTCCAGTTAGTGCCTCCTTGAGAAATTGCATGCACATTTTGAACATCCAGCCAGAGATCTGGAGGGCTATTCCTTTCCCCAAAAGTGAGTGAAGTGAAATGCCCTTAAGATTAACAGTTTCTTTGCAATATTCCTTTCTCAAAGAAGCTGTTAATTTTGGCTGTTGCTCTTCATAGGGCTTCCAGCTAATAGCTGCAACAAAGAACACATTTGCATTTCTAAAATGCTTCACAGTACCTCAGCTAAACGGCTAATGACTCTTAGAAATAAGAAGGGTGCAATTGCTTATTTTTAGACATATAAAGGGGGAGTGAGTAGGCGGTCTTTCATACACATAGCACAAATTATGCAAATATTCTGCTACTAATAGAGAGTTGTAGGTAGCATAAAATGTCTGGATTACATATGAAGGGTGACAATAAAAAATTGGTTTGCACAGAGAAACATTCTGAAGTCCCTTGTTTTTTGAAATTTATTGCTCAGAAAGAGCTACTACCTACTGTAGGGAAGATGAGAGAAAAGCAAAAGCAAAAGCTACTACCTGCTGTAGGGTAGATGAGAGAAAAGCAAATTGACTCTTCATCTGCCAAGCTAAGGAGGCAGCAATTTCCCCCCCACTAAGTCGAAATACTGTTGGAAATGAGCAATAAAATGACTTGGATTCTCTGTAACATGGAAAGAAACAGGTCTAAAAAAATAAATGTAACAGCAGGCTAAAGCCTGTACCTCTTTACTTGCCTCGGAGGCTGTAAGGGCAATATAAACAAATCAAACTATCTTTACAGCAGCAGCCAGAAAGTAAACACCAATTTAAAGAATAAACAGGTGGGAAGACAGACCTGCTTGCCCAGTGCTGAGGAAAAACTTGTTTGTGCTTAATATGTTGGAAAAATTGTTCAAGAGCAGTTCATCCGTGTATAACTACAACCCTTGAAATGCTGCCAAGGTCAGTGAGACCAACAGCAGAGTGATCTGCTGAGTAATTGCTCGTTGGCAAGTTAAAGCAGTCAAGGGAAAGGCTTTATCCGACTTCTAAATATTTACTTTCATTTATTGTTCAGAAAGCAGTTCTCTCCCCACCTCTCTGCTCTCTTTGTCAGCATGTTTTCTGGAAGCTCCTCAAAAACGTTAACCCTATTGATTCTCCCTGTGATTCTGCAGATGCATCTTGATTACCTCTCCCTCATATGTTCAAGCAATTTCATTAGTAAATAACAAAAACCCCAAAACAACCAACCAACCTTTAAAAAACAATTGTGATTGCTGTAAAAAATAATTCTGAAGTCAATCTTATTACTTTCACACCTGACTCCCTTCTAAAAAAGAAAACCTTGCCTCATCTTCTGGGTACAATGATGTAGGTATTAATTAACACAGCTGTAATAGGCCCTCATTTTCCCTGTCCCCAAAGTTCTTACCACTGCTTCTCTTACAGCACCACCACCTGCCCCTCAGCCAGGGCTGTAAAATACCTGGGAGCACAGCCTGGGTTTTGCTATTTTCTAGATACTCATGTCCCTGTTATGGCTTAGCTGTGCTAACACATTCAGAGTCAGAGCCCTTCCAAAACTTCCAAGAAAGTTAAAATTCTCCAGGCTCTTTTTAGCTTGTGGCAAAAGCAAATCATGCTATATTCACATCCATCAGGTCCACTGCAGTTAGACTTACTGTCCTATCCTGTTGCTTCAGCTACATCACTTCTTTTAACCATCCCTTCTACATCTATCCAAACACAGAATCATGCGGTTTTTTTTACTAATTAGACTTTTTTTGATTGTTCAGATTATCCATGATTTCCTCATCACGCAGTGTTATGCTTGCCTTTGTGTGACCTGTGGCTACCTCTTTTGTTGCCAATTCAATCCACCTCAAAGTGCTTAGCCATGATGCTTCTCGTACCTGGGAGATGTGTCACATAAACACTTCAGTCGCAGGGTGAGTCCTGGCACAGCCTCTAATGAACTTCATGCAATGCTCTCCACTCACCAAAATACAAACTAGTCATCTCTTATATGCAGACTATTGCCAGTTCCTCTGCCTGTGCTTCCTACCTGTTGTCATGCAGAAGTTTTTCTTTGTGGTTCTGCCAAGATAAAAATTGTTTGGATAGAGCTCTACTCCACGGTTACAGACCTGAAGCATCTTGCACAAAGGGGCATTAGTGTGGAAGAGAATTTCTTAGCACTATAGCTTCATGTTTTCTTAGTCCTCCTCTTTACATGCATGATTCCTCATGCTAGCTCACTGTCAAAGCCTAGTGTGTAGTGGAGAAGGATATGCTGCTCTATATGGGACATATGGTCTGTAAATGATTGGGTAAGAAAAGCTCCACTGATAATGGTATAGTAACTTCCAAAGGTTTTCAGGCACTAGAACTAACTTGGTTACAGGAACACAGAAACTGTAATAAGGATGGCTTCTTCCCAATCAATGCCATTACGTTACTGACAAGTAAGAAATTTGATAGTACTCTAAAATAGAACATTATGTTGACAAGAAGGTAATTTTGGGCAGTTAGATAACATTTTTTAACTGGTGAAAGTGACATTTTTATGTAGGCAAGTCACTTTTTAGTGCTTCTTCTCCTTAAAAGAGAAAAAAAGAAAGAAAAACAGTAGGAAGCTTCATTTCCAAAAGACATAAAGCTATTGCATAAAAATAGAAAAGCACAAATCAAATAGTATATTTACCATTCAAAACAAAAGTAACCTCCCCCTCAGTGAAAGGCAGTTAAAGGGAAAAGATTGAAGAGGAAATTCTTCCATGTTCTCTTCATGGCAAACTAGGTATGAAGAACTGACCAGCCATTATATAACCACTTCCTTTCTTAAATCATCAACTCTTTTTCACAGACTGACACATGCAAATATTCGCTTTGAAGAAACATTCTTCAAAGCACCACACTCCTTATTCCGAGGCGGCCAGCAGCGCTGGCTGTTTGCACTTTGCAGCGAGGACAGGGTAAAGCACAGGCAGCCTACCAATGGTACAGTGCTCTCCGTTCCATCCCTGGCTGCACTCGCACTTGCCGTCCTTGCAGGTGCCGTGCTCGGCGCAGCGCGGGTGGCAGGCGCGCTGGTTGCAGGCTGCGCCCGTCCAGCCCTCCTCGCAGCGACACGAGCCGCCCATGCACACGCCGTGCGTGCCGCAGTCCGCCGAACAGATCTCTGCGGAGAAAGGGACGCGGCCAGCGCCGGGGGGGGACAGGGAATACTGGAGTTAGGAGAGCTAAATTTCAGTTCAACATGTGAAGAATAAGAGAGGCAAAATCTTTGAAAGTTAAATCAAAGGAATGTACTGTAAAGACATTTTCACGTAAGATTCAACAGAATAGAGAGCAGTTCTATCTCTTTGCTAATGCTCTTTTAGTTAGCTGGCAGACTTAAGGGATGTTCAAGTGTTCACATCTCTTTTGCTAGCTTGCAGTAATTTTCAAGCATGTTTCTTTGTGGTCACATATGTCTTAAGAGTAACCTTTTGTATCTTAGATTATATGCACTCATACCTACCAAAAGTTACACTGTACTCACAGTGACAAAATGTAAGGTATACCTAGATCATTGTCTATGGTGAGTGAACATCTAGTATGACAAAGTTCAAATTAGCAAGGTTTCCACTCCATACTCTTCTCCCTGCTTTCATTCAAAGTTGAAATGTGCCATTACTGACACATTTTTCATTATAAAGAATCAGCCTTAGTGAGACAAATTAGCACTATGCTGACACACTGACACATCTGTAAAGTATAAAAGATCATTTTACTCTTTTACTTTCAGTAAATTTGTATCAGTGACAGGTACGAACAGTCTGGTTCAATAATAATTTGTTAAAAAAACAAATCAACATACAGCAATTTAACTTGTCATTTACATATAGTAACAGGATCTCGTATCTGATAGAATAATTGAAAAATATGTTAACAGCCAAAGGTAGTCGGAGGCCAAACAACACATATTAAGTCTCAGCTAATACAAGATGATAATTTACACTGCCAGATTTTGCATTTACCATTTTGGTTCATTTAGTCAGACTCCAGCAAACTTTACTTCTGCTAAGCAGAAAACAAAAAAACAGATACAATACAGCCTGAGGGACTTTTTAGTTCCTTGGAATACAGCTAGCTGTAGCCATGTATGGTTCATATAAATACTATATTTAGTTTTTATTTTTTCTTGTAAAAGACAGCAAGTAGTTCAGTAATAAAAGACCAAAATAATTTTTAATAGCAAAAGAAACTTGCATTCAGTGCAAGAAAGGTTTCCAGTTTCCTGTTCAACTGTGTTTTTCTCTCTGCTGTCTCAAAGTGCTGTAGAACATTAAACACAGTATCAAGGAGCTGTGACATTTCCTGTAAGAAACAGCCCAAAACCTTTATGGAGAAAGACAGCTGTAACTTCCCCCTCCTTTCCCCCCCACCAACTATATAGCATTTTATATCTACTTTGAATTAAATTTTTGATTAAAAGATGCAAGACGGTTTGATTAACTTCAGAGTCACAAAACGTCACTGCAGCTCTGAGAAAGAAAGGTTTATTTCTCTTCAATCTAATCAATTTTTCATTAGGGTGAAGGTGTTTATCAGCTTTTAGCACACCAGCTTTGAGCAAGGTGCGTCAATCTTTGTAATGAATTTATTAATTAGAGTTAATTTAATTGAAGTGGAATTGAAGGGCTAATTAACGGACAAACTGCTGATGAAGATAGAGGAAAGCTCTGCTGATTTCAAACCTATAAAACCCTCTGATGGAAGTAACTCATTCTTTTCTTCATCTAACAGCTTAACAACATGTTTATGGGTAAGATTTACTTTTTTTCGTGTACTGCTCTGAAGGTCATTTTGCACAGCTTCAGCAAATAATCTCTGCATGTTCTTACAAGCATTCTTTTGCGAGTCTGACACACTTGAAATATTTGAGATCAGAAATATTTTATGTTATTTTAATGATAAATCATTCCATGAAACATAAGTAAAAGATGGAGCATAACTGGCCATCAAAAGAAGAACAGAGGACGTGTCAGTAAATAGGGGATCCATGTTTTGCCTGAGAACTAGACAGGGTCTAACACAAATAGTCATTTTTAGTGCTAGAAACAAAAAAGGATTTTTTCTTCTAAACAAAATTTACAGAAGACAACATTTTCTTTTCTTTGTCACCTTTTTCTAGCGTGTTTGGAACTCAATCACTCCCGTATGCATACACCATTATGAAGTATCACAGATCCTGGTCAGGAAGTACATTTGTTTCAAAAAGATGGTTCCTCATGAAAAAGTTATATTTATTCATAAGCTGGCATAAACCCAGCTAGCCCATGTGTTCGGTTTTCATTAACAAAGCGTCTGAGTTCTTAGATGAACTGTTTTAGACAAATACATGTCTCACAGTTAGACATGATTTCTTTTTTGATATGTGGCTACCAAACAAGATTCTAAAAAACTCCTATTTGTCAAAAAGCTGCTGTCATACTTTATAAATATTTAGATTCTGCTCTCTGTCCTAGTACCTCTAGTTTTCTCCTTTTGTTTCTAAGCTCAGACTATGGCTTTAATAAGCTCAGTTCCATATTTCAAGAAATTCCTCTGCTTCTTCACTCCAACCAACTCCTTCCACCCTGGCAGCCTGCACCCTGCCTCAAAAGCTGTTTAAGACTCATTCTTGCATTCCCTTTGCCTTCAAACTTGAATGCTAGCTGCTTTTCAGGAAAATTACCTCAAATTAGCTGGAGAGATTCTTAAAATGTGAATGGCCCTGGTTTCACTAGCATAGTTTTAAATTTCTAAGTAGATGTATTAGGAAACATCCATATCATGCAAAGAACATTCTGAGCTTGCTTGCGAAATACCTGAAGTTACCAGATGAAGGCAGTTAAAAGCTACAAACAAATACATTGATTTTCAAATCCTTCAAACTCATCAATTATTTTGAACCTTTGAATCAATTTACAGTTCATGCTGAAGTCAACTCCAAGAGATCAATCAGCTCAGCAGGTCAGGTCCTAACACTGTAATGCCATTAAAATGCCCCTATTCAAGAGATCAACATTTTATAAAATGCCAGTGCTTTTAACTCTTACCATTGGAGCAATCTGGACCTGTCCAGTTGGGGTCGCAGGTGCAGCTACCACTCTCTTGAAGGTAGGTGCCATGGCCAGAGCACTGGTCAGAGCACATTGTCTTCAGGATTTCACAGTTGTTGCCCCCCCAGCCCGGGTTGCAGTGGCACTCGCCGTGGATGCACACACCGTGGCTGGAGCACGCTGGGTCCAAGCAATCCGCTGCAGGGAGAGGAGAAAGATCAGCTTCTGTCTATCCTAACAACAGTAATCAACCCAGAGGTGCTAACAGCACTTTTGGGCTTCATTCACATTTCAAGACCTTATGAAATAGGCAGCATTGCACCCATCTTTAAAGCAAACATTAGTACACTGAAGCTGAGAGAAAATGAATGAGGAAAAGACAGAGTGGACTAAGATCTCTTCGTGCCAGACTCCCTTCTCTGGCTACAAGGTAAATCACTCTTTGTCATCACTTCTTAGATAGCTGCAATTTTCCTTGCAAGAACACCTCCCTTTCACACCACTTTCTGATCCTCTAAATGTTGTGCATGCACATAACTGACATCAAGACAATTAGAGGTTACCACTGAATCAATGGAGAATCTTTCAAGGTTTGCTCATTTTTCTGACTTACAGCAAGATTGGCTTTGGGTCTTGGGCAACTGATCTTGATTCTGCCTAATCATAATGGAGGAAGTGTTGGATTCTCTGCAGCACGGTTCCCTGGTACTACTTACCCAATCCACTACCACATAGTTTTGGCAGCTATAAAGGTCCCACAAATTGTTTCAGAAATGAATGAGTTGCATACTGTCTATCTGTCTTAATTCACTTGTGCTTTAGATGATGAGATTTAATTCAGCAATTTGACTCAATAAAATGTTACACTTGTAGGGTCAATGGTCTGAAAATTTAATTCCAGAGACTTAATTGCATTACTTTGTATGTGGAGATCAATAAAATCAATTTGATTGGGGAAGAAAATAGCAGTTTTTACTCCCTAAAAAAATAGAATGGAAAATGAACAGCATTTTGCAGCATTCCAGAATGAATTATTATGCATATCTCTGGAACACAAGAATAATGCCTCATTTTTCCCTCTGATGCATTCAAATCAGCACTTTCCACAATCTGGTCAGTGGAAAAGACTACTAACAAATGCAATAAATTAATGATTTTTCTGTACTTGGAAAATTCAGTAAGAATTCCTACATACGTGTTTCATGTGCTTTCTTCTTAGCTGATTTCAGCCAGATGAAACCCAAATGTACTGGCAAGCAAAAACATTACATGCACCTTACTTTGAATTTTCCCACTGCTTACTTGAGAATAAACAGAGTACAATAATTCGGTAGAATTCAGGGATACTAGTGATTCCAAAACTTGATTTGTAGTATTGCAAAATGTTTTCTGAAGAAACAGCGTTAGTGCTTAAGATCTAAATCTAGAAAACTTTATAGAGCCAGATGTGCCAGCTGTTAACCTGACCAACAACAGCTGGTGCTGGCAAAAATATTTACCTTCTTCACAGTTTTCTCCTTTGTACCCAGAGTTGCAGGCACAAGAGCCCATGATGCAAATGCCCCGTCCCCCACACTGGGGATCGATGCACTGACTCGTAGGCACGTCACACTCGGTGCCCTTCCAGCCACTGTAGCACAGGCAGCGTCCTTTGGAGTACTGCCCATTGCCACTGCACAGCACCGGGCAGGCTGCTGTGAAACAGAACACAGCAGAACAATCAAAATAAAGATCTTCACCAAAGAACATCTGAGATGTTGCTTTTCTGATGAATTTGTCTTCATGGTCACTTAAACTGACTTGAGAAAAGCATTGGGCTGATTTACCTCTCGAACAATCGGGGCCCAGAAACCCAGGAAAACAATGGCAGGATCCAGAAACACATTCACCGTTACCATGGCAATTTCGGGGGCATTCCACCACAGACTCTAAAAGGAAAAAGAGAAGGATAACTCAGGTGCCCACTGCATGAAGTAGCTATCATTTGAGCCACTACTAACTGACAGCTTGTTCTCGCTCTGAGAAGTGCTTAGATTTGTTTTGTTCAAAGAGCATGAATAGCTGTGATTTTCTAATGCTGATGCCCCCAGTATCTTAGGACATTATATTCCAAAATAAAGGCTAAAATTATAAGTGTAAAACTTATACATGAGCTCCATACTTAAAATCTAGTCCCGTGCCATTTAATAATCAAAAGAGCATCCTCCTTTCAAGCACTGTTTCATTAGAAGTACTTATGCCTTAGACTAAGAAATTAAAACCCTTATGCCTTAGATCAAGAAATTAAAATATATACTCTGTGTTTTACTCTGAGTAGCAAAAGAAACACATAAATGTGAGGCCTGCAAAAAAAATAGTATGCTAATTTAACTATGAAAACCTATCTATTAATTCCTAAAAACCTGACCCCAAGCTAGTGTTTGGTAAAAGCTTTAAAGATTATGCTTACCTATAATTATGGTATTAAAAGACACCTGCTCTGCATTTTTCCCATCATTATAAAAGGCCAGGTGCCAGATGCCAGAATCCAAATACTGGATAAAACCTGCCTCGTGGAGACTGACAGACCTCGCCTGCCGTCCGGCTCGCTCCGACTCCAGCAGGTTGCGTTGCTCCCTTGCAATCAGCCGGCTGCCATCCAGGAGCTCCACAAAGTCATACTGCAACAAAGCACAGACCAGAGCTTGACAAGTCACAGGATGACCATGGCACCACCCTGACAATATGCTTGTATTTAGACCAAGTTTCCTTTTGGAGCAGGGAAGGAGCTGAAACCAACCCTTTCTTCTTTGCTCCTTGCTAAGCATTCAAATAAAATTACCAACTACTTCTCATGCTTACTAGAAAGATTTTTTCAGTAGAAAGTGGTCAATGAACCCATTGCATACACTGGGGGAAGAAAATAGTAGTTGAAGTGAGTCTGCAGTTATGACTGGCACCTTAATTACATGTGGGAGCTAACTTTCAAACTGTGTTACATACATATGGGCTAATAATAATATACAATACCAATAATCTACTTTTCTTCATTTAATTTCAGATGAAGGATTAACTGCTCAATCCCCCTTTTGTAGAGTCTGGAATTTTTGAGGAAGGAGAGAAAGAGCTTTACTTCTCATCACAGAAGCTCAAAACAGGAGAAGGAAAGCAGAAAACATTGCAACTATCAAAAATGACAAACTGACCAAGTCCCATGGTACCTCAGACCAATGGACAGCACATACTGTATTTTAACAACTACATGGGGCTTGGAAAAATATAGCAGCATCTGAGCTGATAAAACAAGCAAACACACAGCACAAGTTTTCATGCATGCTATGCATGTTTATGCACCTGAACTAGGGCTAAGGCACCTGGAGGGCTAAATCTGCTCCAGGCCCTGCACTGATTTTACACTATCTGGAGTCTGCTCTCATGCCTTGAAAGTTGTCTTCTGCATGTTGAACATGTAAAGATAATACATATAGAGCAAAATTAAAAAGGTAGGAAAATTGAAGAGCATTCTTGCTTGTGGCAGAGGGTCTCTGCTTTTACTGCTAAGACTGTTCAAGGTTTCAGTTCTACTGTGACACATGTTTATCATATGAAGTGAACTGTAGCACATAAACATTCAATCTTTCCACATGTTGAAGATCTCTCTCAAATGAAATTACATCCAGGGCCTTTTAAAGTAAAGACCAGCATGTGAACCACTGATTCACCTGAGCTGGGATAAGATCAGTTCCCAGGACCAGAGGATCAGTGATTTTCCACCCTGACTTGTGACCTTCAGAAACTACTCCTGAGACAAAAGAAAATATGACAGCTTTTATCCCAGAACAAGGGTTTAAGTACTTGTGTTCTCTTCTTGAAATTGCAGGCCAAAATTCACTGGTATTGTAAGATTGCTCCTCCCCAGTATGCAGAATCATCTTCCCACCAGCCAGGATGTGAAGGAAATGCATAGTTAATACGACTCTGTCAAGACCCAAGACGCTTTTCCAGCGATGTCTGAATGAGCAGGATAGAAGATAATGTGATTAGGATGAGCGGCAGCTCTGTATGCGCTGCGCCACATGGAAACAAATGCGATCATTTTGGGAGAGCAATTATTCAAAACCATTCAACACTCTCATTTGTCAGAGTATTAAATATTTATCTTATTTTGTGTGAGAGAGAGAGAAACAATTTTGGCTTTTTTTCACTCCTGCCTCTCCAGTGATTTTAGTATTTTTAAAAAGGGAAGGCTCAGGGAGCTCTGAGTTTTAACAGGTCATTCATAGACGTTAGTTGTGACTTTGTAATTTGAATATGACAAGAAACCACTCTTGTAGAAGGACAATTTCAAATTAAAACTGTATTTTTGATACAGGAACAAGAGGCTACACCACTTGATTGGCCACTAATGGCTGACAAGCACAGCACAATTCACGATTTTGTATTTGTACTGTAATAAGGACATATGCTGTTATCAGAACGCCATCTTACACTACACTTAAAAAGCCATACAGAAGGAAAATAACTGTTCATTCTGTCCCCCAGCAAATTAAAAAAAAAAATTGATCTTAACTAGCCCTTTTAAAGGCTGTTTTTTTATATTTGGGACATGGCAACAAAAACAGACTGGAAAAACAATTATCTTCATAAGCAAAACCATACCAATTTTATTTTCCTTCTATGAGGATAAATAAATTTCCTTTATATTGAGTCTAAATGTGATGATTTGCCCTACCATTCCATACAGTTTTGCTTTAAACCAAAGTATCTTTTTTATTCTTAAAAGTCTCTTTAAATAAACATATTGATTCTCTGACTGCAATGGAACTGACATTTTTAGAAAGTGTCACAAAGAGTTTCAGGCTTGCATTGATTGGGTTTTGAATGGACAGCCACCGTCAATTATTTCTGGTTGATTTATTTATGATTCCCCAGAAAGAGAACAATGCATCTCAGATCAGTCTGTGACACACAAATAGTAGCTGTGCTTGAGACTAATTTTGATACCTAAAGAGAATACAGCAAAGCAACCAAAAATTCTGTCCTGAATACGATACATCAAAGCATTTCCTACATGCTATATTCCTGTTATTTTTGATCATGGGACAGAACAAGCATTAAATTTTCTGCATTCTCTTACTGTTTAATTAATAGAATTCTAAGCAATTGATAGGAATAGTTTATACACAATTAATCCTATTACAAGACAAGGGTGTAAACTAAGACTTCTTGAAATCTCTCCCAAACCTATTTTCTATCATACTTTTATTATGTCCCCTGCAATAGTAGGATAATTGACACCAGAGGTTGTATAATTAGGGACAGATATTGACTACAGTGTCCTCTTACTCGCTGTCAGGTTTTAACTGGGTACAAAAAAGAAGTGGATAAACAGGCAATGGGTACAGGAGAGAAGTGGAAAACAAGGTGGCAAATGTAAAAGGCAAGTTCTGCATTACAGTCAAAGGTGACAAAGAGGAGACAGACATTGGTAGAAATACCTAAGGTGTAAGGAGGGAGCTAAAGAAAATTGTGCTGTATGGTTACAACATGTAGGGTATCACAAGCATATGAGCAAAGATTTTGCAGGACAGGTGACAAGGCAACTTTACAAATACTGGCAGAGTGCAGGAAGTAATAAGTTCTCTATTATTTAACGTAAGACCTGAAAATTCAAATACTGACGTTTGAGAAACAAGCAGCAGTTGCTCATTTCCATAAATTTTCTTATCAGCACTTGTCATTCTGTGACTAGAAGACAAGGGCAGATAGCATTCAAGAGACACAGACATGAAGTGATAGATGTGAGTGAGATCCTACTTTTCGAAGTCCTCATGAAACAACCCTAGCTTTACACATCCAAAGATGGGCTCTAAGCCAACTTTTGTCATTATAGAATGAGTTCTTTGAGCTATGGTAGACAGATTATGGAAATAAGAGCTCAATAATTAAAAAAAAGGAAAGCAGACATAATTAAGGCATTGAATGAAACCATCATAGTTAAACACTTCTTATGTTCTGTGCTGTTCTGGTCTCCACACCTTGAAAAGGCTGAATTAAAACAGGAGAACTCTCAGAAAAGGATAGCCAAAGGACTGAAAAAGCTTTCATAAAAGAATGACAAAACAAACTGGAAAAAATACAACTCACTGATAATACCAGAGATCCATTAATCAAGGGCAGCATGAAGAAGAAATTAATGAGAAATTCTGCTCTGCCTCTTCCAAAATGCTACCAACAGTGTGCCAAAGAAAAGCTACTGTCTCAAAACACACTGAGGAATACAGTGTGAAATGCGTAGTTAAGCCCTGCTGCAAATGTCACAGATGCTAAAAGCTTCCATAGATTCAAAGGTGACTATGCAAATTCACAGGAAAAAAGAAACTATCAAAGATTTGTAGAAAAATCAAAGACAGCATCTTTGACTCAGCGAAGTCCTTCGGCCTTAAAACTCAGGAGGCCAAAAGCACATTGTGGGAAGAGTAACTACAATACTATCATGCTGATTTATTGATCTCTCTGTGTATTCTCATGGCCCCCATCACAGACAGGAGGCTAGATGGGCTTTTGACCAAACTCAGCATGGACATTCATGTGCTTGTCTGCCATGTTCTTGTGATACTTGGAGTCACATGAGTGAGCTGCCTTGTCTAATGGGCAGGATGGAAGTAAAGGATGGAAGTGGAATGGAAGGATGCAGTGAAGCCAAACATCAGCTGTTAGTCTGTCCCTGTTACCTATGCCCAGCTTGCAGTTAGGAACTTCTGTCGGTACAAGCCATAAGAGTTAGGGGAAATAAGAAAGAAATAAATGGACTTACGCTTGTAATCCCTCAGTGTTCTATTTCATCAGATGTCTTTTTGCCAAAGTACCTTATTTTGTTTACATAAGCTACTTCAGTTGAATATGTATTTTACCAGGATGAGCTGTGTCTTCATCAAAGTCCTGTGTTAGGACTTTGTTGGAGAAAGGCTTAAATGGTCAAGACGTATTTTACTCCATTTTTTTACCCACATGAAGGAGCATGGTCGCAAATAAAACCCCAACCGCTTACTGAAACTGCATTTTTAGATTACGTACATGCTTTATCTCAGACATTTAACTGGGCATCATTGGGTTCAAGGCCATATCAACATTCTGATAAACCTGTACCCTTGAGAAGCTTTAGCAGCCTTATAAGTTCAGTAGCACACTAGTAGGCATAAGTAAGCATGCCCAATTTTTCACTGTATCAAATGCCAGTCAACAGTTTGTAAAAAATACTCTGATTATATACCAGGCAAAAATAGGACAAGAGAGCTTGGGACCTATATCTTGGGAACAGTATATCCAAAATGTCAAGCAGGACACACATATGATTCTTTGTGTATCATACTTAAACATTAGTAAGAGCTTGGAGTCTGTGTAACACAGAGGACAGGAAACAGATTTAGTAGTCTCTGTGTTTTTGGATAAAGGGCACTCCTATTTTAATCTTTTGACAGGATAAGGAATCAAGTAAAGATGATTTTTTTAGTAGTCGTACTTACTTGCATAACTTCTCATATAAATGCATAGTCTAGATCAGCTTCTTCGGTTTTATTCACTTTTGCCACACAGGTATTCCCCTAACTCCTGTTACTGTTACCATTGAGATGGCATTTGTATTCCAAACCCCTATTTCAAATGGCTGATAACTTTTTGAATCCATTTCCTTTACGCTGGAATTTCATGTGGTTGTTGTCAGCCTGAGGGTGGGTGTTCATACGTGAAGGTCTGAAGAAAATCCATTTAATCATTATTATAAAGATCAAATTTTTAAGTAAACAGGAGTGTGCTTTCTGCATTCAGTAAAATGTTTATACTTTAATGGAAACTAAACTACAAAATAAAGTTAATGTAACACTCCATGACTTTACCTGCTTTGCTGACCCTTCCTCTCTGGTTTTTGTCTGTTAAGTAGGTGTAATCATTATTAATATATTAGTAATATATTTCTATATTGCACATATTTTAAAAGTTATACCTGAATAAAAAAAAAAAAAAAAAAAAAAAACTGAGAAATTTAAATAGTGCAGTAGCATGAAAATAAAAAAATTTTAAAAATGGGACTGGATTAAAATGTATGAATTTTAAACCTATGGATTTGCTGCTACAACTGTGTATCAGATATAATCAGTCAAGGTTTGATACAATTATACAATTTGGTTGTTATACTTAGATTTGTGTCCACGGCAAACCCATACACTCAAAATAAAAGTCACTAAGATGTTTCTCCAAATGGGGTAGAAGAAAATGAGCTGAAATACCTATTCAGATGGAAAAATGGATCTGAGCCAGCAGCTGGACAAATTCTGCATTGGAAGAAATCTAATCTTGGAGGGTCTTAAATCTTTAAAATAATATGAATACAATTAATGCTAAAATACCATCTGAAGCACTGATTCTCTGTTTCTCCTGCCAATCCAGAAGACTGTTCATTTTTTTATACTTTAACTGTTCTATCACTATGGATAAAAAGTGCTTTTTTCTTACTAAGAAGTGTGACCATATACAATACAAGGTGTCATTAGAAATCTTCTGAGGGGTGGAACAGAATAAACCCTCTGGCACATTTAATAACAAAGTTTCAAGACATTAGATGCCCAGTGAAGACTGACACTTTTATAACACCAATTCACTGTATCTTTGTAGATACATATTATATATTTTTCTTCTATGTTTTTATTTAGTGAGACACCAAGCTGTAAATACTGTAGTATTTGCTTGTCTTCTTGTTTGGAAATTTGGTTAATGCGCTGTTTGCAGGAACTATCAACCACACCTGATGCGTGGCCATGAGATTCTATATTAGTTTGCTTAGGTTTTTAAAGATATGTGAATATAGCAAAGAATAAAAAAAGTACCTATAAATTCTGCATGAAACAACTCCATATCGGAAGAATCGCTGATTAGGCAATAGAATAGCTCATAAATAAGAATACCACACACCCCATTCTAGATCCCAACACAGAGTATTACCAAAGTTCTGGTCATCACATGAGATCAATAAAGTATAAACAGTAAAAATAAAAATCAGCAAAATGGAAAATAATGTAATCCTGAGAGAGAAAAAAGATACAAAAGGTACAAGATCATGGTTTTCAATAATGTGCTACTTTTAACACAAGCAGCTCTCACCTGAGTGTGTGAAGGTGGTAAGCCTTTTCGACCATATACTCCAATCAATGCATCTTTCTGAAGGGATATATTGAATTTTAGAAATTGTGGCTGATCAATGAAGAGTTGTGATCTCCAAAAAATCCCAGGGGGCACTTCTTGTATCGCTCTTCGGCCTATATCAAGTTCTCCAGAATCTATAGTGTTGTTTTCTTGTGCAAATCCTCCTAATTTTCCTGATGGTTTAGAATAATAAGGAGATCAAAAATTAGTGTTCCTTTCTGGCTTTCAATTGTCCTTCATATATATCTTCAAATATTTAGAATTACCGCAGAAAAATGTTATCTGACAACGTTTTTGAATAGAAGATCCCAGGAATTCAATCATTTGGAAATAAAAAGGCGAAGATACCACAAATACCTACATACTAAAAATGTTGTAGCATCCCTAAGGAGGAGCATTATGGAAATGGTTTAGAATCTACATGAAACTATATTTTTTTCTTCACCAGCATTTTAACTGGGGTTTCTCAGAATAAAGTCTCACATTAAAAAGAAAAAAAAAAAGGAAAAGCAAAATGCAGCATACAGATTTTAAGAATAGATACATAAAC
Organism: Pyrgilauda ruficollis; assembly: GCF_017590135.1. Taxonomy (NCBI): domain Eukaryota; kingdom Metazoa; phylum Chordata; class Aves; order Passeriformes; family Passeridae; genus Pyrgilauda; species Pyrgilauda ruficollis. Next base: position 14,775,807 of record NW_024526599.1, on the reverse strand, counting down.
ACAAGTAGTCAAGAGAACTAATATAATAATTTCTATATTAAATATCAGAGCATTTATTCAATCCTAACAAATGCTACAGCTCTGGTTACCTATTTTTGGTTTTGTATAAGCAAGCAATGCTGTATTTAAGCAGCTGGCACATAAAGGTGAGGCTTGAGTGAAACAATACAAAGAAAAATGGAACTGTCACTATAGTCTTGGAGTTTGCTGTGTTTTTACCAATTCATATTCTTTTCATCAGCTAGTCTATTATAAAGATTGAACTAAATCCATCTAAATGTGATAAGCATGTTCATGTGATGCTCACTTGTTTGCATACAAGTGTTCTGAAGAATTGACAATTCAGCCTTGCCTTTTACGTTCAAATTCTACATTATTCATCATTTCATGGAGGAAACTGACACAACCTTTTTGCAAACATTTAGACTGCAAAAAAACTAGATTAAAATCTGAAATGCCAGGTGAGGTCACAGATTGATCCTCGCCACTTATTGCGCATCCAAGATGAACTGAGACTGCTGTTGAATTAAACAGGTACAGAAGCACTGCTGAGAGGCCTTGAGTGGGAACTTGTATCATCATCAGAGCTGTGTCACAACGGCTCTGCAGTCGCTGAAAATGTCTCACAGGATTATCACATTGATCAGAATGCTGATGAGAAGAGACAGTGAAATATCTGATCTTAAAGACACCAGTTTTTAAACACTTTTCAAGATGAGTCTAATGTTTTTCTGAATTTGGACTTAACCTTTCATAATATTCGGGTGTTATTCTAGAAGATGGATCTGTATTCAGTATTTCAGTTTATTTAAGCATTTGTTTCTTACTTCTTTCTTCAAATTTAAGCATACTGTGTTGAACAATTCACACACTGATGATGGGTAATCATTAAACAATAAACACTTGTTTGCTGTATTGATCTGCAACTTCCCCTATTTGTACAGTTCAAATGAAAAATAACTGCCTTGTACTACTGAAGAGATGAGCTAGACAGCTTGAGTAAGTGCTGTTTTATCAAATACATTAACCAACTTCCCAGGAATGCCTGTTTCTGGGGTTCAACGCCCAGCAGGTAATACACTCCTACGTTCTTCATTGAAACAAAAGATGGTTGTACTTTGTAGCCACGTGCCCCTTTAGCACCCCAACACCTCTCTCCAAGCTGTCAGCAGCTGTTTGTCACCCTAAGGTTAGGGCGTTAATTAATTTTTGATCTCTGTTGTATCTCAATGAGCCTAAGAAAGATCTTCATATTGTCATCATTTCCTTTCCATTTTCTAAACAGTAACAGTTCTTATACGCAGCTTTAAACCAAAATATGAAATTTCATGTTCACACACATTTACTATTAGGGTGGTTGAAATTTCTCAAATCCGAATCAGAGGATCAGGACATTACCAGGGGACTAGAGAAGAGTGGTATTGAAAGTTGTTCAGCTGTCAAAATATCTGAATAGAGGCTTCATTGATTCTTCCTTACAGTCTTCAGTAACCAGTGTGATAGCACAGGGGCCTTGCTCCTCACATTTCACATCTAGTCATCACACTTTCCCTTCTGCCTAACTGGGGCCTCTTTTGTGGTTTAAAATGTGTACTCTCTGCTCTGGCTGTTGTTCAGTATTGATGCATGCTGATAAATGACCATGTACTATATTCTGCAGAGGACAGCATTTTAAGTAGGTGGAATGAACCCTGATCTCTTGAACTGTATTTAGGGACATAAGGAAGGAAAAATGTATTTGATATCCTTATTATTTTCTTTTATTTTTGAGGCAGTGTATAACAGGTTTTCGTTTGTTAAAAAAAATTAAAAAATTATCAAGGGAAAAACCCCAGTAAGTGTTTATAAAATATTGACAAAAACATCAGTGTATTTTATAAAATAAAATATACTGGCTATTGAATACAGAAGACAATGAGATGAAAAGCTGTCACTGCAGCATCAATATTCATAACCACAAAGTAGCCTTTTTGCTCTTAATTCAAAACAAGTAAGAAGAAAACAGGAAGTGATAATGATTATCTGAGTACAAGAAAAAGGCAGGAAGGTAAAGGAAATGAGAAGAAAATGTCCTACTGGAGAAGTTTCACAGGCTTACAAAAATGACAAAAGGAGGGAACTGAGCTATAACTTTTCTATGACTTGGAGCTGTGATAACTTGAAAAATTTTCAAGATGTCAATTGCTGGCAGAGGCTTCCTCCTTCTCAGTGGTAAGGAGGTCAGATATACCTTGTGAATGGGAAAATGGATTTTTGTGTAATGAAGCACACACTGCATTCATCAACCATTTAAATCAAGGTTTCTATTCAAAACCTATTGATTTTGAAGCCTCTGTTAGCCAAAAGTGCACAAGCTCTTAAATGTTTGGAGAATCTTAAAGGGCAACATGGAAAAAGGTCGATAAAAAATAATCCCTTTATGTGGTTTGTATTTTAAAAGCTCTTACAACAAAATTAAGAAAGTTTTTTTCCTTGCTTTATATATTGGTTGGATGATTCAGACTCAACATTATATGCCAGAGACTTTGAGAAAACAAATGTACATATTATACCTGACCTATTAAATTTCAGAGAGAAATTTAAAAAAAATAAAAGAGAAGAAAACATCAACCTCTGTAGAGAAAAACCCAAGATATTCCACAGTGAGGTCATCATGCCACACAAAGCTCCTTGATCATGAGTTGCCTTCTAAGAGAGAAGCTAAGAGAGAAGCTTCAAAAATATGCAAATTATTCCTGAAATGCCTCCTCTGGAGCAAAAACTTCAGAAAAAGTGATTACGATGGAACATACACATGTAATCTTTTGTCCAAAACTATTGAGAGCTTGTTGAAAGCCCCAAAGATTGACTCTTGCTATCAGGTGTCCCTTATGAAACAGTATGTCCTGACACCAGCCAGGGCCCCTGGATTTGTTGTGGCCACTTGCTCAACACGAGGTCCCTAAGGCAGGATGGTCAGAGCCAGCCTCAGCACCCTCCTGCTATCTCTGGGGACTCCACAGCAACAATAAAAAAGTATTGTCATGTATTTTAGAGTAAACAGAGGTTCTGCTTCTCTGGATATGATGAGAGCTTTCCTATCCTCATCAAATATCACATGTAAATTCCTGTGAGGAATTTTGGTTGACAGTCAGCTTTCCTAGTAAGATCAGCATTCCTGCTCAGGATCTAAAGGCCCCTTCACATGCTAGGCAGGAGAAACTGTTTGTTCCTGTTTATCTGTTTAAAATTACTATTACTTAAAATGCTCTGTACCTGCTTTAAATATAGCATCTTGGAGGAAAACTGTCAAAGTTTGATGATGTAAGACACAAAGGAAGGAAATATTCCAAAAGAAGGGGGGAAAAAATGGTGCCCATTTCACTTACCACTGTCTCCAGCAGGAACTGTTACAGGATGTGTTGGCACAGTATCAGAATTCACTTTTCCATTCTCAAATGTATCATTTTCAGTCTGCTGCAACTGCCAGTTGAGGCCAAACAGATGCATTGCTGGTGGCAGAGGATACAGGTTATTTGATGCTTTTAACCACAATGACAAATTGCACAAGTAACGACTTTCCATGCCTCGTAGTGGAATAGCAACACATACATTAAAAAAATTAAATTACATGAACAAGCATTTGCAGACTAATAGTTCAGCAACGGCACAAAGCAATTACTACCCCTGTCCTTTAATGATACAGTGCTTTCAGTGAACGCAGTTGACAGAAAGCTCACCAGTCTCATTTTGAGTCTTTTACCGGTCCCAAATCAATGTTCAAAAGGATAGGCAGTAATTATGTTCTTTTCTCTTTTTTTTCATTTTTGATCCTTCTGAAGAGACAAATCATTTAAGTGAACTTCTAAATGACCTACTAAAATAAATTATTTTCCCAGCAGATGGATCTGTCCTGGTTAGCCAGAAAGGGAAAAGAAAAAATACAGGACGAGAGGAAGGAGGGTGCTGGGGATGTTGCAGGGCTAACCTAAGACATGAGCACTTCATGCTGTCAACAACACGCTGCACAACCTCCCATTACAGGCTCATTCCTCACACTAGTCTACAAAATGAGGCCAAGGCCATGAGCAGAGCCAGGAACACTGGGGCACTTTGCTCTGATAATGGTAATGCATAAGTTAGGTTTCAGAATTACTTAATTCCCCACAACCATGTTCATTTGAAAGTTGATACCATGTTAAAGAGTTTAGCTGAGTTAATTATGAAACAGAGTCAACCTTCCATGGTGTTACGGGGAATTTCAGGAACCTTGACCACCAGGGATTAAGGCATGAACCCAGCATCTAAACTTTTAGAGCAAAAATATAGGAAAAAACTCCCCTATCTTAGTGCTATACTGTGATACTGTCATACAATTTCACACTGTCTGTGGATTATTTTCTTCTCTTCCAATGTCTCTACAATGCCACCAAAATTAATTTTATTGTAATTACTCTACTTTGTGCTTGGGTTAACGTAGTTTTGCTCATTCCATGACAACAGTTATCTGCAAAGCAGTTAAAACAGTCTTTCAGTGCTACTAGGGAATAAAAATACACTGGGAAAAAAAAAAAAATCCATACTCATGTATTCTAACTATTAGTGCAAAATATAAGGAAAATAATTCACTGTACTTTATTGCTTCTGTTACTTCTCTCTGTCTGAAGTAAGATTACTACTGTAGTCAACATTACTAATTTATTAATTCCCTCTATGCAAATGACAATAAATTCTTCATCCCATTTGGTTTCATCTCTGATCTTTAAATCTCTCGGTATTGACCACAGCAACCCTTACTTAAGATGAACAGGCATAAATGGAAGTTTAGTTAGCTCAGCAATGAAATCTGCCAAATTAAGAGGTTGCCTGCCACGTTCTTTGCCTTAACGCCTCTCCCTTAATGTGAACAAAACAAAAAACCAGAATGCAACTAAAGACCTGTTACTGAATACTTCAAAGACTGAAATCCTCACTACAGATGACATATTCTCTTTGTTCTAAGTCTCTGACTCTACTATTACACTTCTTTCCCAGACTTTAAATTGCCTGTCAAAGCCTGATAATGCAGCATGTTCCTTGACCCTAAAAACATCTTTCTTTTATCCCCTCTCAACTCTTGTTAAACCATAAATCTGACCACCACCATCTCTGGCACATCACTAGAATTAGCGATCATTATTTTGACCCTACCTCAGCTGAAATCCTTATTTATGTATTAATCACCTGATGAATGTATCTGTTTTAATGTATTTCAATAAAATCCCTAGGGTCAAACTCTACAATTTGTTATACTTGTTCATTTCACTGGCAGCAATGAAAGACTGCAAGTAGCTAAATATTTCATGATTTAAACCCGGTACATTCCTTGTTTTCAAATCCAGAGATCTAAATCACCTCTCTTAATTTTGCTGTCTTCTTATACCTTTTATTAGCTCTTCCGGAGGGAAGAAAAAAAAAAAAAAGAAAGTGACATTCATTTTGTAACTCTAGAAACACAGAAGCTTAGAACATCATTAACATCTGCTGGTGCTATGTACATGCCCTGTGCCTCTTCATGCACTGGGAGATCAGAAGGGGAAGCTCCAACATGACCTTCTAGCCATTCCCTTGTAATTCAAAACAGCTGGAATTTGAAGCCTTTAAAGGCAAGAACTGTGGGATCAATATTGACTTCATCAATATAACTACAATTCTACAATGTAAGTGACAACTACCTTTTCTTTGTACTGATGTGAGTCCCACTGTATTTTACTGTCAAAGACTGGGAGTGCTAGCTGTAGCCCTCAAATATACTATTCCTCTCTCAGCTTTGACAATGAACTAGAAACAAGTTCAATACACAATGTTTAATGAAAATGAACAGATGGATAAATGCAGCTGTTTCACAGATTGGGAATGTAGGAATATTTTTTAAGGAGACAAAAACTGTTGCTAGACAATTCCAGTGACACAACTTAGAGTGTGTACTAATACACTAAATAATTCAACTACACAATCTCTCTGAGTTAGTGCTATGGAATTTAGGGAATTCTCCTTTTACAACAAACATGAAAGAAACAGGCTTATTGCAAAAGTATCAAATTGCAAGGCAGAATTTCTTTAGAGATGATGAACTTTAGGAATATGGTTAAATCGACTGACAAAGACAAACTCAGGCGCTATTGTGCCAACTAAAATTTGTCTTCTCACAGCTGGCCATCAATATACAAGCAAACTTTACATCCTTATCAGTTTTATAAGAACATTGAGGCATCTGATAAAAAATTTTGATGCTATTATGAATCTGTTTAGCAGCACCTGGGACTGGTATACCTCAGTGGGATGGCTGGGACTCTCAAGTCAAATGGTATGGACTAGTTCTGAATTTCCAAAGGGAGAAGGATGCAATCAGACTGCAGAGGTGTGCATGTTTGATTTAGTAAGAACGGTCTGCAGAGGGATCTAGATAGGCTGGATCAGTGGGACAAAGCCAGTTGTAGGAAGTTCAAGAAGACCAAGTGCTGAGTCCTGCACTTTTGTCACAACAGCCCCATGTAGTGGTACAGGCTGGGGGAGGAGTAGCTGGAAAAATGTCCAGCAGAAAAGGACCTTGAAGTGCTGGTTGACAGCAGCTGAACAGCAGGTTGATCCAGCAGTGGCCAGGCGGCCAAGAAAGCCAATGGCATCCTGGCCTGTATTAGAAATTGTGTGGCCAGCAGAACCAGGGCTGGGATTGCCCTGGATAATTGGCACTGGTGAGGCCACACATCAGGTGCTGTGTCCAGCTCTTTTCACTACAGGAAAGACATTAAGGTAATGAAGCACATCCAGGGAAGGGTGATGAAGCTGGTAAAGGGTCTGGAGCACAAGTTTTATGAGGAGCAGCTGATGAAGCTGGGGTTGCTTAGCCCAGAGAAATGAGGTTCAGGGAGACCCTCACAACCCCTCCAACTACCTGAAAGCAGGTTGTAGTGAGGTGAGTGTCAATCTCTTCTCCCACGTAACAAGTAACAGGCCAAGAGGAAATGGCCTCAAATTATGCCAGGGGAGGTTTAGATTAGGTATTAAGAGAAAACGTTTTCATGGCAAGGATTGTAAAACATTGGAACATGCTCAGGGAAGTGGTGAAGTCACCATCCCTGGAAGGATATCACTATCCCAAAAAAACCTGTGGATATGGCTCTTCAGCCCATGGTTTAATGGTGAACATGGTGGTGGTGCTAGGTTGATGATTTGACTTGATGATTTTAAAGGTATTTTCTATCTTTAACTATTCAACCTATGATTAAATAGCTACATTTTTGTAAATTCAAAAAAAACCCAACTTAATTAATTTTATTAATTTTAACTTAATTTCATGAAAAAACCTACTATCTTTAACCTGGGATTCTAGGATCTTCTATCTATTCTGCTGTTTCAGTCCCTACATCTGATCTGCAAAGTAATCTCTAGCTACCAAGAATTCTTAATTTGCTGAAGCTCTGCTAGCATTTACCTTTAGACTGAGTCGTTTAAGGCGACATTTGTACTGCTACTGGACAAATTATCTGCATGGCCAGCCTTTAGAGTGTGGTGATAGTCTAACTGGCGAGGAGTGCATTCCCTCTAGCAGAGCGGAAAGAAGAGACTCAGAGATGAGAAAACTCTCAGATCTCAGCAGCTCTTGGCATAAACACAATACCAGTGTTTGTGTGTATGTGTGGTGCTGGTGAACATGACTAAATTCATCAGAACAAATTCCAAACACAAAAGCAGTAACCAAATTCACAGTTGGGCTCTTACCCTCCTCTTTTCCCCTGGCCTTGCCAATGGAGTAGAATATTCAAATATTCAGAGCTCAAATTAAAGGAATGCATTTGTACCAACAGCAGCCTTAATGCTAACACAAAAATGTTATAATTTGTTGCAGACAATTGGGTAATCTTGCCATCTGTCACCACACAGTTCACTGAAGAGTTTCTGAACCATCTTAAAACTGCTTTTTCAAGCTTGGTTAATCTTGCGATCACAGGAGCCTAGTTCTTTTGGTTTGTAATCAGTCTACAAAACCTTCCAGGTCCGCTCAATAATTAAAATAGCAACTAAGAAAACATTTCACAGCAAACACTTGGAAAAACCCATCACTAGTTTACACTGTGTAAAACATTTTGCAATAATCTTCAGGAAGAAGTTGCCCATTTGTTGTGCATGCTCCTTTCTCAAGCTAGTAATTCAGTGCTTTAAGCATGGCCTTTACAAGAAACTCGTTCTTGAGAAATACACTGTACAATCACTTCAAAACACTCTCCAAGACTTTCTTCCATCCAAAAAGAAACCAGTCCTTTATTAGTAGGTGGTGTAAGATGGATAATTTATGTAACTAAGTAGCAGAGCTAGAACTGTGAGGGCTGACAACTACCTGCTGCATTTGACTGCATACCTGCTGCATCTGCTGCCTTGCTTAATATCCCAAAGTTCTCTTCTGCCAAAATTATGAGAGGCACAAAAAAGAATTGTAACAGAACACCAATTAATGTACCTGTTCTACCATTTAGCATCATCTGTACTTGTCTGAATTTTTTTCCCTCTTCTCAGACACTTGAATGCTATGAGGACAGCACAGCTAGTTCATAAAGGCAATTGACAGGTATTAGCATAATCCAGTATCCAGTGCAACTTTAAACAGAAAACAGAAAGTTTAGATCACATGTGAATATACACACAATTCTGGGTATGACTACCAGAATTTCTTTTTCTTTGTAGAAAAGGGTAACAATATACAGTAAAAGCCAGAGAAACTTATATATTGCTCTCATCAAAATTGAAGGTTGTCTCTATCATAACTCACCAGGATCAAATGCAACTTTTTCTAAAGTACTGTAAGTGACAAATATGCTCACATGAAATACAAAGGGCATAGCAAACACCCTGTGAGCTGTGCAGGTGAAAAAATCACAAATGCAGATCATAAGGATGCACAAACAAAGCCATACACATACAAGCAGAAGCTTTATTCACAGAGGCAGTCCTGCAGTAATGGAAGTAGTACTGTAATGGAAGAAGTACTCTGAAGTACCAGTCAGAAGTGCCAGCAATTCAAGACCTTCCATTCTGAATATGGCAATTTGTTTTTTGCAGGAAAGAATTGTAAAGGTGACACAGGGCGTTTCAGAAGAACAAGAATTCAGAGGTAAGAGGATTCTTTTATGTAGAAAGAAGAAAGAGAGTTGCCTAAATTGGGAAATGGACTTCCACTGCTCCTCCAGCTTTTCTTAGAACAGTGACAGATGAAAAATTAACACTAGACAGCAGAAAGAAAAAACACTGTCTGTCTCTAAAGAGCAAGCATCTCCCCAAAACCTCTGGAGACAAGGCCTATGGCATATGTTCTATGAACATAAAGAACTCAACACCGTAGGGGAAGTTGGCAAGAGGAATTGCATGATATTGGTGACTCTCCTTCCCTTCTCCCATGTGTTTTACAAGGTATGGTAATCAAGTCTTACTATTCATGAAGCTGTGCTTGAAGACGAGCTCCTTGCTAAGTAATTGAACTCGTGTTCCAGGACTGCCACTGCTACATATATCTGGGTGCTGATATTTTGAAACCATGATTTTAAAAATTGCTTCCTTAGAATTAATTGAAAAATCTTTATGCGTGCTTGAACGTAAGGAAAAGTGAACATAATTTATATTTAAAGCAATGCAAAGAATATTATAATTTAAACTAAGCAAATTGCAATTATTGCTCAATCTTGTTGAAGGATTATCTTCTAGTTCATCTCCCTCTTGGCAATATATTTTAAAATGAAATATTTGAACATTGAAGTGGTTTTTAAAATTATCTTCCATATATTTTTCTTGCAGACATAATTAGAATCTAAACCTATTTTATTCTGAAGGACCTGAAGTGGACCAGAAGATGTGCAAATGAACTGTCAGTGATTTGCATTCTTTTGCTTTTTTCTAAGATAATAGGATACCTTGGATGTTGCTGCAGATCAAATAGTGAATTAAAAATAGTTAATTAAAATCTTAAAGTGAATTAAAAGTTGCAAAGACAAGTTCTTTAATTATTACTGTTTTTCTCAAATCAATAAAACCCCTGTTATTTCTAAATTTAAAATAACTTTAAAGTACATGCTTTTGAGCAGCTTCAAAAGATTACTCACCAGCAGCATCATATGAAAGTAGCTGAACATATACACTGAATGTAAAACATTTTAGTAGAGTGCTCTATGAAAAACTTAGCAATACCTATCACGATCAATATAGTAACTGAAAAACTGGTATTTTCCCTTTTATCCTGAATAGTTGAATGGGTCCATTGATTTTACTGTTTCATCGCAAAAAAAAATCCAACCAGTCTAGTCTATTCCTCATTTTCTCCTGGAACCTCTTAACAATGAATCTGCAAAACATAAAAAAATTTGCCTAGAAAAAAAAAGATACCAACAAAAGTGTATCAGCTACTTCCTGTGGATAAACTTACTCTCTTTGACAGCTAATCAAAGATGATTACATGGCACTTTAAAGTATTGTTGCATTTGAACTGTTAAGAAAGATGTGTAGTAGTCTTGGTGTAAATATTTTTACTGTATTCACCCCAAGATGGAACATTTATTTCTCTGAAAACTTGTATGGCTAGATGTCTCATTTCAGTTGTCAAGCCAGGGACTTTTATGTAACAATGGTCTGATTCTGTCAACTGCATTATACAAGGCACATTCAAAGCTTAAGGGAGAACCCAGATTTCTTAAAACAGAAACAAAGATAATTTTTCAGTAGTCTCTTATTTAAATAAAATATATCTATTATGTCTGGTTTCAGATTTGCCCATTTATTGTGATGAACAGCAAACCAACTCCATTTGGTAATAGTCTCCACTATACCTACTATACCAAAATAGTCATTAGTATTATCCTGGGCTTTTGCCTCAACATAACTTTTATTTTTTATTTTCTCCACCCCGCCCTCCCCCCCCAGCTAATGCTGTTCAGTCTAAAAAAATTATGAAAAATCATTACAAGTACAGAAATTATGGGAAGTGCATATTGAATTACAGACTCTTTTGAAGCAAGGGTTGCGCTTTGTTCATACAAATTCTGTAAATTTTGGGTTTCTATCTAATAGTCATAAATCAATGTGTTTAAATATTATGGGGGAGAAGAAAATTTCCCTGATTTACACATGTCAAGACCAGGTTAAGACCACAGGCTAATAACTTTTCTGCATTCCTTCAGGGATTTCTTTATTTTATTGCTTCTCATTCTATAACTCTTTCCTTTTCTTCCTTGAACTGGCTTTCTAGAAAAAAGCTGAATCTCATGTTATGGGGTTTTTTTTTACCTATTTTAGTTTTTTTTCACAACTCCAACAGAAGTCTTGCTTTGTCCTTTAGATCACACCCCCACAGTGTTAAGAAGAGCAATGACAATGTAATGTCTCAAAATTAATGGAAGCACCAAATTAATGGAAAAATAATTGGAAACACCTTTCTTAGGTAAGAGCATTGATGAAGTGATCCAACCATTCTTACAGTTCAAAAGCCTTATTTATTACAGAGAAACCAACCACCCCAAACCCAAATCCAACAAAACCATCACAAACCTCTTGAGGGATATAATTAAGTGGCACTATATGATCATGCATAGCCTATTTGCATGTTGATGGCACAGAGAAATGCAGTCTGATGAAAAGATTTACGAACCAAAGGAAAAAGAAACAGGGGCCAATTAAAGCAATGTTCAAAGGACACACCGAGCTGGGAGATTATACTGTATAGTGAAACACTTGTGTTGCATATTTCCATCTCATGACTGGCTAAAAAAGATCAAAGCTTTTTTTATTCCATATTAAGAATGATAGAATATTACAGCAAACATGCAATAAGGATAAATGTAATAAGATTTAATAAAAGATGATAATAAGGCTTGATAAGAACTTCTGGAATGTCACCAAATCTGAAATGTAAGATGAAAGCATCTGCATGTAGAGATTGTAGTATGTTATTTGGAACCCCATGGAGCTAAACTGTGATTAGAACTCCATATTTTTCCATAAATTAGCTTTTGTTTTGAATTTCCTGCTGAGATCATATGCAAGTTGATTGAACGTGCAAGTCAATATATAGGTTTTCTAATCCTTTGCTGTTTTTCAGGCTTCGTGATATCACAATTACAGCAGTCCACTTGTAGATCAAAGGTACATGATTGAGGCCAAAAGAAAACAACCTATAACCTCTTTACAAAACTTCTTCATGGTGATTTAGACCTCTCCATGGTAATTATCACTCATCTACCCAGACGGCACAATTATGTAGATGCATAAGCCAACCACTACATGCAGATCACCTTGCAAGCCCACAGAATTTCCTCTTCAATCCATATTAAAACACAGCACGGACATGCTTAGTCCACCTTCAAGGGGAACAACTCTACCTTACCTCCAGTGTAAACTTGTAAGCCATTAGCTATCTGCATAAGCAAATAATCTCATTCAAACCTTTGGTTCAAAACCCCAGCGTTTACAACAGCTCAGTGACTGCAATCATCCTCTTATTGAAACGCCACCACCACTCTAGGGATTGGCTATTAAATAGGGCATCCTTTATTGTATTGTCATTAATATGTTTTATGTGCATTGGAATAACACACCATGTTCCTCCACTAAGCTGAAATGTGTTTTTTATGAAACTATTCCTGAGAGCAAAGTTATACTGTAGGTACAGGAAAAATACTGTCAACAGAAAAAACAATTTACCACACATGATTTATGAAGGGAAACTGTGACATAACGACAAACTTACTGTTAATTGTTTGTAAAGCCAGTGAATTGCTTGCAAATCTATTTGTAAACCACTTTGTATTTTGTATCAATTATCTAAGCCTTGGAAAAAGCAAGTTAGGATTAAAGCGTCACATTGATTTTTTTTCCCTTTAAAAGTAAATCAGCCACAACACTGCATAATAAAATCTTACAGGTGATATTAAGAATAGCCAGTATTAGCTCTAAGTAATAGTCATTTATAAAATTGATAGAGAAAACCAACTACTCCTTTTAATGTGTGAAAAGACATTAGATCAGTAAAAAGGATGTGTTTTAAAATTTTCCTCTAATTTTGGCCACAGCTGAATTGAAATAACAGTAAGGACTGCATCTCTCATTTTCAAATGTGGATACCTCAATTTCATTACCTCTACTAGAGGGTACTAACAGGAGGCAGGAAAGAAGTCACTGGAGAAATAATTAAAAACCTGGGAAATAATTTGAAAACATAAGTAACTTTTACTTAGCAGTGTGAAAAGATTTGGAGTGAGTCAAATGAGGACCCACTGTCCAGCAAAATTGCCTCAATAAAAAGGGCTGTGAGACTTGGCATTTTAAAGATGAAAGAGAAGGTAAAACAACAGATAAGCTTGGAGATCCCACAAAAAAGATAAATTTAAAGATAAATTTATTGTACCCAGTTACTGTGTTATACCTCAGGAAATCAGTGGTTAGCAGTAGGCTAACTCCATGCAGCTGGACATTGTTTTAGTTTTCAACGAGTATTACTGAAACAAAAATACTACTCTTCCTGTACCATAATAAGGGTCACTTAGAAGTATTTTAAAATTAAAAAAACCCAAAAACCTACAGGAAACATTCCTATTTATATACTTAGAGGTTACTGGAACTAAGTAATTTTCCAAGTAACTGATATTCATTCATATACCTAACACCCCCCCACATTACTGCTTCTGTAGAACTAGTAAAAGACATGCATTTGTGTGCTCCTATTTTACCAAATATTGTCAAAACCACACTAGTTTTGTTTTATTTGTTTTATTATTGAGGAAAAATAAGCTTCTGAAATGCAAATGTCCATGTCATCTAAACAGTTGTAGCACATTTCTTTTTCCTGGATTATAAAACTACAAATGCTGCTAAAGGTGACATTTCCTAAGGGACAGTGGGCTTGGGGTATTTTTTTTGTGAATGGAGTTGTCAGAAATAGCATCAATTTCCTGTCTACTTCAGAGGATATCTTTCATCCATAATTAATCCCTCCAGTGGGGTAATTACACCTATATAAAATCCATGTGTTCTTGTGATCTCAGCCATAAATGTAATATCAAATGGTATTGCTTGAAGCAAGGTTGGACACGTGTACTCGACATTTTCATTCTATAGTGCTTGTCTATGGAGAGGTTTACCAAAATCTTATTTAAGTCAGATAGTTTTAACAACATGACTTTTTTTAAAGCATTCAAAAGGAGAATAAGCAGTTCTCTTCAAAGAAAAAAACCAAGAAAATATTGCAGTTTACAGAAAAGATGCAATTTATACACAAAATGACCAGCTTTAACATATGTATTGTAATTCAAATACAACAGCAGATAGCACATGTCTAAGACTTGGCTTCTTTCTTCACAGATATGAGTTAGAAATTAATTGAAATTACCAGCAAAGAAGAGAAGATTAATCCTATGTCCACAACAAGTCAAGTAATCACCCAAGCAAATATCTGCTTTGTAAAATCTCTTAAACATAAGCATTAATTTGAAGTATTACACATGTTTGCCTACTACTAAAATATACTACATGTTACCTGGACTGATAAAAAACAAAGAACACCTCTTAAACTACTCTAAGCTTGCTCTGTTATCAAAAACCAGTCTGTCAGAAGACTATAGGAGGAGTGCACAAGGACACACATCTCTACAAAACTTGCTTGCAAGAGACTTCAGTTTTCCTGAAAGCAGCATCCAGATCTTGAGAAAACATCATACTGCTTCACAATATGATGTGTGGGACTTACAGGCAACGACATATCATCATCATGTCATCTTGCAGATTATTACTACACCTCTCATGTTGCTGGAATTACTGAGTTTCAATTTTCTCCACTGGGTAAAAGTGCAAGGGTGACAGGACTATTGCCAAAAAGCTTGTGATAAATCTTAATTAGAATACAAGCCTTTGGAGCAGAGGTGTGCCATGACAGATTAACTGTTTTAATCCCTTGAAATCTTGTCAAGTCTCTTTTAACCTCCTGATTGTCAATTACATGTTCCTACATCCTTTCGTGTGAGGATTATCTTTCTCAATGAACGTTTTATTCCCAGTGCCACAAACGATAATAGCAAGTGACATCCACAACACCAACCAAGTACGAATTCCCTGCACTCCTGAAACAGTAACATTATGCTTTGCACTTAATCTGGAACACAGCAATGAGGTCTTTGCTTTAAAAACATCAGCCAAAGGAATTAACCACAACAGTATTCTTGCGAGAGGCAAGAAAGTATATTTCATGTTTATGCTTCATGACACATGCTCAACATGTTTAGATTTTGTACTATTTCAAAAAAAGTGTTAAAAACACTTTCAGCCCAATAAGGTGGTAAAGCACAACAACTTCATTTTTGGACTAGTCATTCTATCTCTGCCTCCCAGTCTTGAAAGAAAGAATGTGGTCAACATAAGAAATTACATTATTATTTACAAAAATATTTCCACTCTAAGGAAGACCAATGAGCTCATCACCAATGCTGTAAACATATGAAGCTCATACAGATATCTAAAATTCATAGCTTTGGGATACTTAAGAAAAATAATTTGATCACATGTTAGCAGAGCTGAAAACCTCTGTAATGCACAACGTCATGGAAGTACTAGCTGTAATGTTAAGCCTCATTTAAAAGCAAAACACCAGTGTGGAAAGTCACATTTGTATCTGAATACTGTCCTTTACCAAGCACATGTCAGGAGTGAGTGAAAAGAGTTGCCTGAACCAGTATGAGTTATTAGTAAGGCAAGGGCTACATTTATCAATTATCTAATTATCTGGCTTTTGTGATTCTATTTTTAAAGATTTTTAAGTACTGAAATGGAAGCTGGAGGTTAGTACTTCAGATTTCAGGGACTATTCTAAGGTCCATTCAAGAGTTTGAATCCTTTAGAAATTTCAGGAGGTGGTTTTTTAGCTGCTAAATCATTGTGCTGGGTATCTGACCTCACACTGAAGGCTCAGTTGAAGCAGGAGAGAGCAACATGTGGCACTGATGTCTAAAACAACAGGCAGGCAGATTTTGTCAGGCACAGAGCAGAAGCACACGTGCTGGGAAGGCAGAGCCCTACACATGGCTCTGCATCACAGGCAGCCAGCTTCTGGCTGCCCCTGACACTCGCAGCTGGAAACATCCATTCTGGACAGAAGAGAGACATCACTATGTACCGAATCCAAAGATTCTTAATTTGACAGACCGCCACTTCTAAATCCCACCAAGCTTTAATTTTGAGCAAAAGATGGCAAGGAACATTGCTGCTGCCTCCAAATGCACAAGGGACACATGAAAACCCCCCTAAAAGCCCCATGGATTGTTAAAATGAGTAGTCAGTCTACACTTTGCAACAAGTGATGTACTTTCTACAGTGCTGGAGACACTGGCTGTCTTCAAAAATCCAGATACGGGCACACAGTGAGCAAGAACATGAGAACATCAATGTGGTTCTGCTAAGTGCTGCAATCATACAAGGCTAAAGAGCTGGGCTTGGATAGCTGGCACGCTTTCTCAGGAAGGTTTATATAAGAGAAGTTTCCCTGCTGTAGATTTTTGCATGGTAGTTCGAATTGATTGCGATAGGTAGATTTGGCCAACTGTAAAATCTCAGAGCATTTCCTTCAAATGATTACAGCAGAGCAAAAGGCAAACCAATTTTTTTTTTTTTTTAAGAATCAGATATATAAATATATTTGTTTACCTCATGACTTCATTTTGTTGGAAAAACAAATTGGCTGAGAGCATAAACCTAGCTAACTGTAAAAATCTGCCACATATCTGTAGACAGGGAACATATTTTCAACCCACACACCTCAGTGAAGCTCCAGACATAGCTAAGGTCCCAGCAAAACTGAGTGAAGCAGACAGAAATGGGAAGAGAAGGAAGAAAGCCAAAAGTTGTTGATGAAACTCTCAGTGACAACAGCATTACAATACCCAAAATTAAATGTATGTCAGAAAGAAAAACAGTTTCTATAAACGCATAATGAAAGGTAAGGTGATTAATGGCAATTAAACCATATTCTCCCTCATGCCTGTTCATTACAATACCTATGCTGGGTATTGCAATAAAAATTCCATTTAAATTGCATTATTAATTAAGTTGTTTTCCTCATTCCTGGCAGTAACTGAGCTTTACAAACAGCAGAATAACGTTAACTTGGCATTGCAATCAAAAAGAAATATTATATTGTTCTTTATTGATAAAGTAAAATAGATTCTTAGGTATATTTAGTCATTGCTTTAGTCACAAAATTCAGTTCTGTAATTGTCATGGCTGTAAATCAATTAGTTATGGAGAGTGGTTCTGCCCTACTATGACTTCTGCCACTGAACCCAACAGGGAGGGCAGCTGATCCTCCACAATCTGGGAAGATCTGAGAATGTCAGCAGCTGTCACACTAAATCCTGACCAATATGGGAGAACCACCACCAACAAACTCAGAAATAGCACTGAAGACATAGGAAGTTAGCTCCAGTCTACAGAAAGAGGCAATTAAATAATTTTTAACAATTACTTAAAACTCACCTCGGATAGTCACACACTATCTTTCACACTTCACATCTTTCTGATGCATCAGTCTCCTCTAATAAGGAAACTTGATTGCTGTTTTTCCTGGACACTTCCTTCTCTTTCTACCTAAAAACCTCTTAGGTTGCTCTCTTCCTATTCTCAGGAAGTTTTTGACATAACTCTGAAGACAGTTGTCCATTATTTGAAATATACTGGCACGTAATGTTCAGCTTATTTTTAATATTTTGGTATGATGACAAAACAGTAACATTTTTAGACAGACAAAAAGCGTGAGTGCTTATTACAATAATTTTAAAACAAGCACAATGTAGCTATTTTTATACAGTGTAGAAAATATTAATTTTCTGTAATTATCAAACATGGCTTTCTAGTCTGGTATCTTTTCCATTCACATTTAATTTGAAACTTTCATCATGACTGTATGGTTACCTGTGTCATACCAGAACCCAAGTTTTTCTACTGTTTCCCACAGAATGAAGTACCAACTAAAATACACGTTTTCACATAAGATATTTCATCCGTTAAATCTAAATATTAGCTTTCTTTTCTGTCCAAATTGAATTTGCTTAAGTAGGAAAAAAGTACTGATAGATAAAGAAAGTGGTGAAGTGATGAAGACAATAGTGACAAAAATAATCATGCAGCCTTTTAAATGAAATTAAATTACTTTTTGTTTGTTTTTGGTTTTCTTTTCTTCCTACAGAAGAGATGCCCTTCTGTTATCACCAACTTGTAAATACTTGCTTTATCACAATGAATAGCTGATTGGTGTATATTCTTGTTCTGACCACTGACTGCTGAGATAAGGCTAACAAGATGATCAATCCCAAGTTAGACAAAGAGTGAAGTGCTCAATGACTTGCAAGTATGACAGGTTGCTGTGAAGCAGTCAGGACAGGAAAGGCCTGACTAATAAATAGCTCAGGTCCTACTGTGCATTCAAATGATGTTTTATGTTCATGGAAACTTATTTAGCAGACATAAGACAAAATTCATGACAGACGCCTGCAATTTTTCACTGTACAGCTCTTCATGCTTAGTTGACTGAATCTGGTATTGTGCAGTTCCAGCACTGACTGAGGAACTGAATTGCTCTCCTCTTCAGTTCCATGTACAGTGAAAATGGCAGTAATTTCTTGTATTGATTTAGACAATGTCAAGACAGTACCATTGGGAATGGAGAATCAATTGCTAGAGTGACTCCTGGGGAAGAAAGAGGGGTTCTGAGGTCCCCAAATTCTCATTAATTTCATCCATTAATTGCTGAATCCACACTACAGCAGAAATAATTAGTACATTACAAATCAGTTTGTTAATACAGCTGGTCAGAGTCTGTGATATGTAACAACATATTGGAAACAACTCCTTCTAACTGGTTAGTTCTCTATAATTACACAGTGGATTCTTCTGTTAGGAAAAATCCCATCCAAGAACAGCTAAGCTCCTTCGCTTAGTAAAACCCAAGTGGACAGGGTAAATCCCAAAACGTGGAATTGAAGAATGGTGGTTACATATGAAACTTTGACCTGGTGCTCATTTTTGACCTAGGAGGTGCTCACCAGAACTTTCCTTTTATTCATTTATTCACTGCAAGTGATGGATGCTGAAGGAGGCAGTAAGCCACAGGGAAACAAAGGACTAAGTCCTGTCTTGTGCTGTCTCCACATAGTAAAACTGAACTCTATTTCTGGTTTCACACAGACTCTCTGTACCAAGTTGGTTAAACTGTTAATGTCTATATAGAAAGAGGTCCAACAAAGGCAACTTCATTCTTCTTACTCTTTAATGGCTTATATTTAATACTGCTCTTCCTAGTCTTCCAAACAGGGGAAGAAAATTCTAAAATCTTCATGTTGGAAACAAAAGGTTGCTTTTTTCTTTGGTTGCAAATCTGATTACAGACAAAAGTTAAGCAAATGAGCAGCTTAAAGCAATTCCAGTGTAAACTTGATC
Source organism: Pyrgilauda ruficollis (assembly GCF_017590135.1). Taxonomy (NCBI): domain Eukaryota; kingdom Metazoa; phylum Chordata; class Aves; order Passeriformes; family Passeridae; genus Pyrgilauda; species Pyrgilauda ruficollis. The sequence continues at coordinate 14,756,334 of NW_024526599.1, read as the reverse complement.
CCAAAACAAGGCAGTTTAAATTATTTACTCCCCATTTTGTAATCCATTATTTTAAGGAGCTTTTCCTTGAATCTTTGACTTCAAACTAGAGCTATTTTTAATTCCTATCTTCTGTATGTCGCTGCAATAGCTTTTGGTTCAGCACTTGAGTGTTTCTGTTGCTTTACTTCTTTGCCAACCATTTAACAGTAAATGAAGCCTCTAATCAAAGGACCAACATTTTCTACAACTCCCTTCAATTTTCACTTAGCAGATCTAATTGACAGGAATTTTAAGTTTAAATATTTTCTACATTGCAGAGTGGTTGAGAGAGACCATGTGGGCTAGAAATGCCAGAATGCATGGGAAGACTTTCCTTTAGACTGAAATAACATTTTCAATTCCTTGTGATCTCCAAGACTGCATTTAAGTGGCTTTAGAGTGTAGTGTTTGCTCTGGTCTCTACCCATGCTGACACTCTCTGCTCTCACCTCATCTTTGCAGACTTTGTAAACGTAGGAGTCTTTCCTGTCAGAGTGATGGAAGAAGTGCAAGACATACCAGACTCTTGATGCAGCTCCTTCCTCTGGCTGGGCTAATTGACGGAGCAGTAATTGACTGAGCAGCTCTGCAAAGGCAGACATGAAGTCTAGCAAACTGTCTCTTCTGCCTTATGTCGCCTGAGCAGAGGCAGCAAGATCTCAAGTCACTTTCTCTACCCCATACTCACTGTAACTAAAATAAGCCTGGGCATGACACGTTCATTTCTGCAATTCTGAGAAGGGATGGGTTACACCACCACTCACTGGAAGAGCAGTCCATTAGTCCTTCTGTCTGCATCTGCCACAGGCACACAATGGACATCAGCCCCACCTTATCAATATGTACTGGTACATTTTGCCACAATCTTGCTGCAAAACGGGTGATTTCCCAGCTCTTGACAGTGATACTTCACATTGAATTCATTCTTTCATGTAAATGCTACAAGGTGGTAGCATTTTCACACTTGTGGCAACATATCTCTGTGAAGTTCAAAACACGTCTCAAACTGGCTATACAAATGTGACATGCCCCTTCAGCTGCTGTAAACTTCAGCAGAGATGCCAGACCACTGTATTGGAGGCATATCACAGGATGCTAGGGGTCACGCAACCCTGCAATCCTTCCCTTCTTTTTCTGTTACAACCAATTTCCTACTCAGTCATTTCCCTTTCACACCTATGTTATGAAACAAGTCCCTTCCGAAGACTGACTAAAAGAGAGTAGGGTTGTTAAGTCTGAAGAAGAGAAAGCTCTGGGGAGACCTTACAGCAGCTTTCTATTACCTAAAGGGGACCTGAAAGAGGTCTGGAGAGGGACTTCTCACAAAGATGGGAGAAAGGGGAATGGCTTTAACTGAAATGGGACAGGTTTAGATTAGATATTAGGAATAAATTCTTTGTTGTGAGGTGGTCAGACAATGCAACAGGTTGCTCAGAGAAGCTATGGATGCCCCTGGATGTATTCAAGGTCAGGCTGGATGGCACTTTGAGCAATCTGATCTAGCACAACATGTCCCTGTCCATGGCAGGGGGTTTGAAACTAAATGACCTTAAATATCTGTTCCACCCCGAACCATTCTATGAAATGGTCAACTAAGATGAAGGAGTGCTTCCATCTTACCTTAATGATTTCTACTCATTTATACTTGGCTGGCCTATTAAATGGGGAATATTTCTGATATTACATCTGCAGAGATGGGAAAACCACATATATGAATGAGTGCAATCCATTCGTCATTTTATGGACACAAAGTTCTCTAGAGAGCATCTCTGAGTGCTGAATTTTACATTTAGATTGCTGAGTTAGCTGAAATATGTGTAGTATCACCAGCAGGCATTGAGCTCCCTATTGACTGTGGGCAGAGGAAGGCTGCTGTGCATTATTTCAGCTAGGATGTGAGCTGGCGTGCACCCACGAAATGAAATGTTGTACAGCTATCTTTTCTTTACAGGGTATGTGAATAAATGATGTGTGGAGCTTTCAGCCCTTGCTCACTGGAAAGCTCCGTTCTTTTTCCCGAATACAGGAATAGAGGCGCATTAGACATGCTTATATTTCTTAATGCGCCCGTGGGAGAAATAATCCGGTACAGCTATCTTCCCGTGCCCCTCAGATTCATAAGTAATCTGGCTCTTTGGGGCTAGCAAAGTGTACAGCTCAGCTCACAATCAGGTCTCCAGTGTTTTACTATATGTATGGCTGTTTTTCCCAGCTTCTGACAGTGATACTTCATGCTGAATTCTTTCTTGCATATTTATGCATTTATTTAGTAGCAGATGTTTACTTCTGATGATTTATGAGGCAATATTACAGACACTGAGCACAATTAATGTATTTTATAAATGGGATTATTTCAATCCTACTTAAAAAAAGATTTCGTGTCAAAACTTAACTCTAAGCCACACCTTCAAACTCGTTGCACATTGACACAAAATAACCACAAATCCAATGACTGAAGGAAGCTGAAGGGCAGTGGCAAGCCCTACATTTGCGTATATGTCTTTTGCTCTTTGGGGCTGGCAGCTGAGGTGGAAAGGGTGTTCAGGGGGCTCAGCTTTGCTGGGTCAGAGGGGAATTTCTCCAGCTACTCAGCAACCCAGTTTCTTGCATTGTTCACAGGAGATTCAACTCAGTAAGAACTACTTCAAAGGCTCTATAGAGCTTATGCTGTGTCTTGAATTGAAATGCACCAAGGTTGTTTGAACAACGACATGAAGATTTAAGGATCTTAAGGCCTTCTAGGCTCTACTATAAATTAATACTGATTTTAAAAAGAGGGAAAGAAAGAGAGACTGACTCTCTTCTTTCTGTTTTCTTTCCTCCACTCCTCAAGATGCTAAACTTGTGTCCAACCAGTAACAAAAACCAGATCATTATATTTATATTTCTGTAATTGTGATGATCTAAACTTCTAATTAACAAGTCAGTTAAAAGAAAGTCTTTGAAGACCATTTATGGTCTCAAGAGATGAAAAAATCTGTAATCTGGACAAAGATGCAAAGGAAGTTATGAGTGCAGAACCCTGTTCTGTTCCCTTACTGAAGTCAAGGACATATTCTCATAGCCAACCATTGCTCCTATTAACTGCCTAAAACTCAAATTACATAATATTTACAGTGATCATTTAGGAAAATAATTAAGGAGATGAAGAAATGAAGGAAATCTAAACTAAAATTTGGAAAACAGAATTTAACAAACAAATAGAGGAAAGTGACATTAATTAAAAATAAACAACCCACAAGAGAGGAAGAAGTCTAAATCTTCACTGCATGCTGTCTTTTGGACAATTATTTTCCCTATTTCGCAATCAAACATCTGTATTAGACTTTTGCTCCAGCTCTATACACAAACATACATGGATGTAATGATGGAATAGGTGACAGTTAGCATTCCTAAAGATTGTATTAGCAATATTTCAGCAAAAATGAGAGGAAAAGCGTTCCAAAGATATGCTGAAAGTTATATTCACATCATGGAATTTTTACAGCCTATATTTTACACATACTTTTATAAGAACGTGACCCCACATAATTTAATTGCAGTTCATATACTTCTTTGAAGTTAATTCACTGACCATCAAGCTACAGGATGCTTGCAAAATATTAAAATTTTCTGATTTCTCTGAACAATTGTGGGTTTTCATTAAATCTTTGTTGCTTTTATTTTTACCAAAGACTTGGCTAGTTAAAGGTTAGTATGTCACAGTCCATGTACCATCACACACCACTGATCATAGTGACAATTATAAAAAATGGGACTCACCTATAAAGTAGGACAGCAGTATTGCCAGCAGCACTGAGACCCCTACAGCGCAGAGTGCAGTACATTTCCAGCTACAGTACTTTGAAGACTTCTTGAATTTAAAAGCACTTCTGGATAGAGTGTTCCTAGGTAGTGGCCGAGTAGGAGGGGAATAAACAGAGCCGGATGCCATCGTGTACCCTGGCGTTGCAGTGCTGAACAGCGGTGTGGTCCCTGTTCCTGTTTTGAATAGGAAATGCCTGCGAAAGAAAGAGCATATGGTAAAGTATGAAAGTAAATCAAGCTGGAGCACAGGCAGTCCTAACTCTTTTGTTTGATGTTGCCTATTTTTCAAATAGCTAACAACATCCAATCTACAAAGGGTCATAGAAGCAATAACTTGTCATGACACTCACATGGAAAAAGACACTTTCCCTTTAAGTAAAGACCAAAGACCCCCAAACATTAATAATACACTGGCATCCAGACAGGAAACAGAACTACCCAAAATACAGGGTAGCAGGGAGGAAGTCTCTCAGAGTTTTGAGAGAGACAAGCAGGGACAGGCTTTCTGCTGCTATTTATTTGTGTTGGCTTCTGCAACAGACTACAGGGAACTCCATTAAAAAGTCAATAATGAGCAATGTGACTGCAGTCCACACTACTTATCACAGCTTTCCTAAGTTAAGTACAAAGAAAACAGTAATCTCTCAGTTACAAATTTCTGGCAACTTCTTCAAAAACAGTCAGCTAAAATTTTTTTGGGGTCTTTCCTAAGTATTCAGTTCACTAATTCACATCTACTTGCACATATTCCTACCATTAAAAAATCTGATTATGGATACAAGGAGCTATCTACAGCCTAGAAGTAGTCTAAAGAAATATATTTACTAAGTGTTCAAGAAGACCAAAGACCAGCAACAGATATGAAAAGCAAAGTCAAAGTTAAGCACACTGCAAGTTACCAGTTTATTTTTTCAATTAAAACCTCCAAAGGAAGTATTACTCCCTGAGCTTCTATATGGTAGAATCCTTTATTTTCAGTTCATGCAATCGTAATTACTTTGAAAGAGTCTCTCAACATGGCACATTCTACCTGGAGTTTTTCTCCAGATACACATGCACAACTCTACAAACAACAAAACCTCATTCAAAGAAAGGTCTTTGCACCAGAGGTTTCCCACTAAGTTGTTATGTTGGTAACTCTAGCATATGGCTTGCCCTTGCCTAATTAAGCCCAGAAAAATGAATACATTATATCTAAAAATGGTAAGAAAGCATACTGTGGAGACTTTGAACTTACCAACGCACAGCTAAATAGAACCAGAAAGGTGTTTGGGTTTTGTCATAGCTAAGAGACACTCATGAATTGCTGATACCCAGGTCCTCCTGAAGGTAAGTGCCTGCCGTATTTGCCTTGTGCCTGTCACTTACACAGCACAGCTCAGAGGATCCAGCACTAACTAAGCCAGCTGTGCAGGGGAAAAGCCTTTCTGGTTACACCACATGGCACCGAGCTGCTTCTTAGCCGACGGGACTTTGATTCTCTGGCACAAATGCTTGGATTCTTGCATAGTAATAGACCAATTTACACTGCAGAGACACTAGAAATTAATTTGCCCCACTGCAGCCTGAGAAAAATACCAGCAGTTCATAAGCAAGATTTGTTGTTTACGGGTGATTTTGCTATGGGAGGTTAACGGATGAATTACAACATCTTGGCACATGCCCTCTACTTGAAAATATTTGCATTACAAACATGATCCCATGAAATATTTTACATAGGTTACTTCATTCTGAACAATATTAAACTTGATGGCAGCAACAACAGAAGCTTATGCACCAGATCTACTGGTGCACAACACCACACCCCAAATTATTTTAGCTTCTGAGCTCAGAGTATAATCAATAATCTCAAAAGACAAAGTCCTGGTAGCTTAAATCCTGTCTAAGAAGGTACTCCATTAAAAGTTGTGACATTTTCAATGTAGCAAAGACCAAATTAATAACTAGCCCTATGTAAAAATATTTACAACAGTATTACTTGGATTGTACAGGTTCAGAGAATCATGTAAATTCATTAAGTCCTGATAAGTGTCTTATCCACTTGACCTTTATTGCTCTTTCCTTCCTGGCTACATATGGCAAATGTCCGGGTATATTTCACAAACAGATCCCAAAAAAACCCTAGAAACACAAAGGTAGCTGTTTCCCTTTCCATGTGAATGTGTATTGTTTTGGGGAACAGAAGGAAAGCCATATGATAGATACAACAATTCTCCTATACATGAGCTTCCTGTTAAAAATAAGAAGCTGCCTGACCAGCCTGCAATTTTCACACTCTCCTTCTTCTGCTGTAAGACTCAACAGACTAAAAATGGGAATTGGCATTACATGAGCACTTGACTAGAACTCCAATATAAGTTTTAAGAAAATAGCGCAATAAAACAGTCTGCCACTGATATTTTTGCTTTTTTATTTTCTCTGAGAAAGTGAAAATTGATGCTGGCCTTGGTAGACCACAGACTACTAGAGAATGTAATCCATATTCTCAAAGTCTTTGAGGAATTACTCCTATAGATAAACTCCAGAGATGACAGCGATGGTGTGAGCTGTCATAACTCTGACAGTCCACCTCAGGCATCAAGGTAATGAAAGAAAATTGTAACTTTTATATGTGAAGCTTAGAAAAATGTAGGTTGGAAATGACCCTTAAGATCATTGAGTCTGACTGTTAACTCAGCACTGCCAAGTCCACTTCTAAACCATGTCCCTAAATGCCACATCAACACATTTTTTAAATACCTGGAGGGATTATGACTCAACCACTTTCCTGGGCAGATTTTTCTGATGCCTGACAATCCTTTCAAAGAAGTTTTTTCTAATATTGAATCTAAACCTCCCCTAGTGCAACTTGAAGCCATTTCTTCTTGTCCTATGGCTTGTTACTTGTGAGAAGAGCACAACCCCCACCTGGCTGCAATGTCCTTTCAGGTGCTGACAGAGAGTGGTAAGACCCCCCCCCAAGCCTCCTTGTCTCCAGGCTACACAACCCCTGCTCCCTCAGCTGCTCCTCATAAGGCTTGTGCTCCAGACCCTTCACCAGCTTCACTGCCCTTCTCTGGACCTGCTCCAGGACCTCCATGTCCTTCCTGAACCTGGGGCCCAGAACTGGACACAGCACTTGAGGTGTGGCCTCATCAGTGCCAAGTACAGAGGGAAGATCCTTTCCTGATCCTGCTGCCATGCTATTTTTGAGGCAGGCCAGGAAGCCACCTGGCCTTCTTGACCACCTGGGCACACTGATGGATCATGTTCAAGGGCTTGTTACTTGTGAGAAGAGCACAACCCCCACCTGGCTGCAATGTCCTTTCAGGTGCTGACAGAGAGTGGTAAGACCCCCCCCCAAGCCTCCTTGTCTCCAGGCTACACAACCCCTGCTCCCTCAGCTGCTCCTCATAAGGCTTGTGCTCCAGACCCTTCACCAGCTTCACTGCCCTTCTCTGGACCTGCTCCAGGACCTCCATGTCCTTCCTGAACCTGGGGCCCAGAACTGGACACAGCACTTGAGGTGTGGCCTCATCAGTGCCAAGTACAGAGGGAAGATCCTTTCCTGATCCTGCTGCCATGCTATTTTTGAGGCAGGCCAGGAAGCCACCTGGCCTTCTTGACCACCTGGGCACACTGATGGATCATGTTCAAGTGGCAGTCAACCACTTCCAGGGCTTTTCTGCAAGACAGCTTTCCAGCCACTCTTCCCCTAACTGGTAGTGGTGCAGGAGGTTTTTGTGACCCGAGTGCAGGACCCAGCACTTGGCCATATTTAACCTTACACAGCAGGCCTTGGCCCACTGATCCAGCCAATCAAGGTTCCAGATCCCTCTGTGGAACCTTCTACCCTCCAGCAGATCAACAGTCCCATCCAGCCTGGTGTGTCTGTGAACTTGCTGAGGGAGCACTTAATCTCTCCATTAATAAATCATTGATAAAGACTGTTGATTATAGACAAAGAATCATCAGCCGGGCAAGGGAGGTGATTATCCTGCTCTGCTCTGCACTGCTGGGGCCTCACCTTGAATATTGTGTGCAGTTCTGGGCACCAAAGAAGGTTATAAATAAGAAGGTTATAGATAAGAAAGTTATAAAGCTATAAGAGAGTGTCCAAAGAAGGGCCATGAGAATGGTCAAGGGCTTTGAGGGGAAGCCATATGAGGAGCAGCTGAGGTTACTTGGTCTGTTCAGTCTGGAAAAAAGGAGGCTCAGAGGAGACCTCACAGCAGTCTACAATTTGCTCATGAAGTGGAGGGGCAGACACTGATCGCTTCTCTCTGACTGGTAACAGGACCCAAGGGAACAGCCTGAAGCTGTGTCAGGGGAGGTTTAGGTTGGTCATTAGAAAAAGGTTCTTCACCCAGAGAGCGGTTGGGCACTGGAAGAGGCTCCCCAGGGAAGTGGTCACAGCACCAAACCTGAGAGAGTTCAGCAAGTGTTTGGAGTACACTTTTGGGCAATGGTGTGACTCTTGGGGATGGTTCTGTGCAGGGTCAGGAGCTGAACTTCATGATCTTCATTGGTCCTTTCCAACTCAGCTTCTTCTCTGATACTGGGAAATTAAACAGGACTGGTCCCAATACTGAGCCATTGGGAACACCACTCATGACTGGCCACCAGCTGGGTGTAACTCCACTCACCACCCTCTGGACCCAGCCATTCAGCCACTTTTCTACCCAGTGAAGAGTGCACCTGTCCACGGCACGATCAGCCAGTTACTCCAGGAGCATGCTGTGGGAATTCAGCAGTAGAAATTCAGGAATGTGTTGTCTTAGGCAGCACACAGCACAGCTCCTCACCTTAAGCTATTCTCTTTTATTTTGAATCCCATTAATACAATGCCAGAGTGGTTGCATTGTCTGGCTGAACGCTAAGGGAAAAAAAATGGCAGAAAAGTCAGTCTGGCATCTTCATGTGGGTTAAGAAAATTTGTTTGGATATCTCTATTTCTAATGAGTGGAGTTACTAACAAAGTTGTCAGAGACTCTCCTGCTACATTAACTCTGAGTGATAAGTATTTAAGTGTAATGCTATCAGACTTGCACATCTTGTCTGCCTCACTGAGCCATGCCAAACTGCTCCTATGAGACTCTTGGAAGGATATGGCATCTGACAACAAACCCAGGCTGCTTCCAGATAATGCTGAAATTCTTATGCTCTTGAAATAGAATCTATCCACAAATTATTTAAATTATCTATATATCTATCTACCCTGTCTTTTCAAACTATGCAGCTCAAATAGCTAATTTCTAAAGCCTAAACTGTTTGCACTACTTGACCAGGCATTGACTTACAGGAAATTACACTATATTTCATCTCACAGGGAGCTTATAGCATCTGCAATAGTGTATCTTCCCTTCAAAATTGATCACATAACATGCACTTGCTACATCTTCACGTAAGCAGCACTTTAAATATTTTATTAAGCTATGGAGTACAAAACTCCAGTGAATCATGCTAATATTTTACAAGACAAGCCAGTTCTGTATTGTTAAATAATTCAAATTTTAAAGCAAATAATATTCCACTCTTACATTTATTCAATATATATTTCTGCCAACTTATTCAACAGATGTTGCTATTAAAAAGTCAGCTAATCTTAACATTTTAAGTGGGAAGTATTCAGTACCTAACAAATCTAAACTACAAAATACGAAGTTATGTAATAAACTAATCTTTGGATGCAAAGACATCTGGGAAGTACCCTTATTTCACAAATGTCAGGCATTTTACTTAAGCTTTTGCCCTTACAAAACAAGATGGAAATACAGCATCAAAAAACTCAAAGGTGTCAGTTTAGAAAACAGAAGCATGTGAACAAAAGTAAAATAATAAAGTTTTTAATTTTAGTCAGTACTCTTTGAGCACCAAGTGCTGATGTGCAGTGGCTGACATGCAGATGGTTTCTCCCTTCTCACAGTGGTGAGGAGAGAGGGCTCACAGCGTTTTTTTTGTGCTGCCACTTCCTCTGTGGAAAATAAAACTGAAGCATTCTCTACTAAATTTAGTAAAGAGAAAAACAGAAGGGGCAAAAAAGTGATAAAAACCATCCATGAGTTTGGCAGAAAGATTAAGTTAACTGAAAACTGTGTCTTTATAGAAATGGAGATAGACTATCAAAATATTCAAGGACAGTGAAACTCAGCTCAGAAGCCCCAGTACTTCTGATATAAGATAGTCAAGTGTCCAGCAACAGAAATGTGATTTAGAATAACTTGCTTCATGAAAGGATCGATGACAAGAACTTTTGACCACAGTTCAGAAGAAAATGGATACTATGCATCAATGAATGCAATATTATATAAACACATCTGGAAAGCCCTAGACTCCAGATTGCCAGAAGCTGAGATATTATATAAATAAACTATCACCAAGCAAAAAAGGAATATTACACATTACTTTACAAATAGACTGGTCTCAACTGGAATAGAGTTATTGCATAATTTTAACATTCCTAATGTAATTTTTACATTAGATATGTGACTTTTTTAGCTTATGCTAAAGTTGCTTCACCTTGCTAAAGAACAATTTCTCTAATTTTGGGCATCATACATATAGAATGCCTTGCAATACTTGGAAGATGTAAAACAGCCTACCTTATCAATTCAAAAAACTTTTTTGGCATAATTTTGGCTATGTTTTAAATGATTTCATAATGTGCAACCCTGCCAAAAGAGTGCTGAATCACATGACAAGTATGTCACACCATATTAAAAGTCTCACAGGACTTTAACAAAACTCATACTAAATATGGAATTGTGAATAAGGCCCAGCAAAATTGTACAGAAATTCTCACAGTACATCAGAATATGCATCATATTTTATCACCCTGCCAGTGATATTGAATGGCAGCTACTCTTTGTGCAACATTATTATTTAGTTGATGTCTGCTATCACAGAATAAAGGCCAGTATTGCTAGGCCTTATGCATACAAGAATTAAACACTCCTCATCTTAATGAGCTATAATACCACTGACCCAGAATAAAATCGTATTTAGAATATATATGTTTAAAAACTCTAATAATTTAATCCTAAATCTTTGGATCTTGTGTATCATTGTACACTAACAGCATCTGAAAAATATGGAGGAGAATAAATCTATTAATTTAGTCATGTTTCTGAGTAGAGAGATTCCATTGTGATCAGTAAAAAATGTCCTAGTGCTATAGGTTTTCTTGCAGCCCAAAATGCAATGTTTGGTCAGTTCCACGATGGTCCAGTTAGTGATAAATGGCTCTAAAGATCATTACAGCCCACTGCTAGAAGAAAACAGAGGAAGAACTGCTTCAACACTCAGAAGACTGCACTACAAAAGGAATCCAATGTTAGAAATGATCTCTGTACTTCTGATGAAGGTGTCTGTCTAAAAAGCAGTGCAAGGGGTAGGATTCCTGAAAGCATATGGAGAACAATGAGAAAGTTAGTTTATTCCAAAAATGGTGGAGAAAGAGATAACTTATTTGACAGTGAACAGTTACAAAAGCTGTATAAAACTGTAACCACATAAGCAGAAAGAGGAATTACTGTAGTAGGGTAGACCATCAAGAGCAACACCCAGTCTGAAAGTGGCCAGTGTAAAGGGAGGGATGAATGCCTTCCAGTCTGTTTATTCACTAACAGCTTGCTCTTTCTCTAAGCAGCCCAAAACTCATGCTCTCACTGATGTCTTGTGGCATTTTGTTCTGCAGGCTAAACATGCACTATATCAAAACGTATTTTCTTATATCAATTTCAATTTAAATTCAACTGATTATTTCCCTGTTCTTGTATAATGAGTATGTACTGTTTTCCCCGCAGTACACAAAGACAAGTTTTTATAATACTACTGTTTGGCTCACTTTATTTTTAGGGTAAAACACACAAAAGCATTAAGAACTAATTGCCTAAAGCAAAAACGCAAAATTTAGGCTTTTTATGGGTCAGGCAAAAGCAACTGTGGAGATGAGGAAAGCTATTTTCAGATACCTGTTGTTTCAGTGCAGAATAAATCAAAACTGACATTTGGAAGTTGACAGAATAGAAACTGACTTGAAGAGAGGTGAAAGAGAAAAGAAAAACTATCCCTAACATTTTCTGCATTTTTTTTCTTTTACCTCTAGGTATCAAAATATCCATATATAGTTAGAAATATCTGGGATGCTTAAAAACTTTCTTCCATGCAAGCAAAAAGTCCACTAATCTGTTTTATTTGACTCATCTGTTGTCCTTGCAATTTGAGAAAACCTCTGGACACAATAGCAATCACCAGCAGAGAAGACCACTGTTGACTCAAAAGATCACTGTACTTTACTGGACTCTTCCAGCTAAGGCAATAGCATTCTTTTTTTCTGTAATCACAAATTACATATTTTATGAAATGGGCACACCAATTTTCACATTGTGGAGCACAGGTTAATCTTCCCCCCAAACCAACTCAAATCTGCCAGTATCTAACTCTATTAAAAATAATCTATTTGCCTCTAAGGTGTGTTGAATCTGTGGACATTATCACATGAATTAACACATTTTTAAGCAAGCCCAGGCAAAATGTCTTATGCATTCCATGAAGGTCCTCAATCTGTTAGCCTGGATTCACTCCAAGGCACAAGAGGTAATACACCTTAGACACTTAGGATTAGAAATACATCAATTTCATTCTCCTAAGGTTCCAGAGGTGGAAAAAACTTCTATCGAATCCACTTTGAGTGAATGCAAGTTGAGAGAAATGTAGATTTTAGGGAATTTATGTTTCAGTGGCATACTTCTGTATCAGGACCTAACTCCTCTCCTTAGAATTCAATATTACTCCTAATGACCTAGGTTTGACATTTAATATAAAGGTATTGTGGAATACCTTAGAATAAAAACTGTTAACTATTCTGTATTGTAACAAATAAAACTGTGATTGCTCACCTGAACTAAAAATAAACCACCAGATTTTTCCCCCGAATGGTCTCAATTAATAATGCACCTATCTAGAGATAGAAGTAATAAGTAATTCTGCTTTTCAATAACATAATGGAACTTTCTACAAAAGTTTGGCAGCATCATGAGGCCAATGTAAGCAAATAAGACATAAGGCTAGCTAAAATTTTATCTTTTTATTTTTCTGATGTTTCAAATGGGAAGAACAGACTTTCAGACAGAACACACTTCTATGGTTTGGGAGCTCTGCCTCAAATATATCACACCAACACATGCAGAGATAGTGCACATCTATCTCTCTGCAAAGACCTAGAGGTTTATTTGTCATTTCCATACAAAGAGATCAATTAGTCTTAAGAAAGTCAAAAAAAGGAGGGATAAATCCAGCTGCAGCTATTATAGTTTGCTACTACTTCTCTCATTTAAGATTTTGTTTTTGTCTCTCCCTGAATTTCTTGAATTAAAACCAGATGATTTTTTCCCTCCTGGGAGTGGGTTATCATCCTTTTTTGTTTGTTCAAAAAACCCTATGACATACATTACCCATCAGAATGAGGAGAAAACCATTAAATGTGTAAAAGACAGTAGTCTAAGACCATGATCTATCACAGTACTGCACCTACTGACTGGTGCGCCCTCTTTCTGCTGACAGACCCTATTCATGCTGGATTCAACTGGGCTGTCTGAGAGAAACCATGACCCTCACCTGCCACCTGACATTAGAGACCTCTGTCTGATTCACTAATGGATAGATCACATAAATAAATATGATTCCTTGCTCTGAGCTGAGGAAACAGATAGAAAGAAAAGATTAATCTCTGCCGACTAACATTACAGGAAAGATGCAAAAGATAACAGAAATTACTGGCTAGGTTTCATGTGAACTCTGGTTGATTGATGCATGAGAAAAGCTTTCCCAGCAGGCTCTAGCAGGAATTGGATTCTTGTTTCTCTGTGAACACTTTATGCCTGTCTTCATCTTCTTTTAACATTCTTCTGAGATGAAACCTTGTAGCTGGTGGTGTTTGCCCTTAGCACAGGCTTATGACTGACTTCCACAGAACCATATGGCTGCATTTAACGTAACTCCAAGCCAGCACAGAAACTGTTATGCTGTGAATTTGTCTTTGTTTATTTTCTGGGCAGAATTGCAATTAAAAAAAAATTCTTAGAAAGAAATAAAAGCAAATTTCCGCTTCCTTGGAGTCATTATTCATGGTATCACAACCCTGGAAAAAGCTTCAAGATCACAGCAGATGAAATGATGATCAAAGTTTGGGGGAAAGAAAGAAAGAGAAGATTGCTATTATCCCAGCTATTACCCATATATAAAAACAGAGGAAACATCTGTGGGAAATGAAGATAAGCCCCTTCTACCAGTTTATTCAAATGTTTCAGAAAAGCACTTTACATATGGCAACACTTGCTTGAATTTGGCTCGGTTTACACCAAGGATCTGCCTTCTTTGCAAACTGAACACTGATATCCAAGAAAGAACAAAAGTCCTACTAGGGCTAAAGTGTCTTCCTCACTGCTTGTGTGTTCTTTCACATCTGTCTCCTGCAGGCTACAGCTCCACTGCTGGCTGCTGGAAAAAGAATGGAGAAGTCAGGCACAGCAACTTGCAGCTGAAGCTTCAAAGAGCAATTCAGACAAGACAGCGTTCCAATCTGCTGTCAAAGTCATGAGGACATGATGACTTGAAGGACTGAATGCTGAAAAAAGCCCCAAACTTCCTCTCCTTTGGTATGTTAGAGTAAATCTTCCTTTTCATCACCCCTACCTTCTTGGTGGTACAAGAAAGAATACAGTTCTACAGGATGGAAAGGGCACCTGTTATGCTCTTATTTGTTTCTCCAAATTTAGATTTGGGCTGCTAGTTCTGGACCCCAGAGAAGAAGTAGTTAGTTTCTGCATATCTAGAATCAAAACAACCAGAATAATCAGACGGCTCTGCCAAGGCTGCTCCTTTGTGCTCCTCTGCTATGCTGCACTCTGTGAAGATGAACAAGGGGAACAAACAATACTAAGCCACACTTTGCAGAAACGAGCAAGCGAGACCAATGCAAAGAATGCTTTGTGCTGGGTGAACAAGTAAAGAGACCTGGCTCAGTTGTAGCCACTCATACTGCTCACTGAAGGACTATCCCACTTCTTACTTTCCAGGTAAGAGTGAAACCAGATCTATGTATTGCTGGAAAAATATCAAGTAGTTCTGTTGCCTTACAGGCTTCCTCTGGGTCTCTCAAAGGACTAGTACTTACACAGACTTCCACCTATGTTAAGTAAGTGACTCAGCTCTTGATTTGTTGGTGATGTTCACTTCTAAAGAAGGCAGCAGTTGGGAGTGAACTTAGCAGCCCTTTACTGCACTTTCTTATACCGAATTCAGTGTTTCTGATGCAATAGTCCTGCTATTACAGTTCTCCTCTCTCCAAAGGAAGGGAGAGCAGAGGAGAGCATCTGAATTTTGTAGTGAGGACCTGAAATGCTTATGTGAGCAGTAAGGATTTATATTATACTTCCTTATCTTCTCTGCTCTTCTGGAATCATACCGCTACCAAGACAGTCAGGAAAAGTTATCTCTGAGCTGAGGCACTCTAACTTTAGCCAGTTCCTATCTTATATATTGACTAAGTTACAATTTCCAAGCAGAAAATCAAAGGAATGTAGAGCACAGCTACTCCTCCAATCGTTTTACTACCCTTGCTGTCTTCATAAAATTGAAAGAGAACAATTTCTCTAAATGTCTCAAAAGGCACACGGAGAGTATTTCAAAAAGAAATATAGTTTAAGAGTGATCCAGAGCTGCATTATGTACCCAAGGATTAATTCAGAAATTGGAATAAAGGTAGAAACTTTGTCTACACTGACTGAGCATAGTCTCTCACATGCCAAGTTTCATAGAACTGAGAGACCACCATTCATGGATTCACAAAGGCAGAGGATTAGACCTTGTGCCCAGAGGAGGGTGTTGCTTTATATTTTATGGTACTCATTTTCACACACGCCTTTTTGCAGATGGTCTTCTCTTCATGCAATCAGCATCATCAGAGATGCTGAATGCAGGCACTATACAATCCTCCAGGTCTATGTTTTGTCATGACATTTGGTGTTGTTTCCTCACCTGTTTTAATGTGACAGAAAGAATCTCCAGAATCTGTTGAAATACCCTTCTGGTTCAACTTGACCTGCACTTACTGGGATGGCAAGCTCAGCTGCAGCCATGCAACTGCAGAAAGAAGATAGTTTTTAATTTTGCAAGTTTTTTTGTGCTAGCGTTATGATTTTTTTTTTTTTTAACTGAAGTGTTAACTTGTGATTTTATTTAAGAAAGTTTGAAGAAACTTTAGAAATCATGTTGAAAGCTTTCTCATCTGCATAGGCTATCACAGATAGAAAATCTGTGGTTTGATTATTTCTGGCCTCTGGCACTAGTAGAGCATATGCCAGTAGCCAAGGTTTCTCCTGGGATGAGTCAGTCCCACAGGTGATGACATGCACACTATTCAAAAGGATTTCACAAATAATCACAAGCAGTAAAGGACAAGAAATTATCTCAGTTTTCATCATAGATTTTCAGCCTCTAGTCCTCTAGCTATCTCTATCCTCCATCCATCTCCCACCTTGCTTAACCTACCAGTCTCAGTTCCTTCTTATAGACTACTCCATCTAGCTACTTCTTCTAGAGACTACTCCAAATCTACCCATTTGGACAGCCACTCCTACCCCTTTTGAACTCAGCCTCTTTCAGCTTTCTCCTCTACCACTATTAAGTTTAATACAGCATGCCCTAAACTCAGCTCTCCCAAACAGATGACAAAAATTCTGAATCAACCTCCTCACAAAGAATTCCTATTTAAATACAACAGAAGTTTTCTAACATTGCAAAAGTATGAAATTTTCAAAAAATGTGGGGGCAACAGAAAACAGAGAATACACAATATAGAAAAATACAGAAATAGAAAATACTAGCAAGCTCTATCTATAAATAATGTAAATACAGTCATTTGCTGATAGTGAATCTTACATATTTTCAGATTTTGACACCTAGGTAACTTAGGGAAGAGGACTATCAGGTTAGCTAAAAGGAAAGCAGACTTCTTACTTCAAACTAAGCTGGCTTGTCCACAGGTACACTAACATATGTTTGTACATCAGAGAAAAGAATAAAGCCAACAATACATACCACTAAAATATATTGAGATTTCCAGCTGTCTTATGATAATTAATGCACAGTCAATACATCTCTTGAAGCTATAAACAACTATTCTTTGGGTCTAGGCCTATGAAACATTAGAATTTCTATGTCAAATGTCTATTTCTATAATCATTCTTAACAATAAAGTTGTCAAATTGATTAGATTCATATTCTCCCCATAAGCCATACAAATTAAGAAATAGTATATCATAACACATGACATGAAAACAAAGAAACAAATATATAATGATTCTAGCTGTGACTCAGTATGTTAGTGACATTGATAAACTGAATCTTCATGCTGATAGCATGTTGTAGTCTCAAATCTATTATGCTTTGGAACTGATGTATTATTATCTCTGGACAACTTTCACACCAGGAGATGATCCCTGCTAGCACAATTTTAAAAATGAAGGCATTACAAACAAGATAAATTCCATTGTATTGTTACCTGAATTAGTCTCAGCAAACAGAAATTTCATATAACATACACCATTTGCTAAAATACTTACATTTGTTGGTCCTATTACAAACACACAAAGCATGAACCAGGCACAGTTCTATTAACTATACTACAGCATTTATGCATCTGAAGCAGCACTGTATGGTAATTGTTCTACAGGGAACAATAATATTTGGCTTTGTTCTCTTTTAATACAGTATGCTTAAATTTTTACTTTGAAGACAATATATTGAGATCTTCTGGCAAATATATGCAATATCTTTGAGTTTGCTGATAATGACTGACTAATTGAATTTAACATACCATCCTCTTCCTGCTGTTGATTTTAATTTGTGGCTAAGTGAAAACTTAAGAGTTTTTGGGAGAAGCAGATCAATGTACTGTGTCAATATATATTACAGACTAATTAGTAGGCAACTGCAGATCTCCTCATTTAATCAAATAGCACATCGTCCCTTTTATGAAGTTGGGAGTTACCATTAACAAAACAGAATTTGGACATAAAAGTCTGATTTTTAGTGGAGTATAAAACAAACTAACAGAAAAAGGTAAATTTATGATTAACAATTCTGAAATGGTACTGCTTTGTCAGGGTTTTTTTCCTCTGTGTGTGTGGATCAGAAATGAATTCTACTGATTTGGCACAGGAATACCAAGAAATAGTTCAAAAATTAGACCCATATTATTGACAAAGTTAAGTAGATATGGAACAATTCTAAAATACAAATTTTACTTAAACAAATTGAAATTTTAATTTATGTGGAATTCTCTATTTACAGTTACATATTTATCAGCAGTTTCAATCTCAAACTATCGGGTAAAAATATTAGAGATTAGGTATGTAACTCCTGTTAACTTCTTTGATTGGTCATTCTTTATGCTATAATATATATCATAATATTTCTAAAAGCAATATTTGCCAAGTAGTAAATACATTACAAACGAAGGATCAGACCTGGCAAATGTGTAATCATGCAAATAGTTTGCAACAGCCTGCAGAATTGGGTCATAGAGAATTAATACAATGTCAATTGCATTCTCCTTAAGTCAAAGCAAACAAGATTTGGCAGTCAAAGCTTACTATTTTGTACCTGCTAAGAGTCAGTATCACAAATAATTCAGATAATTTTTTAAAAATCAGACATAAGGATGAGTACGTTTGTTCCAGATGTTTTCCTATTGCAATAATTTTTTTTAAAACCACACTTTGTCTTCTGTGTCATTAGTTAGCATCATGCAAACACTGAAGAGTCACATACCCATAACTGCTATCGTGATATGTTGGAGAAAACACATCCATCTCTATAAGGTTGTCATGACCATTTGCAAGGACTGCTTGACTTTCTAATTCTCTATACATAAAGATACAAAAAAATGAAATTAGAGGTGCAATTTCAAATTAAAGAACGGGATGATCCCACAAACAAGAATATACTAATTCTGTTGAGTAACTTTGTGCAAAACTGAATGCGGGATTTTTCTGCCTTCCATGCTGTCCTCTGAACTATATGCTGGATTGTAACCTGAAGACACAGTGTTATAAGGCTACCTTTAGGTGGTCATTACCCTTTGATCCCTTATTTACGTGCAAGTCCTTGAATAAAATTCCTGACTGCTGCCTGTGGCAAGGCATGCTTAAGGACTGAGCAGTGCATAGTGGGGGAGGTTATTTACTTGATGAGGCTGGATCAGAAATGAAGTAATAAAACTGAACTGAGACTATTAAAAGACAGTCTCTTGCTGGCTATCTGGCACAGCCAGCCAGCAAGAAAAATATGCAGAGGGCTGGCTACCAGAGTGAATGGGAATCTCACGTTCTGTAAATGACAATGCACAGCAGCAGGAGAGGCAAAAGAAGCATCAGAGTCTCTGGTTCTCTCAGGGAATAGTGAGGAAATGAGGGGGAGAAATGAAGTAAGCCACTATTATTTTGTTTGGAACCGTCTATTTCTTTTGTCCTATCTAAAACAGGGAATGATTAATGTGGGGAAAAAAAATACTTGAGTCCATTCTTAGTTCAATGACTGTGTATCTCTGAAAATGGGAATGATAAACTCACGGAACACTGTGCAAATGCTACTGAATTCTGGACTACTGGTGCTTGCCTAAGAGCCAGGGGACAAAATACACAGCATGATCAAATTCCAAGTACTTATGGTGACAGCAAGGGATATTTGAGCAGGAAAGATGCCAGAGGGATCAAGCAAAAATCTAAAGTAAGGCACTATTGACATCAAAGAAAGCTTATAAGCATATGGCCTTGGTGTTTTAGGATTGAAACAGATGCTCAGTGAGAACTGACAGTAAGAGAATGTCAGAAGAAAACAGAACTTTTTTGACTTTAGTATTGGAAAACAATACTTAATTTCTAATGTCTGAATATAACGATCCCATAATTATGGCATGTCAATTTTTCAAATGCATTCATGCTGTCAGCAATCTAAGCAGAGTCCTGTTTCTTCAACTTGCAAATCAGCAATGTGGGCACAGTGCTTAACAGGGTCTTCAGAAGAGCATGACTTGAACTCCATTCCCAGTTTCTGCCTTTATTTTGTACCATGCACCTTCTCAACAGAAGTAACATCTCTAATCAAGTCCATGTGTGAAAAAACCTGGAAGACTTACAGACCTGAACAATTTGAATTTGATTAAACCAGGCACTGTTTTAGTGGGTGGAATGTGTAAAATAGGTGGTTAGAGCAGACTTTAACACTGTGCTTTTGAGGACAATCAATCAGCCTCTACACAAATTGATTTAAAACTTCCCTGGGTGTTTATCAATACCCTTTCCACACCTTAATCAATACTGAAGGCAACTGGATCATTGACAGTCCACCCCAAGAATGACATGTGTATATTCATCACACTTTAGGAGTTTCTAAAGTCTTCATATTCTAAAATGAATTTTGAATCAAGTTTACAGAACAGTTTTGAAATAACACATTCCAGGAAATATTTTGTCTATACTATTTCTGAGGTATTCCAGTACTTTAATTAAGTTCCTCAAAATGCTAAAATATTTTCTAGTCATCAAGTATTTCTTCAACCTTCTTTTTTTCTTGGTAAAATAAGTGGCTAAGTAGCTGAATATAGTAATGTTCCTACAACTCTACTTTTAATACTAAGTGGTAAGAGAAGACCAAGCAGTATCTGTATAAACTATGAAAAACATGTTAGTTTCTTGGCTAGTTTCTATAAAAAAGTCATAGTCCATCACACAAAATGCAGCCATCTTTCAAATGAGGTATTTTTGCAGCAAATCCAGTAAGAAAAAGCAAAGCTCTTCTTTGATTCACTGGCATGTTAGCACAGATTCTGAATAAAGCTACATAATAGTCTCAGAGATTTATTCCTTGACTGGAATATGTAAATTTCCCCTTAACAACAAATTGATCTTTTACATTCAATGACTGAAATTAATGAAATACTTCCAAGGAAATGCACTAAGAGATGCTACTAGCTTATTTTTATCTACAAATGTATGAGTTCTAACATACTTTTCCAGTGTGCATCTCTAACATTCATAATTGACTGTGCATTGAAAAAATTCTGCACATTCAAATATTTAACAGAGAGAGCATTTAAAGAAGTGATTTACTATGTATTTTTAAATATCAGTAATTTAGATCTTGCTAGAACTCAAAGTAATGAGAATGTTACTATTGATACTGGTAATCAAGAAATCATTACTAAAACTAGTAGCTGAATAAAAACTTAAAGCTCAATGATAATAAAAAACCCACTAATATTTAATTACTAAATGATCTTTTATGATATTCAGACATCTGACATGTAATCATATATTTACATTACTCTGGCTGTCCAACCATTTCAATTCAAAGAAAAAAATGGAAAGATTTTGATTTCTTCAGAAGTTCATATTAATCTCTAGTGCTGGCTCCTCCAGCAGATCTACTGTCTCTGCAAATGAACCCAACTTATACCTGGCTAGGGAACAGTCAAATAGTAAAGATCACTAAATGTTCAATGAAAGGTCCTGCAGTCTGCAGGAAACCTACAGGAAATATTCTTCTACTGTCTTGCGTTTTTTATTAATGTAGATTTTACTGAGCCCAAATAGAGGGAAGACAATTTCTGCCTCTGTTTGGTAACCTCATTGTCATTTAAAGACAGCATTAAAGATTAAAGCATTCACATAATTCAATTCATTCAAGTTACAGTTTTAGGTCCTCATAAACATTTAAGCAAAAAGTCTTTTGATATTTTAAAAACATGTGAATTGGAGTTTCTGTTGGACATCATTGATCTGTAACCTCACAGTTCGTCTTTTTAGCCAGTAACAGCAACGTTTCACACAAATCCATTAGTTCTTGTTGATAGTACTTTGCACAGAGCCAAATTGCCATATATCCTATTAAAAACACAACTGAATCCAATATTATGGAATATATATCTTTTGAAATCACTTTCACTACTACTGCAGAGCGATAGGGACTAAAACCTCCCCCAAGCTTTGCAAATACATCCCTCTCTCCTACATGCACATACACAAACCCAGCCAATTCACTGCCCAGCTATACATGACAGCAAACTGTATGTCATTTTTATGCCACCCATCATCACTATGAGCCTACAGAGCTAGAAAGACAGTTGTGTATATAGGCTGACATTCACATTCCCTACCTCTAAATGGCTGTCATCTAAGCCAAATAATAAAAAAAAAAAAGAGAGAAGAAAAAGAAGCCCCAACAATAAGCATAAACCAAAATATTGCCAAAGAGGAAATAAAATTTTTTTAGTCCAAGAAAAGGGTGAAGGAAGAGACCTATCACAAAGTTGTTAATACAGTTGATACTGAGCCTGAAAAATCACACTCAGTAGGGAACCTTAACCAGAAGGGGAAAAAATCAATGACAAATAAGATGGGTTCTACACTTCCACAGTTCCAACTAAACAAGACTATTAGAAAAAACACAGTAGTAGGGCTCTGTCAATTTTCACATTAAAGTTTTACATTTTATCTCATTCACAAGTGTTCAAAACTTGCACTCGAAATACCCTTAGGTTTATATCAGAAATATTTAAAAGATAAAAAGACTTTACTCTGCAAAAACTGCTTATGGTTGGAAGTGGCATTCTAATTCAAGTAGTCCTACACCTTTATAAAGACAATAAAAACATACATGGCAATAGAAGCAAACATCAAAGACCTTATCCACCTACTTAAGATTAACTTCTACCAGGAAAACATCAAACATCTTTTTCCCCACTACAAACTTATTTGTTCTAAAAGAAAATTCTTTCTTAAAGTACTAAACTGGTTGAATGTGATGATGAAATCTCTTCAGTGGAATGCTGTTCCACAGTGCTTATGTCTCAAACAGCACAGGAGAGTCCAAGAAAACTAAGAGAATCTTAAGGTCATGTATGTTTTAAATTGGTCAAAATAATCTTTACTTTGTTATAAAACATAATTTAAAGGGATTCAAAGAATAAACTGAAGGGATTTCATAAACACTTTCAAGAACTACTGTCAACTTCAATACAGTAATAAACGCTCAGTTTAATAACTAAATTGGAATATTATGGCTTTCCTTAATACAAAATTAGTGCTGATTGAGTGTTACATGAGTACTAATTAATCACTGTAGGTAAATTCAGCTCTGTGCCAGTAAGTCTTATCAATTTTTTAATAGATTATTCTGTGTCTAAAAAAGCTAGTGTCACTCTTCATATTAACTGCTTCTTTCCTAGAGGCAGTTATCAATGACAAATTTATCATCACACTGGAACTGAGTTCCTTTGTCTCACCAAATCCCAGCACCTTTAAAAACACCTAGCTTCACATAAGTATTTCTTTAAAGGTACCAAGTACAAGAGTTAAAACCTATTACAGAATGTTATTTGACATTTGATCTGTATGACAGTACATATTTGACACATTTCTGGCAAGCGAGGCAAGAAATTTCTTCAAACAGGCAAAAGTCACAGGTTATGAAAAGGAAGGAAAATGCTTGTCTGGAAAAATTAATATACTCTAATTACTCTGGAATAGGACTGTAAGAGAGAAGAGTGCCATTGAGGATTTTAGAGAGAGGACATACTTTTCAGGACTGAAAACTTTCCAGTTCTGCTTGCTGAATGAGGGGAAGTATTAGCTGTGGGTCAACTTTCATTAAGTTAAATGTTCTCTTTAGCACTGGCACAGTCTGTAGTAGTATCTAAGTAATTACCTGCTTTCCAGAGGTGCATTACTGCCAAGCACCCAGCTGTCCTGCAGCTGGACTGACTCAGGTGTGGTTTGCAGCTCGGCGGGCAAAGCAGCCGGCGGGGCCGGACTCTGATTCCTCCTATTTGTCAGTGAGTTTCTGTTAAGTGAGGTGATGGATGGGTGATGCTGTGCTGAATGTTGCTTGTGAGAAGGTGGCAAAGGCTGCAGGGTCGACTGGCCTTGGTTATTTGGAGGTTGTTCTAAGAAGAAAGAAAATTAAAGTTCGTTATACATCTTGGCATTTGCTACGATCAAAGCAGAATGAGAAATTCAATATAATCCTATCATCTAATATATTTGCATATTATTCTATTAGCAGACATTCAGTGACATTCTGTAAGAGCAAGTTTACCCTTGATACACCAAGTTCTAATTAATACACAACAGATGGTAAAATTGCTTTTGGTTTTAATTTGTTTCAGTTTTTTTTTTTTTTTAATCTGGTTTTATTAACACCTACAGAAAATAGCATCTGACAGATCCCCTAATGCGCCTTTAGACTTCAGCTTTTTTTAACAAACCAACCCTGAAATTAAATGGGTAATTTCAGTAGAACACAAAGGTTTTCAAAATGCATATAATCCCTATAATTATTTAATGGAGTTTTTAAGCTGTATTTAACTGCAATAAAGTATTACAAGCTAGTTGCTAAACAGCAGTAGACTACTCTAGTTTAGTGCATTTCAAATAAGGCAGATCTGCACTATGATCTGCTAATAGATGCTAAGTATTCTTTAGCAGAAGGTCACTCTGTGAAACAGATGTTGCTTCATGGATATTTAACAGACTGATTCACATCTGATTACAACGTCAGAAGACTCATATACTTAATGACCGTCACATCCATTAGAACACACGCAGAACAGATTTTCCAATTTCACACCATGCAATATAAATACAGCTTGGAGGAAGTCACAGGTGATAAGAGAGTCAGGCCATTGAAACAAAAGGAAATATTTTCTGACTTAACCAAAGCACACAACACCCATAAAGCTTAAACTCAAAATCTCAAAACAGCAAAACCTGCAATCAAATACCTCCATCAATGTTAGGTTTTAGCAATCTGTTCCATAAAATCACTGGTAAATAAGTCATAAATATAACACAAATATTTTACAACACAATGCACACAAAACTAGAGAAACCTTGACACTTAATTTACCACAACTTAGCAATGACTGATGACACCTAAACATGTAACACTTAACAATTATGTAATTAAAATTGCAATCTATTTCTTACACTAATGTAGCAGAACATACTTCATAATATAAATGCAAGTGTTAAGCAGAGCAGAATATACAGGACATGCACTTTTCTCACAGTGCAAAAGCTTTCAGGTAGTTTTTTTAATTAGTTGTTTGATTTCCATAAGCAATTCCCTTTTGGAACTGGTAATAATTGCAAATTATTACAAACTCAATAATAAAACTCTGGTACAGAGAACACAGGAAAAGTATTTCTGTTGAAACAGGTGTTTCCAATAACTTACAGGTGACTGCTACAAAATTAACTTAACTGTGAGCAATTTCCAAGGTTGCGATCACAAGAAAACATGAAAATGTTAAGAAATAAACAGAAAAAACAAGTCTTTGGAATAATTTCCTTTCTGAGAATCACATCCTTCTTTCCAGTGATTTTGTGTGGTCAACATGACTTCTGTTGCAAACAACAGCAATTCTGAATCTCTCATTAAAAGAATAACAGCATTTGTACTGCTAGTGAGATTTTCAACACCAAATCCCTGATGTATTAATGCAAAATTCCAATCCAGGTAGGATACAATTGATAAGCTTTATCTTCACCAACACTGACACAAAGGCTGTCACTGCATGTGATTACAATCACTGTCAAGGGCTTTAAGCCACATTTCAACAAGCCAACTAAAGAAAGTTAACAGACCAACCCTAGAGCAAAGGATTTTCCCCATATCTACTTAAAATTTTATCTGATTTAGATAACAAGCTATTTACCAGCTGGTGCAAAATTAACTGTGGTCTTACATTTTGTAATACATAGGTGCATGTGTATATAAAAAAATTATATACGTGCATGTGTCTTGTAAGTATTTACACACATTATACACAAATATATACATATAAATTATTAATTAAGATTTAATTACTAAAATTACAGAAAAATGGCAGGTGGAACAAAGTAATTCACGTTAATTTATTTTAATTGGATAGATAAATTAAAATTGTTCTTAGGATCAGACTTTTTTTATTCCCCTTTTTGACTCTACTACCAGCCTAGCCTTTTTGGACAGTTTTGCCATGATCAGTGCAAAACACTCTTCCACTGCAGCTCCTACCAGCTGAAATGTTATTCTGACATCCCTTTTGTTCATTAATTTCTCTTCTCATTTACAGTCTCTGCTGAAAATCAATCTTTCAGTCTATCATTTTTAGTGCTAAAGGTCTTGCAGAATTCTCTGCTAAAGACAAAGCAGAGGATTGATCATCGTTGTTCTCTTGCACAAAGGAGGGTGTGAGCGCCAGGCTTGTCTCAGGTAGATGTCAGACCTTCCCACACACTTTACCCTGTGAGGAAGATAGTGAAGTTCTGTAGAGGGAATTTATATACTCCACAAATAAATGCCCAGATTTAATAATTTCTCTGAAAATACGATGGAAGAATGAAATTGGATTACTCAGACCATAGGCCAGATACACAGGCCACTATTTGGGATTTAGATTATTTCTCTATAAATTTACTGTGAACCAAAAGGCCCTTCTACTATATAACATACAAACATTATTGACACTGAAGATACAGAGGAACATAGAAATTAAGAGGCTAGAAGGGAGCTATAAGGCCATCCAAGTGTGATTTCGCAAAGATCACCTGTCTTCCAATCCCATTTTCTCGCTCCACAGAATGTTGAGAAGTGACATTTTCTTGTGTCTGAGGGTGGCTTCATTTGGCAGAGAATCTACAGCTTCCCCAAAATCAAAAATGCCTGAAAAGTCTGGAATGATTTATTTCTTTTCTAATTGTGCAAAAGCTACAGGTAGAGTTGCATTTAACAAGGTTAGATTTTCCATAAATCAACAGAGCTAAAATCCATACTCCTCTAAACTTACTCAGTCCTACACTGTCATTCTGAATGAGAGATCACTGAGGACTGCTTTTTGGATCTTTTCTCCAACCTGCCAGATTTCCCCAATACACAGTTCTTCTGATTGCTGCACAATTTCTAACAAAACCCTAATGTTGCACCACTGATTTGTGAGGAAGAGAGAATCACCACAACGGTCATGTTTTGAATGCCATAAGCTGGAGCCAGATTTCCTTTTTTACTGTTTTCAGGACTTAAGATTTAAAGAACAGCTTTCAATATTCCTGAGGCTTTCACACAAATCTATTGGTCTTATGGAGTAAGAACCTCTCAACATCCCTGTGACACTGAAAATATTCTCACTGCACATGCAGGGAAACGGAGACATGTATGTTAAGTGATTCACACTGCTCTCCTGAGAAATCAGCATTACTGCCAGAATAGTTTCAGTTTTCTTGCTTTTCCTACTTAAGAAGTTTATAAGAACAGTGGGATGACACAATATGTACTTCATAATCACTGCAGCACTGGACACAACTCCCTGTAACAACAGCCCTCCATGTGCCACAATATCGAGTGTCAGGACCCTGTAACTCCTCTTTCCTCCCTATCAACCACTGGAGTCCTAGAGGGAAATACATCTTCCCTTGCTTATTGAAAAGACAGCAGCCCTGGGACGTGGCCAGCTCCCTCACAACAAACCACTTATTAGAAGAAAAAAGCATTCAAATCTGATAAAGTACAATTGGGTTGAAATGCTTAAAAACTACTCCAGAGAGCTACAGTTGCTTTGCTTTAAATTGGATTTTAAAAGCTATCTTAATTGATTTAATCTAAATGGGAATGTTTAATTTACACTAAAATTAAGCAGTAGGTACAGGTAGGCTTAGGTCTAAAGATGTAAAGTTTTAATTATAACGTTCCTGTCTGGTTTAAACCTTAATGACTGTAGAGCAATCCTGTACATCTTAAAGAGAAGATTTCTGCAGCAAGAAGCAAACGTATACTGGCCCTGCAACCAGTCTGTCAAAGTTCTTCAGGTGCAACAAACAAACTCCACACTTTTAAGGTATTTGTTGAGTAAGTAAGTCAACATCCGATAATTATGTGTGTGAACATATGCACAGAACTTGGAAAAGTCACAAGAAATTGGGTAGAAAGCTGTCTTACTACAGTTACATGGTTTTTTCAAAACATATTTAAATTGTTATTTACCCTAGGGAATCACAGTGAAGCAAAGCAGCAATTTCAATTGCAGAGGTAAATTATATGTAGTTCTGTAGCCTTTCACAAAACCTTTCAGTCTTTTATTTCTCAAAAAGTAATCTACATTTAATTATTTTTATTATTTAATAGTTATAGAATTTGAACAGCATAGGAAGGAGAGACATTTATGATACCTACAGCCATATGAGGGAAAGGGGCTCATTCAGAGGCAGAAAAGCAGACCGAGCATCCATGAAAAAAAGTAATTTGTTTGATATTTTGTGTCTTTCTATAACAGATAGGTCATTGAGACCTGTCAGCTAGCTACTCATCTAAGAAAAAGAGAGGTGATTTCCATTTCATAAAGATTAGACTTTTAAACAGTGTATAACTAATGTGAACTTAGAGTTCCCATGACAAACACAAAAGCAAAGTCTTCCATCATGATATAAACATTTCAAAGGTGAACAAAATGTTATTCAATACAAAAGTCTTAACTCCTTCTGGTCAGGCTGCTCCTTTTCTATTCTCTCTTTAGAAAAGTCTCTGCCATGGTAAAGGAAATAACACATACTAGATTTAAGAATCTGAAGTAGACTGGATGTTTTAGAAAACACATGAAATGTTTAGAAAACTCTAAAAAAATACAGCCTTTTGTTTGCAGGTCACTGGTCCCTGGTCTGCTAGTCCTTGATTGCTAGCAATAAAAAGTAATTTCTATAAGACCTGGCTTGATTTCCTCAATAAAACCCTTCAATGGACTTTAAATTTTACCTAATTGACATACAGTCATATCTCCAAAAGTACTGTAAGCAGTAGTGGGATTTACCTCAGAAGTCCCTGCAAATTGAAAAGAGTGGGTATTATGGCTTAATTATTCCTAGAGCTCCCAAAGGAGCACTTTTTTAAGTTCCTGCTTATGGAGGGGTAAGACAGGCTACCTGCACCACTATAGCCACAGCTTCAGGGATCCTAAGGGCAAGTAAAACCAACCACTCCAGAAGTCTCTGGTCTGGGAGCACCATCCATGAGAAACTACATTTAATTAATGAAAACATAAAGAAGGTTATGTGCTCAGAAAAAAAATTGAGTATTTAAATGTCCATTTGTAATTAGGCAGATCTGTCTTTTGAATGAACCACTGCTTTAGTTCAGTTTTTCCTGCCAGGGTGTGCGAGGCTCAAAGCTTCATTTCTGATCATTTACTACAAGCTATAGGGGTAATTTAAAACAAGTTGCTGTATGTGCTTATTTTGTGGTTAATCCCAAGTATTTGCTTAGTCTTATTCACATCCAAATTTGCTATGCTCTGCCAAATGCTTTAAGGATACAAGCCACACACTCAACCCAGGGACTGTGGTGACAGGCTGCCTGCCATCAGAGGAGAGCCCGTTCACTCTGATTTCTTGTCAGCTTGACCATCCTTTTCTGCTTGGTTTGTACCTAATGGATGTAGAGATGGAAACAGAACTAACCCACAGCCACTGCTGTTGACTTCCTCTGTGCTCCTGCGCTAGATACATGGTGACAAGCATAAGGAGAAGTGACAAGGACACTTTGATCTAGATATGCACCTTGTGTGTGTGTGTATACTATTATAATATAAAAGGGGCAAAAGTCAAACAAGTAGCTTGATCAAAGCAGGCCAGCGTTTGTCTCCTCATCAGTACAATGCCTGTAGGGTCTGAAAACCTGTCAAGCTATCTGGGACTGAGAAACTACCAATGAATTTAATGCAGGATAAGCGCTGAAAGATTGCATTGCCTTACTTGTTTGGGAGAAATAATAAAGAAAACCTTAATTTTGTCATTTTCCTTTAGATTGCAACATGACTTTACTTTTTAAACAGAAATAAAGACTTCTGTCCTGAAAGGGAGGAAAGACTTATTTGACTGTGGAGAAACTCAAAATGACCCCATGGTTCTCATGTGGTGTTTAAGACCAGAAGACGAATGGAGAGAAGTACCTGGAACTCCCTGGAGGGCAGCAGGAGTCCCTAACATGCAACATTGGTGTTTAAAACACAAAGTACAGGTTGATAATTTCCCACACGCTATAAGGATACATTTCTTTACCAGATAAATATACACAGAAGACAAAGAAACTAGTCATGTAAAATAACTGCAAGTTTTAGGAACTGAAGGAAAAATACTTTTACTCATGTCCTTCAGCTGTGTTATCTACAGCAGTGTTATACTTCCAGTTAAAGGTACACTTGGAACTTTGTCTTTCTATTTCACATCCACTGAGCATAATATTTTCCCCTCAACATCTTCATACTGATAATACCTGTGCATTCTCAGCTGTTTTATAATTCAGGTCTCCCTAATGTTTTATAACCTTGCTGCAGAAACAGAAAGCATCAGTTACTAATCCATTCCCAAAAACTTTGTAAAGAATATTAACTGAGCTTCAAACTTACTTGAAAGGCACATTTTTTTGACCCTGGTATTTTTAGAATAAACAAGCTGAAAAGCTGTACCCTATATGATATGTGACCCTACGAAGATAGATAACATAACTTTCTATTTTATGACATTTACTTTGAAAATCTGATTAAGATAGATGTCTCCAGTTTGTTATTCTTCAATGTCATGTTGTCATAGTTCCCATCAGCAAGATGCTTTAAAGCCTTTCGATTAATATTGTATGCCAGAACTGAAATTACATCCTTTGTCGTTTAGTTCTTAATGGTGCAAGTGATATCTATCAAGTAGTGTTTTATGAAGCATGTGTGATTTTTATTACAGGCTGTTTTCACAAATCTTCTTCAGGTCTCATAAAGACTGTTCATGGTTCACAACAAATATGCCTTGCATTTAAAATCATGCCAATTCTTGATGGAAAATAAACCTTGGATTTTTCAGCAGGCTTTATCAACAGAACAAAACTCTTACTTAATTTAAATCTGTATATAATCACCTTAATTCGCGAAGCAAAAATTCTGCTCTAAGACCCTCCACTTTGCATGAGAATTCTAGAGTAAAAAAAATCTCTGAACAAAAGAAAATGTAACAATGCTTTAGTTTCATAAGAAATGGGTTATGTTTGCCAAATCTTCTAAATGCCCTGAAATAATTTTAAAATAAAGATGGCACACAGGTAGAACAGAAGATGCAACATTCCCCTGCAATCCAGGTACACATATTTGTAAAACAAGATGCATATGGTCAAATTTCTTCAATTTATTGAAAACTAGATAGTTAGGGGCAACTGAGCAGGAATCTTAAGGCTGGCTATTTTTGGTCAACTTGCCATTTAAGCAAAAATCTGCAAATTCAATAAAACTTAGGCCTTAGATGACACATGAGCAAAACCTATTTTTCTAGTGTTTTTGTCCAAAGACTTTCTCTTGATACCCAACAGAGTAAGGCAAATACACTGCAGGAACAAATCCTGCTCATTGAGAAGAAAGTGGGCATTTCTTCCACAGGTGGTGGTGAAAGGAAAAGTCACAGGATTTACTTCTGAAAGGTTTATTAAATGTTGTTTCCACTCTCTGTTGTTCACTGTGGGAACAGAACCAGCTCACTTTTAAAGCATTTTTTTCCATTAGCTGGAATCGATTCTCAAAGCATTCCAACATAAACACCTCCAGCATGCAACCACTCCATTAACCCCTTCAATACATATGGAACACACAGTCAATATTATGGCAGGCAAAATCTGTTTAACTCCCATAAAGAGAAAATGTCTCCTTATCTAGTACCTATATAAGGGCCCAACCAATAAAAGGTAGATACAAAAGCAAGTGGGGTGAAAGAGCTCAGATTTGGAGAACAAATACCACTTGGATCAAGGAAAACCACTGATGTTGTTTCTATGTGTAAGGCAGACATTTACTACAACAAAGTAAACTGCACTTTGCCAGTTTTCAACTGAACTGTGGAAGCTTAATCACCTTATGAAAGCTGAACCTGAGATATATATTTCAGCTTCAGTGAAAAAGCACTAGTGAAACTAGTTCAGGAAACAATCTTCCTAATAGTGGCCTCTTTATCCCCAGAGGGATTTAAGAAGAAAGATGAAAAAAGAAAAAATACAGAAACACAGCTAAAGTAAATTGAAATTTAACCTGCTGCGGTAACATACTTAGGATTTTGCTTTACAAGAAAATGAAATAAAACAGAGGATATAAAACCAGGATGGCAGCTATGCACACAGGATGAATGAGAATAGTGTACTTCCAATCCTGCTGTTGTACTACACAAATGCCATCTCCTTCCACTCCAGTCTAACCCACACAAGTAGTTAGCAAGGATACTAATAGACATTTTTAGGACCCGAGGTCTGTAAAACCAAACAAAATCCTCCACTGGTAAAATGTCATTGACTTATTTCCAACAATTTACCTGGATATCAAACTGGGAAAAGTTGGTATCACACTGTGAGAAATGAGAAAAGCTTGCTCACTTGAGACACAAAAATGATACTCAGCTTATATTATCCAGAGATTCAAAATATAATAATGCAGCCTTCAGTGGTGTGCTCCTGGCCTGGCTTCTCCACAGTGGGGTTCAGATGTTTTGCATGACTGTGGGCTTGGGTTTTTTTCCCCCCACTGGGGTACAGCAGTCTCCTAGACAAATAGTCTGTGACGAAGGGGATCACCAAGACCAGAGGCTTCACTTAGTCATGGCTTTTTCTAATCAGAGCAGATCTATCTTCATAAATTAAATCATCTTTCATTCTTACTTAGAATCTGAAGTGAGAAAGCAATTATTGTTAGCTTCATACAATCATCTTTGCTGCTAACTCATGGAAATCAGTAGAGAAACGTTTTCAGTTAACAAATTGAAGGTCAACTCGTTAATCAGAGAATTGAGGTCTCCATCGAAAGAAAACAAAACATGACACAAAAACGGAGAAGTCCAGCTGAAAGACTTTGTACAGAGAGAAAAATTCAGCTTTCCAAAATGGTGACAGGGGACGGGAATGAATTTGAAAAACCTTGAAGCACATAGCCAAAACCTGCCTGTAAAACACCGGTGAAATGATTCAGAGTATGCTATTTCCCACTTTGCTCACCCTGCACCTTATGCCTATACCAAATACAGACAGACACTTAATTTTGACTGCAAAAATTGTCATTTATAAATAAATGTCAAAAAGTAGAACCACGTTTCAGCTGTAAGCGGCTAAGTTCTACAATGATTCAGTCACAGCACATTAAGTACATATACGTACTCATACTGCATGATGAGCTAGAGTTAAATCCAGTTCCCATTGCAAAGTCTGATGTATGGCTTCTTAAGAGATTTCTTAGCATTTTCAAGTGTTAGCTAATTTTGGTTCCTATCCAAAATCATTAATCCACAGTGAGCTATGTGTATGTTTTCCTTTGTCTTCTGATTTTATTTCTTATCACTTGCAAGAAAAACAATTTGCCAAAGCTATTTATTTTAGAAGCATAGTTACTACCGTACAGGTTAAGAAAACCTAAACTCTTAAAACTTTTAACCTGAAAAAATACACTCACAAGTCATGATTATGTAATGCTTACAGTTGACACAACCAGTGCTGCAAAAGCCTGCTTTCTGCCCAATAAATAAAATAGCAACTAAAGCTTCACTACTAAACCTGACTTATACTGACATATGGCTGACATTCATGAAGAAGGAGCAAACTCCTAGTCTTCCTCAAATTCAAGCGCCAGAGGAAAAATTCTGCATTAAATAGGTCAACTGAAGTTTTTGTCATGGACTTGCAATAGTTAATGCCATGCCTTGAACATTTTGCAGATTTACAAATCCAAAAGCAGCTTGACAGGCTGCTAAAATTAGTTCATTATAAGCAATTAAATTCTTTACCAATTTCTGCATGCTCAACCCTTGCCCATACACACAAGGCCACACTAATAAAATCTGTGAAAGATAAGCCAGGAATGGGATCACACAATATAAAACTTCTAAGCAAAAACAGGTGAGATTGTTTAATCAGATTTGAAAGAACTCAGATAAGAGGGATTCATGTTTTGCTTTGGAGGAAATGAAAACAGAACGGGGCAGTGACATGAAAAGAAATCCACGGGGGGAATGCGGTAGAATTGCACAGAAAAGGGGTTGAATGAATAATACACAGAGGAGACCTCACAAAGTGAAGAGATGAGAGGAAAGTTCTGAGAAAAATGAGAAAGTATATACACTTTCATTAGAAAAATCATAATAATCAAAATTTTATGGAAAACACAGAAGTGAGATTCTTACTCTGGCTTGACTTTAAAAAAGGAATTTAATCCTGGCCTCTAAAGTCAAAGCAAAAATTCTTACAGACTGCGGCTTGGGCCTTAGAGCAAGAGGGAAATAAAGCAGTACATCACCAGATGAATCCTTGTCTCCAAATCAATTAATTGATTGGTTATCAAGTATAAGAAATAAGCAGATTATGAAAGACAGAAAAAGAATAGGGAACCAAGCTTCGAAAATAGCTTTTAAATATTTTTTCTCTTAACCATGTCAAGGAAGAGAAACGCATAATAGGGGGAGGCCTCCACAAGAGCAAACTAAAGAACTATTGTTCTCTAATGACTTTAAATAAGCTTTTTAGGCTTACATGTGAATTAGAATTTTCCTCTTCCTCCTTATGAAAAAAAAACCCAACAAAACCACTCTTGATTTTAGTAAGTTATTATTCTATTCTAATGACAATCAAACCTAGTTAGGTATCAATCAAAAGAACAAATCCATTGCAAAAGATTTCTTAAAAGGTATTCTGGGTTTCCAGTACAGCTGCTTCCCTTTTCAGTAGCAAGACTGAGTCATTAACCCTCAAATCAAACCCCGACTTTGAATTTCTAAGAGTTGAAACAAAAACTACCTGTCAACCTGACTGCCTCAGTTCATGTAACTTATGAACAAAACTCTCCCCTACCTAGCACAGCATTTTAAGCAAATCTATAAATTGAGAGGTGTAAGTGGACATGGAGAGTGATTGACATTTTTATATGTTCACTATTTATTTTGCAAGTGCTGTGAATACTATGAACAGTTTAAGAAGACTGCATTGTAATTAATGACAAAAACCAATTTTGTTCAATATTAAACACAAAGTTGGGGGTAAAAGTTCATCATTTTTAAAAGAATTTATAAAACAGAAAAATGAGAAAATCAGATTTTTTAAAATATATTTGATTTTTTAAAATATACTTAAATTCTATATATGCTTTCCACAAATGACTGTAAGCTTTGTCTTTCTGGTATGTATGTTCATTATGTCCTAGTTGTGTTGCTGCTACAAAGCTACAAAGTTTCCAGCAGATGACCTTTCACATCAGTTTTCAGCAAAACTTTACAGCTTCTTGCCCAAGCCAAACTCCTTTAAAAAACACGGCTGATTCATGTCATAGTAAGCTCTTCCTCTTAATAACACTGCTGTAGTTCTCAGACACTGACAGAACCAGTAAAAGGTAGAGAAATCACGGCTCACTACTACCCCCTTTGATTTAAATAGCCAGATAGATAGTATACACAAAAAGATCCCAGAAGAGCAGAGCTTAAGTAATTTTTCTGAAAATAAATTTTTTGAAACAATTGCAAATACACACAAATAAGCACAAAGAATATCACCACCATGGTGCAGTGAAATGTGATAACATCTCCCATATATCATTAACAAATGCAAGCTGAATTCATTCCATGATGCTCCTGACTTCCAAGTAACTTCAGCAGCAAAAGAGATGTTGCTGCTTCTTCTGGGCTAAGCAAAGGCTAAAAAAAAAATATTAATTACAATTTTATGTTCTTCTGGTAGCATTATACATTCCACATACTGTTTACTTCTTAAAAAAGAGATTTATCTGAAACCTCCTAATAGTAACCTGATTTCTACATATGCAGAATTTGTGTTTCAAATTACTTAATGTAGAGGAAGTGTGTAAACTCCCTTTAAACCTAACAGCTGTCATTTCACCCGTAACAAATTTGGCAAAAGCATTTCTAGGTATGCTGGGAGAGCACTTGTGAAGACAGCTTGCTCACCATGTAACACTGCTGATTTATGAAGCAAGCTATGCCCCAGTCAAGTGGGACAAGATTTTACACAGGCACAGAGCCAGCAGAGATCTGAATGACTGGACTCCCTGAAAGCCTGCTGCCTTCCACTCGTGGGGAAAAACCCCTCTATTTCTAGCATAATCACACCCTCTCCGCCTAAACATGTTTCCCAGGTCCATTTTCTGCCTAAACTATCATATAGGAAAATACCTTTCTTTTTGTCTTCTACTGAAACTGCAACATTGGTGACAAGGAACCCATGTGTGGGGGTGGTACATGATTGCAAGAGAAACAGATGGTCTCAAGCTGAGAAGTCTGGTATTTAACATGCTTTTATAACTACCACCGGGGGCTAAAACCAAACATTTCAGGAGGAAGAATTGTTTCATGGTAAGATCGCAGCAGAGCATGTCAGGAAATCTCTTTTTTTACTCCTGGCATAGCCAGTGGTATGATCACAAGCGAGAGCCTCTACCTACGTCCAGCGGTCTTGCTGCTGAAATCAATTATGTACCCAACAGCTCTTTGCCGCTCCTGAAATGGTAGATGTTGTATGTGTTAAAGCCCTCTGCTCTCAGAACAAATTTACAAGGAGAAGCGCACAGACAAATGTGTTTGCAGAGAGGTGGAGGAGGGCAGGCTTTGTGTTCTGCTGAGCGTTGACTCCACACTGCTGCCAGATCGGGGAATGGGAGGGGATACTCAGAACACTAGATTTTTTTCTGATATAGGTCAAGTTTCCACCACCCGTGGGTAGGGAAGCACATGTAACCCATTCCACCTGCTCCCTACAGAATTCCCTGCTGCTCAACTTCCTGGCTCCATGCAGGTATTAGTGTGAAAATTTCATCTGCACATCCTTACCCAAGGTGCAAGGTTTTGCGGGTTACATGTGGCATTACAGGAGAATGTCCTGTCTTCCACAAAGATAAACCACCAATCACACAAACAAGGTAACATTTTTTCATGAAGAGCTACTGGGTCACTTTATAATCTCAGGTGAATTGAATCTATTAGAGAGATTCACACTTTGGAAATATAGCTCTAAAGAAAATAAATACAAACAGGAAGACTTGGAGGTACATTAGCTGCAAAAATTATCTCAGAACCAAATGCTTTTAAGAAGCTGCAAACATGTACAATTAGAAGTGTTTTTGAAAGCTGAAAGCCTAAATAGCTGTCAGCAACTTCACCAGAAGTGTAAGTTATTTACAACAGCAAGCAGACAGATTATCAAGACAACAGAAGCACTGATTAATTGTGTAGCCTAAACTGGCAATGAAACAGAGTAGAGCCCTGTATGTGTGAGTATTTATTTTTAAATAGGTATGTTTCAGTTCCAAGATTTCCTCTTTTAGTTGATATCATTTAATAATAATCATTGAATCAAATTGCTCTTTTAAATTTTTTTTCAAATATTTAGGAGTAAAAACCTGACTTTGTAGCTAGCATCCTCAAGACTTTTCAAATCTCTGAGTACCACTGAAATACTGAACCAAAACTAAGAGCTATTTTGAGCTGCTAGAACAGTTACAAAATAAGATGCTTACATGGCAATATTCTTCCATAGCATCACAAACTTCAAGCATAGATTTCAAAATATTTTATAGAGCTGAGTAAAATTTTGGTGAAGATCTATTGAATTTTGCTAAGTACAGACTTCTTCATGGCACATTACATGTATTATACGCTCTTCTTTAGAGACAAATGGAAAATCTCAAGAGTTTTCATATTGTGTTTTATATTCAGAACCTTTACTAGCTGTACAGAACTTCTGAAAAAGACAAAGAATTTATCTTCAAAATCCCTACTGTATACTGGTTATGACTGTGGAGTCCTACAAGACAAGACACAAAAATGCTGAAGACAAGGTGAATCAAGTCAGTTTGCAGAAGTGACTTAAAGTGGAGTTGGCTTTAGATATTGCTGAACAAGAAAAGTGGCCAGTCCTTTATCTCTGTACTGACTCACGGATGATGGCAAGCTCTCTGTGGCAGTGGCTACAATAATGGAAGCAGGCCAACCGACAGTGGTGTGATACACCCCTCTGGGCTGCTGAATTATGGCAAGATGTTGTTGTGCAGGTAGAGAGTGTGATTGTAACAGTACCTCACAAGATGCTCAAGTACCCAAGAGTTGGGGCACTGAAGAACACTGAAAGAGTGAACAGGTGACCAAGCTGCTAGAATTGAAGTGGCTCAGATGGAGCTGGACTGGGTGGGCTATTTTTATAGCTTGATGGGCTAATGACAGACACATCAGGACATTTAGGAAGGCATGCAACAGAAAATGGGCTTGTGGCCAAGGGGAATTGATGCCATTGCACAGGTTATCCAAGAATGTCAAATATGCCCCATAACCCCATAATCAAACTAGTAAAGCAGCTAAAGGCTTTTTGATATAAAGGGTGAAGGCTGAAATAATATGGAAAAGCCTGGCTGATTATATCACACTACCATGAATCTTTTTAACAATCTGCCTACAATGGTAGAAGCAACACTGGATGGTTGAAAACATGCTGTGTGACCCATGCCACTGGTTGGAATACTATCCTGGGCTCTGAAAAGCAGGTTTTATGGTCATACACAGCACCCTCGAAGAACTGAATCAGAAAACAGGACTCATTTCCAAAACAATCTCATAGACACATGGCATTGTGGGAGAATATCACATCCCCTATCATGCACCAGACTCTGGGAAAACAGTGATTATTTATTTGGCACACTATGGGAATTGCTGTATCTGGAATCTGTTGTTGCTAGCCAAGCTAGGAGCAAGGGGGGGAGTTCACTGCCATTTTAAACACTATAAACTGGCCCAAAAGGCTCAGGGGTAAAGAGTAAAATGCATATACCTTTAAACTGTAACCCATGATCTGAGTTGCGTTTTATAGGAATTACAATAGTATTAGCTAACTAAACCAATGAAGGAGAAGCCTTAAAAGAAGCACTTGCAATGCAACAGTGATCAGACCTGAGTTGCCTTTGGTGCCCAATACCTCCATGCAGCACATCCCCTCTCCTATCCTGAGTGACCACTAGAACTTTAGTCCATGACGCGGCGTCATGGACTAAAGGAACTCAGTGGACATTTGTGGACTTTTTACAGACACTTCACAGGGGTGGATCCATGGACCAAAGCAATTGTATCTCTATATCGTATCAAAGCTCCTACACCTGGGCTGTCTCAGGCACACCTACAGGCTGGGTAGAGAGAAGCCCTGTTGAGAAAGACTTGGGGATGATACTTGACAAAAAACTCAACAAGACCTGGCAATGTGTGCTTGCAGTCCAGAAAGCCAAGCAAACCCTGGGCTGCATCAAAAGTAGTGTGGCCAGCAGGTCAAAGGAGGAGATTCTTTCCCTCTGCTCTGTTCTGTTCGATCCCACTTGAAATGCTGTGTACAGTTATGGTTTCCCCAACATAAGAAGGATGTTGGAGCAAGTCCAGAGGAGGACCATGAGGTTGGTAAGAGGACTGGAGCACTGAAGACAGGATGAGAAAGCCTGGAGAAGAGAAGGTTGTGTGGAGACCTCATAGCAGCCTTCCAGTATCTGAAGGAGGCCTAAAGGGAAGCCAGAGAATGCCTCTTCATCAGGAACTGTAGTGGCAGGACTAGGAATAATGGGTACAAATAAAAAGAGGAGAAATTTAGGTTAGATAATAATAGGAATTTTTTTTTTTTTTGAGGGTGAGACACCAAAACAGGTTGCTGTGGGAGGCTGTGGATGCCCCAACCCTGGCAGTGTCTGATGCCAATGTGGATAAGGCCTTGAGCAACCTGGTTTAGTGAGAGGTGTCCCTGCCCAAGGCAGGGGGAATTGGGACTAGATGATCTTTCAGATCCATTACAATCTCTTAACATTCTATGGTTTTATGATTATATGATGATTAATGGGGATCATAGTTAATGAGGATGTACTGAATTTCTGAGACCTGAACATGACTTAAATGGAAAAAGAAGCTGCAAGTCTGTTGGTTTTGGCCAGGGTAGAGATAGTTTTCTTCACAGTAGCTGGTATGGGACTATGCTTTGGATTTGTGCTGGAAAGAGCGTTGATAAATCAGCAATATTTTAATTATTACTGATCAGTGCTTACAGAGGCAAGGCCTTTTCTGCTCCTCTCTAAATCCTACCAGTGAGGAGGCTGAGGGTGCACAAGAATCTGGGAGGAGACACAGCTAGGACAGCTGATCCAAACTGGTCAAAAGGATATTCTATGAAATAGGGTGTCATGCTCAGCATATAAACTAGAGGTAAGGTTGGCTGGGAAGCCACTGCTCAGGGACAGGCAGCAGTTGGTCAGCGATGAGCAAAATTCTTTTCATTTGCATCACTTGTCTTTCATGGGCTTTACTTATCTTTATCTTTGTTATTTTCCTTTTTATTACAATTTAGTCTTTCTTATTATATTTTATGTCAACTAAAAAACTTCTTGTCTGAACCCACAAGTCTTCTCCATTTTCCTGTCACAAATTCTCTTTCCCCCATCCTGCTGGGATAGTGGAATAAACAAGTGGCTGTGTGATGTTTAGTTGCTGGCTGGGGTTAAACCATGACATGCAGCTGCCAGCCAGACCTCAATATGTTGGAAGTCTAGATAGAAGAAACTTACACCCTTATCCCATGAATCACAATGGATAGACTTTTTCTAGAACCCAGCTGGCTGAGGTTTCTGCCATGAAAAAAGTCTACCCTTGGCCAGCGGACAATCACATGGATGAACATGCCCTGGTTTTGACTAGCTCTGACAATAACTTGGGGGATGAGTCAGACTAGTAGGAAAGTATATAAAATGAAGGCACTTGCAATGCCCCTGGGCCCATGCCTCATTCAAGCTCAGAGACCTGACATAAATCTTGTTCATTGTTTCCAGTAGGAGCTTTGTAGCTTCTTTAAGTAAATGACATTTTATTATTATTTATCATGTCTCCAAAACATTAAATTGCAGAAAAAACATCACATCTGCCAGAGGCATGACTCTTGCTTTATGACTATTTATATTCAATCCTCACCCAAATGTAGGCCATGGGGGTACTACTGAATCTTTGTCACACTGTGAGAATACAGACGAAAATCATTTGGGCCATCAAAATAAACGACTCATATACTGAAGTGAGAGATTATGCTACCTTTTCTTTAGGAAATCCCAAGAAATAAATTTGATGGCTGATGTGCTGCTGCTCATGCCATGTTGTCTTCTATAACAGTTACATGTACAGCTAATCTCATGTCAGTTTTTATAGTCCCAGCTGGTCAATTCATCAGGTACAACAGGATGTGCGAACTCCTCTGAAATGATAAACTCTCCAGATACTCCAAATTGCATTGTACTTGGTACAGATCTTTGCTGAACATAGGCAAAGATGCCACATTTACTCCCTCTACAGTTAGTGCTCAGCAGTTTGTTTAACGGTGGAGACAATTGCTAATACCAGTACTCTTAAACAGCTTTATAACAGTTTCTTCTTATTGATAAGAACACAGTAATTCTAGTTACTGGTCCTTAAGCTGTAAAAGCCAACACTAGTTGGTTTGTGTGTCTTCCACATCAGCAACAACTTCCACTAAACAGAGACGCACTTTGAGTTTTCCAGTTTGTGCACACAGAGCAAGAGAGAACAGCAGACTAGTTTCTATGCAGATGAGTTTATCCCCATTTAAAGTATCCTCACTGTCTATTAATTAGGCCATTTCATTAAGGCCTGAGCTTAACCATATCCACCATTCCTCTACTGCATTTACTTACCTTTTTTTTTTTGCGGAAACAGGGAAACTCACACATGAGAATCATTACTGAGCAAATAAAAACTTGAAAAGTAAACATCAAGAAAGAACATTCAAGAAAGGTACTTACTAGGTTCAATCTCACTACTACTACTACAGTAATAAGGTCTCTCTTCACTCCCAATTCTTTTTGCATTCACATAGGAATACAGTGAGGAGCACAGCTCTAGGAAAGACATCTGCTCTTACAGAATGAAGAACAAATCATCTTGTGTTTGATACTTGCAGCACTGTTACAGCTCTTGGAATCCAAATATTTTACACCATACTCTAGGTATTTGTGCATATACATACAAACTTACTGTTAATAAAAATAGAAATACATGTCAGAAATACATTTTATTACTTTACGAATATCTTTTATACTTGTGATATGTCCCTACTGTTAAGCAGCACACAAGTGAGAAGTTACTGTGTCTGGTGTTGCCTGTGATAATTTACATCTCCCTAGGGGTAAGGGTGCTAAGCTTTCTTCAAACCACTTATTATTGGCACCAAAACGGAGCAATTACAGCTATGTCTCACACTTTGTCTTTTAAGGATGTGGCATGTTTATTACTTGCAAGAGAAAAATGACTCCTACAATGATGTTTTAAAATCATTGGGTTCAGACTAAACACAAAGTGCTGTCTATAAAAGACAAAGTTAAATTTGTATACAGCTCCTATATCTATGCTATATGATCACAAAACCCCAGGCAGAAAAGTATTCCTTTCTTGTTCTTGCTCTTCGCAGCGCAGAGGTAACATGGAAATTTCAATTAACAGATGAGAAAAGTTTCCACAAATATTTTGCTTCTGTATTAACAGCTATGGGTTTTGACCTAGGAATTATTATTTAGAATTCAATTGCTCAATATGGTGCAATGGCAAGTTGCAATCTTCAAAACTACAAGAGGAGCTAATGAAAGTTTGCTTAAGACTTTTAACTTGTAAAATCATTGACTTAGTCCCACATCTAACACGTAAATGCAAAAAATCACAGCAGCTTAGAAAAAGACCTCAAAACAACTACATGCACAAGAGCAATTAAGACACTGGTCTTCAGCTGCAAAAGAAAACATGCAACACTGAATGCATAAAGCTGTCCAGTAAAATATATTCATTGCATCAAATGAAGGATATAATAATTCCAAGTACTTTCCATAAATCTGAAAAGCAATGTAATAGAAAATAAACAGCCAATAAAATATGAACAATTTTGAAAAAATAACTCAAGCTATTAGTTCAGAGATACAAAATTATATTGGTCTCATTAATCAGATCAAAATGTTGTATTAATGAACAGAAATTACATTCTTGTAAGGTCTTTCCTTTACAAGGTCGTTATTTCTGTAGAGTCAGTGTGTCTGCTTTCCATATACTGACTAAGGAAACTACAAAAGAAAATATCTGTAATTCAAAAAAAATTAAAGGGGCATACAGATTTGAAGTATTATAGTAATGAGAAAACTACTACTTTTTTTTTTCCCCACAGTTCTTTATGTGATTCATTGTAAATCTTAATATACCCCAGGTAATTCACATTGTTCTGTTGCACAGAATTTTACTGCACCGTACACATGTTGAGAAATATGACAGAGAATTTACTGGACTGATAAACCAATAATGTAATCACAAGTAAAATTCTCATAAGTTTCTAAAATATGACAGGAGATGAAAAAAAATTATAAGTTACTTTCCCTGTGCCTTAAGAAAAGCAATTTAAATATTGCTCTCCTTCTAAAAAAAGAAATAGCCCCTATGCAAAGAAATCCCTTAAAAGTGCAAACATCTGAGAAAGGAAAAAAAAAAGCGCAATGGCAAATATGCAGACACAAGCACTCAGACATGCTGAAGATGTTTCTACTAGCATACAAGAGAATAATAAAATACTGAAGAAAGAATGGTGAAAGATGTTTAAAATAAAACTGAGTAAAAAGACTGACAAGGGAAGGACAAAGGCACCCGAGAGGAAGCACCTGGAGCAGGTGGGAAGGCAGCACAGGGCCCTCAGACACTGCTGGACAACCAGCTGGGCTGCTGGGAGGTA
This sequence comes from Pyrgilauda ruficollis, assembly GCF_017590135.1. NCBI lineage: Eukaryota > Metazoa > Chordata > Aves > Passeriformes > Passeridae > Pyrgilauda > Pyrgilauda ruficollis. The sequence continues at coordinate 14,712,642 of NW_024526599.1, read as the reverse complement.
ACTTTTGAATTAATTGCTGGATGAAATGCAACTGGCTCTCTCTGAGGACATTCATACCTTCAGGGGTGGAAAACACCCTCTGGTGTGACCTCACTTGTGTGTTATGTGAGAGTCACTAAGGCAGCGGTGTGTGTCCAGACAGGTTATTTTTTTGTGTAAAAACTTCCATACTGTAGGTAAAATGCTGTGTGTTTTTTCTAGCACTTTTAAACTCTTTTATCCTTTGTCCAACAGTTAATCACTCATCTGACATGCAGACACAACTGTGTCACTGTCACTGCAATCATATCCTGATGCCACTCTAATATATGTCCTTCCACTTGTGCAAAAAGCATTTTTATACACAGCACTTCTGCTGAAGTCCTGATTGCTGACTGTCTTTCACCTCTTGAAGAAAAATACTTTCTCTAATGGGATGAAGTGAACATGAAACACTACAGAGAACACTGTTCCTAATACTGCTTTCATTTATATTAATAATTTCATCAGAAAAATTTGAAATTCCAGACTTGATATTTGTCTGTTAAATATATGAATTTTAAAATACAACCTAATAATATTAACAACATTTGGGGGGGAATAAGATCCTTCTTTCTAGAACAGGTTTTTTTCTGCACTAATTGTTACCTTCAGCTATTAAAATCTAGCCATTTGCACAATATTGTGCATTAACAGCAGGCATACAAAACTGTATAAAGTGGAAGCAACAAAGATGGAGAAAATGGTTGGAGAAAAGCACAAATCCAGATGTTAACTTCCACAGAGTGAGTGTGAAGAGCCACTTCATATCAAACACACACATTAAAGACTCCGATATTTTAGGTCAAGTGGGAGCATCTCACCAAGAAGTCTGTAACCAACTACTCTCTATAGCAAAAATGGTCACATTTGTGGAAATTAGTGCCATTACCAGTACCAACATCTCAATAATTTCTGCTTTTAATCCTCTTGTAAGGCTATTAAGGTATCCAGGCATATCTCAGTTCCCTGGGGCAGACGAGTAGCCTAGCAGCCGAAAGATTAAGATTATCCTGCTCTGTTAAAACCACATGAGATTGATACTTCTCTGGCCTGTCTGCAGCTGCAAATTCTCCCAACAGCCAAAGCAGCCACCAAGAGAAAAGACTGCGTGGTTTTTTTGATCAATTTTCATCTCTTCTAATAGCTTTCCTGCCACAAGAGGGTAAGAAGGATCAGAAGCAGGCAGGATGTTAGTTTTCATCCCCAATTATAAAGGAGCTACACTTTTAAGTATTCATGTTTGTGTTTTTGCTGATCCTTCTACAGATGTCTGGACTATTCTCAGGACAGAAGAGAAGGGTTAAAGAAAATTCTAGATTACAATTGTTGTAATATGGATTAGAAGCAAAATTGTTACCTTTTTGCTTCATAAAACATACACGTTGCATAGCATTGCATTCCTTTAATGTGAAGACACTAATATTAAAAAAGAAATATGACATGGTTACTTTAATTATGTAGAACTGTAATTGGCATTTATTGCGTCGGGCTTCAGAGGGATAGGAGCATGGGGTGGAAGCTGATTTTTTCATTAAATAGCTGCCCCAAGGCAGATACATTCTGAACAAAGCACCTTTTCATGAGATATACCTGTCCCATGGAGAGAACAACAAAGCGAATGAGGAAGGGGATGTAGGAAGCCTGAACAAGGAGAGAATGATAGGAAAAGAGCCCATTAAAAAAAAGAGAAAAGGGATAAAAGAGAAAGTAGTAACTAAGATGGACTGGCATGGTATGGTCAAATATAGGTTAAATCACTTAATAAGAAAGAAGAAGGGCTTTCAAGGAAGAAGGGCAAAAACAGGGAAAGGAGGAAATGAAAAGAGCACACTTAAAGGATAAGAAGGATTAAAACTAAGAACAAGAGGAAAAAACCCAATACCCAACCTCTCCAAAGAATGAAAAGGCAAAAAATAAAAAAAAAAAAAAATCACATCCATGCATACAGATCACTTCTGGGAGTTAAAGGCTCATGCCTGTTTGCATCTGTTTAATTGTAGATTTGACTATATGGCATTCCTCAGCACTTTTGACTACTTAAGGAGCATTAAACAGATGAGTCATGAAGGATGAAGTTAAGGGCAGAGGAGTCCAGGACAATCTCTGCTTTCTCATCCACACTAATTTCTTTCCTGCTTTGCCTCAAGGTGGCTACCAGCAGTTTGGGTATGAAAGAGCCTGAAAATAACATTTCCTTTCCTTTTTTTCAAAGATGATGCACGGTATTGGAAAAAAATGTCCCCATATCAGTTGCATATGCTTCTAGTGGAATGGGGGAGTCATGTCTGCTGCTCAGTAAGCCACGTGAACAACGTTAGAAATTGATACGGGGTGCAGATGAGCAGTCTCCATTATTTGTACATTTAGTTTTCCACTGATATTCCACAGCAGCAATGGAAATCTTTATTCCTACAGTAGCAAACAAGTAATACACCAAGAAAAGGGGATCTAGTTTTCTAGTTGTATTCTGTGGATTCAAATCAGAGGCTTTGCTGCATCACCACTTGGCTTCACTCATATCTCACAGTCACTATTAACAGACAGCTATGGCAAGGGGCAATGGAAACAGCACACCATTTTAGGACTGTTAATCCTCAAAGCACAGAGCTTTGCACCTGGAGGCAGAAACCATGGCTAAGGAGCTGCCCGGTACTTCGTCAGCAGAGAGCAAGTTTTTGAGTGGTAGAAATAGTGCATCTGCAACTACTTTTTTCCTCTAGTACTCAACATCTCCAAAAGAACCAAACAGCCCTAGAGCAGCACTGATGCAGCTGCGAAAGAGCACTGCATCTAGAGGTTCCTGTACTTCATACGTCTCAAGAGGTTTTCCCAAAGGCTGTCTGCAAACGCCACTGAGTTGTTCAAGTCTTTGTAACCACAGGAATATGCTTTTCACATTTCTTTAAATACGTTTTCAGCTCTGTTGCAATCATGGTAGTACAGTAACAGGAAATAGAAACACATGCATACTGTATTCTAACTACAACTTAATTCTGCCAGCATATAAGACATTATTTGCACTCGTGCAAGTTGAGAGTCACTAATCATCATCACTAAGATGAAAGGTTAGTGCATTGTTTATAGACTATTTAGTATTCACATTTGATTATTTCAGGATTAGTGTCAGAAAAATTATATACTACTAACCATACACAGCCCCCTCTCGAACAATCTTTTAATCATTCTCCGGATTTTCTTTCTGTGTTCAAATTTCTTGAACGTTTTGTAGTAGCAGTATTCTACCCATCACTCAAAAATACATAAATACATGGTAGTTTAAGATTTCCAGATGCAAAATATATAGCCACTCTCTGTTCCTAAGATGTGACAGAACAGATTAAATCGGGGGCAGCACACCATACAAGAACACCAACACTGCTAAAGCACGCATGGAGGAAGGAAGCTCCCCCAGCTTCCCTAACACAAAACTTACTTACAGGGCACTTACTTTTAGACATAGGTGTCTAAACATTCCATTCTTTACTAGTTTGAATTTTAACCCTCTCTCAAGGAATTTTATATAGACAAAGGGGAAAAAAATCCGATCTGTTGTGGCCATGATCATAGAAAGTTATTATATGACAGTGACGCAAAGTTGCACTCAAAGCTCAAGACCGTTTCAAAACAACTTTCAGATAAATTTATTTAACAAATGTTGATCTGAGTATTACTAATGATAAAGCAACTAAATGAATCTGGGCAGCCTGTACTGTTTTACTTGATTGTTATTCTGCTGGTCTTTCTCTGCAAAACCAGCCATTTTAAATGTCTAGCTAACAGTATAAATCTCTGTAATAGGGCAAGGAAGTATTTTCCTTTCAGGCTCAGAACAATGCATGTATACTGGCTGATTCCTCCACTGTGCCTAGGAATGTCCCTCAGGGCCTCCAGTCCAGAAGGCTTGCAAAGCAGTTTATTCTGGAGGGCTTTCTAGAAGCTAGAAAGGAGTTTTAAAAATATCTAACCTATTCTCCATCTCTGCCTTTCTGTTTACTGGCTCAGGTAAACAACAGTAGCCAGAATTCACTACAATTAGGAGAGACATCAAAGACTTTTAAATGGGAGACTAGATTAAAAGAAGAAATTATTCAACTTGAGCGAGGAAGAGACCCATATATGATGCTGTGGTGCATTCTGATGCCAATTATTTTGAGTTATTCATATAAAACTATAAACAAACAGAAAAATATTCCATATTACACACCACTGATTGAAGGCCTTGAGGAAATAGATCAAGAAGGACACGTGAAGAAAAATACTGCAGTGAATTTTGAAATTTTGAAAACCATACATTACAAGGCATAAGTAACAACTTTATACTGTAGTGCTTGAAAAATGCACAAAAAAGACTTGAAAAAGATCTATTAATTTTGAATTATCCAGGTAAATATGCCACAAATGCTGAATATCTGAAGGCACATTAAGAGCTAAAGTACTTGGAAATTGAAAATTTTAAGGTATCAATTATTGTTTCTATTGGTGGATACTTTTTTTTTTCCCTGAGCATTATGATATATTCCAATGTCAAGAAGATTAAAACAGTGAAGTGCTTCTTTCTAATTTTTCAGTACCAATAAAAATAAACAGATCTTTGACATGTATCAGACATAACAAACAACTATGTATCACAAATAACAAGCAACACTGCTGCTTTAAGAAACTGTATCTTAGCTTTTCCATTTCTTTAATCCCCATCTAGAGCGCCTGCTGGCAAATCAGCAGCATGTCGGAAAGGGTTGAAGAACATGAAGATATATAAGTGTGAATTTCATGAAGTCTGTCGCTCCCTCTACGTTATATATTTTTGGCCAGTAAAACAATGTAAGTACTTGGCTCCAAAACCCCATGTTGTGCATCTCACCCCAGTAGCAATTACAGGAAGAGTCCAGCTGTAAAAACCTGATGGAGACGCTGTGCAGATTCAAAGAATCAAAAGCGCAATTCATTAGAAGTGCTTCACTTGTTTTCTGAAGCAATTTCGAAGCTGGTGTACACAGAGATGGGGGTGCAAGGTCACCCCTAGCCTCGCCTTTTCACCACTGCGCAGAGGACAGGCTACCGGAAAGTAACCCAGAGACTCAAGAAATCCCACAGACAGTATTTTAAAGCTTTCCTGAACACAATGTAGGATGCTGTTGAGGAGAAAGAAGGAAGCATTCAACAAAAAATCCCTTGTGGTTTCTATGCATTTAAGAATGAACAGAAAAACAAGCCCCCTCACACCAACTGGTAGTGACAAAATCAAGGGAAAGCTTTATTCTTCCTTGAACCTTTCTGAATGAACTAATAGACTCAACCAGCAGCGGCTGATGTTTTGTACTCAGTGATAAGTCAGCCTCCTGTATATTCAGATATAACATGCTTTATTACAAATAAATTCCATTGTAAATTGTTTGAATAGCTACTGCAGTGTTAAATTGAAACTTCAAGAAATGCATACAAAGCAATATTTAAGAGATAATTTCATCTGGAGTCTCCAGGTTATGGCAATAATGGGATAAGTTTACTGCTGATTACTGCAAAACAAAGTACCTTTCAACACAAAGATGAGTCGGATTAATGGCAAAACTTACAGTAACTGACTCATTTTAATTTGCAAGTATTCCGCGATTACAGTATTTCCAAATTGAGGACTTTGTTTTGTTTGGTATTTTAAATGACAACAAAGTATCCTGTTACATAAACAGAACTGTTCTTTGACACTGCATCTTGCTGCTAACTGTTAAGGGATTTATCTTCAAGAGAAGAATAGCAATAAAGAGGCAAATTAATTCTGTTTTCTGTAACTGTAGCAGGGATACTAGTGTAAACATACAGAATCCCATGGAGAGAATATTTTCAGTCTTTTGTAATAAATGATCAGCAACTTAGCAGACAGAAACATCCTTACTTGTTTCTTTCCCCTCCCTCCTGGCTGAGAGAACGTGTCTCGTACCTATGAATTCTAACGATTAAAATAATTCTACCAATTACTTTGCTGCATTCCAGTACGCATAGTCAAGTATGTAATGCAATAAACTATGCCTGAATGGTCTGTTTACCCCAAAGCAAGTTACAAGGAAAACTCTTTCGCCTTAAAGGACTTGTCTCTTTGGAGCGTGCAGGCTGGCAAAAAGCCAAGGGAAGCTGGTGCTTAAGCAACCAAGACTGAGCAGTGCCTGTGTGCACTGCAATCTCAGCCAACCGCAGTAAATGTTATTGGAGTTTTTGTGCTGTAAAATTGCTGCTTTCATGCCCACTGCATCTGACAATAGGAATCCTTGGCCTTGCATGAGAAAGGAAGGCTGATGTGCCTTCTAGTCAGATCTCTGCATCCTTAAAAAGCGGGGTTACTACTCCTGTGTACTTCTAATGGGTTAGTGACAAATAAATTCATGTCAATGCTACGTCAGACACAGAAAGATACTAAATGGAGACATTTTTTGTATATGAGAGAGAAGAGCAGAAAACTCATGCTTTAAGCACAGTCCTTAGGCTATTAAGACTATCGATAATATTTAAAAAGATAAAGGACGTTAAAGGTGACAAATGCTTATAAGCCTTTCACTTTTCAAAGCAACTTTGAGATAAATGGTTTTCACAATCATCAATGCACACCATTTTTTTTTTTTTTTGCTTAGTGACTCAAACACAAAATCCTTAGCATTCCTCCTATGAAAGGTGCAACAAGCATCTGCCAGCCGAATTTCTGAGAGTCCTTTTTACTTTCAGCAAGCAGCAGGTTTAAAGCACGAAACATGATCCTCCAACTTACATCTACTGAGAACAGAGTTCAAATGGAAACCAAAAGGCAATAAGAAGAAAAATCATAATTTAAAAAAACTTTCGTCAAATGATCTGTGTATTTTTGCTACAGAAACTTTTCAACACTATAGAATAAAACTTATATAGCAGTTGCATCAGAATTACCAGGTTTTTGTATTAATCTCCACTAGCAACTTCCATTTAATCCAACAGCAATTCCTCAGAAGCACAGAATCAGGCCATAGCAATCATTGGAACTATAGAATAAACTACGTACTAAAAAAAACCCAAAAAACTAAGATTTTATTAAAACCTCAGAGTCTTCAGCTCATTCTATGTTTCTGGAAGAACTTTTGTATTCACAAATCCATCAAGGATTGGTAAGCATTAGAGCTCATAAGAAAGGCTTGTAAAACTGCAAATTCAGACTGTTGCCACCAAGTGATGAACACATGAGAACATGTGTAAGATCTTGAGTCCTCCCTTTCTAAAAATGGCTTCTGAAAAAAGATTTTGCATTGCAGTACAGAGTTAAAAATACTGGACCTTTCCCCAAAATAAAATAATGAAAAATCAAAATAAAAGCGCTTGATGATGTGACACACTTCCATCTGTTCCTGATGCTATACAAGTTATTTTGTGTGTGCTCACATAACATTTCTTCTTCTGGAAGTCAGTATAAGCAGCACCTGGGTGAAGTCCTCAGATGTGTAATTTATAATGAAAATAAACCCCCTATGTAACAGTTTCCTTGTCCTCTTACCTTCTGTATTACAGATTAATTTCTACCATAAATTTCTTACAGACTCCTCTCTGCACAAGAGCAGCACATCCTCGCTCCTGATTGCGACTTCAGGATTCTTCCATTAAACTGTGACAGAACTTAAATTCAAGCTCCTTATCTTGCAATTAGGAAATGTCTGCTCTTTAATCAAGCAGTCAAAGGAAACGATGTGTGTGCAAGCACTGGCAAGAGGGAAGGACGCATTTTTGACTCTTGTGTTCATCCATCGCGCCAGGTACACGTTAGTTCACTTCAAGTGAGCTGACATTTGGGCACAGCGTTCTTCCTTCAATAAAACGATATTCTGCCTTTATGTTTCGCTGTATTTCAGAATGAATTTATCTTCACAGATTTTTCTTAAACTGCCTGATTTTTTGTAATATGATTTTTGATGGAGAAGGAGGAGTGGAGGAAATGTCTCTACATCAGATCATATCCGCACTACGATACACAGTTGGCAGGTTGTCCCATCTGGCATGCGTTCGAGTATAAGATGGATAATTTGTCACTCTGAATCCTTTGATTCGTGAAAAGGCCAAAATCATCTCTGGAAAGATATTTTGCAGCTAATGATACAGGAGGTGTGGGGGAGACTGTTCTTTGAAGGCTACAAAGGCCACAATCTGAGGAGAAATAATTGGGTCTTGGCTCTTCTATTAATTAACATAGTAAGAGATTAAAAACTACAAAAATCTCTTAGGAGCAAAACATGACTTACAACAATCAGATATGAGAAGTAATTGCCCACCACTTTGCAAAATTTGATTTTGGAGGGGTGAGGGTGAGATTGGGGAACTGTAATTTGCTCTTGGCAAACAGACTGAATGCTTAATTAAACTGAACAAATGTACATTTTTGTACATTAAGGGAACAATGTTGACAGAATTTTGGCTTAAAAACCAATGAAAGAGGATAAAAAGATGGATTCATGAAATTGAAATCAAATATCAAAAAGAGATAAAAAATAAACTGGCTAGCATTCAAGACATAATTTTCAAGTTTTTAAGGCAACTACATTTGCCCCAAGCAAGTGGAACAGACAAATCTGTTGATCTGTAGTTCCTGAAAGATATTTGCCTTCCTTCAATGTCTGACTTTGGACCATAAGAGATTTATGTGCTTCTGTAGCTACCAAGGAAGGCAGCAAGCACTGCTACACACTGACTGAAACAAAACTGTCTCTGGCCTGAGAAAAAAAATCAGCATGTATTTTTATAACATGAACTTATTCTGTATTTACAGAAAGCTTGTCAAGTACCTCTATTCAGCATCGCGGGCATTGTGAATTTATGGGTATCAAACATTTTTGCTTACAAAATATTTACATGAATATGTACATGCCCAGAAGACATTGGCAGTTTTCACTGAGAACTGGGAATCTTATTTTGTAATTTTGCAGGATATAAAATGGTCCAGCACGTGGGAAGAGAAAGCAGCTGTTTTGCAAACGATTTATTGTGGAAGGTCTAGACAATTTCAGTGAGGTCTGGGCTACAGGACAAATCTTTTTCTGTTACATTTAAACAGGCAATGCATTTCAACATGCAGGCTGCCAACGTACCAGGCGTAGCCACAGCTTAGTGAGAAAATCTCTGTCATAAACTACAAGCTCATATATACCTGATTTGAAATGCACACAAGTACTACCAGAAAAGCTCCAGGAGGTTATCTCAGTCCACCTTCTCCTAATTGAATGTAGGTTTGTCCTCAGCAGTACAAGTTATATTTTTATTTGTTTTAACATAATGTTACAAAGTGACAGAGCTTCTGTCACTTCCCTGGGACTGTTAGATAGTTTTTCCTAACCACAGGCCTAATCTTTCCTTTCCTTATTTTCATCCTGTTACTTTTAATTGTATCCCCACACCGCATGCAACATGTTCCATTCTATCTTTGGTTATTAGCTTCTCTTTGCCAGCAATTAATTATTGCTGAGGACACGTATTGAGCCAAAGTTTAATCTCTTACCTATTCCCATATAGTAATACCTCTAACCTCATAACTGTTTTCATGCACATACATCTGAACAGTAAAATAAAGAGCAATAGGAGAATTTGACAGGAACTTTGAAGAAGCAAGATGTCTGAATTCCAAACTGATATTCCATTGATGCTATGCCTAGGAATCCCTCTTTGCTGATATATTTATATCCCCAGCTCAAACTGTACTCGTGAGTCAGACCACGCTGCAGATTAATGCCTAATTAAAACTCTCTATGACCATTTCTCCTTAGATTTTTCCCGAATACACTGCATTTCAGATCAGCTTATATTTTTCAGTTATAATTTAACTTTATTAGTTTCTGGCTATACAATTAATGATCTTTCCTTGCCCTCTTCTATTAACATTTTGTCTCTAGTTGGCACTCGGAACACTTGCTATTTAGTATTATTGGGAAATTTTTAGTGCCATTTTTACTCCATCATCCATATAACTAATGAGGATGTTAAATAAAACCAAGATTATAGGTTATCCCCATGATGTTCTTCACTACAACTCCTCCCAGTTTGAACTATTAATCCTAATTTATTATTGCAGAGTATTTCAAACCAAACAGGTCTGAGATAATTTTTCAAGTAACATGTCTTAGGGCCAGTGTCAGACCTGAGGACAAATTGTGTGTACCGATACAACAATGACAAAATTTAATTTATCATGAATTATGAGATAAGAGATAAAAATCTCATTAAACAATGTGTAAGACAACAATGAAAATAAGGCATGTGGATACCCTCAGAGATTCCAGATGACTGACAGTTCTGAGAATGATGAAAAGGAAAAGAAGTAAATATACTTTTTGAAAAAAGCCTAAAGAGCTCTTAAGCATTTAATCTCATGAACTCAGGTTTGTTTCCTTGTGTGCTAGAATACCTCCACACCCCCTTCCCTCTCCTTTTGTTCCCCAATAATATGAACTACTAAAATGCAGTTCATTAGAGCACGGTGCTGACAACACCAATGTTGTGGGTTCAATCCCTGTGTGGGCCATTCACTTAAAAGTTGGGCTCGATGATCCTTGCGGGTCTCTTCCTACTAAGAATATTCTATTAAATCAAAAGAACTCCTTCTGTGAAATTACATGGCAGGTGACAGCCTGGCTGCCAAGTTCTGGTTTACCAGCACATGCAGCTTCCTTTGTGGAATAATTGTGCAAAGCAGAGATGGAGTAAGGACTGGGAGGTGTTTAGTAGGCACTAAAGCAGGACTACCAGAAAGCCACACAAGGTACTTCCACATTGGCTAAAACCTAATCTGCCATGGGCCTTTTCAATATTCACAGGTTATTTCCAACCTTCTCACAAGCCAGTTGAGTATTAAGGGAAAAATCCCATTTTCCTCTTCCCACCCTGACAGGAGCTGAAAGGGAAGAAAAGAATCCTTAAAAGTCACTAGCATCTTCCACTAACTTATAGCACAAATCCCTGTGTGCACCTCCAATCACACTTCCATTTCATTTTGCTCTTGGTAAAAAGAAAAAGGCAGAAGTGAGGCAGATTGTTTAGTTATGCTGCTTACACATGAACTGTGATATCTATGCTGACAACAGGAGAGATCGAGGGAAAATCTGAAGAGTAAAAAAACCCTAACAAACACCTCATAAAATTCACACCTATGCTTTGTACAAGTGCTATATCTGGTCTTTACTAGTGCCAGCCTTGAGCATTGGGCACCTATTCCCTCAGGTACCTCTACAAAAGCAAAAGGTTCTGACCTTGGCTTCTTGACATTGTGGGATAACAAAAAACAATAATTTCTGTATGGCAGATACTTTTGCATAAGCTCTTCCATCAAGTTCTAAGGAATCATCACGAACTAAAGTCCTCAATTTACAGGAGAATTATGCCACAGCACATTTGGTGTCTGTAGACTGAGATGTCCTACAATGAGACCTCCGAATGCAGAGAGCTCAAATACCTTTTCATTCAACCAGATTTATTACATTACTTTTTCTCTTTCACAAGTTTAAATTCAGAGTTATGCTCTAGATTTCCAAATTGGTAGGAAGGCTTAGCCATTTCGAACTGAAAAGCCCATCAATCTGCAATTCCCATGTGGCTGGAGCAAAATCTTGTTTATTGTGCATTACCTGGCAGATCCTTGATCAAGGACAACTGAAAACCAGTTTATATTATATTGAATTTTTTTCAGATCTTCCCATTACATAAACTATCATCACAGATTGTTATTAAGAAACATGAGAACCTTGATGCTCAAACACACTATACAATCGCTGCTGTGAAATACACCCTTCTCTATTTTGCGTTTTCTGCTTCTCCCACAGTATTTCCAATTTAGGGGTAAAAATTCTCAAATCTGAGTTTCTAATTCAGAATCTTCGATTTCATTGTCAGTAGCAAGCATTAAATATTAACTATACTGTGTCTTCATGCTCTGTGCTTAAACTAAGAATTTAGCACTTTATTTTTCATTATATTAAATTCTGTGTCAAAAGATAAGCTGCTACTAATTTCAATAAATTCCCTTCCAAATTCTAACTAATCTATAAGTTTTCATGGAAAAAGATTAAGACTCTTCTTAAGAAGCCTAAATACGGATACTACAAGACTTCTATTTTTTATAAGCAGACTTAGTGACATAAGGAAACCCTCCAACTCAATCACATTCAAGAATCCTTTCCTCTCAGCTCCCAGTTCACTCTACTTTCACTTTAACAACTGTTTCATTTCCCCACATATGTATTCAGATGTCCCTGTTCACAATAAACCATTTTGCTGCTCTTTCTAAAAACAATAAATGCGATAAATTGTTCTGATAGTAGTAGGCAAACAGACTGCTGGAACAGTTCATACACTGAGCTGCACCCTGAAGAAGAGGAACAAGTAGAATTAATCAGAGATGCTACATAAAAGAAGAGTTGCAACTGATGGTCATAGTATTTATCTCCTCCTGAATTTCATGACTTACTAACACATTGCTCTTAGAGAAATTAAATTATTCCTATTAAGCTGTCCACAACAGCCCTCACTTGATCTGAATTTTTAAAGGTACTAGTAATACCTCAATGTAGACCTTAGCTTCTCATGGTAAGCATCTTATAACTCATTTTACTAATTCTCTTTGCTCTTTTAGCTAATTCCAGAAAATGAAGCTAATTCCCATTGGTTAACAAAACAAGCTAATCAAACCCAGCATCATAGATTAATACAAATCTACAGACATATTCAGATACTCTAAATTTTGAGTGAGCCAATCATATAAAATACACTGATCAAATGAACTTCATTCTAAAGGAAAACAATCAGATGTTTGAACAAACTAAGAAGATGTTAATTCAACTTGCTATTCAAATAAAGTCAATATTTCAATAACTGAAAGCAGTTCAACAATATAATTGTTTTCAGTCAGCACCTTTTTTATCCTGAAATGTTTCAGCAGTGATCCCCCACCCTCTGCCAACAAAAACACTGGACAGAGTCATCTTGAATGTGGCACTGGACTTACATTGAACGCATTAAGATTAGATAGCATTGAAAGCTTACATGAAGATGCAAAAGAAAAGACAACTGGTGAAAAAACCCCTTCTTTTGGTGAAAGTGGTACATATGCTGTATTACTTACCATTTTAGCTAAAGAAAATGTAATAATCAAATAATAGCATACTAAAGGCCACAATTAAATGATATTGACTTGATAGGATAGAATTGGAGAGATCCACATACTACAATGCAATGCTACACAACCATACATACCATCAAGTAGAAGGAAGTTGTAGCTTACTTATTAAACTCTGCTTTTCCCTGTTTTACAATGAACATACTTTTCCCTCACCAACAGGCCATCAGCATATGTTATGAGTAACCAACCATAAGCAAATCAGGTCGACATTTCAAGCAATATCCATTTATGTGGTGAGTGAAAGGAATCTTTCTCCCAATAACACAAACCCTCATTCTGCAGCTGAGTGTGGAAATGGAAGTCCACTACCTGAACACCTAAGATCTTCTCTTTACCCAGCAGAAAAGCAACAAGCCTGACTTAAATTATGGCAGTCACTATACATACAGTATACGTGGTTAGCAAGTTGAAGCACTTCTAAAAACAAGTCTAATCTTGTGGAGAGAAAGATCATTTGACAGCAGGAACTGTAAACAGTTCTACCACATATATACACTGAAGGGGTGAATATCAGACATCTGCAGGTAGAGGATATAGGGGGGAAGAGAGAGGGAAAAGGAAAACTAACACATACTTGAAGAGTATGCTGGGTTTTCCTCCTGCTTAGCAGAAGTCTTATACAGAACAACCGTCTCAACAAATCCCACAGTGCTAACTCCTGTCCTACTTGTAATCAAAACCCCACTGCTAAACGTTCTGCTAAAAGGCCAAGACTTGACTTGACACAGAATCAGATGAAATTAATTTAGCTTGTCTGGGACGAAACAGGTTAAAGAACATTCCTGAAGGTTGGTAAACTCACTGGCAAGCAACTGTTCAAAATTTCAGAGGCAGCAAAGGGACTAAAATCTAGAGGAATGATGAACACTTACATCACTTAGCTTCCTAAGAGATGCAAGCAGATCATCCCAATTATTCAAAAATTTTAGCAGTTTTGTCTTGCTTTTGCATTTTTCATTTATAAAAGAAGGGTTGAAAGATATAGTAATCTAAATATATTGACTTATTGAACTAAATCAGGCTACCTTTTGGATAATGCATATATTTTCTAACAGATTTCATATTCCTGGAGATAAAAGAAAGAATAGCATACCCTGATTATAACAATGCATGACCATTTTTTGAGTTCTTCACAGACTAAAATACTCAGCAAGTTGAACATACAAAAATATAGTTATCATTAAAGATCTTAACCCAAATGTGTCAAGTTCACATACATGAGTGCTCTTAGCAGACTGGCCTTTTAGACACAACACCAAAATGCCACTCAAAGCTAAGAAGAGAAGCTTAAGTTTAGTGTTATGTTTGGCAAAATAATTCTGTCCAATCAGCTGATGTGCAATCTGCAGAAAAATATTTCTCCATACCCCCTCTAGTGGTTCATCTATAGGTGAGATTTTAACAATCAAAACACAGGAATGGTTCCTAGAATATGAAGTGGCTTGTTCCAAGCTTTGCTGATCAACCTGAGAAGGGCTGTGAACTAAAAAAAATATTCTTTCGGTATGCCTATGCCTACACCAAGAAAATCTGTTCAGTCATGCAACAGAAATGGAAACCTGTGGCTAATATATTTTCTCATATCAAAAGAAAAAAGAAGAAAAAGAAAAAAAGAAGAAAAAGAAAAGAAGTGGTTTCTTTGGGCACAATGTACAAGCAGGCACTGATGTTTAAAGCATGTCACTTCTTTTGCTTACTGGTTGGAAGGAAGAGAAACATGGAAACATTTCTCAGAAGCCACCACGGCCTTCTGTCATCTCAGAGCTCTCCTTAAAACTTTTTTCCACAGTCTTGAATGCCCTATCCAGTAAAAAAAATCCTGCTCTCCTTCCCTTAGGAAATGAAAGGAACGGCTGGAAGCTGCTGAACTTGATGAGGCAGTAAAGAAAATGTTTACATTATTCTGATGCTAAATATCATGACACTTTAACCAACTTCAGCCAACCTTTTAAAAAGTACAACTAAAGGTTAGTCACTTGCTAAAAACTACATTACATAATAAATCATTAACAGCTACTGCTTCATATAAGCATTGCCTGTTAAATGACTTAAACGAGCTTTTCTATATTAGCAGTTATTTTCTAATCTTGCTTATCTTACAGTAAAAGAGAAACAATTTGTGTCATTTAAGGAAAAATCAGTTTAAAATACAGTCATTTTGATATAGTTAAGTTTTATTACACAATTTCTTAAGAAGATGGAAAATAAAAGGGTATTTAAACTATGGACAAAGTGTCCTCTTCTTACCATGACCTGGGACAGATACTGGATTATCACTGGTCTGTACTAGATATGAGCCGGCAGTATAGTCCTCATCTGTATCAGAGTCCTGAACTGGCTGGCTGGCATTATTACTTAATAACCACCTCTGGTTGTCATGGAGATTGGGTGATGGAGGAGGGGAGTGTAAATGTTCAGTAACTGATGGACTAGATGAGGAGGATGGCATGGGAGGACCTATAAAAAAATAAAAAGCATTTAAAATATGGGTCAAGATACCATATGAAAAACAAATAATTAATTTCTTGTATCAGCAAAAGATGAATATTCTACTTCAAAGAAAAAAAGATGGACAAAGAAAATATGACAATTGCCTGAAACAAACTGGTTTAAGTGTTTTAGAAACCATAACAAAATGCCATGAATTGATATTTCACTGAACAGTGTTTATCATACAGGATTGCTTCTTTCAGTAGGACACTCCTGTCTAAAATCTACTAGTGAAATAAAGTAATACAAATAAGCAGGCACAGAGACAGAGAAACAGGACCAGTTTTCCAAGCTCACACATACAGGGAAACTCACTGCTGTAAATTTCTACCACAGGAGTTACTCCGACAGAACTTTTAGTTTTCAGCAGTGTTTCTCAGACACATATGCTATTTAAAACCTATCAAAATGTTTCACCTGTCAAACTTGTGTCCATCTGCACAAGTTGTCTTAAAACGTGCATACACAATGACTACATCCCACTCCTGCATCTTGAAAGTATCTTAAAGTCATCATGGAGGAAGACAGATTTAAATAAAGCCTTAGAATATCATAACAATGCATTTAGTCCTTCAATGAAACAATAATTACACCAGAATGCAAGAGAGAAAGAATTACCTAATCTGCCCTGTGAATATATAGGTTCTTTATAGTCCTTAGGGAGCACAGATCTTACTCAGAGTAAGATTGCTGGACTACTTTTGAAATAAGTGTTGTTGCCTGTAGGTGGGGAATGTGCTAGAATATGAAGAAGCTATATTACATAATTTATGTTAGAACCAAAATTAGATTAATCTGCATGGTTATAATTCATAACTATAAATCTAAATTTAAATTAGAGGAAAAGGGCCTTTTTTTCATCATATAATGATTTGGTTTTATGGCACTTAGTAGTATAGTTATGCTGCAGAGGTGCTGTGCTTCTCAATGTTAATAAATCATACTGGCACCAGTAGCTTGAATTACCTTCCCTCCACCTCCCTTGTACACTGCTAGAATCATGCTAATTATTACATTTTTTTATTTCACATTCAGTTTATACCATCATATAGTATCTTAAATGTCTCTAAAACATGTTGCTAAGTCCTTACCAACTGGCTTTCCTGGGAAGAAACCTATGACAGCCTGACCACAAACTATTTACTTAATACCTCCACATATCAGTTACCCCTTCTCGTAGTGAATAGCACATATTATTATAATTTAAGATGGAGGCATGGTCCTGGAAGGAAAGTGAGCACTTACTATTAGTCAAGCAACTCCTGTGTAAAACCCAAGGTTTACAATCAGGGAAATAAAAAGTATGGGGGAATGACATTTTACAGGGCTCAACTTGTGAATTTAGAAGTAGGGAATGGGCACATTTTGTAGTTTGAGATAAAATGCCAATAGGTTTTCTTGCTACACCTTGATTTTTCACATTTCTTGCTTCAGTAACCTGAATTTGTGATTATTTCTTGATGGAATATTTAATGCATTATTTATGATAAAGTGATTTAGGTAGTTGTTATATTTCATTTTTTGAACGGTTCCAATAAAAAAAAGGGGGTTTTGTAATATTTATTTTTTATCTTGGAATAAACCTCTTTTACTTGCTTTTGACGTCTCTTAGAGGAGAGCTACAGTAATAAGTTCCAGATATATACGTACTGTCTGAAGCAAGTCAACATTTCAGTAATATCCTTGGACTTTATATATAACACTTCTCAATATGCTTCCTTTCTCCTTCTCAATTTACACTCATTACCTTTCAGGCATAACAGAGCCTTGATTGCACAAATCATAATCAGACAAAATACCATGCTGCCTGAAAATGTGTCGTGTCCAAGGTTCCTTAATTGTTTTGTAAACTCCCTCATTTATTCAAATCTATTAATTGTCTCAGTGCTACATGGCTAGCTGACACTGCACTGCACTGATGAGTAGCCATCCGGAACATGCACCACTTGGGTGCCCTGGCTTACTGAATTTCTCAGTTCAGAAAACACTGTGTGTCAGGTGTGGGGTGGAAGTGCAAGGGTATTAGCAAAGCTCCCACCACTACACTCAGCAGGGACAGATCTCTGCTACAGCAAAAATCAGTTGATTATGGCTGTAACATCGCCAGGAAGTTATGCAATTTTTTATAAATAAACCTAATTCTAGCAGACAGGTCTTACAATTGTTGAATCATTTAGGCTGGAAAAGAACTTTAAGATCATTGAGTCAAACCTTTAACACTCAGCATCGCCAAGTCTACCACTAAACCATGCCCCTAAATGCCACCTCTACACGTCTGTAAAACACCTCCAGGAATAGAGACTCAACTACTTTCCTGGGCAGCCTGTTCCAAGTTGTGATCACCCTTCAAGTGAAGAAATTTTTCCTAATATTCAAGCTAAACTTTCCTGACACACTCATGTTCAGCTAGCAGTCAACCAGCATCTCCAGGTCCTTTCCTGCCAGACAGCTTTCTAGCCACTCTTCTCCGAGCCTGTAGCATTCCATGGAGTTGTGACCCAAGCACAGGACCCAGAACCTGGCCGTGTTGAACCTCCTACAATTGGTCTCAGCCCATTGATCCAGCCTGTCCAACTCCCTCTGCGGAACCTTCTACCCCCTGCAGACCAACATTCCTGCCCAACTTGGTGTAATCTGTGAGCTGAATGAGGGCACACTTGATCTCCTCCAGATCATTGATAAAAAATGTAAACAGGACTAGCCTCAGTACTGAGCCCTGAGGAACTCTACTGACAAGCCACCAGCAGAGGGCAATTCCATTTACCACCACCTCTCTGGACCTGCCCATCCAGTCTGATTTAACCCAGTAAGGAGGACACCTGGCCACACCATGGGAAGCCAGGTTCTCCAAAAGAATATCGTGGGAGAAAGTGTCAAGAACTTTAAGTTTTGGTAGACAGCATCCACAGCCTTTCCCTCATCCACTAAGTGGGTCAGTTTGTCACAGAAGCAGACCGGGTTGGTCAGGCAGAACCTGCCTTTTGTAAACACCTGCTGGCTGGGTCTGATCCTGTTTGTCCTGTACACGTTGCATGATGGCACTTGAGATGATCTGCTCCATGACCTTGCCTGGCACTGAGGTCAGGCTGACAGGTCTCAACTTCCCTGGAAGCTCCTTCTGGCCCTTCCTGTAGGTAAGTGTCACGTTATCCAACTTCCATTCACCTGGGACATCCACATTTAATCAGGGCTGCTGGTAAATGACTGGAGGTGGCTTGCTGAGCTCTTCTGCCAGCTCCCTTAGTACCCCTGGGTTGAGCCCCATAGACCTGTGGGTGTCTAAGTTGCATAGCTGACTAATTCTTGGATTACAGGGGCTTTGTTCTGCTCCCTGTCCCTGGCTCCCAGCTCAAGGGGCTGGGAATCTTGAGGCCAACTGGTCTTACTCTTAAAGACTGAGGCAAAGAAGGTATTAAGTTACCTCAGATTCTTCCTTATTCTTCATCACTGTATATTTTCCCCCTTCACCAATAAAGGATGGCTATTCTCCCTAGCCCTACTTTTGTTGCTTTCTTGTCACAAAGTTACATGGTCTGCAGAGAAAAGGGAGCCAGCCATATAATATGAGCCAATTTTTCACAAGAACCCTAGGCCAACCAGCTGGGACACCTATTTCTGTACAACTTCATCCAGAACTGGCAGATTTTTGCAGTGAGCTCCTCTTTGATTCCAAGTGAAAAAAGAGATAGCTATCTATACTGCCATTTATAGAATAAGCTACACATTAAGAAAAAAAAAATACTTAACACACTTTCTAGAGGAATTGTAAATGATGTGCATATTCCCCTCCAATTCTTTTTTACATTGAATGAAAGGCATTTAAAAATATTTGGCAATATTCCCTCTTGAAGTCCTAACAAACTAATTTATGAATCATAAAAATAATTAAGTATGACAAAAGCCAATTAGATTGATTGTAACACTTTTTCCATACAGCTTAGAAGCATATAATACTAAGAACAGCTCATTCTAAGAAAACCCACAAAAGCACTACTTCTGATTTTCTCCCCATTCTGCTTCTTTTGGTATCCACCTAGCAAAACATTTGGTTGTTTTGCTTTGACTTTCTTGCTTGTATTTTATAAAAGCAAAAGTTCTTGCTTTTAATATGTGAATTTGATTCAACAGTAAGATATTTTTCACAGGCAAATATACTGGACTTAAGAGTACTTAAATCTCATGTTTTATGTCAGTTATGAGGAAAAACATACTTTATTTTTTTGCTATTTTTATAATTGAAAACATATGACTTTAAATGATCTTTCTGTACTTCAAAAAAACTATGTTAAAATGCAAAATATAGCCAAACTCCAGCAAGAACAGATTCGATATAGCAGTATGTGAAGAGATGAATACATTTGCTAAGGATATGAGTCCCAAACAAAGTAAAACACAAAGAAAATAGGTTGTAAGAAGAACATTGAAAAATAAATATACCTGAGCTAATAATGGTTACATTAAATACATATGTACAAAGTAATTATGTTAAAAAACCCAAACCTGCAGTGTTCTCTGCCATGATCAGCACTGATTTAAAACACGGTACAAATTAAAAATTGGAAGCAGAACTGATGCCACATATCGAAAAGCTCAAAGGGAAAAGTATGCTAAGTGCAACCCATAAAAAAGATAGCAAATAAACAATTTTATTTAGGGGAAAGATTGTTGCAGGAGAAGACTGCAACAATGGACTGGTAGTAATGTACAGGAATTTCTGTTTTAAGTATATTAAGGCTTAACTAAGTCTAAAGCTGAGCCTCTGTCAGTTGGTGCTGCCCAACACCACCAACTGGGTATCAGGGCAGGGAAAGAGAATGGGGCTGCTGCAGAGGAAGGACTGAGGGCAGAGCAGGGCAGAGCTGTGCCTTCAACCCCAGACCCTCAGGCACTTCAACCTGGCCACAACCCCCACTTCACAGTTATGCAGAAGTTGCCTTTCCTTAAAAAAAGTAAAAGAAAGAAGATATTGGCAGCATTTAAGCTTATTTACATGGTATTACAAAGAATGAACCCAACAACTGCTCACCTTTCATCCTCTATAGGTCACCAGTTGCTAGAGAAACACTGCTTCAACACCACCAATAAGTGCCTGGATGAACTGCATCTCCACTAGATGTATTTTAGAGAAAGTAGTGCTAGACACTTTTAGAAAATGGCATTTAGGAGAAAAGTAGGATAGGAGAGAAGCAGTAGTAATGACCTCCTGCTTTGCAGGGTGGGCAGGCTGAAATAGATGACCCAAAGTCTCTGAGGAGCCTTAAAACACGTGCACTTATGAAATCTTCCCACTAGATTCAAACTCAAAGCAGAGAGACTTTGGTGGCCATGATACTAAGAAGAAAGAAAAAAAAACTTGTTTATTTTCTATTCTTATTATAAACCAAATTTTTCTGACTATAATTCATGAAAAAATGAAAACTTTCCTGAGCTGAAATATGATCTTAAAAATGTGTAGTTTTCGTTGCTTCATGAATTTCTTTAATGCTGAACTGTTGTTCATCTATCTAGACTGTCCCTAAAATCCTGGCATTATCAACTTATTTCCATAAGATGCATTGCAAGTTACGTACTTTGAAAAAGTAATTTCACTATAAAAATTTGAAGGGCCATTATTTTCATCTCAATCAGGTTGCATAAATCCTATACCCAACTTCTGTACAACTTCTGATGACTGCTTAAAGCAATACAACAGCAGACAGCTCTGTTTAGGCTGTTTAGCTATGGCAGAACAGTGCATTTTTCCATTCACAGTGTTGGCAGTCCTGGTCACTGAGACTGAAGGAAAAAAAATTCCTCTATCTACATCCCAAGCACACAGAAGGAGAGTCTTATTTTGAAGTGGTAAAGAGATTTTTATTGACTTCAGTGTCAATAAGAAATTTGTATTAAATTACAATTTGCAAAGCAGATATCTCTCTACTGAAATTAATGAGATTTTTGCTGGTGAGTTAACGGAAATGAAGATTTCATGTTACATTAAATGGCACTACTATGTCATATAAACCCAAACCCAGACCCCACACTGTGGAAAAACATGTTATATATATAATGGATCACTAAGAATAGCTATATATCTCTATTTTGTACTTTGCTGCTCACAACAGGACAAGGCAGGTTGCTGTTTGGTTTTTTTTTTTTTGTTGGTTTTGTTTTGTTTTCAGGTTTTTTTTGTTTAAATAAAACAGTTTAAGGATCTTGTAAAACTTGGATGAGACAGGCAGTGGTTTTTGAAGGTCAGAAATAACATGTCTTCTGGCTAAATTAATTAGAAACCAAAACACTTTCAAACATGAAGGACACTTACAAGGCTTCTGAATCAAGCTGAGATGACTCTTTGCAATCTGTTCTAAGGCTTCCCAGTGTGCTGAAAGCTGTACACACTCTTGTTAAAAAGGGCACCTATACCCTCCTAACAAGTTTACTGACTGCATCCCAAAATTTCCATTTCTAGTGTATCACATATATTGACCCAAAAAAGCCCCAAGCCCCTGCACCTGGTATGTACAACCAACCCTTAACGACTGCGTTTTGGACCTTTTCATCTCTGCATATAAACCAGTAAGTTAGTAACAAGTGAGTTTTAATTTTAAACTATTTTTTCATTATGGATTTCCTGTATGCTCTCCAACCTGTATGACTTGGCATTGGCATTTATCTCTCTGCTGGATCCTGCAGCCTTCTGTAGCCAACCTGCAGCGACAGTTATCTCTTAATTAATACTCTACATGCAAATGGAACTACCAAAAAGTGCTGTTGTACAGCACTTTTTTTTTCTCTGTAAGAACAATTATTTATAACCAACATGGTTCTCTTTCTGTGTTTATACCAGAGCTGACCACTGTAGTACCTACTGTGAAGACCTCCCCAAGGAAATACATGCATTGACAGACTTCCAAATATACACACACATATAAATAAAACTGTATGAATCCATCTACAGTGAAAAACATTGCAGTGAGAAGAAATTACACGCCAAGAACTCTTTTAAAAATAAATGCTTTCAAATGCACAGAAATGATGCTTGTGATCTATTGTGGATTTTCCATTTGTGTTTTGCTTTGTTTGTAAGCATAATGGATAATGACCCTTCTACCTATGAACTGGGAGGTGTACTTTTGAAGTTTCAAATCCTTCTGAGTGCTGATGAACTGTGCCTTCATGTCAGATGCAAACTTTAAACACAAATGACACTTATTTTTCCTGTATTTCCTCAAAAAGTTAGCACTTCTAAACAAAACAGATGTATTATATTGACATGTATTCTAACTTACAAAGTTGCAACTACTTCTATAGACTGTGAAAGCTAAGACTGTACAAAACCATAATCAAAGGATATTGATTTGAAAAACAAAATTAATCTATTAGAGAGCAAGACAAATAATGGCCTGAAATATGGTAATTTGCCTTTTTTTTTTTCCTCTTGGAAGTATAGTACAATAATCAGACTCTGTAATATAAAACTGGCAATTATCTTCTAAAAAAGAGAAAGATTTCTTAAGAAAAATGGTTATGCCTTAGAACTGACACACATTTCTGAAGCAAACACTTCATGTTTTGAAGCATTTTGGTTGTTTCAAAAAGTTAACAGCTGCTGCTCAGCAGATTGTTAAATGAAAAGGAGTGCCCTGTTTTTACAGGGGTCAGACTGCATGACCACAACAGCTCCATCTTCAGTCCTGAGTTCAGGCAGTGCTCATTTTTGCTTTAAATGGGAGTTTTGTCTGTAAAGAAATTGCAGAATCTGAGCCTTAACTAACAGAGTATCCTAAACAAAATACACAGATCTTTCTTCTTACTACAGAAAAAAATCTATTTTACTATTATTATTTTCAAAAAGAATGACCTTATAAATTCAGAGTCAGGCGTAGAGCAAAGGTCCGCTCACCTAGGCACAAAGTCCATAAGCTGAACCAAAACCTCAAGGATCTCTAGCTCCAGGGTTTATTTTTTTAGGAGCTACTCTGCTGAGCTCAACTGAATCTTCCAGTTTATTTCCCCCAATATTAATTAAAAGTACACATGAAAAATACTGGAAGGGAACAGAGAGCTATTCCCAGAAGACTGAAAATCTTCATTCTACTCAGAAAATCATGTCAAGTGATAGGTCTCTATTTTTAGAAAAACATTCAACTTTTTTGGGGGGTTGGGGGCGCAGTTTTGGACAGAAGCAAGCTGAAATCAACGCCAGATTGCAAAATATTCCGATTAACTCCTATCTTCACTTGAGACGTAGATGTTCTCACGTGAAAATGTCACTTCTCCACTTAGAGCATCTGCTGGGACTCAGACTCCTCTGCCTTGTGATGGGAGTCTCATACAGCACAGCCAGGACAAGGAGACACCTGCTCAGCCACCAACCCGGCTGTACAAGTGCCACACTTGCAGTTTTGGCCCAGCCAAGTGCCACTTGCAACCAACTTGTGGGCCCTGGCAGCCAGCACACAGCCCTGGTAGCTGCAGCATCAGAGCCAGAAGGTCTCCAAGGGCCCGCAGCACTTGGACTGTGCATGCAGGGAAGCTCCTTGGGTCCCCATCTGGCTCCTGTGTAACCTGGCCCAAACCTGGCCTTTTCCTACCACAGCATTTGGTGCCTGCTGAAGCACAGTCAAGAGGCAGAGGTGCATGGTTGCTCCACATGCAGGCACACATGCATAGCTTTGCATCTGAGCAATGCAAAAGGCACCCGTGCATGGCCAAGCACTTCTGCCTCAGTAAGAGCCCTCCTGGGCTGTGCACACCTGCCTGGGGCTACTGCTTCGCTGACCGCTACACGGGGGCAGGGGCAGGGCAGGAGAGATCTCAGGCAGGGGGAACGCGCAGCCAGGCGCTCTCCCTACTCGCTACTCATCGATTCACACGCAAACCAAACTAAGCATTACACAGTGCTGTGAGAAAGAAACCAGCCCTTCTCAAAAGCCTGCCAGGATTTTCATGTTCAAAACACCCATACTATAAACACGCCACAGACACAAGCTAAAACCAGGAAAAAAACCCACCAGGGTTCTTTCTTTTTCCTGCATTTCCAGAAATGGAACCAAGCATCAAAAATGGAGCAGCTGGCAGATACTATAATCAATGCAGCAAGGTTAGCCACTCTGAGTCTGTCTTATATTCACTCAGCAATGATGCTGAAGTGTTTACCAAGTTTCCACTCTCAATCCTGACCTTTGTAAAAGACTGTGATTTTTCTGGATGCTGATACTTTTTCAGATGACAATTCATAAAGAGTAATCACCTATAAAAGCAACCTTTGAAGAAATGCTTCTTTGTTCTTCCTATCCATGACTTTTTATTATTAGAGGTGAAATGGATTGAGCCATGTCACATCTGGTTTATCATTCTTCCAACATAATTCAGTGGTACTCGATGCACTTTGTATTTTCACAGTTGCTTTGGGCTAAATTAGGGGGAGCAGAAAATGTCTTTTTTGAACAGGACAGGAAATGCATCTTGAAGAACATCAGACAACATGAAAGTTTTTTTGCAAGGGAGTGGGAGAGAGGCTTCTTAATGAGGAAATAAACCTTCTGAGAATGATTCACAAATCATTCAGTTTTTAGAATCAGGTAATTTCCCACTCTCATTCCTCCCACTCCTGTAAGAAGCAGCTTAAAGAGGAGTGAAATCAAATACTAATTAACTAAATTTGATTTTCTTAATTCTACTGGGTCCTATATGAGGAAAGTAGTCTAAGCAATGACAGGGATACCAGTTTTGTCTCCTTTTGCTACCAGTGTGGCCACTGCCTTGCAGCCTGCCATAAAGGGAACAACATCTTTGAAAAAAGCATCCAGAGAACTTCTTAATGACATCAAATTGCTTATGCTTGCAGACCACAGAATATGACTAGTTTTCTCAGAAGGAAACATAGCAATTTAAAGAGATTTTGATAGATGTGAACAAAGAGGAACAAACTGCTGAAAAAGAGTTCTATCAGCCTTGCTTACAAAAATAATCCTATTTTTTATTATTCACAAGAATCACAGAATATTCTGATTGAAAGGAACCTACAAGGATCACCAAGCCTATCTCAAGTAAATGGGGATCAAACCCATGACCTTGGCCTTATTAGCACCATGCTCTAACCAATTAGTTCTTTTATTGTGGTTATTTATATCCCTGTGAGCTGCATTTTTTGCATTCTAGCTATTTCAAAAGACCAGACCTGTGGCATTGCAAACGAAGATGAGAAGAAGGAAGGATACAATGATTGTTGTCACCTTCACCAGCTTCTGACTGCCAGCTGCCCCAGCCAGTGACACATGGTCCCCTGTGAGCTCTGTGTGCCTCCCAGCACGGCTCTGCAGGGACCAGCACAATGCCGAGCAGGCACCAGAGTGAGCAGCACTACTGCCAGAGCCTTTCATGCTGCTGCTGCCTGCCTTCTCCCAATAAACTGAGGCAAACCAATAAAATGTCCCATAACACTCATGCCTACAAAAGCACGCATTTAGCGATAAGAAAGGAGAAAGCAATCCTGCCAAGGAAACATCAAACTTACCCAACCAGCAGTGAACTCTGGAACGGCCTGAAGGTAACACCACCAAAATAGGTATTCTTGTTAGTTCCTTGCTGCTTCATTATCAAAAGCCCTTCCCTTCCTGCAGCACTTTCAAGTTCTATTTCTTGTTAGGGCTTTTTTCTGCTACATTAAGTGTAACTCCTTAACAAAGGAATTTTGGGGAGGGGAGGAATTAGAGAATTACCAGAAAATTGACTGTTGTCTCACACAGTACCACTCTCACAAGCAATGGGACATTTACTGGACATTGATGTCTCATTACATCTAGTATGTAATTTATTTCTCTGCTGGAAGAGAACTTATCAGTTTTGCCCATGTGGAGAAAATGTTTCTACTTTAGAAACAAATAGACCACCACAGGCAAGAAGCTGGAAAGCTTAAATGAAAACCCACTGCATGATCACTGAAGTCAGCTCGCTACCAAAGCTGCTAAGGCAGCAGTGTTGAAATGGGACGGAGTCTGGGGCCAGATTTTTGATAAAGCCTCATTGAGGGATTATTTAGAAAACTGAGAACAGAAAAATCTATAAGGTACTGAGAACTGAGAGAAAGCTGGACTCTGTATTTAGGTGTCTCTGGAAATTCAGCATTAAACAAAAACCCCACAAAGTCCCTTATTTTTGCCTGAAGATATAGGCAATAATGTATTAGCTGATGAGAAAATTTTGTGAAGAACTACAAAGTTGCATATTTTAGTCATTCTTCCACTGTAAGAAATTATTGCTATCTAAAATACAATATATTTTGACTAGCATATAAACCTTTTGTTTAGCTTTTATTTTTTTAACATTTTATCTGCGTTTATACTTGACAGGACTGGATAAGTGCGCTAGCAATATGTATAATTTAATACGATAAATTTCAAATAGTGTTAGTTACCCATTGAAGTTCAAAAGAATACAGACTTAGCAATTCTTAAATAAATATACAAACCCCTCACATTAGCCTAGGTGGGTCACAAAATGCTAAATGGAGTTGAAAAAAACACCTTTGGCCTCAGACTAAACACAGAAAATTTCAGTCCAAGAGTGCTTTTCATAAAGTTATGAGCTAATGAACAGAAGGGCATTCTAATAATGTTTCATGAAATATTAGCTATGAAATCCAGCAGTAATATCATAATCTTTATTTCTTTGCCAACTCGACCACTTCAGAATAGTAAAAACCGAAGGAAAGTAAACCACACAAGTAACTGTGAAGAGGTTTTATGTCAAAGAAAATAAAAAAGGACCAAAAGATTGGGAGGAAATTCCAAAATAAAAAAAAAAAACTTGTTTATGCTTGAGTGCAGCCATGGGTAACAAACCCTCTTTACCAAGCTGCTTCCAGAATCCTTGGGCCTTGGTCCAGGGACAAGGGACACGCCAGCTGGGCCATCCATATCTGCCAGCAGGCAGAGGTTATCCATCTCTTTGAAAAGGGATGAAAGGAAAGTGCTGCGTGAGTGCTCTGCAAACTCTGAAACAACTGCTCTCCAGCTAAACAGTAGGATTGCCAACAGAAAATGTACAAGTCTCTGAGTTCCAGAAAAAAAAATTATTAATGTTGATGTATTCTACTTTCAAGATTCCCCCCTCATTACCAGTAAAAGCTGCCGGATAAAAACCAGTTATTACACAGAAAGCATTTAGAACAATGGTCTGGAAGTCCAGTCCTGTAAAACTACAATTCCCCACACATATTATGGCACATGCTTTCCAAGACTATCCACGCCTTCCACCAACCTTCACAAATGTCTAGTGCCAAAACATCTACCAAAGTACTTACTGATAAGAAAAGACATTAACAAATTTCTTACTTGACTAGATTTTTTTCCCCTCTGAAACAGACACTTTTAACAGGTTCTTGGCCAAGATTACATTTGTATTCACACAATGCCTCTTTTATGAAAAGATGTAATGCAACCAATTATGAGAGCAGCTCCTGAAAAACCCAGCTAATGGCTTGACTTGGTCTGCATTCATATCAACACAAAATAACTACTTTTATACAATGCTTGATAATGCGGCACCATGTAAGGAAGAGATTATGCAGCAACACTTAAAAGATGCTCATTCTGAAAGGATCAGACCTTACAAAATACAATTTTATAAGCATGGAGAAAAGAAGAAACACAGAACTGAAATAATGTTTACCCACATTTCACTAATTTTGTTCTTTGGCATGTTAATGCCTAACACATGCAGATTTCTGGTGCAGTTGCTGTTACTACATATAACTTAAATTAACCTCCTACACTTGAAATGTCATGATTTCTACATGAAGAGATAAAGGAATAGTCTTAGCTCTCTTGCTCAGTTATCTGAGACACCTTTTTTTTTGTGATTTGTTTGTATTTGTTATTTATCTTTGAGATATTTGGTAGTGCTTCAAATATTCATTCTTTACATGTTTTCTGATGCAGTTACCATTCATTTCTAAGCAGTTAGAGCCTGCAAAGTCAATTCTTGGTCAGAATCTTTACATGCACAAGCAGAAAACAAACCACGGGATACTTCAAAGTCAGATCCTGCGACTAGAGGAGGCTGTTAATCAATGCAGTTTAATACAAATCCCTCTGTCTCACTGATGTTAAGATTATGCGTGCTGAGGTGAGCAGGCAGGGATATTAAGAACCATACACAAATTTATTCTGAATAAAAATGATTCATCAGCCCATAACATTTATCAGCCTATACAAACTCTCAGGAATCCAACTTTCACTGCAAGTGTCTTTTTGTATCTATTTACTTCAGAAGATGTGGTATGAACGATAGCATAATAAGTTTTACTATGTTTCAGGCATTAGTGACTCATACATCATTCCATTTGAAAGAAATCCTAACATGCAGTACGATATGTTACTGCAGCTGCTCCATGGGAATAACGGCATATCCACTTGGAAGGAAAATACATTTATGAAAATGCCTGATTAGCAGAAAACAATTCATTACAAACAACAATACCCAACTACTTTTTTGATGTTTTTATGGTCACAGTCTCTTTTCATGGAATCTATTGAATTAAATGCATTCACCTCTTCCCCTCCCATCCCCAGCTCAAAATAGTCTTCATTGATGTTATCCATAAAAACCAAACGAAAAAACATCCTTTGAAGGAGGGGCTGTCATGTGAGTTGAATATAAAGTTACTGGACAGAGTGCATCAAATTATCTTCTTACTTCAGACATCTCCTACCAGGATCCCAGTTTGAGGGCAGAAATGCATGTTCTCTCTCTGTTAGCTTTGCAAAATACTGTATTTTTATCTTGCATGCCTCCAATCCCCTGCAAAGGTTATGAACTGAATGCTGCAAATCCGGCTGGAAACAAACCTCTGAGAACTGCACAACGTTATGTGAAGCCAAGGCAGTGCCACCTGCACCTTTGACCCCCTAGAGACAAGACGTCCCAATATCTTGGCCTTCCCTTTTACAACTAAGGAAATCTCTACCTTCTTCCCTCTTACCTTTCCTTAGTCTTTTATTTACTTAATGAACACTCTTTATTTTTCCTCCCATCATAATTATAGTTTCAGACACCTTTTCTGTGACAAATTCATTAATTTATTCCACTAAAATTCCACTGAAAAAATTATCAAGACAAGAACATGTTGGCATGTTGATTGTAGCACTAGTTAATGAATTATGCCATTTAATGCAGAGCACTGGCATACTAAAATAAACGTAGAAATTATTTACAGCACTTTGGGACATGTACATAGGATAACATAAGGACACAAGTAATACTGGTAATGTCATTGCTTACTTTTCATGAAAGCAAACTCAAGACATGTTTAAAAAACAATGGGTTAAGTAGAGACAGTTGAGCAGTTCTTATGGGCTGTCCCACAACCACTCACTGAACCTGCAGACTCTTCAACACCAGAAGACACTCAGAACTACCTTTGTTCCCACCTGCTGCTGAAGAGGTATCTCAGATGGTATCCCCTACTTTGGGGCCATGTAAAGGTGACAAACCAGCAGAGACAGCAGCTAACCAGAGAAAAGACACTTGAATGTTTTGCTTGATTCAGGCCAGATTAAGTCTGGGTCTCCTGCCTTCCAGGTGAGTGCCCCAGCTAATGAGCCTGCAGCTAATAGCAGAGCAACTTGTTATCCCTCTTTTTTTTCATTAAAATCTCTGAAGAATTGTGTTTAGTTCCTCATCAAGATGAATGCCAAGCTTGCTAAATTTTTCATCACACTGAATTCTTGTTCTCCTGCCAGCCCTAGTTATGTGTGAACATTTCAGACTCCCTCAGGCATTTATTTTACTACAGAGTCCTGAAATACTTAAGTCTATTAAGACCTAAAATAAACAGGCAAAAAGGAGGAATCTGCTAGTTGTTCCTCCAGTCTACATTTTAAGTAGACAGTGCCTACACCAGTGAAGTTCAGAAATTATTCTCAGTGTCACCAGTGAAATGATGGTACATTTGGCAACACACGCATCAAGCCATGGCAGCTACCACAGTGGGGCTCAGCTCCACACCACAGCAGGAGCAGCACTGTGTGCAGGCTGTAAAGATCCAGCCAAATAGGGTGGATCCAGAAAAGCTGGATTTACTAAACACGCACACAATGGCTATTCTGCATGTGCATTACCTCTGGGTTTGTGCCCAACGGAGGCCCTGCCTGCTCCCTTGCTGCCAGGAAAAGAGGACAGCTGGGAGTAGACTATGACTGAAGAATAATTCACACTACTTGGCCTTGGTTACCCCCCTCACCAAAAGCCTTTCTGGAGCAGAAAGCGTCCTGGCTGTGAGCTAGACTGGCTTGCTGCTGTGCATTGAACAAGTGGGAGCTTGAGGAAAGGAGGCCAATCATCCAAAGACTTCAGCCAGGCCATTAAGGGCAGCAGACAACTGACTGAATTAACCACGGGGCTGCAAATCTTCCTGTCACATAGGCTATGAGCTGTGCCTCCCTAAACTCCCTGAGAGAACACTCAGAAAAAATTCTTTAAATAAATTATCTGGATTTTAAGTCACCTATTGAAATCATTTTATGGTCACTCCCAGTTTATCTGTGCATTCTGTAGCTGCTCTCTCCATAGGAGGTCTGAAAATAGACCAAGCTTTGGTGTTTATCTTGAGGTCTCTTGTAGCCATGATATTTTATGAAAAATCCTTTACTATGATTTTTCCTCATGAGAAGCTGAGGAGCCTCTGGAAAGAAATGTAAACAATTAACTATCTGCTGCTGTGGAATGCAACAGGTGCATCTGTGATTGGTGCATGCTGGTTGTTTCTAATTAATGGCCAATCACAGTCAGCTGGCTTGGACTCTCTGGGAGTCAGGAGTCTTTGTTATTCATTCCATTCCTGTTCTTTCTAGCCTTCTGATGAATCCTTTTCTCTCCATTCTTTAAGTGTAGTTTTAGTATATCATATCGGCCTTCTGAAACATGGAGTCAAGATTCACGTCTCTTCATTCGTCCCCATCTCCTCACACAAAGCATCGACCAGAGTCTCTTACTCACTACCAAGAGCAAACTCTAAGAGCACTTCCATCCACAATGCTCCATTATTATTACTATAGTCACTGGCATTATATACTTAGAAAGGAAATACAAATGGCCAATTTGTGGTCAGAAAACATCAAGCCTGATATCAGATCTAAAGATCAACATTGCTGTCTTACAGAAACTCCATGCAAGTGTAAAAAAGTATGTATGGATTACACAGTCTTATGTTGGATATGCTATGTACAAAGAAGGCAATGTTAGTACTAAATCAGCTGTTGTCAGTTGCTGGTATGCACAAATCAACAGCTCATGCCTGTCCCTGGCATATCCTCAGAAATTTCCCAAAGACCAGACCATCTTCTACATAATGCCTCTTATCATCCATACTTCCACTTTTCTAGGTTTTTTTGGTTGTGGTTTGTTTTTTTTTTGGGTTTTTTTTTTAAGTACTTTGTGGGTCTTTCTGTATCTATTTTGTTTGAAGCAAACTTTAAAAATCCTCTTGTTACACAGTTTCTCTCCTACACTTTTTCAAATTATTTTTATATAGATGTTAGTCCTTAGGAGACCAATGCTCAAGATCCCTGTAATGAACTAGATTTAACATGGCTGTAAATATATCTCTGTAATCCTGGCAGGTGATGCTGCCTAAAAGCACAATCTAAGATGAAAAGCCTCAAAGCTTTTTGTCATTCAGGCTTGTGAGGGATTTTTTTTTTCCTCAATACAAAATCTGACAGCAGGGTCTTACCAATGTCCAAGCAAACTGATATCCAAAGCTGATATCCAACTTGTTCCTTGCCCTGTTTATGATACTGCCAAAATACTTTGCCAAAGAGATCTTCCAGAAGGCAAAATCAAAACAATTTCCCTAGACATTATGAATACAGCGGGGAGAGATGTGGGGAAGTCTTCCTGAAACCTGTAATTCTGTAAAGTGCATGTATTTATCATTAAAAAAGTAGGGTTGGACTAGAACTTGGCCGTTCTTTTACACGCTATTTCCCTGTGCTAGTGAAGAATTACGATGGTACTTCAGTTTTCTGGTCTGTCCACAGTAATTTTCAAAAGTGAAAGAACAGGAACAAAATCACCATCAAGAGTTTTATGTGAATCCCACATAACAGTTCTCAGTTCTACAAGTAAATTTTTATTTTATCTTAGCCTGCCAAACTGTTTAAATTAAAATCACATCATGTTAGTTCCATGTATTACTTGTAATTCATTTTACCTCATTAACTAGTGATTTTTGCCCTGTTTTTCTCTCTCTTCACCTCACCTATTTTCAGCTTGACAAACTGAAAACATGCCAATACAAAAACTGTTTCTTCCTATAATTGGCAAAGTCTTTATGCATAACTGGAGAAATGCTGTAATACCAGTTAAAACAGACTCTTTTCTCATTCCTCCAATGCGAGCACAATGGCAGTATCAGCTTGAGTGGTGTGTCTGTGATGAATCAGATCTCATGCCCCTGAATGCCCATGGAAGAAGAAAAAGAGAATCAGTCATTTCTCCCACTGAGGAATGACAGGATGTGAAACACAGAGGAGAGTGAAGTTGGAGCATCAGAGCTGCCAGTTTTTCCATCACACGGGACTCTATAAAGGACCACAAAGCCTATTTCTGTGAGATAAAAACACAAGAACAATTTCTTGCTCTGCCTCCACGGACTGAGTGGGACAGAGCTGTCCTCAGCGGAGCTCTGCAGTGAAATCATGGCTACGCTTCCGCAGACACCTGAGAAGCTTTCCTGCTCTTTGCTTTCAAGAAGCAAAAGGACCTGCTGTCAAGGATTTCACCTGCCACATTCTTCTGTCTTACGGAGTGAGAACTCCACTTAAGCGCGTTAAGAACTCAGGAACTCGAGAGATTCAAAATTTAAGCCTAGTGTGACTAAAATTCATTTCCAAATCCCTAAAATCTGAATATATAATACAAACACTGAAACAGCTTTGTCCAAAGAAATGTTAGATTGTGACCCCAGAAGTATCCTTCAGTCACTTTTTTATTCAGCTTTGAATGGGAGCTGTGTAATGAGGAATGTCAAAAGAATATCCCCCCAAAATGAAATATGACAAAAGCTTCACTCGGAAACCACATATGGTGCTGTCACACATTTATAACCCGCGAGCTAAAATTTGTCTAATGTAATTTAAGACTGATAATTACTGATAGAGGACGTATGTGTTTTCAATAAAAAGAAATTGCCAGATTAAAAATACTGCTTCCTTTCTAGAGGACCATGGTTTGAAATAACATCTCAGACTTATATAACTGAAATAACAACTCTATAAATTTTCAGGATTTAAACTTTTTTTCTTTGTAAATGAAATCTTGCCCTTCCTTCAACTGTTTGCATCATTCTCTCAAACACAAGTAAGGGAAATGAAAATATACAAAATCAAACAAAGGAAAACATAATAGTATGTTACTTGCAAATAAGATCAGAAGACCTGCATTTTTAAAATCCAGCTTTTAATAACTGATCTGGTTTTAATTTATTATTAAAATTATTATTATGTTAGTGGAAACAAGAACTCTGCTACGGTGGGTGTTACAGAAGTATGGGAAAAAAGCCCCCAAATTTTTCTGTGAATGAAGTAAGAAATGGCTGGCACTAGACAGCATTCACCTGAGAGTGCAAAATGATAAGGGAGAATAACTGAATTACTAATGAACATCCCTCTCCACAGTGCCTTGTTACTCGAGGTCTCCAATGTGGCTAATGTGCTGCCAAATCCTAATACAGGTTCCAGAGAAGCTCCAGGGGAACAGCAACCTGCAAACCTGACATCTATACACTAGTGAAGTTAATAGAAACTATAATAGCAAAAAGACTAAGTGGGCCCTAAGTGGGGTCTAAGAAGAATCAAATTTCAGTTTTCATTAAGTGAAGCCTTAGAAAATTAACCCAATTCTTTGAATAGGTCAAACAAACATGTGAAACCAGTGATGCAGTCAATCAGTTTCAAAAAAGCTTTTAACAAGTACTTTACCAAAGGCTTTTAAAGGAACTAAGCACCCATGGCAAAACACAGGTCTCTGCACAGCAACATGACTGGTTAAAAGACATAACCAGAAATTAGGGGTAAATGGTCAAACCTGCATAGTGAAGGCAGCCTACTAGGGGAACACCACACAGATCTGCACTGGGATCTGCTCCCATTCCCATACCTGTAATTGACCTGGAAAGGTAACTGAGCACTGAAGCAACCAAGTTTGCAGATGATACCAATTTATTCATAGCAGTAAGGATGAGGGCAAGTGGTGAAGAATCACAGGACCTTATGAAATTGAGTGACTAGACAATGGAATGGTAAATTAAATTCAGTGTGGATAAGTGTAGAGTGATGCACATGGGAAAATATAACCTTAACTTCACATGTACAGTGATGGGCTCTGAGCTGAACATTATCACTCAGGAGTGAGACCTTGAGGTTACAATAAATAGTGCCATCAAAATGTCAGCTCAGTGCTCAGCTGCCAAAAGAAAGCAGCCCAAATATTAGGTATTGTTAGGAGCTGAACAGGAAGCAAAGCAGAGAACACAATTATGCCACTTTGTAATGTCACTCAGTTCATACACTGTCTCTTCTCCCAGTGATATGTTTCGGGACATGCTTCGTCACTGAGTATTTAGTGCTTACTTTTAAAAAAAATTGGAGCAAACCAGAAAGCATCTTAAAACAGAAGAGTGACCTGCAATTAGGGGTACAAAGACAGCAGTTTCAACACTATCTGCATCTCAGTTGCACAAGAGTTCTCTGTATCCAAAACTCAAGCAGAGGGTCTTCTACATACTTGCAGATAAACCATACAAAAAAAGAGATTACACACGAATTATGAATTACCCACATACAACCAATGAGCTCTATTATAAGGCATTGCTATACATCAAAAGCTTAGCTACTGCTAAGTGCACAAGCTTTACCCAGTACTTGAAATCCCTGGGAAAGGACAAGTTTGAAGATTTGCCTTCACTGTAGCAGCATACAACCAACTAAAATTCATTTTGCCATGTCATCTTGAAGCAACAAGGTTTAAGCCTTAAGGGTTGCTACAAGTGCCCACAAAAGGGTAAGTAAAACCAATTTAAACTAAAAATCTTCAAAGTCTTGTGTTACTCCCTGCTCTCTTTTCCTCATTTTCTTCCCCATCAGATAGCCTGCTCAAGATGCTGCTGGAACCAGTCTTTTGGTGCTTGACAACAGAAAATCACTTTTACCTACTGAGGTTCTGTAACAGGGAACAACTAAATTAAGTCTAGGCCTTCAGATTTCTTGCTAATCTCTACACATCTCTACTACAACATCTAGCTCTTGCTTTTATGAGAAAAGGCTTGTCTGTGTGCTAATGGACTGGTATTACCTGTATCTTTGTCGAATTTCATGAGCCACAACAATGTTCTGGTTTTTATTTGAATTGTTACACATCAGACACAAATTCTGTCTATCAGTAGCAGCTACCTATAGTGTACCCTCTACTTGCACAAAATACTGTCTATTTACTTCACATATTCCCAGTCTTGTGTATAGGAGAAATATACTCTCACCACAATTTATAACCAACCTTTACAGTAGCTTTGCCTATCATGTAATAGAATAAATAAAGAGAGAGAATACCTTGGCAGAAAAAGCAGCATTGTGATAATTGATTATTACCTAATTTTAAACTCACAAATGTATCAAATATGAACAGGAGTATTTTTCAACAAGAAATAAAGCCATGTGGGCTATTTAATTAGCTTAAACTGTTAGCTAAGAGTTGCTAACATATTTTAAAACAGACGAAGATTAAAATAACACATTTAAAACAGATCAAGATAAAAACTATTTTTTGCCTTCGTTTTAGCCCTACATTGCATTAAAAATCCCTTAGTGATTATTTCTGTTCAAATGTTACAGTGTTACACCATGAAATAAAGATTTTTTTTTTAATTCTTTTCCTACAGCTGTAATTTTCTACTGTTGAAGTAATTGAAGTTTCTTTCTTTTTTGAAGGCACTTTTCAATTTGTGCTGCCCAAGCATGTTTTAAAGACACATCATGAAGGACACTCAGCAGGATGAGATCTGGAAATATAAGTTATCTCAACTAACAAAATGCTTCTACAGGAATAAACAGTATTATTTTAATTAAAGTAGAATGAAGAACACAAAGTAAATATTAGCTGGTAGCAATGCACTAAAAATTTCAGTCACCACAAATAAATAACAGTCAATCCAACCTCTCACAGAAATGCCTTCAGCATTCTCAAGACAAGGCACAGAACTGGTGATGCTGTGACAGGATGCAGACTGAACTCAAGGGAGTTCAAGGCACATCACCTCACTAACTCAAGCTCCATGTCCATCTATTAGATGAGACAACATTTCAACAAGACTGCATGCACTTTAGTTGTCCAAAGAAAACCAAAATCAACCACCACCAACCAGGCAACCACCACCGTCTCTTTCTCTTCTGCTGCCCACAACAAATTAAGTGACTGTCTGTCTCCTAAGTGACAGAAGAAATATTAATTAATCACAGAATCCCTTGTATCACTAGATAAATAATTCTGTTGAGCCCATGTTGGTTTCAAAGGGCAGAGCTAAGTTGCTGCAGCTGCTGCCTTTGAGCACTGGCAATAGCACTGGGCAGCTAGAGATCACCGGCAGAACAGGTGAGCTACAAAACAGCAGCCTGCCCTTTAAAAGTCCTAAAGCACCCTGAAACTTTAATTCTTCATGCAGTTAGAAAACACTAAATAGATGAAGTTTACAGAAAGCCATTCTAACAGAATTCCTCATTACAGCTCTAATTACAAGCTTCTCTATAATGTACACCTGACAACATCGTGAAAAGCACTTTGCTTTAAAGGTCAGCAGAACTAAAAGAACAATTTGCTATTTATAGTAACAGGTGAACTTTTCTTATTTGGCTGCTTAAGCAGCCAACCCTTGAGTTGAATGTAATTAGGGAGGGGGTATTCAATTTACAGTATCCACAAGTAATGATAATTACACTGGTTCAAAAAAGCTGTTGGTAAGCATAAGAAACCCTCGTAATTACATCCCGTTTCCAAAATTACTTGAGCACTGTGAACTTGAAGCATTTCAGCAAATGAAGGCCAAGGCACATAAAGGAGAGCTACGGCGCTTTAAAAGCTACGCTGTTTAACATAATGAGCCGCCCGACCGGAGGGAGATCGCCGAACGCGCTCCGTAACTCACCCCGACAGCCCACGCCATCTCCTTCCTGCTCACAAACATCCATCAAGAAAAACATAAGCCGGCTCCCTCACTGCCTCCTTCCCATCCTTCGCCAGCATTGCTCAGCTCCCCTCGCAGAGTGGCCCCGGGAGCCAGCCCATGGAAGCGTGCCGGGCTCCGGGAGCCTGTCTCGGGCTCCGGTTGCCGATCCCGCCGCGCTCAGGAGAGCGCTGGAGCTGCGAGCGAGGAATCGCCGCCGCGTCCCCGCCGCCGGCAGCGCCGCGCGTGCGGCAGATCAGCGCGGTCAGCAGTCCGCCAGGACGAGGTGAAAAATAAACAAATAACCACGCTCACGGCAGCTGCGGCGATCGCTCTCCGGAAAATTATTCAGGCATTATGAGGGAGATGGTATTAAACGCTGCCACTTGCAGCTTCACGGCTCCCTGCGTATTCGCATCAGCCTGGGATGAGCACTTAAGGAGTATCATCAGAGAGCTTGCCCAGCTGAGCATCTTCCATTATGTTTTTGTCTTAAAAGGAGATAGCAGGAACCTCTCTGCCTGACAGGCAAAAGGCTTGTCATAATTCATTAATAACACAGCCTTGCTCAGGTTTCCTTCAATGAAATCAGGCAGGCATCCTATGAAGAAAATGCTGAGTGAACAACAGCTTCTCCAGACACAATGCAATAAACTTGCCAGCACTTGGCACCATTTGGTGTCTGAGACAAGGATGACCAACGCTATTCGACAAGACCTGTCAGAGTCCCTTAAGGCTCCTAGTGAAGAAACTCAAAAACCCAAACAGTAATTCCTCAGCAGGATGTAATTCACTGCTTAGAAGCAAAAACTTCAGCTGCAGAGATAAATGTACCGGTCTGCTTTTGCTATGCTCAGGGTAAAGCTGGCAATTTACTCTGAGGAACTGTTTGCATCCAAAGGGAAAAAAGCAAGAAGAGGTGTGGTAAAAAGCAACAATTACAATACCAGATAACTGAAAAAATTAACAAGACTATCACAAGTCTTCCACAATCTAGAAAATATAGCTGAAGTGATCTGTAAGGAAAGGAAACAAGCTCAGGCCAACTGTTAAGATAAAGACATTAGGACAGCATCCAAGCAGGGAGGACAGAAAATTACTTACTTTTTTCTTTTTTTCCTTTGTCTAGTATGCATCCATTCATACAGCACCTGTTATATTTAATTGAGTCTCATGTACTTCCTCCTAAGAGATCGGTTGCATTATTAAAAAAAACGAAGAAAGGTACTCTTACTTGTATTTGATCTACCAGCTCTCCATACACTCACATTGCTTCCTATGACAAAATAATCTGGTAATACAGTAAGCACATGCCATCCCAGTAAACAGCATTTGTTATGATCCAAGTTTTAAACAGCCTTCAGCATAAAAGCTAGTACTACAGATTTTATATTTACTATGACGGGGTTTCTGGGTTTGCATGTGATTTTAAAAGAAAAAAATCATACAGTTGAAGCAGTCTAAACAGACACAAATTAATTTTGTACTAATAGAAAAAGCAAAGAATGTACTGACGATGGTTAATTAAGGATTTTAGAATATCTGTGTCACAAAATCATCTTTTTTGCAATAAAGTGGGCTCAGGTAATTTGCAAACAGCACAAAATTATTGCTTCCCTAAGCTCCTTTGTGTTTTACTTAGGCATGATAATTTATTTGAGTGCAATATCTGTCATTAAAACTGTGGCTTATAAACATTATTAGAAACAGCTCTATTAGCATGTCTAGAGATTGCTGTATTTGAGCAGAATGCAACTGATTGAACAGAAATCAATAAAGGTATTTAATGATTTCATGAGAAAAATAAGTGACCCTTACACCACTAATGGATTAATGTCACTTATGTGCAACACATTGCATAATGCTGACATAGAGCTACTCAAAGCAGTGTCACTTATTTCATATGAGTGCCTTAAAACCTTATCAAAGGGAAATTGTGTTTTAATGCTATTTCAGATGTCATTTTTGAGAGGATTTTTACAATCCCATTTCATAAAGCAGAAAGCATGATCTGAATTGTTACAAGTAGCTTTTGTCATTGGCACATGTACTAGGTCACCCTCTGAAGTTAGCTGGTGAATGAAATCCTGAACAGGGGGAGGATAACACTTGGAAACACTACTCAAACAACCTGTTTATTGTCAGCTCTCATCTCTCAATACGCCTTTGCCTATATATCTGAATCTTCCACTAATTACCAAGAGGATGCTTTACTAGGGAAGGGAAACTACTCCTCATGGTCAGTACTACAGCATGAGATAGACGGGATGCACAGCTCCCCAGCACGCTTCTTGGGAATCCAAACAGAGGAGGGAGAAAATCTACATGACAGATTAAATGCCATTAAAGAAATGCTTGCCCCTCAGCCATTTAAGCAACCTCTCAGATCTTTTAAGAACATGCATGTCTGTCTGTCCATCTTCAATACACTGCTTTTTTATCCCATTTTACATCTATTCACTAAAAAGCAACTGTGGGTTGCAATTGAGCACTGAGCACAATTGAGCAAACCATTTCATGGTCTTGCTCCTTTATTTGCACTTTAACAGACTGAAGACGAAAATATGCAGTATTTACTTGGTGTTTCTTCAGTGACATGAAAGCTCCTTTTTGGGAAAGAAACAAGTCAAATTCAACATGTCACCATGA
Organism: Pyrgilauda ruficollis; assembly: GCF_017590135.1. NCBI lineage: Eukaryota > Metazoa > Chordata > Aves > Passeriformes > Passeridae > Pyrgilauda > Pyrgilauda ruficollis. Next base: position 14,672,116 of record NW_024526599.1, on the reverse strand, counting down.
ACTAAGCACACTTTGCCATGACGAGGCTGCCTTTACAATTCCTTTATAGTAAACCCAAATGTAACTAGGGGGAGCTGAGGTTCGATTTTCTTCTTCTATTTGCCGTGTTATCTATCATAATTTTTTGTGCAACATGAAGAAGTGAAAATAACTAAAAAAAAAAACCCCAAACCTTTTTCCTAAAGATAATACAGTCCCAGCTTTCATACACAGTTTTCACCTGAAGAAATGGGAAAAAACTCTGTTCAGATAAAACAGGGAAGCAAATGCAAAAGCTTTTTCTGACTGCCTTGAACGTTTCCTTATTTCTCCCCAAAGGATACTCCAGTAAATGTAGCATCATAATTGGCTATAATTGACTCCATTCTTCAATTTTTAAGGCAATCTATAAAATATGGATCTTTTTGTCAACTGGGAGACAATTTTGTGACACCACACTGTTTATGTTGTTACAGTGATCGCAGCTGCACTTGATATCATTTGCTACCACTCAGACTACCTTATTTTGGCTGTAATCCTGCACCTCTCTACATTTAATGCACTGCACACTAGTTAGCTCCAACACCAAACACTTTGAGGGCTACCAAAGGGAATTAATTGCTGCAAGATCATTCTCATAGGGGATAACAGTAGCAATGATACAGCAGCAGGTAAAGCACAAGCAAGCAAGCTGTTCCAATCCATCAGTGTACTTCATGCTATTCTGTCATTAGTCCATCTCACAACTTACTGCACATGGATCAGAGGGGATGGGGGACACAAGAAAAATGCAAAGCAAAACTGCTTTGCTGCTGTTTTTCTATGACACCTGCTGTTTTATTGAATTTGCAGCATTTTAAGGTAAACTTCTAACACTCTGGCTGTACGGACTGTTATGACATCATGGCAGTTTTACATCAGACTCTTAGGTCACAACTGTATGAAGACCACTGAATGTAAATGACTGCATCTGGCCATTTCTAACAGCTGAAATACCTTAAACACCTCACAAAGATATTGGCTTCAAACACAATCTTTGAACGATAGCATTGACTTATCTTTTTTTCCCCCCTACATCTTCCAATAATTATTTTTATTTATATCTCCTCTATATGCTGCGACACTTCAACTGAAAACTAAGTAAAAGGATGATAAAATCTAAAACATAAAAAATCCAAATACAAATAGCCACAAAACTGCAGCAAATGATTGATAGAAACATTGATGTAATCCTGTCCATAGCAACAGTCTAATTATGAGCATCTTGGCAGTGAGCCTGCTCTATGTGTTGATTTTACCCAGCAGAGAATGCCATACAATCTATCTTTGTGTTATGTGCTATATGACTACATGGAGAGGCCAATCAAAGGGGAACAAGGAATAGAGAAGTTGTAGTAAATTACTGGGGTGATTCAGGAGTAAGTACATTGACCATGAATAATTCTACTCCTGAGGATTAGCAAGGCTAAGAAAAAGGAGCGGTAGGGAAGAAATACCAGGAGGGTGCTACCCACAACAGAATAGTATATTCCTCAATTACAGTGATCACAGCATACAACATGAATATACCTCTTCAAAAAATGACATGAATTACTCAGTTTAAATAGTCCCCTCTCAAACTCTTCCTTCCAGGATCTCAATTGTGTGTACTAGGAAAGCAGGTCCCCCTAAAGCAGGGACACAGGGCTGAGGGTCCATGGCTACATGACACACTGCAAAGCAAAGCTTGCCAGAGGCAGCAGGTCTGCTGGGTGCAGCAGCCACTGCCAAGAACCCAGTGGCCTTGGGATTTGTGTTTTAAGCGTTTCACTCCTGAACAACACTACAACACAGCTAAAGCAGGCACATCAGAGGGGATGCACAACATCATGGGTGAGCTGCAGAGTTCACTCCAGTAAACTAGAGGGCAAGGAAGCAATAGTGACAACTGCAGGGACCTTAACAGGAAAAGGTAGCTGTGCAGGTTTAGGAGGTTATAAACTAAATTGTGAAATCTGTCTGTGACTGCTTCTCAATATACCTGCAGGTAATTTTCAGACAGAAACAAAAAATATAATAGAATTGTAATTTATACTTAAACTTACTTCCAATGTCTATGTTGGAAAGTTTGTTAAAAAAATGCCAACAAAAATGAACACAACATGTATCAATCTGTATACAACTGCAATCTACAGTGCTTATTTATAAAAAGAAAATTTTATAAAGTCCTTAAATTTCACAGCTGTTTTTTGAAGCACCATTTAAGACGATGTCTCCGAAGCAGCAGTTTAAGGTTATACTATCCGCTCTTTATTTTAAGGAAATGCTCTGATAATTTTTAAGTGTGTGAACAAAGGTTTTGTGAAATCCTGTTAGGCTATTATATGTGGTAAGAAAACCATCAATCATTTCTGCAGCCTGGTGTCCACATTCACAACTTAACTCAATAAAGACTGGTTTTAGTTTCTATTAAGGTATGAATATTTTATATTTGTAACCACATAAATCAATAAGAATACTCATATATGTATATACACATATCATACCATGTGTTTCTTTGAAGGACAAACCCAAAATACAGAAATTTGAAATAACGGCACTCTAAAAATAAGATTCCTAAAGCTTACAGAAATTCCTAGAGACGTACTGAAATCAAACACAAGTGCTGTTTCACTCAAAGTTGGGGTATTTTGGCAGTTGTGTGACTATTTGCATCTCCAAGACACTATGGCTGCATCATACCATGAAAACACACTGGTTTTTATTAATACCAAATATAGGGGCATGTTCTACCTACTGTGGATTAAGTGAGAAATTGCTTTTAAACACAAAGTGTTAGAATCTATGCAACTCTTCTGTACCTTCATGAGCTCTTCCTCATTAAAATTTACTTCAAACATGGAAGAAAGGGATTTGTGTGTGTGTGTGTGTGTGGGTAAAACTCTATGTTCAGATCAATACGTTATAGAAATCTACTAAATCACTACACTGAAACTGAATTAGTTATGTAAGTTCTTGAAAGCCCAGATATTTTAGCTCTGAATTCAGGCCTCATATTTCAGTTCAGAGCACTCAAGAGGTACTCTGGATTCCTAAACAACCACGTACTAGGAAATGTCTGTATCTGATAAAAACTCTTTTTGTGCACCAGCTCAAAAAAATAGTGTTTGATCATCTCTTTACTGTACATTCTCTCATAATAAATACAACATCTTCCAAAATACCTATGTGACTTTACTGATAGAATGATTACCTGAATAGAACACCCGGCTGATTACATTGAATATTCAGTTAACTTATTTACCCTTCAACAGCTGTTGAAGACAATTCAACACAAGAAAAACCCAGAGGAACTCCTGGTCAAGACATTATTCAAAACTAGAGCAATATGAACAGTTACATTAGTCCTCAGTAAGTTTACCTTGACATTGTCACAAAAATCTATTTGCAAAATCTTCAGGAAAAAAAATATAATTGACTTATCACTGCATCATGCTAGGGTTTGTGGGCATGAGGGAAAGTGGGAGTCTGCTCTTAGGCAGACAGAAATGCATAGCTTCCAAAGTGCTCTAGATCCAGGTGTTTTAGTGGCACTTTTTATTTGTGAAAAAGAACTTTTAAATACAAGAGTGACTGTGCCTGGTAAATAAGGTTGCATTTGAAAATGCTTAATGGCACCTCTGACACACAGACACACATATAAGTTTTGCAACTAATAAAATAATTCTTCAGTTCCATTCCAACTGCAAATCAAACAACTACAATTTTTTTTTAATGAACCAAGAACTGAATTAATGATTACAGAATACCTGAAAGTTCTTAATGAGTACTAAATCTGACATTAAAGTTTATGCCCATTTAATCTTTTATTACTTTTGGTGCATTACCTTAGATTAAAGCACACAAACCTGGCTGAAAGTATTTTTGCCCTATGATCTGTACTATAACATTTTTTCCCTAATTGAAAACCTAAATAAAAAACACCCCAAAATGAGATGACTACATATCAAATCTCAAAGAAAAGAAGGTGATTTGCCACTTAAGAATTCTTAGCTATCAGAGAAAGCAGTAAACACCTTCTAGTTCAAAATAGTTATTTCGGTCAGTCTCCCACTGACTGAGTTGGGAAGCAGAGTTGGGAAGAGTTGGGAAGCTGAGACAAAAAGTTTTCTGGAGGACATTAAGAAACATTAAGCCTGGAAGAATGCTACTAACAATATTTGCTAAAGTTGAACACACAATTGTCTAGTTATCAACCACATATCTGGGTAAAAAGGGTGGTTCAGTGAGAAACAAGATGCCATTCCACATGGAGAACTGGAGTGAAATTTGGTGACATTTTATTTCAAAAAAACCTGCTCCAAACAAGAAGAAAGCCCCCACGAAACCAGAAAGCCCTATGCACGAGCAACTCCCAGTGCTTCTGTTTTATTCATTGCTGTATTCAAGTCCAATAGCCTCAAAAGTCTCCAAGACCCAAGGGAGGTGAAGATGTTTCACTTTCTCTTTGCTGAAGCAGCCGAGAAGGTTTAAAGTTGGGCAGAGTTTCCTGAGTCACTGTCATCCACAGTAGTATCTGATTACCCGGCCTGAGCTGGTTTTGATTAAAAGGTTGAGAAGCAAGCAGGAGACAACAGTAGTAGCTGACAAATGAACACTGATTCAAAACTAACCTGTAAGACATTTCTCAAACTATGTTAATTTAGTCTGACAGTGAATATGGAGCTTCTTATTAGGAATGCATGATGAACACACAGCCATAGGCTGCACTTATTTCAGCCAGGCATCAAGAAAAAACACTTTCCTGTGGAACTTCTGGTTCACAAGATTAATCTTTTAGAATAGAAATACATGTTATGTTTTCTTTGGCAGAATACAGCTCAGATTCTCAATCAAAAACCAGTTATTTTGGACCACAACCGTGAAGCTTTTCATATTTACATGCTCTTGAATTAAATATTAAAATGGAGGTGAATGTTCTCAATAGGCAACAATTGTCTGGACTATCTCTGATCATTTCTACATTACACTGGGCTGCAGCACAAACAGTAAGAAAAAATGCTGTTGGAGGGAGCCAGTGTATTCCTGCAATTCGTCACAATGCCAAATGTGCAAGCAGTACTTTGCATCTTGGGATCAATTCAAGTACCTCACTGCAGTACTGAACACAGGCTACTAAGCCTTGCTTCTGATTACCCCAGGCACTGGAGTGAGCTCATATGGATACATTACTTTGGATTGGGGCAGCAGCTTGAGTACCTCTACAACAAATTACTAGAGGATTAATTGGATCTACTCAGAGTAGCAATGTGTGGAGAAGCAGCACCAAGGCAGACATGTATCAAGGTTTATAAATTAAACTGAATTAAATTACATTAATTAAATTAAACTTAATTAATGATTCCAGAGTAAGAAAGAGAAATAAAATTAATTTAAAAATTCAAACCAGAATAGCGGAATTATGTAGTGTAGTGCAATTATCACAATAAATAAGCATGTAATTTCTTACAAGAATTGATAATATTAGAGACTTGGACCTTGTTTAGGCACTAACCCTCCTAAAGGAGAGGGTATCAAAGCTTTGTGTGAACTGAAATTGTGCTCCAGCTAACCAGTGAACATGAAAGGATCAGCTCATCTCCATTATAAAACAAGTACTTAGATTGAGGGTCTCATGCCAATTAAGGAAACCTGCTAAAAATATGTCTGATTAAATAATAAGCTTTCCTTTCTCCCCTTCACAATCAGAGAAGGATAAAATGTTTCTGCTCTCTCCAAGACATTCCATCTTACTGCATTTAAATTAAAATACAAATTTGAAACACAAACCTCTTGTATGAAAAAAACCACATCTGTGATGTGTTGGGCAAAAAAGACATTTATAGACTACAAACTATTATACTGGAACTGTACTCAGAAAAAAAAAAAATCTGTGTCTGGCCCTGCACATTCCTACACTACTTGATCATACTGTCAAATTGGCAAAATGTTGAAGGAGATACAGATAGCCATTAAAACACCAAAAGAAAACAAACTGAAATAGTATAGTACTGAAGCACTGTGCTTGCTATTTCTAAATTTTAGTTGTACTTCGGGAAGCTGGTATATTTCTTAAGATTAGCCATCACTTATTTTTTGGCTTCATTAATATCATCAATGGAGCGTTGGTTTTTTTAAGCCACACATTTCTTTGCCAGATACCTATCCACTTGAGAAAGCAAAGGAAGCATGAGCCTTTCAGCAAGCCTGGTTTACCATATGACCAGACAAGACGACAAAGCTTGAAAAAAATAGATTACTTTCTTTTTCTTCAGCAGGCTAAAAAGCCTGCCTGGTTCTGCTCATTCGTCTCCTTTAGTCCAGCAAGCCAGAACAGAACAGTTTACTCTCAAGGTCTCATTAGTTTGGATTTACCATCTTAGGTAGAGTATAGTCAGAAAATATTTTATGTTGGTTTCTGTTGAATGGACTGTAAATGTCTAAAACATAAGTTCTTCATGGCTTTAACAAATTATTCTTTAAAAAAGTGCAGCTGAAATGAAAAAATAGCTTTCCAAACTATAAAAGTCAGGCATAAATCTAGGAAAAAGAATGGAAATAAAAAGCCTCAAAAGCAATACTGCCTCCATCATAAGCAGAACAATTCTTCCTCTATTCTTCAGACAGATCTGAGATCCTGTTTTATATATAAACACATTCCATATTCCACTCAGCTCTTCAACTTCAAATAAAATTTCTTAACACAACAATCAGAATAAAAACCACGAGATAATCAGAAGAAAACTATATTGCTCTCAGAAATCATTAGCATAATTTCTGTTTTCATATGTAAGCCTCCCTGCTTCACCTTTGCTTACATGCTCAAAGATCTGATCATGTATGCTCACACAGATTATCTCCTTCTAACAAGGTAATTGTAGCTTTGTTCACAAGACTGGGTAACAGTACATTCTAACTTACAAAGAGGAAAAAGGAATCCTGGGAGATGTGGGTGTGAGCACAAAGAAAATGAAAAGAAATAGAGTGAACAAAAATGTAAAAGGAAAAAAAAAATTCTAACTCTAGCTATGAGTCAATCCCAAATCTTCTTCCATGTGGTCAGATCTTGATGCCTGTAGGGAACTCCATTTAGTTCAGTGGGTTACACATGGCTGTAGCCATTTGCAAAGGTACTGACTGTATTTATTTTCTTTCTCTTCATCAATGTATTTTGAAAAAATTAAATAAAAATTTCCACACAAAATAAAAACCCTCCTTCCCCAAACCCACCACCCCTGTCTGGTTTAAAGCTCAGCACTTTGAATTCTCCACTTCCTTGCTCAAGCCATTTGCCGAAGATCTGGATTTGCAAGCACCAGCAAACCACTTACAGCACTAGGGAAAATTTCTAAATACTTCTCTTGTGAGTAGGTATAGTGAATTTTTGGAATTTTTATTCGAAAAGCAGTGGTAAATATTCAGGATTTCCTCCTTTGGTCTGTAACCCTTCATTCTGACAGGATTTGCTTTGCTGTGAAGTTTGCTTTACTTTCTCTGGTGAATAAATACAGCCTAAAGACTGAAAAATAATTTTAATTCACAGAAATTACATACATGAGAAAAGTGCTGTTAAACAAAACTATTTTATTGTCATTAAAATCCCAGAAGCAATAAGGTATAGACAGGGGCTCTGTTCAACTAGAGAAGCAGAGACGCAGGTCTAGGTGGACCTGCCTCCTTTTTGCCTTTTTAATGCCATGTAGTTACCACACCAACTCCTACCAACACACACGTGAATATGCGTGTGGCCAAATTGTTAAAACTGAAAACGAAGGTTCAGATTATCTTGATCAGCTTTGCCTACAGCCTTATATGGAGAAGACACAGATGTGTCTTGTTAAACTGAAGAACAAATTCCTTTTACACAGTCGACAAAAAAGGTGGGTACTAAAACAAAGCATGAAGCCCACAATTTTAGAAAAAAATAACATACTTTACCTTTTCTTACCTGTAAATCATTAGTTTTTAATATTGACCAATATTTGGCAAGTGGGGGGGAAAAAGTTTCAGCCATGTCTCAGTGGCTCCTGCAGCTCAGGTGCACAGCAGTCCTGGTGGATGCTGCTACACTAAGATTGTTCCCTGCAGCCACAAGAAGCCACTAGCCTGCTGCCATACCATAAGCCTGTCAGACAATGCCAATACTGGATAAAATAAGATTACTGTTACTGTAGGCTCAGTAGACCTAAACAAACACTGATGAGCACTGCTAAAAGCTTGAATATGAAATTGCAGCAATAGCCTCCCTTCAGAGAACAGCTTTAGCAGAAACACCTTCTCCTCTTTTCCCTGCTTCTCTTCTTCTTTCAGTAAAATAGAATTTAGATAAATAATCTGATGTATTATATCAAAATGTATAGAAAAAGCTTTTGTTTTTAAACACATACATTTTGGTATACAAGAAGAAATCATACAGTGTTATCCTCCTACTTGCAATTCTCCCCCAAAGTATCAAAGTGATTCCCTATATGGATGCAAACACACGCTGACATAAATTTGGTTTCAACCTCTGAAACTCAGTGTACTGTGACCTCTCTAAGCTCTCATCTAAGTATTACGAAAGGAGACTCTCTAACTGACAAATATATGAAATGAATGGATAAGAATCATCCTTTTCACCTCAGCATTCAGTTGTAATTTCTGAAGGTAACAAGCAAATGTACACCTCTCATGTAAAATCATCTTGATACAGGTAATCTGCAACAGCCAGGAAAGAAGGGACTGTTTTTGCTTTGTTACAGTCCAAAACAAAGAGGAGAGAGAAGTGATGGTAAATCTATGTTGCCTGCTTTAAGAACAGATATTTTACCTTAGTTGCATTTATTATAATTTTATGTTACTGTACTTAGAACACTTAGAATTTAAAAAATGGAGGAACAAAGTGAAGAGGAAAAAAACAATTACCAAGTTTCAGTTATGCAACAATATTAAATATGCCTTTTTTTGCAGTATGGACCCATTTCTGTGCCAATCAACCCAACATCACATATTCTGAAACAGTATTTTGTAAATCTGCAGCTTTAGACTGTGTACTTTGAAGTGCCCCTATATTAAATGAATGGCATTGCAATACTCCTGTCTTGGTTTTTGTAACAAAACCCTCTTTCCAGAAGGGATTTAAAAGTCCTAAATGCTATCCTCAAGAGCTCTTTATCTTCGGAGGAGTCACTTCGCTTACAAAGGTTTCTGGAGGTGCTACAAAGCTGCACTCTAAAGCATTCATCAGTCATCAGTCTGAAATATCTCAGAAAGGCTCCTATTTGCCCATTTAAAATATATTGATTCCAAATGTAATCCAATCAGCATTACAAGTTATATAAAATAACTTAAAACAAAGAATTAAAAAATGGGAAATGTTTCTAAGGAACTACAGTAAAATTGGTGTTGTTTTTTTTTTTTTTGTATTACCAGTCACGAAAATTTTGAGGATTTCTATTTTGTCCTGATTCGGAATGGAAGTACTCCTCCTGAAACAAGAAAGCTGTTTTTCTTTAGTGCTATTCAGAATAGTTATGCAGATTATTTCTATTGCCTGACATTCATGTAACACACTTCAAATTGTAATGAAGAAGGGGAAAATGAATTGTAGCATAGTCTGCTTAGAAGTATATACCTCAGGCACACAGTTACATCACAGTGCTTATACAGCCGGTAGTACTGCAATTCAGGCAAGAGCCATAAAAACTTGCATATGCTTACAATGAGAATTTCTGCACTTCAGTGTGAGAAACCCCTACCTTACATGCATGAGAACTCACAGAAGTCCAGGTTTTCACCAGCAAAACTGCAAGAGCTTCCTGAGTTCTGCTACTGAGTATTTTAGCATTATCTCTATCTTACTCTTACTGAACATATTGCATCTCCAGGCCATTCGCTACTCACAAATGAGACTGACCAGAATCCCTTGAGGCTCTCAAGTCGTAAGAAAGCTCCGAGTGCCTGAGGCCATCGGCAGATGTATTGCCCCGGATGCATCTGAGTGGGGTGAAGAGGTCATTGCTTCCAGCCGCTCAATGCCCAGGGAGTTGGAGGGGGCGGGGAACAACACCACTAAACATCACAACACCACACTCATTTCCTAACCCTCAATGTCAAAATCACAGGCTAAAAAGGTTTTGTTATTGGAAATGCCTGAGGGACCGTTTGGACAGCCCAGGTTAGGGAGCAGCTACCTGGGCACTCAGCTGGCACACACAGAGGAAGGCTTGGACAAGCAGCTGGCAGCAAAAACCTCTTAGGTGGCTCTGCTGCTGCCAGCAGCACTTGTCTGAGTGCAGCCTTCACTGCCAATGACACAGTTCAGCACAATTCCCTGTTCATTCAAATCAGCACCAGGAGAGGAAACACGACCCTTTTTAATTATTCAGAGAAATCCTTTTCCACCTAATGAAAGCTGTGACACTTAAGACAGTGCTAAATGTGAAATCTGTAGGACCTTAAAATGACAGTAAGACAGAGCACGTCCCTGCCATGCTACAGAGAGCACTGTCAGTGACAGGAGAGAAGCTGAGGCTTGGGGCTGCTTGCCTAAGCCTTGGGAGAATGGAAAACCAAACAGCACACCCAAAGGCAGAAGTCACCTGCAAATGAGTCAGCAAAGCAACCTAGATCTGAATACTGCCCCATGCCAAGCCAAAATCAAAAATAATCTCTTATTTCTTCATTTTTGCAAGAATGTAAAAATTAATATATGGCTCATCTTCACCAGAATTAAAAAAAATATTTAGAAACTGGTAAGCACCAAACTTTATGTTAACAAGTATTAACAGTACTAAAATAAACAAAAGAATTTCAAATGCACTGATGATTTTTCCACGTTTTATTCCTTAAATATGAGATACAAAATCTTTGTAGACAGGCTACAATTATGACCAAGTATCTGTCAAGATCAGAGGCACATAACAATGTTACTATTTAATGTCTGCAGTAATTTTTAGGGTGACACCATCTAAAAACACCATCTGACTTTTTGTTACTTTGTTAATGGTATTATGCACATCATGGTGTAGAGACACTACAAAATACCATAAATTCTGTTTCTGTAATGACTGGATATATACAACAGAGTAGGTAAGGGAGAAAAAGGCTGAAAAAAAAGGGGAAGACAATAAAATTAAGATATAGCTGTGAAAACTCAATTATGCATTCCAACAGGACAAAAGCTTCCAAATTTTCCCACAAATTGAATAGGGAGATGAAATAGCATCACAAAGACTGTTATATGAACCTAAAGATTATATAAGAGCAGCAGATAGCCGTATTATATGAGGCATTCTCTAAACTTACTTGTACTTGAAAATAAGGGTACATATAGTCACCAATTCACATTACAGTAAGATGATTTTTTCTCAGTAATTATGTGAAAATATGGCAGCTGAGATTTTAGAAACTGAAATAATACTTTTGTGCCTGAGAATTACCAGACAAAAAAATTCAGTGTACTGTTGGAGGCTCCCACACTCTCTTTGGGCTGCAAACTGCAGTGGCTAAGGAGTTTTGACAAAACAGACCCATTATTATTTAGTTCCCAGAAAATGCAATTCGGAAGATGAAAAGAGGACAAAGAAAGAATAGGAAAAACCCACAAAGACTTGGTAAATATCTTGAAATCACTTTACAGACATTTCTACCTGAAAAACAGATACAGTTTCAAATATTTTGTGAAGTAAATACGGAAATGATTGCTAAAATGTGCTTTCAAAAGAAAACACCTTCACAAAACAGTCATCCCTCTAGGCAGCAGCTCCTCTCAACACCTCCAATAATCCTACAGCTCTTGTTCAATTGCCCTTCTCACCTCTGAGCGGGAAGCAAATTGTGAAGTTGAGCGGCACTGTTATGGGACACTACCTGCTGTGCCACCCGCAGACTGCAGCGAATAATGAGAGCTGCCTGCAGCCATCCCGCCCTGCAAAGGCCAACACCAAGTCGTGCCGGCGACACCTCCCGCTAGCGGCTGTGCGGCTGGGAAAGGGCCAGCCAGGAGAAGTTTCCAGACTGCTGCCCTCTTACCTTGTTCAGAGCATGTTTCTGTCGCGCTGTAGAATAACAATGGTCCCTGAGGTCTTGCTGACTCTGGTAATGCCACTCTTTTCTACGTCAGTGCCCCTGAATGTGTAGTAGCAACACTGGGAGTGAAAATGTCTTTACGTAGAAGGAAACAAGATTTTCTTTCATTACCCCATATGAATTGCAGCAGCATCCAAAGCACTGCATTTATTGGCCTCATCTAAACAGTCAAACACGTACAGAATCTATTGCCAAAGGTCAAGTTATGATTCTTAGTTTTAATGAGGATGAAGTTGCTGAGCCCTCTAGGGTAGGATTCCTTCAACGGAGCCATTCAAGTCTGCTGTGCCCAGAACACAGGACCTAATTCACTCCTAGCCCTAAGTTTAAGCATATTTTGAAGTTAATTTAATTTCACCCACCTGCCACCAAATTAGAGAATTTAATTAGAGACTTGAGCACTACAGAGGATCTAGACAACAATTCTGGAAATAAATTTTCAGCACTGGTAAAGGTTCTCGTAAGACTCCTGTAAAATTTTTGTATTATGTCCAGTGTCAATATTCACAACACATGAGAGGGAAGAAAAAAAGCAGAATCACATACAAGGTTTTATGATCACAACTGCTGATGCTTATGTTCTTTATTTTCTGGCCTCAACTTTTTATTTTCTTCAAAACAGCTGACATCTGAAACTGTCTTTCACAATTTCAGATATAAAATTTTCTCTCAGGTTTCCTTGACAAGGATATTCCTCTATTCAACTTGTTTTAGCTTACTCAGAGAAATAATCTCATCTACTTGCATTTTACTGTGCATTTCTGAGATAAGCTACTCACTGAACTTACAAAAAGCAGAGTATCAGTCATCAGAATAAATTAATTAGGATAGAAAATAATTTTTAAAAAGATGCCAAATGATCAGTCATACACAAGAAAATGTCTTCTTTTCAATACATAAATAAAGTAAAATTTTGGCCAAAATTTTTGGCCAGAATAGAAAGTTAATGCCAACAGCAATGTTATGGATTTTAAATGCAGTTCCTTTAATAGTTGTGCTACCTAATAGTTGCTATGCATCAAGATAGCAGTTTGAAGCACAGAGATGTTAGACAGAAATATGATCAAAGTTTTCTACTTGTAGCTCAGCGGAGAGTTTCACCAGCCATATTCAGTATAACACCACAAAGTGAAACACAGTATTTCAATCGTACAGGTGAAACACAGTATTTCAATCATACAGGACAAAAGGAATGCTGGGAAAGACTTGTAGCAGGGAATGAATACCAGACCTTGGACACAATATTACTGAAATACAAATGTTCACATCAACATACATAAGTGAGCAGCCAGCAATCCTCTTGACAAAATCAAAGAACCAGAAGCATGGGAAAGCTTTAGTAATTCGGAGTCTGGATCAAAAGATGCTGTGTGTATACTGAGCTCTGCATACATGTTCTCTAAAATTTTTTATAAGCTTTCCAAAACAAAACTAGAAAAGTCATGAATACATATAATAGCTTATGAAAAGCCAGATGTTCCAATGCACAGTAGCATAGAAAAACAAAGCACAGCTTTGACCCTCAAAAGCTACACAATACAGAAAACAATCTGAATATTTCACCCTATGGGAACAAGTTTAAAAAAATAAATCTTCAGTACATATAGATCTTGCTGGTAGACAAATTTAGCTCCTTTTTGCAGTCAAGTTCCAAGACCTGTACTTTCATTTCTCCATTTGGGTCAGAAAGTACTCTTTGGGACATACTGAAGTTTAGTACTTTTAAAACACTCAGTGACCCAGATGGCAGAAGAGCCATGCACTCACTGGCAACAGTAAAGGCTTCAATCATGCTCAAAACCAAGAACAGAACGTGAAGAGTACAGGAACCTGCATGCAGTAGATGCACAGATCAGTACAAAATCAGGTATAAATTTCCGGAGATTGAAATCCTTTCTTCAGAAAAGAAGCAGGACTGCAAAAGGGAAATATCTCATTATGTACATGTTTAAACCATATTAATGCTGCAGACTAGAAGCTAGCAACAATGTGTCCAACCCCCCTCCCCCCAACAAAACCCCAAAATGAAACCAGAGAGTTAAAAAAAAATCCAAAGAGAAACATCAGAAACAGAATTCAGGTACAACAAAGGTTTGTCATACTTAGGCAAACAAGAGATTTTCCTGGAAAAGTGAAAAATGGTTAAACTAACACGAATTTTTCTATGTCTGACTCACTAAAATAGATTGAGTTTCCCATTGCTATTTCACAAAGAGGCATAAGAACAAGTGGATGTGGTGATAAGGTACCCTGTCCCTTCTGAGAAACATGACAGGTGCAGAAAATAAAAGAGAGTATAGATTAATATTTAAAGAGATGACCAAGTCTTGTATGCCATAAGAAGTTTAGTGATTTGTGCTGATCCTTTGTTGCTTTTCAGTGCTTGTAGGTCTCAGGACAAAACAGTCTTCATGTTTCTGATTAACTCTGAAAAGGGAAACAAAAGCTCCAAGAAGATAACCCTTAGGGCACCAGTGACTGAGCCACTGTCAAGAGCAAAAAGTTCACTTGAACTGTTTTCTAGCCCCCCGTTCAAGCTAATAACAAATACACAAACACAAGGTTCTCCTCCTGACAGCAGTGTGGAAGGGGCTGGAGGAAGTCTCCACCAGGGAGAAAATGAAATGGGCAACAACTAGAGACACCAATAATTTTGGAGCAAATCATGTACCTCTACAGCTACAACAGTGTGATGGGTTTTCCAGTGAGCTCTGCCACGCTCTGTAGAGTTCAGTAACACTAGTTGATTTGGAGCTTATAAGAATACATGGAAACACATGAAGAACACCATGGAATTGTGTAACACTATAGTAATAGGAGTGATGAAAAGAGCCAGAGAGAGTGGACCATACACATTCTTAAGAATTAATAAAATTATAACAACCAGTCATGGAAACTAAAGCAAAGAAACAAGGGAGAGTGACACCATGATGAACTAGTGCAGCATACTGCTTCACTGGACAGAGTGGCCATGATCCTCTTTTGCTTTGAGAAGACACCAATTTGAAAACATGTCAGTTTAAAATATTAAACCTTATTTCCATAGTGATTTATCTGAAGGACTGGGCAGGCAAAAACAGAGATCACAAAACTATATTTCGCAATAATGTATGTACGGAAGTCGATGTAGAACATCACAAAATTATAGTCTCATGTTATCATAAACAAATAGATTATAAAACAGGTAATGCTTAAAAGCCCCAAATCAAAAAGCATTTAAACATTATACAGTGTTTTCATGAAGTAAGATATATCCTTGAGCACAGAATACAAAATGTTGCCATGTATTTCATGAAAAAGGTAATGCCACTATGCAGTTGCTATATATAGGATACGTTTGTTGTAAAAAAAAAAATTAGAAAAACCTAAAAACATTCAAAACCAGACAACATCTGAAAGACTAATATATGGAAAATACATGGTAGCTAGAATAAGACACAGTATTTAAAAAAACCCACTTTTTCAAATGTAGGTTTCCCAGAAAGCAGAAACACTTCAAGAAACCATCAACTTTTACAGCACTGATATGAGAGGTTAAAGTTAGCGGGAGAACATGACACTCAGTGGAGCACACAGAAAAGCCAGCAGCATGGATGGACTGAGCCCCTTTCTGACCAAGGGCAGAAGATGAAGCGCAAGACAAACCAGACACATCTGCCAGCAGGCCAGGGAAACTGGTCAGAAACTTTTGATACTGTCATAAAAACGCAAAAGGAAACAAACTGTATTCCTGTTAATTTCATGGAGCAGAGCGATTCACTTTCTAATGGAACAGGGGAAGCTCTTTAGGGAATTCCATGCAAGGAGACACAGACAGAAAAACCTTCAAAGCCAGACACACTGTAGCGGACACCAGAGTATGTGGGCTAAATAACAAAGGCAACTAGAGCTAAAATGCAGAAGTGAATCATCTACCCACCTCTACGCAGCAGCTGTACCAGATGCCCACGCAGGAGGTTCTCCCTGTCTCTGTACATTGAGGTACTCCTTCAGAAGTAGGAGAAATCCTAATAAAAGCTGCACTTCCAAGGCCCATGACCCACCAGTCTATGATACTTACTGATGTTGGTGTATAGATTTCTACTCAGTGTATATTTTGTATGATTGAGTTCAGTAGTTCTTGCATGACAGAGATCCTTGATCATCAGAGTGCATTGTGACGATTTGTGTATTAGGGACCACAATAATCTTCACAATTCATTACAAATAAAGAACTTCTCTTCCCAGAGCTGCTTCTGCTCAGACAATACTACAAAAAAAGGGGCTAGCCTCAGTTAATCTTATCTAAACAAATTTTATTCCTGGTCAGTGCAACTGCAAGCAAACACAGCCCAACTTCTGCCTGTTTACCCAGACAGACAGAGCCTCCTCCTGGATGGGGCTTCCCAAGCCCCACTGTTCAAAACAAGCCAGGTGGCAGAGCCATCCTACTGCAATGGCCTCCTCCATGTGCCTTTGCCCCACTGCCTCTCCTGTGCAGCACAGCCACAAATGGCACGGCAGAGGTTCCCCTTGGAGCAGCTCACTCCACACCCCAAGTCATCCAAATCAACGCTTTGCCACCAGATAGTGGCATTTTAATTCTAGCTGTTAAATGCAGTAATTTGAATCAGCATCTGTTTTCAAACAGTTACAATAAATTTGGATCCTCAGTCTGGAATCAATTTGTACTGTTGCCAGTTTGACTAAAGGCAGTAAACTTTAGCTACAAAAGGCGTATTTGTAGCACTGGGATACTCTTTAGATGGTGAAATGCAAGTGAGGGGCAGCCAGGAACATGACCTATAAATTTACCTCTCTTTAATATTTTTGAATATTGCAATTGAAATTATTATTATTTTTTTAATTTAGAAGTGAAGCGACAAGCTTCTATAAGCTAAAGAAATATGGTTAAGTATATGGGAAGGGCAATCAAACCCAAACCCACTCCTACTTGCAGTTTCTCCTTCCAAATCAGCCAACCAACAGCTTGGCTGAAGAGAAAATAGGAACACTTCAAGTTTTACTCATAAAATAAAATAAAAATATATTACAGAGGTATGTGATTGAGTCACTCTTCCCTCTTTTTCATAGATCCTTTGTTTTATATTACAAGTTCTTCACAACAGGGCTATGCCTCTACATGGTTGAAAAGTGCTTAGTACAAAGAGTTTCTAAAGATGTGTGGAGACTTGTGTGACTACTAAAATATTAATATATCATACTTAATTTTAATATTTAATATTAACAATATCAAGAGCAGCAATAAATATCTCTGTGGGGCTGTCATAGGTGTAATCTTAGCAAGGGAGGGAATGCTCAGAAAGATGAAAGACTGGACTTTCAGACACTTATATCTGTAGATCCATCCAACCTGCATGGAGGAGGGTCCTCTTGGCACACTACCAGCTGTACATGGCAGCTGCCACTCACTGTATTTCACACTACAAAATGCAGGCTTGACAAAGTCAGCACTGGCACTAGAAAACTCAAAAAAGTTAAACAGGACAATAATGCCTATCCTCAACTGCACCATATGCTCTAGTGAAAGGGCTCCTATGAGTTTCAGGTATGCGCTTTATTTCTTACCATTAGGTTCAATCCTCCCCACTTGTAACCAAAATTTTTATATTGAATTACTGTAAGGAAATTACTGAATGTCCTAATTTGATTTTTGCAAAGTGAGAAAGGGTCATTGTGCTCAGCAGCTCCTGGTTCACAGTTCAGGATACGGTGAATGAACACTGCACTTCAATCTACGGCACAGCTTCCATGTTCAACTGAATCTCACACAGAGGCCACAGCTCTAAGCTAGAGGCAGAAACACACTAAATTACCCCCCTCCTCTCTTTGCTTTCATAAGTGATATTTCTCAGTGCTCTGCCCAATCTACTCGTAAAAAAATTTAGGACTTAGACAACTTTCTCCAGAGGAATGCTATTCTCACTTTGTTCTCCAACCTACACATTTTTTCAATATGTACTTGTAATTTCCTCCCTTATTTTTGTTATTACTGGATATACATCACTTCAGAAAATTTTCTTTCCTTTTCTGCTACTTGCATCTTTCTGTATTTGCCAGTTTCTCCACACTACTGATATCATCTTCAGCACAAGTACTTCTAGCAAGAATCCCTCATAACAAAATCATCCTCACACTTATGCTGAATCACAAGACATTTTATAAAACGAAGACCAACAATGATGAGTTCATAAAGCCATCCTTAATCTCAAACATATTTAAAAATAATAATATTCACCATGAACACAAAATCCGCTAAAATTATAAGCCTGAGTTAAAATAATTTGAATAATAAACTGAATAACAATAAACTGAATTCTTGACTTAATTTTATACTGGAAGACAACAATTACTGCATGAAGAAGAGTGCACTAGCTTTACCTTACTAAATGTAAGATATAATTTCCTTGTAAACAAACACAACCCACCATAAAAGAACTAATTATTCCCATATCCTATACTGAACAGCAACCTTTATAAAAATGTTTCCCAATAGTCCCTAAGGACTCCCAAATGTCACTTCATAAGCATAATTAGAGAAATAGTACAAAATGCATCAAAGTCGGATGCTGAAAAATACAAAAAGAATGAAAATTTCCTGTGGTGAAGAAAGTTGCTTGGGATATAAGCCAGGTCTTAACCCAAATTTGGTATTTGGAATATGTGACTAAGCAAACAGACAAGAGTGGAAAGCTCCAGAAAAGATGGAAAGATGTTCATTGAATTAAGAAAAAAGGGATGAAATGGCTGAATTGCAAGCTTGTTCTTTTATTCTTTTTCTTTGTTTGTGATCAGCTAAAATAGTTAATTTTAACTTTATTCCTAAGTTCCTTGACTGAAAAACATCACTCACTAATTTCCCTTATGACTTCATAATAGAATGAAGAGTTTTCAATGTCTCAGTATTCTTAATCAATACACTGCCCTTTCCATGAAAAAAAAAAACAATTTTAGAAACCAGAATATTTAATTTTGGTTTTGGTGTTACACAGAAAACACCCTGAAAATTAAAATAATGAAAAGCCAAAGTTATAAGTAGAAATGGAAAACAAGCATATTTGTTTTAGGCACATTTTCCTAGGTTTATTACTAAAGATTGTGACTATGGCAAAAATAACATTTTAAACATCACAAATGGAATATTACTCCCATTTCCAAAAGAAATGCTTCCCCCAATGCTTTTTCCAACCATTCAAATCCCAACTTAATAAAAACAAATGGCATCCCTCATTTTTTCAAAACTGATATGCAAAGGTTTGCTGTTCTAACAGGATACAGGCACTTTGAAATCCCACAATTATGTATTCATGTGCTAGAATTCAGCCTTCTTTTTTTGGCGGATGTGGGAAATATAATAATTACATTTATAATTCTAAAATTTCAAGCCCTTGCTTTTGAACCATGAAAATAGCATAGTGGCATATGTTAAAGGCCACTGCAAACATCACAAAACCATGATAAAGGTGAAATCTTATTCCCTAGGTATGTAATCTTCACAGTCATTTGCAACCATTTTCAGTAGCAACAAGATACTAATTTTTCAGTTATGTTTGCAATCTTATTTACACAGTGAAGCTACAGGTGATTTCTTACAAAGAAAAGCATTTAAAGAGCAGCTCCAACAGCAGGTAATTTATGTTTCAAACCAAATTACAAATATTGTACACTTCAAATAGCTTGAACACACAAAATTCAATATATATCAGAGGAAAATTTTGCACAAGGTGCTTCCAGGAACAAGTAAACTGAACAACACAACTTACACTGCACACAGTAAGTGTTCATTCACACGCACCCAACTAATTCAGAGGCCCTAAGAACCTATGTCTGAAAGTGACTTTTCATTTCC
This sequence comes from Pyrgilauda ruficollis, assembly GCF_017590135.1. NCBI lineage: Eukaryota > Metazoa > Chordata > Aves > Passeriformes > Passeridae > Pyrgilauda > Pyrgilauda ruficollis. The sequence continues at coordinate 14,652,201 of NW_024526599.1, read as the reverse complement.
AAAATGACTCAGTAAAAAGAAATAAAGAGTTATTTAACATTAATAATTGAAGCTGTATTGAATTTACCAGACTAGAAGGAACATCTTTTTTAAAATATATTAGGAAGTTTTACTAAGAATGTCCCTCAGGCATTTTTTGCTTTTCTTCGTTCGACTGCTAGGTGGTAGTCTGATGCATTCAGATCTCTCAGAGAAACATTTATAAGGAAATGACATTAGCTTTCAGTTGAAAGTGAAGATATATCTGGAATTTCTTACTTAACATCGTTTAGTGTCACAACCATTCAGATGTGAGATCTTTCCTACCACAAATAATAAAAAATAATACAATAGCATGATGACTCCTAAAAAAAAGGTCTCAATTTGTTTTGTATACCACTGAGGAAAATAGTTAAGTAGGTACTTTATAGTAGGTATTTAGCATAACGAGTTTTCTAATATGCATATGTAGAAGGTCTAGCATAACATTTACATCAGACATTCACAACAGCCTGTATATATTTAGCAATATGACATGAGATGATCACCATCAGCAATCTGCATTTGACATTTAGGAAGACATTAATAGCAACACTAGGAGCACGACAAAATTAAGCAACAATAATAGAAAAGTAAAATTATGCCATTATAATTAGGTTTCCCAAAATGAGTCCATTTCTCAGTCATACCCTTCAGTCACTGCACCTACAAGCCCTTCAAAAAAGAGTACTAAATTTGTTGACTGCTAAACATGTTACAATTAGGCAGTTAATAGCAGTAAGACTAGAGTTCCCCATATTACTCAGCTTACTCTACCTGGGTACTGAAACATTTGAGTACTGCAAAAAGGTCTTCAGCAAACACCTCAGGATGACACCTGCTGAAATGCATTTTCCCTCTGCGGATTTGTGTCGCAACGGCGTGCTTCAGGAGATTTAACTTCATGAAGTGCTGAACTCAGTAAGATGAACATTTAACATGGTTGAAACACAAAATAATTTCAGAATATGTAATAATGAAGGTGATGTGTCAAAACGAACCCCACAAGCCTGCACACTGCTGACCACCTGTGGGGCCCGAGTCACAGGATTCACCACCATTTGGGGCCACAGCAGCAGCACCTGGTGTACAACAAAAACACGGAGTGCCCATGGAGGCACTAGTGCTGTACAAAGACATTTCCTACTGACAACAGGGAACGTTCAAAGGGAGAACAAGGAATATTCAAAGCCTTTTGAGGGCACTCAGACTTAAGGGGCTAACGGACACTGCCTGAGTGACCCCAAGTGCTGGTAGGAAAATTTAAGATTTTGCTGATGGGGAAAAGCCTTAGAGAAATGTTTGTCTGGCAAAGTTTTCCACCTTTTGTACAATATGGCCACTCTGAGCCTATGAAAGCTTCTGAACCCCCCACCTTTTCTTTTTTTCCTTTTAAATGTGGCTTGACAAACACCCAGTGATCTACTCCAGAGCTCCCATTTCAAGGAGACCATGCGTTCCTCTCAAAATGGAGGGTAATGTCTGCTGCTGCAAAGCTGCTAGGAGCCAGCAGTGAAACCACCTACAGCACAGTAAAATATTATGACAGGGAATTTGTGAGATTCTTCCTCAGATAACGTTAGGTTTGGTTACAAAAAATGGCACAAAAAATTATCATGTAGAAATCTAAAGGGGCATTGGCACTTGCTACATGCTTCATGTAGTGGATGTGGGAGCATTTCTGAAACGTTGCCTTGCCAATAAGTCCCTGTACGCCAGCAAAAGGGTCTGGGAAGAGTTTGTGGATTTGGCAACCTTCACTCCATGAAATGGCAACCAGCAATTTTCATGCTCAGTGTTAGCCTGGAATGAAGCCTCAGAAATGAAAGCACACTTGTTTGATTTAAGCTGTTTTCTAATCTACTCTCAGCAAAGATTAAGTAAAAGGCAGGCTACTGTGAACCTGCAGTTTATCTGGATTATCTACTCTCTTTACAAATACCTCCTGTTTTACTAAGAGTTAACTTTTGCATATAAAGTTGCCTTTTTCATCCCACTAAAAGCAAGAGTTAATATCTATGTTCTACTGAAAAATGGAGTGGATGATTCACTACAAACCAACAGTCACGTAAAAACCAGTTAAACAACAACAAAAAAGTATTAAAAAATACACTTCTTTCTTGTTTCCTAATTCCTCCCCCCCCCAGTTGAATCAAGTTACATTTTAAGTTCATTTTTTGACAGCATTTTATATTAAAGTTGGGAAACAAAGAGTATTGTGGAAAATAAAAAAAAAATATCTGCTGATAGTAATCTTAGCTTTATCACAAACAGCCATCTCTCCATGCACTAAAACTGGTGTTTATCTCCTATTAAATTCTGCAAAACAGTTTATCATATTCTTTACACTTGATACGAATCTCAGCAAAGCTTATGAAAGCTTATATTGCATCAAAGATACTCTTTCGGTTTGCAGAAGAGGGATCCACAACAGGTAAGTCAATGCCTTTCTTAATATTATTAATAATACATTCTCAAAACAAAACTCAGTTTGTATGCTGCCATATCACACCCACTTCTCCTTTACTGTCAGTAAAACGAATTAAATAGTTGAAGCTAAATAATACCTTAAGAGATTTGCTTCTTTGGGCATTGTCTGTTTTGGAACAAACTGGACTTGAAGATTCGTGCACTTGCTCAAAACTCAAGCAAGTTTGAGACCCAGCAGCAGCACAGGCTCAGTGCCCACAGGCCACGTGCTGCCCCTACCCCCAGGGCTACAAGTGCACATCAAAGGTGTATCCCTGTGACACCGATAACGTCAGGCCTTTTTGCAGGGATTTGCTGCCCGAAAAGGCTGTACAGCCTCACACCACATCTAACACTTTCACTCTTAACAAAACCACAGAACAAACCTGATCTCACAAGCCAAGTTTCTAATCAGCTAGCAAGAGCCTGCAGTAAAACAACTAAAATAAAGAATGACTGTACAGAAATACTGTTTATGAGATAAACCTTATTTCAAAGAGCCATTGTAGGTATGAGCCGATGTTCTCCACTATTAATCTCCTCTTTTAAGTATCCATTTGGTTGGCAAATAGCAAAGCTGCATTACCATAAATGAACACATCAGGAGCACATGTAATCCTTCTGCCCAGCCTTTCCTCTCTGGCACACTACAGGATTACATGGGATCTCCTCCCTGAATTTTGGCATCTCTCCATCTTCTTCGCAAACTCATGCAAAATGAAGCATGAGGAGAAAGCTGGGATGACTCAAACCTTTTGCTTACTAAAAAAAAAAACTTAAAAAAAACCCAGCAATTAATTCTTTATTGCTCCACTGTCCAGTTTTGCCCATCATTCCCCTATTTTGTTCAACAGATTATAAAATCACCATAGCACTGAAGCAACAGCAAAGAGACTCATACACTGAGAGCACAGCATTTTGTGTTTGGTTTCTGGGTTTTTTTTTTAAGATCAAGTTCAGGCCTTTAAATTCTTATTCTTTCAAAATACTTCCTCATCATTGCTAACTTGTGAGTAACCAAAGTGGATACTGTATGACACACACATGGCATCTAGCACTGCCACAGTGATTGCAGACTGTCCTTTCCCATAGAAGTGTGTGCTACAGAGAAGTGAAAAACATCCAGCTCTGTGAAAATCAAAAGGCTCAGCTCACTCTGCTCTGCAGACTAACTATTAAAGGATCCGTATCATTTAGAAGTGCTTGCCTGCGTGCACCTTGTGCAGCTGTTTGAGAGGTGTTTTTAAGGAGTGAATAGTCTCTGAGAAAAAGGAGGGCAATGAGATTGAGCAGCAGAGCTTTGGGGAGAGGGCCAACCACAGCCCAGATTATACTGCAGCATGTTTGTCAGGCAGGACTATGCTCCTGTGCTGCCAGGGCAGAGTTGCAGCAAGACACTGAGAGCAAACTCACAGGGTGTCTGGGATAGAATCCTTTCATTTTTCTGCAGAGAAAGCCACTACAACTGCTCAGGTTTACAGACTATTGTAGGGATTTTTTTCTTCAGAGCAACTGCACAAATGTGCACAGTAAGCATACTGAGGCTTGCATAAGAGCAGAACAAGTTCACTCTCATATCCCACTGGGTATCCTAAAAAGTAAGTGGCAAATACACTGCAAGTCAGCACTGAAATCTTCACTTTCACTGATACTGCAATCATCAATTAACATGTTTAAATAATATGTCTACATATATCCCAAGTGCAAGGAAGACACCTTAAAGAACAGGAGACCTAGGTGGAGCACAGAAAGAGATACATCCCTGCAGAAACTCAAGCCAGTCTGCCACCACCAATACTTCAGCTGAATGCTGAAAAAGATGCAAAACAGGATACAGGTTTTTAAAAGATCACATGTATTCGACATCAGTGCTACAACGGCTGATGTAATAGTTTAAAGCTGAGCTACTCACAATGCCTGACACCAAAAACAGGTCACCCCACCCTACCACCCACCTGCTACAGCAAGCCATTCCCACCTCCCCCTCTCTACCCTTTATTACCCATCTATCTGCATGGGGAATTGATTTGACTAGCTAACCCAACATAAAACTACGCTGTTTCTCTACCATCACCCTCCCTACCACTCTTTCTGTTTCCTTCTGTATTAAGTTTTTCTGCAGCAGTGAACTGTTGGCTCAAGATTGGCTACAGTCTTAGAGAATGACTCTACCCCAAGATTTAGGGTCACAGTGGCAGGAATAACTTTCCTCTTTTATCCTCTCCTGTCCCTGAGTACAATAATTGAAAATGCTGTTTATTACACTCATATTGAGAACTTCTATGTAATGGAAAGGCTTTGAATCCTTGACAAAATCTTGTTCCACTTGCAAAAACTGTGCCCCTTCAAATGTGGGTTAGTGATGAACTTGTCTGTTCTAGTACCAGACCCTGTGGCTTGCTTTCTTTACACTGCCAGTGTAAGTGGGGTCTTTGCTTAAATTTGACATATGCAGAAACCTTAATTCCTACCTAACGTTACCAAGTTGCAGGACAGGGTAACAGGACAGCGCCTGGTTAAGTCTAAAGCCTTGAGCAGCCCACATGTCTGCAGAGCAACTAGAAGCTAGAAAAGCAGTTACAAGTGAGTAAATAGCCATCTAGAAACTAAAAGAGAGCCACCTTAAAACAACATCCTCAAAGATACTGAAGTATGAGGTGTTCAGATCTATGCAGCACTGCAGTGATTCGGGGAACAAGCGAAGTTCAGTTGGTTATCTTCATGTTAAAGCACATCATCAACCTTCATTTGGAAACAAGCTCCATTATTTTATTTTATGCAAGTCAGTCTATTGCTCTAAGTCAGGTTTTGAAGCAAAAAAGGAAGTAATAACAGAGTAGTTCTAGAATTGGGATACCAAAATTGTAACTGCTCAGATACATGTCAATCATTTATGATTACTGCTCTTCACAGATACAGACTTTCTGCAAGAAATCCTTTCTTATGTTTGAGGAAGGCAAAGCTAGCCAGTTACAATGCTGACATGTAGTTCTCATAATTAGTCACAACGTCCACACTATCTCTTCAGATATTGTCATGGGCAATCCAAAAGCATTTTGAAGTCAAAAAGTATTACTAATTGACATATTGCAAGGTTCATAGTTTTCCTGTAAGAATGAAAATTTAATCTTAGAATAAGTTACTTAGTAATTATCTGAAATTCGAAAAGGATTTGATCCATCTTCTCACATCAACCTGAAAGTGCAAAGAATAAAAATGTAAGCTGCAGTGTAAAGTGCCAAGGTCCTGACTCCCTAAGATAGCAAGTAAACTACTTTTCATTTCCTAAATCGATGCTTTCCAACCTTCTTGTCCACACCATTACTGACTCTGGATTAGGAAAGGCCAGATCTGAGCAAAAGACCAGTAATGGTAAAAGGAGCTGCACCAAACATCTCATCAGCAGCTATTGCAGATTAAGCAGTGAGAAACTACTTTAAAGTTAATCCTGCAACCTGTCCTGCTCTTGCTGAAGCCAGTATGACCGACTCTCACATGACAGCCTAAACGTGGCTTGTTCTCTGTCTGCTGACATGCACTGCACCCAAGCCAGGGTCTATGTGAATTTCTGTAGTCCCATAAATTAGTCTGTTTTCTAGCAGAGCATTGAACTGAAATGCAGTTTGAGGGGGTTTTCTGAAAATGATTTGAGCTTGATCCTCAAGCTTTCACTGAGATTGAACCAAATTAACAAAAAAGTGATTATCAACTAGGAGAGAAAGAAATGGAGAGGCAGGCTAAAGGAGAGGAGACACTGATGCTCACATCTCCCTAAAACTCAAGGTGCCCCACATCTTTCTCCCTTTAAAGCAGCATAGATTGCTTCAAAAATATGTCTAGTTAAAAAATGTTTCTAGATATTTTTAAAGTGTATATTTCTAGTCTAAATCAGAACTAAGTGGTTCAGTGCAGTCACAGATAAGCCAAAGCCAAAAGCTCTGCTAGCTCCAGTGAGATGGTAAAAAAGCACCAAAAAGGAGCCCAAGTCTGCAGCGAGGAACAAAAGAACACAGCTCACCAAGCAAACAAAAAAGTCCATGGGAAAACAAATAAGCAATTATCAAATCAGAGCAAATATGAACAAGAAGGGATAGGAAAATTAGGAAGATTTCAGAACAAGGTATGTGGGAAAAAGCACCCTGCCATGAGGCCACTTCAAGTGAGTTTCCAGCATGAAGTATGCTGGGCTGCACCTCTCCTCTTGAGGAGTTATCCCTCCACACCGGTAAGAATGGATAGCATAGCTAACAAAATGCAGTCAGGGAGTAAAGCACAGCTCAGAAATACACAATCAGCTGCCCTTTAGTGAAAAGTCACCCTGCCCAGTAAGACACCAGTAAGGAGAGAATACAAAAGGAAATGGTATCCCAGAGGTGGGGAAAAGTGGTATAAGGTGTTTGCTCTTCCTGCTGTGGAGTATCTGGAAGCTACTTGGTTCAATATGAAGAAAATACAGAAGTTATTTTGATCTTTGTCATACAGATGGTGTTTTTGTATTAAATTAATGAATGCATAGCACATTATCACATTCACTGTAAGCCACATGCAGGGAAGAGGTTTTAACTTCCAGATATATTGCTATTTTCTTCTCATTTTAAACATGTTGTAACAATTTTCACACAAATACAGGCCAGCCCACTGTGCTACAAATAATTATACAGTCTCCAAAACAGCACCTTGTTCCAGCTATTTGGATTTGTCTTGCTTTTGATTTGTTTAGGTTTTTTTTTTTTGAAACAATAATTTAAAAAAATCAAACACAGACAAATCTTGTCAGAAAATGTTTTCATAACAGAGGCAACTAATGCCTACACCAAACATATCTGAAACAGAGTCTGTCAGCAATACCTCTCTCAGCTATGCCAGCCACCCTGAGAAACAGCATGCCCAACACAAAGCAGCAACACAAGTGTTCATGGATCACCATTAGATAAATTTTTTAACCCAGATACTGCACCCTTATTACAGCACAGCAATACAAACTTCAGCTTTCCTCTTCCTCATCCTCCATGTGCTACAACCCTCCACCTTACCCCAGGAAACCAGCTGAATCAGAATTATTTAGCTCAGAGGAGGCTGAAAAGCCTCAGGGACAAAACTTAAGTTTGAACTGCCAATATAGTGGAAATAAGACTTTCAGGGCTGTGTATAACTGGGACTGTGCATGCAGGAGAAAATGTAACATGCTCAGCTGTTCTCTGCAAGCACCTGTTTCAAGTCACTGGAGCACCCCTATAGCAAACTCAATACATGTAAGGAGCATAGGGTAATACCTCTTTGGTTTGACAATGTCTCTGCATGTGGCTACTGTCAGTATTTTCTCCGTGCAGCCAATTACGTTTTTTCTTGATTAAAAATGCCACTGTGGAGTTCCCAGGGAAAATAATAATGTGAAACAGCTGACAACATATTTACGCCTAAGAGAGTATTATTTGTTATAAAAGCTGTAAGAAATTGATAAACATGCATATGATGGCAGACCAGTTTTCATAACAGAAATGGAGAAAAAAACCCTAATGACACTTTTAAACAAACATTTATGCCAGTAAATGTTCTACCACAGATATAACTGTATCAGCAGCAGAACTCAGTTAAAATAACAGAAGCCAAAATAATTTCCCTGAAATAACAGATGCTTCTACCACTGTGAACAGGGTGCAGGGCTTGCCAATACACCTACATGGCTCCTGCAAATATTTTGGAAAAAGTAAGCCTGTAACTTGTGGTCCTGTCACAGCCTTGGTCTACCACAAGTGAGAGCAAGCAGCTTATGGGTTTTTTTCACTGTATTCTTAACATGTTTTCTGCAATAGTTCTAACCTTGTAACTTCTTACAAGAAATTATCCACCTTTCATTATGAAAATCTATTTGTAGTAGCCAGTGAGGAGGTTTTACAGGTTGAAAAGGTGCCAGAGTTTCAACATGTTCTTCACATTTATAAGTTTGTAATCTAAATTCTGTTATTCCACATAGTAGCAAATACATAATTTTCCAGTATTGATGCAAATTTACACAGGCTACTAAACCACAGATTCCTCAACAACTTTAAGATTGTTTTATGATATATTCAAGAATCCAAGAAGAAAAATACTGTCTACTCAAAATATTCATTTGACTAGTGTGACTTTCTGATTAGCTGATTTTTTTATACCTATTCATGCAGGAATTTTAGCATTACACAAAGCCTTTTAGAAATGATGAAGGAAAAACATTTCTCTGGTCTTTGGAGACCTACACATTTAAATTCTGTTCATTACTAATGAACATAAACTTATTACCCATTTTCCATTCCTATTATCAGATATTATTTATTTTATTGGCTACAGATGTGAGTTTTAACACCTTAACATGTAAGATATAAGGTTTAACATCAGTCACAGACATTAGAAAAGATACTATTTAAATGACATTTAAATTTTTGTAGGAAATACAGGAGGTATGTTCCCTATCAAGCATATCCCATTATACTTGTATTTCTAAGCATCTTGGGATTAAACTGTTCAATATTGTCTAAGGGATAGCAAGACTACTGTTTTCAATGTATTTATTATCATAAATATTGTACCTATTTATGATTTGAAATGCAACCACACTTGTAATTTATTGCTATCCAATAAAATCAGCTTGTAGTCAGCTGCCTAATAGTTTTGATAGTATGTTATTATTCACACATTACAATGCAAGTAACAACTTGAAGCACCCTTTTCCCTTATGTGAATGAAGGAGTTTAGGAGTTTAAAATACTCCCATTACCTGGTTTCCTGCAAACCTGCTTTCCAAATCCTTTCTTGAAGAGTGTTTCATGACAGCAAAAAAACCCCACAATCCCACATTTGTGTGCTTGTTATCAGTTACAAAGTGTGGAAGCCAAGAGAGGACACTAACAAGTCTCTCAGTAAATGGCTTTTTCTTTCTCAAAGCTTTCATAGAACGAAAAGGATAACAGTTCTCAAATACTGGCCATCTGAAAGGTAGCTGCATTTAACATCAACATAACACTCAAAATAAATAAAGAAACATTTTGTTACCTTAGGATTTTAAGAGTTCCCAACCTGAGAAGGGCCAAGAAAGGTATTACACATTTGACATACACACTAGATATGTGTTCCAAGGAACTCTACTCAAGTAGACAGCACTTCAAACTTTACATATGCTTGTAATAAAGATATAAAAAATAAAAACCTTGATTGCCAGTTTCAAATGCAATACCTCTTTAAAGACTGATTTGCTCTTGTGGGCATGTAAAGACCTGCTAGTGCTACAGCTGCCACATAGCAGGGAATTTGTCTACAAAAGCAATGTGTCTAGTCGTAATCTCCTTCTGAAACATGAAGGTGCTGATTTCTGATTTTATTGCATTTATTATATTAAGTTATTACAGCATTCCTGTGCTGCATCTGTCATTTCTACTATGCACTCTGTTCTCAGGCATTCATAGCTTAGTGGTTTTAATTCATAGCTCTCTGAAATTTGGTGCATTAGTCAGCTTGCACACAAATTTCCTCTGAAGAAGTGGGGGAAATGAAAAGCTTTGTATTTCTTCCTTGTGAGTCCAATATATTTTACATATATGTATGTTAGTTAGAAGGGTTTTTTATGACTTAGAGCAAAGGATAAACCCACCTCAAACAAGATGTTTTTACCAAGCAGAAAGATAGCACAGGCAAACAAGACTGCTGATGTTGCAAGTAGAAAAAAAAATCTCAGAATTTTCCACTGCAAGAAAACTGAAAAACCACTTCTAGCTTAAACTGTAAAGTACCAACTTTTAGTGACAGCAGAATAGTAACACGAATATGGTAATTACAGTAGTTATGATAGGTTATAGGTAAAAGCTAAGGTTGGTTCTTCTGTATTAGGATGCTCAGCAAAGAAAAGTATATAATGCATTGTTGCCAAAATTAAAGGGTCTTCAGGCTTGTCTGCAGCTGGAGCTGACAGCTGTAGGCACAGAGCTCTGTTGTCCACGACCCTGGACTGCTGAAAGGTCCTGGATGTAATAAACTGCATTTTGAAGAGCTGCCTGGAGTCCTGTATCTCTCATTCAGGCTCTTATTCAGTGCATGTACCATCAACACTAAAAATGCTAAAATTTTCTACACATTTTATTCCAGATTAATCTTATGTTCTTCTTCAACAAGGTTATACTGTTTCCCTGCATTGGCACATCAACTTATGCTGTGTACAAAGGAAAGAAGCAAGTTTGACCATGTGGAAGAGCACAGCAACCTAATAAAATCTGCTTTACTCACTACACCACAGATACTTGCAAAACTCAGGAATTTTAGAGAACAGTATACAATACTATGGTTAATTTATATATCTATATATAATATGCTACTGTTACATTTTCCCAAATGACCACAGCAGTAAAATAACCCTTCTTCCACTACGCCCATGAAACTTTTACCACAGAAGTCTCTTTTGAAAACACCAGCCTGTCTAGACAGAAGGCACATGAACTGTGCAAGTGCACACACATCTGCCTCAGTCAAAGACCTTGGGTCACCTTAAAGCATGACACTGTCACAGTAACAGTGAATTGCCTATTACCTGTTTGTCTGTGAAAAGTAAACAAATACTTTCTTTCTGCTTCATTTTAATCCTACCGAGGTGGAGAAGAGCTCTCCAGAATTATGATAGGCAAAGGTAGAAGGTCTGTCTGTAGAATTCATATCAGCATTTGAGTGAAAGGGAGAGCCACAGATTAAAGATTAACAGATCAGCAGGCAGTCCACTACTTTAAAAAAAAAAAATCTGTCTTCTATGCATCCGTGCTAATAATTTTCTTTAAAAAAACAACAGCTGCTTTTTTAAAAGGAGATGTACTTCCATCCAAAGCAAAAGCTAGCTAGGTCATTCCTCTGCCACAGAAAGACATTTAGTGTGAGTTACAACTGACTTACAACAGAAATGAGTGCATTTCTTCAGGCTCTTCAAAATGGAAAAATGGACTACTTATACACTTTTCAACCAATTTAAAATTTGATTGTAGGAATAGGAATATCATGATACAAAGGTTTATTATTCCTAGAATGTTGAGTGCATACAGGAAGAACTTACTTCTGTGAACTAAAACACCATATTGCATACATCTACATCCAGCAGAAAACACACCAAAACACATCTAATTACTTAGTTATCTCACTTTAATTGAGTATGACCACTAACATGAGTCACAGTGTTTTTACTTGTCTCAAAAAAATATGGAAATGTACATGAAAATGAGGTAAAACTGAACATTTTTTAAGCTGATTTCACTGATAAAGGAGCAACAAATCTGGCAAGAACAGGTACATGCAAGGTAGCTATGCATGCAGCCTCTCAATTCAGCTGAGTGCTGAATGGGAACTGATATTTCATATTCTTGTGTGGTTTTCTCTTATTTTTTTTAAAAGCAATTAAAAAAAACCCTCATTATACTAAATTCAGAGCTACATGACAAAAAAACCCTGGAAGCAAAAGCATAATTTAAATGTTCTTAGCACAGGAAGTAAATCTGTGGAATAAAGAATTATTAAAATGGAGATAACTACTATCTCTTTAAAAGAGAGTCTCCAGGTTTGTCAGGATCACTTTTTAAAGGGCTCCTACCTGCCCTGGCCTGACAGGCCCATACAGAAATGACCAGAGGAAAAAACCAAAGAAATCCAGACCTAACTAGAATGGTAGCGTGAAAAAATATTCTGAGATAAATATACTGGGTGAATTTGCTGTTAAATTTGCGATGTTATGCTGAAAGTGGTTTCTGTCAAATACCAATTTGTTTAGAGACACAGGTGTGTCCTTTGTTTTACCCTTCCCCTCTCTTCTCCACCACGAGCCTCAGGCTCAATGCTTGTATCTACCCTAACTCAACAGGAGCAGTTTTGTGCAAGCTTAAGGGTAAACACTGGCAAAAAATCATCAATAATTGGGAACTGATAGTATTGTTCCCACCTTAGTTTTTGGCTAACAACCAGTGCTCTCTCAGATAACACCCACACAGTTCAAGGAAGGGTATGAACCACGGACTGCTCACAGGAGGTTGAATGAATGAGGTCCCCAGGCTGCTGGTGAAGCACTTGTGCACATCAGTGATACTTGAGCTGTAACAGGAAATGGACCTTGGTTTGTTCCCTTTGCTACTGCACACAAAGACTACTCACCCATCTCTCCTCTGCAATCTAATTTTTCTCTCCACAGTGAAAAAGAAAGGGACCTGGCTGGTTTCTTCTTTCATTGCCCTCTTCCACCATGTTGCAAAATTTGGGAAACCCAAGAAAGGAGGGACTATGTCATGGCAATAGGTGCTAGCCTGCAGCAGACCACTCTGAGCTGCAGGCAGCTCTCAGCAGGCAAGCAGAACTGATACTTTCCAATACTTCTCGAGTATTACTGCTTTGCTGGATTTACCATCAACCATGGCCTGCTCCATTTCAACGCTCAGGTAGGATGTTGAAGAGGTGCTGTGTTATAGCCACAAACACAAGTGGAAAATCAGCCAGCTGAATGCAGGGACTCTTGGCTAAAATTCAAACTATACACATGTATGCTTATGCTGTTCCAGACTAACACAGCTCAGTCTACAAATGATGTTTATAAAGGTTGTATTTTCTATACAGACTATACCAAATAAACCTACTTTCCTGAAGCAATGGTAATTCAGTTTGCTATAAGACTCAGGACATCCCCATGTACTCCATTGCATACTGACCACATTTGGCTTAAGAGCACATAGAAATTAAACACATAAACAAAAATAATCAAATAACTGATTCTAGCAGAAAATCTGCTGTACATTGGAAAGTGAAACCCAAAACTCAAAATGAACAATTTGTTACCTGTTTTTTTATGAGGTACAGTTGCATTACAGGAAACAAAAGCAAACAAAATACAAGCAGAATGAAGAATGTTCAGCTCTGCCTGGCGTCACCAAAATCACTGCAAGCAAAACCAATTGCCTCAAAGGCAAAAACATAACTTTGTCTGATGCAGGCTTTATTTTTATTCCTCTTTTTTCACCTCAAGTAACTGGTTCTGATGCCATGGCTCTGATCAGCAGTAAATTAGGATTAGGTGCAAAGGACTAGGACGAGGGGGTAATGTACAAGCTGGAGGGCAGAAATGAGAAAAGAGAATTGATAAATAATACACAGGTCTCTTGTGTGAAAAGCTGGCAGAACTGCTGAGGAATAACTCGAAATACTATCCAAATGCCACTGACAGGAAAATCATCAGGGGAGAAGGGTTTACATCCAGAGAGGAACCCACTGACTGAAAAGTCTGTTTAAGATTCCTTGACCTCAGGGGAAAAGTAGGGTGGTAAACACTGGGTTCTCATACAAATGAGTGCAGGGTTTGCAGAATAAGACTGTCTGAAATGCTCTGAAGATACCCATTCAGTGTTACGAACCTTTCTGTACTGTTTGGAGAAAGGACAGCTGCTGAAAAGAAACTCTCCTGGCAATAAGATATGTACTCAGCTCCATAAACCAAAATCGTCAAGGAGGGGCAAAAGAAAAGGCAGACAGGGTAGGAAAAGAACTTTGAGGTACTGAGGTACTTCCAGTCTACAGAAAAGGCTTCAATACTGTCAGTACTTTCAGCATTCTTGCCAAGTGACAGTGAGACCTTCAGCCCAAGATGCATCACCTTACTTCTTGTCTCTTGCTTGGTAGGAGAGATCCTAAGATTCAGCATCATTACAAGACAATGGATAGGCCTAGCTGTGTGGCAACCTTCTTGAAGTAATCCGATAAAAAAGACAGTTTGACAGAATTACATTTTCAAACTCTATGTGTCTGCCTTCAAAAGGCTTGTCTTCTGGCTGGGCATATGGAAACACACACACATACATTCTGCTTTATTGCAGAACATGATTGACAAGTACAAGGAGAGAGCTGGGGAGGAAGCAAGATTAATTAAACAGAAAGAAAAATGTAAGAAAATTCTTTAGACTACAGAGGCAAAGGGCACTTTATCATACAGGCAACTAGATCAACAGGCAAGTCTTGTGAGGAACTAGGGGAACTTGGCATGAGTGAAAGGGGAGATTCTCTCTCCATCTGGACGATGCTGCCCCATGCTGAGAACACACTCTGACTCTACAATCCTGTACTGAAGACCACACTAAAACACTGCTGCCAACTGTCAACTTTAAAATCTCAACTGCCCCAAGGAACCTGTCTTAGAGAAATACTGCAAACCCAAGGGTAATGTATAAAACTACACATATAAAACTGGAGAGGCAACAGCTATGAGATGCCTTCCAGGTCCAAACACAAAAGTAATAATGGGAAGAAGAATCCTGCTCTCTTCTTAGGAAATCACCTATGTCTTGAAGAAAATGAGCTCATAGGTTGCAAAGTGGAAGTTAAAATCATTTACCTTCAAAATGGCAACATATAATCAAAGCTTAGGAACAAAAGGTGTAACAGCGACTCAACACACTACCACAAAACAAGTAATACTTGTATTTCAAAAATCGGAACTTCTATGAACTGTGCTGAGATATTTTCCATAGCCTCCAGGATGTTACCATTACAAAATGTGCCTTGAAATGCAGCTCATTTTTTTGGTCCTTAATTCATCTTACTGCACCTAGATACATCATCCAAGTGCACAATGTCTTTAAAAATCTTTCAGGTGGTTCTTCCATGTGACTATGCTGCTGTTTTTTTTCTTTCTTCTCATATTTTCTTATAAAATCATTCCCTCTAGTCTCCAATAATTTTTAATGCTCTGCTGTAAGTCTCAGTCAATTAACCTGTACCTTCAGGTGGTCAAATTTGGATTCAGTTCTCCTGTTATTGTCTTTCCTCGTGTTTTGTGCATTTGTTTTAAATTCCCTTAACAATTATGCCAATCCCTAGACAGGGAGCACTATAAAAAGAAATATCACAAAGTTCTTTTAAAGGCCAAAAATTGAAAATTATCCTGTTTATTTAATATCAATGTAGTTTTACACAAATGAAAGAAATCTTTCTTGAATGAGAAAAGACAGGTAAAAAGGAAAGAGAGAAAGATGGACAGTTGAGATTATTTTGATTAAATACTTACATTAACATGCAGCAGCTAGAACTATACTTTTATAAGCTTTTAAGACATCAATACTGACCACCATTACAAAACACAAGTGAGACAGAAATTTAACCATTAATTATATATTTTCTAAACTAGTAGTTTCCAGCTTAGCCACAGGCCTCCCAGTGTTTGAGTATATTTATAAAAATATACATATACACATATTTAAACAAATAATGTCCCTGCTGCTAAGGCTGGAAGTTGGCTTGTTTGTCCTCACAGTAACTTAAAAAACAGTCTACAAAGCAGGAGAGTAATGAATAAAAACCAGTGATTATTAATGAAATCCTTAAAGGCAGGTTTATAATAATTAACATAAAAGTCACCTTAATAGTCAATTTAGAGATATTTCTAGATCTCCCAAGCTAAAAGATAAACTCTTCAGCAGTAAAATTTGCCATTAATAGAAAGTTCATTTCATTGTTCAGCCTCTAATTCGTTACCTGTAATTAGGAAAAATCAGATTTCAAAGCAACAAGAGAAGACTGTGATAAAGCTATTTGAAGAACACTCTGGCAGGGATAAAGCCAGCAGAGAGGTGGCTGTCATAAAATAGCCAAATGGCTTTTTCCACCTCCATCAAGGTCACTTTACTGATGATGTGCTCAATAAGATGATAATGCATTTAACCACTTTCCTTGCATCTGACTTCGACCTTACTGCAAATCCAAATGGCCTTGTTTAACTACCCTGGCCTTTCAACATTTCCCTGAACAAAGATAATTAAGGAGATATACTGCCCCCTACTATCACAGGAATTGAAAGACAAATAAACTTTTAAGAGCACAGCCAGGTGTCTATTGCATTAATGTACAATGTTTAAGCAGGGGAAAAAATGAAATAATGGTTAAATAATTGTAAAAGGTTAACAAAGTTAACTTTGCTACGTAAGGCAATTCTGTTCTAGTTAAAAGAAAGAACATAAGAGGCTTTCCAGGCTACTTTTTACAACTCCCTGGACAACAGTCTTTTCTTTAATGCAGTTTCTGACTTAAGAGAAAAAATGTTCTGCAAAAATTAACAACTCCGAAATTTCTCCAGATTTGAAACTGGTTATATTTCATACAAGGCTACAATAATGTTTTATGAAAAAGCAGGTCTATATGATTAAACCAAAAGCTGGTCTAAAGAACCATTTCCATTTCTTTTTTTTTTTTTTTTTCCCCTTTGTGTGTGGCCAGCAACTATACTAGAGATAAAAATTAAAGCAGTTTAAAAATTAGCTTGGCAATTATGACAATTTGAAATCTTAAGGTAGTGCTGTTTTATGATTTTTACAATTATGAAAAACAACCAAATAATATCATCCTGTAATAGCAGTCTTTTTTTTAAAAAATTTTGATTCATATATACTCTTATATTCCAAACAGCTCACCAGGACACTAATTCCTCTTGATATCAAGAAAAAAAAGCTCCATATCAATAGCTCTTGGACTAATAACAACTGAAACAGAGTAAAAAGAAAAAAAAAAGCTGGTAAAGCAGCTGGATATTAGTTATGCAGAGATGCAAGAGATCTTATTTTAGATGAATATTTTTTTTTTCTTCTAAATCTGTTTTTCTTTTAATCATCTTAGAAATATTGCTGTATAGGTCTCAATCTCCTTCAAAGGCAAGAAAATGGCAAAACAGCAAGTTGTATCAGAAAGATAAAAACACATAACTCACAGCTGATGTGATACTAGATATGTTAACTTACTGCTACTGCCAAAATTGCTGTTCCTTTGCCACAGAAAATTAAGTATGCAGAAACCCTGTCACATGTCTTTAATCAGTTTGATCATAATGCAGTTCTTCAGAAATTACAGAAATCCACCTCTGCCATTTTGTCAGGCCACCATTACTTGGAGTTTTAGATGTAGTTTGTGCAAATTTCAACATGTTCATGCATTTGGCTTAATCTTTTGCAGTAACACTTCTTAATGCAGACTCAACTCCTGAATTCTGAATACACCAGGAATTAAACCTCCTGTAAAGGCACTTTCATGTAGTAAATACAAAAATCAGTGATTACAGCATCAAAACCATGAAGTTTGCAGTGATTCTATACCAAAACTATGCAAAGTCCTTTCTGCTGTAAATAACAAGCTGTTTACTCTGAGCTAGAATGATTTACTGTTTCCAGATATG
The DNA here is from genome assembly GCF_017590135.1 of Pyrgilauda ruficollis. Taxonomy (NCBI): domain Eukaryota; kingdom Metazoa; phylum Chordata; class Aves; order Passeriformes; family Passeridae; genus Pyrgilauda; species Pyrgilauda ruficollis. The sequence continues at coordinate 14,634,518 of NW_024526599.1, read as the reverse complement.
AGAAGTCTACCTTTTTCTTACATCTAAAAGACTTGCTTCAAAAACAATCTACTTCACAGCAGTTTACACAAAACAATTATTTCGTTTCAAGTTTGGATAAACGGTGGCCTTAGTCAATTTCAAAAGAAGACTACACACCTTGCTGTTACCTTGAGTGAGTACTGAAGTTTTCATGTATAATTGCACTTCGAATTCCTTAATCTTAGACAAAGAAGATGAATGACTATTTTCTACTCATTCAGAGTATTTCAGCCACCTACCTATTTTATTCAGAATTTTTAATGTGAATGACACTTCTTAAAGGAACACAAGAGCCATTTTTTACACTTGTCCCTAACATTTAAAAAGATTAACTTAACTGGAAAACCACACAAACATTTTTTTAGTACAGTTACTTTATTTCATCCTGATCTTTTGTTCTGTATAAAAATCCTCAAACGTACAAGATATATACATCTTCAAACCATTAGTGAGGTCACCAGCTCACAGTATCATACTCCATACATTACTGAACATACAAAAGCCCTCTTGCTATTCTGAAATGCATAAATCTGTAACTACCTCTGGAAAAAGTCCTTCAAACCCACACAGCGTAGCCTACAGACATATTTAGAATTAATATAACTAACAATAAGATCTTTGAACACATGCAGAAAGGAAAGGAAGCTAATGTTTTTTCTTATTTTGGACAATGACACAGTGAAGTCCTATTTTCCCATATCATCACTCTATGTTGAACAAAGCATACATATTAAGACATTTTATATTTCTTTGTTTAGTTCAACAAGTGAATTGGGAAGCAACAGAAGTTACAGGAAGAGAAATTATGAAGTCTGATCTCACAATTGCTTATCAGACCATTCTGGTAATTTGAGAAGTCACGTTAAATCTTCACAGATGCATGCCCAAACTGAAAGAATACAGCTCAAGATCAATTCCCTAAGCGCGGCCCATTTGCATCGTATACTGAAATGTACAGGTATTTCTACATCTCTCAAGCCAAAGGACAAACTCTTCAGTACTAAAATTTGCCATTATTATAAAAGTTAATTTCAATGTTCAACCTCTAACTTGCTATCTGTAATTTTAAAAAAATCAGACCTCAAATCTGATGGGTGTATGGCAGCATTCTCCTTGTGGACCTGTAGAATGAACACACATCTGACATGACACTTGATATTTTTTTGTGGCATCAATTATCAATTTTTCCTAGACAGCTACCACTTCGGCTGCTTTTCTTCAACTGGAAAAAAAAATATACCCTATGCTGCATGGAACATGCAACTTCTTGTCTGAGAAAGGTTAGAAAGCAAAAATGAGAAGACAAAGCCATCTAAACATAACATGGTTTTTTTAAGGTCCTATTGCTGTAGGTTTCTTGCTAAATTCCAACACACCCTTTTAAAACTCCTTGAAAGGAAAAATACCCTTATACTGCGAAATATGAGGCCACTCTCCACACAGGATTGCAGAACGATTAATCAAAAAATTCTGTAACATCTCATTTGTAGCTACTTAGCTGCTTGACAGTTTTGAACCCCAATCTGATGGATGAAAAAAAAGTAAGCTAGTTTTTTTCTGTTCTTGTTTGAGCACTTTCCTGGGTTTTACACAAATATTTCCACCAGAAATTACTGAGGATGTATGAAAAGATTTACCTTCTGAATGAAGGAAAAGTGCACTCCACCAGCTGCGTGCACACCATCTAGAAGTTCATGAGAATAAACCTAGCCTATTTAGTGCCATTATACAAATTACAAATTCTTATCTTAATGATAGGTTATACTTAACATCAGGCAATTAGAGCCTTGTGTCTATTAAGAAATTAATACACTTTCCAATGCACAGGGGACTCTTGCCATCTTCAGTAACTTTCTACACATTTTCAGCGAATTTACTCTGTGGATTAGAGATCTTAGGGGAGAAAAGGTACTTCCCTTCCCCTGCCTCCATTGTTCTCTACCTTCAAAGCTTCTAACAAACAGCTCCAGAGCAGCTCAGTCTTTGTCTGGGAGTTTGATAGTTCACATCCTAAGTTTCTTTTCCCACTGCTAAAATATTAGAAAAGCAAGGTTTTTGAAAGCTTTCCACAGGATCAGCCAGAAAGCAGACACAAAGTTAACAAAGGACAGCTATCACCACAAAGTGTCAGGTTTGTTTACTGGAGTAGATCAGTATTTCCCCAAATCTTCAAAGTTCCGACTGTTTTGTTTAATAAACGGTTAAAAAATGGCAAACGGGCTAAGTAAGGTGAGCATAAGTGAAGATAGTTTAAAATAAAAAAACTCCACAGACAGATGGGGCGTTCAAATTCGGATTCTGTGGATGAACAGGAAAACTAAAACGCAGTGTGCACAAAAAACTGCAATGGTATGTTCATGCACTGCAATACAGACATTATTATTTTAAGTAAATTTAATTGCTGACATACCTTTCTCAGTTTTTTTTTTCCTCAATCCTTCCTTAAAGTCTACTCTAGCAATTAACATAGGTCTCCGGATGGCTCACTGAAATATTTAAAGCTGAAGAACAAAAGGTTTATTTTAAAAATGAAAACCTTGGCTTGTACAACTCCCGACATGAATCTGCTTTCAATTACTGAAAGTATTTCCACTTCAGTGAAAAAGGATCAAATCTTCAACTACACCATCTTTAGGCAATGAATTTGATTATATTAAGCTTTAAGAATACAGAATGACTTTGTGACACAGCTGTATAGTCCATGCGTATCGTGTATTAGGTATACAAAAAAAGAAGGAGCTGGCACTTTAAATGAGAAGCAGACAGAAATGTGTCTGCTCACAGCAGCAATGTACTTCCATACCAAAGCTCTGCTTTAGGGCTGGTTTTTTTTTTTCAGGTGCCCACATAAATGTCAAAGATTACACTAAGCTTTAAATTAAGGATTTTACAATCCTTTAGAAATGAATCTTCCCCCATACTTTTATTTGCATAATTTGCACTGCTGTAAAGTTACATTTTTCTTTCTAGACTTTTGAGCGAGCACAACCTCTTCCACATTCCCCCCAGTGCAGCAGGTATCGCATCCCCTAGGAAGCACAATAATCAGAGGCACTTTATACTTTTCCCATTATGCGAGCATAAGAGTCGGGCGAGGGAGCTCGAAGGCTTCACTCCGCAGCGAGATGCGATACCTCAGATGCAAATTATGCAAAAACTTCTCATTTCTTACATTTCCGATTTCGCGAATCTCTCCTACCGCATCCCAGCCAGACACCGGGTCGGGCTCTTTCAGCAGCACGGCCAGACACAGGACGCGAGGGGCTCCCTCCCGGCTCGGCCACCCTCGGCTGGCAGGGCGGGCAGTGCGGGCCGCCCGCGGCTCCTCGCAGCGCTGCCCGAGCCGCGGAATGAGGCGGCGGCGGCGCCGCCCCCGGCCTGCTTTCAATTACTGAAAGTATTTCCACTTCAGTGAAAAAGGATCAAATCTTCAACTACACCATCTTTAGGCAATGAATTTGATTATATTAAGCTTTAAGAATACAGAATGACTTTGTGACACAGCTGTATAGTCCATGCGTATCGTGTATTAGGTATACAAAAAAAGAAGGAGCTGGCACTTTAAATGAGAAGCAGACAGAAATGTGTCTGCTCACAGCAGCAATGTACTTCCATACCAAAGCTCTGCTTTAGGGCTGGTTTTTTTTTTTCAGGTGCCCACATAAATGTCAAAGATTACACTAAGCTTTAAATTAAGGATTTTACAATCCTTTAGAAATGAATCTGGGCTGATTCTTCCCCCATACTTTTATTTGCATAATTTGCACTGCTGTAAAGGCCCCACACAGCCGGCGGCGGCCCCGCGCCCTCACGGCAAGCGGCGGCGGCCGGGCCCGGCTCCGCGAAACCCTTTCGGGGCCGCGACGGCGGCGGCTTCGAGGAGCGGCCGCGAGCGCGTACGGCCCGGAGCTCCGGGGAAGGGCAGAAGGAGCCTTCCCGGAGAGCGCGGAGCCGCTGCCGCGGCGCTGTTCGTACGGCTCACGGGCGGCGCGGGGCCGCGGGCATCCACCGCGAAGCGGGGATTTCCTGAGACACGAAATAAACTCCTTGCCGTGCAAGGTAGTTGGGATATTAGCGTAAAGTACCTGCCTGCTCCCTCCCGTGCGAGCCGCCGCCGCAGCCGGGAGGCACGGGGGAGAGCAGCTCCGCTCGGTGCTGGCGGAAGGCGGGCTCGGCGTGGCCGCGGCCGGTGCCCGAGGAGCAGCGCGCCGAGCAGACGGAGCGGGCCGGGAGCAGAGCGCAGCTGTGAGCGCGCAGATGTGACACCGGCCCCCTCATCACGCACCACCTGGGCTTTAATTGAAACAGAAACACCTCCCCCTTCGTTTACCACCGTAGGAGACAGTTTTTCTTCGTGTCTATAGAGGCATGAATATAATACACTCTGCTTACTTCAAAACACTCGGCAATCTATGATGAAGTCCTCTGCTAATGAAGCTTTTGGAGTTCCAGCTTGATCTGGATGTATTATAGCTGTCAGATAAAGCTATCGAATAATAGATACAAAATACAGTATTCGCAGGACTCTCCATTAATTTCTGAAATACTGTAGAGAGCAAGAACTAGATGCCTACAGAATATGCAGATACCAATGTACTAATTCAAAATAGAAAAGCCTATTTTCAGCTGGTAATCAATCTGAAGTTCATGCCTCTGTCTTTAGTAAAAGAACCAGAGTTTTAATATTATTTTGTCTCTTTTTTTTCTTTTTTTTTTTTTTTTTGTTTGTTTTAAATTTTAACTACCTCCTTTTGGAACATGGAACTCTTTTAAAATGTCTGTGGGAATGATATCTCCAACTTCATTCTTAATGTCACTACACAAAGACCCTTCTGAGCTGGCTTAGAAAATGCAGGGGTACATAGGAATGTCTACAAAACTTCTGTTATGCTTTTCTTTTCACCTTGGACCTTTGCTAATAACAACTAACTTAACTCTCTCTCACCTTATTACAAGATCCATTGCTCACTCAGGCCAAGTTATCACAGCAGCTGCCCAGAAGCCACATTTTGCCAAAAATCAGATCAAGACATTGTTAATGATTATACAATACTTGCAGGGAAAATAACATCATTCCAGAATATGTTTTCAACACTGTTCTGTAGAAGGCTGCAATAAAACCACATATTTCAGATGTATTATTCATAAGAAATTTAATGCTATCCAAAAAGCTCACACAATTCCTATTGAAACAAAGACTATACAGATTGAAATAGTAGAATTCTGTGAATAATGGTCTAAGTAGCCAGGTCCTGATGAGGGCAATCATAGCTGGCAGTGGGGAAAAATCCTGAAAAAATGCACTAATACTACATCTTGACCTGAAGCACTTCAAGTCAGATATGCAACAGACTGTGTGCTTTGACCAGCACAAGGGAGAAGCTTTAATATAGTCACCACTGACAAACTCTGCTCAAGTTTGGGGGCAGTTTAGTAAAAATGGGAGGCTTTTTGCAGTTCAAATTCTGGACAGAGTCCTATCTGTGATAGCTACAAGACCAGCCAAGAAAAAGCTAGGAGATGAAATAATGAACTAATATAGTCAGTTTAAGGAAGCAAGTTTCTAGCAATTCCATAGCAACATTCATATTTTCAGCATCACTTCCAAGGGGTCTAGTTGCAATAAATGGGGTATTAGATCACACAAATATGCTTTTCCAAACTGCTTGAATGGAGTACCTATGGATAAGCACTTTCTGTCATTGAAAAACCTACTAAGTAATTCATTACTTTAGGAATCTATCCTTTCAGACCTTAAAAGGAGGAGGAAGGGGAACTGGATGCTTAGAGTCAGCTTGTGCAGAGCTTTAGAGCACATTTGAATTTCTGCCCTCAGAGAGCACCAGTAATTGCACTCCTTCTACATAAGACTGCCATGGACCTGTGAAGGAAGCAGGATATTGCGTCCTCCAAGAGCCAGATACTATGGAAGAAATTACATATTTAGATAATCCCTATTTTCAAAGGAAAATTTTCCACACTGTATGTTCTATACTATTTTTCTACAAATATGTATCACTCTACATTCAGTAAATGAAAACTGCACCCTGTCAAAAAATAGGACCTGGATGTCACTGCATGCATCCACTTTCCCCATTTTCAGCCAGCTGCAATGGAATTTTCCTTTGCTATGATGCCCCCTGTGCTGAGATTCCACTGTCCCATTAATGCCAGCACAAATGATTTATGAAATCTATTAGGTGCAACACTAAAGACATCTCAAACATAAATGTTTGCTTAGGAAAATATTTCTATGGAGTAGACAAACGGGGGTTGAAGCAAACTCCAGCACAGATATCACAATTTATGCCAACACAGCTCATGGCCAAACAGCAGAAAGAAAGATCAAACAAAACCTTGGGGGTAGCTGGAGGGGCTGGGGGGAAGAATAGCATATGTGTTTCATTCATACAAAAAGGGAGAAGCACTTTAAAAAAAATTTCATCAGAAGGATTATTGCAGTAAATTATGCAGAGCATTAACCATTGAATTTGAACCCATCTTTAGTCTTTCTTTATTAATAACTCATTATAGTCCTTTTTCTTAATGTGGAATAAATTAGGGCCATGTTAATCCATGCAGCTATCTGCAGGTACATTTATCACTACGGTAGCCAGTTTTACTCTCCTTTCTGGAAGCTGCATTTCATGGGCAACAAACACTCATCCCCTGCTGAACTCAAGTCATGGTGGCCTTTTCAGGTCACCAGCAGGGTCACCTAAAAACTTACCTTTTTTTCGAAGAACTGAAAGGTACCTCACAGCTGGCCTTGACACATGTGAAAGAACTTCTCTTTCACTCTCACACTCTCTCTGTCATATTGCCACAATTTAGATCAGCGAAAACAAGTGAGCTAGGGGCCTTGCTGGTATAAAAGGGTGAGGAACTGCCAACAGGATGTTCTTTGTGGGAACTTAAAGCTTTTGGAACAGATTCCTCTTGCCTGATCCAGAAGAGCTCAAATTTTATGGCCTTCATAGCATGTTGCATAGTTCATATTTTTCCAGAGTGCCTGAAAACAGGAGAATTGTGGATGTGGTTAGTTTGTGGAGGCACGGCTGTGCTTCAGCTTTTAAACTTTTGCATTTGTTTGAGGAGGGAGGCCTATTGCAGCTTAGTCACAATGATTAATTTTGATATTTGCATTTGAATTTGGTCAGATATTCAGGAATTTAAAGGTAGTAACAAATATATACACTCTCTGATAAAGGTAGGTATTATCACAGAGAACTGACACATTCCATCACTCATAGCTGACATCTGGAAAGGACTTAAGAAGTCCACTGGAGGTGAGTCTGGGTAGTCATTAGACCAGAGTGGCCCAGGTACAAGAAGCTGTGCTCCTTGCAGCACATAACACTTCAGTCCTTACTGTTACCTTCTCTGAGTGCCATCCTGTCAAAGGAGAAAGCTTTATTGTGCCTGTTTTTCACATGGCAAATGAAGGCACAAAGGTGACTTGTCAATACCACAAAAGCAGTACCATGAAGGAGGGAAAACATGATGCCTCACATAGTCTTCTGGGGACTACCCTAATCACTGAGCCTTTCTTCTCCTCATCAAAATAATCATTTCAGCTATTTATCAACATTCATGATGATCAGTGCCTTTTATTAAAAGGGAACAAACACTTTTTTAGCCAAATACTCATTCACCTATTTGAACAGTAATAGCCTAAGTGCCCTGTTAAGACATCCTATCATAAACAGTTAATCAGTGTTACAACCACTTGTACTGAGATGTTAGGTGTACTTTAATGAGTTAGGGTTGTCTTCATTACAAAGAAGTAAAAATGGAGTATCCACCTAGAAGCTGAAATTTCACATCATCAGTGTATCACTTTGGAAACCAGTTTCTCTTACAACCCTACAAAAAGACAGGGTATTAAGTTATGAAAGTTAAACAATGTCTAAGAGAAGGATTTTTGTCAGATATGGTGTCATTTATAACAGCAACATATAGTCTCATGTCTGTTTTACAAATAGAGTAATAGTTATAGCTTTCCAGTTCTGGCTGAAAATGTATTTTTTTTTAAAAAGGGGCAAATTCATGTCTAGAAATTAGTCTTAGGAATACTATCTGGTATCAACAGGATTAGCAGTATAATGTGTTCCCATGAGAAAGCACATGTGCCCAAATGTATTTAATGGAGAACATCTTGTAGTTCTTAAGCATTTAAATAGTATGTTACATTGAGTAGTTTTTCTCTCAAGTGAAGATTAAGATGGGCCATTTTTCATGCAGTAATGATGCTGATTTAAATTAGAACAGACTAAGACCATAATGAGCTCACAGATTCAGAGTTCAAATCTGAAAACAATAAACTTTTTTTCCTTTTTATGTTCAAATCTGAAAACAATAAACTTTTTTCCCTTTTCATTTACGTAGACAAATCATAACTCTATTTTTATAACCCTTTCCAAGACTGCATATAGAATTTTGCAGTTTCAAATCATTATCTCCCTAAAAATACAAGTGAAAATTGTAAGCAAGTAGATGTACCTGGGGTAGGGCAAGAGTTATAGCAAAAATACAGTCCTTTCAAGAAAAGGATTGAATTATGACACATTTCTTGAATTAATAAGTGGGTAACGTGGGGTTTTATTCCTAAGAAGCAACCCAAAACTACCCAGTGTACATTTGTACTGTGATTTTTGAGAGCTGTACATTCATATATTGAAGTAAATAATGTTCCTCTGTTCTTTGTCAAATTTCCCAGCAAGCTCAATGCAGTGCGAAGCCAAGTATAAAATGTGCAATATTTCTATTTATTAGTGCCTAGATTTTTGCTCCCTAACAGTAGACTGCCCTGATTAGAATCATCCCACTCTACACTAATTGGTCATGTATAAAGGTATGTTAAAATACAAATTTACAGATGGAATACCTCGATCTCCAAAATCTGAAATATGAAAGACGTAAATATTAATTATGATGCTTTTTATAGTACTTCTATATAGTTCTTAGGTACTTTTTTACCTAAGTGCTAATACCTACAGTACCAGTCAGTCAGCAGAGAAACAGGGCACATATGCTTTGAATGATTAACACAGCTCTTGGAAACACAAAGCACACATGCTTTCCTTATCTTATAGTACAATGAGTGAGGAGGAGGAGAAGGACATTTTCATGGAAGTTCTGGGAGATTAGATGATGTATCAATGAACCCTTTGACAGAAATATTCCACCCCCCCCCAAAAAAAAAAAAATAAACCCAGTTAATTCTGTTTGTTTCAGAAGAATTGCTATATGAATAACAGTAATGAGATGAAGTGATAAAAAAATAATGCTCTAATGTTTTCATGTAATTTACCTAATTCTTGAACAAAAGGCAGTTAGTAGTTTAGGGAAAAGTTTAAACCCTTCCCTAAAGAAAGAAAAATCCAATTGTAATCTGAACCTTATATCTCTCTTTAAACTGAACTCTCTACAAATCTGAAACCTGTTTGTATTTGCAAGACTCACTTCAACACATCATCAGGACCCTGAAAGATCCTAAACCACATAGTTGCATCCCTTCCTCCCTCAATTTATGGTTTCCCATTTTTCTCAGTAACCTCTATCAGCAGCTGCTACTCACTGCTGTCATCTGTAAAAGAAGGCAAAGAAGCTGTTGCTTCCACAGCTAATGCTCTGAACTGCAGACTGAGTGTCTAATCTTCATAATGGGCAGCTTCCAACTGACTAAGTTTTGGTTTACATTTAATACTTGGGTCCACAGCTCTAAATCCCTCTGCACTGCTGGATTATTTTTTTTAAATTAAAAATTTACACTTTTTTTTTTTTTTTTTCAGAAAGAAAAGAGGAAGATATTTACTGCAGATGAAAATGACATAAAAATGTAACTGGAAGAAAAAAGAGATAAATTTGGTATGTAAACTCATGAGATACAGGACACCTCTTAACAGAAAAGGTATGTATAGACTATTTGAAACAATCCATTTAGAGTAAAATATTTTTGTATAGAGGTCTGTCAAAAAGAATTGGCTTTTGTGAACAAACTACCCTATTGTGAATCTCTTAGAACTGGTAAAGACCACCAGCAGGGCAATCCTATCAGTATAAGAGAATCAGTTTTATGAAAAACCATTGTATTCTTAGTGATAAATCTAGAATTTTATACCTCTAGAAAATTTTAGCTTGTATCCTGATCATAGTAAGAAAAAGAAAAAACAGAAAAAAGGAAAAAACCAAACCTATTCAAGGTACTTATTTGAAATAATATATTTAAAAAGATATTTTAAAAACAGTGGCACACACACAAAAATCAATAGCCGTGTGATTCGAACAAAAAAATATTTCACATATTTCTTGTAATAAGCATTATACTGATCATGACACAAACTATGTGGCTGGGACTGTGGGTTCAGCTGCTGCCGTCCATCTTCTATTTTGTCTTTGTCTTACGGGAAAGATGACTGAAAACTTCCTATGTCATTTAGCAATTTCTAAAATTATGCCATTTAGAAATTTCTTTTCTTCTCAGTAGAAAGTAACCATTTATTTTCTCCTAATTACAGTTTCTCCTCGCTCCCTTTACATCATAACTCTTTGGGGAAAAAAACTCAACCACCAGAGCAAATTTTCTTTTTACACAGTTGCTGCTTTGGCAAGATCAGAAAAAAGTGTCATCCTTTGGGTATGTCTGTCAAACAGATTTCTTACATACAGTTTGAGAATGTTCATCTAAAAGTACTCTATCTGCACTTCGGTGTGCTTATATGACATTTATTGCCTTGGAAAGGTGGCATAAAAATTATTTCACACTCCTCTGACACCTGGTGTGAGCCATACTCCCGCAAGTGGTCTATATACAAAATGGTTATACAAATCATAAATGTAAAATAAAATCAGTATTTTCCAAAATATTAAACTGCTTTTACATATATATATAAGAAAACCACTTTAGGCCGTTGTTAAGTAGACACCTTATTACATTTTCTTGGAGGAAAAAAAAAGAGGTTTTCATAAGGCATAAGAATAGGGTTTATATGCACTTTGAGTCCACTCAGAACTGTGTACATAAACAAACCTTCCTGTGGTAAACATTCTGTCAAAGGATGAATGCCTGTGATAGGTGAGTTGTTAGGCACAAGACTAAGTGCTGCAGGGCATCGAGAATTGCATTTATGGCACACCTTGAAGTGATTTGTTGGATATTGATTGTCCTAGAGAGAAGGTGATCATTTTCTACATTTTGCCCAACACATCTAATATTTGCTAACATGCCAAACTGCTAGTGAAATGATTTTTCCCTGTATCAGCAGGTGTTGCATATTCAGAAACAGGGTGTGGATACTTCTAAGAATTTAAAGTTATCATTTACTTAAAAGGGAAGAAGGGAGAAGAAAATATTTTTACTTAATAGTTTGTGCTCACACACAGAGGATGAGGCTGTACCACAGATCTTACAAGAATCACTTGGGCTTGACTTACTTCAAGGAAGGCTAACCATTGCACAGGTTTCCAGAACATAGTATATTACATAGAAATTATCAGATGCAATACTCCCAAAAGTCTTCTCACTTTCTTCCTCATACTCTATTTATTTGCTTGGCATGCCTCTGCATAGATGTCAGACTGCCATGGATCCATGTGTGTTCAACAGCTCCAGAAATCACAGTTTGGCTCTGTCAGTCAGTTACTATTTTCACAGCAGCCAACTTTATCACTATAATTTCCTAATTCCATCATCTAAATGATTTTGTTAACTGTATTTCAGTAAAGACCTTCCCACAAGCACTGCCAGATTTGCATGCTTTGGTATTATCTGCCAAGAGAAGGAACTCAAAGTCCAGCTGAATTCTCTTACACAAGAGCCCTTAAAACATGAACAAGTGGTAGAATATTCAGCCTAAAAAGTACTTCTCAGAAGTATTTCTCAAAGAAAATCAAGAAATGAAATATAGTGTGTATATACAAGAAAAGACACACCCCTCCCCCTCCCCCATTCCCTACCCACCATATGCTGACTTAAGAGCAAAGCATGCAAAGTGTAACCCTGAATGAAAAACTACATGGAATACAGAAGCTGCATTTAGCATTGATAATGCCAATGTGACTGAATCAATTTTGAGGCCAAAAATCGGAGGTCAGATCCCAGCCTGCTAGTGAAGGATTCAAAGATAAGGCCAATGTTCATTAAAAATGCAACTTTTATTGCAAAAGTCCTGAAGATAATTGAATTTATAAAACCTATCCTGAGTATTGGTAACTGGGCAGGTACAGCATAACCAGTGTTTCAGTGTCCACGTTTCTTTCTACAGCAGTGTTTCCTGAAGTATTTTCCCACATGGACTCTATTTGCCTTTGCTTCTCCCTGCTATTATACTACAAGAAGCATCATCAGCCTTTTCTCAAGAATCTGGATGTTCCCTTACTTTGGGATTACTCTTTCTTCCTTCCTTCCCGTTTCCTGGGGGTGCTTGTGCTTCCTGAAAGTTGAAATTCTGATCTCACTGCATTTCCCTGGTATTTAGCTGGTAGAGTCAAAAGAGTAGAATAGTATGGAGAACAGCTTGTTCTTAAAATTGGATGGAAAATCTAGCGAAAAAATGTTAATTTTATTACAAGAAGATCTCTAGTCCACATTTAAGGTCTCAATTCACTTTCTGTAGATATGTTGTTCTCACATCTCTGTGTCCAGCACCCAGAGACCTAAATACTTTTTTCTACAACAGGGGTGATGTATACATACACAGTTCAGTCATTTATCTAGGCAAAGGCAGTGATTGTTGAAAAATGAACTGCCATCATTTCATCCCTCCTTTGAATTGTCCTTCCCCATCTTGTCCACCTGCCTTGGTGATAACTTTGTGGGGGTGATACAGAAAGTCTCCAGTAAGAGCTCTGTGCTGAAGAGCAGAGCACTGATACTGCAACTCATTTTGAGACAGGCCCTCAAATGTGGTATACCAGAATCTTGGGTGTTGGAAATCCTTGCTTCTACTTATGTGGCCTCCCAGAAATTCTTCTGAAATTTCCCAGGAGTCAGTGCTTCCTGCAGCTGGACCACAGGCACTGGAAAAAATACTCCAAGGGCTATGTTGAGGTATAGTGGCACTTGCTGTGATTGTAGGGAAATGCAAAGTGGACTTATTCCAGAAAGAATTCAACTGGTTGTGGTTTTCAGTCCTCAGGATTGAACCAAATATATCAAGTATACTTGGAAAGGGATTTGTTGCTATCCATGTTACACAGGACAGCTAGATGCAGAGTGCTTAGGCAGGTACTATGTGATTTCAATACCTCATCTAAAACTATTATACTCTAAAGCCTGCCACAAGAATTTATCAACTGAAGTCTATCAGTATTTTTTGCCCTTTTTTTTGGTGAACACTCATACTAACATCCAGCACAAGGGTCACATTGCTGTTTAAAACCCTCCTGTACTAAAGTAAACACACCTGACACTGATAGATTTCCTGAACTACCCTGAGGCAGAAGCCGTTTCACAGATGGAGGGAAAAAAAAAAAAAAAAGATGGGCAAAGGAAAAACTGCTTGAGAGAGAGAATTTGGCTTCAGGTTTTCTAAATCCTATCATCTGTATTTCAATCTGGAAAATTCTCCAATTAATAGAGATATTGTCACTATTGTAATAGCTTTTTTTTTTCCCCTGAAGCATTCAGAAAGTTGGACCTTCTGCTTTTTTGCCAATTTTTGCATGCTGATTAAACAAGTTAAAACATGTCCGACTACAGAGGAAGAAGGGGTAGTGTTAGAAAGAGAATATTTTAAAAGTTAACAAAACCATCCAAGAAAACCTATCATATGAAACAGTGTCTGAAAGTCTGAAACACTTAGTGATGAATGTGTAACTCCCCCTAATGGATGCATATTTGAATTTATCTTAAAAGAAAATGTCAATATCTGTAAATCCTATTGCTAGAAATAATACCACTGATATATCACATTCACCTTTCTGGCTTTTTAAGAGATATCTTAAGGTATGCTTCTGTGACTTAAAATAAACATTAAACTGCTATTAGCATAATTTTGTTTTCTCAGTGAGTTTTATTAAATAAAGTCTTAAATATATGTGCCTTTCAGCATATTTCTAAGGTACACAATCAGTAGCTATTAGAATTCCCTTAAATTATCTTCTATCAGTCATTTCAACTTCTGTTTTAGCTAAATGTTTTCCTGTTTCTTAACAAGTCAGCAAATTGCTATAAAAATGACAGTGACAGGCCACAGTGGTTTGGATTCTATGGTATAAAGAAACACTTCATATATGCACAGCTGCTGGTAATGAATGCAGCATGTCTGAGGCCTAATCTTGGACAATTTCCTACATTTCTGACTGCAGTCTCTCCTTGGCAAAGTTTCTGAGACTGTATTATCTATATATCCCAGTATTTCAGCCAAAACCTTTCAATAAAAGAGTTCGACACTGTGCACTGGCTTTCAATAGTCTGTCCTCTCACAGTTAACTTTTTAGGAGTCTTTGCCCTAAGTCTCTTCTAACAACAATTTTTATTTTTCTTTTTTAAAAAGCATTGTGTTCTACACTACCACCCTGTTAAGATACGGCACTACAGATTAAATTTCTACATAATACAATTCCTGCTTGTGAAAGATGCCAGAATGACAGCGTCAGACACTAAAATTACATTTGTCCACCACCCACTACAGTAACAGCAGCAGCAGCAGTGGGGTTGTTTTCAGAACACTCAAATTTAAACCGCTGCAACATTGCGGGTAAGTGAATAGCTCCAGAGGTTGCTCTGCCAAGACTTCTGATAAGCCTGGATGTTGCTATAATTGGTCTGGTGATACTGTGACCAAGTGGTGTAAGTAGGGCTGAGATTAAAGGCTGGACTCTACACAGGTCAGACTGGCTGAAGAAGGCAGTGAACCGGGCTCCTCACAGTGAGGAGAGACTCTACATTTTCTCTGCTTCCCAAACCAGCCAGAATCTAAACAGGTTTCCTCCTAATGCAGCCAAAATGCAAAGAAAAATGCAGCAGTCTGAAATGAAGCTATGGGTGTAATCCCAAGTGACATTGTGTATTGGAAAGGAAGTTTAATAAAGCTGGTGTTGTTCTTTTTCAGTTTTTCAGTTTAAATGGGACTTCTATATTTTCTGCTTTTCTTTGCAGGAAGTAGTTCTTAGCAAAATATGCTCTTAAATAGGACTTACCCAGTTGTCAAATTCTACTCTATAATGCCAACAGAGTTGAGATTCAAAACAATAGATGAACATATTGTTAAAATAATTACATTTTAAGGCAAAGATAGACATGTTCTTCTATAGCAAAAAGGACAAAAATAAGCTGATAGGCAAGAAGATAGATAAAATATATCTACCTGCACCATTGATCATCACACAGAAATATTTCTAACTTTGTGTAAGAACACAAAAGTTAAGTACTCAGAAGCAAAGATCTGCATTACAAACCAAGAAATATGGAGAAGATATTGGGGAGAGCTATAACTATAAGTGAAGTAGGATATGCTACAAAGTGAAGCCTGGCACAATAACAAGAAAGAAATAGAAGCAACAATATTTTGCTGTCTAGGAATTTTACTGATTTTATTTTTAGAAGGGAGCTAAAATGAAACAATTAATCTTACTCTGATTAAGTAATTATTGTCTAATCTTACCCTGGATTATTTAATGTAATCTAAAAATGTAACTATTAACAATCTTGTGACAGGGTAATTCCACCCCCTCAAAAAACCAAACAAACAACAAAAAAAAAAGCTGAAGCTTACCCCACAACAAATAGACTCCATGAGCTAATGCATTTAACCAAGAGTCACTCTAACTATGGTTATCTGTTGAAACTTGGATTTTCACATCTGTTTCATATGGACAGTCTAACTGCCAGGGCCAGCCATGACAGAGATTTCCTTTCCTCCCCTAACAGAAAGTATTACTGAGATTTCTTTTGTATGTTTGACAGAGAGTAAATTACATAGATACAGGAGATCCTCTGAAGATTTGTGATCCTTGTGAAAGAGGTTAATGTGAGTCAGAGAACATTAGAGTTTAGGATATATAAAAAAATACAAATGCTGTCAGTCACTGTTTTAAGACAATAGCACAGTTTTGATTGTTGGATTTTCTCGAAAAATATCTTTTCTGTTACTTCTGGGATTCAGTTCACAGTTCAACTCCAGTACACAACCCTATGGATGCTGTGTTCATGCCTCAAAATACATTCAATTATGCAGTTGATTATTTAAAGCTACCACTCACTGTTCAGCACGTGTTGGTACAATACTACTTTTGCATTGTGGGAAACATAAAAGAGCAAATGAATATTTTTTTCCCTTTAATTTTGCTAAAAAAGAGAACATCTACGTCTTCCATTTCTCCAGACCCTAATACTCATGCCTTATAAAGTGCAAAAGAAAAAGTATGGACATACATAACTGAGATGCTTTACAGCTACTAAACATTGCAACAAAACATAGATGTCTTTAGACAAAATGAATGAAATCTCTTATACAAAGACTACAAAAAACAAAAGTTCAAAAGTTTAAACCACGTATATGGTAACACACAGAGTGCAGCACTAAAATGACAGCTTTCACAAATTCATATACCTTGCTCTCTTCAAATATTTTCATGGTCATGATTGCAGACAAATATCAACAATTTGGTCCCTCCAGATAAAACTGGAGAAAAGTCTGGTGAAGAGCCACTGGGATGATTTAAATATTGGAGAACTTGCCACATGAAGAGAAGTTTGAAGAAAGGCTTTTGGCTATACAGGGAAGAGAAGACTCACAGGGACCTAATAAAGGTCTCCCAGTACCTAAAAAGAGTTTAGTGGGAAGATGGAGGTACTCTCTTCAAAAGGGCGCATGGTGAAAGAACAAGAGTCTGTGGGTCCAAGCTGCTTCAGGGGATATTCTGTCTGGATGTTAAAAAGAAAAAAAAAAAAAAAAAAAAAAAAAAAACAAACAAAAAAAACTAAGAGGTGGGATTGAGATCTTCCTTGATGAAAATTATTTCAAATAATCTCTGCTTGAGACACAGCTCTGCATCCTGAATTATTGTTTCTCATCCGCAAATTGCCATTTCTTCTTTAAGTATCTTGCCAAACAAAATACAATATGTGCAGAAGAAAAAAAAAGAAGATAAAGAGTCATACTGCTATCAATATTCTTCATTTGTTTACCTACATACTTTCTTTTATACATTCATGTGGTGCTAAAGTGATCTGAGAAACAAAAACTGATTTGCAAGGATTTGGGGTTTTTTAAAAGATATGGTGCATTAACAAAGCTACTGTATTTGTGGCTAGAACTGCAAAATAAATCTAGTTGTGAACCAGTAGCCTACATGCAGATAAACTTACAGGCTGTCCTAGATTCATCTACACCTCTTTCCTTGTGTTGTGCTAAATTGCCAGTGAAAAGTTTAATTTTAATGGAGCATATGGACTGTAATAATGTGAATGTTAATTTTATTTTTTCTGTGTAAAAGAGTAACAGTGCTCTTCTTTAATGGGTTAAGCTACATTTTCTGTGAATAGTATGGGAAACGGGGGAAAAAAGACCATATAGAGTGATGTATGTAGAGAACTAATGACAAAGCATGGTTGACTGATAAAAACAGCCAAGTGACAGGCAGCATAAATTATCTCGGCTCTACTAGTTTACAAGCAAGTATAGGTGCACAGCATTTGAAAAGAATTCTTACTTGGCAGTACTGAGAAAGCTCATAGCCAAATTTTTAGCTGCAAACACTACTGCTCTTTCAACGTTTCATTTAGCTACAAATAGACACCTAAATGTGTATATATACACACAGAAAAATTCATATTTATTTCCAGAGCCCGGGAGTACCCTTACCTAACCAAGTGAAAATGGAACTCTGTTTGCTTTGAGACTGTTGCCATTCCTTTCCTCAGTGAATTACATCATCCCTTTCTGTTGTGGGAAATCTCTTGCTGCATTTAAGTACTAGCAGAAAAGTCCCTTCACATAAAAAAAATATGCATGATAAGGCCATATAAGCTCACAGCAAGGGCAGAAACACTTCTGTGGGTATAGTGGCTCAGGCCACAGGCAGAGGTAGGTGAATATGGGATCCAGAGAAAATAGCAAGATGATGCAGTTATGTTGGATATGGTACAGGAGCCGACTGCCTAACCCAGAGGATGAACTCAGATTTCACTATTCCTTCCTAAAATGAGAAGAAAAGGAGAATCCAAGTTCACCCAAAGCCTGGTGCCTGAACCAACTGGCAGGGTCTTACCACTGTGAAACCCTTACACCAGTGATATTAACAGCTGTATAAATAATGACTGTACATCACTATAACACTTTTGCAGAAAATGAAATGTAGAAAACAATAATATTTTAATTTAAAAACATAAGAGGAGAGGCTATATTTGCAGCAATGTACTAATGAATTTGTTACTTTGTTATAGACTGGAGACAGAAATTTATCACTCGCTGAATCATATTTTCTATTACTAATTTTGAAGTTACTGATTTTGTTTCCATTAATATTGAATTACAGACTCAAGATAAATTAAAACATTTAATTCTCAAAAACACAGAGCTAAAGCATTGAATTTTCTAACTATAAAACCTGTCATGGTGTCAAAACTTAGGGAAAAGCAAGAATGCTGTCTGGTGAAATATAGGTAATTATTGTGGCTTGACAAAACTAGTAGAGAAGAAATAATTTTAACATTGTTTCTTCAGTAGTTCATTATTTCTCCAGAGAGTAAGTGACTATTATCTTTTAGGTACAGGACTTGGTGCACATCCCAGCATGCTTCACAAAACCACAAGTAAAATTATTTGAACAGACCTTACAGTAGAACAAGTTTATTTTTAATTTGATACACTATTTGTTCTCAGTTGTAAAGTGACCTTCTTATTTTAGCATAATATTGACCAGTAATTTCTAAACCCGAGGCTGAAATTTCAGATACCTGAAAGTACAATTACCATCACGTGCTCCCTCCTTACTCAAACTTGGGATGAACAAGGAAGGAAACAAAGCAACTTCTAATAATTTCAAAAATTCTATGGCTGCTTTTAGATGACACAGCACTGACTCATAATTCAATGTGTATGTGAGGACTAACATACAGCTATCTCACCTCTCAAATGGGTGTTCCAGTATCTGCCAGGACAGGGAAGAAGTAACCTGGAAACCTACAAACGTAGGTATTAAAAGCTAAGTATTAAAGGCTTTCTGGATAGGAAGTTAAGACCATAATTTCCAGCAATTTTATTTTCTTCACCTTCCCTAATAAAAGGTTCCTTTCTGTATAACCTGGTCAGAAAGATACTTTATTCCAGACAGAGCTTGTGAGCTAGACTAGGCTGAAGTCAGCCAATCTTTTCATGGCTTGAAAATCGTAAGTGCATCCAGAAAAAACAAGGTAACAGAATGAGCTGCGTTTCCTCAGATCTCTCCTGACACCGTCAGATTTACCCAAAGCAGATCAACTCCAGCACATTTCAATGAACAGAGCTTGTGAAGTCCCATGCATTGCTCACACATGTGGGAACATCTGGATTGTTTGTCAGCAAGCCCACTCAGCTGGGAGCCTACCTGGACATCAGCAGTGCTAAGAATGCTTGTGGGAAGAAAGGTGTCTTCCTGAAATGGATGAACAATGGTTAAACAAACACAAAAGAGAATTAGTAAAGGAAAGAGGCAATGACACTCTCAAGCAGGAGAAACTAGCATCAGACCTAATAGCCCTGCTCCCTCCTGTTTAGTTACTCTTTCCTGCTTGATCCAAGCACCAGACCATAATGGTTCTCTCTAACTTGAGACCCAGCTTTTGAAGGCTGGGAAAATAAAGATGGAACAAATAAGTGAACATATAGTGAATTCCTGTTATGCCTTGTGCATTTCCCTAGGAAAGGGAGATCAACTAAGAAGGTACCAATGTACAATAAGCTTGGTGTAATAGAAGAGGGAGCACAGGGGTCTTGGGGACACTATCAGGATCCAAAATAAATTTACATGTATATTTTGACTGGTTAATTATTTATGGAAAGTCCTATTTGCACTTTTAAATTTTGGTTTTGAATTAATTTCCTCCTTTCTTGCTTCACAACTAATTTTGTCATGTAAATACAAAATGTAATGGGAAAGTACCTGCGAGGACAAATTAGATTATGTAAAACTAAATTACACACTCCAAGTCTTCAGTAAACCTTAAGCATTTTTGTATTACAGTTATGCCAGTCTGAAGCTGCCAAAAGGGGAGGTGCGTATCTCCCTCCCATCCTTTTTGTTAGATCAGCCTGTACAGCTGCAGGATGAGTTGGTTCAGCTGGCTGGTGATGTAAAGTAATTTCTTTCAGGGTTAGGATACAGTTCCATTAAAGTTGACATTAAAATATTTAGTGCTGCTGCAGTTACGTCCATCTCCAAAACCTGCCTCCTGTGTTTTGTCAACCGTGCTGTTTGTCTGACTCTGCAGGGAGCAAGTTCAAGCCACTAAATCTTTGGGAAACTATCCAAAGAATTTGGGGGTAGAGGGGGTGGGGAGAGGATCAGGGAATAATACTCTGCTGGCTCAATGGCCTCAGCTAGGTCATTAAGAATTTGGATGAAAGCCTGTCCCAGTACAAAGAAGTAACAGCCATGCATAGCAAGACTCAGGATCAAGGCAGCCCCAGCAGAGCCTACACTGCCATCGACCATCACTCCTGCATCATCCAGTGAACTGACAGCCTCTGAGCCTGTGCAATTAACTGCTAAGGCTGCAAAAGAAATGGCCCCTGCCTTTGTTTGGAGTCAAGTGGGATGGGATCATCCCCTTTCAATGCATATGGATATTGGATTGGATACTGTGGGGGGAAAAATTGTTACATCAATAGATCAAGAAAGTATGCAATTCAGCTTTTTTTTTTTTTTTTTAATCTTTTGAATCAGAGATTTTGTATGTTTTATTGAGAGAAAGGATATGGAAAAGTAACATTAAACAGCTCATTTTCCAACAGGTTGGAAAAAACCAGTGGCCTTAAGAGTTTTTCCTAATGAGGTCTTATTCATTTATTCAACTGGAATAATTTGGTAATTATTCAAATTATGATTTATTAACCCTTATCTGGCAAAGGAGTTAAATTCCATAAATAACTCCAAAAAACCAAAACCCAGCAGTGAATCAAAAGATATATTAAACTGAACTAAAACAATCCCGAGACAGCTGGATCATGAAAAATTGTTCAACTCAGAGAACATTTAAAGGTTAGAGCTCTATTACAGGTAAAAGAAAGAAGATCATAGAGAGAGAAAAAAAAGATTAATATAGTGAGTACCTGGTGCTTCTTTTATTCATTTCATTTTTACTGTAAGGCCACCATTTTGCAGATGGTCTGAAGTATCACATTCCTTACCACCTCAAAAGGTTCTATATCAATTATTCTAACTATGGCTGTAAAAGAACAGCCTACAGACAGCTGCTGGAAATAAAAGACATTATAGAAAAAGTTTCCTAGTACCTTTCTTCATGAAGATTTTTAAATAAAGAATTCAATTGTAATATGGCATAAACCTTGGCAGGTTCATAGTCTTGCACGATACAAATGGAAGCCAGATTCAAAGATCCCACTGCAAGCACAGAGAACATTGGCCACAGAACTACCACTAGTTAAATTTTTGGTTTAACTTCATTTTAGGAGAAAAGATAATGATTAAAATTTCTGGCAGTTAGAAATCTTTCATAAAACCACAGAGATGGTTTCAGTGGTTAATTAGTCTGGATGCTAAAAAGCCACTGAATGTAAAATGTTCATGTTAAAATTTGCATGAATGATTTCTACATCATTTAGTCACTTATCTTGCCAGAAAAAGTCAGCCCTGTAAAATTATAAATAGTCAGTATTTATAGAGCATAGGGAACAGCACTGTCTTACTTCATTTCTTTAAAAGTTTGCCTGTGTTAAACAACTGTATAGAAGTCAGCATTAACAACTGCAAGAGCCTTTGAGACAGCTCTTTTAATATCCTTAATGGAACTTTACTATAAATTGGCATCAATGTTTGCAGTTTTAACTCATCTGCTTTATGTCCACCTATTGTTTTACTACATATTTTTGCACTCCTGAATGAAGTTATCTGTCTAGAGCACTTGAAAACATCCAGTACTAATAGCTGCAATTTAGTATTTCCATGGAAAAAGTAAATATTTTATCATATGATCTAACAGCCTCTTTGCCACCTTTTCCTCCATCTAACTACATAAGATAAATATTTATTGAAAACCTCAGCATTTTCTGCCTTACTCTGGGGAATTCTTCTAGTTTTGTCTAGATTTGGTTAACATTATTGCGATTCATTCATTTTCATTTTAACAGCTACAACAAGAAGCCAAACATCTGCCCCATTAAAGGAAAGAAGAAAAAAAACACCACCAAACTTTGTGGTCATGGCTTTCTCCCTAATTTTTCCTTCTGCTTTTTCAGTGTTCTGCATTTCTTACTGATAGATACTAATTATCATCAAATTGTGCTTTCCTTCAGCTGTTTTTCAATACACATCCTCTCAAACTGATTTATTTAACGGGGCCTTTTGTTTCCTGTCTAAGGCAATTTTCAACACAAACTTGAAAAAATCATTTCAGTTTTGAATTTGATATTATTTTGAGCTTGTAATGTGTGTTTTTAGTTTACCAAGAGAGATTTTACATCACCGTTTTTCATACAGAGAATATTTGCCTGTTTTCATTTTTGTCTATGTAGGAGTCATAAATTAATCTGTTCACTCATCTAAGACAAAACTAACTGTGATTTTTTTTCTTTTTTTTTAGCCATCAATATACATTTAGTAAAGAATTTAGTGCACCAATATTTTAGATATCTATGATTTTTCTAATGTCTGAATCATTTTAGTACTGTCAGCTTAAGCCATACAGAACATTTAGTCTCCATGATAAGAGGTATTTTTTTTTCCTATTGGATATTATAGGCAGGTTCTTAGAGAGTCATATTGTCCCTTGGTGTTTTATGTCATAGATACTTGATCAAGTTCAACACTGAGAACAATTTCAGAACCAACCCCAAATACTTCAATTACTGCTAACATGTTCTATTAGGTAGTGACAAAAAGGTGGAAAAACCCAGCTTGGCCACACAATGCAGTCTTTCAATGGAAACATTTTATATGTTATGTAAATTGGCAAATTGAAGTAAAAATGACAAGAAGAAAATGAAGTTTGTTCAGTGAATCAGTAATTTAAACCAATATCATAAATAAGTTGTCATGCACCTTACTACAAATATTGGCACTCTGCACTGTGTGTTACTTGACATATTTTATAATCAGATTGTAGTTCCCTATAAGACACAGAAAAACTATGAAGTATAGATATTGTTGTAATAATGTTCCTACTAAAATGCTATTTGTATTCTTAGCATATTCATTTTTCTTCTTAATAGTTTATTGCCTTTTTTTCTTCTACCTTTAGTTGATGTTACTGAACTGTTTTTATTTATAGACATTCCTATTTGCAATTTTGGAAATGTTTGTCATTTGTCTTTTATGTATAATGTAGGCGAATTACGTTTGTGATTTCTGTTGTAAGTACATTACTTTCTATACCCTATACTCAAAAAGCATAGCCTTAAAATAAATTTTCCCTTCATCTTCAGACACATCTGAATGTTATTAGGTCTATCAGCATATATGGGCTTATTTTTTGCTTCCTGAAACTGTGTTCAAGTAAGGCATAGTTTTCTTACGTAGTCCTTCTACAACTACTGTGTCTAAATATATTTATTTGTATTTATCTATTACTGAAATAAAGAGAATTATAGCACAATAAATCAAGTGTAGAATGCAAGATTGTACTGCATTTCAAAGAGCTGCCAAGTGAGTGAAGAGATGAGCAATTCTCCCCACAAATTGTTAGCAACAGTCATTTGACATCAATGATTTACTATGTTGAAAAAAAAAAAGCACAACTTTTTTTTTCTTTTTTTTTTCTTTCACCTCTTTTACCTCTATTTCCTACTTAAAAAAAAATGTACATGTTAACATATTTCATACAGATAGTGTCTTAGCATTCCTCACTGGCATCAAACAGATCACTGCCAAAAGGATGAGACAACCATGCAGTCAAATGTGCCATCAGGCTTGAAAATCTCTGTGGTCAGCAAACTTTGTCGTATAAGAAGGCTGACCTTTACTATCTTGTTATACTTTATTTTTAAAGAAGGGTTAATTTGGAGATCTGTTAACTCACACAAAATTAGATTTAATGAGGTCTTTCATGCTTCTGGATGAGATGCTGATTTCTGGGTTGCCACCAGCAGGTGCTGAACAGAAAAGAGTAACTTGTTAACTTGGACAATGTCAAACTGGTTTAAATTGAATGAAATGACATGAAAGAAAATAGTTGAAAGGCTCCAGATTGTTTTATAATGCTTTTTCACGATGCATTATTCTCTCATAATGATTTTAATGACTGAAAGAATATTATAGACACTAGTTACATGAATGCTAATTTATTAATGTTATACCACACGATAAAAAGGGTAAGGGTGTTTTTCATTCTGTCTGAGTTTTAAGAGGCTGGATTTTATTAAATTCCTATAAGGAAAACAAATCTCATTTCTTGGTAAAATCAGGGAGACATTAACAATAATTACTATATAATCAATCTGCAATTAACTATGGTAACGAAAATATAATAAGAATCTGAAACTCATATCTAGATTCTTGAATTTCTTGATTACTCTTTGCTTTCAAAACCAGACCAGGTTTAACAACAAATGTGCTCAAAAAACCCCTTAAGTTGCTTTCGAGAATGTGCTAGTGTTTTGTGAAATGGGAACATGCCTTCCTTCCATTTATTATATAAACATCTTTCAAACTATACACATCTAAGGATGGATGTCTTCATACAGATGCTGAAATACCTGACCTGGCAAGTATGCAAGTACCTCTGAGCTGCAAAACATCAAAGCATGTTAGCACTGTGCTGTCCCTCTTGACAAGGTCTATTAGTCTGGGTGAAGCTCCTGGCTAATGCAGGCAGACTTCTGCACCCAAAGTGGCACGACTGCAGAGTGTTACTGTGGAACACACAGATCCATCAGCCAGGCTCTGCACAAGCTGCTGGGCCTTGGAAAACGTGCTCTGTCTTTGCATGGATTTCTCTGAAACACTGCTGCCTTTGCTCCCTTTACTTTTAAAAATTATATAGGGAAGAATATACAAATCAGGCTTAAGGAAATGTTTCATTTTAGATAGAAACCTAGCAAAATAACCTGTGCTGGAATAGGTAAGTTTCATTTCAGGTATGCTGAAATAGGGCAAACTGGACCAAAAAAGGCTGGGAACATGCAGGCTTATCCTCACCCATGCTCCACAGATCATAGAAAAAAGCTGTTACTGTTCTCTCTCCTTTGCCTCTTCCTTGCTTTTCTTTGTCTTTTTGCATTAAGTCTGGCTTAGGTAGTTCCATTTCACAAAGTCACCTTTAACCTTCTGATTACTAACCTGCTTGCTTTGTCTATGACATATTAACAGAGCAAATCCACGACCAAAGACAGATATAATGGGCTTATTGAGGAGGAAGTCACATAAATGCTTTCACATCGACTTGCTGCCTGAAAAGTATGATGAGCTCTTTTAAAGAAGAACAGTTTGCTAAGTTTAGGCCTGGAATTCGAGCCTTACAATATTTGGAAAGAAATAATTGTACCAAGTTGTGAAACAGCAATCCTTTTCAGTTTCAAAAGTAAGTCTGGCTAATTAAATTATGCCCTAGTTCATACATCTTCTGCCCTGATGGACGAAAGGACTATACCACATTAAAAAAAAAAAAAAAAAGTCCAGAATTATCCACCAGTAAGAGATCTAACCCATACAGAGCTCCACTGGAAATCTGTGCCTTTACGGAACTACAAATACTTCAAATATAAACAATTTGGTAGGATTCACAAAAGAAAAAGATTAACTAGGTGCAGATAGGTCTGTGAAATTACATGATAAAAAATTTGTATCAGGGTCTGGTCCCCTACAAATCGATTAGCATGTCAAAAAGTTTAAATATTAAACTTCAAGTACAACAATATGAATGTACAAAAAGCCAATTAGTTAGGACACTAACTGGAGGGGCAATAAAGATATTATTTTATAGAATATATAAGCATCTACTGTTCCTGATAGTTGAACGTATGATTTAAAAGAAAACAACCTGTATTTAAACTGCTGCGAAGGGCTCTGCTGGATCAGGGTTCAGGACTTCGCAGATGTCTCTCTTGGTACTTTATACAGTCTTGCAATGACCACTTCAGATATTTCAGGAGTTATAGGCAGGTGTGTCTGAGGGTATCTTAAGTTCAATTTGTAGTTCCCTCTGTTACATTCAGCCATAAATATAAATAGGACAATCAGCAGCATGGTAGACCAGAGTCTTTGGTGACTAATACTGGTGGAACCCGTGAATAAAAGCAGGTACAAACACCAAGTGTTACTGAGTGAGGCTTTCCAAGCAAGGCAGGTCAGGCCCAAGGGACAAAGGAAGGGAAGAAGACATAATGATTCAGGCTTGCAGGCTGCCAGCTGTTGAAAAAAACAACTGCGGAGCTTTCTGTAGGTAGGCAAATTGCATTCTGACTACACTTGCTGATTTCTGGGAATGTAATTTTCTAGACTGTTAGGGCAAAATACTACAACTCTGCTATAAGCTGCAAGCTGCACTTCCTGCAGCTTGGCTGTCAAAATATATTCTTGTATTTTGCAATAATAGCTCAGAGACAAGTCACGGAAAGAACTAATGGAAAAATGTAAAATCTGTCCATGTCACTAGTTTAGAAGCATCCGAAGGATACGCTCCATAAACCCGATACCACATGCACAATAGCTATACAAATGCTTTGAGATAAAACAGCAGCTCTCATATTCATCATTTTAAGAATGAGAAACCCGTAACTGGGAAAGGGCAAGGGAGACAAAGCATGTTTCAGATACACAGTGTCTCACCTTAAGACACCAGATGCATCAATGTGCTACTCAGTTTTAGAACAAGCTAACATCTAGTGAATATTAATTCAGCTGACATGAATTCATATCGAATGAAGAAACCTATGTAACTGAGATAAATGTAACTCTAATAACATACTAAAGAATCTTTACTTCCACCTTCCAAAGTTTGGTATATGCTGGTAGCTGGAGACCATATGATTTTTTTGAACTATCATGATATAAAAGTCACTTTTAGACAAGGTATGTGTAGTTTTCAGCCTTTTAAATTAATTTTTTCCTTTTTTTTTCTTCACAGAGCCTTTAAGAATTTTTCTGTGAAGATGAAGATTCCTATACAGCAAATTTAATCTTGCCAGGCTCAATTTTCTTGGTTAGCTTTGCCAGCTCTCTTAAAAGTCATCTGTGGCCAGTAATTGAAAACCGCAGACTGCCGAGTGGAATCAGCAGTCCTGAGGGGTACATTGTAGAAGCAGCTGAACTACGTGAGAAAGCCTTGGCTGGTTTTATTACAACTTGACTTTCAGAAAAGAGAATTGTAAAACCAGAGCTAAAACAGACCTTACCTAGGGTGAGGGAGTGTTAAGGAGGAACCCTGCCCAACACTGTCTTATTACAGCACACTTGATGAACAGCACACAGGAGGTGGTGAACCAGCTTTGGACAGAGTTTACACGGTCACTACATACCTGAACTTCCATGAACTTTCAGTCTGGTTCATATGTAAGGTTGCTCCATGGTAAACCTCACTTCCCCAGCGAACTCCCCAGACAACAAATTTAAATTTCACTAGTATGCAGGAAGGGAAAGAGAGTAAAAGAGAGGAAGAAATCTGATGGTAACTAACATGCAAACTAAGCTGTGACAAAAAATGTCATTTCTCTTTTGCTCCCATATTCATCTCTGTGCAACAACATGAACAAGTACCAGAGAGAACAAAAAACTTACACATTTGCAATACAATAACCCACTGTGTATCTGCCCATATTGACAGGTGAGGTTTCTAAAAAGACAGGAGACATGAACTGCAAACTACAGGAATCATGGATTTCTTCAGACACACAATACATGCATGTGTACATATATTTTATCCTGGACATTCTCATGAATGCCAGCTATCCTTATTCAGAAAGTGCATCATGTTATTTTCAGGGGAATATGGACAGTAATTCTCTGGACACTGCAAAAATGCCGTTACATATCCTGTCTACTCAAGATACTCACTAGGAGAAACCAGGCATGTGTCTCTGTGCAAGGTGGCGTTCAGGCATTTGAAAGGAAACAAACTAGTCTATTGCTAGATGGACAACAAACTATGGAAAGTGCATAGGGGTGAGGAAAACAGTTCATTTTATCCTTATCAAATATTGTCACCTGTGACAGTTTCTTGAATAACAAGATTTTTTTTGCCAACTGACAGTTGCCTTGGTCTTACTGTACTCTCATTGCCAATACTACTCTAAAAGTATACATCAAATTCATTTAGCTTCAGAATGTCTTATCAAAGTAATCTTTTATGAGTACTTACAAGAACCTCATCTACCCCCAGTATTTACAAAACTGTGACGCAAAAATTGGAGACACCTCTCAGAGAAAAGAGCTACTAGATTTTGTACATGATAAAGTGATGTTTCTGAATGTATTAAATATACTACAGACCATAATGCCCTCCTTTCAGGGTAATAAATCAACTTGTCCTAGAACACTAACAAATGAACAAGGAACCACTGAACTACCTTGTGAAATAACAGACCCCACTGTGAAAACAGCAGACTCACTTCTCTTTGGCCAATAGATCGTGTTAAACAGTTTCCAAAAATATGGTCTTGTGCAGGCTGAGCGCACTAGTATGGTGTCAAAACACCAATTTGAAGCTTCCAAGTCCTACCTATGTACCAATTAAATACTAATATGATAGAGCTATCCAACATCTGTGTCCAACATTACACACTGAGCTCAATCTACAAATCTTAGCCTCTTAGATAGGCCACTGAATGCTTTACAGAGAAGTTGGTACTTTACACAGCTGTACACAGCTGACAAAAACACCTATTAGTTTAAGAGAAATGATCTTTCCTAAGCCTTTTAAAAGGAAATACCACGAGTCTGAACTGCACACTATTCCCACACTGATGTGTGTGACACTTCACATGCTCCTTCCTACTCTGAATTTAATATTCCCTTGAGGTAGAAATACAGTCCTGCACCTTGGACTTTGAAAGCATTCCAACCATTCTCTTTTATATAAAAAATGCAAAACATGGAATTTGTCACTGATACACCTGCATGCTAGAGAACATGTTCCACACAAGCCTCTTAGTCATCAGTTGTCCGATTTGGAATATGGAAAAATTTCTTCCTCTCTCATATGCAAAATACTCCATGATGAGGAACTCATCCTACTCCCATGCCTTTCCCAAGATTTTGGGAAACTGTTTTTAAACTTTAGTGATTCTCCTTTAAATGCTGATCGAGAGCTCTGCAGTTGGAAATGGTGTCTCTTCTGGTGTGAGACAGAGGGGGGCTGCTGGAGACAGTGATAATGCAAATACAGGGATGGAGTTTGCTATCATGCCTTACAAAAAAAAAACCAAGTTGCCTCTAGAGCTTTAAATCAGAGAAAAAATGCTTGAAGGATTTCAGTGCCTGATGCTGAATCAGATCACAGAGATCACAGAGCTGTTTTTATGGCTTTAAGTCTTCAATTTACTAATTGACATTTTATGTTACAATAATGATTTTTTTGTGGCCACGCATGTTCAAGTCCTGGACTTTCCCTGGGTAAAGATTTTTCTACTTAACATTAATGCTTTCAAAATAGATTATAACAAACTAGATGTTAGTGACTAAAAGATGTGTTATGCCCAAAGGAGTAAGACTCAGCAAATACAAATATGAAGTATAATTAAGTGACCAAACCAAGCATCATTATGACCATCCTATGGTTCAAATACAGATCTACCAATAGTAGACCTCAAGGCCACTTTGACAAAGAAATATCAGATGTTTCAGAGAAAAGTGTATAGAAGTTTTTAGCATTACAGAAAAGCACAGTCCAGGCAAAGATTGACCCTGTATCAAAACTTAGAATTGAAGGCTCCTGACCTTGTTAAAGTCTGTGTTCTGGTTTGAAGATTGTAACATACGAGTAAAAGAGACCTCCATGGGCTGAAATCAAAAGTATTTTTCATTACAGAGTCTTCAGTTATTGAACACAAGTAATATGTACAACATTAAATCTGTGTGGTTGTAAAATCTGATTGCATTCTCTAACAGAAAACACACTGATCTTGTCCTATGGGAAAAGTAATAAAATACAATGATGTTGAACATTTATAAATGACCTTTCCATTCATAAAAAGCTAGGGGTCTCAAAGGAATCTTGCAATAAACTTGCATATGAGTTTATCATCTATCCATCATGGGGAAAAAATACTCCAAAGTAAAACCCTTCAAGCTGGGAGAATATTTTACTAATCTATTCCAAGTCCAGTGGAGCAGAAGCCTGCATGGTCTAGCTGTAATATTTTGCTCCACCAGAACAGCAAGCTGCCCGTCATGGGTCACATACATTGCTTATCAACAGAAGGATGTTGGTTCACATATTCATTTATATCAGAAGTCAAAATCTCCAGGCCAGTGATGCTTTTCACCTCCAAAATTGCACCTTGAATTTTATGCCAATGTAACAGGCAAAAATGAAGCAACAACATATAAGGCCAATAAGTATGTGATAATTTTACAGTGCCAAAAAAAAAATCTAGAAAGAGGAAATGAGCATATTAAATCTTTTTGTAAGCAGAAAAATCAACTTTTTTTTTTTAAATAAGGAATACCATTTCAGCCAACTTTTCAAGTAATCGGTGATTTTATCATCCTGTAGATTTAAGAATGTAACATGCTGTTTTTCTCATCTTTGCTATTTCATCTTCAAGCCCAGGAGAAACATTTTCACCAATTAAAAAAAAGAGAATTTCATTAAAATTTTTGGTGTCTACATCATGACACCTATGCAGCAATTTGTCTGCAATCTATGTTAGAGGTAAGCATGCACTTAGGGAGCACATCTAAGAATGTCCTCATCTGGAATGTAATTGTAACGGAAGATATTCCAAAAAATGTATTTCAAACACCAAGGAGAGATTTTGCTTTTGAATCTGAATTACTACATGACTGCAGGTGATTCTTATGTCTAATTCTCTGTGAGATCAAAAAGAATCTTGCATGATGATAGGTGGATAGTACGAGAAATAATCTCAGCACAAATACTGGAGCAGACTCCTAATGCCCCAACAGGACCTTTTGGTCATATTTCATTTTGACTTTGATGGTATTATGATGTGAACAGCAGCCAAACTAATTAAAATATCCCTTTGGTACAAACATGGATTTTGGCTAAAGAAAAGAAAGTCCAAATAATATATGTATCTTTTTCATTCTGTGTTCAAGACCATTTGTGATTCTTATAACAAATCATTGAATGTACTCACTTGTCACCAAATTCAGAGGAATCAGGATGCCAGATTTCATAACTAAACAACTATTCACATATAGGTTACATTTTCAAATGGTCAGCTTTGGAGCATTTCCTGCACACTATTTTCCAGTAAAAAAATCATTGCTAAGTATGCTTGTTATTTTACTGGCACTAAAATAAACAAATTACAGATTAAAACAAACTGTAAAAAGAGCTGCATAGAACAGAAATATTTTACTAGCATTAAGAAAAGATGTTGAATATCAAAAAGCTTAAACTCTCTATTCAAGTTATTCATTTTAACAGATCTTTAAAATCCAAATGTATTAAGATGGGCAGTTTAAAGAATCACTTACATGAAGAAACTGCAAAGAAAGCAACAGTCTAGTTAGCTAGCCTGAATATTTGCAGACATTAGCACATGAACATAGATTCTATTAACCATATCCAGATGAAGTTTTGGCCAACAGACAAGCAGGATTCATGCATCTTAATACTTCTATAAATTCAACACAGTAAAAAACACCCATCTAAGAACCCAATCTGGTCTACTGTATGGTTTTCATACTTAAGACCACAACCCAAATTGATGGTTGAATAAATCTCAGAAACAATTTTGTCTTAACATCTCTAGTCATCTGTTGTCACTAAACTCATCTGTTTAACAAGGCAAATGTATGTTTTGAGAAATGCTCCCAGGGACACACTGGACTTCACTTTGGACACACACAAACTGAATCATAAAGAAGTGAATGAGAGGATCCTTCTGATGCCACTTACATGGTACAAGAATGGTTCTCGGTGAGGATTTGATTATGAAAGTGTTTACAAAATATATCTCTGACTTCCAAGAAATGTGCTTCTAAGAAATGGGCTGACTACCACACTGGACATCTTTGGGCAGATCTCTGTCAGCCTTCTGTATTAAAATTGTTCTAAAATTGTTGCCTAAAAAACTTTTAGTCACATGTGGCAGACTCCTCCACATCCATATCAAATCTGGATCACTGCCAGAAGTACTGACACTCCAGGAGTTTCAAAAGTTCCTTAAAAGAGATACCTGGGTTTAAATAATTTTGGAAAGAGAGGGGTTTAATACATACATGTATTAGATATATGTATCTATGTGTCAATAAGCTGTGGTCATTTTTGAGGGATGATAAAAGACAAAATCAGAGAGGGCATTTCCTTCTAATTTTGCAAGGAAGTGTAGATATGCTTGGAAAAATCATCTCCAAAGGAAAAAGTCCTTTATTATAAATGTAAATGCTCTGGTGTCACCTTACAGCCATGGGCACAAGTTCCTTCCTGGATATTACTTCTGCAGCACCTTCTTGGCTACATGAGTGATGCTGATGGCTCAGCCTTTTGTGAATATCAGCATAAGACATCTGTACAGGCAGTACACTGATACACTGTTAGGAAGTGCAGGCACCTAACCTGAGGCTTTGGATTCCACCCAGTGACAGAGGATCCACAAGTCAGATGCAGGACTGAAACTGGATCTCACTTTTGTCCAAACTCATACGTAATACACATTTAATCATTAGATATAATTTAAAAAAGCAAAACTAAATTTACACTTCTGAAGATACTTCTTACCTGCTGAAGTTATCATGTGCTTTTGAAATCCAGCCTCTCGCTCAACTTGCAGACAGATTTAACAAAAAAACCCATAACATACAAAATACAATGCCAATTTTGAAACCTTATAGAAAACAGCTTTAAAGCTACAATCAATACAACTCCCTTTAGGTGGTTTGTACTACAATTGTAATACTGGTTGGAAAACCTGCAAATGCACTCACCTTCAACAGCTGTGCTGCTTTTCACATGCCATACCTAATATTCTTTGAAGGCACAGGAGGTGTTTATGCAGTTTGTACAGGTAACAATCATTGGAGGCAAAATTCTCTTGCTCCTTTCACCAGTGCAGAAGACTACAGAAAAGCCTTGCAAAGCCTGCCATTGCTCACCAGCTGTAAGAGGAGAGCTGTGTGGCAAAGGTCTGCAAGGGGTTTTGCACCTTCCTGGGGGATTCGGAGCAGAGCCCGTCAGGGGGGCAGAGAGGAGCCTTTCTGAGGGAAGCCAGAGGCACTAAAACATGAAACATGAAGCATTTCTCTACTTGAAATATATAATGGCACAACTATTACTGAACACAAGGTGTGTGGCAAATCTGCAGACCATGATCTGCTCCCTGGGGAAGAATGCTCTCCCTTACCTTGTTCTTGATTCTTACAGACCATCTTTGCACGAGTAGCCTTGAATTTCAGTCTAAAATTTTCCTGACTAAGCTTTTAAGGGGTTAATTTTAAATATGGATCTTTTCTGTAGAGGGTTCAATTCCACATTCTCCCTCCTAGGATGCTGAGTATATGCCAAGCATTTATCCATTTGTTTCAGAAGTGTCATATCAGGAACAAATCGATGTGTTAAGAATTGCCTGATAATGTTGTTGTGGGATTAATCTTACAGAACAGATCATCAGCACGACTACCTTTGGCATTCTGTGTGCACAATGTTCCCTTTTAAGCGTGAAAAGCCTTCTAATGCCAAAGTGGAAGAGCCATATATTGAGTGATCTGCCACCATTCAATATTTAATTCTGCAATTGAAGCCACTAAAGGGATACAGAAAAGTAACAAGATGAATGAATTGTGACCTTAAAGTTGCAAAAAGACAACCCGAACAATTTATCTTTCTGGTCCGTGGTGCATCTGTGGCCAATACTCCTATCACTTCTCTACAGTTTGGGAATCTGTAGATTGATCAATGCCACATTAGCAAAGTACCTGAGAAGACAGCTTAGCAATTCAGACAATCCGCTGCATATGCTTTAGGAATATTCTGTGTCAATTTGGCTTATCCACAGCTGAAAGTAAAGGCTTCTTAATAAAAAATCAATTCCATTTTCAAAAACACATTTCTAAACAACAGTGGCAAGGTGACTAGAAATAAAGCTTTTGCTAATCAACAAAACGAAAATAAAACACTCTGAAAATCTGGTCAGCCCAAAAACCCTATCAGATTGATGCACTTTTAAGACTGGCTAAGAGATTATTTTACAATTTATTTTTCAAAATAAATGTATTTGTTTCCTTGCAAAAGAAAAAAAAATCAATATAATAAGCACATAGTGATACCAAGATTGATGGAGCCGAAGGTCATTGAGACCTCAGAGATCACTCAAATCTTTTTTTGCTCATGCCTTCTGTCAGAACCAAAGAATTTTTGAAGGTATGTGCTAAGGCTGATGTGGTAGTGCTAGCTAAACTCATAAACTAGCAAACAGCCCATGACAGTATGGTGGGAGACACACAGCAAACAATTAACAATGAATATCACTGATTTACCTGCTAAGAGTAAATCTGCCAAATCATGAGAGAAAATACAGCCATGCTTGACTTCAAGGATAATTTTCTGTCCATTTATTTCATGGTATCTAATTGGACTTTGTAAATTAGCATCCCTGCTTAGGGACAACGCTTTTCTTGACTGAGATTATTGCTCTTTATTTATAAGGTGTCAGTAGTGTTTATTAACATGTGTATAACACAAATTCCAACCAGTCTCATCAAGGAAACATTCTGTCAACATTAAACTAGTCACAAAAAGCCTGGTGTTTGAACTTTACTGCAGGTATTCCATCCACTCTGTCTTTGTAGATTAACTGAAATAATTTCTAAAAATCCACCAAAAAAAATCTTAATCATTGCTTCTAAATTTGTGATTTTACAATTCTGTTTTTTTCTCTCATACTAATTCCTGTGCATTGAACTAATGACATTACATTTACATTACTAATTACATTTTTTATCTGACTAAAACTGATGTGGTCCAGAGGTGGCTGTGCTTGAGTGATTAAGATGAAAACTTTCTTTCTTTTTCATAAGTGTATTTCATATCTGCCCAGTTACAGATCAATGGATCAGAAATGAACAGAATTAAGCATGCCTAAATCAAAACAGAATGTTATTAAAAATGACAAAGCAACTTCTCTGGTTTACACTATTGGGTTACTACAACATAAATAAGAAGGGACCAAATTATGTTATTCAGTGTATATTGATTACTCCCACAAGAGACAATGAGACTGGTATATGTAGACATATCCAGGCACAACATACTAGTTAATTAATTCTAATTTTTAATGAGTTCACATGTGCTTCATTATTCTTACTAATAATCTGTAGGTGATACAACAAAGGGGAGAAAAAATTAGTTTCTTAAAGAAATGTATATTCTATTTCTATAATTTTTTTCCATAGTTATCACCTCTCTAAGGGGCTCAGTTAAGCAATATCAAGATAGGAACCTGATCTAAAGTCCAGCAAATTAAAGTCTTCTACTGAATAAAGTGAGATTGATTTACACTTACAAAATAAACATATATACTTTGTTTAGTAATACAGTACTTTTAAAGTAGCAAAGCTACTGAAGCAAAGAGTAACTTCAGTAGAAGTAAAGCACTGTCCTTTTTTATGGTGCCTCTTCCCCCCTCCAGAACAGGTCTACATTCAGAAGAAAACATTCACTATTTCCATTCTGTTCTTTTGTCCATCCAAGAATTACCTGGGCAAGCTAATCTGTGATCAGCCAGCAGTTTCTCTTATATTTTACTTCCTACTGGACATGCACAGTTTTCCATTTTAATATGTATTAAAATTATTTATTTACTTCAAATATGAAAAAATTAGTACCTGCTGCTTTCTTTATGAGAGTCAAACCAAATACTTGCCTCAAGTTAAAAATTGCTTCAAGTTCACAAATGATTGAGCTCTTTAACTGTGTTATCAAGTTTCTATTTGGTTTGGGGATAGGTAGTATGAGACACATGCTTGTAGGAGGAGTCTCCTCTAAGTGATGTTTGTGCTAACAGTGTCAGAAATCTACTTAAAAAATGCTGGTTTGTAAACTCCATTCACAAAGAAAAAAAAGTTGTTAATTTTTGAACACAAATAACGAATGAATTAATGAGTAATCATCTCTTTGATAGTTTTTTATTTTTGTTTGGGTGTTTGTAAAGCCAATTATAATTTTGGTAATTGTGGAAACCCAAAGCAATCTAATGTGAGTTTCAAAAAAAGATATTAAATTATTTTGGTTCGAAGATGCATATGTAAACACTTGATTAATTGGTCTTCATTAATTTCAATGCTGCATTTGTTGCCTTTACAAAGAATAAATCTCTTATAGTTGTCAATGCTACAAATTCTTCCTGAATCTAAATCAGATCTGTTCTTTCTGGTGAATTCTGTCTCAGCTGCATCAGCGCAACACCATTGAGAACACCTTCGGGAAAGCAATGAAGAGAGGAGTTAAATATTTACTTAAAGCTACCTAGTTTTGTTAATTTATAAGCAAGACCAGGACAGACCAATACACAATTCAGTAATCCAAAGCTATGTTAACTTTGCAAGACCAAAGGCTTTATAAATCAGCACTGCCATTACTAATGTGAACTGTAGGCTCTCATAAAGCTCCCAGCAGCTGAGTCAGAAACAGCCATTGACACAGAGCCCCTTTCCTCCTTGGAGCTACACACCAAACCCCCAGCAGGACACCCAAGCCTGTTCAGAGGCATCCTGAATGCCTCTCAGCAGCAGCACCTGCTCTCTTGCTTGATCTAAAGAAAAGGATGTCTCATTCTTTCCGTGAGGAACCAGTTCTGTTCGATGTTGATACTTACCAGGTCTGGTCTACTATTTTTCAGCTATGAAAAGCTTTCACAATGCTCTCAGCCTCCACGGAGCCTGAATGCTGCTGAACAGATGAAAAACAATTCACGCTATCAGATCCTGATTCTCAAGTCAGCATAAAGTCTGCAAGTGCCCCATAATCATTATCTCAGCTTCTTTTAGTAATGAAGCATTGGTGATTTCACAGAAATAAAAGCAGTATTGTAGCATTTGAAAATCTGCACAGCATTGTCCCCAAACTTAGGGATGCAGAGCGAGAGAGTGACTGCACCAGCTGGAGTAGGAAAAGTTAGTCATACCAAGATAACTTCTAGCATTTTATTCTATCATTTACTTCTAGCATACAACTTCATTCCATTATCTCATATAATGTTCTTCTATTTGCTTCTAGCATATAACTTCTAGCATTTTATTCTACCACATATTTTCAGGTATACAGATATTCTCTGACTGATTTTCACAAACCTAAAAAGCCCATTTCTTTTGCTTCTTCTACAGGAAAATTTTTACCTTGCTTCCCAATACCTACTGGCACCTCCATGAAGTTTAAGTGGAGTCCTGATAGAAGAGAAGAGAGGGGGCAATGAACATTATAAAAGTTTCTAGCTGGTAATTTTTTTTTTAAACATATGGATAATGAATGACATGAAACTCTATTTAAAGGTAGGCTTTCATACCTCTAGTTTTGAGGGGTTTTTATGTTACATGTCTAAACAAATATATTAGGTTTTTTTCAAAAAATTAATAACTATACTGGTTTTGTATCTGACCAATAAATATTGGCAAGATCCAAATTCACTATTGCATTACTCGAGCTTATGAGAGTAGTACTACTGAAAACAGTAATATCAAATACTCTGTAATTCTGTGTCATAAGTGTTAAATATAGAATGGAAGATATGGAGTGATATTTAAATGGATATAGATCTGTATGCATGTATAAGACTGCATTATGCCTTGATTTTCCAAAAGTGGATAGGAGGGATTAAAGAAGCAAGTATCAAAATACAGCATCTCTAGGCATTTTTTACTGTATTTATTCAGGGAACCAAAAGACAGTTTTATTCCTCTTAGCCAAGAAATGCTGAAGAACTATTATGTTTTTTTCATCATGTTTTTCTAGATTTGTGGAGCAGTTGGCCTTTGGGAGATTTAAAGACTTGGCAAAAACCTATACTAACATATTACAAATGCACAGGTAATGGACAAGAATATGTTTCATGAATTTGAAGGGAAAAACCTGATAAATGTACACACTACAAGCTGAGATAGACATGAAAAAAGACGGATACTGGTATTAAGCTGAACAAACATCACTAGCTTACAATGTGTATAAATGGGAAAATCATGTAATTATACTATTAATTATCATTATTTTGAAGAGGGCATGATGTTAACAAGCTCAAAATGTGTTTCAGCCAAGATCTAAAATGCAGAACTTTTTACCTTGTTACAAAAGAAAAACCAACAATTCTCAGAGAATTCCTTAGAGAATAAAAAAGAGGGAGGGGGGAAGGAAAAAAAAAGAAGTTTAAAAGCTTTGCCTTTCTTAAAAAATGTGTTCCTGCTAACTTCTATTATTTACACATCTCAGTGACTCAACAGCATCACAAAGATAAAGCCCAAAGGAAATGTAGCAGTTAATAAATTATTAAGCCATTCCCCTTTAAAACATCAGCAGTGGGCAGTGCAAAGGCCTGGCATGCCATGTCAGATGCAAAAGGATCTGCAAATCTGGCAGAGCTATCGGGGCTGGGGAACAGCTGCCTCTGCAGATCCCAAGGCCCACCTGGGATCCACTTACTACAGCCTGTCATTCTCCCTGAGGTTAATGCTTATACAGCCAATGAAACATTAGATGAAGCTAAAGGATGCATCCCCAAAGAATCTGACTTATGCTTTGGGAAATGACCTTTAAACAGTCACCTTCTGATAGAAAATTAACTACAGCTCCCTGCATCTGCAGAAATGCCTGGATGTGTGTGATTTGTTCCTAATGACACACATGCACTGTGTTGGCACTCTTTCTGCTGAACTAACATATGCATGTATGTATTTGTTTGTGCTTTCTTTGCATTCCATATTTTCACACTTCAGCACATCAGGTATTAGTTGCTAAGGTGACTAATTTAAATTTATAGCAGTCAGTGATTATTCAGAGACAACGGAAGCCTAGAAACTTATTTGGGTTGTTTGCTTGTTTTAAAAATCAAACTTGCATTGCCTGTGGAAGCATTTTCTTAACTCTTTTGTTAGTAGAACAACCAAATCCATGATCTTATTTTATTAAAAAAAAACAATAGCCTGGGGTGATGGCTACTATCATGAGGAACATGATAAACAATCATGATTCTTTTTATTATCTTAACAAAGAAATTTTTATTAGGATCGTACCAAAGTAAAAAGTATGTGTATGACACGGAATGGAGGATATGTCTGTGAAATTACATAGGAAGAAATGGCAAAAAAAGAAAAACAAGCTAGAAACATACTTTAAAGCAGAACAAGTGAAAATCAAATAACATTATATTTGCAGCAGACCTGACTCTTGCCTATTGCCTAATATTGTGTGATGGGAAAAAAATTGATTATAATACCAGCATTTCAGAAAGAACTCTCTCTCAGAGCTAAAAACCTGAAAAGTCATTGGCCACAACCCCCCCCCGCCCCCAAACTGTTCTTTCTTAGCTTGACATGATGCAGAGGGCTCCAAATTTCAACTGCTGAGCAATTACAACCAGAGCAGAAAGAAGCATGCCACATGCTGAAGGTGC
This sequence comes from Pyrgilauda ruficollis, assembly GCF_017590135.1. NCBI lineage: Eukaryota > Metazoa > Chordata > Aves > Passeriformes > Passeridae > Pyrgilauda > Pyrgilauda ruficollis. Next base: position 14,594,616 of record NW_024526599.1, on the reverse strand, counting down.
CAGTGGCACATGTACTTGTGCAGCTGAAGATCCATGGCCACTCCAAAGCATCCTCTTGTAAGGAAATGGCTGCAAAACCATCTTACATTTCACAGGTGGCAGAAACCAAATTGATTGGAAATATTGCTAATATTTCCAATAATTTTGTACATAGATATAAAGGCTCTCTATTGGTCTCTCATTTTTTACTGAACACTATAACATTTCTATTCTATCACTCATAAAACTATATTTAATTCTGTTTGGAGGGCTGTCAACATTACAAATAGCCTATGAAAGACATTAGACCACACCTTGAAACCACTACAAGTTTGAAGACTTCACACTAATGGCTTTCTTTGAAGTAATCCTTGCTGGAATTACAGTACATGTGAATTTTTGTTCATATTTTGCTATTTTCAGTCTTTGGAAATATTACACTTCAATAATACTTTTGCTGCAAAATATAAATGTTCCTTTCAGTATCAGTACTACCTTTAACCCTTTATTTTCTCCACAGCTTTCTCAATTTTTTTTGTCAGTGTGGTTGCTGTAAGGGAGAAAGGTTGTGTTTGATTTCTTCGGTTTTTCCTGCACTTTGTTAAACACAGATTTATTCAGCTCATCTAGTGTAACTTCTGAACATCACATTTTCCCAACCAACCTCTGGAGGAACTTTTTGTCCATATAAGAAAAAGAGGACAGTTTACACTAGGAAAATAAACCAAAAATAACATATTTCATCTGAACTGACTACAGATCCTGGTACTCCAGACACACAACTAAACTTAGGTGTAATTTTTTTTTTAATGCTTCCTCTACAGTCAAAGACACACAGAGTTAGAAACATTTCATCTCAAATCAACGTTGGCATCTACATCTGCCGCAAAATACTTGACCCACATTCTAGAGTTCCTCTCCATTGATCATGAATGCATAGATTCCATTCAGACAAATCCTTCCTGAGCTAATTTTGCCAAATAAGATTGACATTAAGACATGGAGAACTTATGCTTGTGAAGTACTTCTGGATGTGAAAACAAAGAAATCACTGATTTTTTTTTTTTTAAGCAACACAAAACAATATAGCAATAAGGAAGAAAACCCCAAACCAGCTGACATAAATCTAATGACAAATAAATCATTAGTCTATTTTTTGTGGTAGAGATAAAGCATATGAAGATCACAGTTCATTGCATACTCACAAAAAAGACAAAAATTACTTAAAAAAAAAAAAAGAGCGTGTGTGTGGGATCCTCTAACAATATCTGCTGAAGAAGACAGAATTGACAGAGAACTCATGCAGGGACACGAATCCCAGCTATACTGATCCTTTACATCAAACAGAATACATCCATCTGCTTCAATACATTTAGAAAGCATTAGTTAAGCATATGAAACAAAACCATCTATCAGAGGTACTGTGCTAATACAGACAAGATCTCAGGGACCTAGAAAACAGTACAGCTCAGGGATGCTGTGAGACAATGAGATGGTATTTAAAGAGTGGGAAAAAGCAATGCAAAAAACTGCAAGTGGTTTCAAACACACATCATCTTTACTGACATCTTAAACCTTAAAACCAAAGAAAACACAGACTACACTTACACCAACACTTTCCTCAAGAGAAAGAATAAAGGAGATTGAGAAAACAGACAGAGCTGCTTTTATTTTCAAGGCAGTTTCACTACTGCTTGAATAACACTATTTCTTAAGGCAATCAAGAAATGCACAAGATCTATTTGTGTATTTATTTATAACAATATCTGGAAACAGCTAGATGTAATTTCTCAATATAGTCTATTTTCTCAATATACCTTTTCAAGCCTCAAAAATGACAAGTAAAGAGCAGTTTATGCTTTCAATAGGCAAGATTATTTGTTATGGAATTGTTTTTTTCCACATTTTACTGACAATTTTTGAGATATACTTCCTGCTCCAGAAGCTGGATACCAAGTACGTATTGTGTGCTATGTTTGTAGCAGCATCACTTAAGTAATGTTGGAAAAAAAATGTATTCACTTAACTGCTGAACTTTACATTTTGAGTTCTTAACTGGGGTTTTGTCATGTCCCTTTACACACAGTAGACCTAAATTGTAAAGCATTGGCCCTGAGGAGCTCAGCTATTCCCCCAACCTGCACCTCACTCCTAGTTTGATCTTGTCGGCTCTGCGTTATATATCATGGTATTCTCACCCTATGGGCCAAAAGAGACTCATTATCCACCTGAAAAGCAAAAAACCCAGCACACATCTAAATCTCAAAGTGATATTTGCATGTCCTTGTTATTTCAACAGGAGCTATGCAAATGCATTTCAAGGATATAATTATAGTTTGAGAATTTCCAGAAACTCCCAGCAGATTTGACACAGCCCACGTTCATGGAACTGAATCAGGCTGGGAAAACAAGAGCCATTTTAAGCCTCTGACCACTTGCAAATTTTTCTTCCAATTTACATCTTCCTTAAAAACTATACTGTACACTTACAACCAAAGCAGTAATTCTCACTCTATGTGTTGTCATCATAAATGACCTCACAGTCCAATTTTCAGTCCAATTATTGCCTACCTACTAGCTACCAAAACCATCCTGCTGCTGAGGTGCTGTAGCAATGTACCTCAAAACCTTGCAGTAATTTTTACTGATTTTTTTTCTTATTACTGATAAGTGGATAGATCTCAACTGAAATAGATCACTCCCCATTTTTCAGCAACCACTTTTCATCTAAGAACCAGATCTAAAATCGTCACATATATCTTCAGATGTGCCTTCCACGTGTCCATGTACTACTTGACAAGCAATTCTTAACTCCTTAGCTGAAAAAGACAATACTTTTAACCTCATCAATAGTTGCTTTCCCTATAACAAGTACATGGCCATACTAGTAAACCAGTATTTACATTTCTGCTGTGCATCTGAAGAAGGGCCATACCACCATCTGCTCTGTAGAAATGCTGATGAATTGTGACACCTTAAAAAAAATAAATTTATAAACACTTCAAAACTCACAGATAAAAGGTATGAAACAGAAAAGGTATGTTTGTCAATATGAAAATTTGGGAAGAGGATTTATAAGCAATCTAAAAGATGAAATTCATGAAACATGCCAGCTCTTATACAAGGCAGATGACAGTAACATAACAAGGGGAGAGGAATGGCAATGCAATGCCACAGTAGAGCAGCACACCATTTCAAGGGCTGTTCACTTGCTGTAAGACTGTTACAGGATCCTATCCATCAAAGGTAGACATCAGCCAAGGCATTACAGCACCACAAGATGTTCCAGCACTATTTTCCTGTACAGGGGATACAAAAGCAATGGCAGAGGAATCTTTCTGAGGTAATCAGTCTCCCACTGAAATCATGAGTCCTGACAGGTCTGATAAAAGCAGAGTCCTAGTGCTCATGCCAAAAGAGACCAGGGGGAAATGAAGGCATTTCCTCACTTTGAACTTTTTGTAAGCTTTCCAGGAGGCATGTGAACACTATAGAGTTATTATAATGTCTTTTCAGGGCAAATATTCTTTGCATAATAATCTGAAAGAATCAAAGCATACAGATTCTTTATGCTGGAAGAAGAGCTCAGGCACAATTACAATATAGTACACAGAATTTCAGGGGCATGTTTTACAATTATAGTGATTATATTGAATAACAAAGTGCAAGTAATTCTTAATGGATGACAAGGAGATAGATTGTGGCCTCTGTACCTAATTCTGACCTTCAAAATTACCTTGGACACATTTCAAGGATATTACAGCTATGATCCAGCTACTGAGTCTATGCCTTAAGTAAATTAATCTTCTATACACGACTAACAACAATACCATCATATAATATTGCTGATTAATTGCATGTGAAGTTATTATTTCAATTCTTCATTAGAAAAAGAATTGTCAGCTTTCTCATCTTACAAACATGCCTGAGTTTCTTCCTTTTCTCAAGGACTGTGCATAGGTAAAACTTCTGTTACCTGATTTTGAATCCATTCACATCTTCAAGTTCAAGTATCAGCCCCCATTTTGCCAATGGTCCAAACCACCTGGGCAGAATTTCCAATTAATTCTCTCTCTCCCTTTGTTTATGCCCTCTTTTCTCAGCACTCATCTCACTGCTGCTTCCCCAGTATAGTATTTCTGAATGGTGGTTGGCTTGAAAAAGAGTGGAAAGAGATTATATTGGGGTATATTGAGGAAACATAGTAGAGGTAGCAATTCCTGCTCTAGCACTTTCTCTGTCTTCACATTTCTTTGTGTTTCCCCCTACAAGGAAGGAAGTGGGAGGAGAGTTACTGATGCTCATTTGTTAGGTTGTAAATGCACCGAGCAGCATTTGCATATTTGCCAGTAGAATCCTGTAAAAAAAAAGATTTGCTGGTCTGGGATTATTTTTTTCTCATATTAACACAGAAGTTTGGGCTGGAATCTAAAATACAGCACTTGGATGCCAAGCAACCTGGCAAATTCTCAAACCAGCAGGTGTTTGAGAAAATAAATAAATTATAAAAACAATTCTCAACAGTCCAGCTTACAAAAGTGTTAAAAATAACAGATATGCATTGTTATTAAACACTATTTTAAGAGCAGCTAACCAAGACAGGTGAAATATGCTAGACATTCTACTTCTGTCAGCTTTCAAAATATGCCCTTTTTTTTTTGCACATTGTTTATAGAAATCTGTAGGGATAAGATTCACGGGAATGAACAAGACAGTGAGAAGGATTATCCATTCTTAATAAAACACTAACCTGGTCTGAAAACCTCTGGGAGAAAGATTTCACAGTCTACCCAAGACATCTCAAACAGTGCTTAGCTACCCTAATGCCCAAGCAACATCTCTCTTGCAAGAATTAACACATTATTTCTTGACCTGCTGCCAGAATGACCCACACTGCTGTCCCCTGCTCCTTACCATTAGCCTTGTAGGTTTCAGGAAAAGGACAACATCTTTCCATTAATTTCCTTTCTTTAGAGAAAGTCCAGCAGTTAGGCCATTATTTCTTCAGAGGAAACACTCTGCACTTTTGATTTAAACTTATTCTGTTACTTTTCCATTGTGTTAGGTCCAAAACTTTATTGGTTTGTGAATCCCAGTGGCACTATAGGTGAGGCCTTACAAGTGCTGAGAGATGCAGAGGGAATTGCTTTATGATTATTTCATATGACACTCAGGCTTGCATCCCAACAGATTTCTTTTTTTCTTTCCCTTCAAAAAATTATTACTGTGTGGATTCCCATCTATGAACAATCCCTTGCAGTACTTAGTCTCTTTTCTACAGAACATCTGCCAGTCAAGTGGTTCTCTCATCCTGAAGGTATGACTTAATTATTGCTACTTTAAAATTGAATTGCAGTTTATTAACTGCAGTTTCATGCTCACAAGCCCAGTATATGAAGACTGTAGTGCTAATCCCTTCCAGCCAAACGTTTGAGGCTCCTCCTAGCCTGGCACTGCTAGCAAAAGTTCATAAAACTACTCCAAGCATTCAAAGACCTCCATGAAAATATTGACTAGGAGTGGAACCCACATCTCCACAAAACTTCAACCCCGGGTTGTTTAGCTGGTAGCTGTTCACCTTTCCTCTGCTTATAGAGCAGTCTGTAATTTTGTTGTTCCTAATAAAATTTTGTTGTTAGTTTTTGTTTGCAGTATAACACAGCATGCAATGGAAGTGAAAGGCAATGTATATTCTAAAATTTCCAAATGTATCACTCCATTTGTTAAGACACAAAACAAAACACTCACTCATGTTACATGAAAGGCTGTTCTCCCTAGTGCATCTGAAAATCCTCACCATTCAGTCATTTAGGTTGCAAAAGACCTTTCAGATCACAAGAGTCCAATCACAATGCTGTGGCTGCTTCTGCTTTCACTAAGTGGAATACATACATTGATTGAAACCTTATATGAAATTTGTGAGAAGTTTTTTCAGCTCCAAGGCTGAAATTTTAAAAAAGTGAATGATGTTAATAAAGGTGCAAGTGATAATGGCACACTAAACAAAATCAGTAAATAGGCAAGGGCTGGAACATTCTTCCACGTAATGGAAGCAGGTAACTTCTGTTTTCACTGTTTGGTGACATTAAAGCAGTAATACTGAGTAACTGCTGACAATTAGCCAGAAGATGGAGCAGAGGTCTTGCAAGAAAATCACTCCCTGATGGCAAAATATTGAAAATTCAATTACACTCTGTTTATTACAGGCCTGCATTAGGAACTGCATTCATAATAAAGACCTTGATAATATACAAATTAATCACAGCACAGGGGAGTGCTTTGCTAACTTTTTTACTCCTAGATGCATTCTTCAATATTGAGTTTTTAATATACCCCAACACATCAAAATGCTTTCTATAAAGTTTTTCAATTAAAATTCCTTAAATACAGTAGTATGATATGTGAATAATGTTCTAAAAGACTAGATAATTCTATTACAGGTCTTTGAGTAAAACAAGGTGTAGATACTAATTTTTAAATATCCTTCAGGAATTCTGCAGATCTTAGAATTCATATTTGAGTTTCTATGAAGCATGCTATCATGCAAATATCATGAAAGTCATATAGGCTACAGAACTGAATAGTTTCTGCATATATTCACATTTACATAAGTGAATACTTTCTTCACACCTGAAAAAGCCAGCAACTTGAAGGCAAACATATCCAGTTTCTGCAGATCAGTTTGATGTGATTGAATAATCCAGTTCCTACTATACTTCTTAGAGCAATTACACAAAATGCTCCCAAGAAGAGTAGGTAGTTATAAATTCATGCTATGACAATGTGTATTGGATACTGCTGAATAATTTAGTTTCTGAATGAATTTAGTCAGCACTTTGTTTATACTTTTAATAGTCTATTGCCTACTTTAAAGACTTCTAGCTGGAAGTTCTTCAGAACAAAGGCTTTAAACTGATGTATTTCAAATCTATCTATATGCTTACCGATTTTAATTGCATTTTTCCAGGGAAAACAGTAAGACTAAAGTGGAATAAAAAAGTCCATTGCCTTCACATTTAATTTAGCCATATATATTACTTAAAAAATGCAAACTCTAGGAAAAAAATACTAAGCACAGTATTCCACAGGTTAGCTGTCTCCAATTTTGTTTGAGAGAAAGTCCTATGGAAACCTGGTGTCAGAGTTTCACCATCAGATACTGCAGATGTGAAACTAGCTCCTGCCTGGCTAGGTTCTGTGTTACAGAAACTCTATTTGGATCCAAACATTCCAAATCTCACTTGTAAAATCCATCCACTTTAGGGAAGAAGTCTCATGATTGCTGAAAAGGGATTCCCTGAATCTGCAAGGCACAGTAACTCACAGTGCTGCTCAAGCCACTGACACTGAAGGTAAGCCCAAAAGGCTGGATCAGACAGGACCTTGGTTCTGAAGAATATGCCCTAAATACAACACACAGTTGTACAAGAGGTAACTGATGATACCTCTGGTATTTTAAATTTTCCGGAACCGGAACCCTGCAGCCTTGTCCAGCTAAGCTTGGATACACTTCTATGACAATTAAGAAAACAAAACAAGATAGAAAGAAGAAATTATTAATCTGGTGTTCTCTTCTGTGGCCAATGAATCTCACACTGCTCACGCAAACCCCTTCAACAGCCACACCTAAGTCATCAATTAACTACTGTGAAAATGCAGAACCCATGGAAATAGAGTTTATATGATAAGATCTCCTTTGAGGCAGACTCCTTCCTAGCAAAGATGAGATGAATCAATGTCACATCCTTTTAGCTTAAAAGTGTCTTGTTTTTCGAGACTTCTTCTCTGAAGCAAGGCATAAAAATGAGATGCAGAGCACTTTGTGGGATAGTCTGACTAAGTACAAAAACTGGAAGAAAGACTGCGTAACTTGTGTTCATCCCAACTTCACTCCCTTTCTATCTGCAAGTTTCTCAACCCTGACTAGTGCATTTGATGTAAAGTCACAACCAGGGAAAAAACCAAAAGCATCCAGCCACCAAGCTACATCTTGCTGCATTAAATCATTCTGATCCATAATATCAGTCTGCTCAGGTGGCACCTGGAAGAGCAGTACACAAACTCAAGCCAAATCTGTAGATGTTAGGAGTGAAGTCTTGAAAGCTGCAATACATATGCATGCATGATTTCACATCTCCAGCTATCCATATTCACAGGCCTGCACTTTTTTTTCCTCTCCCAGTCTGCTGATTGGTGATGGCTCCAACCAAGTTCTACAATCTAGAATAGTATGAGCTGATATGTTACAGCTTTCATGAGATCCTTAGTTGATGCAGCATGCCTTACACGAATTTTGGCAATGTCAGTCAATCTGCATAAGGATTCGGTCCCTCCTCAAGCACATTTCCACAGCTGATATATTGTAATGCTTAGCTGCCTGGAAAATCCTTTTATTCCTGTGTTCCGTGTTACATGCCACGCAGTGAAATTGCAAATGGAATACTTGTTGCAGAAGTGAGCCTTGCAAGATAAAAAGCTGTGCACCAGAGGAGTCTGAAGAATGGAAGCACCAAAATGAGAAGGGCTAGTAAGAAATGTATGGATTTATTGACTCTTTTCAAATGTAGACACCTGACAGGCTAAAGTCATCCTACATTTCAGAATGAGGAAATACTATGGACACAAGCACTTTCTCTTGAATTCTGCTGTGTCATCCTCCACAGCTGCAAAACAAATGAGGGCACTTCTGGTTACAGCCAGCTCTGAGGAGCTCCTGGGGAGGTACTGCAGAGAAAACACAGCACAGCAGACACGTTTAGTGTGGTGTCAGAGCAGAGAGCAGAGAAAGGCAATGCTCTGACCAGACAGGGCTGCTACCTGCACCTAGTTAAGCCTGGGTTTGCTCTCCACAGTTTCAACTGCCAAACTTGGGGCAGATATTTCCTTACTCTACAGCAGACCAGCTCATCTGGAGTGGAGAGTGGGCTGCAGTGATACACACGTGTCCAGCACACATAATGGCAGGTGTCCTAGTGCCAGCAGCTGCTTCAGCTGTCCCAATACTACGTGGCTGGTAGAATGCAAGCCAAGTTGGACCTTCCGTCACCAGTGGAATTTAGAGGCTTTTCCTCTTCCTTAACCCACTACAGGAAAGGAGTCTATCTCCATCCAGTGTCCCTGCAAGGTTGAGTGTGCTTCTTCCTGATACCCACCTATGACTCCAAAAGTGCAAGCATCTACCTCCATTGCCAAGAATCAGTGGCTGACTATAATGTGGCACGTTTATTTTGGGCAGGAACAGAATCTGGATTGTCTACCTGATAACAAACTGTTCCCATGCCTTTGGTGGAATGGGAGAAGAGTGGAGGAAAGGCCATTGCTTCATTTAGATGTGATGAGACAGGTTCAGATAGTTCCAGGGAGTTGATTTCACCTCCTCTCCCTTATGCTTTGTGAATCCTGTGGAAAAATATCAAACACACTGAACAAGGCAGTATGTGCAGCTCTCCAAAACAGGAGATGGAGGCACTTGTGCCCATTTTCCAAAAAAAGAAAATTAATCTGTCACTGAATCAATAAAATTTGAAGCCTCAGGTTGAAGAGCCCTGAACAAGAGATAAGAGAAAATGTAAAAATGGTATTGTAGAGGAGTGTGAAAAATGTCAGAACTTGATCTAAGAGTACTGATATAATCAAAAATCAAAAGACTTAATCCAGAAAGTACATAGCAATTTAGCCAAAGCCTGTACAAGAATACCATCTCAGCTGTACTCTTCTGTAATGGAAGATGCATGTAACCGAAGAAGGGACAGCAACCTCTGCTTTTTTACCCCAGTACAAGTAGATAAAGAACACATTCCCAGTAATAGCAATTAGCAATAGCAATACAATTTAAGAACATATGAAAATATTTGCATTTATTCAAAATGTGCACATACAAACACCTTAAAATGCTTATAATTTGTGCATCTCATCTGAAATTACCAGAAATTGTCTAAGTTTTTGCACCCACCTTGGTATTTTTAATTGTGTAAAATTTAGAGAGATTATTTGCAGGATTCAGAAGCACTTCTAAATTTATACAAGGTAAGCCCTTTGTAAGGTTACTGCAAATGTATTTTGATTTTATATATATTTATGCACACACACTTATATATATATATATATATACACCAAAAATATTCCCAACTGTTTCAAGTTCAAGAAGTTAAAAAGGCAGAGTTAGTAAATTTGATGGAAAATAAGCAGTATGATGCTCATTTATAAGTAGGAAAACAAAACCAGAAAAATTAAGCAGTGTGCAAATGCAGATACAGCAAATTAGTGACCAAATCAAGATTTTATTGAAGTGTCTCTTACTTCAAAGCAAATACTTTGAAGGCTTCCCACATGTAAAGTTCAGAAGAAATTGATAAGCGGAATGAAAGACACTGGAGCTGGAGTTTAGCTGAGCTAACAGTTGTACTTTAGTAATTACAAGAGATCAGCACACAGAGTCCAACGGGTCTAACTGGAACTCACAGCAGAACACTCAGCACCGATTCAGGACTAAATGTAATGGACATAATGAGCCATTATCATCACATCCAGGAGCATGGTACATTTTCTTTGATTATTTCTACAGACTATCCAAAACTCAAGTCCACTTAGCTTGTGAAGTCTGATGAGAGCACAGCCTGAGGTAATACAGACACACAAACAACTCATAAAAGATTAGGTCAGCTTGATTTAACAAGGAAAAATAAAGTAGAACCACATTGGAAAAAAAGACTGTGGGTTTTTGGGAGGGGAAGGATTGGGCTTTTTTCTTTTTTTCCTTTCTTTTTTTTTTTTTTTTTTTTTTTTTTTTTTTTTTTTGTTTGTTGTTGTTTTGTTCTGTTTGTTTGTTTCTTAAGGCAAAACAGCATAATCACGCATTCGGATAAAAACATATTACATTGTCTGGCTTTTTTACAGGTTCTGGGAAGGACCACCATTGTTCCATAAAAGCAGAATTAGACAGCATGATAGAAAAACAGAAAGCCTTTCTTTTTTTTTTTTTTTTTTTTTGTTTTTTTTTTTTAAATATGACCGAGAAATATTTATTTTTCTATTACCTGTTCTAAACATATTATTTCTAAATTTCTATTTCTAAATGTACTAACTCTAAAATCAGAAAGAAAACTGGATTTTCAGATAATCAAAACTAAATGGTTACTTTAAATTCATATTATAAATTCTGGGGTAACCAGAATCAGTAGGGAACCCGTTCCCTATGAGAGATTGTCTCTTGTATTTACCAAGCATAGATACCTTTATCATTGAAAACAAAAGAGAAATCCTTCAGTTCAATTAACTCTCCAGCTTCAACAAAAGTACATTGCAACAGAATCTTTTTTAAAGGAATAATTTATCAGAACTCTCTTTAATACTTTTTCATAACATTGAAATACCTCAGAAAAGAGGATGAAAAATTCAATTGTGTAGAGCTGATCAGAGGAACAAAAATCCATTCTGAATGAAGGTAAGCTGATTAACTTTTTTATAAAAATCAATGCATTTGATACTGCAAAGAACAAAGAATTTGTAAGAAAACTAGAAATTAATTTCTTTTAAAAGCAAATTGCTAACTAAAAGTACACAGACTCTGTCACCATATTTTCAATATTGTTATAGTAGTTTAAATGTGTTCCCTAAATCCCAGAAGTGCAAAGATGACTCTCTGGATAAGGAAAATGTTGTTAATGTTTACAAACTGGACACCAGTATTTTCTGGGTAAGTTCCATTAATAGTTTTTTATTATTTGCTACATTTGGGAAAAACTTAAGAACTCTAACTTCTATTTTCAAAAATGGATCTGAGCATTTGTAACAACTGAAAATGAGTTCTGAAATCTATATACACAGGTCACAGAGCCATCTAAGCCACACTTTACAAATACTGCCTTGTATCATGGGGATTCCAACACTATTCCAGTTTAAGTAATGTTGAAAAATAGCTAATTTCCAAGTTACTAATCTTTATGAACTCCTACTTGCAGGGAGCAGACAAAATTTTTACCTAGCTGTGTTTTTTATGTCATGGGGATTGTTGCATAAAATAAAAACAGGCATATGAACTCTCTCTTTACTGATTTCTACTCATAGCCTAATGGCACATTCTAATAAATTGCATTTTGGGATGAGACAGGAACACTCACAGGACACTGAAGAGCCTTCAGTCTCAAAAACTCTTACAAACTATTCCAGGGATTACTACCACTGTGTGAATAAAATCAAAGTCTGCTGATGAACTACCAGATCCTGAAACCTTTAAAATACATTTTCATGTGTATAGGAACTGCCAGTAACCAGCATAGCTATTTGATACCTAGGAGCTTTTCCTTTGAAACTAAAAATCTCGTGGTTACAAGTTCTTTCCACTCTACAGTATTGTCCTGCTGTATTTTCACAGAGAAAACCTCAATTTTCAGTAAAATGTAGATAGCAAGTGAGAAAGAATGGAGAGTTAGAACCACAAAAATGTGAACCCGTTTGTCCGTCCATCCATTCATCCATCCATCCATCCATCCATCCATCCATCCACCCATCCATCCATCCATTTGTTCTTTGCAACTTCTCCTCACCACAGGGCAGATATAAATTCAGCAAATGCCCTGGCTGAACAGTTCTAGGGCAGGGACCTCTGGTAAGATCCCCATCCTTTTGCAGCTGCAGAAGGAATCAATGAAAGACAGCTGAAGCACAACACAGCTAATCTAATGAGCAAATGTAAGCCTGCAACAATGGACTTTTACACTCAGCCCACTTCTATATCAAGTTTTCCCGTGAATTTAGTCAACATTCTCTATATTAATTTGATTTTTTCTGGGAAAGATTTTCAATAGTACTTCAGTGATTTAGAAGCACAAGTCCTATTACAACTTGCGAGGATGTGAGCTCTCAATCTCCAGGGTGATTTAAAAAAAATCTCACTCTACCTGTAAAATGGAAAAACAATCATTGCTTTCTGCCCTCTAACTACACTGACACAAGGGCTAAAAGAATATTCAGCACTGCCCCTGCGTGAACTCCTCACTTTTCCAAGACCCAAGAGGCTAATATAACCTTATCATGACTGCAGGTCAAAAGATTGAGTCTAATGGACCAATGGAAGGAATTAATTTCAGAGCTCAGGACCTTTAATTGAGAACAGATGGTGCCTCGTCCCTATAAATTTAAAGTCTGGGGCCTGTTAACAAAAGCATCTAATCTCATCTCAATTGCCATAAGCAGCCAGGATCCAGCAATATTGAGTTTACAAAACAATATAACAATCTCCTAGAACTCTACTGAAAGCAAACCAGCAGCAAAGACAGTTAATGAATAAGACGTCATATGTTCTCTGCAGCTAAAGTAGTTAAGGGAAGGAGCAGCAGAATTCCCCACTGAGTGCAGCTTTTAAGCAATTTTAAATAAATCTCCTTATAGAGCATACAGCAAGCATGCAGTGAAGAACTTAGCAGCTTGAAATATCCCAGGTCCATCTACATGGAAGGAGACTGGATACTATCTGTTTAACCAAGGTCATATTCTTTCAAAGTAATTTTGAACCAGGCATCTTTTAATATTGAATATTGAAAATTGAATATTGAAAAGAAATTCAAAGATTATAAAATACCTTGATAAATTCAATATTAATCTTCAACAGCAGGAAGAAAATAATTCTGAAACCTTCTCAAAGAACTAAATTTTGCCTCAAAGTATCTTACACTTCTCACTTTTGCTGTTTTTCTCCAAACTGCACAAGTGACCAACATAGTTCAGTGAAACTCACTGCAAAAAGAAACTCAAGTTTTGTAGAGAAACAAAACAACCTAAATTCTTTAGACTGTCTGCCACAGGTGCAGACTGAGACTCCATAGCATTAGTCATCAGCACTTATCCAAAGCAATTTATTTGTAACTTTAAAGTCGTTTATAGAAATATTACATTAATAAAACACCAGTGACTGGGGGCAGGGAGGAAAATCAATCTCTGCAGCATACAGTAATTCAGTGGCAGATGTGAAATACCAGAATGACTTTCTCTTGCCCATGCTCATGACTGCACATGTATTCACTGTGAAAATGCTTCAAAGTTTCTAGGTCATTTGAAGAAGAAACAACTGGTCCTCAGCTCTGTATGTTTACTCTAAGAAGACTATGTGTATGACAAAAACCTGTGTAAGAAAAGGTGCTGTAAGGATGACTATGTATGCATATATATGGCTATATACACACATTCATGAATCTATTTCACCACAAGGACAAAAGGCAACCATTAAATAGTCAACTAGAAAAACAGCCTGTGGTCTGTCTCTACTCTGTCATGGCCTGACAGTCCTGGGTTTCCCAGGTCAGCAGCATCTTTTTCTATTGTGAATACTGCACTAGAGACGGAATTGCTCACATTTTGTCTCAGATGCACCTAGCTAGGAGCCACAGTGCCCCAGGGAGGGATTGGCCAGCAGCAGTATGGATCTGGCATAGCAGCTGCACTAGCATTGTCAAACTCTGAGAAAACGATTATCTATTATGGATGTTATTACAGCAGTTATGAGATATACACACCTAGTAAACATTTGCATATTTGTAATTTAATCCATAATTAATTTACATTGATCATTCTTCCTAACTGGACGCTGTGGGTTCATAATTGTAAAATCTAAAAAAAAAACAAAAACAAAGAACAAAAACCAAAGTAAGATACTGATAAGAAATTTGCAAATTTCCATGTACTATACAGAAACCTGGACTAAACCACAGTGGTATCAAAGGTCTTTCCACTGAAAGATTTCTAAGATGGAATGCAAAAAAAACCCAACAATTATTATTCCTATTTTCAGTGAGCTAAAACCACATTTCTTCTCTAGAACATACAGGTGAAAACAATGGATAGCTAAACACCTGACAAAATTTAGGAAGAAAAAGGTATACTGAATGAGAGGGAAAGTGTGGAATAAAAATGAAACCCACAGCTTCTTAACAAGCATTTCTTTCCCAAGATTTGAGACTTCACCCTCTTCTTACCTTAAATCAAGAAAAAAAAAAAAAAAAAAGCTTAAATTTTGCCAACAGATGAGGCAGCATATTATCGACACCCAGAACAGCTCTGGCTTGAAACTTTATTTTTTACTGAATTCTCACCTGCATCACTGAAAAAAACCTTTACTCAAAACCCACCAAAGTAAGTCTTTAGATGGTTTTAATGAATTTAAAGAACTATCTATTCCAAAAGCCTTTGCAGCTTTTTGTTAAAAAAAAAAATCTTGACAAATTTTCTCCAGCTGTTATTTGACCAGCATACAAATGCTGTTACCTATAATTATTATTGATACTCTTACAATTGCACAGCTTATATTTATTTTAAAGTTGAAATCATTATTAGATTATCTCTCAATATGACATAATTATAAAAGGAAATGCAATTAAAATCTTATTTCAGATGAAAATTAAATTAAGCTTAAAAACACCTTTAAAACAACTGAATATGAATAATCCTACTTTTTATATAGGCTCACTACTATTTAGACTTCATCCCTGCCATTTATTTTGTTTTAGCTGATGAGTATATAAATATCTGTGTGTGTATATACATCCCCACCCTGGTATCGACATACCTATACAGGAAATTAGGGATGCAGTAGCTGAGGAACTTGCTTTCTAATGGTAACCAAATAATCTCACAGCTTTGACAGATTTTTTTTTTCCTTCTTTATATTTCAGTAATAATTACGTCGATAAGCCTGATTCAGCAAATTTGCTGCTCTCTAATTCGTTAATTAAAAGAATTTACTGCTGCTAATGTGATTTTTCAAGGACATCAAAACCACATTCCAAATCAAAACAGCAGATCATCAGCTTACAGATGTGCAAAGCATACATTACTCTTATGGCAACCTCACATATAAAGCCTTGCACATCCAGAAGAACACATATGGTTTAGAGGAAATGAAGAGCAGTATTTTTATATAAAAATTAAAATGAGGAGGAAAAAAAGTCTAGGAAAAGTTAACCATTTCCAGTTAGAAGAGAAAAACAATATATAAATATTAGTATTATATTAAATTGCAGAGCAGCATTTTTATAGCCTTGATCTTATCAACATGCTTCCTGCTGACTAATTTTTGGGTTGAATAAGACACTTGACTCACAAAAAACAAAAACTGAAAGGAAGTGAAGAATTTCTGTTGTGCTGATGACCTGCTTCATCAGGGACTGAGAGCAACTACAGCAGCATTTAAAAATTGTTTTGGAAAATACATTAGATGATCAAATATCCACATTGTCCCCAGCAATCTATTTCTCTGAGTTACTCTAGGAATGCCATTGTCTGAGTTAACATCTGCTTTTTGCTACGTGCACTGGTTGCTTCTGGTCCTTTTTGCCATTTGTGGCCCTTGTGACAGCGGCAGTATCTAGACAGGACACAAAGGGTGCAACAGGCTGAGCTCTCTCCCAGTCTCTTCTAGTGTCTTGTGTTTCAAACCTCTGGCTTTGCTTGTTAACCTTGCTCTACCCTCCAACTGGCTGGCATTTACCTCGTGTAGCCCCAAACCAGTCATGGATACACCACTTCTGTCTTAGCACTGCACTGAGTGCAGCAGCCAGACTATTCCAGTAGTGCTATGCATGCATACAAAGGCACATTGTAAATTTGTGGAAGAAACCCTCACATACCACAGCAAACAGCACTGCCCAATGAGCACTGTGACCCTGAGGTGATGTCTACCCAGGAGGAAACAGAAATGTCTCCTGGACATGCAGGATGGGGATGGGCAAGCCAAAGCTCAATGAGGGTTGAGAAGCCCTTGCACTGCAGGGGAAGTGGGAGCTGTAAAGCATCACTTCTGCAAGCTGGGCATACACAAGCCCAGGGGCCCAGACCTGCAGCATCCACTGGTGCTGGCAGAGATGACCAATGGCATTGGAAGGCCACTGTCTGATTCCTTGAAATGGAATGGCAATGGGGGAAAGCTCCTAATGACTCTTTAGAAGACAAAGGTCATCTTATCTTCAAGATGGGCACGGAATATACAAGGAAGCAGAGGCTGCCAGCCCCACCCTGGTCTCCCAGGGAAGATGACAGAACAAATACTGGTGGAGTTATTCTTCATATGCTGGGATAGGCTTCTAGGAAAAGAAAAATGAATGACAACAGCTAACATGTATTTACCAAAGGCAAATCATACCCAAACAACCTTACTGCTTTCTACAAAAAGCTGGTTGTCTCAGCAGATAAAGGGAAAGCAGCAGATACTGTTTTCCTTGACTTTAGCAAGGTTTTCAAAGTGAGCTCCCATAGTATCCTGGTAGGCAAGCTGAATGGGTGAGCTGCAAAGAACATCTTGTGGAAAACTGGTTGTATGAAGAGGCTGAAAGAGTAGCGTTCTGTAGTGCAAAGAGCAACTCTTGGTCAACATTAATAGCATTCATCAGGAGCTAATATTGGAATGATGTTTTTATGTACTATGTTTAACATCTTGAGAATGAGTAAGATGGAATGTGCCCTTAGCAAGTTTGTGGATGACACCAAGCTGGGAAAGATTGATCAGCACAATGCAGGGCAGGATTGCCTTTTGAAGGGATCTCAACAGGCTGTAAGAAGTGGCTGAAAAAAACTTCATGAATTCCAAAGGCAGAGTATCCACAGTAACAGTACTAGCTGGGAGCCCACTGGAAAGCAGCTTTGTAGTGAAGGAGCTGGGCAGTCAGTGTGGACAAATTCAGCAGTGTGCCCTTTCAACAATAAGCCTAACCACATGCTGGGCTGCATTCAGAAGAACGGAGCCAGCATACCCTGGGAAGCGATTAGTCCCTTTTATTCAGCATTTGAAGGCCACACCTAGATGACAATTTTCTGTTTGGGGCTTGCCAGTACAACACTGATAAATTGCAACTAATTCAGTGAAGACTGCCCAAGGAGAAGCTCAGTGAGCCTGAAAGGCAAAAGATAGAAATCTAACTTTGGTTTTCCATTACCCAAAGCAATGGTCCCAATTGCAGCAAGGGAAACTCTGATTTGATATAACGGGGAAAAAATTCACAACTAAATTAGTTAAGCACCAGAACAGCTGCCCTGAGATGATGTAGAATGTCTCTCTTTGCTTGTTATAAAGCATAAACTTTTAAAAGATTTTTTCCTAGGGTGCTTGCCATCTAACTGATTAGAAAGGTTTCTCCTCCTTTCTCTTTGTCCCTTCTGAAGTTGTTCTGTTTGTTTTTACCTTCCAGAACCATATCCATCATCAATGATTTCTCATGCATGAATCATTAAAAGCCCAGAACCTGTAGACACTCTACATACAGGAAAAAAATCATTTATCTAAGCAACCTCTAATCCTTTAAGAGCATAAATATTATCTCTCAGTTACTCAGGTAGCAAATCCTGAAAAACAAAAATAACCAGAAGAAAACATATCAGCAATATGGCCTTCTTTCATTACTATGTAATAAATCAATGGCCTCTTTTTCTTTCTCTTAGTATTCATGTTTCTATACAACTCTACTTTTTTACTGATTCTGTCTCAACTTTATTTGTATGTCCAGACCTTCCTAAGGTCCTCCTGAAACATCTTAGTAAGCTCTTCCTCTGAAATTTGACCTTCCTTCGTTTTTCTGCATGCTGTTTTTCCCTTAAAATTCAGATTTTTTGGAGAAATCCTGAGATATGACAGTTGGTCTTTAAACACCTCTTTTACCACTCCTTCACATTAGGAAGATTTACAAACTTAAGAGCCAAGAGCGAATTCTCTGATATTTTCTGCTTTGATTTGTTTTTCCTTGCAGATCCCAATTCTAATTTCATTGGTGTCAGCTGTTGCTGCACCAATGTTCCTGCACATCAGAAAATTTATCAAAGTGTTGCCAAAGAGCCTCATCCCCTGGCCTGATAGTCTACACCGGACTCCACCATAATTAGGATGGTCCTTTGGAATCTAATGCCTTTCCTTAACAGCAAGTTCAGTGATGCTCAGACCTATGAAACCCAGGAGATCACACAAAATTACTGCAAAAAGGTCAGCCCAGCTGTTGCCTCTTTGGCTACCACTAGTCAAAGGAATTATAAACCTGATTTTCACTTGCATTGACAAGTGAAAATTAGATTATTAACTGAAATATATCCACAGGACTATTATCATAATAGAATCTGAAAACTGGCATAACTACAGAAAACCTATAATATTTCAGAAAACCAGAAAATTACTCTTATTTATGGATTTCTGCTACATGTCTCCATAACCAAAGAAAAATTTGTATGCCTGTTAAATATTAAATATTATTTCAGGGCTGACTTCTGTCAAAAATAAAACAGATTGATTTCCTGGTCATGAATTTTTTTGGCATCAAAGCAAGATTTAAGGCATATTGGCATGCTTAATGAGGAGCAGACAATTGCTAGATGGAAATCTGTGGGAAAAAATAATTGGTGGTATAGCAGTAAGATGAGGATTAATTCACCAGCTATGTGGCTGGTTTTGATCAGTAGGCTCAGCATTTGGCTAGCAGGTGCAGCTACTATTCAATAGGATCCATTTAAACCAAGTTTTGTGCCTTAGCATAAAGAAAGACGTTAAATGGGTGAAAGCATGTGACACTACTTCCTGAATTATGTGCATTATTTAATAATACAGAGTTCAATTATATGTTATAGATGAACTGGGTTAGAGAAAACAGATTAAAATGTCTTGGCAAGTATCTTATCAATGTATTTCTTGGGTTTCAGAGATCTGAATGCCAGTAAATTCATCACTCTGGAAAGACAAGACAGTATTAGGTTCACAAGAATTCTATCTTCAGAAACTGTCTGAAGTTGGAGAGGAAGCAAGTAGGTGCCCATGCAGTTAACAAAGCGCTATTTTCTCCTTATAGGAGCCCTCAGCAATAAACAATCTACCAGCAATATCTACTTTTCTGTATCCATGAAAAATTGGTCTAAGTGTCAAACCATTTATCTAACCAATTCAGAATGACTGCCTGAGGCCATGAACTTGACTCCCTCTTTTCCTTTATTCTTTTTATTTTGCTATATCCTGATCTCTTCTGGTTTTCTAATAAACACCAATCAGTAAAAACTTTCACTAAACAAATAAACAAAGTAAAAAATAAGCCCACATTGTAATGCCATCAGAACTACTTTCTGTGTGCCCAGGTAGTTTTTGTGGCAGTCAGCTACGTGGCATGCATGTCTCTGGAGTGCCCACACCCTTTTTCAGAAGCACCATCACTACTGCTTCCAAAGGACTAGAAGGTGACATGGACTTGACCAAAGACTTCGGTCTTATATGAGTGACTTTCCAGTCAGAATCATCGCCACAGCCTGACTTTCAGGCCAGCACACAAAAAGCACAAACAAAACCAGTTATATAATTTTACAGAAAGGAATAAATAAATAAATAAAAAGAAAAAGGTGCTGCACTCCTGAAGTAACTTGCTCAATTAACTTTTGTGTTTTGCTTATTAACCTTCTGATGTCTCATTAAGTCAGGGATTGCAGTTTAATGGGTTTAAAAAATAATTTAAATATAGAAATGGATTCTAAGATACCTTAAAAATATATTGACCCTTTAAGCAAATGGGCCATTTGAAGCCTAACTACAACTTCTAGCTCATACTCTCCTGGAGTATTTATCCAGTTTAAAAGACAAGCTTTAGTAATCTTCGAACAGCTTAACAACATAAAATTACTGGCAAGCTTGTAAGAGACAGCCGGCTTGTATTTCAAAGCAACAGCTCCTAGAACAATTACCAACATAAATTTCTTGATGCAGCATTTATGAAATAACTTGTAATGAGAATAGAGAAGAAAGCCTGAAAAAGCATGTGCATGCTCAGTGTGCTCCAGCTGATACATCACACCGTACGTGACACTGGTTGGTTGCCCAGATTAACAGATGCAGGCCCTCCTTCAGGCAGGCTGACATGACAAATCTCTCAGAATATGATGCCAAGAGTCATACATGGAACTTGAATGAAGTCAAAGAAAAATATTTCCTTTCAGAATTATTTACTGAGCAATATCCTAAAACAACCTTTGATGTGAGAGTACATCTATTAACCCTATGTTTGATATGTGTTCTGTTGTTTTTTTGAAAACAATTATCTGCTGGCAGTCACATTATGTTCTTAGTATATTTAAAATTTTCCAGCTTCATAATGTGCAATGTTATTTGTTTAAAGTAACCTCTAAACCTTCCAAGATGATTTAAAACTTTAAGTCACTTTTATAAGATTTCAGAAACATACTATTAATACTTTGACAAATAAAAGGTTAGTGTTTTCAACAAACTATTTATTATGCAGCAGAATTGGAAGATTTGCCTTCCTGAGGGATATGCAATCCAGAAGAGCAAGTACGTAACAGTTGCAAGGAAGGAAAGGAATTGCTATTTTGATGCTGAGCTTCTCTTCCTGCCTAATTGGCAAGAAAGAAAACTCCAAGTACATTCAGTAAATTGTTAATCCTGAGATCATAAACCCGTACGATAAGTCAAAGTTCTCATCATCTTGACAAGTCCCATTAACTCCAATAAGGCTGATGATGGCAGTGCACTATTTAAACAGTGAGTAGTTTCACTGGGTGAACAGTGGGATTGCTGAAACACTGAGACCTTTAGATGAGGGAAGTACGATCTGGTGGTGTTGTGCTTTGCTTATCATCACCAGTTGCCCCTTTTTTACCTTAGAGGCAAACATGCTGCATAGAAAGGCATTTACCTGTAAAACAATTCCATCAAAATGCAGTCAGGAATCTTTCCCACACAGCAGAGGGGGATGCAGTACAGGGGACTCATAACTCTCACTTTGGTTTCAAAGCCTCATCAGATTTGTCAGATTTCAACAGTACACTGGCACAGCTGTTAACTTTAGGCCATAAATTAACAAAACTTGCACCTGCACCTTTGATTAGAGCACCTGTGCCTGCCAGGGCGATACCGTTTCCCTGGCTTTAAATTGTATTTTCTGTTCTATTGTGAACATTAAACGTACTGAGTTCCAATGATGTGTACAAAGTAATTTCTCAGCCAAGTCTTCCATGTTCGGTGGAAACAAAAATTCAGAGAAAAAAAACCAAAGGAGATTAAGCTTTTCACCATTTTAACATCTCCACTGAAACGGCGACCCATGACACGGTCCAAGTTATAGATGTTTCATAACCCTAGGGAACTCTCAAGCCATCAAAATTTCATTAGCTTCACAGCAGTCCCAGTACATTGTTAAATTGGACTGCTGGCCTTCCTATTAATAAATAAATCAACTGTAATCCTTTTCAGTGGCTAAACTCTTCGTTGAAGTTGTATCAAACACCAGATATTCTTTCCATAATTTTAACCACTGCAGAATAAGGTGTTTTTAACATATTCACAGTCTTCTCACACATGCAAAAACAAAACACTCTGACTTTCAGCTGATGGAGGATGTTTTGGCACATTGTAATCAGATAATTTCCTTTTCAAAAAATTGTAAGTATAAAATTTATTAAAAAGTGTGGTACCTCTGAAGCAGTCACCTTTCCGATAATGTAAAGGTATGACTTCCTATGGAAATAGTGTGTGCATGCACGTATACATAAAAATGTATTTTCAAGATCATTTACCAAGGGTTTTACAAAAGGGTCAAGAGAATTTGTTTCACTACAGACCTTTCAAAATCACAGGACTGCTCAACAACTTATTTTAGATTGCTCTGCAGCTGAAATACTAACTTTATCACACACAAACTCCACTGCCAAAAGGTGGTAGGCAAGTACTTCTGTCTTCCTCTTTCAGAACTTGCCTCTGACTCAAAACAAATTTTCCAAGCATGACACAAGACACCTGTGAACAATGAGAGCTGCTCAGGTACCATGTAGCATTATATCCAATACAAAAGGAGGGTCCCATTTGAGACAGTGCTTTTGCACAGGTATCTTCATGTAGAAACAGCCATCAGCGGAAAAATAAGTATGAATAACAGCAAATTATAGCTTTGGTTTTGCTTTCTCAAACTGAAGTTAAAATAATAAACAGGAAGGAGTAAATTTCATTGCTTGTAGTTTAAAATAAATGTGCATTAATTTTTTTAAGCATTTCCATACATACATACCTATGTAGTTGTTTCCCACCATGTGTTACAGGCATTGCCAGAGGACAGCAATAAAATTGCCCTAATTTTTGTACAGCTGAGCAGACAGGTTTAATAAATTAATAAAATGACATGTAGACATGCAGGCAATAGCCATCACTAATTTTCATTGTTACTCATTTTTCTTTATTACTCTTTTTAATTTTTCACATAGAAAGTCAAGAAGTTAATAGAAGAATTGTTTTAATTATAGCAAAGCTGAAAATCTTCTGCAAATAATTCTGTTCATAACCTCAAGAGGAGGTAAAAAAACCAACTTTGAAAAGCTTTAAAAATGAAATCAGTCAATTGTATTAACCTATTTTCATTTAAACTCTAAGACTTAATATACAATGGTCATACCCCACATCCTACAAAGCTACGAAGATTTTTGTTGCAGATTTTAATTGCACAGTAATCCAGTCCCCCAGGCACATCAAAGGCCACATGTCCCTCTTCACCACAATTCCAATTGCTCTCATCAGCTAAGAAGTTTAAAGCACAATCAAATTTCCTTTTCAATCACATGAGCCCTGTTAATAAGCTATTCTTTGAGTTCACTCATCCATTCTAAGATTCTGCAACTTCTCCAAGAAGTCTTGAAGAACAGTTTACAATGAAACTTTTGAATGCAAGGTAACCCGGGGAAAAACTTTATCATCACTTAGCTGTTCCCCAGAGGGTAACAGGTGACATGGCCTGAGAAAATACAGAACTAACCTTTTTTTGTGATTCAACTCTTTCAAAATTACAGCTAAAGCATCATACCCAAAGGTTGCATTAGTTAGGACTGATACTGAATATTGACTTTAATGGGAAGAGGAAAGGAAAAAAAAAACAGAGAAGGTAAAAAAAAAAAAAAAAAGAGAAGGCAAATAACTCAAGGCCATTCCTTTAATGATTTAAAATTACTGAGTGTCAGCCAAAACAGCAAATAAACATTCATTTATATATGGGCATATGCACAAGAACTTACCATTTTCACTGTCGGACTTGTTTTCGTGTTCGGTATCAGTCAGAGTGAGGGCTGAGTTGGAACGGCTCGACAGACAGGAGCTGCGCCCTGATTTGACCCCCCTGCCCCAAAGTCTCATGGCATGCTCTGGAGACATCACTCCTTCATTTTCAGTATCAGCATCTGACCCTGCACTGATAGAGTAACCTCTGTGGGGGAGCCCCATTTCCGCACAAAATGCCAGTCCTCGACGAGCTGCTGGTTCACAAACTCCTAACTGCCTTAGGGTAAAATTCTGTCCTGATTAGGGGAAAAAAAGATAACAAAAGATGAGAAATTTTTAATTATTTTATTTTAAAGAATTTTAAAGTAAAAACTCTTCATGTGTATAATTGTCTCAGATATCACATAAGGTCTTTTGTCAAAACTCCACCTGTATTACAATCAAGTGGATTCTTTTGTCTCCTGCTCCCCTCAGCAGTATTTTGTCAACTGCTCAAATGCATCAAAAATGATCCTGGCTAGCAAACAAACAAAGCAGAACCTCCTAACTGAGAAAAGCCAATTCAGTACATGAAAGGATTTAAAAAAAAATTATAAACTTTTCCTTTTTTCCAAGTATAAAAGCACTTAACAAGGTATTTGTCAGAATTTTTACTTGGGTGGTTTTGGGGAGAGTGTTTTGTTTGTCCTTGTTAGAGGCCAAAGCAAGAGGCTATTTTTCCCATACAAACATCACCTAATGTCATAATGGAAAAGCTACACAGGAACAAATTCCCCTGGGTTTTATTTGATTTCCCTGTCCTACTTTAATACAAAAATACAAACAAATACAGCCACCTGTTACCTCCAAGTATTACAATAAAATTGTTATTTTTTGTGTCACTGTATTTTGAGAAGCATTTTACACTTTTACTGCTAAAACAGAGTCTGTGCATTTTAACAGACTTTTAGCCTGTTTTGGGGCAGAGCAGGAGACATAAGTGAATCCCAATGATTGTATTAATAAATTAGGTGCAATAAACTTGTGACACTTCAATAATTTACAGTGTCTAAATTATGCGACACTCAAAAAATGACTGCCTTTTTAATGGCTGTGTCTTCATCCCACTTTTATGTCTGTAGATTTAAGACATTTTATAATATATAGACACTTGGAAAGCTCCTTTGCATACCTATATCTATAATACTTTTCCACCCTAGCCCACAATTATTTCACAGCTCTGAGAACAAATTAGGACACACATTCAATTTTTGAATCTGACAGGCATCCTAATTTCTCCATAATTAGTCATTTAACATAAAAACACACTAGCAAGATAATTAAAACTTATAATACGTCAAGAACAGAATTCTACACATGAGAAAGAAATAAAATTGCAAAAGTATGAATACAGAAGTGCAAATAATTCCAGAAGTCTTGAGAGTTAATGCACTGGTCATTGACTTTTTAAAAGTGATCTGGTTAATTATTTTATTCCTGCAGTCACCTGAAGCTTTTGCTGCAAGTTTCTTCACAGTCAGAACCATAAATGATTTCTGACAATGACTTTCATAAATAATGAAAATCAATTACTATAATTAGGTCCAAATCAGACTAGTTATTATGCAGCTGTGAATAGACATTCGAATGAAAATATAGTTGGGGAGGTAAATATAAAGGAGCAAGCATACTTATGACTATGTCTGAACAGTGTCAAGGGTATAAGAAAGGGGATTATCATGCACACTGATAGTATCTTGTAGTTTTTTAAAGCTGTCATGCCATGTGAATTTTTGGGTTTTATGAGAGCTGAAACTAATCAGCAAAGGAAACAGGCCAAACAAACCACCCAGTGGTAATAGGGACAGAGCTGAAAGTAGTAAAGTGTCTAAAATGCTTATTATTTTGCATTTTTGTAGATTTGTGCTAAGGGTGACAGTTTAGAACACTGGTTTATGCATTTGGTACATTAGTATGTGACTCTACCTTTTCAAACAGTTGCCTAAAATCAGATACAGAAGAAGCCTCTGTGCACATGTATATGTATAGAGGTGTCTCTACACACACATGGAGTAGATAAGGTGTAAACACAGTTGCACATGCAACACCTTATTTATTCTAAAAAGAGCCTTTTGAGAAGAAGAAAAATGGAAAGGAAAGAGGTATTCTGACCAAAGACAAGGTTACTTGAGTCACAAAACCACTGTTGACTCCAATGGGACAAGGTGCTACAGCTGTGGTCCCCCGAGGCTCATGGGGCTGAGGTGAAGGCAAGGAAGGATGCACACACAGCCGCTGCCCCCTGAGCCACAGAGCAGCTGCAGCAGCAGCAGAGCATCACTCCCTGCAGCTCCCCAGCAGCCTGCTGCACACAGCTCCTGCTCCCCCCACTGCAAAAATGCGCCTGCACTCAGGCACAGCAATTTGAAAAGATTATTACACACACTTCTTTTTTCATCATAAGCATCTAAGTGAAACCACCTGAGGCGTTCCAGAACATCTTCAGGAGCTTCATAGTAGACTTGGTCTCAGCCATAACATACCACCTACCATCTAGTCATGGATTTTTAACTTGAATTTTACAACATCCTATCTCCACATAAAATATCTTCTTTTCCCCTCTCTTGTGAATAGTAAAAAACCTCACAAAATGACATTGCACAGCCAAAACAGAAAAGGGGGAAGGTTTGAATACTGCCCTCTCATCCCATTCAATATATTAGAGCTTTCCACTACACTCAGAAGTTCTACAACATAGTCCAGAATTGTTGTAACAGCTTTAGAATCATCAGGCCACATAATCTTCTGACCTAAAGCCTTTCTAAAAGCTTCACTAAGAGGATTGTAGTCCATGTAAGTTGCCTACACAAATGAAAAAACAAAACAAAACAGACCCCAAACAAAACAAAACCCAAACTGATAAGTTGACATGGGAAAATAAAATGTTTACTTCTGTAGAAATTCAAAAATTCAAATCCCAAAGGAAATCATACACATGTGATAGAAAAATTTTATATCGTCTTAAGGTTTCTGAACAATGAAAACAGGAAATCTTCCAGGATCCAGGGGAAGCTCAATCCAGCTGGGATGCAGACCTAGTGGGTAGCAGACTAGTTGGGAGCTTTTACCTGATAATGAACAACACTATGAAATCAAATTAAAAGCTGAAAAAGAGGTTGTATGAGCTCAGTGAGAAAAAACAGCATGAAGTGAGGATGTTCTTCTTGTGTTCAGAGTTTGTAATTCATTTTTCCAGAATGATTTCCATGTGAGGGATTTAGTCAACAATTTCTTACATTTAAACATTTGCACTTTCTCCCACTGACAGTAAGTGCCTCAAGAGTTCCTAAAGACTTAAAAACAGCTTGGCCATTGCAATGAACCAATTCCTGAGAAAAAAATGGAGGTACAGAATAAACAGGTACCATAATGCTTTATGGGTTTTTTCCCTTTCCTTTAAAAAATGTATGAAGTGAAAATTAGAAACAAAATTAGACACAACATTTCAAGGAGACTTGTTCTGCAGACACTTTGAGGGTTTTGGACTATTTGGGATGATATGTCATGAAGTTAATGTTCAGCATAATGCTGTTTACTACTACTCAACCATTAGTTGCTGCATTTCTCCTGTCTCGGAATATCAATTTATGGGTATTGTAACGATTGCTGACATTTGTGATGACAAGAGCAAAACTAATTAATTAACAACTCTAAAATAACTTCCTAAAGCTTGTGCAGCATACATGCCTACCTGTTATGTTGCAACTTTCTGTGTAAGCAATGATCCACGTAGGATTGGTGCACCTCCTTAACTACACCACTTATGCAAAAAAGGATTCCAACATACTTTCAATACATATATGTCTATATATAGAATTATTATTCCGAAAAGGTAATGTGCATATATATATTCCTCTGCCAGAATCACATAGGCTACATCATCTAAAATGTGGTGGGATATTTTTTTTAATAGTTTAATCAAATACTGCTATAAGAAAGTTTGACATATGCAGAAATGGCATAGCTCTTCATAAAGCTGTAAGTTAAAAGCTGGAATTAAATGGAAACCTGCTGCACTTGTGCTACACTTTTTTCCCCGTCCTATTTTGGGGAAGTCCTTCAAAGACCTCCATAATAACTTAAGTTTCAATCTGGAAATGTTATCTGTGGAAATGGGTTTTTGAAGAGGATTACTGAACAAAAGAAAAGGTCCCATGGTTCTTCAGTTGTCAGTGTCTGCTTTAAGTTGGATCTATACTAAATATAAACACAAAGATATTATCTTAAAAACCATGAAAAGGTGAAAGAATCAAACAGAAGGAATGAAAAAAAAGTTGCCAAAAGAACATTTGTCAGCATCTCCAGCCATCATCACTGTCCTTACTAATTCATTAACTACTGGTAAATTGACAAGTCAGGTTTTAGCAACAATAGACCACAGAAAAAAAAAATCTAAAAGGCCTCCAAAGCACCTGCCTAGTTAGCATAAAAATACACCCAACTCCCTTAGCTTTTAAAGAGAGGAATTAGAGTTTGAGTGTCTTTGCTGACTTTGGTTTTGTCCTAACAGTTCGGACACAGTACCAAAAAGGCAGAGGTCCCAAACATATCCAAGTTCATACTTTAAATTCTGTTCAGTTCGGCTCTTGATAATGTGTCACACCATATCTTTCTCTCTGTATCATTCATTACTTGTCAGTCCCCTTTTTAATCTATTCCTTCTTTGTATTTTACCTTTTTCTACCTGCCTAGAACACATTTGAGGCATTCAAAAACCAAGCACATTTCCCCTATAATCACTACGTGATAATGCATGACAAAAATACTTATATCAAATTTGGTAAAACTGTGAAACATCTAAAGATGTACAGATGCAAAACAATGATCATGGTCCTTAGGAAAACCAAATTTCTCCATCACATCCCTTGACTTGCTACTTAATCCTAATTTTTCTTTTTAATTAAAAGTAGGTTTCATTTCTTTAGAAAGCAAATGAGGAAAAATATCTTTCTCCAGTTTTTATTTTCTGTCTGCAGATTACTGCATACAAATACATCCTCAATAATAGAACATTTATTATATGATCTTATTGTATAAGCAGCACTGGTATCAAAGATTTCCTGCAAGGACCATACTGTTTTCTGCTACTCTGATATGGGAAAAGTACTTACTTCCTTTTTATTTCATATTTAGACACTATGTAGGGGATACATTTCTCCTATTGAAACTCTTTATGCACTTAGAATAAGGCCACTTGTAAGGAAATGTTTTGAGAGTAAGAACATGGAAATAAATGTACAGTGGGATAACAAATTTGTTGAAAACAAAAGGATAAAGATTTTTTTTAAATAGCAAAACAAATACTTTAGATGCTCTAGAAAGCTCTGACAAGGAGTGTAAAACACTGTCTCCAGAAGTCAGAATGTTAGGTGGGCAGAATGCAATTGCACAAAAGAGAATGACTAACAGATGTGATACATCCATTCTTTCACACAAACTTCTCAATACATTTAGTACAAGGGAGTTTTGAAAGCTGTATGTGCAGAATTCTGTTCACTAGGATGAAAGAAACTGCAGTGAAGACTGACAAGTACTGAGCTTTCCCTATGCTAACATTTTCTTTCTGATTTGCTGTATTTGTTATTTAGCATAATTTTTGCTTTTGTGCAAATTATCTGTGAAATTTAAACCATCCTAATCCACTGTATCACATTTTCCTCCTGTTGTTAATTCCTGTGTTTTTCTTTTCACTCATCACAATCATCTTCCTTGTCACCTTTTAATCTCTTTTTCTTGACCTTTCTGCTCTATTCACTTTTCCATCTTAACCTCCTTTTCTTGTCATTATCTGACTTAGAGTGGAGCTGTAAGATTCATATGAAAGACAGTTGCTTCTCTAATATATCCAGTAAACTACATAATAACAAAGAGGATTGAAATACATTAAATCTTATCAAGTGTGCATATAGTTTTCAAGTGCTCATTATTCTCAACAAATATTAATCACAGTTCTCACATTCCTTATGGACTTTTGAAAGCATTTGGGGACATAAGTCATGGTCTTGGAGATTTCTGCAAAGGTTAGTGCCAGATACTGTGAATTCTCTGAGCTCTACTTATTGTGTTACTCTTGATAGAAGAGCTTTATGCAAGACTCAAACCCCAAGTTAATTACTGAGAAAAAAAATTAAAAGTTTCCACATATATCCGCATACTTGTGGGAAATACAGTATTTCAAACTTGACATGTGTTTTTGTTACTACAGAATCACAAGGAAACATTAATTGAAAAGATAGCCTAGGAAAGTTTTTATTTTCAGAGGTAGGGAAGAATTTATGTGTATGAAACACAGTCATCTTCTTGTCACTGGTCTACCAAATGATGGTTCAAACACACAGACTCTCCTGTGCAGTATGGGAAACTCATAATTTTATTCCCTGCTAGGCTTGAGGTGGCTGGGATCTACAGTCCTAATCCTCAGACTAGAATATAAGAAGCACTTCTTAAACCAGTATAAGGATAAAGGGCTGTTCAGCAAGCCCATCTGAAGTTACCAGAGAGTAAGATTAAAGCCAGCTGAAAATAATTTCACAATTGTACAATTCAAAGCTGGGAAGCAAACATGTTCCACTAAATGAATTAATAATTTAAACATTATGGCTCCAAATTTGGGGGTTTTATATTAAAATCTGATTTTACGACTATGTTTATACAATATGCAAACTAAATTAAGAGAATCCAGCACAGCTGTTCCAATCATGGGCTGCAAGAGGTGAAAAAAAAAGGATTTGTGGATTTAGAAAAGAAATACAACTCCAAAAGCAGCAAAGAACACAACATCTTGATCACAAGCAGAATGACAGTACAGACAGTTTAGGCCTCTATCTTAATCTTTGGATCCTGAGACCAAAACATCAACATTCAAGCATCCATTTATTACAAAATAAGAATTACAAAAAGCCTAAATTTGATAGATGTGGAGAAAATATGACCCAAGGGTAAGCAATGTAGAGATGATGGATATCCAGTCTGCAAGGAGCCTACAAAGACAGATCTGGCAGGTATGAACTGCCACATTAGGGCCAGAACGGTGCTAATGACATGACATACAGCTTGAAATGGGAAAGCAAGGTGAGGAAGAGGGAGGCAGCATGAAGCATGCACACAAAGTGGAGCTCAGGTTTACTGCTATTCCTGCATACAGGGGAGTGATAAAACTCTACTATTATTTATGCCTTTCCATGAGGAAAAGCATATCTGCCACCACAAGTGACCAGATGGACCAGACCCAGAGGGATATGTCTCTCAGCATGGCAGAAAACTCAATTAGTTCTACAGGCTAGGAACTGGTACAAAGTAAAAAGTACAAACCCAATGTGCCTATTTGAAGCCACCCATACATTTCAGTTTGTGGAATTTCATACAGCAGTATTCCACATGTATGAGAATTGACTCTTCAATGCATGGACAGAAAGAAATGCTCAGACCACTGCTGTAGCTAAATGGAAGCAATAACACAGAATACTGATCCACAAGCTTCTGCAGAAATGAATACCTCTTATTCCCTCTATCACTCACACTTCCCGTCACAATCCCCCAAAAGGCTTTCCACTCTGTGAACCCCCTTAATAATTGTAGTATAGCAATGTTTCTATTTAGATGTTCTAGCAAAATGTCCATTATACTGAAGACATGAAAGGATTTACCACTCAGCAATATTTATGGCACAAAAAAAAAAAAAAAAAAAAAAAAGCTTGGAGCAAATGTGCTCCCTTGGCTCTGCCATTTCCTCTTTTGGCTTTAATAAGCTCAGTAACACCGAGTACTGGCTCTCAAGCCTGTAAGTTGACACTTTACAAACTAATTTCAAAAAGCATCAAGGAACTTTCTGAGAAATTACCCCCATTTTACATCTCTGCTTCACTTTATGCATTTATTTGCCAGTGATGGAATAAGCAATCACTCACAGCTTGGCCTCCAGCCCTGACTCTCAGCCCTAAGCACTAAATCAACAGACAGGAGAGACAGGACTCTTCAGCTTCTTTCATTCCTCTCCTCATCCCATCTCTAACTGCACACTGCTCTAGCTTTATCCTCTCTGTAGATGTTAACATACTGAAGTCATCTTTTATAGCCATGCATGGGATCCATTCATCTCCCCAGTCCACCGTTTAGTTTTTATTATGAACAGAAGCAGCACATACATCTCCGTACATGAGCTATGGAAAGATATAAAAGCGCTTACAGACCCTCTACATTATCTTCCTTTCCATGAGGCTGAAAATCCTTGTGAAGGCCTCTTGGTCACCTTATAAATACTTAATCATTATGATCAAGAACTTAATTCTCCTATTTTGCAACTGGACTAGTTGAAGACAAGGTTTCTGCTCTATGGACTTGTAGTGTCTGTAGAACTGCCTGAACAAACAGTGTGCTGCCAATAACCAAGGCTGATTTCTCCCTGGAGAATCACAATTACCCTTCGTCTCTAGATCTGTAGCTCATCTACAGGCCATGACCCACAAGGGGCCAATTTCACCTCGATGAATACCTTAGAGCATGTGTGCATATCACTGAGCGTGAACTAAATATACTCCTAATCAAATAAAAGTGAAATGTTTTTCTTCATACCACTTTGCAGCTAATAGAATAACTTTAAAAGTCAACATATCCTTATCACCTGGAACCTGAAAACCAATTAACTTCTTATTGTTGCTGTAAGAAGTTACTAGTATAACAATGAGAGATTATAATACTACTTAGCACTTACAGTGCTTTTCATCTTCAAAGCATTTTGCAAACATAAACTAATTAATCTTCCTAAAATGCCTGTGAGGTAGGTAGGTGTTATTATTCCTGTATTACACAAGGTAAAAAAGAAAAAAAACACCTCTGGCAGAAGGTTATGTGCTTAGCTCAAGGCCACAAAATTATCCAGAACATGCTGGCGCCGTATGCTGCTTACAGAAGTTACCCACTGAAATCAGACAGACACTGCAGGTGGCCATGTTTCAGCAGAACAAAAAAGGATCTGTCACGATGACAATCAGGACACATCCTGCACTGCAGCCAGGAAGCATAAAACACTGATTCTAATATCTGCCTTGGATTTTGAGAGACAGCGCTTGCCGTGTCACTGAATGGTAATTAATTTGCTCACTGGGAGACCACAAAGTCACTAATATATTATTTCATACCTTCATATAAATACCTTGCAAAGTAAGCTGATGCAGTTCTACTGAGGCACACTTGCCTACCCAATAGGCAAAATGAGCTCATCAATAAAGACCAGGTAGTGGAAAGCCAAAATGTTCTTAGGTATCGATCCTTCCACTGCTTCGGACAGGTAAAAGTACTCAACCTTTAGGTTTAAAAACATGACCATTTAAATCCCTTCATCCTACAGTTGACATTTACAGTGACTAAAAACATTAAACATTGTGCTATCCAAATAATTCATTTTGAGCAGCTAGAATTTAAAGCAATAGACTTTGGAGTCATATTACATTAGATAGTAGTTGCAATTAAGATACCAGTTTCTAAGGTCTTAAAAATGTATCCTTGACAGTATTTAATATCTTATGTAATAAAATAAAAATTTCAAAGCATATATATCACTCTTTCAGGTACCTCTTTTGCTGAATGGTGATATTTTTCTAGCACCTAAATCTAATTTTCATGGGAGTAGCAGTTGAACAGTAGCTGCGATACATCCACACACTGTAACGTACTGCACATGGCTCTACTTTTTAGCACTCAGGAATGAGCTGGGTCATTCCTGGGTGCTAAAAAGCATGCTGTGCTTCCAGCATGCTGTGAAGGAAAGGAATTCTTTTTCTTTACTTACTTGATACAGTTGCCCTCTCTTCTAGCAGCTTCAAGAAGGTATTTAGGGCATTTAATCTAATTTATGCACTTAAGTTTTCCAGAATAGTAAAGGTATAAAACTGTGCATAGGAATGGTTTCTCCAGCAAAACTGAAAGGGATAAAATGCAATTAAATTGATCTTGAGACTTGGCTGACAATGAACTGTTCTGATTGATAAACACAATGAAGTCATTCTCACTGCCATCTAAGAAAACTAAACAACTTTACCCGCAGTCTAAATCATATTTGACTCAAACTTCCAAAAAGTAAAAATTTGACTCAAACTACCTCCTCGGGTCTTCTAATAGAAAAAGGTGTCCAACAACTCAGTTTTCCAATTCACACAGTTTGCAAACAGTGCTGTGACTATTTTGTAAGAAGAGATAAACATGCACAAACCTGCACTGAATTCTGCACACGTGCTTGTGGGTCAGCTTCTGTTCCTGTGCAAAATCTCACTGACATGATACATGGATCCCTCTGTAGGACCACTACCCTGTTCTGCAATTACAAAAGTCTTTGAAATGGAACAATGACTACTGGAGAGGTATTTAATAGCCCCCTCTTCCCTTTAACATGTATCCAATGGTAAATAAAACACAGGTTTTCCATGCCTGCATTTTTCTTACTAAAATACAAAGTTTTTCAGTTATTGTGAGTCCAGGTTTGATTAATTATCTTTTTTCAATTATATTAATACTATAAAAGTATTACTTCAATTTTTTTTTTCCAAATGCAATTTAAAAATACTGCTAACTTTCTGTATTTCTACCATCCTTCCCACCCACACTGTAGTCATGCCACACTTTCAGATATTTTTGCATAGCAGTCTCCTATGTACTATCATTTATATCACTTCATACAGGAAGCACTACAAAATTTCTAAACACAGGAACTTTTCTCTGTACAAAAGAGAAATTCATCTTCATACTAACAGCTTTAATCTTGAATTGAGCAAGAGACTTGGGCATAATGCACTACACAATCATAGAATCAGTCACAGAATGGTTTGGCTTGGAAGGGACCTTAAAAATCATCTAGTTTCAATCCCTCACCAATGGCCCCGGTCTAACTACAAGCATTTCAGTTGCTGAATTCAATTAGAGAAGTACATTTAAATCAAGTAGAGAAGCACATTTAAATCAGGCTGCTCTATATAGATGGATACGTCAAAGTATATGAAAACAGGTGTCATCTTCTTCCCTAACACATAAACAGACTATCATATCACCACACCTTTAAAGTAAACAGTCTTTCATGGAGCTTCAGCCATTGTCAAGCATGAGATTAGGTATCTTCTCAAAGTAATACAAAATTGAGTGTCTTTCTTGAAACTAACTTTAGGAAAGAAAAGGCTTATGACCTTCACTTACAATGCTCTCCTGTGAGGTTTATAAACAAAGAGAAAATAAATAACTAATTTAAAAGTTCTAAAAATAGTAGGCTAAATAATCCTCATCTAAAATGTTTAAAACAAAACCAGTTTTGCAACAGGTGAAGGGGCTGAAGAAAAAGAGGAAATGGCACTAGGTCTTATCTCTCATGGATGTTAACTGAAAGCCTGTTGCCTAGATGTAGTTCCAATTGCCAACAGCTGACTTGCTCTTCTAGTTCTATTAGGTGGGTTTCAAAAGTAACAAGATAGTCCCCAGTTATATAATAATTTCATGTCCAAATACTTTACAATATGTTTTAAATGCTGGTTTGAGAATCATAATGACAATCATATCTATTTTTGGGCTCATATTTCTATTAATGTAATTAATCTAAAGCAACAGAAATTCAACTCATGAGGAAAAAAATATCATTAGACTGGAACAGACAATTGGAGAATCTCCTCTCCACAAGAAAAGATCTCATGGAATAAAGCTACCATGAATAAAGCACACCTATCTCCAACAGCAGTATCCCTTTCTGAATTCCTGCCACTGGATTTTGGGAAAGAGGAAGCACAAAAAACATGTACTGAAACAACTCAGGAAGAAGAGACAGCAAATGTCTGATTCACTAGCAGAAAGCTTTCTAGGGATTTACCCTAAAGTATCAGGGATAAAAAAACATACTGACATTTTAAATGTGAGCCAGCAGGGCCCTGGCAGCCAGGCGGGCCAACCCTGCCCTTCATCAGGCACAGCATCACCAGCCAGGCCAGGGAGGGGACTGTCCTGCTCTGCTCTGCACTGGGGCAGCCTCACCTCCACTGCTGGGGGCAGGTTTGGGTGCCACAGCATGAGAGAGATGTTAAATTGTTGGAGAGCATCCAGAGGAGGGCAATGAGGATGTTGGAGGGCTTTGGGGAGAAGCCATATGAGGAGCAGCTGAGGTCACTTGGTCTGTTCATCCTGGAGACGAGAAGACTGAGGAGAGACCTCAGTGCACTCTAGAGTTTCCTTGTGAGAGGAAGAGGAGGGGCAGGCACTGATCTCTTTCTTCTCTGTGGCGATCAGTGACAGGAGACCAAGGAATGGCCTGAAGCTGCATCACAAGTAGTTTAAGCTGGGTATTAGGAAAAGGTTCTTCACCCAGAGGGTGTTTGGGCACTGGAACGGGCTCCCCAGGGAAGTGGTCACAGCACCAAACCTGACAGAGATCCAGAAGTGTTTGGACAAGACTCTCAAGAACACAGTGTTATTCCTGGTGTGTCCTCCACATGGCCAGGAGTTGAACTCAGTGATCCTGATTGGATCTCTTCCAACTCAGAAGAGTCCATGATTTTATGATTTGAATTCCTCCACATTTGAGAGACTTGAGAACCTCACATAACTGCTCCAGTAACTTTCCAGCTGACACCAGAAATTTCATATTTTTGTTTTACACAGTCAGGGCAGAAAGTGAAATATTGGTCATGATTAATTTTTAACATTCATTCCCAATTAAAGGTATTTATTAAAGGTTGCCATTTTTATTTACAGAATAATTTCCTGTTGAATTAGGAGGCTGTCAATTACACTGTCAACAAAGCCACAAATCTCATACTGTTTCTAGGCAGAGAGGAAAAAAATAACAGGGAAGCATCTTTTATATATTATTTAAAAACCTTTGAAATGACCTTGAGGACCTTTTCCACAAAATACTTCCAATGCCAGAAGCTGTAAATTCTCAGTCAAAGATGAATCAAAGGATTGTACCATTTTACCTGAAACAAGCCCTTTATTTACCTGACCTATCAAACCTGCAGGTAGTCCCCAAAGGGGCCAAACTGGTCTGCACTACAGGAAGCCAATAAGCCATACAAAAAGAATTGAAAGGACAATGAGGGAAATTAAATGGGCACAGAAGACAGTGCTGAGACCACTGAAAGGTGAAGAGGGTATTATCCATCCTAGACTGCCATTTTAGGCCTATAGACATGCAATTTATTGCATATTGGCTAAGATGTATTAGCTAAATACTGTGTGCTTTTCTAAAGAAAGTGAAAAGGAGCAAAAATGAAGCTGCAGTGCACCATCATATGTGACATGCCAGACCACAACTTCTTCCAGTTTGTTATCGCTATTTAAAAAATAATAATATTCTAGTCAGGCGACAGTTTATGAATTGATTAAATAAATGGTGCCTGTTCTGACATAATTTTATGCTAAGTACTAAGACAGTGCCCACAGTACTGTACACACAGTACAGTGCCCACAGGTCTTAGAAAACTTCCTCTTGATTTTACCTCATTAAAGTAATGATGTCAAGGTGACTAATGACTTAAAAAGTAGAAAACAGTGATAACCTGAAGTTTCAACACATCACAGAAACCAAAAATAAACAGCAGAACGTAGAGTAGCAGCAAGCCTCAGTTACATGTGCATAAGAGAAATATTTTTATTTCCCTTGCAAACACTAGTAGGCAAAGAAGTCAACACCATCTGCCCAGCTCTAATTTTAATGTAAAGTTATTCTAAATGAAACTGAGAAAAAACATCAATGGAAAAAATGATTTAGATATTCTAAAATTAAAACCAAGGACTGTCTCACCAGGAGTGAGATTTCTAAATCTACTTTTGTTTCCGCATAAAATAGGAGATAGCTTTAAACAGAAACCTGAGTCATAGGTTCACACAGCTCTTGGCCTAGCTTTATCCTTTTAGATAGCTGGGCTGAAGTACTCTACACATTTAATAACTTTTTTTTTTCTCTTTCCATTAAGTAGCTTAGTTGTGGAAATGTAGAAGTATCAATTCCAGACACTGTAGTTTTGAATCCAAAAGTTCAGCGTAAGTGCTGAACCCTAATTGGAGCTGAGTTTGATCACTCAGAACCCTTAGATCTAAAGGGACCTCTTGGGATATCTTGTCCAAACCCTGTGCTCAAGCACAGTCAGCTACAGTAAGAGAACCATATTCATTCAAGTTTTGAGCATCTTGATGGATATTTAGACTTCTCATGTCACTCCAGTCCTGAACTGAAAAACTCAACAGTGAGCTTTAGCAACCTACTACCATCTGGTTACATATCAGGGATAACCACTAAAAAAATAATCCAACACACCCAAATGAACAAATTGTGAACTAATTTACCTTACTCACTGAACAGTGCTCTTTTACAGCCCTTGTAAGTTAAAATATAAAAGCACTGAGCTAATGAATTATTTTTATGCTCATCCAGACACACTATGTTTCCACAAATCTATTCATAGGGCTTGGTCTTCTTGGAACACTTGTGTTTATCTCTTTTTTATTAATTTCTAAACTATTTACATTTTTAGATATAGTGGAATGGCAAACTTTTGGGCAACCTATTAATGAGCCAAATAACTGGGGGTCTATTTTTAAATGGTAAGGCCTGAATGCTTCACACTCGACTCTGCAATATTGTCACTGACCCACTGCCCAACACAGGCCATTTCCCTCCTGTGCATCATATATTGTTTATTCCAAAGATGGTACACAATGCTTCCCCATCTCTGTAAAACATTTACGGAGCTACGAGGGAAGTGTACTACGTGTGTGGAGTCTTACCAAACTGATCAAACTGGTAAAATAACATACTCTTCCTGCAGCAAGAATGCCTTGGAACTAATGAATTATACACTCTGAGTTCAAACATCTTGCCTACCTTGTCTGGTATACTCATCTGCTTCTCTGTGGACCAAATCTTTTACCCGGTTTCCATACAGCAACCTAGAGGAATCATGATCAAAAGCTTTCAAGGTTTCACTGGAGCTGTAAGACTTCTGAGTAGGCACTCTGCACTCCTCATTTTCCGCAGAAGAATTTGTATAGCGGCGCTCCTTGTCCCGTCTGCTCTTTGTCAGCGAGCAGTAAGGCCTACGTTCCTTCACATCCATACTTCATTCCTTCTCTGGGCACATCAGTCCAGCTTTTTGGGAAGTCTTCTCTACATTCAGCTTACATTCACCTATAATAAAATTAGAAAGACAACCACTGATGTGTTACAATGATCTCTAATGGCTGTAATTGATCCCTAACTGTCTGGAACAGAAAGAAAGAAAGAAAGACCTGCTCAGCAATGGGTCAGAAGCACTTCTGTAACATTTGCCAGAATTCCATGCACGAGCTACCCTGATCTAAAACATTCGCAAAAACATTCTTGGGAAAAACATCACCACAACATTACTCATTTTTATACAACAGATTAAAAGATCAAAAGCCAACAGTGATTGGAGCAGAGAACAGACTGGAAAAACAGTAGTTTTTCAGCTTTAAGAATATGTTGCCTAAGATCTATCTGCAGTTAAGCTGGTTTTTTTCTTTTTCTGAGAAGCCTGCATGCTTAAATGGCAAATCTGGCTTTCTTCTGCTTGTTGGAAATGTGTGGTTTTAATGTTTGGGGTTTTATACTTTTTTGTAGAATTTTAGACTTCTATAATTCTTACTGTAATTGCTATTCTAAGAAAATTATTCTCATCAGATAATATGTACACATAATTTCACAGCAAGCTACAAAAACAACACAGGTGATGTACAGAAAGGTTTATCCAAGCCAGTATATTCTATGCAAGCTGTGCTAGAAGACAAGAAAATATTTGATTTGCAAATGACAGTCAGAAATACTTTTTTTTCCCCCCTCAAGTTTTTAAATAATATTACAGTAAGAATCATATTTCTATTACTATTTACTTTGCTTTAATATTTAATTCACGTGTTTTCAAAACAAGACTTCTCAGTTTTCAAAACCAGACATCTCAGTTTAATTTCTTGGGTCCTGCACCCTCAACCAAAATATCTTTTTATCTTATCTTTCAGCAAGAAAGCCTGGAAATTCTGTTTTTGTTTTATAAATAGAAATGCTAAAATAAAGTTAAGAATATAATTTTTATCTTTAAGCAGCTGAGAAGGTATATGCATATCACACAGCAACACATATCACAAAGCAGCAGCAAACTCCATTTGCACTCTTTTCTGCAAAAATAAGGTTGCTTTACAACTCTTCACTTATTTAAACACTTAATATCAAACTAATTAGTTGTCACTCCCTAAAATATTTTCCGAGAGTATTTAGTTTGCTACAGAGCCATAATTCAAGTTTGTGAACAAGAGCCAGTCCTTTATAATTTTGTTTTGCAATTTTCCAAAAAGGTTTTTGCACTTCTTGGCCTATGTGAAGCTCAGTTTAGACTCGAGAATAAAGCTCCAAACACTTCCATTTAAGGAAACAAACTACTTTTATATTTTCAAATTTTAAGTGGTTAACTGAAATTTTTACATGATCAAAAAAAGAAGTTTTACAAGACAACAGTTTATTAAATTGTTTGCATGCCCAGGTAGCACATCTTTCTAGCTTATATGAAACACTCAGATTTTAAAACATTTGATTTTCTAATAAATGCAAGTACTTTCCAGGAAAAATCACTTTACGAGACATGTTATAAACTCTGTGTTTTATTAATATTAAACTGAATTGTGATGCTGAAAAATCATTATTAACAAATACACACAGGAATTCTTTTGCAGTGCAAAGCCTACCTCCCCTTTCATCTAAGCATGTCAAGACTTTAAAGGGCCACTAATTCCTAGTGTTTCTAAACTGCACCATGGGAAAACTGACACACACTATTCATCATCATGACTATTCACCATCAAAGAAGAAATAATTTTTATTTTTATCCAAGCTTCCAAAATCCTTTATAATGTTAAAAAAACAAAACCCCAAAACAACAACAAAAAAGCACAACAAAAGCCAAACCAACCAAACTCTTATTTGCAGAACACACTGTTACCATACCAAGCTGAAATCCTCAAAGATTTAATCTATGCTGTAGCACGAAGAAGTACTGATCTGCCTCTCACCAAAGTCAATGAATTTAATAAAATTTCAAAAAGCAGTTCTCTGGGTTACCTATTGTCTCTTCAGCCAACGAATGAAAAGGTTAAAAAAATACAAGCTGTTTAACAGCACCACTTTACAGAGACACTTCAGCAGTGATTATCCTGCCAGAATAATGAGGACTACTGGATTATTTGTGAGCATTTTTGAAAAAAAAAAACCCACCAAAATAACAACACAAACAATACAACAAACCTTTTAGGTTTTAAGAACATGATCTTTTTGAATCTGGCATTATACAAATCACCTGTTTACTTTCAGTAGCCTTTAACTTTAAAAATTAATAACATGTCTCAGCAAGTCTTAGGAAACAACATCCTCAGGCTTGTGTCTGAATTATTTCATCAGTGAATTAATACACATACCTAATAGAAGACAGAATAAAAGCTATCTTAAAGAACTGTCTACAAATAAATGTTCTTTACTGTGATCAGACAACAAGCAGAAAGGGAGAACACAAACATATTTGCAGAACACAGAAACAAATATCAGAATTAATGTTTAAGTAGGGTAAGTCAGCAGTGACAAGTCAAACAAAAGGAGACTTGCAGATGGCTTTACTACATCTTTACTTGAATCATTGATACATTATGAATCACCCCTTCTTCTTCCCTAGAAACACTTCTCACACCCAAATGAGAGAAGTATTTTCAATTTTTGAGAAAATTATTTCAATAAAAACCCAAACTGTCACTGCATCTACTCAGCCCCTTTCTTTGAAAGGCCACTACTAAAATACTAACAAGACTTCCCATTCACATCTTCACAGATTTAAATGAACCACTGCTGCACAGATTTGATCATATTTCCTTTTTTTCTTCTCTTCTCTTTCCTACACCATTAAAGCTGCATCTCAGGGTCTTGGCGGGGATAGACAAATGCAGAGCAACTAATTTAAAAAATCAGATTAAAATCTTAAACCAAGGAGAATTAAACTTAGTTTCAGATGTATTATAAAACACTTGCTTTCATCTGCAAAGAATTTTTGCCCATATGTCAATATTTATGGTCTATCAGGTTGCTTCACCCCAACTAAATGAAGTAATTTACACAGAGCAATATTTACAAAGGTATTGAACTACTAACACACTCACAAAAGGATGGCAGTCCAGCTCTGCTATATACTGCTGTGTTATACTGCAATGCTAACGTGAAACAGCCTGCATGGACTGCAGAAAATAAAAAAAATATTTCACTGGTGCGTGCCACTACTTCAAGTTCCTGTGCAATACTTTTGAAAGTATAAAAACTGAGGATGCTCATCTGTGCCACTGAGCATTGGGGTCTCCCATGACCTCTTCAGTGATCTCTGCAGAGTCAGGGGCTCCTGGCTGAATTCCACAGGAGGGTGTTCACTGAGCATCAGGCTGACATGTCAGCTCCCATACAGTCACACTCAGCCCATTCCTCTACACGGCTCAGCTGATTGCACACTCAGAATCTACTTTCCCAGTCTCACTCCAAATTTTTAAAACAGCTTGAAACCATAAAGAGGAGATGCCCATTTAAAAAATAATATTTAAATATTTCTTTCAACTTAATTTTGGAAGGAGAGAAGAAGCAGAGAAGCAATTCCTGTTGTGATCAGGTCATTGGGATCAAAGAGCGCATTCCCTTATGAGTCAAGCTACATTTTAGACCTCTGCCATCATTAACACCTTTAGCACAATATTTAATTACCAAGTCTGATAAATTATGTGCAATTAATAATTAAAACAAATAAACAATCAAAATTCCTTCTTTTACTCTAAGTGTTGTAGAGACACCAAGTGCAAACACTAAAACTGAGCACAAGGCATGTTCACACATGAGTGTCTAAGCTACCACAGAAGCTTCAATGACTGATGTCTCAGATACAGACAAAACTGACTACTAGTGTAGTTTACACTGCATTTAAAATTTACCAGGACAGCCTTTCATCAGTTTCTCTTAGTCATCTATGGCAACATGAAATAAAATTGAGGTAGTGAAAAACAAAAAAAAAAAGAAAACAACCAAAAACCAAATCACAGTTACTTAGCTTTTTTCAGTAAAAAACACTTGATAGTTAAGTTCTACACTGTGGCACAGAAAAGTACCACAGACATACTTAAATTGGTAAGACTTAAAAAGGCATTAAGGTCATGCTACAGACTTATCCAAAACACCCAGGTACAACTTTAGCATGCCTGCAGGCATTTAAAATGTTATAGAAAATGACTGCATTTCATTCAACACCTTGAACTCTGAGTTCCTCAAAGAGCTGTTGCAGTTCAGCAGCAGGATGGCAATCGTGCCCAAGGTACACAGTGCTCCCTCCCCACCTCTCACTTGGAGAAACTTCTCCCAGCATTAAACATGATTCAATGAACATCAATGTACCTGAATAAGAAGACTAAATATACCTCAGTATTTTATGTCCTTTGATATCTAAGAATCTACAGAAGCATGAAAGAGTAAACAGGTAAGAAATAAAATATGTTTGTTATTGAAATGACAAGATAATTGTATAGAAAAGATTATGTCACTGCTTAGGTTGATTTATGGATCTCCTACAGTCCCTTTCAACATCTATATCCATTTTAGACATTTCTAAACATACAAAGCAAAACTGGAATTAGTTCTAATTCTAAATAATGAGAGTCATTAATATATACAGAGCTGGAATAGAAAATTTTCAAAAAAAGGAAAGATAAAATTTGTACATTTTTCTGTCACAGGAGAACAGTAAGAGAGTTTGAAATACAAGGAAGCACAAACTCTCCTCCTCAGTCTCAAGGAGAAGCAGCAGCAAGGAAAGCAGCATGCTGTTGGAGCTGAGCCCTTCTCCCCTCCCCGAGGCCAGGAAAACTGAGACATGGAAGGAACTGTCATATTACATATCACAAACTTCCCTCCCAACATCTCCATCTAAAAACTTAGACATTTCAAAGAATCATAGTATTCCCAGCTCCAGAGACCTACATTATTTTTGAATTATTGTTATTTTTGTTATTCATTACCATTATTACAAATGAAGAGTCATTGATCCTTCCACAGTGCCTCCTAGGTGAAAGCAGTCTGAACCCTTGCTTAGACGAGGACCAAATCTGCTTTCACGATTCTACATAAACACAAGCAGTACAAGAACCCTAAGATTTCTGGGAGAAGAAGCAGGCTTGAGCTTCTTTCTGGAATAAGAGCAGAGGATTTTTACAGGCTGCAAGCTAAGACAGTGCCTATTCTCAGCATTGACAACAGTTGCTGAAAATAGCATCTAAGTAGTGCTGTTCAACAGATGCATGTCTGCAAGTGCCATTATTTTCATTAAATAATAATTTCCTTTGTACCTGTAATTGTTGACCAGGTTAAATGAATGTAAATACTGCATTAGTTACAAATTGCACTAGGTATAGTATTTCACAGCCTTTTAACAGCAGAAGAACAAAGCAAAATTCAACTGATACATGCTAACAGGTAGATTAAAATGCTTAGGTACAATACGCAAAAATTAAGAAAATCTTCTGTCCACAAAAAAAAAGTCACAATTCGCACAACTAATCACCCATAAAACCTATTACAAACAAATACTAAGAAAAACTCAAAAAGCATAAAAGAGTGATGAAATTTCCACTTCAATGGCTGATAAAGTGAGATATGTCAGAAATCAACTGAGCTGGAAAAATGACACTTTGAAGAGGTGCTTAGGATGATCTGTAGCCATGGTGTGCCATTAGTCAAACTGATGACTCTTAATACATGGACATTTCAGGTCATCATATCTAGAAACTCAC
The DNA here is from genome assembly GCF_017590135.1 of Pyrgilauda ruficollis. Classification (NCBI taxonomy): domain Eukaryota; kingdom Metazoa; phylum Chordata; class Aves; order Passeriformes; family Passeridae; genus Pyrgilauda; species Pyrgilauda ruficollis. The sequence continues at coordinate 14,549,762 of NW_024526599.1, read as the reverse complement.
TTAATATAAAAAGTCTGTCTTCCAGCGTAGAAACTAGAGAGAATATATCCCAAGTCAGCCTTCCTAAGGGGGAGTGAGAAACAGATGGCCTGTCAGACAGTTCACAAACTACAATTTAAAAGAAGCCTCTTGAAGTCACTAAGTAACTCTACATTTTAGAATCAAATTAAAAACAAACAAAAAATCCCAGCAAAAAACCCTAACAAAAACATGCATGCAAAAAAAAAAAAAAAAAAAAAAAAAAGAGTAGTAAGTAAAACAAGTAAAAATTATTTTGTATTTTTCTGCATCAGCCAGAGGAACAGAACACTCATATCTACCATCACAACAGGATGTAATGTTAATATAAAAGTTACTTTACATAATCTATCTAAAAATCTTAACTACATTAGAGACAGAATAAACAACAAATAAATGTACTCTGTGTGCATTACAGAAATTTCTTGCAATAAGAGTCAGGAAAATCAGCAAGATAAAGACCTCTGCAGCATCCTGGTTAGTCACAGACATTGATGCTTGTATAAAAATACTGGTGCCATTACTTAAAATTTAAATCCTTGGGATTTGAGGGAAAGAGGGAAAGTACACCTCATACTTTCCCTAATATGAGCAGAAAGACAAAATGGAATGATGGGAGCCAAGGGAGCAGATTTCAGGATTGCATTTTCCTGGGAGGGTATGAGGACACAGAACAGTGTTTGAGATGGAGCTACAGCTATTTCTGCATGCCAGGAGCCCCTGCACAGCAAGGCTACAAACCTTAAGACAAAACTGAAAATAACCCCGAGCTGGCCCCACAGGTGCAGCCTGGGGCTGTGCTGGTTAATAAATCACCAGCAGACCCTGCAGAAAACCCACAGCGTGCAAGGAGGGAGGGCTGAGCCACTGCACCGACTGGAACAGACTCTGCAGAGGAACTCGGTCCAGGGTCACACTGACAGCTTCTGCTCCTCCTTTGGAGGAACTGTCATGAACCCTGATCTTGAGGAGAAGCATCTACCTCTAATGTGGGGAATTTGTATAAAAAGTGTTTTATCTCAAGGGCTGAAAGAGCTACGTGAGAAAGAGAACACGAAGACCAAAAGACACTAATAATACAGTGTGCTCCTTCAGTAAAAAGGAGGGTGAGAACATGTGATGAAAAGACAGAGGGGAAGGAAGTTAAGTGAGCAGAAATGCCGGAGTATAAAGAAAAAATTAATAACAAAACAAGCTCAAGCCACAAAGAGGAGAGAGAAGTACCCAGTAGCACTCATGGCACCACTGGGGAAGACAAATGACACAGAAAACCTGGCAAGAGAAAAGAGTTTAAGAGAAAAACAAGTGGAGGAAGAGAACAAAGAAAACTTCAGAAGGGAAGAACTTTGTGACTCATTTACTTCAGCACAGAGTATTAAACTTGTAGAGTCAGCACTGGGTAATTTATTACTCAGCAGCAACTAAAAAGGCCCAAGTACTTCCCTCTACTCCTTTAAACTTGAAATTCATCCTTTTTGCCATCATCTCCTTCCCTTCTCATCCTTTACACACTCCTTTTCCGTCACTGTGTTCTTACTCAAGCTATCTTAATGGTATCCTAATATATACGAGCATAATTCCTTCTTGAATCATGTCTCCCAAATCTACTTTTGCACCTGCTTAGAGCTCTTCTACAGAGTCCTCTTTTGTTGTGGAACAAATATACAGAAATCTAGCGATTTTGTAAAACTAAAACAAGTGGGATGGAGAACGCGACACAAGAACAACATATAACAAACCACGAACATCAGCAAAGGTGCTACAGTCCCTGTGTCCCCAAGCAGGGAGCACAGCACAGTCATTTCTGTATTTCTTTTTGGAGAACAAAGCTATCAGTAAGTCAGCTTCACCATCTGAAGAGACTGTCGATCATTCAAGTCCCCCTTCAACAACTCAGAGTTAATTTCAAACAATTTGACAGTAGTGAGGTTTCAAAAACAATACATCTCTCAAGTCACTGTAAGGGAAATGAAGTGTATTACATGTGACATGCAAGAGCTGGGCATACAGTCACAAGGCTGAGCTGAAAATATTACTGTGAAGGTGTCTGGAAATGAAAGGAGAACCTGAGGAAACTGTAACAAGGATGTCATTGCAGACACATGGGAGAGGGAAGTGAAAAATAGCTAAGCGTAGGTGCTGAAGCTATTGCTTTGGTTGCATGACACAGGATACACAGGCAGCATCAGCCTTGGTTTCCAAGCACAGCTCCTCATAGTGAAGACTGAAATTCCATATAAACAGGAGTCATTCACAAGATTTTCCTTTCCCTTATGATCTGACAGGTAACCAGATTTTTCAGTTCCAGTGTCATTATAATGAGGATACTGTTGCAGCCTGGTAATCTGGAGAATTATTTAGACTCATATCTATAAAGAAGGACTAGTAAGATTTTTAAGGCATACTGACAATTGTTTTAGTGCTCAAGAACTCTGTTTTGTTCAAAGTTATCCCCTTGCTCCCCTGGATGACCTTCTCAAATAGCAACAAATCAAAACCACAGAGATACAAACAAGAAAATTCCCAAACATAATGAAAAATCCCCATAGAAATGAGTACTCTGTATTCATACTGTCACAACATTCACTTACTACCCCGAATAAAGTAGTATAAAATATTATTTACAAATTCCACCATAAGACGTAGTAAAGTACTGCTTAACTTGATTATGTTCATATTAGCAATCCCTACTACTGTATTTAAGCATCCCATCTATTCAGATGGTATCAGCTGTTATGTGTTCCTCTATACTCCCCAGGTTCCTGCTTCCCTCTCTGCACAAGCTGTGTCCTCTTGTCACAACCTCTAATTGTCTCTTCTTCAGCACAATCCAACATCAGCAGACAGTAAAGGCTGGAGGTTGTTTGCCCTGCTGGATCACTTCCTTTCTGTAATCCCTGTTCTAACTCCTTCAAAGCATCCCTTTCATTGCATCAGATTTTTAGCCTTACCTTAAAGGGCATACAAAAACTTTTTGTCCTGTAATTACCCCATTCCCCTCTTACCTCCCAGGTTTTGTCTCCAGTTTCAACAGAACTAAGACTCTGATTAGGGCAAACAAAAGAATAATGCAGTTTTAAAATAAGTTCTTTGGCTAACTATGCGAGACACAAAATTTCCCACAGTAATTAGCAATTGTGTTCAGAGGAGCACACTGCTCTCTGGAAGTGCCCACACAGCCTCCTCTGGCATGACCCTACCTGACTACCAACCAAGACCCTCTCTCATAACTACTTAAAGAACAATCAACCCTCAATAATTCAAAGCCTCTTTCAGGAAGCTAGGGAAGTAGGATGAAAAACTACCTCCTGCTGCCCTCCTCCTTCCCTGGTGTGTGTTACCAGGTAAGGCACCTGGCTGTGCTTCCACATGCCACTAAATTTCAATCATGTTGACCCTGCTGCTGACCTGCTGCTGGAGAGCCCAGTGACAGCACCTGCACTCACATGTCAGAGAACCAATCTCAACTTTAAAATATGCTTTACTGCCAAATTATTCCAGTTCTGCAAAACAAGCACAAGCTTCTACAGGAAGTATTGAGCACCTTCATATTATGCTTCTTTAAAATCTTCAAATTACCACTTCATATAATACTCAGAATATCTCAGTACACACAGTGATTAAACATCCTTCTAATTAAAGTAACAATCTACTTCAGCAAAAGATCTGAAGGTGACCTTTAAAGGATGGGCTAGTTCTATCATTATCAACATAAATGAAAATTTGGTCTCCAAACACATGCACAATTAACTGTAACTGAATAATAAAAATATTTCCCAATTGTCAACTAAGTCCTTTTAGATCCAATAGGAGTTTGTAGAGCAGTTCCACAGGTCAGTCACACCAGAAGTAAACAATATGTAATTGTATTTCTTATCAAGTAAGTTTAGCAAGCAGAGGTGCAAGACAAAGGCAGGAATACTGGAGGCTTCCACTCATTTACAGGACACAGAAGACACATGCAGAAGAAGGAAGAGAGTGTTTCCTATGGTGACAGTCAAGATGCCTTGTCCATATGGACTACATGGATGGATGAGCAGGTAGTTTAATTCCTATTATTTTTCAAATATTTATAATTCCTTTTTAATATGAAACACAAAGTGGATCATCCATCTTTTGCATGGCCTTATACTTAATATGAAACTACTTGTGATTTTCTTATTCTGTATTTAAGGGCAAAAACATCAGTTCCAGTATAGGCACTTCCAAGCATTAACTTTTTGCTGAATTGTCTAGATACTGGAGATAGTTTTGTAGAAACAGAAAGAGGGCATGAGATGCATGACAAGATAGGATCTAGAAACTTCCTTGATCTACACAATGCAGCAGAGGGGCTCATGTCTCTCCTAAAGTGAAGAACTCTAGAATAGTAGAAAATCCAAGGTGAAGTTCTTTAACTATGTTAGCTATGTTCAGAAGAATTTAGAAAACTTTTAGTAAAAAACTGATCCTGAGGGGTGATCCAGAACTGAAGAAATGAAGGAAAGAAGGAAACCTTAGAAAAGAAGGAAACCTCTTACACCTGTACCTGAACTTGGTGGCATCAAAATCTTGTCTCTGTATTTGCACAGGTCAAGAACATACTTTAAAAAAAAATCAGTAATGAGAGATCTGGTCTGTACTGAAAAATTCTGGCAGCACAGTTGAATTTACTAGAAGTCATAGCTTAAGCTAGCAAAATCTATTGTGCAGATGCAGCAATGCTGACAGAAGAGTGCACTTTTAAAACCACTGATGTAGATAAGCTCTGAGACTGGAGCCGTTCTGATTAATATCATAGGCTCTTAACGCACCCAGGTGAAAGGATGAGCACACCCAGCAGGGTGAATGAAGGGGTTCAGACTGCTCGGCTATCATTTCTGGACATACTCATCTTCTGGGGAGGGCTCATTCAGCTGGGAACAATGAATGTGCTGCTCCACACCTTCGATTCATACCCACACTGCCTGGTAGTGCTGCACAGAGCTGCCGGGTAGGATTAGTAATATAATTTTTGTGTTGAAGTTAATTGAGGCTTCCAAGAAGCAGGCTTCAGAAAGAAAAAGATTTAACAGAGGTTCTTTGCTGGTGCTGGGAGAGTTTATCTTTCATATGGGGGAACAGGAGAGATAAAGGAAATCTTAATATTCCTGTTTGTCAGTTGGGGCCTCCAAATAACTGAATAGAAGTATGTGTAATCAAAGAATTCTTACATACAATCAGCAAGCAGTGCAAACAAAACCCAGAAAAAAGACCACAGCTGTAACTGAGAAAGACAGACTTGCACCGAGAGTCTGAAATATACTGATGGAGACTAGAGCAAAGAAGGTAAAAGAGAGATTGGAAAGAGCTATTTTATAGTTCTGTGGAATGATTAAACAGATACCCATCAGATCTTATCCCATTTGCAGCTCTTACTTAATGCTTAAAAACCTTAATTGAACATTACAAAGCCGTGAAATGTGTATGTGCACATACATGTACATACAAAAATAGATGTTTCATACATATGAATAAAAACCATCAATGAAAGACATGCTGTGGGGAAAGTAATATTAGAAGTGTTCTTCTCCTAAATCTAAAGTAAAAAGCCCACTCTGTAGCTAACCTAAGTCAAGAGAGCTTGGGAAGTGTACGTACCTAATCTAACTCCCCTGTGCTTTCAGCAACTGTACATTCCAAACCACCAAGATGCTGATAAATTGTATTTTCCTGAATTTATGGTAAAAGTGACCAAATCAAGACCACCAGGGAGCATTGGAGGGACAAGGCAGGAATGTTCTTACACGTATTAAGTTTTTCAGTAGTTACTCTTCCAGTCTCCCCTGAAGAATAACAGGAGATCCTCCCCATTAAAAAAAATAATGTGCAGAAGTTTTCAAATATAGGTTACAAAGCCATTAGTAAAATGTGCAAAATACCATCGAGGAGAAAAATTCTATGCTGGTTTTGGACTTTGAAGCCAGAAAAACATAAAATTAATTGTCTCCAAATTCCTTTTATCTATTTAGTCAACTAAAATAAAATTTATTATGGGAACAAAAGCAGCATCACTAAAAATAGTGAAATGTTGATAATTATGTTTTGCTTTGTATTTCCTTACCTGTTATTCCCTTAGGGCTATGCTCCTCCGTACCTAAGGGAGAAATTAGAAGCTTTTGGCAAAGGTGCCAGATTTATCAGGGGCTGCTGCCTGAGAAATACTGTCTATCAGCAAGTCAAAAACATTGCACCTGTCCTGCAAAATTGTTAAATTAGAGATTGCGCCACAGTGACTCAGTAACAGCTACAATATAAGAACTAATGAGGTAGCACCTTACCTCACCAGGGTATCAGTCCTGAGCGCTTGCACAGACCAGCTCAGTCCGTGCCATGCTCGAGAGAGGACACAATGCAGTTTCCTTAGAAAGCAGTCTGTCAGTCTCAATCTCTGAATTCAATTGAATTTCTGAATGCCTTATCCATGAATCATGAAGCAGTTTGGCTTCATGAGACATAGTTCAGAGGCACAAAGTAACATTTGCCAGAATCCTGGTGATAAAATTCTAGAATCTGGGTCTTCATGCAACCAGAGGGGAAAAAAAGGCTTGGGAGTCTTTTGAGAGAGTCTATGTTCTCCCTATGGACTGAAGACGAGACAAACTGAATTTGGCAGATACTTAGAAGAAATTCAGTTTAAAATTTATTTAAAATAAAACAAATAAAGTAAGCAGGAAAAGTTGTTCTTTTTAAAAAGCACAACGAGGAGCAACAGCAACTATAATAGCCATCCCCTCCCTTCTCTCCCCCTTGCAGATGCTCTCAGTCAAACACTCATCCAAGATGACCAACCCTGGATCCTGGTGCTCTGCAGCCTTATGGGCCTGAGCAGCCCTGGGATAATCCCACCCCTCTCCTGCTGTTGCTGGGCCTTGGTGAAGCGCACAGGATGGTTCTGAGGCTGGGGGAGCAACAAAGAAGGGTCTGATAGAGTTTGGAAAAAACAAGCAGTACAGCATTAGCTTATTGCTTGTATCCTCTTTGCTTTAGCATTAAAAAAAAAAAAGACCTCCTTAGCCAGATTTCATTAAGTTTCTGACCTGCAGCTATGACTTCAGTCAGTCTGTTTTGAGTGCATTTGGTAGTGTTGACCGACACAGTTCTCTCAGACAGAAAATACAAGACAGATGCTCATGATTTCAGAAAGCTTTAATCTAATTTTATTTCTATATATGAAGTAGCATAATAAATAGGATTCTTGTCAATGCTGGTGAAAGGCCAGAGGCTTTGCACTGGCTGGACAGCACGGGGTCTCAAGAGCTGTCTGGACTTGTCTTCACCTATCTGGTTTTAAGAGTTGCCAGGTGGTTGAGCAATTATTGCCTGGCCTGACCCCCAAAACACAGAGGGAACATCTGACACCCTGTAGAAGTCACCGGGTAACAGGAAGAACTCTTTGTGTCACCTGAGGCTGGGGAAGGCTTTGAAGCAAACCTTAAAACCCAGGCTGGGGACTTATGGAAATAAAGCAGTCTACAATAAAGCATATAAAACCAGCCCTAAGTGGACCAACATCAAGTAAGATGCCAGACCCACTGTGAACACCGTGCTCTCTGCAGTGGAAGGCACAGAATGCTGGTGACTTCATGGAAACACCTCCCCACCTGCCAGTTTATTTCCACCCTCACAACCCAGAGGAACAATTAACACCAAAAATGGCAGGCACTTGGAAGTTCTGTTTAACATCCTTAAGTGTATTATTACAGATACTTATATGTTTTTATACATTCTATGGAGTGTAACAATGTTGAAATATTAACTGGACCACTAGGAAAGTCTCAGTTCATTATCTATGGCACATGCATTTTAAGTGAAGAAGATTCAGAATGTATCTACAAAGTGCCCTTTCCTATCCACAAGGAACACTTTTTAAAAGCAAAGAGAGAACTGTAAAAGCTTTGCAAGATTTTTAAAAACTTGGTTTCCTGAGAGGTTTGGACATTAACTTTCCAGTCCCTTTGCACTGCTTTCCCCCTACTTTTTCCATATGCAAAACCTTTGTCTTTAGCAGCTCGCAGTAGAGAGTGACAGTGATAATGGATGCAGCCACACAAGCTCTGATTTGGGAAATAGCATCTGACTGATGAGTGGTGTGTTATAGGACACTAAAGACATACTAAACCATGGCATAATTATTACACACTGCATCCAAGTTCCTACTTTCCAGATTTATAATAATAAGCATCAATAGATGACAGAATTTTAAAAGAAGAAACTTTAGAGAATATGGTACTAAATTTGACCTGCTGAAACAAAAGAATTTTAAAGACTGTATCATTAGAAGCTAACAATTTTGAGGAAACTATAAACAGTCTGTATTTTAGGTAGGCAAAACTATTCACGACATCAAGAAAAGCCTTACCTTCCACTGCATGTCAGTTATAACCAAGACAATCTTACTATCTTTGTTTCAAGTTCATTTTGCTACTATGGATATTAAATTATTTGTTTAGATAAAGAGGTAATTTATATATCTAGTAATCACATTATGGGTTAAAAGGTCTGCTTTATTACTAACACTAATCAACTCATTGTGATTACTCACTGAAATAGCAAACCTTTTTCACAGACGTTCTTTGTTCCATTACTGTGTAAAACCTGTGATTAATATTAACCTTTATCTTAACACTGATCCTTACAAAATTCAGAAGAAAATATTCTCCTTCTCGATTCTTTGGAAGAAAATACTGTTTCTCCCACAGATCTTAAATACCCAAATTCTCAGAGACTGTTTTGTGAAATGAATCCTTTGATGAGCTTCAGAATAAGGCATTTTAACAAAATACTCAACCCTGTCTCCATCGTCTGCTGCTGCCACTATTGCTAATGATTATAAGCTTCCAGTACTGTGAATAATTCAGAAACTCATCTGTTCCATTCAGTGTAAAGACAATGTTGAGAGAAAAAGGTCACTTTTTTCCCTCTTCCAGCCACTGACTTATGTACCCCAGCCCTGGTCTGATCGCATGATACACCGAGTGTTTGACATGCATCCCCTGACAGCTTCTTAGCAGCAGTTAGTCTGTTTAGCTTAGACTCCAGAAATAATAGGAGCACAAAGGACTGACAAGTTTCAGCAGTCACACACAGAGCACCAGCGCTCACGTTTGCAGGAGCTATTTCCGATACTTAATGTACAGTGGGCCTAATGCTTAATTACAAAATAGATGCCAGCATATGTATTGTAACCAGGCAATCTGATACTGATGCACAGAAGCAGTGGTACTTGATAAACATTTCTTAAACAAAAGTATGAGCAGTATAATCACCTGTTTCCCAAAGACTAACACTTAAAACACACTGCTCCAAGCCTTTTTTGAAAAGACTTTAAATTCAGTTCTACTTCCTCTTTAATCTTGTGATTAGCAAGGACACGGAAGGCTGTCAATTTATAACCATACAATATGCAGTTTTATTTGAAAATGATATCTGTCAGAGCAAGACAGACTCATGCAACATAGTATTTAAAGGATTAATTACTGTTTACTTGAAACTTCTCCTCCCTTCACTTAAATAACCTTTTTATTTTGCCAAGCAAGCTTATTCTAAATATGTACACAAAGGATACTATAGTGAATATTTCATCTTTCAAAAAAAGATGACTTAAAAATCTAACATTGTATTGAATGCACAATCCACATGCACTGATCCACAAGTTTGTATTTAACCATGAGAAAAGCCAGAGTATCCTTTGACCCTAAGCATTTTTACCCATCTCTTTAATTCTTTTCTTTCTCTGGCTGAAATCAACTGAATTGTCAAGGAAGATGACCACCTAAATGCAATGGAAAGATTTATGACACTCTCCTTCTTAAATAAAAAGTGAAACCCATAAAAACCCCAAACACTCTCTGCAGGGAACAAACTAACCCACTCCCCAAAGCCTTAGTGTTCAAATAAGGTCTAGCAGGTCATGGTTTGTTACGTGACATCTTTTCCCCCATTTCCTTCTTCCTTACCAAATAACTTTAGATACATCACAGTGTCAAATTTGGCCTCCCGGTTTTGCTGAAGGACTTTTCAATGTCTTCATTATTGAGATCAATGAACTCCTCTCTCAGGCTTCAGCAGAAAGAAGAGCAGCACTCTATCCTGAGGACGGTAATCTTTGTCCCAAGTGCCCTTCTCTCAGAACCACGTCCCCCTAACACAGCTAAAAATTATCAATTTCGCAAAAATTAAAAAAAACCCCAAAAAAACCAAAAAAACTAACAAACAAACCTCTATGTGTTTGCACTTCTCATAAATTTTGTTTTAATACTTCCTTGAGAGAAAATACCAGAAATAGATATTTGTCATTCTGACAGCAGGACAAAGCCCCTGTTTCTAATTTAAAATCTCCCTATATATCTTGAGTCTATACAGACTATCACCAGCATGCCAAAGAGTCAAAAGTGGTTATAAACTTCCCACCTTTCAAATGCTGCATGTCTGCTATCTCCCACTGCAAACATCCTGTGCAAAACTGAGTAATCAAAACAGTCATAAAGCAGTTCTTGATCATTTTATATGGTCATCTCAGCATCTCTCAAAAAAAAATTACATTACTACCACGTGAAGTTTTGGATTATGTCAGGTACTAAAATATTCTAATAAACACCTAAGCTCCTTTGCACAACTCCAGGAAAAAAAAGATATTATTTTGTTTGGTAAAGAGAGCAATTCAAATATCTGTTCTGTTATTTTGCTGAAATTTACATATCCATTTATTCTAAATGATACAGCAATTTTAAGAAAAGGATTTTTTTTCCCTTCAGGCATCCTGCCTGAACATCCCACATACAGAGAGAATACTGGGGACTGTTAGGCTGCTCTTCTATCAATTAACAGAGCAGGTACTGCACCTGCAAATGGGAATCAGGTAAGCTGCTGATCACAAAAGCAGCTGCAGGCTCTCCTTAGCCACACAACCTACAGAATCAAAAAATCATTAAGGTTGAAGAAAACCTCTAAGAGCGTTGAGTCCAAAGTCAAGCCCACAATAAAGATGTGTCCCCCAAGTGCCACATCTGCATTTTTTTAAATACTCCCAGGGATGGTGACTCAACCACTTGAATGAGCAGCTTCTTCCAGTTCTTGACAACCCTTTTGGTAATGTATTTGTCCTAATAACCAATCTAAACACTCCCTTCCCCCAGCACAGCTTAAAACTTGAGGCTGTTGATTCTCATCTTCAACAAATACTTCAGCCCTAGAAGCCAGCCTGACTCTTCAGGACAAAATACTTCCCCAAAGGCCACAGCAGAGTAAAATGACCAGCATACAGAAGATATATCTAGAAATTCATACCAGAAGTGCAACAAATTACTGCAGCTATTTTTGTTGCTTTATAAACAACAAAAAACATGATAGAAACAAAAAAGACCAAAAAAACATTATATAAAGCTCAATATAGATTATATCCAACTTATCATTAGGCATAGCAACTCCTATTTAGACCAAAACTTTTAACTAAGAAAAGGAAATAACTCTCTTATTCAAGTGTTTTGTCTCAAGGCAATAACAACCAATAACATCACTGTGCTCTGTAAAATTGCTGATGATTTTTCATGCTGGAAAGGAAGTCAAAAATTTGGGGTTCTTACACTTCTGCTAGTGATGAATGAAAAAAACCTGAGGATCAGAGCAAAAAAGACAATTCATTCAGGGCAATTAATTCAAATTAATTGATACCATTAGGTTTACCTGTCCAGTTCAGACTCCTGTTCTCTGGGCTGCTGTGATGAACACAGATAACCAGTGCTTAGGAACATGGATTTTTTTTACTGGAATTTCTTACCAGCACTAATCTTCAAGGCACACCATATTGAAAAGGAAGGCAAACAAAAATGGAGAGCTAAGAATTTATCTTCATCTGTAAACAAGAAATACCAACCGGCATAATGACTGCCATGTACAATACATTTATTGTGTCATATGCTGCACAACAAGCACCAATGCAAATTATACTAAGAAAAAAAAAATCAACTCAATATTTCTAAATTGTTGTTAAAACACATCCAAAGCATACAACAGAAACATTAATGTAAGACACTATCCATTTTGATATATTTTTTAAATTTTTGTATTTAAATTATTGCCTGACTGTGAGAAACATCTAGGAAACATCACACAACTGTCTGTAACAAATCAAACCAATTAAATCATCTCAGTTTAAGGGTCATTCCTAAGTAGAAAAGTAACTTGAAAACACTGATGAATGATGGAAAATACCTACATGAGAGATTTGCATTGTTACTTGCTCTAAAGTTTGTAAGCTCTGTGAATGCATTATCAACATAAAGTCTTGAAAATGTATTTGCATTTGTTATTTATGAGATTCCCATTGTCTCCTCCTAATATGTTCATACTCTGAATTGTGTGCTAAAACCCGGAAGAATTTCCACAAATTAATTGCTTGCCTCTTTCTACTAAGATCATTAAACATTACTGGTAGCAGTAAAAAACACTGTTCATTAATTTTTATTGGAGGGTGGAGGAGGCAGGAAGAGGGTACTAGGGTCCAGGTTCAGAAGAAAACAAGTATTAAATAAAAAATGAAACCAAATGCATTTTTTGGAGTGTCTACACAGCCATATGCCACTAAACCTGCTAACACTTACATATACACTTAATCTTACTACTTTGAAGGGTCTAATGTCTGGAACAAAATTACACATACATTTTTCAAGGTCAGACACATGTGTGAGTCAGCCTATCACTATGAAAAATTTGTTTTTCTTGTTGAATGATTTACATTCCAGTATTCCAATTTTAAGCAAGCTTTGGCATCACCTTAGAGTGATTAGTCAGAATCTCAGAATCTGTGATAAGTATTAAAAAAACCCCACTGTTGTAACATACTTTATGGAAACTATCTATAATTACCAAAGCTGTTTCTTTCATAATTGTCTCCTATAATAATTTTCAATCCACATGCAACTATGCGTTCTTTACAAAAAAAATCTTGAACATGATTGTAGGAAAATGTTCAATCCCCCCTAATATTTTTATATCTAGCTGCTCAGGTTCATAAGGTGCTCTCAAGAGTTTTCCAAACATACTTCTTCATGACAACAAAGCAAACCTAGTAGACAACACAGATTAGGATTTATGGCATTTTTTTTTTATTTTTAGAAGTTCTATTACAAACTGTATAAAGAATACATAATAGCTAGCTTATTTAGTGTAAAAAATACTTGTCAGTGAAGCTCCACTGGTGCATGGGTTTGAAACCCATGTTTCAAACAGAGAGAACAATCACCTTCACTAAAAGAAGCAACATGTAAAATATGACTTGAAGCACTCTCTTGGGAAATGTGCACTATTTAAATATATAAAAATTTACCTTTATGTGCCAAAAGAAGCCTTTCTTTTCCAGTCTTGGAATCTTTACCAATTTATATACCATCTTCACTGATTTTTCTCCCAGCAGGAGCCAGCAACAGCAGCTGGAGGAAGCAGAGTTTGCCTCCCTTCCTCCATAGCAAGGTCAAAGAAAGAATAGGTCAAGGTTTGCTACAAGCCAGAAGCCCAAAAGCCAAGTTCACAGAAAAGGGGCTGCCAGCACTCTCTCTTCCTACAGCTCTTCCAGCTCCATGTAGTCTCCAGGTTTCATTACTAACTACTGAATTTAACTCGGGTAAAGAGCACAAAGATTTCAGGCATACGTTACAGACACAGAACCCAATGGATTTGTTAAGAAGGTGGTTTCTGTTTAGGAGTTGCTGAGATCAATATCCCTCACTACTTGCTATATAAATCTTGCTCAGTTTACAAAAATGTATGCCTTCTCATTAGTGATCTCCAAACTTTCCCTTTCCCTCCCAGGCAAATGGTCTGGATGATCCCATTTTGATCATACTCTGAGTATACCCAGAATATTCTGGGTATAGCTACCGTGTCTCATCTTGGGGGGAGAAAAGGTGACTTTTAAGATTTTCTATCAGCTTCTTGATAATAAAGTTGAAGACGAGACCAATCACCTGGCCCTGAGCATTCTGGGTAACTGGAAAAAATTAAAACTTCCTTCAGAATGTTTTGATCAGCAAAACAACAAATATTTTACAATATTTATATTAGAAGATCTTCTAAGATAATACTATTACCTTAGGAAAATCAACTTCTTCCTTACACGCAGCAAGATTCCTCAAAAAAAAAAAAAAATCACCAACAGGAACAATAACATAATTGAAAGGAGGCACAGAAATTTTTTTTATGCCTGATTATCTTCTAACCCTTCCAAAATGAAAACTATTTGAGAATATTAGGAAGTCATAAGACTGTAAATACAATAAAGCACAAGCATAGAGACCATCTAATGGGAAAATCAGAATTCACCTGATGGAAGGATTTTATTTTTTCCCATTGACTCAAAAAAATTTGATAATATTTGAGAATCATGTTCTGGAGACTTCTGTCAGACAGCTGCCTTAGAGAAAAGATGTTCAGATCTTAGACTCCTAACTAGCTCTGTAGCTCCCTGAATTAAAATTATCAAATTCAGATTTTTAAAAAGTAGCGGTAGTTGCCACGAAATTATAGAAGTACCATACAGAAAAGAAGAATACTCTGCTGATGCAGTGGAGAATATCCAAACTTCTGGTTTTACACAATTGTACAGTTCTCTCTCTTCTAGATCTTTCAAATTTCTAGAACATTTTTTTAGACAAGTAAAATGATGTGACAAAGCAGACATTTGATAAAGTTTCTTTAAAGACAGACTCCAAAAATCTAAGTTGCTGTGGTGTAATGGGAGAAATATTCTTAGAGAGAAAGCAATAGACAGATGATAGCTAAATAAGGTACAAATAAACATTTTCTCTGTGGAGAAAGGTCCCACAGAGTTGTGCTAAAAAACACCAACCAGAGACTGAAGATGTAACGATTCACTGTCTCTTACAACTAAAGAAACAGCAGTTTCTTCATTCCTGTTCACACTGAGTACAGAAGGAAGCAGAATAGTAAACTAGCTGAATGCTTGGTCCAACCAGTACCTTTCTTCTTTATGCTTTTGCAGCAGCACAATCTACAGCGTTTCTTAATTCAAACTGCAAAGAGGCCACTGCCAAATGTGGTACCCTTTTTCCCTTCTACCCAAGCCACACATTTGCAGTGCTTTATGTAGCAGCTGTACACCAGGATGAGAGAGAAAATCAGCCAGCTGATTTTGCTGGCTTTGTCTTTTGTGAGTCCACAGAAGCAGCATATGAGGTGGGGGAGAACCTGGGTTCACACCTTCACTTAGAATAAGTTCTGTCCTGTGAAAAATTCCAAGAGATGCAATTAGCAAGCAGGTGGTTGGGAAAAAACAGTTGAAAAATGGAAAATCTCATAACTTTGACCTTCTGGTAAGGAGATTATAAATATATTTATTACAAGCTCCTCAACTAACACAGGTTCACAGTGGGTCACTGAGCTGAGGAATTTCCCCATGCTCAATACCAGAGCTGGTGTGAGGAGTGAGGGAAATGGCACAGCTCATGGAAAGGTCTCTTTTGGTGGTGGACAAGTTTGGTTGCTTACACACCAGCATATATAAAAGAAAGAACATGGTTAAATACTCTATTAAAATTATTCATAATAGTCACAAACCACTAACTTTTCTGTATAAAGTCAGGAAAATTAATGAAGACTAGAATACAACTGAAGAAAATTTAAAAACTCAAAAGTAAATTAAAATTATTCACTTGCAGAAAGTATTTTGTTTAGCTTGAAAAGCATATTTATCTAACATGCAATGTTGCTGGTTTACAGTTGTGTACTGCTCATTATTTGAGACATACAGGATAAAAATAGGTATCCACTGAAAAAAATATTTCCATCTCCACACTTCCAAAGTAAAATCTACTGCTTGTAACTTCTTTGTAACAGATGACTCTTCAAATCTAATTTTTTGCTTCAAATATTGTACATTTATCAAATCTTATGTTCACAAATATTGTACTAAAGAAATCACTTCCATATTAAACATTTTTATTTACAGCAACTTCTGTAAAGCAGAGAATTTTACAAGGAATGTATTGATTTTGAGATAATAATAAATGGAAGCTGTGTTATCTACGTAGATTTTCCTCAGAAATAGGATCAAGTGATAAAGTAGTGTTGTGATTTGTAAAGGTCACATGCTGGCAGATCAAATCAGTCTTCATTTTGAGAATGCTGTAAGATTAAAAAAAAGTTCAATTTCTAAGTGCTGGATTCTTATCAATACCTAGCTTGAAAGAGCAAATCATACCTGTAGCTCTAATTAAGATATTTTGATGAATTCACTGTACTAATTCCTACTTGTAGGATAGAAAATTGTGTTGTGAAAAGTCTGTTTGCAGCAAGGTTATCTTTTTACTCAGATATTTTCTGTCTCCACATCTACTCTAGCGCCAATATTTTTTCCAGTATTGTACTATTTTTACTATTAATAGGAAAACTGCACACATTAAAAGAAAATGAAATAAAAAATTAAGCAATTGCAAAAATCTATTTGTATTTGGATTTAATCTATTTAACAATATTCTGCAAAGTGCATCTTGAACTCGGAGTTTAAAAAACAAACCTTTAAGCTTAAAGGAAAAATTCAGTACAAGATAAACAAAGGACAAAGGACTGCTCTACCTCCTTTGAACCTCCTAAATACATTTCAAGGAGAAATGCCATTGAAATGGACAAACAAAATACTATGGTTTAAAAGAAATACTTGTGTTCAGTCCTCCTGAAATTAATAATTCTTAGATTTGGGGGGCCAAGTAGAATTTCAGCAGCATGAAAAGTGTCAGTTCTAATTTCTTCATTTCATGAATATTCAGAAGAACACACATCTGAAGCAACACTCACTCAGAGTTGTCTGTTTTGTATGAAAAATCTAGCAAAACACTTGCATTAGCACAGCCTTCAGGCAAAGGATGCCTAGACAGACTAGGTGAAAAACACTGCATATTTATTTTTTTTAATTTCCCCAAGCTTAATGATTGCTTTAATAAAAGTATTTTGCTGTTCTTTATTAATAAATACACTAGAAATATTCCATACTAGAAATACTTCTATATTTATGTTCTGTATGATGCCTGCTGAGGAGTCTGTGTGAGTCTCTTGCATTAAGACTTCAAAAGACTTTTTTAAAGAAAACAAAAACTGCTTATGGATGTCTAATAGCATAACAACCAAATACAAATATCATCCCAGATTCTTTCCCATAATAAAAGTTTTATGTCTTCCATAAATATATACATATATATACATATTTTGTAAATCTAGTTATCAATATCAACACAAATTGTTTGGTAGTCATTGATCCTGGTCACAAGAAGGCAGCAAGAACACTTAAGATTACTGACATCCTTTTGTCCAGACTGGAGGAAGCTTATTCCTCTTGCTTACTTGCAGATCCCAGATGCCCAGGTGTGGATGCCAGCCACACCAGCATGTCACAGTCATTTAGCACCTTTAACTTTGTGGATGTGAAAAATACCGAGGTGTCTTTAGCCAGGAGCGCTGCAAGTCACACCTGCCGAAGGCAGAGCACTGTTCTGAGCACAGCTGCTGGAGATTCTCCAGTGATCCTGCCTGTGACAGCATCTGCCAGCAGATGGGAACACAGGCAATGCACACAGCTGCTCGCTGTAGGAGCAGCTCTCCTATGGGGAGTAGAAAGAGGGCAACAGCAGCTTCTCTAGAGCTGAGAAGATGCTTACACTGTTGATGACAAAGTGATGGCAAGGAGCAAAGACTGGTGTCTGCAGCCCTGCCACCGACAATATGCCACTTACACACCAGGAGGAGGGAGAACGTGTTCCCAAGGACAGCACAGACACTGGGCAGGAGCAATGCAAGCAGCCAGGGAAGCTGAGCATCCACCACTGTATCCAAGCCCCACAGTGAGAGGGGCTACCTTGGTGTGTATGATGGGCTACCTTGACTGTCAGAACAACCCTCTTAGGGAAACAGCATGAAGAAAGAAAAAGGTGAGAAAAAAACATGAACAAGTCAGAAATTCAGCAAAGGGGAGGGAAAAAACCCTAACTCAGAAAAAAAAAAGGGCTGTCACTGAGCAAGAGATACCAATTTCCAGAAAAGAATAAGGGAGGTTCAGCTATCCACTGTCTGCTTCCTCTAGGCCAGTATTCACATGTAGAATATCCCATTCTAGACCAATAATGAAAACAGAATAAAATGAATTGCTTTTTCTTTACCCCAAAATGTAAAGTCAACATAAACCAATATTCCAGATGACAATACAAACTAATTTAATCTTTGTCATATATTAAACCTAAAATTTTATTTCAAAGTAAGTCAGTATTCAGGTAAGCTTCATGAAAATACTAAGTGCATGCATGTGCTGACAGAGATATCACAATTTCATACTCCTATTATGACAATAATTTTTGACCCCCAACTATTCCAAGACAGGTCTTAAAGATAGCTTATCATTCTTGCCTTTATATCTAAATAATAAAGAAATCACTGTCAGAGCCTTGCAGGGTCTGTGTTAAGAAGGCTTAAACTACTTTTCTGTTTAAAAGGAGAACATTCATTCTGCAAATTAGAAGACTAATCCCAACAATAACTTCTCTTACTAATTATATGCCTGCACTATGGATATGCTATGTAAGGAGATACTAAATTACATCTGAAAAAAACCATCCAGATCTCTGCATACTCATAAAATATTGAAATACTATATACGATAGACAAAACATTAAAGTGGAAAAATGTTCCAACAAAATCCAAAATTTTCAACTTTCAAACAAAGTAAGAGACTTTAATGTCTCTCAAAAGCTTCTGGATAAAATTTGTCACTTGTACTTGAAAATTTGCTAACACTTTGTAAAGGTTTAGACAGAATTAACTTCAAAACATAATAGCTTTCAGAGCTGCTCTCTGGTCAGTCAGTGACGTCTAAGTGAATTTGTCATGACACGTAAACACCATTTTGGAAGGAACTGGTTTTCCTTAGTTCACATTTGAAGCTAAAACATTTTGACTGAAACAAACACAAGCCTCCAAATAGGCTCTGACCTTTGCAGAGCTGATCACCTCTTCCCAAGTTCTGCAGCTGTAGCTAGCAACAACACACTAATGACCCATTCGCCTGTATTCAACAATCTCCAAAATGCCTCAACCCTTGACACTTAAAAAAAAGCCCCACACTTTCTTTGGCTGGAATTTGATGGTAGGAACATTATATCAGCTCTACAGATGTGACAACTGACACAGGGTCAATACAGGTAAGATTCAATTCAGAGCTAGAGCTGTTGTGGCTGCTCAGCTCTAGGGGTACCACAGCACCACAGCTCGGGGCTTGCTCCCTTGTCTCTTGCCCCTTGCTCGTGGTGCAAACTGGCAGCTCCCACCCTGCTGCAAGATCCAAATGCTGAAGGACTGTATGAAATGTCATGTATTAATCATGATAAATTACTTGCACTTTAAAATCTAACAAATGAGAACAACCACAAACAACTTAAAATGAAGTTTTAAGAAAATTATTCACCCAAATAAGATGATAGAGTAGCTGCAATAAAACAGCCTAAAAAATATTTTTAAGCATATGCATGACACAAGAGCTCCTATTAAAATTCACTTGACTCATGTAACTCAGTCACTGACTCATGATGTGCTAAAATGAAAATGCTGAAAGTAAAATATATGAGACAGCATATTCAGATTATGGGCAAGAGAGAATGGTTTCATATTGATTCCTGAAATTAATTGGAAACCAGCCAAGTTATAGAACAGTCAGAAAAAGAATGAATGCTTCTTACACTGCAAATACAGAGACAAAGAAGCGATGGAGAGAAACGAAACTGTCAAGACAGGAAGTTCAGACCACAGGGTACTAAAAAAATGCCAACGTTATATATAGTAAATGACACTTCCAGGTAGAGGAAAAGTATCAGTTGAGAAGTTCAGGATCAAACACACTAGCAAGGTTATTCATGGAAAGTCTAAATAGCAACTACACAAGAAGAACAGTTGATTTGTCCCCAGGAGAAACACATTCATGGGAACTATTTAGAAGGAAAGTCAGAACCAGCAGGCAAAGAGAACAGAGAAGAGTCATTAAAGGTGTCAAGGAATATGTACAGCTGAAAATCACAAGCACAGAATTGTCAGCTAGCAGCATAATTTAGATCCTGTGTGTAAGTAATAGCAAATGGCCAAGCAGTGACCCTTGTGAGATGGACTCGAGAGAGCAAGGGTCTTGTCACTTAAGAAATGAACAAATACACACCTTTTATTTTTTAAGAGATGTGTAGAAAAATGTCAACAATGAAAGGATAGGGCAGGCAATTGGATGAGAGATTTGCAGAAATACAGCAGTTATATAAGGAGAAGAAAATGAAAGAAATAATACCTGCACAGAGACTGCACATAGTTTCTCAGAGCAGTCATCATTATCCTGAGTTAGGTCAATCTCAAATGTAATTTCTTAACAACTATTATAGAAAAGAATATGAATAAAGACTAACACTGACTTCTCCTTTTACTATGAAACAATTCATGACAAAAATGTTCCTTAGCTGGAGGAATTTTATAGTATAAAATTGGGCTTTCTAGAGACATGACATCTAAAACTTTTATTAACTGAGCAATCTAAGCCAATTCTTAGAAAGAAGAGCAGCAGGCAGAATAGCTCACTCCAGATACTGGGTACATTTACCTATTTATCTGAATTACCTAACTGGAGAGAAATTGTAATGCAAGAATATCACTTGTCAGCACATATCAGCTACAAATGGTGCTGCACATTTCAGGAACAAACTAGAAGACTGTCTAAACATCTGACTAACTAGCAACTCAGTCTATGCCTAGGGTTCTGCTCAGAGCCTGAACAGTTTCTAGATTACCTTCTTCAGCTTCTCTGAAACTAAAGATTTGATAGAATATGCATAATATCTGAAGCAACTAAGTTGTCATCACAGGAAACATGTAACAGTTAATTATTATATACAATATAATCACATAATAGTAAAAAACAGTTTATGAGAAAATGGAATGACTACCAACTTGCTCAAACCTACTTAAACAGTAAGAAAATAGTACCTGTTTTAAGAAAGAAGTCTTAACTAACAGCACATTTTGGTAAAAACACTTTTGGGGGTTTTGTTTTGTGGTGTTTTTTTTTTTGTTTGTTTTTTTTTTTGTTTTGTTTTGTTTTGTTTTTTTACTATGCAGATATTGGTTGAATATTAGGGGATGCTTTACTGCCTGGAAAACAGACACACATTTATGGTCTATGTTTGTTTGGTATGTTGTACACACAGGTTAGAGGTGAAAAAGGGAGAGGTCTCTTCAGTCTTGCATTCTTATTGAATTAAGCAGAGGCCATCTAAACAAGCATGCCTGTAAACCTGGAAACTCCTGCATCCTTTTGCCAAAACTTTGCCTTCCAAAAAACCCACATCAAAGTGGAATACTAGAAGCTGTCTTTTATTACTGAGATCAGGAGAACTGAAACAACAATTAAAAAAACGACAAAAAATTAAATGAAGATTTAAAGGTTTTAAATCACAATGATGCATAATATGCACATAATTACAGAGCACATAAATACATAACATCCTAATATTACTACATTTTAGTGTTCTATAAAGATATGTGTATGATACATTGTGACTTAAAAACATTTTAATTCCTGTGAAGAAGTTCTATAGCTCTAAAACCTGCTGCAATTTTGCATGGCTGCTGCCTCTTGCATTCCTCAACACGAAGTGACAGATTCTGCAGAATACTTACTAAGAGCCTTGGGAGAACATGCAGGCTCTGATTTTATTGTAGGATTGTAACTCTATATACACATTACCAGACCTTCTGCTTAGAATCATGGCATCAAATACTACAGAAATCTCAAGCAAAGTTTTTGTTCAATTGATTTTTCTCACTTCTGAACTCCTCTGCTTAAAAATCTCGATGCTTTGAAGCATCTAAAATTGTTAATGTTCAGTACACAAGACATCTCTGCTGTATTGTCAGACCAAGACTCTGTGGATAAATCAGAAATACAAAAATCAGAAATACAAATATCTTACAGAACACAGATATTTGTATTTTACAGGACAGATTTTCAATCCTGCCGCAACTGGTAAAGACAAACATATGCTAAGTACTTATGTAAAAACCTAACATGAATAAATGTTCAAGAATATACACCATATATGTACCTACAAGTTACATGTGTAGCTGCTCAGACATAATACTCTAAGAATAATCTTGCAGTACTAGATTAAAAAACCAAGATGAAAGAATGAATATTCCTTATTTTCAAGTTTTAAACAGTGCAGGTTTCCAAGCCAAACATGAAAGCTGGGAATGTAACATATTGCTCTGAAAACACTGAATAAACCAGCAAAACAGGGAAAGTTTGTTAAAAACACAGATTGCATCATATGCCACAAGTAGGAAAGTAGCTTTGCCAGTGTTTGAAAACCAGCAGCACAACGACAAATAAAAACCCAAGTTTCTTTCTATCAAACATTATTTCAAGTCAGCTGATCTTGAAAAACAAAAGAATAACTCAATTATCTTTCATTCTCAAATCACAATGGAATAAGTACAGGTATCAGTTTATGCATGCAATAAATCAGCAAATCTTCTCTGTTATAAGTGTATAACACTAACATCAGTTCCATATTCAAATTGAAATGGTTACTGTAAAACAGAATAAAGAATGCATCTAACATCTTTTCACTGATTTTATTTACAGTGTTTCTTGCTGAAAAAATGTATGCATAACATATAGAGCTTTGCTATTAATATACCACAATTCTGCAGTTTCCTTTCAGAAAAAGTAATGCTTGTCTCAAAAACCCAATCTCCCTACTTTGTACCAGGATCTCAATAGGTTCCACAGTCAAAGACATCAAAGACTCTCTTCTTCAATGAAAAAGGCATGAGAAAAAAATTGGAACTGCAGAGATATCCCTCTCCCATCTTCTCTTCATCTCTGCCAGTGATTTTCATGAAGCTATGCTACTAATTAAATGGACTGTCCAGATGGGCATTCCATTTTCTGGGCAGCTTAGCACCATAATGGCCAGTGCTGAAGCCCTTCCTGCTTCCTCCACAGCAGCTTCTGTGGGTGCACTGTGCCATCCATGCTGCAGGACCCAAAGGGCACAGGAACATTCTCAGCCCAGCTCTCCTTAACGTGGTGGCTTCACTCCACTCTCACAACACACAGACACAGAGTGGCCATGTGAACCAAGAACTGCTAATGTCAGACTACAAACACGGATTTCAACTGCTGACCAAGAAATCAGACTTATGGAAAACTAAAGAGACTGAAGCCCATTATCATCCACCCAACCCAATAAAAGCAGCTCCATCCTCACGGGAAGGACAACTAAACAGTCATCTGCAATATAAGTCATCTTTCACTTTCCATTGCTCCCTGAAGAAGAAAAGCAAGCTATTCTTCACTCCTGAAAGCTTTAATTGAGGAATTTAACAGATATTTGTATTTTTAGTTTGTTTACTGTTTGTTTTTAATCAAAAACTTTCCAATGTGGTAAGCTGATGGCAAGATAATTCTGTTTGAATATCATATTACTTTAGCTGGTAGTCAGCCTTCAAAAACTCCAGTTATTCAAAGAGACAAAACTAGCTTGAGAAGTAAATACATTAGTAAGAAAAAATCAATCACAGAGAAGTAAAACAGAGGCTAAGAGGAGGATGGTACTTTCAAGGGAGGCAAGCAATCCACAGAAAGAAATCTGCTTTAATAACTACATTTGCCAGAACGCACAGAACTAATTATGGTTCCAATACACATAATGCATTCAGAGACCTCAAGTAACAGACATTACTACCTGGCATTTCCAGCCCAGTTGTTGAAGTATACTGATTGTAAGCATAAATGTTCATATTACAAAACAGGCAGATGGTCTGCTTCACCAGAAACATTACAGTCTGACATTTGTTATCAATTGTACTGATTTAATACTAATGAGAGTAAATGGAGACAGATTTGCAAAAATCTGTCTCTTGGGAAGATATATGTGTACCTTTAAAAATCTTTAACTTCATATTTATCATGTTATGGTAGCAAGAGAAATAATGATGTATTTTAATTGACAGCACCACTCTGATATTTGCATGGAGTATTCAAGGCCAGGAACCAAAGCCTACCTGAGAATAAATTTCTTCAGGAAAAGAAGCAGAAGTGGTGCTTCACTAACTCTGCCACAGCAGCAAACAAATCACCATTAAACACACTTTTTATGATAATATAAAATACCATTATATCCACTACTGAGGCTTTTGCTCACAAGTGCAGCAATGTCAAGATATGCACAGCAAGGGTAAGTAATGCTTATTCTCCAAATGCTGAAGTGCTCTGCCCTTCGTCAGCGTGTCCTGCTGACTGCACGCTCACTGTGGGCAGGGGAGAGAAGGAAGAGCCACCAGGCTCACCCCAGGACCATGAGGTACCAGGAGCCCAAGCGGGGTTAAGCAGCACAGCCTGCCCCATCACAGCCACTGGCTGCGTTATGGACAACGGTATATAAATCAGAAATCCAAAATGACGAACATTAAACACGGGACATAAGTTATCAGTGCTTTCTCAAGCCTAACACTTCTCCTTACACTTGTTCTTCATGCAATTGCTTCAGGCTTTAAGAACAATTAAGGCTGGCTATGTTTCTCCTAACAAAGCAGCAGTGAAAGTGTTCCTTTTGAGCAAGTGTCTAGTCATCAGCATATTATCATCCTCTCAGATTTTTGCTGTTATGAAATGCCACTAGCATTCCTTGTCTAGCAAGACACACCAAGGCAGGGACGCAGAGCCTCTACAACAAACCAATACCATAGCAGCTCCTTGCTTGTTTTGTTTCCTTCAGACAGCTTCTTTCCTGCTCCATTTCTTCTGCAACACTGTAGTGTGATCAAACATACAGTGATTCGTTACTTTCTCATTAATAACAGCATCAATTCCGTGGGGATTTCCCAGTTTATTCAAATGACTTGGAGTACAAGCACAATTTAAGACTGAGGTGTAATGAACACAGCATTATGTTACAATTCAATCGCTTCAATTTACGTCAGACACCAGAATTTGAGAACTGATTTGGACAGACTAATCAGTTCTCTGATTAGTCTCTGGATTTCTTCTTTTATAGCCAGAACTGTCAATATGATTATTCAATCACTTACTATTTCATCAAAAGCCAATGCCTGTTTATAATCTCAAGTTAGAATACTAGGGGCTTTCTTATGAAGCAAAAAATATATATATATTTTTTAAATTATCCATGTACTATAACAAATAAATATAAATATATATTCAATATGTTAAAAATAAGCCTTTTAACCTAACCTTCCTATAAACTATTGATAAAAAATAGATTAAAGTGTATTTTTCATTGCTTGGAAAAACTGATTTCAGCTAGATTTTAAGACCCTGAGGGTCAGGCATGAAATATTACATTTTCCCAATTTTGTAATATTTTATAGCTAAGACATGGTCACTGCCAGTAACTTCTAAAGTAAGATTAAAACCAAGATTCTACTCCTTGCACAGATTGCTATATTAGCATACTGCAAAAAACATGTACTGTACTTCTAGCAGAGATAAAAATGCCTCTGGTATAAAGTCAAGAAAATTGAAAGTAAAGTCAGCTGTACATGCTGTAACACACTTTCTCTGAAGCTTCTACACTGGAACACAACACAAATTAACTGTCATGTTTAAGCAATTATCTTCTATCAAAACGATCAAGAAACTAATTTACACAAGAGATACAGTAGATGCGTTTCCAATTTTCCCTCTAGCTTCCCCAAGACAGTGCAACTGATCTAAACAAATACAGTCAATCATTTGTGAGAGTGTGTATGTGGGGAAGGAGTGCTTTTTAAAATTATTATTTATTCTTAAATAAAGGGAAGAAGTGTGATCTTCCCTGTAAGGATAGTCTGGAAATACAGAAGATATGTCAGTGAATGTTTTATGTATAGGGATGTTATCCAGATCAATATCCTACTTTTCATTCTAAGAATTTTTTCTCACAGAAAACTGACAGTACAAATGGATACTACTCAATTTTCCAAACAAGCTTTTTACAGGGTAAAGATGGAACTAAGAGGAGAGAAAAAAATTTATATTCAGCATGGTGAAAAAGATTTTGCTTCATGTGACCTGGAGCAAGATGTCTGCTCCTATCTGACAAACAATAGCATCTAGAACATGAACCATATCAAGCCTGGGCTCCAAATCAGAACATGTAAACAAATCAGTGTCATTTGGCAAGGGGAGAGGGCATTGGAGTCCGCAGATGACACAAACAGAGGGGAAACAAAAATAATTTTTTTCCTTCCTTCTTTCTAGTCACTCTTGGGGATCTACAAAAGTAGAATCTTCTAATATTTTTTTTTTATTTATGTTTTTTTTTAAGTACAGGGCTGAGTGTTATTTGTACAATTTTCATACTTTTAAAGTGATTTGCTGTAATAAATTAATATACCTACGCTGCTTCATATATACTATATTTTCTGCATGCAATATGCCAATTCCACTAAAATCTACCACAAATAGCAGTGCCCAATTTTGAAAAGTGACTAAAAAAGCAATGCTTGAAAGAACAAAGTCTTCTAGTCTTTTTGTTCCTAAAAATATGTCTCCTGGAGATATGAACTACTTTTCTGTCATATTGGTTTTTGTTTTCCCTCAAACCTTCATAAATACCATCTCAAAGCCTTGTGTTAGCCTTGCTATTGAACGTAGTGCTTTTTGACTACGAAACAAAATATGAGTAATTTCTATTCCAAATTTCATAACATTAAGCTATTTGCAAATTATTTCTTCTAAACTGAATCAGGTGCTTAAACACTGTCATATGCCAGGCAGTAAATATTTTTTTAATTGCTAAAGAGAGCCAATAGGTTTTTGCTTTTTTAAATCAAAACAGAATAAACCCCACCCATTCCATGACCTCCTCAAAACTGTTGTGGCTTATGAAGCAGTGATTTACAAATCTGAAGAGCAATCATCCTAAATCAACTAGAAGAGACTGATACAGTGACGTATGAAAACAGTGATGGAGCAGTGCCCCATTTAAAATACCGTCAGTTATGGTTTTGGTTAGAAGCTAAAGCATGCTCCTTGGCACAGAGGCAGTAATTAAATAGGCAGTAATGAAACAGTCTTCTCTAAAAACCAAAGCAAAATCAGAAATTAAGAAAAAAGTAACAAATTTTCCTTGTATCATTTAGTAAACAGTTAAGAGGTGAAAATCACTGCTATGTATTTTGTTTCCCACACCGAAGAAAAATCTATTGCTAAATCATGAATAGTAGAAAGTTTTTGTCAGAAAACCTGAATCTTTTTGTTCTAATTTTGAGATACACTTGAACCACCTTCCTTGGACACACACACGGTAGCAGCACACAAATCAGCAGATGCAGGTACTTGAACCAATGCTTGCAAATCTGAGAGTAAGCATGCACAGTAGCTTAAGCTTTGAACAGACAACAGTGCTTTCCTCCTGTCTGAGAGCTTCCCTTGGCTCTTAAGGTTTTTTGAAGAAAGATTTACCTGGAACCATCTACTGATGGTTCTGGAAAATCACCAGGTAAAAGTTCATAGCCTTTTTAGAAGCCTTCACACTTCAGTAACTAAATACATAGCACATCAGTTATGACAGTCTGCAGTTAACTTTCACTACATTCCCCAATTACAGAGGTTTAGTTTTGAAATTTGGTCAATACTTACATCATCTTACAAATCAGATTAATTGGTACAAAAAGCTACAACATATTCTTTGAGACAGTTCTAAGGAACAAATTAATTATTTGTTACCCAATGTGAATGAATCTCCTGTTTGCAAATACTGAGGATGGTTAATGGAAGAATTGCATTGTTAGAAGAGTCTGCAGACTACATGCATAAGTAAGAATCAATGTTACAAGCAAAAATGTGAGCAAAGACAACTGAAGTAAATTGTACGTTTTATATATTCTTTAATTAGGACCCATCCCTTACTTTATCATCTATAATCCTGGCAAAACTCTGGAATTTGCACATTAACAGGACTTGCATGTCAATCACTGTCATCTTCTAACCAAAAAGGTGTATATGTATTTCCACAATAGGATTAAGATTAGTATTCAAGAAACTTTACACAAGGGCAGCAACCCTATGTTCTGCTATTTCTAGCCAGGACTGTGCCCAGCTCCTTGTCCCATCCCAAAGTTTGGGGTGTCCCTGTTACCAAGGCTCACCTAAGCTAAATATTTACTTTCATAAAGTCAGTTTTAAGGTGGGTCCATTCCCCTGCCTGTATCTGTATTCATCCCCTCTAACACTCAGGCAGGCAGGTGTAGGCACAGGAGGGACTCTGACAGCGTTCATGAAACCATGACCCTCACTTTATAATCTGGCTTCATCATCTGAATCCAGGAAGCATTACACAGTGAATCCAGACCTGGAAACTGTTTCTGATGCAAAAGTCACTTCTTGCTGAAGCACTCATCTTCTCCCAACAAGAGCACCATACAAATGTACAGAGGACAGACAAGCATTGCTCTTTCTTGTCTATTCCTGCTCTTCTCCTGCACTGGTGACCTCAAGCATTTACCAGTGACATTCAGAACATAAGTCAGGCATCCATACAAAAATCAATTTGGAGCCTTGGTAGCTAGATTTCTACTGTTTATTTCTTATTCTCCTCTTTGCAACCAGAGTTAGGCAACACTACCAAAGGCATTTCATCTTTACTGATACAAGCTCGAAAATGTCACATTATCATACTGGTCTGAAACTTGGATCTCATGGAGAATGCAAAATAAAAATTCAGGAAACTGAACAAGACAGTAATTGTTGACACACATATACATATATATTTCCCACAAAAATCTGAATGCAGTGGTGAAAAGCAGAAGATGAAGGAAATAAAAAATGGATCAATTACTGCCCAGGAAAAAAGGGTACCTTGGGAATAGGACCTATGACAAACAAGCTCACTAAACCAGCAACTATCTGAATATATTTTTTTCCCCCCACATTACACAAGATAAGACAATATCGTAGCCTTTCTCCTGCTGAAAGGCCACTAGCAGTCTGGTGTAATGAAAACCCTTTGACAGACAGTAGTTGTAAGGCAGAATTACAAAGGCTTAGTGGATCTATCCATGATTGATGTAAAACTGAACATAGTAATAATAATGTATTTTCAGGTCTTATCATGCGTGTAAATTCATAAAGGGAACTCAAGGGACAGTTTTAAACAGATTCAATATTTCTTTTACAAACAGGTATATACATTGTGAGGTGTCTTGTGGCTGAAAGGCAAAAGTTTCGTTATTTGAAAATAGTATCTCAAGTTATGTTTTATCCTGTCCAGTCAAAGTAATTCTTGCAATGATTTCCTTTCCTCTTTTACCAAGGGGAAGAAATCCACGGTCTTATTGGATTCTTTCAGCAGAAATGACATTCTGGCTCCATCTGAGTGTTTTAGCTTGATTTTTCCAGAAAAAAATGTTATTATGAGATGACTAAACACAAAATCATAAAATTTGAACCATGTTGTCCAAGTCCAATCAAATTTTGCAAGACACTAGATGTCTCAAATATGAATTTCACAGAAGACAGAAACCTCACAGAAAAAAGCAGGACCCAACAGTGACTCTTGAAGGAAGAGCAACCGCAGCTTTGCCCCTTTTCCACTGAAGAAAAGGCAATCTACTACTAATCAAAATTCATGTTCTATTTATTGAAACCACAATCACGACATTCCTAACACCCCCAAAAAACACTGGAAGAGACTAAAATTAATGGCGCAGTTGAGGAACATGGCAGGGAGCTAGGGCACCTAACAGCGGGGACTGAAATACATAAGGAATGAACCTAGAAAGAAAGTCAGGTTTTAGGTCTGCTACTCATTAAACAACTGCACAGTTATGGAGTATTCCCAAGTCATTGCACCTAAGAAAGAAAACCAAACAAACAACACTTGAAGAGGAGATACATCTAAAATATACACATAGATAATATGAGTAAGTCAATACCAATTAAAAAGAAGGGATGAAAACCACTGCAATTGTATTTGTGACTGGATAGTTTTAACTCTCTTGGTAACATGCAATATAGCAATGTAGATTTGTGCTGAAGTGCCTAAACAAAAGGCAGAGCATATCTCTCTACATTAAAATGTCCAAGTAATATGATAAACATTGAAATAGAACAGTGGAGAAAACCTCCCACCATTTATTCTTCATACAAATAGGTACTATTTGTATATGTAGGCTGCAAGCACACATGCATCTCTTTAAAGACCTAGCTTTCAAAGCAGATTTCATTTTTTCCCTATTCCTCTAAGAAGAAAATATCATTGAGAGAAGTCAAATAAAATAAAGAGAATAACTGATGCCCCCCAAAATCTAGAGCAGATACAAATTATTGTTGACTCATATTGTAAATTGCCTGTCCGCTACAAGCTTTTAGAGTAATGCAACAAGGAAAAAAATGTTTTTCAATCACTGCCATCCATCAACTTGGTAAACAAGTAAAATGTATACTCTGCCATCTGCTAGCTATTAGTCTATGTAATCACAAAATATCATGTAATGTAATCATAAAAAACCACTATTATTACCTACTCTTTCAATTTATAAGCAAATATTTCTATCTGTCAAATGATTTTATACTAGCATGAGGCTTGAACCTTCTGCGCTGCTTACCATCAATCTAGTCGTCAATCTAAGATAAGTCTGCCTCTTGTTCAGTCCTCCTGCATTTGGGAAATGCTCAGCATGGCACTGCTGTGTTTGATCCCAGAAGAAATCACATGAAGAGAAGGGCCAGTAAATGATCCAGCTGCCAAGGGCCTGAACAGTTTAACAGCAATGGCTATGGGAGTAGTCTTGCTCTTGGTCAGACTGGCTTAGATGCTGCCAAGAAAGAACAGAATTCTCAGTTCTCACATTATTTTTTTTCTGTACCATATTCTAGTTACCCTTGATATTTATCTTTAAACATATTTCCATGGGAAAGAGCACTAGGAAAGTTACAGTTTTCTCAAATTACCTCTTTTAAAGGTAGAAATAGCTGTTCTAAAATGCTTAAGTCAGAGTAACAGTGCTTTTTTTTCCACAGATTTCCAACCAAAACTATCCATTAGAAAGCAAACACATTAGTAAGAAACTCTGCAGCAAGACTAAAAAATCATACTGAAAATTTTTTCAGTGATATGTACTACTAAAATATGTTTAAAGAATGGAACTTGATCTTGTTCCTAGAAATTTCTCAATAAACTGAGAAATCTTCACATAAAGGGACATTCACTATTTTTACCAGCTCACAGAACTTGCCAGAGTTATTACACCATCAGACCAATAGCAACAGGCGGCTCAGCTGGCTAGAGCTAAGACACTTATTCCCTATTAACTACTTTTAATTTATGGCAGAAAACCAAATATTTTATGGCAGGGAAGACTCTACTTAAGCATATTCTTTTTCTCACCAGGTAAATGTCAAAACCAAAGGTAATAGTGTAAGTGACACAGAGACCATTATTTCAGCTGTACATGACTCCCATTTGTTCCTGAAGGTGATCCTCTGCCAAATTGAGGGCAAGAATCTGCTCCTGCAGTGACAGAACCAAGTGGAACAGCAGACCTGGGGAATACCTGGAGTGTTGGTGGCCTACCAGGTGTCACAGTAAATTAAAATGGCAACTTTTTGAAGATAGATCCACAGGGCTAAGAGTCACTTTGAAACTCTGAATGGATAAGTCTCTCAAGCTGCAGAAATATCTTTTCTTTCTTCAGATCAGCTGTTTCAGAGCTAATTTCCACATAACCTGTCAGAAACCTTGATTTTCTTTCATGCCTTGATCAGTAAAATTCTGTCATATTCCACAAATACTATCAGTACACCTTAAAGATACCGTCCGGGATCCCAAATCAATTAACAGTGTAATAACACAGCTGCAGGTACAGGAGAGAGATTATGCTTCTTAAAACGCAAGTATGTATGAAGTCTGCACCAGTGGAAAGAGGAATCTTCTTTTCATCTTGGGGTAAACACCTGCAGCAATCAGGATTTTCTTTGAGGAAACTCAGTCTGGCATAGGGTGCTGCCAATCCAGTTTTTGAGCCCTTCAAGTAATAGAGGTCATCCAAACTACTGAAATAAGGAGTAGACTTAACCAGATCTCTCAAACACATCTGTCTCCTGAATCTAAACTTGTTATCCTTTTCCAGGTGTTTGTTAAATATTTCTGCATGGCAGACTCTGTATGGCAGACTCTTCCGCAATGGAGAGGATTTAAGAGTCCAAAACCCATATTTAAAAACTACATTATCCACGCTGCAAGGTAACCATTAAAAATTATGGAATGAAATGTGTATGATGGAAAGTGGATTTCCCATTTAAGGCTAAATATTAATACATAAAATGAGAAACATTATTTAAGTTTCATGCATTTTGATGCAATCTTTAATTATGTGTTTCCTACAAAGTCCATGACTGATACAACAGGAAAACAGTAGCAAGATTGTATCTGCCAGCATCACTCTCTCATTTTCTCACTTCCTAAACTTCATGTCTATTGTATTTGATTTTGATATCTAAATGTATTATATACAGGATTTATGAAATTTAAAAATTAATGCTGTCGTAAAAAAGTGTACATAAATAACAGAAATGAGATAGTGATTTTAAGGTGGTTTTCAGTCTACCAGAGGTTTCATTTCTTAGGATGTATCTTCTAAGTCTATCCAACTTGACCACTAATGCCAATCTTTACATCAGTGACTGAAAATCTAAAGGAAGTCTCCAAAAGCAAAGGCATTTTCTTTTTTTCCTGGATCAATTCTACAATTATGCCATATAGTATATGACACAAATAAGGGAATATAGCAATTCACAGAAATGTAAGACTTCATTAAATGACTGCACAGTATTTTTCAATTAGACACAGGCACAAAGAGAGAAATAAGTGTGCAGAGGAAGGACAAGGGGGGAAATGAAAAAAACAAAAATGAAACAAAAAACCACAAACAAACCAAAAACCCCAACATCCCAATGACAAACCAAACCTTCTGGACTATGCCAATTCAAATTCCCTCTGCAAAATTTTAAAACAGGCTCTTTCCCTAAACAGTAAAGCCACATGCCCTATAACATGTAAGGTAAAGGGAATGTCCCAAGAGAAGAACACACAATGGATATCTTCAATCAGAGAAGCTGACTTACGTTAACCATACGCTGTACAGTAAAGTCATAAAACAGTTTGCTGTCATCAATTCTATACTTTTACAGAAAAAAAATGAATTTGTTACAATACCTCTTATTTAGTCTATTTGTTTTTAGAATTCATAACTTCTGATTACTTCAGAAATTCTAACACCAACTCCACAGAATCACACCCAAAAGGCTGAGTTTGTAGCTGTTGCTGGTGGCTGTAAAAAAGAATGCAGAAAAATGCCTGCTTGGCTACTTTCCTGCTGCATTTATACGGAGGGAAATTTACCTCTGTCAATGGTTGACACAATAAGCTGCCAGCACTCAAACTAAAAATGTTTACTAGGCTAACAAGGCAGTGATTCTCTGTACAGTGGCAGCAGAGAGGAGCACTGCTCTATTGTCTAATGGTACAAACTTGACTTCAACAAAAATGACTGCTACCTCTGCCAAACTGGCCAGAGTGAGCTTAGGCAAGTGCAAGCAAGACCACCCTGTCCTGCACCATGTCAGAACAGTATGGATAAGAGACATGCATGTCAACATAAAACTGCTTCTGGGAAGTAAAAAAGAAGAAACCCAGAGGAGTGAATTGCTATCAACTCAGAATTGTATTTTGATCTTGTACTGGGGTACTGGATACTCCAGTGAGTGATTTATTGTACTCTTAAACCATAAGATATTTTGAAGACAAGGAAACAGAGGTATTTGACTGAAGAGATGGAAAGTGGGATGTGATGTGCAGAGCCTAGCTGGCACGCAGGGCTGGAGCTATGGAGAAGCCACAGCAGCAAATTGGAGGGCAAGCTCTCAATGCCATGGCTGAAGAGCAGGTGGCAAGGAGATGGGGTAAGGTGAAGTAAATGTAGAACTAGAACTCCACTTTCTTCCTCTCACACTGCCAAGTGAATCTCCACTAAATTTATTACTTTTTACACACTAAAAGAAAACATAACTTAATTGCCGCTTGAGAATGTGTATCTGCAATAAATATCAAAGCACATGTATTTTCTCAGAAAGAAAAGGCAGCATAACCAGAAAGCAAATTACAGCTATTAATTCCCCACCCAAATTTCTGATGTTATTCATTATATGCAATTCTGTTGTGGATAGGAGTTCATGAGAAGTAGCTAAAGAAGCTCACTACTTTTAAGTGACAATGCTCTCACTTGAGACATCAGTTAGGGGGGAATATTAATAATCCAAGCAGAGTTCAATTTCTTACATTGCAGCCAATATTTTAACTCTCCAGAACAAATGGCCAAACAAGATTTTAACCCTCTAACAAATGACTATGTCGCATTTTAACAACTGATAACAAATGACTGTGAATACAAGTGTAAAGTATCTTCCCTAGCTTTAGATGACTAAATAAAGAAGAGGAATATTGAAGAGTCTTGGATAAAAGATCAGGACATCTATTCATATTTTCAAGAAACATCATTATAAAACCAACATGCATAAATTAAAGATTTACTTGCATATCCTTTAAGATACAAATAATACTATATTATCAGGAAAAAAGTATTTCTATTCAGCATTTCAGATTCAATTAAATATTTAGTAAAAGTTTAGGGTAATAGTGTACTTACTAGGACCATCTAAAGGAAAATTTTTCTCATACAGCTAAATCTTTAAATCATCAACTGGTTTTGTTAACAACCTATATTCCACCTTTCTCAGCCTGGGCTCACAAAGCTGGCTGGAGTTCCTCATGTACTAGATTTCCTTTTAACACTATATATGAACAGATAGATACTCACATACTTGACAAAAAGACAAGAATCAATAGACAATTAGCAGCACACTTGTTACAAACACACAGGGTCCTGCAGATATCAGAAGGGTGTATCCAGGGATTCTCAAAAGTCCAAATGCCTGATTCCTACCTAACAGGATCTTAACCCTTTTCTCTTGACAAGAGATTACTGAAACTCAGAACAGGGGCTGTGCTCCCTTTTTACAAGGCAAGGTCCATGCTTGGCAATTCAGTTCAAGCACTTTGAGTTCAAGTGGCTTTTAACAGGATCAGAGACCAACAAAAAAAATCTAAGTATACCAGGTACATAGCTGTTGTTTGTTTTGTCCCTTTTAATGGTGATCCAGTGACCTACCAAGTTAACCTTAGGTGAACAGAAATGCTGTAATATTTCACTAAATCACAATCCATTCCAACTTCTAGGTTTAGTTTACGGAGAAGACTTAATTTCTACTTCTACTATGAACAGGTATTAAAGGATATTTAAAAAAAAGAGAAGTGATAGAAAAATACACCACAAAATTTTCTCTAAAATATATAAAATTAGTAACAGTAATGTTAGAATATTTCTTACAATATTTTAAAACCAGTTTCTCAGTCAATTGGTCAAAACTTGTAGAGCACAGTACATGGATGGGTTTTTCTGACACGTGTTTGGAATGACTGGTGTAATTGACCAGTTGCAAGTTCCTCTAAGTCAGGGAAGTATACCAATCACATTGGTTTTGCTTTAAAAATACCTTCCCAAAGTACATACCCAAAGATATATTTTGGAAAAGACATACCAGACAGACTACATAAACACCTCCTCTCTCAACACTTTCATCCTAACTTACACAGACAGCACCTTAGACTTTCGAAGACATTTGCTATGAGGTATCAAGTAAACTAACTTCTTGTTCCTGAAAATACCATTTGCAGCGGTGACAGCTTTAGTTCTTTACACTTCATTAGCACTGCAGTCAAGTCCCTTTCTTCAAAAGATAGTAGTGTTCATACAGAAAGAAAAATAATTTTCAGAGACATGAAAAGTGATATAATCTTTTGGATAACTTCATCTTCAATGACCTATGTAATTTTAGAAGCTCCTGATTAGCTAGAGGGTTACATGAGAAAAACCCTACACCTTCCCACTTTTATTTTCCATTCAAGAACACACATAACAGCACTTTCATGTTTTAACTAGATTATCAACTACTTTCAGACGCTATATTCTATAGAGTATGTATTCCCTTATGAATAATACAATTCTCAAGCTATGCAACTTGATGCACACATTACAACAGTTGGTTTCTTTTTTTTCTGAAGACAGCTGAAAATAATAGCCCTTTATAGAGATAGGTGGAAAAACCAGAGAGATGCAAGCTCCTCATCTCAGCCAAGAATGCAGACTCCGATTACAAACAGGAGAAACAAAACATAAATGTATGTAAACTGTGTTATAAGGTAACAGAACTCAACACCTCATGAGTTACAAAACACTCCCTCGCAGCTCCAATATATCAAAACAGATGCCAACAAGTAAAATCCCAACACTGATTTAAAAGCAATTCAGTATTCTTAGAGTGCATCAGTTTAAGAGCTCTAGATCAAAAACAAACAGGCTTGGTGTGTTCAGTTAATCTGCATCTTACCCAGAAGTAAAACATGAGACACCCCAGCCTGCACCCCCACAGCTTCATAATGAGAATGGTTAAGGGCTGGAACTGCCTGCCAAGAGATGCTGTGAAATCTTCATCCTTGGGGATTTCTGAGTTTGACTTAAAAACACCCTCAACCACCTGACTCCACTTTGAAGGAAGCCCTCCTTTGAGCAAGGGGCTGAACTACATGACCTGAAGAATACCCCTACAACTGTAATTATTCCCCAATTTACCAGAGACACACTGGAGAGCCCTTTAATGAGACACTAATAAGAACTGATAGAACTACAAAATACACATTAATGACCCGAATCATGAGTTTCCCAAACAAGAAAAAAATAAAGTAAAATTATATAGTACCCTGGAAAGGTGATTACTGGTCAAAAGTCAGATGGAATATCTTTCAGTGAACTAATAGAGATGCACTATTTTGACAGGGTTACCAAGAAAGGACTGCGGGTCCCAGGAGCTCAAGGCTCTGAAGAGACTTTGGCACAGTCCCTCTCCTTGTCCGCAGTGGCAAACGTCCCCATTCCTCCCTTAAATTAGGCATTGCAGCAGAGAGGATTAAGCCTCCTAGCAAGAGCCTGACCTCATAAAATCCTGTTCACTGTGTCGGCACTGTTTCACATGGCTCCAAAACTTGAAGGCATTCTAGATTAATCAGTCATACCACAAGGAAAATGAGTGAAAAGGATACCACTAAAACACAGTGATTCCAGAACAGGGTCTTTACTTCTGATAATGTTAAAGCAAATCTATGCACACACAAACAAAACTGTACAGGCACACTCATCTCCCTGCCTCAGTTTCTGCAATAGCAGGAACAAACTGCTCAAGCCAAAGCTATTTTGCACATCCAAGCTTCTCTTAACATAGCTTTTTCTTGTCCTAAGGGAATTCCTCAGCTCCCCTGAGGCCATATTAAACAAATGTCTCCTTCCTCCAGGTATTTCCCAGTGCTTTAGGAAATACTGCTCCTATTAGAATTCCTAGTTCACTTTGTATGATGACCTGTAGATCAGACTCAGAAATGTCTTCTAAACCTCTTAAAAGATGATTAACTGCTTCTGAGTTCAAATGTGAAAAATCAGTTTAGCCAGCAGCTTTGTAAAAGATGCTCCTTTTAATAATAATTTTTTAAAAGGCAAACATTGACATCGTCATTAGGGCTATGCCAGGTAAAAATTTTTGCACCCCATCACTGGTGGGTTTTATTTCTTGTCATGTTTTCAGCCCAACATTTGTCCATTTTCCACAGCCTTGCAGAAAACAGAATCAATGTGCAGAAGACATGAGATTACCTGACACAGCATCCTTTCAGCCACACACTGATGAGACTTACAAGTATCACAGAGTCTAATGAAGTTAATGAACTTTGTAACAATTTAAATCAAAGTTGCTACTACTTCTGTTCATCCCCTTGCCATATCCACAGAATTCCTCCTTTGCACTGACATTTTAATGATTGTAAGGTGCACAGTTTCAGAAAGAAGTAATAATGCTGAAGGAAATAAAAGCAGCTTAAGGTTAATATTTGCTTTGCACAGCATCCTGAACCAGCCTTGATTTGTTTTATATAAGCACAGGCAAGGACACAAGAAAAGAGTGCACCCCTGCCTTACTTTTGCTTAAACAACAACAGAACACCAGCCTCACAAATGTGAGTTATAGTCAAAAAAAAGCCAAATACACATTTTTTTCCCCAAAACTAGAAGTATTCAGTGCATCTATATCAGTATCTCCTCTGTGAAACACAAAATCATTGAATATATGGCGCCTCCCTGATTTTTAGTTTTTCTGTAAGTATTTATTGAATTCCTAAATGACAAATTTTTTTTGCTGTATTTCAAGCCAGCTGTTTTTTTTCAGGTTGAATTTTATGTTCTTTAACCCCTTGGTTTATACTTGTAGTTGGAGGTCAGGAAAAAAACCCAAACAAATTTATTTTATCCATTACAGAGCCAATCAGAATCAATGTCTGTAGTCTATAACACAAGAGTAGTTTTTCCTGAAATCTCTAAGCTTCTTCTGCAGCTTATTTTTTAATCTTTTCAAACAGATTTTTTAAAAAGAAACTTTAAAAGGTTAATGTCAATCACATTATTTCAAATAGTCTTTACACAACTTAAGAATGTTGCCATTCAGTGTTGCCCAGGAACCCAATCAGACTCCAAATCAGAGTATCCAAATTACAAAAGCACCATAAAACCTACTGTGCTGCTGCTAACAGCATGCTAGATGATCATGTTTGTTATGCATTTTAGGAAAAGTTAATTCTCATACAGTTTATATTGTACTATATTCTGATTCCACCTCCCCTGCCCACAAGTTAGCTTGCACAGATATTCTCCTTTACAACAGTACAACTGTGAAGTCCCAATTAGACTGAATAAATCTGCATGTGATATTTTAGCCCATTCATAATATTGAAATAATTCTTTGAAGTACTGTACAGCACCATATGGTATTTTATCCAGTTTCATCATTTGTACAGAATAGCTTGCAGTAATTTGTTACACAATATTCTGAAATACACTGCAGCTGTAGTCTGCAGGAATATAAGCTTTCTCCTTTTTGCATTACTTATTATGATCTCAGGGATGCTTTAAAAACCTTAGCAGAAGATCCAGTTATAAGGGTAACAGGTTCCTGAAAAATCAGCTTCTATCCAAGAGGGAAAGAGATGGAA
This sequence comes from Pyrgilauda ruficollis, assembly GCF_017590135.1. Taxonomy (NCBI): domain Eukaryota; kingdom Metazoa; phylum Chordata; class Aves; order Passeriformes; family Passeridae; genus Pyrgilauda; species Pyrgilauda ruficollis. The sequence continues at coordinate 14,510,481 of NW_024526599.1, read as the reverse complement.
AACAAACAGTTAAAAATGAAGGTGTACAAAATTAATGTTATGGTTTCTTTTTAGATACCTATAGCTCTTAAAATAATAGAAATCTTGGAGTTAAGGAGATGGGTATCACCTAGAGATATTAGTATGCTTGGGACTATGTGCAAACTTAATTTCATTAAAAGCATTGTCTGTTAGGCTTCCCACCACCAGCACTTTCTTCATTAAGAAGAGCAGTCAATGACTTGCATTCGCTTTAGCATTCAGTGCACATTGGATGCATGTGTTCAAATGCCTTGATTTTTTTAAAAAAGATGAGCCTAGCAGAACCTCCGTGTGATACATTAACAAGAATGGATTAATTAAAAATCTTCATTTAAAAAGTACTTTTTATGTACTCATACAACAAAGGAAATTGTTTCTGCTCCAGCCCATTCACTCATCCTTTCTATGGCTGCCTTTGAAATTCCTTTCAGGAGTCCTCTGGAGTGGAAAGTTCTATATTGCTGTTACCAGGCATCCCTGCATGCTGTTGCATGCCACCTCCAAAATGCTATGCACCCTTTTCCTTAAATACAAACTGGAAGCGCTTGGCACCACGGCAAAAAAAAAGCCTAAACACACCTTTTTTAGACTCCAGTTATTCTTTTCATCTGTCTGCACTGTCAGGCTTTACAGGCAGTGTGATTTGCAAGCCATGAGGACGTTGTGGTTTGTGCAGCAGACAGGTCTGGGCAGGCTGGCAGCTGCAGGTAAAGCAGCACCACTGCCCAGCCTCTACAGCCCTCCCCTGTGCTCAATAACAATTATTCACAGTAGCAACACAAGCAGATGCACCAAAGCAAAGCTACCACAGTCCCCAGCCCAACACATTCATTCACAGCATTAGAAACTTCCCAAAATATCACTGAATGACAATATCATTCCTTAATGGCAATGCAGTCAGTCAGACCCGATACTACATGGTGTAATTATTAAATCATTCTGTAACCACAGGTAAGAATAATTTTGGATCATTTTAATAATATTTCAAATGAAACACAAAGATGAAAATGAAAAAAAAAAGTGAACACTAGTGAATATATATAGTTAGAATATAGTTTACAGAGAAGACATCTAAGCACAGCCTGTGCAAATTGCAGATAACATAGCCTTATAAACAAACTGGCAAGGATGGTGGGAAAATACTATTTAAAGACAACAGAGGATCCCAGATTATTAGTTGTAAATGCATATAATAAGTAGAAAAAAAAGGTTTATGAACCTTACCAAAGAAATCTGAGATAATGCAGGAAGGACAGAATATTGTTTCAGGTATTTTTACGATTTTGCTCAAACTGCCCAACATTCCATAAATTAATCCAAAGCACGCATTCCCTCTTTATTTACAGGTGCATTATGATGTGCTTATTCTAACAGCAACCTAACTGCGCACATGGCAATGTATGTAAGCCTAGTTACAATTTCCAGTCGTATGAGTCCTTTGTGGTTACCGACCAAGCAATGAATTTTATTACTATAGTGATAAAGCTCATGTATGAATCTTACAAAAGATGAATGACCTCATTTTTCCTCAAAGGGGAGTTCCACTGCTACAAGAGCGACGGCTGGCAAAATAATTATGCCATCAAAAGACTAAACTGATTCAGCTGGAACTCAAGCTCTGTCAGTAATGCTGCTCACAAACATTACTGAAAACACTTATGATCCTGGCAAAAATGGCATTAGAAGATTATGACAGTTTTTCAGATAGGTAATATTCCAGAAAAAGCTGAGTGAAGTTAGGAAAAGAAATAGTGAGAAAGATGATTCACCTGATTCAAAGTGAAATTTGAAATTTATGTAAAAGCATACATTCATATACTGGCATTAAAAATTGTTAAATCTCTAAAATCCTGCCTCTGGGGAGGTATCCAGCAAGCATTATAAACAGGAGCAATACTTGTTTTCAATGGATTGCACATTTAAGCCTTGAAATGTAAAAGTTAAAGCCTGCAAAAAATGCCATGCATTAGTTCTTTTATGATAGAATTTATTATAATGGCAAATTCTACCATGCACAATGGTTTTGTGTACTTGCAATAGTATTTCCAAGGAACACTCATGTATAGCATGTGAACTCTCCCAAATTAAAGAATGCTTACACAATGGTGTTACAAACAAATAAGAAACCCACTGGGCAGTTACTTACAATGAAACATAAATTATCCCCCCCAATTTACAAAAAGACACAGTTATAAGTGAAAACACCACATGCAACTAGGCAGAATGCTAGAAAACTATTTTACAGGTATTATTAATAGCAATATTCAGCTTTTTAGCATTAAAGAATAAGAACACTAAACCCTCCCTTGAAGGTGATTGTTTCCACTGTTGATAGATCAGTAACTGAGATTTCAAAACTTAACCTCTGACTAAAAGATATCAAGTCTTTTTAGGTCATGGGATCCTACATGAGGTCTCTCAGAAGAAAGCATAAAAGTCCTAAAATAACAAGCACACACACAGGTTTCTCTTAATTTGCCCTGTTGGATTCCCATAATAAGGGCTTAATAGCTCCAACCCCAGAGCAACTCTGCAGTCATCAACAGGACCATTTACCACATGATTTAGCAAACGTGTTTCCAAGATTTTCATTTACATGTGCTACACAGAATTGAAATTAATGTAGGGCAATTTATAAGTAATATTATTCTGAGATTCACAGTTCTTTGCATATCTGATCCAAGAAAGAATCTCAGTTTCCCAGAGGCATACACAAGTCTCACAGTACCATCCTCTTCCTCACGATTGTGCTATGGGAAACCAGTCCAGGATTGTGCCCTTTCCTTTTCCAGACCAGGATTTGGGTTTGAAGAAAGACAGTGGAAAAAGTAATAAAATGTAGTCCCATTCACATAAACCCATGGTGAAATTCACACTGTTTGCAACACCCAAACAAAATACGCAGCCACGTTTCAGAAAATGCATTTTCCTTACCCCAGATTACTGTGTCTGTCTGGGAACTGGAGCACCATGCAGACACCTGAGTAACAGCTCAGCTAATTGTCAGCTCTGCCTCCCTCTGTAGCACCACCAGCTAAGCATTCCAAACAGCAGGAAGCACCAATGTAAGGCAGTGTGCTAGCTGAAATCAGACATATCCAGAAGATTGCAGGGACTATTTAAACCAATGGATCAACACCGTTCCCGGCTCTCCCACTCTACCTTTTCCACAAACTTGTATGAGGGCAATGTGTGACCATCACACAAACAGAGAGGTAAGGGCAGGAACCCATTTTAATGGTCTCTCTTCCTCACCATCTTCTCCACACTTAACAATCCATATAAATTAAGTCTACCTACATGGCTCTTGCGTGATCATATTTTTTCTTAAAGAAAGTAGAGTCCTCCAACAGAGGACACACAACTCTAGCTCAAGTCTCTGCAGTACTGATGAGCTTATAGAGCTTGCAACATAAACTTCAGCTCAGCCTTGGGGTTGCTTATATTTTTTTAAACTCCTCTCTCTCAGCTCTAAGGCAATGGGATCTACTCTAGCCTTACATATTTTTCTTTAGTGAAATGACAGTCATGGTCAATGCATGCTCACCACCCTGGTTTTATTTAGTTTATTCCTCCAGCCCATCAGCAGTAATTTAAATATACCCAATTAAACGTGTCCACACAGAATGATGGTCTAGTACTTCCAACAGGTGTCTTCTGAAGAGCAAAGTCTTCTCTTTGAACAGACTGTCAATTGATTTTGTTAAAATTATTTCATTCTGACCATATTCTAAAGGATTGACAACTAAGTACAAAAAAATGTTACAGTCTTTTCCACAATCTCATAAAAACAAACAAATAGAAAAAGATTCAGTGGAGTTTGAGGTCACCATACAAGACCTAACCTGATACAAGCTTCCATGCAGGCAATGAATAACTGATAGTTACCTTTGTAAGCAGAGTTCTCCAAGCAGTGCCAAATCCACCTGGCACCGTTTCTGCTGGAGAGGAAAGTAGCTGTTTATTTCACATGAGGAGTCATCAGAAGTCTTTGAAAACCCACACCATCCAAAAGGACACAAAATGGAAGGAAGTTGGACTGGTGGTGTCTCCCTATGACCACAGAAAACCCACACAAACCTTCAACCCTAATTTGTATTTTAGACATCCTCTTATCATCATCTTGACATGTGTGCTTCTAGAAACAGAAGAAACTAATTTGTCTTAGTTAATTTTTAGTCTTTTGGTATGTCACCTTCCATTACAGCATGTAAATATTTGTGACTAGAAGGACAAAAGAAAACCATCAACAGAAACCCGACATAATTTCTATATTCTCCTCTTAAAATATAAAAAGTGAGCAAACAGGAGAAGCAGGAGATAGGAAGCAACAGCTTAACATCAATTAATTTGTTTCCAGAGAAATAATAGAAATAAATAGTGCAAGATGGATAAATGACTGAGCTGCCATCTCCTTCTGTACTCAGCAGCACTTTGGAAACATAGCTACTACAGTGAAGTGTTTTGCAAATACTGCAGCAAAGAGGGCAGTATGTAAACTGAGGGGAGTGAGGCAACAAAGCAACACTGATATCCACTCATCTGTAGGAGGTTTTTACATGTGTCACCTTTCTAATCACAAAGTAGAGAATGTCTTCAGATAATGTAAGCCCCCAGATGTGTGTTCTGGATCTGCACTCGCCAGCTTGATGCTCCTACACTTGCTGATATGCAGAACTACCCACACAGAATATTTATTTTGTCCAGAAACATTCCTAGTACTTCAGAGTAATGTAACCCTGCACAGAGAAGCATCTACAATTTTGGTTTTAATTTCCTTAAAATACAACTAATGTGATTACAAGCAGACAAATACAACAGAATAGACTACAGAAGTGTAAACACTAGCTTCTTAGTTTTTTGGAAAAGTATTTTTCAGCTACTTTTGTGACAGATTATCAGCTAATTCATTACATGTGCTATCAATCAATATAACTACAGGTATATATAAAACTATTTAAAAATATGTAAAAATGTGTAACTATCTAACTATACTAACTATCCAGAGATGTAATTTCAAAAATTTATGATTCCAGGTACAAATTCCACTCAACTGGCCACTGTCTTAGTGACTGATAGATAAGAAAACTACCAATATTATATTTACCCATCAGTTTCTCACAAACGGCAATTGCCCAAAGAACAACTTTTGTAACTTTAAGCACGTCACAATTATGCACATTGGCTCATATTTCTTGACTGTTTCTGCCTCCTGTCCCCAAGGTATGACACCAAGAAATCCTAACACCCCAGAAGTTATGAAATACTGCTAAATTAGCAGCACCACAGAGTAACAGAGATGCCTAAGTGCACACATGCAGGAAAAGAACTACATTTAAATGAATTTTCAAGGTCCTCTTAAAAAAATTGTAAAAATTCATCCAGAGGCATACCATGTTAAAAAAAAATTAAAAAGGAGAAAATGAAAACCAGATAAGAGCTAGGAAAAAATGCTAGCATATACAAGTACAGGCAGCAGGAATACAGCAGAATACACTTGATTTCTTTTGACTGTTCTAAGTGCTCATAAACATCAGAACCTCCACATCTCTCATGCAGAGCTCCTTTTTCTCACACCACTTCTCAGGTTCTGGTAAAATAACTCCCCTGTTTTGTGTCTGTTTTCACACAAAATACATGAACACTGGACTTCTAGACAAACATGCAGATGACTTTTATAATTTACATCAACTTAATGATCTACTTTATCTCAAGTTTAGACAACTGTAAGAATTACCATTTCTGAATACTGTCTATTCACTCTCCCATTATTTTTTCTAACTACAAAGAAGAATCCTGTTAAAATGTCTGGCTCACAAATAATGGCAGAATTTCTAGACAGGTAAAAAAGGTCACACTTTATTTTTTGATCACAAAATTCTAATACAAGTATTAACTTTCAAATCAAGTTATTCTTCCCTGCCGTGAAAATTATTAAAATAAAAAAGAAGTGTCTCAGACAGTTCAGTCATTGATGATTAAGGCATTTACAATGTACACAAATGCTGAAAGCAAAATCGGCAGAGACAACAAATCCATCCAAACAATCTGGTGACAAAATACGAAATTGCTACAATAAAAACTCACCACATCATTTGTTATCTTAGAACCTTTCTGTTTAATTGCAATTAACTACATGAATAGAGCTGTCTTGAACTGTGCCCCCCCCCAAGCTTTTAGAATTATTCTAAAATTATGGTTTTACCCAGTTTTCCTGGTAAAGCTTCTTCGAATTAAGCAAGTACAGTAGCAAAAAGGTTAAGGAATTCTGGGTTCAGGAAATGGTATGAGAAAGCATTAGTCATTAAAGAAATAAGTATTTATCAGGGTATGCCAACCTTGAAAAAGCTAAATGCTGGAAGGTCAGCTTTAGGTCAATGTACACCTCAATCTCTACACTGCAACACAGGAAAACAAAGCTCCCAGGCTCTTCTTGAGAGACAGCTAGGGCTATCAAAGAGACATCTGCAGATTTCTTAACAGAGACACTGATCTAAATCAAACACTCCTGGATGCAAATGGAGCATTAAAGTCAGATGACTTATGGAGAAGTTCTAAATTTATCATGGAAAGATAGCAGCAGCTTAATTAAGGCTGTTATCAGCTTCCACTATGAATATTTGCTATCAGCTCTCCAGCTCTCGCCTCAGACATCTGACTTGATTTAGCAACTAATACACATTAAAGACAGAGTTCAGTACTTATGGGAAGGTTATGTACAAATACACATCTGTCAGATTCCAATTTTCATATCTTTTACCAGGAATTACTTATTTCTTCAAGTAGATTTGCACAAAAAATAATTATTTTAATTAAAGCACACTGCTTTTGATGGTTTAACTGGCAATTCTAGTGACCTGAAAAGGAACACTTTGTTCACAAAGACATTCACTGATAGCTACACAAGTTTGTTTTATTAATTTAATTCCAAAGATTTTCAACAAGCAGAACCAAACACTGAATTTGTGAATACCTCACAATTTTACAAGATTACAAGAGGTCATGAAAATTACTACCTGGTCTCTCTGAGAGTTACATAAGCTATTCCTTTGTTCTGCAGATAACTGAGCTCTGTGTGTGAGTAGTATTCTATCTTGAACATTGGCAGTGCACACATAATTGCTAACCTGCTTCCTTTAGTTAAGACTGCTGTTATCCTTGAAGTCTATCTTTTCTCCACCTTTTCTCTTCATCATCCTTGCCAAGAAATCCAGATGTTTACAAAACCAAATTACAATTTAATAAAAGTTTGCACAATTTTTAAGTGTTTACAAAGCTTGACTGAAAAAAAAATAAGGCAGCTTGAAAATGACTGAGATTTTTCCTCTTCTACGGCATTTTTGCACCCACTTTATGCAACACATGAACTTAGCCCCTAAAGAGCCAGTAAGCTGCACAAGACGACAAAAAAGCCGAAGTACTAAAACACTGTTACAAAATTATCATCACTTGGAAACCAGACATGATGTCCCAAGGTGACACTGAAAGGAAAAAGTCAATGGTGGATGTGGCCTGTTCTATCATAGCCCTGCTGTCAGCAGATTCTCTCTAGGAGCAAAGAAACGAAGGTGATGTATTGTTGCAAACCATGCTCCTTACAAAAAGCAAGCCCCAATCCTTCAAGGTGATCTATGAAGCCAGAGATACAGGTTGCAGTGAAAAATTAACATGCATGAGATCACACTGTAGTCACACGTTTCATGTAAAGTTATTTGCTGATAATCCTTTAACAATTTGAAAGCTTCCAAAAGAATACGGGTGTTCATCATTAGCCTTATCATTATCACTGGTTTTGCAGTGTAGCAGTTAAAAAGAGACAAAACAAACATGAAAAACCATGGGAGGAAAGAAAAAGAAGAGCTTTTAGAACAAAACCAAACCAAAGCACTTTTCAAGAAGCAGCTAAAGCTACCAAGTGAAGATTGAATACTTGCTCATCACATCATTTACAGACCTCTAAAGGAAAAAAAAATTGCCACTGTCAAACAACACTAAGCAGTCGATGGTAACATCTATATTTAGGCTAACTCTTTTAATTATAAAAGATGGTGGCCTTTTTTTCTGGTCCCTGAAATAATCTAACAGATTCATTTTCTGGAGAAGGTTTTTATTACTCAATAGGGAGAAAGTAGTAACATGCCTTTGCCAAGTGAAATTATCACCATATTGGTCAAAGTCAGAAACTTCCCAAAACATTCCTCTTCTGTCATCTGCCACACCAGAAAAATTAGTGAACTAATGACAATAATAGCTTAATGTGGTCTTGCCAACACAAGGCAAGTCCCACACTGATTTCAAGGGAAATAACAGTGGTGTACAGGAAACCTTGAGAGACAATAAATTTCTGAAAGCCAGTAACAGGTTCTTGCTATTCTTGGTAATTTTGACAACATCTGGCTCATGATACCTATAAATCACCTTTAAGTGGAAAGCCTCACGAACCAGCCTAAACCTCAGACCCAGAAGACCCCAGACCACGGAATAACAGCCTCCTCCTGTTAGTGCCTTATATATTCAGCCCTGCATTGAAAATATTCTTTAAAGCTTCACTGTGATGCGTCATTGTAATTACAGCTGTACAAAACAGAACCCATTTACACCCCGTGCTCTCCAGACCACCCGTGTCAGGAACAAAGGCCTGGGGCTCCACATATGCACAACTACACAGCAAGACAAGCACTGCGGGTTGCAGCCTGCCAGGGAGAGAATGGCCAGAGATTCCCACGCAGTCCTGTCGCCTTGAGCACGCAGCTCCATTGATATGCACACAAGAATTTATTTAATTAATTTTTTTAAAACATTAGGTACATCAAACTTCTACCACAGTTCCCCACTCAGTCTGACAAAACTCCATAAGAGGTTTTGCACTGCGTTGCTTTTTGCAAATGAGGATGGATTCAAACTACTTTACTATGACCTGATCTCACTCTGTTTTGAGGGTTAAACTGGACATGCCATAAACCAGTACCTGGAAATTACAGAATTACACAGTATTTGTACCTTTCTGCCTGAAGTCATGTATTTTTTTTTCCTGCTTTATTTCAAGTTTTAGATAAGTCAGAATATATTTGAAGACTCACAATATATTACTGGATTATTTAAGAGCTTTTATAACGACACAAATAAAAGCTAACCTTTTGAGCTTGAATGACCTGGAAAAAAAATCTCTTCAATACTTAAAAATCTCTCCAAAATCTTTGAGTTTTCCATGCAAGCAAGGGAAAACAAAAGAATTAAAACATTTTATGGAACATTTCAGTTAAGGTCAAAAGCATGTATTTCTTCGTTTTTGTACTCTCACACCTTTTGTTACATTCTCAGCAAATACAGCAGATCTCAGCAAGATATTTAACAAGGCTAAAAGACAACCTGATTGAAGTTTTGAGAACAAAGGCAGGCTGAAAACATGTTCCACTTTGTATTAAAAACATTCACTTCTTCATTGTCTTATGTGTTTCATATCAAATAAAAACAAAATAAATTTAAGATACACAAAAATTTCATTATGCATTTCTATTTTTTTAAAATTAAAAATAGCTGATTTAATTTTCAGCCTTTTAATTAATCCCATCAGTTATTCATACATTCTTTATCATTCAGTTTGGCTACCAATCAAAGTTATGCTTGAGAAGAACAAGGACAAAAAGCAAGCAGGATGAGGAGTAGAGTTAGATTTCCTTACACTAACAACTATCATAAATTATTTACTGAACTTCAAAGCTTTGAAACTGGTGATGAATATGGTAGGAAAAAATAAGATATGTTTGTTTACTATCAATTATTTATTACATATGTTTTACAGTATAAGATGGAAGAAAATAATAAAAATGCATTGTGCTCATTTCACTAAAATTTACTCTTCCATTTCACTAAAATTTACTATATCCATTTAGAGATTATGTATTAATTATTTGGTAATTTTGTAATAATAAGACATAGAAAACCTGACAAGTTAAGGAAAAAAGGGATTAAATGCATACTTTGCAGTAAGCAACGTACATCTGTATATGCAAAACATTACTCAGGACTAGGGAAAATGAAGTCCTGAATCAAAATAAACTACTTATATAAGCCAACTCAAGTAATAAAACATTTAGAACCTAGAATACAAATGATAGCTGAACTAAATTCAGTTGCAAACTAGACAGATCAAAGAATTAACATGTCAGTCCCTCTACACAAAGCAAGAACCAAACCAGCCATTAAAGGTCCAAATTTTCTAGTGATTGGAAGTAAATCTGGGATGCCCAACTGTATGGTTGTCTGGCAGATAGCTGCTGGTTTTAATGTGCCTTAGGTCAGACGTGGTAAACTTCACACTTCTAACCAGTGCTGTTTGTAATAGATTGGATGAAACACGTTTACAAAAGAATCAATAAATGTAAAGACTGGAAAGAATTAGAGAGGCTTGCAGGCTTGTACCTATTGTCTGGGGGAATTAGATGTCAGTTTGAGCACTATAACTCCAACAAAGGTTTCCTAGTTTTAATTTAATAGAACACATAATGCGCTATGTAGAAGCTGGGAAACACTCGTCTGTCTGAATATATTACTTAACAAACAGTTTAATTAATGTTACAAACATTATTATAGTCTGGCATACTCCTCTTCTGCTCATTCACTCCTACTTTGCAATCTTACCATCAAAGGTCATTTCTTTGTGAGGCTGTTCCACTAACTCTCAGAAGCAAGAAACAATGCAACATGCTCAAAAATGGATCTAAATAAATTTCAATACACAGGAATGCTAAAAGCTATATAAATAACCAGAGATACACAGCCTTCTAGTGTGTCTCACACAGCATATACATTTGCATAACTTAAGCACTTCTACAGGTTAACTATGCTATATCCTAAATACATATCTTAAGAAAATTTTCCATTTGTACACTATTGTATGAAACAAGTGTATAAAATAAGACAAGTAAATAACTGTTGGCTACAGTGAAAAGAAAAAAAAAAACCAAAAAAATGAACCCAACCCAAAACACCACCACCAGGATTTTCTAAAAATTTCAAAAAGACTGGCTGATGTCAGAAAATATCGCTCAACTCTGGTTCACAAAGTGTCTTTCCTGAGGTTGTTCAATTCTTCAAGTAGTTCTTGTGAAACACAAGATCCATACACTTTTCTAATTAAATATTTTACAATTACTGGATTTTTATACATCAGCTTAATCTGACTTTAGTTCAAATGTGCAACCTAAATAAAAAAGACACAACTTTTGTATTCTAATACAATAAATAAGACATGAGGTACAGTTTAACACCATGCTGAACTTCAAGGGTTACCTTTGATATTCACAATACATTTCCTCACATTATTGATATATAAAGTAGAAAATAAGGAAACAAAGATGAACAAACCATCCATAAGCTTCTCCAAATAAACCATATGGTCTAGTGTTCCAACAGACAAAATGAATTTTTAAACACAATAGGATTGTTTAATGCCATATTCCACTGGGTAAAATTGGATACAGAAGGTTGGATTTCTCCATCCCAGGTTCCCTCTTCAAACCACAAACTGTTCATGTGCAGCTGATAAGTACAGTATCTCTGAAACTCCCTTTATAACCCAGTGCATACATTGAAACAATCACTGGAGTGCATTTTTTCCCAGGGAAATGCGCAAAGAACCCAATTTCTGAAGACAGAAATGTATTCTATCACAGGGTTTTGAATAACAAGTTATTGAGTTCTTGTTCTATCATGATGGGAAAGTCTCACTTGGGACTTTTTGGTTCATTTGACAAGAAGTTGTTATAACTGTAAAGACAAAGGTATACATATATCTACATTACAAAGAATGTCCTTGTTACCAAGAAAGACTTTGTCGATATTCCTAACTCCAGACAAAGAAAAGCATAATGTGTATTCATTTTTATGTATTAAATGCTCGCATGTTCAGATATGAGAACATTGCTGTATGTGTCTCACTGCATGCTGGTGGATTTGGTTTCCATCCTGTCAGCAACAACCTGTGTGGTTGATGCACTCACTTGTGCTTCAGCTAGTACAAAGTACTGCTTCATACAGCTACAGCAATGCATATTTAGCATCCTGCTTTCTTCTCATTTAAATCTACTTTAACAACTTGAGAGCCTTGTCACTTGGACAGCCAGGGTCATGATTTTTGAAGAAGGTTCATTGCAGGCAAATCCCAAAGGGATATATGAGTGTCTCTTTGTCCGGTCACATCAAAAGAAAGATTTTAACAGGGTTAATCAACGCTTTAAAATTAAAAGGAATTGTATTCCACAACAGAAGCTCCTGTTTATGCTCCTTTGGGCTGCTCATTGTAGAAATCTAGTTGATAGAAATTGGAATGAAAAGCTTAAAACCAGCTATTCCTAGAAGAAAACGCCACAGAAAAAGATACTACACAATTAACCTCTTGGTATATCCTTTATCCTTAGTAAATGATAGCATTCCACAGTGCGGTAACATATTACGCAGTTCCTCTCTGAAAAGAATCTTACTAAAATTTATATTTCAGCATATTCCTTAATTTCTAGAATAACAGATCAGATTTAATTTAAACAGATTTACTTAATAAATTATGTAATTAAGATGTAAAAAAACAAAATCAATACTTCATTCTCTTGGTAAGTCCTACCTTCCCCAGTAAGGAGAGAGTTACTACCACCCTTCTATAACTGATGAGTGCCCGACCTTCAAAACTGAGGTACAGGGGCTGGTGCTCCAGTATTTTGAAAGCAGGCAAAACCCATCTTCAGTCAATAAAGTTTTTTCACAGCAAGAAACTTCAGAGAAATACTGTCCTGGCAAAAAATGTGATTGACCTTGCCACCCCAACCAAAAACTAGATTCCCAGATATACACTCCTATAAAATCCACTATCATCGTGGTTGTATAACTGAACAAATAGTTAAAGTACTTTTTCTGCTGCCAGTGAGAGGGAAGAAACAACTATTTAAAATATTTGCCAGCTAGAGATGGGGGAAGTAGGAAGTTCTGCAGTCCAATGGATGAAGGGTAAAAGGTATGCAATATTGGTAAAAGATAAGCACAAATATTACTGGGTATAAACATCCACAGAAACAGGCAAACTGTTTTATACATGATAATGTCAGGTTTCTTAAACACCACTCTTATTTTTCCAGTTTCCTTTCACTTCCCTTCCAATACGATACCAAACAACACACTTAATGACAGCTTACCTCAAAAGATAAAGAAATAGTTGCCTGATTGTTGCCAATGTCTCACAGACTTTCTTTCACCTTGCAATAGACTCCTATGGAAAATGGAAAGCCAATTATTGAAGCAGAAACAACCAGAAGTGTGCTCTTTCTCTCTAACACAAAATTACAATCAGACTACATATTTCTTTTAAATATTTCAGTGTAAGAAGTGTTCTCCTCTACGGGGAGAAGAAAGCAGTCCAGCAAGAGCTGCAGGATGAAAGCAGTTTCTTTGGTTTATGCTCAGGTTCAACATAAAGAGAAAAGAGGATAAGGATTCAGTGGCCAGCAACAGAAAGATGAAGCAGTCAGTTCCTGCTTGCTAGTTCATCCAAAAACCGGTAAGCATTTAGCACAGGCATGGGCAAACACTGGCACAGGATGCTCAGACAGGTCACGGGATTCGAGAATCAGCTGGACCCAGCACTGAGAAACCCAACCTAACCAGGCCTGCTTGGAGCTCATCTAGAAGATGAATGAGGAAACCTCTGGAGGTCCCTCCAAACCTAAATAATTATTCATATACAATCAGAGAATACTTTTTTAACCTTTTTTTGTGTGTGTGTGTGATATAACAATTATTTCTCATTTATTTTTTAAATAGTAGAAAAGAAATAATTTTTGTTCTGTCACATTATCCAGGAAATTTACAAGCTAGTATAAAAGCAGATTGATTGCTTTGTCTAATTATAAATTTTAGAGTGTTATGAAATACCACTCCAGAGAATGTTTCCATATTTTAGGCACCCCCGTGAAAAATTTCTTTTTTCTTCCCTCCTGTATGAATCTCTATGTAGCATGTAATCCTGCTGCAAATCTTAATTCATAAGTAGATTTTCTATCAATATCCACTGTTAATCTAGACTACAATGGCAGAGCAAAAGAAATATGCATCTAGGAGACAATCCCTTAAATTTAGCACTAACATGACAAATTTTTCTTTCCACAAAATTAAACCTGTCAGTCCACATCTGTTCATGAAGAAGGAAACAACTCAGTATTCCAGCAACTTTTATTCCAGCAACCTTTCAAATCAAAAGTCTAGGCTTACAATACTCATCTCCAGTACAGGAATCATTAACATAAACTATCTCTTCATTCATGAGCATCACAGCAGGCAAGACATTACTTTCTCCTATTCTGCACTTGCAGCTGATTTTTCCATGTTTATGCTGTTCAGATGGACAAGCAGTAGGGCACATTCAGCTGCAAACCCCTTCAGAAGCACACCTAACACTGCTTTAGATTAAACACTTGCTGCAAGTACCAGTGTGGGACACTTTGTGCACAGAAATCCACAAGAACATACCGCTGTTAAGACATTAATATAGTTTAGCCCATTTGAGAGATTTTTGAATGCTGGTGCCCAAGCCGTTTGTCATACATACATGATACTGGTACAGCTAATTAACAGGATTTGTAACTTAGCAAGACTGAAAAGGCAAACCTGCGGTCCAGAACAACAAACATGGCTTGCTTATGCACACTCAGTTACGGAGGATGGAAAATTATTTTTTTTTTGGTAGTGATGCATTAACAAAGTATTCTGTTTGTTAAATACCATGCAGCCCACTCAACATTAACTAGTGCAATCCTCATCTGAATTGACAGCATTTATATAAGTACCATATCTCATCAAGGCCTAACTAAAATTTTTGAGCATTTTCTTGACCCAAATGGCACATTCTATTTTTGTCAATTACATATATAAAAAAGAAGGAAGCAAATTAAGACAAACTAGCAGGGAAAAAAAGTAATCTTAGAATGTTCAGGTAGTTTCTGTGCTGTAGAAACCACATATACAAATGCCAGATTTTCTTTAAGTATTTTTCTCCTAACTACATAGTTAAACCACCCAAGAGACCCTATGGTGGTAGCTGTCCTACCAGGACAGGAATCAATTTCAACTCTTGACACAAAATACAACATGCTAGGACATTTAGCAAAAATGCAATTATATTATAAAACATTTTAGCTAACAAAGATATTAACTTTTCCCATTTCTGTTCCCATTTGACAGCGTTATCAGTATTTTAAGGAATCAAACAGACTGTCCTTATTTTACTGTTTTCCAAAATCTAAAGACAGTTACTTAATGACCAAAAACATTTGTTTGCAACCCAGAGTGATCCTCACATCCCAAGAACCCTTCAGATAAAGTAGTTCTGTCAGAAGTCTGAAAACAACTTTTTATTAGTGGTTATCATATTTTCTGATTTGCAACTTATCACTGTTTATTTTTCCTCTACCAGAAAACACCCAAACCTTGGGTCTTATCTATTAGCCTACTGTATAATTTACTGCCAGAAAGATAAAACCACGTAGTTGATCTGCTCACATCTCCAGCTCAGAGCTACAGTTCCTTATCACACAGCTTTATACAGCTTAAAGACTCAATGTATACAAGAGCAGTAGCCCAAACCAATTACTGTGATATCAAGTACTAGATTTTTCTACCTAAGAATTCCAAAACCCACTCCTCAACTTGGATACTGGTTACTCTACGTTCCAGCTAAGCAATAGAAACAAGGATATTTCTTAGTTGTCCTGATCTATGTTTTCAGTAACTGATTCCTGGGAGGCCATGTGAGAGCATGTGAAGCTTGGGTTTGTTGGGGTTCTTTTGTTTTTGTTTTTTTGTTTTTTTTTTTCCTTGGGTGTTTTGTTTTTGCTGGGTTTTTTGATGGGGGAGAGGTAGGTGAGGGATTTTTTCAGTTTGGTTTTTTTTAGTGTTTTGTTTCTAATTAAAACCTTTTCCTTTACAGATAAAAATAATCGTTTAAGCATAGCTGTATTTTTTCCATCCCATTTGGAAATCTCTTTTAATCTCTTACATTATTATTTGTAATATAATTTTTCCTATAAATGCCTATTTTTCATCTCTGGGGCATGTCAGTGAATATTTCTTTCCCCCCAATATACCTGTTCCCACAATGCATCAAAAAGTAGAAATCTAAAAGTAATCTAACATACACATACTTAATAGAAGTTGGTTTAAGCTTAGTATGTTGTTTCAGAAGGTTGATACTGACTGCGATCAAACACAAAAGTTATTTGTATTTCCACTTATGAAAATAAAGCATCAATAAGAAGCAAATGAAAGACAAATTTCTGATTGCAAGGACTGAGGTGTTAAACATAAAGCTACATGAACTACATTCAAAACAACTAATTAGCAAACTACATTAGCAAACAACTAATTCCTATTAATTTTATTGAATTGTGCTATATACATCACACTATTATTCAGCAGAGGGCATTCTGCTGATCAAATATTCTCTCGACATGAGCTCCATTTTAGCCTTAAATTTCTATTCAAAGGAGCAAAATAACCACGTAACCAAAATTTTTTAAAAATTGCCATTGCAAATATATTCTCCTGAAGGAATTCTCGACATCATAGAGATAACACTGAACACACACACACACAAAGGAGATTTATTTTCCACAAGCATCAGAGCACTTGACTAGGACTGGGATTATTCCTTTTTCATAAATGGAAAAAACAGGGTGAAAGGTTATTTTCATAAACTCAGTGGCAGGCATGAAAAGAATCAAAGTCCATAATTACAATACTTTTACTGCATTCTACAGAGAAAATGCAATATCTTTAAATGCTAATTGTTTGATTTTTAATATTAATAAAGATTTCCAGTGAAGCATGCTTAATTTTACCCAAGTAACTTGTAAACATTGAACGAGCTGATATTTAACATTCCTTTCCATGCACCTCAAAACCAAGAATGTGCTAGATGCAAGAAATACAATACCTTGAAATTGTGTAATCTGCTTTTCAAAATATGGAAGACTTAAATAGAATTAGTTTTATATAAATCTAACATCTGTACCTGAAAGGCCTAACATCTGTTACTAGTTCAATGAAAGTACTGAATAAAGAAGCTGCCCAGTACATCTTGGGGTATGTTTCCATCACGATGAAAACAATTTAAAATTAGAAATAATGTTTATTTACATCATCAATATGCTATTCTTGTTTTTTTTCTTATTTGTAGTTTTTTCTTTTAAAGCATCTGAAAATGTTTTTGAACAGCTGGATCATTTTCTTTGATATCTATATATTTGGAATTTCATACCCATAGTTTTTCTAGACTATCCCAAATTAATTGACACATTTTATTTCTAAGTCACCTACTTACCAAAGAAACATGACTACCTCACATTATCTAGCTACATAGTAGCAACATGTTAGGCTAGAGACCAATTATTCTAATTATGTTAGGGTTTACAGCTCAGACCGATTCTTAACTCCTGATGAAATCTCCTCTTGCAGCAGTACATACTGAAAACATTGCTATTTTTAAAGGATAAGCCATACAGAATATTTTTGTGCATTTGCCACAGGCAAATAGTATTTTCTTCCGGACAATCTGATCTTGGACTGTAAATTGTACACACAGTGCATGTTTCACTCACAGATGAATTTGGTAAACAGAAGCAGGAAATTTTCTGAAAAGGATTTTGCTTTAAGATCTTCCACATCACTTTTTCACTTGGTCAGAGAATACAACTGGACACTTACAGCACGTGATGTATTTCATTGCCCTCCTCCATTTGAAGGGCACAGAGCTGTCAGACCATGGGGAAGAGCAATAATGGATTTGTAACCAAGAAGTACTTTGGGAGACCACTCAGAAAACATTAACTACACAGCAATGGCTAAGAGGTCCTTGTTGTCTCAGTAAAAATGAAAGTATTTTTGCAATCTGTGATTTCACTCAAACTCTGATCTTATGATCAGAAAGTCAGAGCCATGTGCATGACTCAGTAGCTTTGGTCAGATTCATGACACAGCCTCTACAGTGGATCACTGCAACGATGGAAAACACTTTCTGGTCAAAAACTCAAGTGTTTGTGGACTGTGCTGTTTATTCTGCTGCACCATCAATTTAAACCTTATTACCTTCAATTAACAGCTGAATATGACTACATGCATCTATACATATGCACATACATTAATATGAATGTACTGTGTGGCTCAAGCAACTACTTGGCTCAAGTAACCATTTAAACAATGTCACTGAATTAAACAAATCATTGTGGCATGCACTTTGGTTTCATTTCTAAACCTTTTAGTATTCATTTTCATGAAAGAAATGAAAGTAGGTTTTTACAGAATACATACAGGATAACAAAAAAAAAAGTGCACACAGCAGTCTGCTTTATTCCACACAATTGGCTAATCTTTGGTACAAAAGCGCCGTTCAGATGTTAATCAATTCAGATACACAGTTTTACAATAAGAACAAAAACTAAAATAGAAAGAGTAGAGAACAGAAATGTTTAAGAACTAGAAACAGCTAAAAAGCTCTTATAGCCAGATATTCCACAGTCTAAGCTGCAAACCTGCCTTAGTTACCTATAACCATATGTGATTATTAGCATTGTGAAATTCTGTCTATAGAAAACAGAGCAGAAATGTCTTAATGTACAGCAGTGCTAAATACATCAAAATTAAGCACTGATAGAAAATCTTGAGATGGTATAAGAGGTTTTTTTTTAATAGCATAAAAATACTATGAATATAGTGGTATTATTTGTATAAAGTTATGAATTCTATAGATAATAAATAAGTCAGTTGGTTCTAAAACAATTTTGAAGGAATACAATAAAGGCACCTCTTTGACCCCCAGAAAAACATACAGGCACACATAGAAACAATTTCATCCCCAGTCCCCCTAAAAAATAAACAAAAACAAAGCTACACACCTAGACACTAAACAACCTGTCACAAAGAATTTGAGTCTCTTCAAAAAGCTCTTTAAAAGTCTTGCCTAGCAAAGGTAAACAGTAAAAGGTTGGAGCTAAGCACTATGCCCATATCACTCAACACTCTCTATCCAAACCAATGACAGCATATTTTTTCACTCACTTGATACTTTTTCTGGTCACTTCTTGCATCCTCCCACCTGCTCCTGCACAAACCTTGTTTAATAGCTGAGCTCTCTTGTCATGCATGGCTGTGATTCTAAAGGACCAAAGGCTGAAACAGGGGATATCAAATACTTTCCTCCTACTAGCTGCTCAAATCTTTTCAGCTGCAAGGGGTTGATATCCAATATGTACTTTCACTACAACTGAAAAAATATTTTACCTTAAAGTAAAATAAAACCCAGACTTTTGTGCAGCAGAGAGAAAAATCCAGCCATTTTTTGCTGTGTGAGTCATCCATTAGATTCAGTTTTTAATCTGAGATCAGTACTACCCATAAACTTAGCCCATGCAAAACAAGACATAGAAAATAACTCAATTGTTTGAAAAGAACATTTAACATAGCTACCCAATTTTAAAAGTCTATTTCTTGAAGGCAGTTTTCCACTCTCTTGCAAAACGGTATCACTGTTTCATTGATATTTAAAATATGCAGTCTATTGTCAGCGTGATGATTTTTTTCCATGGCAGAATGTGTGAGGCTGACACTGAAATATCAATTTCTTCTATTTTATCCTTCAAAAACCAGATTGACCTCAAGTTTCTACTTGGGTGCCATGACTTTCAGCTTCACCCATCCCTTGGTGCTTGCTACAAAACACCAGCCACGAAAAACAGTAACAACCCAACCTCCTTGAGCTTGGCTTCTTCTAGGATTTCTCTGTTAGGAAGTTCCATACATTTTCTTCATCTCAAAATACTTATTCTCAAAATAATATAAGCTCAATTTTCTTCCATTGTCACATTGTTGAGTCTGCTCTTGATACAGACTGGCACTTTTTCAGTTCCCAAGTATCCCTAGGACTTTCCTGTCTTACCCAAAACACGACAAAAATCTCCTCCATAAGCAGGCTTAAGAAAATGTCAAAACTGACAGTATGACTCAAAGATTTTTAAAAAAGGGCAGGGGGAGGAAGTTTTCATGCCTTATTAATACTTATTAAAAAAAACCCCTTGTAATTACTGAGTTTTGTGCAGCACAAAGGAAGAATTAAATATTGTTGCACAGTCTGCTAAGCAATTTTTATATCACCAAAAGTGCAACATGCTACAATAAATTTTATTTGAAGACAATTTTTTTTGACAGATAAGAAGTAAATGCAGAACATTTTGAATGTTACTAATTTAAATCCAATAAATCACAAAACCTACCTTTTATCAAGAATTCATACGTTGGAAACAAAATTGGTTTTACAGATTGAAAAACAACCACTTAAAATGTTTAAAGCTGTATACTTCATTTTGTGCACATTTCAGCCCTTTGAAATAGATCATTTTTGTACTGCAGTCATAACTGGCTGTTGTCAGTTCTATATATAAGCTTTCTGCTTACAATGCATATATGTCCTTTCAAGTGGCTAAACTGGGGATCCTGCTTTACAGTACTCACACTTAAAACAGTTTCATTATTCTTAATATTAGTGCTAACATATTTAAAAAAAAAAAAAGAAAAAAGAAACAAACATCAACAAAAAAACCCCAAAAAACCGAAAAACCCCACACACAGAATTAAAAAAACCCAGAAAATAGAATACTTCAATAGCCCCTTCCCTTATTATTTATATTGCATTACTTATAAAAAAAAAAAAAAAAAAAAACAAAAAAAAAAAAAAACCCCTTATTATTTATATTTCATTACTTATAAAAAAAAAAAAAAAAAAACCAAAAAACAAACAAACCCAAACCATCATCTCTTAAACTTTACATGCTAAAAAATCAAACAATAATAAACAAAGGAATTAGTTTCTGAGGTTTAAGATACTTCTGTCAAATCCCAAATATTTAGAGAGAAGGTCTGACTGTCAGATTTGATTCTTTCTGCTAAACTCAAATCACAAAACACTTGGTCAAACACATTTATTTTTTGAGTCACAAGTGTCCTTCTCTTGAGGTTCTGACTGAAGACCTCTCCACTTCATGAAATCAGGCTAAAGGCAGCTAGAAATCTGCACCAGATGAGCAACAAAAACCTCCCTTTCTCCTCAAATATCAATGATCCATTTATTACTAGTATTTCCCTTCTTTTTACCTTTAGTCAAAATGGTTTATCATTTTCTGTCTGATCAATACATTTTAAATGACCAAACTTTTGTCCAAGTCCTTTCCCTCAGGCTAATCTTCACAAGTTCAACCTTTCCTTGAACACTCTATAGCAGTTATTTTCACCTAATTGAACTCAGGACTTTTTACTTTAGTGAAATACAATGAAAAAGCGCATCTCTTTAAAGTTCATTTTGAAACCAGGACTGTGATGGGTTTCAGCAGCAGCAGCAAAATAAGGTTGCACAACTAAATTTCTAAGTGTATTAAAACAACTCCCTTTTTGTTTTGGTCAGTTATTCTCTAAGTTTTCTGAAATGGCACTGTGTTCTTAGCACCCACCTTCTGCTAACACACTATCAGATCTACTTGTAATTGGGGTTTTTTTAGAGAAGGCTTGCAAACCAAGATGCATCAGATAAGCTTCAACCAGCCTATTCAGAGAAGGAAAAAGTGGCAGAAATGATAAGAAGAGTAAAGTGTCAGCGTATTGTATAAAACACTGCAGGTCATAACCAATTCTCATGACAGATGGTGACATTGTGATTGGCAGGTGGCAGTGAAATAGGGCCTCAGCGTTTACAGAAGGTAATGGGAAACTTCACAGAGCATTTGTGCCGAAGATGCTGGCCAAAGCTGGTGGAAAGCCATCACCATCATGCACTGGAAGACGTCCACCACACTCCATGCCAATAGCTCTAGACAACTCTTTTCAGAAGCCACTGGCAAAGGGGAATTATTTGGACACACCAGGCTCCTGACTGCCCAAAGTACTGATACAGCCAGCACCAAACTGTGGGCCAAGTGGTGTGTTTGAAAGGCAAAGCATTCCTCCTGCCTTGGACACAAGAGGTGCATCACCATCAAATCTTGACCTACACGATTAATTCAACTCTTGCTCTTAAAAAGATCACTGCTTGCTCTTTGCTTGTTAACTATAATGAAAATATTAAGATGTTTATTTTGTCATTCAGTCATTTTTGGTATTGACAGAACATTTTAGAGAGGAAGTACCTCCATACTAAAGGGCTTTCCCTTTCAGTAACTTTAAAATCTAGCAAAGAGCACAGAAATTTCTTAGTATTTACCTTTGAGATAATATTTTGAGATATCTTTGGTGTGGTTAAACAAGAAAAAAAACAAATCTACAGAATACCATCGGGGACTCCAATATCATCTATGCTTTCCACTCTACACCATGCTGAACCATAAATCAGTGAGCAACATGATGTCCTGTTATAACAATTCCCCTAATAAATATTTCTATTTCACAATAAACACTGAATTTTTATTCCAATCTACAAATTATTTTTATTTCTGTTATTTCCTTGTCACTATTATACAACCTTTCAAATATCGCTTTTAGTATTTACAACCTTCACACATCCGTATTTATTTAGAAACATTCATGTCTTTTCATAATCAATCTTAAGATTTGAAGTTTTTTCTTCCTAGCCTAACCACTTACTGTAAGACAGAAACAACACTCAATCTGTCACCAATTTTATGCAATTATCTTCCCCATATTAGATCTGATTAACTGTTAAATCAAATAATTTATATACTCCCTTCTTTTTGAAAACTTTCAGCATAACTCCACTGTTTACATATTCCAGATTTTACAATAAAATGTAGATAAAAAATTTTAGAACAAATAGAGTGTTCTTAAGGTATTCCTAATGAGTCTCTTCTTAATTCATGTGTGCCAGGTACAAATAAAATCTTGAAATTCTAAACAAAACATAGCAAATGTTTCTGAATTTCATGGAAAAACTCTGTAACTTACAAAATGAGAAATATAACTCAGGGTCAAAGGACAGCAACAGAAAATTGTGATTTTATAGATATCTGAAATATCTATAAAATTAAAAACTGCAAGTCAGATAACCTGTATCAACAGGAAAATCTGAAAATGGTCATAAAAGTAATCACTATAATTTTTTAAGTCACTGAAGGACTATACACAATAGCATGGTATACTAAGACCAAGAATAATCTCATATCAAGAGTTTATTAATACAGTATTCTAGTCTAAATAAATATATAAAGATGTGAATTACTTACATAAAGTAGAGGGAACAACGATTTGCTCCTCAGGGGAATCAAGCAGTGATATATTGTGTAAGTACCAAGAATATCACACATCTAAGTTCTGGAGTCAAACTGTTCAGATCACACAAATTATGTGTTTCCATGTAAAAAAACCAAAAGGTAACAGATAACAATACTGGAAAAATAATGCTGTTCTAATACACTCATTCAGAGAAACTTGTGATAAAAAAGGGATTCTAAAATATCTCTTTTACCTGATCATTTTTATTTTCATAAAGGTCTGTACTTTGTTTACACACTATTCAAGTGCTAATCAGGGAGGAGAACTTGGCTATCACCTCTAGCAGAAAAAAATCACTAATAATACTTCCTGTTTGCAAAATGCAGTGAGAATATTTTGAACAGACAGTCTAAGCAGGGCTCACTATTTTTGTAGCTGTTCCATTCACTCCTAAGCTAACCAGGTCCTGTGACCCACTTTCAACAAGATTGAGAAGGACTCTAGTAAAAAACAATACCAAGTTGTAAAAGCTGACAATTTGAATCATCAGAAAAGGCCAAACCAACCACACAAAAAAAAAAAAAAAAAAAAAAAAAAAATCTATAGTTTGATATACTTGAAAAAGATAACAATAAATTTGTTTAGATTTTGACATCAGTAGTCCTGAACTACATTTAGAAAATGAGACCCAAAGTGTTTTCATTTAATGGCAATGCTTTCAGAGTGAAAAGCTGGTATAACAGAACTACATTGGTTCAGTCCAGGTAAGTCTGTTCTATATGCTGAAGGAAGTATTTTTAATTTTAACAATGTACTGTCATGCCATGTATACATAATGAAATGTTCACTCTGATATTAGATCTATACTCACACCCTTTAAGCAGGAACACATTTTTACAAATACTGTTCTTTCTTCAGTTCTTTCACACAAAGATCAAAGATTTCTCCAACATCCATCCCTCTGTGAATCAGAAATACAAACCACCCCTGCAATATTCTTCAGTTTTCATTGCAAGCAGGTGCAACACTAAGTTAAAGTCAGTAAAATCCAGGACCATGCACTAGTGACCCGCTGAGGTTTCGGTTCAACTTGGCTGTACATTGCAAGTGGGTTTGACGGAGCAGGCCTTATGTAAATGGATGCACTTCAATAGAAGGCAGCCCTAATGTATTAATCCAAGGCCTGGGGTGTTTTCAGAGTAGGCTGGAGACAATCCCAGACACCTGGCTTTTGAAAGACCACCAAGGGAATATGCGAGGGGAGAAGGGGAGTGAAGGTCAGTAAAAGCAGCCTGAAATAAAATTTAACTAAATTCAAGCCTATTTTAAAGCATCTGGATCAGCAGCCTTGAAAGTTTCTTTATAGTTATCAGATGCTGAAATATGCTTTTCTATCTTAAGGATACAAAATGCTTTCCAAAGCAATTCATATTACATGCTTCAGAATTCAGCAAGAAGCACTAACAGGAAACAAGATGTTTTTAACTATAGGTTCAGGACGCATTTTGTCTTGGCAGCTTCAATGTTTACAGTCTCTCTGGAAAAGTGTCAAATACAACTGTGCCATTCAAATTGGGGCGATGCAAATCTGAAGAGCACAGACTTGGCCATGATGGAAAAGCTACTGCTCTATAATCATGAACAACCAGGGGTTTAAGCTAGGCTGGGCAAATGAAAAGCCATCAGTATAATCAGCTATCGAATACTCTGTTTCATTCAACTGTATCTTCTCTCTTCCCACACTACACCCTAAAGCAGGTTGTCCAGAAACTGCCCATAAAAAAATTTCAAGAGAAAATCTGTTCAATCTTATTTTTTCTTCTCTTTTTGGCTATTTGCTTTCTTTGTAATGTATTTTTTTTAGGTGCTTTTCCTGGACCTCAAGTAAATAGGGACAGAACACTTGCCTTTTTTTCTTTACATTATTTTCTTTGCCTCCAATTTATTGTATTGTATCCTTATCTATACGTTTCTCCATGTTACTCCCCTTCCACAGAATTGATTTTCAGTTACTTACTCCTTTTTGATAGAATCCTGACTCCTCCTTTCTCCCTATCCTTTTGCTGTTATCCTCTCACTTAGTTTCCTACATATTCTCCATCTGATTCAGACATTTGCTTGCCTGCCTGGCTCTGCCCTCTGGCAGCTCTGGGGAAGTGGCCAGTGGCCATCCCTGTCAGCTCATGACCAACAAGCCATCCAGCACCCTGGCAGCTCTACATCCACCACAGCATCTGCTGCCTCCCAGATTGCTGACCCAAAGCCAACAATTCCAAAACCAAAGAAAGGATAAGTGGGAAGCTACTGTGAGGAGAGGCCAGTGATGGCAATAAAACGAAGCTTTTGGAAACCTATCAGATCTGGTGCACTGCCATCCATCAACTCCCAGCTTGCTATGGGAAGAGGGTGCCACCTGGTGCCCACTCCACCCTCCTCTAGCAAATAACTTAACCTGCTCCTCTGGCTTTTCTGGCCATTGCTCTCTAGAAGGTCACCTACTTTTCTACTATGAGTCCTCAAAACTTAACATATTCCTATAATCTCTTCATCTCATGCAAATTTTAACAGATTTTGAAACATTTTCCAACTTATTAGACACTGAAAGGAAGAAAAAAAAATGCAAGTAATGTCCCAAACCCAATCCATACGCCTAAACAAGTCACCAAGTAGGAAATGCCCACACTCGTTCTCCAACAGGGGTCCCATATAAATCAACCTGATACTTCTTGCTCAATAATTAACTAATAATTAACAGCAGGCCAGGATCCTCACAGGATAGGACAAGAGGAAATAAAATCACTACATCTTTGCTCTAGAAAACCTGTTAAAAAATTAAGGATTTTCCCCATTACTTTGCTCCTGATCTCTACTACACTACACCCAGCTAAACCATCATTTTATTTCCCATGGTGCTGCTCACAGCTACCTCAACACAAATGAAAGCAAAGGCAGTTATATTCTGATTTAGATATTTAATACTTGCTTTTCTGTACAGGATACTTAAACTACATAAAATATAAGGATCATACTGAATCTAAAGTAGAGTTTGCAGAGTTGGTGGGGTTTTTTTGTTGTTGGGGTTTTTTGTTTGTTTGCTCTTGTTTTTTTGTGGGGTGTGTATTTGCAGTGAATAAAAATCTTAAAGGGAGTGCCTTAACTGGCTGGAAGACCCTCTGAGACTGTCTCTGAGTTGGAGAAGAGATATATATTTGCCCTTTTCTTATTTAAAGCACTCAGCTGAAATTCAGCTTCATGAAATGTGAATGCTTTCTATTATTCTAGATTTTCACATCTCTGCTTTCCTCGTCAGTTCAGTGGCTGCAGCCTGGAAAATGTGCACAGGCTCCAACAATTGGCAACTTTCATCTTCTGAAACTGTTTAGTACTAAATACAATATTCATATGTCTGGGTGAAACATAGTTAAAGGAACAAAAATAAAACCCTCCCTATTACTTATTGCAAAATGGAATTCATACTTCATTTGTCACATTGAATTGAATCACTTTTTATTTCAGGACTCCTTTCAATTTAAAGACAAAACATTTCCAAGTATTTATTTGCACTTGGACTAGTTTTTGATGTAGAGCAGCTGGATATTTTGTGCCATTTCTATATCCATCTTCTAAGTACAGCATCTTGAGTGATAATGGGAATATATTTGACTTTGTTTTATTATTACATTTGAGTTGCAAATGAACTTCAACACACTGATGCCTAAAGAGTGTTGTTTTAAAACAAGGTTTAAAGTAGACTAGAAGCAAAAAATAAATACATATATACCACTTTATTATCAGGAAGATTATTTTTCCCTTTTGTTTTGATAATTCAAACTAGTTTCATTTGGGAAGGAAAAAAAAAAAAGGCAAACCACAAAGAAAAGTTGTATTTTCCATACTGTTAACCTAGAGATTAACTTATTGTTATTAGAGCTTACAATAGCCTTTCACTGAGGCCCCAATATAATGCTATTTAACAAGTTGGCACGTGCAAACAAAACAATTTCAAGATGCTACACAACTGTGTTCTGTTTTAAGCTTTTAATTCTACATTATGCACACATTCACACTTACACATACAGTGTTGAGCTCTATAATTACATGATACCTGCATACATAAGCATTTATACACACACAATTATGCATGTGATAATACTTCAACAAATACATACTTGTTCTTATAAGACACTTTTAAAATATGTGAGATCATTTCAGTATGAATGCTCTGGGAAAAAAAAAAAAATCTAAACTGAAACAGAATTAAGAACTGTACCCTAATCATTCCTGTAAAATAGAAACCCTAGAAGGGAAAGTGACAAGTTAAAGTTAGCAGGCATATCATATGCGTTAACAGAAATACCTACCTTTTTTGAGATTTATAGGGTAGGTAATTGGAAAAGCAGAGAAGTAACTGAAAATCCTATTCCTTAAAGATGAGGCAATTTCTTCTCAAGCTAAAGTACATATTCCTTTTTAAATGTAAATGTTTGAGTCTCTCTCTTCTAGTTGTGAAGTCATTTATCCCTCCCAATCAGACCACAGAGTTTCAAAAAGACAAATATCATCAAATAAAAGGCTGTTGACTGCTCAATTCCTTAAAAAGTGCCATTCATTATGCTCTGATTAGTCATAATTTCCTGACCTATAGGTTGATGAAATGATGAGCAGCTCAGAGACAGCCCTTTTACGGAGGAAACATAAGAACCTTAAAATTAATAATACAGGTGAAATTTAATTTAGAACAACATTACTAGCAAGCAAGATTGTAAACCACTGCTAGCAAAAAATAAGCTGGTTAGGGTGGAAATGAGAACAGAAGCTCTGCTCCCCATCACTCCACTGCAGCTAATAACATGCCAGACTCTGCATTTATCTCTTGCTTTAATGCTGTTCCCATAAGGAAATCCATAGGAAGAGCTGTCAGAACAGTCCCTGGCAGGGCAACTGCTTTAGAAATGGCAGCCAGCCACATCCAAAAGATAGAAGACACAAGATATTCTTCAAAAAGTACTCATTAATCATTATAATACTCTTTAATCAGCAGTAATATTTGTGTGCAAATTATGAGATTTAATATATATATATATATGTTTGTTAAAACTGAAATATTATTATTTTCACACAAACAGTTCCCAGTTATATCTTACAAAAGCTAGACCTTTAAAATTAATTTGAAAATAAAAATTGAAAAAAGCTAAAAGTCTAACTAGCAAATACTAAGCTCATCAAAAAAGCAGAGATTGCTGATTTTTTCCAAATCTTATAGAAGTTGCAAGTCCAATATAAAGCATTTTTATATATCTTCTTAATGCAATACATAACAAGCATCAGTGAGAACTCTGCTTCAGTCACTTAAAGATTTACACAGTCTATAATATGGTTGACTAATAAGATTCTATTATAGCTACTGATTGAATACTTCTAAGAGGGTTTCTTTTTTTTAACTTGGAATAAGATCAAAATGCTTGCAGATTTCAGATTGCTATTAGACAGAATAATTATATGCTAAACTAATTACAACTAAAGCAAAACCTGACTTACAACTAATTAAATTTTATTGCATGAAAATAAAGCATAGTCCTTATTTAACACAGGGCACAGCCATAACTGTTTACGAACTCACCAGTCTGTGTATTTATTTCCAGTACAATGCCTAGATCACACTGATAAAGTTGGAATGTGCCATGATTTGGACACCAAATAGCTCACTGAATAAAGTAATTCATATACAAGACAATAAAAATCAGATCAACATTCCTAAAATTGTTGCTTATATTGCTAAGAAGCAATTCTAAATGAGAAATTCTCCATTAACATCCTATTTCATTTTCATGTAGTTCTTCATTGCAGTTTTACAACATGGATCAGGTTTAAATTTCAGGAGCAGATAAGTAACTTACGAGCTTAAGTTCAATTATCAAGGCTTAGAGCTAGATCCTTTTAAAAAGCCTATTCAGACCTATAAAAATGCTGACGGGCAGTTTCCTCTGAATATGAAGTTAGATATTTCAGTTTAAAATCCCATTATTTGACCAGCTACTATATGGCAACAGTACTTTTAACTTTAGTAGAACATTAGCATGCTTGCACAAGCCTAAGTAAATAATCAGTGCTTTAGCAGAACAGAGCAAAGCAAGAGGATGCAGACATCAAGAACGAAGGGTGAATAAAATTTCAAAGAGCAGAGAAAGCAGAGTTTGAAAGAACCAGCTGAAACCACCAGACACCAAAGTTAAGCAGGAACAGACTGTATCATTCTTCTGGTTTTACTGACCCTTTCCAGAATGCTGAAAACTATTTTTTCTTGTTACAATTATCAAGCTATTTCTGCTGAGTCCATACCTCTGCTAATTTTTTCCTGTCCTTCTACTCTTAGGAGCCAAGGGCACGACCACCATACTATTGGCTCACGTGCTCAGAGGTCTTTTCACAATATCCTATAATTTTGAACAGATGTTGTATAATTCAGAGATCTTAATGTAAAGATTTCATTAAATAATAATAACAAAGTAGCAAATATCCTTCAAAAAGATAAGATGATGTTAAAGGCTCAAAACCTAAAGGCAAACTAAACTGTCATATGTTCCATGTGTAAAATGGCTGAAACTGTCCATCCCTTCAAATCATGCATATCTAAAATCTGATTCCCACTACAAATATATTTTATTTATATAAATGTTCTAGTCCATGACAAGTATAAAAGCATCTTGACTTCTCCCCATCATGTAAAACGTCTCATCAGACTGCTCAATCAGAAAACAGAAGGGAATGGGCTAGCACTTAAGCAATTTTATGAACAACGTAATTAGCTCTGGTTCGCAAAGATATCTCTAGTCTTTCCTTCTTTCTCCACATAACTCATGCTGCAGGGCACGGTTTCTCCTCTCCACCAAGACACCTGGACTTGTACATTATGCAAATCCAATGCCTTTGGAATCTTCTTCTGGCTCTCCGTTTATTCGAAAGTGACTAACAGGTTCAAAATTATCACAGGGGGACTGATACACACATGACTGTGTAAACAGTTCCTTTAGAAAACTAAGTAAAAACCTTGAAAAATTATTCAAATAATTAAAAACAAATAACAAAGCACACAAATAAAGAAAAAAAGAGTAGATATTTGAAAAGCAAAATGCAATACAGAATAAAAAAAAAAAACAAACAAAAGGAAGAATAAGAAAAAAATCAGAAAAATGTAAGATGAAAAGCAATCATCTAAGTGCTTCAGTTACACCTATTCATTCTGCATGCATATGGTTCTCATGTTTTATCACATTTCACTGAAAAAAAACATGCTGGTTTTATCTGAGAAGAAAGGCATCTAACTATTGAATAAGCAGGGAAGTTAATAATGCAGATATTCTGAAACAATTTTATGCATCACTGCACTTGCATAACAATCTTTAAAATATAACCATGATCCCCCCCACCATTGAAGATTTTCATCAACTTGGTACAACTTAACTTATTTGCAACAGCCAGAAACCACAAGGGGCTTGCTACCTTAACTTCAATTTCCTAAAAAATGTTTACTTTCTTCCAGATGGCAAGATTAAATTACATAAACACTGTCAGCAAGTTGAATCCTCAAATGTATTCATTTCCAACACAGAAGCTTCAAAACCATCTATAATTTTGTTACTGATGTTTGGAAACAGCTGTAGCTGACATGGCTGCGTGTTGTATATGTCAGCGTTAAAGGATTAAATATTCTTAACCCCCGATGGAACAAACCTGCTCTATTAGCAAGACACAGTATAAGGTACATCCGAGACCAGTGCTACAATAGGAATGTCTTATTAGTTCACTGATCAACAAAAGAAGTCAAAGATAATGTATTTGGTCTTTCTCTGGAGAAATTCTGGGGAGATAGCTGGAATTTCACATATACTGGTATTTTAAAATATCAAATGGCTTGTGGGACATTTAAGCTTACTATCTATATACAGAAAATATTTTTAGATAGCTTTATTTTTATCAATTTCTTAAAATATTTTTTAATTGTGTCATATGATTCTACAATCAGAAAAAATAGAAGAAACCTTTATGTTCCAGTTTTGTGTGGGTTTATGTAAAAACAGTTTATACAAATGATGTATAACCTTAGTAAATCCAAGTGTATACTTGTGAACAATCTTCCTTGGGAAGGGTCCTTCATATGACTGAATGCCCCACGCACATGACTGAAATCAAAACTGTGCTGATGTCTTCACCTAAGTCAGACAGGGCAAAGGTCAGCAATCAACTGCAAAGCTGTGTACTTGAATTTCCTTGTTATAGGGTTGAAGAACAGAGCAACAGCTCATGACCAGTAGGAAAAACCCCAAGCATTGTGATAAAGCCAGGAAGGAAAGTACACGCACTCCACACACTTTTTCCTCACTGAGCACATATAAGTCTCAAAGCCCTGTTCCATACACATTCCTGAGCCTACTATTCCATGGCATTTTCACATTAAGGTGAGTAGGAGAGGATGTTTCTAAGTAATGTTGCAATTTCCTTGCCTACACTTGTTTAAAATAACCTCTTTTATAAAAAGTACCAGATCCTAAATAAATTGTCTACACCGATGGGAGGCATCTCTCCAGCCTGAATGGAAGCAGAGGTAGGTGCCATTGCTGTGGGGAAAAAATGGGAAGCAGAAGAAAAAAATGCATACAAGCAACATGATTTTTGGTACTTTATTGGAAATTTTGCAAAGCCTTGCAAAAGAATGAGATGATAAATTAGGGCTGCCCTAGAGAGTTCAGCACTTCAGCAGATCACATGGAGAGTTTGAAGTAACACCAGAGATATTTTCCTGTCAAGATAACATAGAATTTTTTTCTCTTAAATATTTCCTAAGGTACATTTTAAATTCAACATGTTTTTTTATTAGACTTTCATGTCTTCCCCTTTTCCCTTCATTTTCAACTCAGTTTTGGCTATTGCAAGAAAAGCTCTCCTGCTTGTCTGCTTCTACCCTCCACTAAATACTTCCAACCCCTTTCAGAGAGCTGCGTGATAGGGAGGAGTAAGAGACTCATCTTTTTCCCCATTTGAACTCCACAGGCATTGCCAATCCACCTAATTCCAAACCTAAATGAGATTTAAGAATTTCATTTCCTCACTTTAACACATGGAAAATCCAGGTTGTTCCTTTTGTCCCATCAATTTAGGGTATGCCTTGGCAGCAGAGAGGCTGAAAGCTGTATTCTGGGGCATTGAAATGAACATCGGCAGGAACAGACTGTTCCATCAATTTTGCTACCACTTTCCCACAGATGCAAGCTGTTCAGTGCCCTGCCATTGGGAGAAAGTTGTCCTGTGGCAAAATGCTATATACAGTATGATAAAAAAACCCCATCTTACTTGATATTTTAGGGGTTTTTGCACATCTGACATATCCCACCCTAACTGTAACACACAGTAACAATTTGGAGGAAGAAACACAAGAACAAAATGGTAGAACAGGTATCTGTAAAATTATTATTTTTTCTTGTAAATGTTTACATACTTGCATGCTATATGAATAAGTAAAACATTTTCTTAGTGACATAATACTCTAAAAAGAATAGGCTGATGAATTACAAAGACTAGCTAGTTTCTTTCAAATCCAGTATACCCCTATATCTCATGTATTTCTGCAATCTAAGGTAAAAAATGATGTTTGCACAAAGTATTTTGAAACAGAAAAATGTAGACTCTGCAGAAGGCACAGGCAACCTGATTTACAAAGAAAACAACATATAACACGACCCCTGTATCAAAGTTAGAGCAGATGCACAATTGCAAGGTCACTCTCCCGTCACTGTTCAGACTAGGTCAGCTGTTGAAGACGTATTACTCCAAGCATGCTTGCTGCCGTGACACAGACCTCCCAGGCACGAGCCTACCTTCACACCAGACAGCTTAACTAAAATGTCTCTATTGCTTAGGAAGGTCACAGCATCCCACACTGACACCCCAATATGTACATATCTGTGCAATATTAATTTCAGTAGGCATAGAGTCTCACGGTCAGACTTTTGCTTTACTAGACCATCTAGCCAAACACCTCAATTCCTCAGCTCAGGAGAAAGTCTTCTGGTTTCAGAAAAAACATGGGGACTGAGCTGCATCATTACAATTCACATGGATGTCAGCAGATTCAATTATCTGGTCCTCAAATCTGGTGAAATAAGTCTGTAAAGCTATCCAATATAATTGCTTGGCATCAGCACCAGAACAGTATGAGTTCTTCTCCTGCCCACTGCATTTGTTAACCCCACACCGACTGAGCAAGCTTTTATTCTGTCCTGAACACACATACTCCTTGTGCAATAGCAGTAAGGAACTCCAGCTCTTGGGAGTTCATTGTGCAGAGCACAAAGCCCTGCTAGGCAAAGTGTAAAACAATAAATAATGACAACAGATAAACAGGGTCACTAGATATCATGTGTTTTCAAGGAATAAAGTATTGCATTAAATATTTCAGTAAAGCTAAACACTCAAAAACTCTCTAGTCAGACAGATGCTTTGTTCACCACTTCAAAATAAGAAAGGCACATGGAAATCAGAAAGCTGCTAAAAATTACACTGAAAAGTGGAGAAAGTAATAAGGATTAAAATCAAACTGGCGCTGAGTCAGAGTAGCCTACAAAAGTTAAACTGAAAGAGCCACAAAATATTCTAGCCATCCTTATGGACAAATGAAAGCCAGCCATCTCAGTCCACAAATTGTTCATGATGAGCTGACAGCAAAAGATAAAGGACATCTCTTAGAACCAAAACTCAATGTTCTCTTTTCTGGAGGACACTGCATTCATTCCAGGGCCTTCTTAACAATGACCCCCAGACCAAGCAGTAGGCAAAGATGCAGTTCATGATTCACAGTTCACTATGGGCAAATGATTCTCTTTCTAAAGACAGCTTAAAAAATCTCACTTCCCTAACCTTACTTTTCCGAGCTGATCCAATGACATTGGATCAGAGGAAAGGTGATGGATGAAACAGTCTCTCTTTTCAAGTAAATGGTCCTTAATCTCACAAACACAAAAGACTTTGGAATCTAAATGTTTTACACACTACTTGAGTATGACTTTTTCATCTCAGTTGTCATCCAAGAACTTTCTAAACATACAATGAAAACATCACCTTATTGGGAATTCTCTAGAGGTGTTTTCCCCCTTTGGAATAATAATCCTGTTTGGTGAGCTGCATCCTCCACCCCATGACTTTTCAACAGATGCAGAGTACAGACCTGAAGCGGCCGAGCACTGCACACCATCTTCCTCCTGCTCCAGGACTGTTCAAGCAGGAGCTCAGCCACCTCCACTCCACCTCTTTGAACCCAGCGCAGCTCAGCTCACACTGTTTGAAATCAGGTTAACATTAACTACTCCGGTGTGTAAACTGGTAAGGGTAAAAACACATTAGGTCTCAATAATACACACCTGGACCAGAATATGTCTTAGCTTGGATTCACGAGACTAAACAGAAAAATGCCAGAATTATCACTGTCTGGTCTTCTTTTGTAAAGGTTATTTGGACTGGTTTGTGGGTGAAACACACTATTCTATGTCATCATCTTTTCTTTCAATGCTCCCTTCTAGAGAAGCATGGTCAAGCTCCAAATACTGTCCGTATCTTTATCTTTCAAATACTTCTCTTTCTTGGTAACTACCTCACCTCTGAAAAAACATCAAAATTCTCCTAAGTAGCAACTATACATAGGGAAGTAAGCTTGTGATCCAAAAAGGTAACCCAAGTCATATAAGGTCTTTACCAGACTATAGAATTTGGTAAAACACATTCATATTGCTGTTAATGCATATTTTTACACT
This sequence comes from Pyrgilauda ruficollis, assembly GCF_017590135.1. Lineage (NCBI taxonomy): Eukaryota > Metazoa > Chordata > Aves > Passeriformes > Passeridae > Pyrgilauda > Pyrgilauda ruficollis. The sequence goes on along the minus strand of NW_024526599.1, from coordinate 14,475,412 downwards.
CTTGAGAAAATGGAATAAGAAAATTTTCTACTCATTTTAACTGTGATCTATACAAATCAGTGAAGTCAACTACCTAATAACAGTTCTATAACACCAAAACAACAGACTTCTACCACCCTAGCTAAAGAACATGAGCATCAGTCCTTAGATATTAAACATTTCTCCTCAATGACTTCTTCATCTTTGATTCACAGCTTTACAGGGTAAGGTGCAGCTGAGAAAAAAAAAGCAGTGAATCTACATTCACAAGGCATACTGTACACCATCATGGGAATATTTTTGAGGCTACTTAATTTAAGGCCATGCCTGCGCTACCATGTACACTTTAGAACAATCTCTGTTTTCACTGATGGCAGCAGCAAGGAATTGATGGTATTAAAAGGTGTGAGCTGCTGAGCCTGTCACCTAAAATTATTAAAAACATGGTTAGTCAGCACCTTGTTTCTTCGTATATACCCAGCAAAGTTTTGCAAAGAAATTTAATCACACTGGAACTAGGAAGCAACAGTGGTGATGATTTTCAAACAGAAGGAATGAAGTGAAAATGTCTTCCCCTTTGAAACACGGCCATATTTGAGGACAGGCAACTCAAAACCACAGCTTGACACACTTCACTTTATGCAGAAGTATAGGCTTCCAGCAAACTGTAAGACAAATTAATGCACCAAGTTGAAACTAAGGTCAAGCCAAAAATAAGCCTGTAAAGAAGATGAACCATCCTCCATGCCACCTAAGGAGGAGTCAGGTTATATGAGGGTCCTGCTCTTAAGTTTTTGTGGTCCTACAAGCAAATTGTCTTTCATTGCCTCAGTGCTCAGGTCTGTAAAATAAGGGTAAACTCCACAGGTTTTGTGACATGCAATAAACACCACTTGTAACTTCTATTCATGAACAACTGAAAAAGGTTTGGAGCATCAGTTGTGTTTCAACCTGTACTGACAGCAGTTCTGTTCTCACTGAGGGGACAAGCATGCAAGTCATGAGAGGGTGGGCGCAGGTACCCATGCACACAGGAATAGTCTGCTGAATTACATCAGAAACACTGTGCCACTTACAGCATGAGAAATAAAGAATTTTTAAAATCTATTCTATTTAATTTTGGAACTGTTTACTTTGCCACATGATTTTCATTTTATAGTTCTTCCCTTTGCATGTGCAAAACTAGTCCCATGTGGACCACAATCTGACCCAAAGGCCAAACTGGTAATTGTTTCTCTAGAGAAAAACAGAAGTCTACTCCAAAAAGGCACACACACCTTTGGCTTCAGATTTGGACTATAAAAGAGGTAACAACTCTTAAAAGCAGAAAGTGGTCATGTTTTTCCATCCTAGTTTTTCAGTATCTATGTATTCATGCTGTAGACACATGCTTTAATACCACATAATCCCTTTTAAAAGTGCATTTCCAGGCCCCTTTGCAATTTCTTATTCCCAGCTTCAGCTACCGATTCCTTCCTCTTGCATGCCAGCTCTAGCAACTGCACTGTGGCACCAAGAGACACTTTGCAAAATGAGCTAGCAAAGACTAACTCAAAAAAGGAAAAGGAAAATTAACGTCAGGGGGAAAATATATATTTGTGTGTGTGTATATATGTATGTATCTATGTGGCTCTTTAATACAGATAAATTCTGGCTCAGCCCAAAGTCATACCAACTCTCATGTCAGCACCAGGAATGAAGGAAAAGGACACTTCTGGAAGATTAAAAGAAGCTGTAAGTTTTCCTATTCTCAGATGCATGCCCTAAGCATCAGGCTGCAATGACACATCCCCCCTTCTTTGCCCTCTTCTGATCCAATGAATCTGTTGTTCATGGGTAACAGACCAGCCCCAACAGGAAAAATAAAAGCATCAGCATCATAACCTATAGCTAAGTGATGATGACCTTCTCCAGGAAACTGAATTGTGCTGCCTCCAAACAGCAAGGCTGCACAAGGCATAACCATAAGTCCATCACAGAATGCAGAATTACCTGCTGTCACATCAGCTGGTACTAAAGGGAAGGGTTAAAGTGTGAAAACCCCTATGATCCCTTTATATATCCATGTCTGGAAAGAGAAATAGGTGGGCAGAGGCAAAAGCTGTATAAATAGCTGCATCTCCTCTCTTTCAGGTTTGTTTGTCAGACAAGGCAATCAATTCCAGGTTAGTCTTTCCTTGAAAACTTCTAAAAGCACAAACCACCAACATAAGCACTGATAGTGCTGACACTACTGACAACGTCTGCTATTTCAAAAAACACAAAATACCAAAATGCATAGGCTAAAGAAATCAGCCCTGTTACATCCTCTGTAAACAAGTGGTGATTGCTAAGACATCCCTCCTGCTGCTGGAGAATTAATGCAATTTGAATACAGAGCAAGGGAAGCATAGAATCACTTATCACAGAATGGCTTGGGTGGGAAGGAAACGTAAAAGAACTTCCTGTTCCTGCCCACTTGTGATTGACAGGGACGCCTTCCACTAGACCTGGTTGTTCAGAGCTGCATCATCCAGACTGACACTAAAGACTTCCAGGGATGGAGCATACACAACTTCCCAGGGCAATCCGTTCAGCTGTGTTGTCACCCTCACAGTCAAGAATTTCTTCCTATCATCCAGTCTAAACCTACTCTCAGTTTGACGTCATTCCTCCTTGTTCTGTCACTACATGCTCACGTAAAACGTCCCTCTCCAACTGTCTTGCAAGATCCCTTCAGGCACTGGAAGGTGACAATTAGGTCACCCCAAAGCCTTCTCTTTCCCTGGCTGAACAACCCAAATTCTCTCAGCCTTTCCTCATAGGAAAGGTGGCCCATCTCTCTGATCATCTTGGTGACCCTCCTCTGTGGACTCTCAATATCATTGCTGTTCCTTTTATAAAATGGTGTATATGGGGAAAAACAACCCCACCAAGTAACCATGCGGTCCTACTACATGAATGCACAGACAGTTATTGGAGGGGGGAAGATAAAAGGCAGTCTTGTATTTCAATTTCCTCTCTTTTATTTATGGTTTCTCTTGGTCAGGTTAGTCCCAAAGGTTTTCTGCTGTGATGCTGAGCACGAAACAGAGCAACACACAGAGAGTCAAAAACAGACATTGCCAACTCATTTCTAGGACCTACTTTCCTCCTGTAGGTGTTTCTATTTAATAAGTAAGGAAAATGTGGGTGTTGTGCTACTCCCTTTCTTAAAACAAACTAAAAATGCAGTCCTGTCCTTGTATTCCAGCCCTACACCTACCACTATGCTGTGGCTGTCTGTCGAACTGAGTCAGTGCTACTACCAACCTAGCAAAAAATAAATGAAAATTATAAAAATTGAAAATTAAGCATTCAAAATTGCTTTTAACTATTCTGCTGCTCTGAATTCGCTATACAGATAAGCAAACAGCTTATTTTACAACAATGGAGAGGGCAACAGAGAGGATAGGATGCAATATGGCAATTTTTTATTTCTAAAGGATGCACTGACAGCTTATAAAACCTTCAAATGTTAATCAAGCCACCACCTTATTGTTTTTTAAAGACAATTATGAACCACCACAGAGGAGATGAAAGAAAAAGCAGCTCCTGCCCTTGTCGCCCAAAAATCATATAACCCATCTTCTGCAAGTTGAAATTGATATCCAACAGTCATTTTCAGCCATCAGGGAGAAACGGAACAGGGCTGAGTGAAGCAGTTGTGTGAATGGCACAGGAGAGCAGGAAAAAGAAATATTAAGACCAAGCTTTTAGAAACCCTGGTACTTTTGGTTTGTAGGATATGAAACTAAACTAAATATATTGGTAATATTATGAGAAGGAAAATAGTCCAATCTACTGTCCATTTACATTTTTGAAAATATCAATGAGCTAGGACAGTTTTAACCGTTATATGCAGTTAACCCTATTTTTGCACATTTTCTAATTTAAAATTGTTCGAATTGCATTTAACAAAAATATTCAAAATACAAATACGTACAGTGCTTATCTGTTTATAAGCAAATAATGTATAAATCCTTTTCCCCTGAAACAGTATCAATGCAATCCATATTAAAACCAGGAAACATTCTACATATTTGAAGCAACATTTGCTTCTAATATGCAGTTCCTGTACTTTAATGTAGAACTCAAGGTCCGATTTTAACCTGCGGACAATATTCAACCTACAAATCATTGATGAAACTACAGTTTTCAAACACCTATAATGTGATTTCAGTTATAATACTAAAATTTTAATTAACATTATTATTAAAAAAGAAAACCTGAAAATAACTGTAGTTCCAGTCAAAGAAACCCTTAGCTTCCACACTGTTTTTACATGCTTCCATAGCTGTTGATGCAGTTTTGATTGAGGCAGCACGTATGAAATGCCGTCTGTTTAGCTTAAATCACTAAAGTGAGACTACGCTTCAGGCATCTCAAAGCAGAGCTACTGCAGAAAGTGTCCGGCTTTCAAAGCAGTGGGGAGAAGGTCACGACATGCCTTAGACCTTCACAAAGACAGCTCATTTGGATGCCTAATCCTAGGCAGAGAAGATCCCTTATGGGCTGCCTCGTTCCTTTTCCTCCATGGAGTGGGTACGACACTGAAGCACTGCCAAGAAGGTTCTGCAAAGAAACCTCCTTTAGGTTTCACTCAGCCTCTTGGGCTCACAGCCCACGCGGGATTGCAAGTGGGTTTACGATAGTTCAATGTGATATCTGGTGATGTAGCTGTCGTTTAGGCTAGATGTAAGCAAAGCCTCTTCACAGACAAAAAGTGATGGGGTAGTGGACTTTATTTTTTTTTTTCGTTAATATTAAAAAAACTAGCATTGTAACTTGTTACTCTTGTATATTTTTTAACCAACCAAAGGAAAATAAAAACTTGTAAAAACCCCTACAGATTTGATTCTCATAATAAATCAGTTAATATCATCTTTAATCCAGTGTCACAAAAAAAACCTTAACAAAAAAGCTGTTAATCTGGTTTTCTTGCACGACACTGCCAATAAACAGCTAGCTATTTTGCACTTATTATAAACCAGCAAACTTAAATTCTGTCATGTGAGCAGTATGTAATAATTACCAGGTGTATAGACTAAAATGAAGCTAGTTTTTACTTAATATCTAAATTAATTGTATCAAGTTTCTAGCGTAGGAAAACGTACTGCACTTAACAATGATTCTAACATGGAGAGTCCTCTTTTATGCTTGTGCACTCCCAAAAATCCTCTTGTTAAGCTAATAGGAACAATCTTACACAAGCAGGGTGGAAAAAATATTACTCCTACATCAGCTTACAAAACACTAACATTTGTTCATTTAAACTGATTAAAACACAAATATGATGCTTTAATTCTGAGCCTCATAAACAATTATTTTTGGAAGTGTAGTAATAGAATTACCATTGGCAATGAACAATGAATTCAGGTGTGACACCCAAATATTAAAATCAACACCCCCAAGGACTGCAAGGAGTGCAACCAAAAGGCTTGGAATCACACAACAATTTAGGTTGGAAAAGACTTCTAGAGGTCATCTTGTCCAAAACCGCACTTAAAGCCAGTATAATTAAATCAGGTCTGTGCTAGCAACGAGTCTTAACCTCTAAATTAGGAAGCTGAAAGCAAAGGGCTTAATGGGAATGGTCCCCAGAACAAATACATCTCTGGTCTTAACTGCTAAACCATGCCCAAGAATTGTTTGGGAGTGCCATGAATGAGTACAGATCAAAAAGCCATAAGGGAGCTCTTTAAGAATGAAGCACATAGATGATGGTGTCCCAGCACGTGGGAAAGTGACAGTGCTGTGTTTAACACGGCAGCACAGGCGTGCCCCCTTTCGGACAAGTGCACTCCTTTGTGAGGTTCAGCAAATAAACAGTTATTGGATTTGCTTGTTCCAAATGCTGGGAATGGGGGTGAAAACCATCCCAAACACATTTAACAATAAGGTTTGACTGAGGACCAGAGTGCAGCCAGCCCATTCTGTGCTTTATGGGCTCTCCATAAAAACTGAGCAGTTCATCAACTCATTCCTACTCAAATATTTACCAGAAAAAGAACACAAAGCAAAGGTAGATTTATATCAAAGGTTACAGGCAGAGTGTGTAATCCTGTATCAAGAAAAAAAAAGAAGAAAACGCATGCTGATTATTCTCAGACTTTCCTCTGAAAGCAATGAGCCTAAGCCTATAGAGCACTGATCACAGGGACAATGCCTATTCACTACACAATCTCATTGAAGTCCCTGAAACTACCAACTGAACAGATTATTTAGAGGTTTTCAAAACTGGACTCAATACCACCCAATTTCCTATTTCTTAAACTCACATTTAAGAATTCAGAAGACGAGTTCAAGAAAATCTGTATGCCCTATGGCTCACGTGATAAAAATCGAATACTTGTAATTCACAAGAGGAAAAATCTAAAGTACTCACAGGTTATTAAAAAATTAAACAGTCTTTTATTCTGCACTTTCTTTGAAAAGTAAGGTTTTCAAATGAAAAATCAAGATTATTCTACTCGCATTTTAACTCTAACCAAATAAAAAAAAATCTGATATAACAATAATGACAGCAAAGCAACCAACAGTAAATTTTGCATCAAATAAGCAAATACAAAATATTCTGCCCTAGATCCTTGAATGAATTTTAATGAGCGCCGCCATTTTGACTGAATGAATATTTTATTTTGGACCTCAGGAATTCTACCTCCTGATGACGACAAATTATGGGGAGAACACAGGAAAAACTCCTACCCACATACCTTTTTTAATTACAATATTTAAAGTATCAAGCCATATTAAAACTTCTCATTTAAAGAGAAAAGCTTATGCAAAACCCCAGATATATTACATTTCTATTACTGATCTGCACTGATTAAGTAAGAGCTGACTTATGCAGCTAATATTAAATTTAGAAATTAAATACATGTCCATATTATATGCAGCCTAGCTGGAATTCACTAGATTAAACATACTAATTAATTTGGTCATGGTGTGCTTTGTATTATAATTCAGCATTTATTTATGAGGCCACATATTCAGTTTACTGAATTTAATGTCTGCACTGTTCTTAAACATATCATTAGAAGTGCTAACATTTTATATCATTAACCCTGTATCAATCCACAATTAACACGAAATTATCAAAAGACTAATAAGAGCAGCTATGAATTTTTAAGCTACTTAAAACATTTCTAAATGTAATTATAACTATTTCATGCTAAGTGAGAGCTGATATTTCATTTTCATGCTAAGATACTCTTCACTCAAGACAGAAAATAAAACCCCAGCTTTCCTAATCACTTATTACTTCCAGGTTTCCTGTAGAGCACAGTCAGTCATAGTTGTATTTCTGAGGTACCATAGCTTTAGATAGATTGGATTACTAGGTGGGTCTTTTTTCATACTCTATCAATACACAAATGACTGGAAAACTTCCTGATAGGTGATGAGCATTTCTGCTCCCAGCACTCACTGAGATGTCACTGTGGACTTCAGACCCTAAGTTTTTTTGACACTTCCCAACATATTGGCCTGTGTTGAAATCACAAACTTCAGCAACTGACAGATAAATGAGGGGAAAAGGACAAGTCCTCCTGTAATTTTGTACTGTACGTTTACTAAGTCAGTATTGAATGGCCAAAGTACATGTGCAGATACACATCTATATTTAAAAAAAAGTCTGCCAGGAAAGCTTTTCATTCATCTGCCACCAATTTACACTAAAACGAAAGTAATAATATTGAAGATTAGACAATCCAAAACATGTGTGCATGTACACATATTACCAAGATCTGAAAAAGAAGACTTCCTACCACACGATATGAAAGGGCTCCTTTCTGCCTAAATTTTTAATTTTCTAACTAGTTATGGATGAAAGAAAATCAAATTCAAGGATTTCACATTTATCAGTCTGATATACCAAACATAACCTAGAACTCCTTAGCACTCTCAATTACCTGTTTATTTGTCTGGACTAAGCTCACTCACATTTGCAGAGGTCCAGCATTTCTCCAGTTCCTTCATTGGTTTAAAAATACAACATTTCTGCCTTCCAGCATGGGAACAATGGTGAACAAACGGTAATTTAGTAACTGCTGCCTCAATGTTAAGACTTCCTGCGACTCTGCCTTTGTTGCTAAAGTAATACACAAACACTCCCAACTTGTAACCGAGATTTCAACCAGCTCATTTGTTGGAATATAGTATCTTTCCTCAGTTCCAGTTGCATAGATTTGGATGCTGCCACTCAACCTTTTGACACTGAAATCAAAAATCTCTCTTAAAAGGAATAGGGAAACCTCAAATACTTGAATATATTCAGTAGTATCAATAAAGAATGTCTTTCTTAAAAAACTGATTTAATAAAATTAATTATTTTCTGCTTTGCCAAGTTTACTAACAGAATAAGAGGTTTTTTCTTATAATGGAAAAAACCCATCTGAGCCATGATGCTTTTGAGAGGCACTAAAGTCTATTCAAATAAGCCATGTATTTTACAAAATGAAAGAAGTAAACTGCTTATTAAAAAAAAAAAAAAAAAAAAAAAAAAAAAAAAAAGAAAGAAAGGTAAGAGTTAAAGCAAAATCGAAATTGAAAGTGTTTAATGAGCATAGCCCTACATGTCATGACCCAGAAGGCAAATGGCAATGTCTTCCCTGAGGTGAGCAGAGCTAGGCTGGTTTGCTTTAGCTGGGCATGTCCTAGCTGCACAAACCTTCACATGTTCAGCCTTCAAAACAAAATTACCCCACCTACCCCAGCTTTCTATAGGTATAAACCACAACAAAGCTGAGAGAAAAAATATTAGCAATACAATTTGGTTTTAGATTTTTGTTAGAGAACTGTGATATTATTTGCTTTTAATAAGCTGCTTTACACTCATTAGTCTCAAGTATTACATTGTGATATTTGAAAATAAATTAACAATTTGCTGTGGCAAGTAACATTTGATATATTTTTGTTAAAAAGATGTATTATTGCTCCTGTCATTAGAGTACAAACTTCTTGAGATAAGTGCTGGTCAGTTTATTTATGTGGAGCCCCAAGCATAAAGTTTCTGTAGAATTTCTTTAGAAAGGTCAGACAAATGTTCAAAGGATTATAATGAGAATGGATGAGGCCTTTGAAGGACTATGCAGTCTTTCATTTGCTAATCTAAAGTAACACTTATTAGCAATGATGATTTCTTCAACCACTACATAGCCACCCCCCTCCATGAACCAGTCAAAGTGTATCAAGGACTTTTATGATTTAGGAATCTATTGCTTTATTACAATAAATCACAGAGGTGATTAATTTTCCCCCCTCCTCTAAAAATTCTCACACGCAACTTTCTATTCAACTCCTGCCAAGAAAAATGTTTTAAATCTGTATTTTACCAATTTTACCCTTGACGGTTTTCTTAAGACACTAAAAATTGTCAAGACTCAAATAAGGAAATAAGACACATTAGTTCCTTTGTATGTTGGCTTAACCGCTGTCAAGAATACTATCAGAAATTCAATACAATGTTGAAAAATAACACCACCAACACAACTGATTTCAGCACAACACTTTCTAAGTTCCACACCAAGATAGCTTTTACAATAATAACTGCTGGCTTTCTGAATGTTTTTCAATGTTGTTACAGGAAAAATTGAAGTAATAATATCTTAAGATTTTTGCAAGCTGCAATTTTACACTTCTGTAATTCAGATGCAAAAGACACATGTAGATATTAACTCATGAAATTTAAAGGTTTACAGAATACAGATTTTAGACCATCATTATAGAAAATATTCTCCTTTCTTTCAAAATTAATTACTTGAAAGAATAAACCAAGTTGGCAAACCTGTTTTGCAGTAAAAATTTCTGCAATCATTCCAGGATTTTGCCAGGGATGGAATAGAGGGATGTTGGGGGAGAATAGAAAAAGAGGCATGGAGACTCTATTATCACTTAATTATAATCCATAGCTAGTTCATGTTAAGATTTTCATTTTAAAGATTTACTAGCAGTGTGATAAAAATATAAAAGTCAGGAAAGTGACCAGAAATAATTTAAAACATCTTTTCTCAAGTTGAAAAGTTTTCCTTTATATACAAAGATTGAACTTGCATTAATGAACTCCTAATGTAAAAGTGAACCAAAGTTACTATAACCTTTAACACACATTTCAGTTATTAAGATATTTTGACACAAAGTTTTACTACAGCCTCCCAGTTCACGAGTACATAACAATCCAGGTAATTTGCTGATTTTAGTGGATTTGCAGAGTATGTTAATCAGTGCTGAATTCAGTACAGCACCTTGCAGTTTTTCTAGTTTACTGTTTTGCTTTCAATACATCTAGGCACTAATGTTTGCAATTAACTTTTTTTGTAGACACAAAAATACACACCAAGTATCAACAACCTCAACCCGTTACAGACTTAATTTGGAAAATTTAAAATAATTAGGTCACCTAGGTTTGAGCTTACATGTCGAATTTCAGTCTAAACTATAAAAGCACTCCCATTTCTTTGCAAGACTCACAGCATATATCAGCACAAAACAGTTCCAGACTTAAACTACTTTTCAACCTTGTGTCATCTAAGTATCAGCTTGGCATAAAATGTATTTTAAAACAAGAGTAAACTGCCCACAAGTCGAAAGTATGGAACACGCAGACAGACTTGCATCTAAGAAGGCAATCAGAGATAGAGTTTGTGTTGTACTCTCCATTTTATTATGTTTAAGATACTATTCCCTTCATATTTGTTCAGTAGCAGCTATTTCAGTTGCAATATTAAAATGAACCTGTACAAATAATGTTTATTCCATAAAGCCAGACTGAACTAAAAGGTGAGGAGCACTTAGAGCCTGATGGTCATAAACATTTTGCAATTTTATTACTTCTGATCTGCATAAGACCAGAAATACTTTTATGTTGCAATGCTTCAGTCGCAACATTCTGTTACTGTTTGCATGCACACTTGAACTAAAAGACTAATGTAATTAGTCCAATATGCAAACTTAAAATATTTACTGAATGCAATTAGTACATCTTGCAAGAAACACGTAAATAACTAAAATTTACATTTAAAGTACTATCCTCATAACAGATGCATACACCTATATCTTAGAATTGTTTACAATTTTTAGAGGTTTCTCATGTGTGTTTTTTAAATTTGGCCTTTTTAAACTTATTTTTCTCTCAATATTGAGGAAGCTTTTTATTTTTTTCCTGGACTTTAAATGTTTATTCATCACACTCAGCAGCAGTGTGTGACCATAGCCTAGTGGTAAAGAATTAAACAGTGGTGAAGCTGAGACCAAAGGGTGCACAGACAGAATGTGCAAATATCTCACTAGCTATTGAAACAAGCACAATCCTTGCTCCTTTTAAAAGAGAAAAAATAGCATTGGCATGTATTTCAGTAACTATGCACGCAATATGCAGTAGGTGTGCACCTTGTCATTTGAAACTAGCCTTCTGAGTCTTGATTTCAAATGCTAAGGCGATTCCTCCAAACAATCCAGGAGACATGCATTGTAACAGCACGTAGTGATGCACAAAGACACTGTCTGTGCCTCATACCTGTCACTTCAGACTGTCTGTGAAGCCCAGTACCACAGTAAGGAACACCATTTAATATAAATGGTTTTAGGTTTTCGTTTTAGGATTTTTGGAGTGTGTTGGGTTTTTTAGCTTTAAAAAAAAAAAAAAAAAAAAACCAGCACAGCATTTTTTTCGAACATCCCTGTCGAGCTTCAGTCAGGCCACAGAATGGGCACCGGAGTCGCCTGACCCTGTACTCAAACTCCTGGAACCTGTAACACTTGTTTTCTAACAAATCACCTCTGGAGATGGAGCAGGCTTCCTATCAATCACTAACAAGTTAATTCCACATAATAAGGCAGGTTCGGATGCAGACTGATACATTGTGAAATGCTGTATCTAAAATTGATTGGAATAGCACTCAAAATGAATGCAGCCCTCCAAACCACTTCTTTGCTCAGAAACATTAATCTCACTTATAAGGAGAGCTTCATAATGGTAATGCTTGGTATGAAAAAAGTATGAAATAAATCAGGTTTTATAAGACACAGCAATTAATCAGTTTTAGAACTAAGGAAAGGCTGTTAAAGCGGCACATTTTTACAATGGTAAATTCTTTAAAAAGCCTCTTTTATATCTAAAAAATTAAATGTTTAGGGCTTTCTTTTAATTGTCCATCTGACAGTGTGAACCCCAACCCTAACTCTGGGTCCCTGAAATGTTTTCTACAAGCTAAAATTCTGCAAATAATACTACTCTGTTAGAAAAATGAATGCTTTCTTTTAAGACACTCTTCAGTCTAAGAAGAATTGCATGCAGGTATCCTGGAAGGACTTATTTAACTAGTTAGCGTGGGGTAAAAAAATTATTTAATCAAACCATGAATTTTCTAATAAACACTCTAAAATTATTTCTGATAAGAGTTTTTGCCCTTGATACAGCACAAACTTGCAGATGATAGTCACATTATCACTACATTTACTAAAACAGTAAACCTAATAAGTTTATATGTCTTCATTTAATAGAATGTATTCTCTATAGTAAAGTTATTCTTAAAAGAAAATAATATTATATAGATATATTAATCTTATTAAGAATCTCTAATATGTAGTATCAGTATAGCTCAAATCAGCCTCTAAATCTTACACAAGCGCAATTTACTTGCATAACATTTTGAAAAAAATTTTTTAAGATTTCTCTATAAAAATTTTGCTCTATAAGAATTTTATAGTTTCTCTTGCGCACTGACAGAGAGATGAGTTTTCTATAATAGAAACACAGCATTAAGTACAGTATTACTATAAATATAAGAGCAGCTCTGACCTGAAGCCTTAGCATCTCTGGTCTTTTATGTCTATATAGCACAATGCCCCTTCACAAACAGCACCTGATCCTCCGAGTTGCTGGGCACTCTCAGCTTTTATTGGGCCTAATCCAAAACTGATGCAAGTTAGTGGGAGTTTTTGCATCAATCTACAGGGGCATCAGTCTGCACAATGCTCACTGATTTTAACTGAAGGTAAAGGTTCTGAGTATCTTACTGAGCCAAGACTATAAACTGTTAATTGTTGGGGCTAGGAGATGACAAAAAATACTTCCAGGCTATTATTTCATTTTCTAATATCTTACAGAGCTTCTATAAAACAGATGTTTATTACAGCAGCCATTGTGCGCTCATTTGTAACTTTAAATCTAGTTTCTATTAATATATCCTTTTCTTCTATTTTTTCATTTAAACAGAGAATAATTACTCCCAGCTCTAAGAGATTTGACTGAAGTACCAGTCTTAACCTGCTAACTGGATTATGAATGTTATTTTGGATTGTTTTTCCTCAAAACATCTTAAACAAAAGAATCTCAGCGGGGTCAAGTATTTCTTATACCAAACAGCATCTTTTATCTCAGTGTTCACTCGACTGAACCCCTTTCCATTTTTAATCAGATGTATGCATCTAATATTTCTGTACTGTTGGCTTTTTCCCCTCCTCTAATTTACTAGACCATTGAAAATAACCCAGCAAGTTCATAGTAGCAAAACTTCAGAATTGTAAGCTAATATTTTTTCTCAACTTCTTCTATTTTTCCAAAATTTGAGTGATACAATTTTCATGTATATTCACACTTACAAAGGGGCCCTTCTTCCAAACTATTTTTATATTATACCAAAGTGCATTTCATGAATTTTTCCCTGCATACAATATTAAACTAACCTCCTAAATGGGAATGCAATAATAATTCCAAATAGCACTTGGATTATTTTAGAAGGGAAGAGCAGTGGTATTTTTCAGAGAGTGTCTTCAAGTGTTTTACAATTAACTTTTCTGTAAGACCATAGATGAACAACATTTATACTTCAATTTATTATTTACTAGACAGAATTTTAGGATCCACACAGCCACAGAATATCGCTACAACTCTTCAGTGGTATGAAGCAAAATACTTTGCCTGAGGAAGTATATATAAAATGCAAGGGTAGCAGTCAAATAAAACCAAACAAGCATTGAACTAAGGCTTAGCTTAAGAGACACATGATATTCAGAAAGTAGAAAAATAAAACTGCCAAAGTTTTCATATAAAAATATTTTATATGTAAATATTTAAAGGAGACTACATCTACATGACACATTATGGAAGCTGCTCCTTTTAACAGAAACTTTTAACACTGTGAGCACATCAAGATGGGAGTTTTGGTATGCTCTCTTTTTACATTACTTTGCTTAAAAGCAACTTTATAACATAAAACTTTAAGTCCACAGACCAGTGGATCTGCTTCCTACATACACGTGAAGAAAAACCCCACCAGACACCAGCAATGTTTGGAATTTCGCGGGGGAGACCACCCCTTTCCCCAAACCACAGTGACACACGATTTCTTTGGTCGCCATGTGTTTTCTCTGCACAGTAACACGATTTTCACTACAGTTTACTGACTAGACCATTCCAGATGCGAGCCTCAGAAACCCCGTCCTTTAGCAGGAGAGCAGGTATAGCCCCGGTAGCAGCTCTGGAGCACAGACCACCCGGCAGCCTGTCACCGCCCGCCGCCGCTTGACAAACGCGCCGCCCGAGGACGCCGGACCCGGCGGGAGCGCCCCGCGCCCGCACAGCCGAGGTACCAAACACCAAGTTCCAAACCCACCATAAACTTGCTCGGACGAGCTCTCGCGCCTCCGCCCGCGCCGCGACGCTCACCAGACAGGAGTGCGGACACTTCCGTTTTTCTTCCAAAAGTGAGGATGCCGACTTGGGAAAGCACCGAAACTGCTGCTATGCCCAGTCCCGCCGCCGCTCCGCACCGCCGGGAGCGCGCTCAGCCCCCCCGGGAGCGCGCACACCAGCAGCCCCCGACTCCGCTCCGAGGCCGCCGAGGCCGCACAGCGCTGCTGCCAGACCCAAACCCCTCCCAACCCCCCGCTCAGCTTTCCGCCCGGCACCGCGGAGTTTCCACATTAAGTTGCATCCCCGGCCTCATCCTCCTGCTCCCCCGCGCCCGCGCAGCCCTACCTGGGGCCGCGCTCCTGCCGCAGCCGCGCGTCCCGGGACGCCCCGCGACTCCCGCCCACCGCCCGGCGAAAGTCCCGCCGCCAACGGTGCCGCCGTGGGGGAGGTGGGGAAGGGAGAGACGGAGGGCCGCAAAAACCTCCTCCGGCCCCCGCGCACCAGCCCCCAGCCCGCTCTCGTCCAGGCGGAGGGCAGCGGCTCCCGGCTCCCGCTGCCGGCCAGACAGCCGCGGAGCGCAGCGCGCCACTTACCGCGGGCACGCCGCGAGCCTCGCCGCCTCCGCGCCCCGGCAGCAGCGCGGGGGAGAGCGGCGCACGCCGGCACTTTGTCAGGCCGGGCGGGCGGGAGCGGAGGGCGGGCGAGAGCGAGGGGAGGGCCGGGGGCCGGGCGGGGGGAGGGCCACGAGTTGCTGCCCGCGCCCCGCGCCGCGGGAGCTTACGCGTCCCGCGGAGCTCACTTTCCCCGCCTCCTCCCCCGCCGGGCGGGCTGGGAGTTTGGCCCCTCTTCATGCAGGAGGGGAGGGCGAAGGTACGCGCACAGCGACGTGCCGGGGGGCCGCCGCCAGCACCTACTTTCGCCGTAACGCGGGGGACCCGGCCGAGGGCCCCGGTGTTTCCCTGCGCTGCCCTAGGCCGGGACACGACCCACCGGGCTGCGGACTCTCAGCCTGCTGCCCCCTCCCGTCCCCGCCGCTCGCATGGAGTGCCGTGGCGCGGCTCCCACGCTGAGCCTAATCAGCGCATCCACGACGCCGGCGGTGATTTAGGGGTCATCCGCGAGCGGCACTTCAGGCTGATGAATGGCTCTTGGCCGCTGTCTGCCCTGATGAGGGTGGCTGCGTGCTCCTGATTGCAAACACTAATGAACTTACACGGCTCCGCTGCGCGTTCCCTCCACCCGGCAGGGCATGAAGCATCCCTCCGCTGCATTTTGTTTTCCGCGGGGACCTATTTATTTTTATCAGGGGAGGGGAAAAACATTGGGAAATAATCCGCAGCTCCCCCGCAGCACCGCACCGCGCCCGGCCAAGCAGAGCCGGCGCCGCGGGCCGCCCGCCCGCCGAGGCTCTTTGGCGCTGCCGGCAGCCCGGGCGCGGCGCGGCGCGGCGGGGCCGCCCGGCAAGGCCGGAGGGTGCCGGCGGCGCTCCCCGGCCCGGCAGCCCGCCCCTCGCACGGGTACCCGCAGCCCCCCCGCCCGGCCTTTCCGCCGCACCCCAGCAATTTTCGGAGTTGGGCGGGAGCCGGGTGCCGAGTGACCTGATTACAGCTTAAACATCTGCTTTTAAAGCCATTTCTCCGTGGTGTACAAAGGCGCTTCTGCTTATTTTCCTGCCTGACTCCTCAGCAACCTCTCGGCTCAAAGTAGTAGCTGTAACTTTTCGCACACTGAGATGTTACCTACCTACCTATCTAGGACCGCTCTCTTTTTACGCCTTTATCCTTCTCTTTTAAACTCAAAGGCGTTTCACACACGAGATGCGAAACACGCGGAGAAGGTAGACAGATGAGCAGCTTTGAACGTTTAGCTGGCTACCCGCTGCAGTACTTTGATTTTCCTAACTTTATCCACCACATCTCCGACTCTGTAATGAAAGATGCACGACTTTGTTATCTTAAACGTTCCCAAGGAAAATCCCTATATTCCTCTGTCCTGAAATAACTGGAAATACCTCCTAATCACGGAAATGTTACTGCAGATGTAACCAACGGGCATTGCGAGGGAACTGTCTATGATCAGTCCAGCAGCTTTTTCTCCCATGCCCGTGTTTTATTTCAGTGTTTTTCTTTGCATTTGTACTTTGCTGGGCTCGACCCGAGAGACAAGTTGCCTGGGTATATAAACTGATTCGACAGTGCTGAGGTCAGCATGTTGGAATGACAGCAGGTACCACACACACAGAGCCAGCATCACACAGCACCGTTATACAGCAAGTGCAACAGAAAACCACAAATGTTTCAAGCCTTTTTAAGTCAACAGTCAATGTGTAATTCATAATATTGGGCATACAGAAAGGAAGAAGAGGGGGAAAAAAAGTATTTTATAATGGCAATGAGGTGTCTTCATCCCCAGAAAAGTTGTAATAAAAGTAACTACTTTTAAATAGAGGTTTGCAAAAGTATTTTAAAGACACAACAACTAAACCAATGGATTTAAATGAATACTCTCTACTGACTTTGTGGCTGGCTCTGAAGTGGCGGCATTTAATTTCAAAAAGTAGGAGCCCCAGAGACCACGAGAGAGAGTTCTGTGCAGGTAAGTGCACAGACAATACAGGTAGAACTGGAATCATCATGACCTTGTCTTTCAAATAAAATATACTACAAAGAGTTTAGTCCTTACAAGAAAGCACTCGAAGTGTGAAAATGTGAATTGCACAAAATTCATTGTTACAAAACGCCTATAGGTAGGCACACAGGAACAATCAACCCTGAACTTACACCAAATGCTGTAATTGTTGTTGCATATTATACAAAATAGCATTTCTGCTAGACTACAAGCCAATCTTGTAGACTCAGGGTTTTACTTACATTATTTTTTCTTTTGGCTTACAGTGCTAACACAATATTTAAAGCTATGTTTTGCAAATGCAAATTTAAAGCACTGTATTTTGCATGACTGCTTCATCTATTTGCAATATCTTTGCTAAATCCGTTCATCTAGTACTATTTTGAACTTTTTACTGCCCTCAAATACACTGAGTTAAGATCCTGCTTTATTATAAATAGAAAGATAACATCATGCTTTCCTTGTGCAAAGCCTACTGGATAGACAACAAAAGTCAACTACTTATTGATACACATTTGAAGTTCTTGAGCAAGACCAAGTTATTTTCGCACTCTTAACTTGGACATCACTGAAGCAGCTTACAAGGCTTACCAAAATTCAATTAAATTTCAGCCTTCAGAGTTTAAGTTAATTTGATAAGTGTGCAGGCACATCTGAGTTAGAGCTTTGTAGGAAACTATCTTCCTAATGTCAACTATTAAATGTGACTAAACTCTCTAAAATCACACGGCAGCTATTCCTTACTCATTTGGATTTTTTGGATTTCCAGTAAGCTCACTGTTTCAATACTGAAAGAACAAAAGGGTATGCGTTCCTCATCGACTTAGAGATTTTTTTTTTTTTCAGATGGGACTATCAGTAAATCTTTTTGGACGGTAGGTGCTACTGAGGGGAAAGGGCAGGACGTCCTCCGATGCGAGACATGCCGGCTCCTGCACTAATCTACCGGTAACTCCAAAAGACGACACACATTCAAGACATCGTCACGTTCTTTGCAAACTCCCTAAACTGTTCTTAACGTGTCCTTCCTACTTAAACGATAACTCGGGCTTTGCCTGGCTTTTCGGCACTTTCTGGTTCCAGGACTCCACGCTCTTTAGGATATTCGCAAGTCTGAAAAAAACGGATCTCAAGATCTCTGCGTTGTTAACGGTGCTGGATCTACAGCTCATGGAGGAAGAAATAGTTTCTAACCATCCATTTTCCTTCGGGGTAAGAGTCAAGATGCGCTTTAATGCAGCTAGGCAGGGATTGCCCCTAGGTAACGGAAACAACTAGCAGCATCGTCCTGTGTCAGAATACTTCATAATCAGAACTCTAATTAAAAAAAAAAAAAAAAAAAATTATTTCGACTCAGTCTTGCTGGTTGGTCATCACATGGAAACAACTGTCCCCGTCAGTTCGCGGGGCCAGCTCTGCGGCTCCCGCTCCTGTGCAAGCCCCGCGAAGGGACCGAGCTCGCAGCCGCTCGAGCGGCCGCTTTCGAGCTGTCGGCGGAGCCGCCTCGCTTCCCTCCCCGGCTGCCCGGGCGGGACGGCTGAGCCCGCGCAGCTCCCGCGCCGCGCCGAGCGCGCACCGCGCCGGGGCCAGGTCAGAAGGTGACGGACCCGCCTTGCCCACGCTCTGCCCTAAGCCCCGGAGGGAACCGCAGCGCTCCTCTGTGGGAACGGGGAAACTTTGGGAAGAAGGGGCAGCCGGTGCCGGCCCGGCGTCACGGGGAAGCCCCAGTGCGCGGGGGCGCAGAGTGACGGAGCGGGGCGGCCGCGGACACGCGGAGCTGCGCTGGGCTCTCTCCCTCCGCGGGAAGGGCTGCGCTGTCTCGCCCGTCTCACCGCCAGCAGCAGATCGAGAGGCACTTTTTCCCCGAGTATCGAGTTGCGGTAAAATTGTAAAACAAATATTCTAATCTGATCACTGACAAAGCCATAAAATTAAATAGCTGTCTGCAGAGGGAAATATGTCTTAATTACCTTAATTAAAGCAAGATAGGGCCTTACACACGTTCATTTTGAAGCCACTAAATGTACTGATTATCATACAAATCAACCTTTAAATGGGGGTCATGCTTTTCCACTACATTAGTTTGTGTTCCACTGCATAAAACAAAGCTATATGGGAAGCTGACCTCTGGTGAAAATGATGCACTTCAGCTGCACAAAACTGCTGACCCTCTTCATTGGGTCCTCAGGAAAGAACCTGAAGGAGTTTGCATACGATTTGGAATACAAAAATGCCTTTCATATTGTGTTAACACTGCATTAGGAACTACTGCCTGAGCTAAACTTATGGCCCTAAACCGAAGCACATAATCACTTTAATCACCTTGTATTCATAGTTAGGAGCCATCACAAAGCGCCGTTGTTGCCATCATTGTGTGAGTTACTACACAAGGCCATGAAAAATGTAAGATTTGTTTGCTGGTATAACACTTTCCCAGCAACTATAGCTGGGTGTAACTATCTATATTTTCCTTTAGCAGGAGGAATGCAGAATATTTATAGCAATTTGGAAGTCAACACACAGACCTCATATGTACATACAGAAGTTTATGTAATTAAGTCACATTCAGAATTTATTATATTTACAAGAAGGAAGAGGCCTTGTTTTACCTAAGCTTCATAGTCATAATTAACATTTTTGTTTTCTTTTCTAGCTTTCTAGCTAAAAGACATATTTAAAAAATAACAAGAAATCCCACCAGAAAAATGTTCAGATTTAGGAAATGTACAGAAAAGATGATTTAAAGAAAAGCACATTGTGTGAGGAAAAAGAAACCAAAAGTGCTTTTCTGTTGTCTGGTTCTTTCCTTTTCTTCTTCTTCTGTGCCATGTACTCCTTCTAGCAGAAGACATCACTAACAAATGCAGTTTGGGAAAAATACCTCTCTAAACAAAAGCTCTAATAGCAATCTGCTATTTTATTGTGATAATTTGGATGTTAATTGCTCAGATGCACCTAAACAGAGATTTTATTACAATACCACTAGTTAAAAAAAAATAAAAATCTTAGGCGGTTAGTAGTAAAATATGTTGTATTCAAGATGACTGCTTTCATTCCTGGAAGAGCAGAGTTCAGGCAGTGGAGTGGTAACAATCTGTGTTTGTTCCTGTCTGCTCAGGAGAACTGTTTCTAATTGATCTGGCATGGAATTTACTTGGAAATGTGTATGTTGCAACCTAAGCACAGTCCCTGTATGCTTTGTAAAGTGATCACCATATGGGCCTTATTTGAAACATTTGAAGGTTTTAGCTATTAACCTTGTTTAAATTGTGCTGTAAATTCAACTCTCTGAGCTTAAAAATATATGTAACTGTGTGTAGATCTATCGATATATAAATCTATATGTGTCTACATGAATACAGAGATACATACACTCACATATATGCAAAACCACACATCTACATCTACAGCCATACATACAAACTGACCATTTTAGGTATCATGAACATGTGTCAGTTATTTGCATATTATTGCTTATTAATAAAGGTACTAGTTACATATTTAGAAAATCTGTTGAGTGAAAATATTGTTCTGATACAGATGTGGCTGATGTTACAGAGCCTTTTTCTGTAGATGCCATTTTAATATTTGGGAGTATTTTTGCATTATTTTTTTTGTGAAAAAGATATGCTTAGATCTATTTTGGCACATCAGAATATTTTTTAACCACCATTCTGATGTCACAGAGATTTAATTAGGAAATCCCAGATAAATAAGAGGAAAACTGAAGTTCTTTCACAGAAAACTCTCAGGAAAAAATGGGTAACTATGATTCTTTCAATTGCAGGGACAATCATCATATTTTAACCCTCAAAAATCTTCATAGTGATTTCTTCTTCTGAATGTAAAATGAATGGCTAGGCTTTGTTGCAGGTAACTACTAAGTTATGAATGCTGATAGCCTTCTTGTACAGCCTTAAATTACATTGAAAAAGATACAGTTTCTTTAATTAAAAAAGCTGCACTGAACTAATCCCTCTAGCTGAAAAAAGAAAAGTTTTAAGCAATCTCTTTCTGCTCTGGGAGAGAAAAGCAGACAATACCATAACAGATCAGAAACATAAGCTATAGTGTGCAGCCAGGAGCACAGCAGGGAACTGAATACTGCTCCGACTGTGTCATTTTTTAATCCCCCATCCCAGTTTTCCCCGTCTGACCTCATGCTGAGATGAAGTTATCACAGAAGACAGCTTTACTCTTACCAATGAATCCAACCCTGGATCTGTATTATCCTCAGCAGATCAAAACACCGCTTTCATCAAATAGCATTATCTGCATAAAAGGCATGCAATTGCCTGATAATTTCACCCAAACTATGCTATTCATTTAAAGGACAAGAAGAGAAATGTAATTCATTCCTTTTTTCCCCCTGGAAAAGCTAACTTATACTTCACTCATGGGAACTTTTCTTTTTTTAACATGAGATCTCAAGAAGACGTCCATTAAAAGTTTCTCTCTGGTTTACAATTAATTTTTAGAGTACCCCTGTGCCATGTGAGTGACACAAGTGTAGTTATGCAGAAAACTGGCAGGGAGAATTCACAAAGCTTGCTGAAGCCATGATACTGATTCCATTAGCCATGGTCCTGCTAACCCTAATAATCAAATCATATATGGCATAATTGTAGCAGCCTACAAATAAATAGTAGCTGAAGGTGTTTACAGGACTTTCCTACAAATGGAAATAGTCTAATGGAAATTTGAAGTCTAATAATTTTGCCCTAGCTCAGAAAGGCTGCACCACAAGATCCTGAAATATCTTCGCTAATGTATGTGTTGTTTATAAAAAACATGTACATATATTAAAACCTCATGCTGGTGCCTTGTCTTCCAGAAAGGAAAGCACACAATACTATGGCTCATTGGTTTTATTGATACACACAAAACATTAAAGTCATGACAGAGGTGGGGCAGAGTGCTCCAAGTGAGTGCTGTTACAGCATCTTTTGTATTTGGACTATTACATGTACTCTGCTTGTAAAGGGCTCATGCATATATCTTCCAAAATAAAAAAAAACCCCTCAAACCTAAAAATAATGTGTTCTTTTTAATTTTGTTTTTGTTTTCTGATACTTGTCTGAAAGAGTAAAGATACTTTTGTGTTGGATTCTTGTGTTTATAGATTGTTGGAAAGAGGTTTTCTTGTTTCTTGAATAGCAATGTTTATGTTCAGCACCAAAAATAAACACTGATTCGCATCTGGCAGAGGGAATTCTCCCTTTCTTTTTCTAATAGTACAAAGCCCTTGGAATGTCATGGGACTGCAAATACTGAGAACTTGTTGTGGCCTAAATATTGCCTACTCCATACAATGACAGTTACTTTTCTTTGGGACCACTGGACAGGTACTGTCCTCTATTCAGAGGATAATTTTTTTTTCCCCCAGCATGTCTTTGATACTTTTTAAAACAGGAGTTCTTTGAAGTGGCTCAGAGGTTTGGAATCACAGGAGTTGCCTCAGAAGAGCTGGATTATTGAGCCTTACACAGGCACATCACACATTTACCATGGGGCTACAACCTCTCTGTGTACATACAGACCCTATGGAACTTTATACTATAAAAAAATACCAGTTAAGTTCACAATTTTCTGGGTCTTTTCAGCTTCAAGACAGAACCCTTTTTTTCCCCTTGATTTCACAAAACCTTTGGATGTTTCAATGCTTCTTTATAAAATTAAAAAATATAAACATATATATTCACTTTCCCTGCCAAGTGTTGTCTTACTTTGTAATGGAAACACTTTCCTATCATAACTTATGGAGGATGCTGATGCAGGAACTCTGTGTCTGAAAGCTTGTGTCCTTTTTCCAACTATATGAGCTAATCAGAGAAAATAACTGTGGTTTTCTTTTTTTACATAACCACTTCTCATATATTCTCAGAACATCTCACTTATGGCAATATAAATGGTGTATTTTTTATTATTATTAATATTATTAAGGATTAATATATGCAAGTACATATGGGTTTGGATCTGCGTTCATCAGCATTATTTCCTATTTGAACATTGTTTGTAGGTTTTATTATATATTTCCATAGCAATGGAATGTAACTTCTTATTGAAAGATTATTTTTTAATGATTTGTTGTGGTTGAAATGGCTTGTACCCCTAGGCATTCAAAACAAGAGTCTTGTGGGAAAGAAAAGAGAATGGGCTGAAAATGCTGACTTCCAGTGTTGATATGGTATTATGCTAGACATGTTGGTATAATCACCTGTAGTGCCCCACAGGCTGTTAGCAACTATGGGGTCTTCCATTTGTGAAAAGTAGGGCAATCTGATGATGGAAGAACTTAGGAAAAGGAGGAGTGCTAGTCAGAAAGCAAGATGTAAGCTGCCCATCCTCCAGGCTTCATGGCTCCTTCTTACCTACAATTTTGTGGAGCAAGGGCACAGATATAGGGTAGGTCAGCTCTAGAACCACAGCCCTACCCAGGTACCACCTGTGGAGATGGTAGAGTACGCTGACTCCTAATTTACTAGGTAGAGATCTTGTTTCAATCCTTCCCTCTGTTGCAAGACCAGTGATATTATGGCAGCTATAACCAAGACTTCTGTCAATATGGCATGTTCACTGCATCACAGCCTATCAGCCTTAGCTTTTAAAAAGTCACTAGAAATCTAATACAGAAAGCCAATTCTCTCAAGAGATTTCCTTTTAGGAAAACCAAGGAAGTGACACAGGAAAGCATTGATAAATACAGACTGTAATCAAAAACTTTGGCACAGATATCAATATTGATGCCTTTGTACCAACTTTGCTAGACCAGAACTCAATTTTTAAAAATTTATGCTATATCAGGATGTACAAATTATCCTCATTCTGGATTTCCAAATATTTTTTCTCAGCTGTGTTTAATTTTATTGCTTAAGAAAAGTTCGCAACACTTTAAAAATACATGTTTTTTTGCTTGTTTGTTTTAAAAACTGAAATAAATGGAATATATAGAGTTGATAAATAAATTGAATATATAAAGTTCTTAAAACACAGGAAACTAAATATGGAAACTCCAAATGTCTTCAGTAATACAAAAATTAAACAAAAGTACAAAAAATAAACAAAAATTGTCTACAATATAATTCTGACCTCGAACAGCAGTTCAGAACAGAATTGATTTCAGCCACTTAAAGTGATGTAAACCTGGATTCCATGATATTCATCTCAGATTCAGAACATGACTTCCATATGCACAAATATCACAGTTTGACTAGGTCTCTGTAGTCTTTTACATATTTCACCTCAGCATTAGAGTACCACCAACAGTTGATACAGTTTTGAGACTGATACAAATTTTGACTTCTGTAGTCCCTCCCATCATATGCCTTCAACCTTCTGTTTGTGTTGTCTTTCAGTTGTCTGTTAAACACAACCTGTGTTAGTTGAGGTGATGCTGAAACACCCACAACTTCTGGATGTATAAGTTCTTTATTTTGAAAGAAATGTATGTATGTATGAGTTCCCTTTTTTCCAGAATTTAAATATAGAAGAATAAAGTAGAATGGAGGATGACAACAGAGACCACAATTTTGCTTTCTCCAGCTTCATATTTTCACCTCTCAGTTCCTATCATAGCAGTGCAATATCTGTGCTGCTGATTTTCATCAGACCACTGAACACCTATGATGTGTTGATGATATCACAGCAAGTCCCTGAATTCAGACAAAAAGGTTGAATCTTAGAAAACCTAAATCCCAGTTCAGCACTAATGCCAATTCTAAAGTTTGCCAACTTGGAGAAAAGCTGCTCCACCATTCTGTGAACAGGACTTGCAACAAGGCAAAATGGAAAAGGAAATAGCTCTAAGTAGCTTCATTTCACAACATAAATCTTCTTGGAAGCTTTCTAAAGCACACAGCTATAGTTCATATTTCTTAAATATTCAGTACTTGTAGAAAACTAGTGAAACCCTTTGCATATGCACATTATAAAAATACAGCTTTTCTGTTCTTGCACCAGTCATAAAGAAATGGAAAATGATAAAGA
Source organism: Pyrgilauda ruficollis (assembly GCF_017590135.1). Taxonomy (NCBI): domain Eukaryota; kingdom Metazoa; phylum Chordata; class Aves; order Passeriformes; family Passeridae; genus Pyrgilauda; species Pyrgilauda ruficollis. The sequence goes on along the minus strand of NW_024526599.1, from coordinate 14,450,166 downwards.
AGCAGCAGAAGAAATCTATAGTTCATGTGCTGGCAACACTTAAGCTCTGCATTTTTATTTTTTCCATTATAAAATAAATAGTGCTCAAAATAATCTCAGAACAATACACATGTAGTGTCTGTCAGAAAGAATAATATAATGGAAAATTAAAAAAAAATATATAAAAGCACCTATTGATTCAGTTTTTACGTGGTTTATGACTTTCTTGAGTATAGCTGCAAAGGCTGTATTTGTACAGCCTGCCACTTTGGCCATTTTGGGTACTGTGTGGCAATAGCACTTTCTTCCTCTGGCAGCCTCTTCTCTAGCACCAAACTTAAGCTACTCATCTTCATTTTCAGAATCCTCCAATTGCCCTTTTCCATCCTGCCAGTCACCGCTTTCTTCCTGTCAAGAGCTCAACACCCATGTCAACCTGGCATATGATACCAGTAGCTGTTGCCAACTCCTAAAATTTGAAATGCTTCTCTCTCCTTTTTTTTTCCTTTCCCCCCCACCCCCAATTCCTCTCATACTTGGGAGAAATTGTTCTTAGGGATGTTGTTTCCCAGGGTAAGCTCAAAAAGCTTGGACAGTATTTCTGGTTGTGCTGACCAGTACTCCTTGTGCTGCTGTGCTGCCATTAGCTGCACTGCCTTGTTGCTTTTGTTTAATGCTTAGATAGTAAAGTTCCCTGGAAGACGGAAAAGTCTTTTTCCATTTATGCTACATCTAATGCAGGGTGTCTGAGAGCTCTCACAGCCTGAGTGCTCATGGAAGCCATGGCAATAGAAATAAGTAACAGCACTGCCAATAATCAAATTCACACACCACTTCCTTTGGTAATTTGATAATAGGTTCATTGTCTCTGCTGATAATATTCCTCATTTTTCTGCTTTCTATATGTGTAAGGACTACTAAGTACTAAGGACTACTTTGGCTTCAGGAAGTGCATCTGGGATGTGCTAATCCTCATGTAAATTCCAAGCTATTTTGACACATATACTTAGCACACCCTAAAATAAGATGCGATATGCAAAGAGCAATGAGATTTCTACATCAGCAATCAACCAATGACATTAATAATCAAGGCTGCCCATGTAACTGTAACTCTGTATCCTGCTTTTAGATATAAGGATATTCTAATGATCAAATACTTGGCTTTTGTAGAGGCCAGTCTTATTTAGAGGAAAGGTAGTTAATCACTATTTAGTTTTATGTCCTACAATCAATAGATTTTGCCAGATCTTCCTTACTACATGTCCCCAGAATTATGCACTGAATAAAAAGCAGTTGGACTTTGATGATTCTTGTGGGTTCCTTCCAACTCAGGGCATTCTATAATTCTATGGAAACATTATCAGTTCTGTCACAGGCAGTTCTGTACTACTGTGGACATAATGTTTTAGTATGTTACATAGAAAAGAAACCTACTGGGTACAAAATTCAAACTCTAGAATTCTTTGAATAGCATAGAAATTTTGTGTGCCTAATTTGAAATCCACAAGTAGGCCTGAGACAGAAAGCAGTGTGCTGCACAGCACTGGCAATGCTTCTAGAAAATACCTAGCCCAGCAGAACCACCTGGGAATGGTGGGCTTGAGCTACTCACCCCTAACCACAGAAAAACTTTTAGCAGATGCAAACTGATTGCTGTGTTCTTCAGGTGACATGTTATGTTCCCTAACCAGGAAATCACCTTTTGCCTTACAATCCATCACAAACATACAGTAATACTTTTCAACTTAAGGAAAAAATATTCTAAGGAAACCCCATTTGTCACAAACTGGTGCTTCATTCTGTAGCAGAGTCACTCTGTGCATGAGGCAATTGTTTAATTAAATCATGTAACACCACCACAGGCACCCACAGTTTGCTGTTTCTTACTTGTAGAATATAGTTTTGCAAATTTTAAAATTAATTTATTTTATGCTTATAACTTATGAGCAAAAAAAATCATAAAAATGAAAAACTTATTTGATGGATAAACATTAGCTCTCACAGCAAGTACTAATAAATGTTAACCTTTGGTCAACAAATCAACGAAGAAATTGATATGATGGTAGACTAATGAAAAGAACCATCTCTCTATTCTTTTTCTATTCAATCTCAGCTGTCAGGTTTTTTTAAATGCTTAGCTTTGGAATATGTTACAATAAAATAAATACCAAATTTCAGTTTGAAATGCCATTCTTAGGGGTAAAAAAGAAACAAATCTGAAAGTAAAACCCCAACCAAAGTTAAAGAATCAAATTGAAGGATGACTTTTCATTTTTGACTTGGGGAAAAAAAAGTTTGCATTAGCAAACTGATTCACACTCTCTTTCCCTGGCAACTTTAAACCTCTCCATTATTCTGTTTCAGTTCTACTTGAAATAGTACTCTTCTCTCTTTATTTTTTCTGTTTGGACATCAGACTAAATCAGTGATCACTCAGTGAGCTTCTCTGAGGACATCCATTAGGTCTCCCCAAGTACATCCACTCAGTTCACACATGTCAGACACAAATCCACCTTACTTAAGCTCCGGACTTTTTTCCACAGCTTTGTCCACCTCAAATTCCTCTTAATGCTCTCTCATACTTGCAATACTTTCTCTTCAGTTTTACACTTTAATTGACCACAGGAGATGTGTGGGCATTGGCTCACTAAAATATGACTGTGCTGGGACCAGCAGACAGACTACAGTTGAAAAAGAAATCTCTTTTTATTTTAAATTCCACTGCTCATCACCAAGTGTCCTTTCAGAAACTAGACAGAATATCTGAGATGAAATTTTTTCAATTTTTCAAATAAGAAATACTTAGTTCAGACAGTATCTTCAGAAACCTCACCTTCCAAAGAAGACATTTCCTTCCCAGCAGGGGACATTATCCAGTCCTCAGCTCCACTGTACCTCTTCACTGGTGCTGGTTGTCAGCTGGTTAGGTTTGCATTAAAAGAAGTTTCTACAGTGTACCAGTATCAGTGAAGTGATTCAATTTAACCTTGACTCTTTGAGTAGACCTTGTGGCATCATTCTAACCCATTTAATTTAAAATAATGAGAAAATGAGTGGAAGATTTTCTCTGACCATTTTAGCCTTCACTTAACTGCACAGAAGTGACTAAAAATCTCTCTTCTGCACTAACTCTGAACGTTGCAAAATGGGAGGAGGAGGCTAGCAGAAAGTTGGTTTAATTTTTAAATGTAATTCTCAAGAAAAGGAAAAGAAACATTTTAGGAAAACAGTCAATTTTTTGAAATGTTGTATTCAAAACCAGTTGGTTTTAAACCTTTTTAGGCTATTTTCTCATTCAGCTGTGCCAAACATTTAGTACTGAGCTGATAGATTTGAGACTGCTTAGTTTGGTGCATCTTACACCTTTTCTAAAAGATGCTTTGTAACTTAGCTCACCAAAGGATAAAATAAGTTACTCTTTTGAATATTTTATGTAGAATCTCTCACTTTTCTGACACAAGCTCTCAATAGAATATATTGTATATTATATGAGATACAATACTCCTAGCTATGTTTCTACAAGTGGTAGAAAATAAAAAATAGAATAATATATATTCTATATATCGTGGTGAAAATGTCTAGAGGAAGACCTGAATGAACAAGAGGAAAAGTATCAGCGGTGCTTACAATCCTGAAAACAATGTATCTAACCACATGATCAAAATGGTAGTGTTCAAAACGCTATACCCTTCTCTCTGCTTCTCATTCTCCTGATCCTCCTTCCTGGTTTTGTTTGGCCAGATTGTTGCTTTGCCCTGTGCTTGTCAAGGGAGAGAAATCTATGTTTTATTATGGGGCTTTCTTTGATTAGCTGTGCTGACTTGTGAGTCTGAGCACAATCATTGATGAAATTAGAGGAAGCATTCCTTGTCATAACCAACACACTGGCTGATTTTCACACTAGATTGAATGCTGCTTAAACTTGGCCTCCCTCCACTTATGTCTGAATTTTCACATTATTTGTGGTACAGCTTATAGTAAGACAAATAGATACCAGGATAACAAGCATGAATCTTAATATTTAATATTTTTTACAAAAAAAACCCCAAAAGACAACCCCAAACCAAACACTTCCTAAGCAGGAAAAAAAAATCTAGAATAAATAAATAAATGAATGAACCAATTCAGCCTAAGAGAAAACTAATATAAATTAGTTGAGAATTTCAAACACTTAGGTTAGAATAAAATAGCATGGCTTTACTAACTTCACTTTGTACCAGTTACCAGTTACTTCACTTGTACTAGCAGCAGCTTTAAAAAATACTTAATAAAAACCTATCCAAAAGTTGTGCTGTGGAAAGAACCAGCATTTAATTTTACCTTGCTATGGGTCCACTAACTATTTTTCCTACTTCAAAACATTTTTCCTAAGTTTATGGGAAGGAATTAGTCACCTTTCTTTGTTGCCATTATATAGAATGTCAGTTACAGCTGCATGCCTTTCCATCAATGCATTAATAACTCATGCTTGTGTATTTTTACAGTATATATTACCATTTTATAATGAAATGTTAAATATTTTACTGGTATTTGTATTTTACTGTGATTTGTACTGAGCATTTGAAGAGTTTCTAGTCACTAGAATATTTTATTTAAATGAATTTTTAAAATCATTGCTTTAAAACTGTAGTGCTATTTTGTATACTTATTGTCTTCCTTTCGTTATGGTGACCAACATTAGTCTGTTATAGTATAATATCATGGATAGTGTAGGACTTTAATCCACCTTTTATTTTGTAAATTAAGAACAGGTTCCAGACATCTCTTTGTTGGAAATCATCTCCATTCTAACTGTATCATCACTTGGTGAACTTCTCTCTTACAGAATAACCACTTTGATAGTAACTTCTCAACAATAGTATTATTGCATTATTTTCTCCAGTGCACGCTGCTACATCTGTTCTTACCTGGATATCTTAAATTCTACCTACTACCCATTATTACAACTGAAAAGAAAAGAAAAATTATACACACAAGAAGTGTTACTGAATCACTTCACTTGACATGTGTGAATTTTTAAAATCTGAAATTAGCTGTTGTACTTCACATTACACAGAACATAGGATGCTTGCTTCCATGCTCATAGCTAAAATATGGAGTGTGCCTACTTGGTTCCTCTTCCTGCCAACACAGCTACAATCACCCATCAGGCAGGCTTTCAGCACTTAGAAACTTAAAAGGCTAGAAGCCATGCAAACATATATTGCAAATGCCACACTTTGGTATTAACAAAACTCAAAATCTACTTACAATTTTGCCCCTCTAATTGTTCAATGTACTTGTCATTAGATATGATTTTTGTCTACTGTTTGAATTTTTCACAACTTGAATAATGAAAATTAATAAACCACTGCCCTTGCACATTCTTTGTAGCAAAAATTAGGATTTCATCACTAAAAACATGATTAAGAACAAGAGTTTTTAGTGGTCCAAAAAACCTGATGACAATATTTTTGTTAATTTTTCCTTACATTTGCCTTTTTGTGAAATCCTCTTCTAATAATACTATCAACATTTGTCCTAATATAAATATATTTTTAAATGCTGCATAAATTAATCTTAACTTTAGAAATGATCACATTTATTCCAAGACTTTCATTAGATAATATGTGCTTATATTTTGTACAAATGTGCAGTTTCTTCTCACTGTCAGCATCCTCTGCCCACACTGGCATTTCCCACAGAGAAGACCAATTAATGTCCACTGTCATTTCAGTTATTGTATTGTACAACTACTTAATCATGTTCCAGCCCAGAGATTCTCTATAATTTCTTCTTACCCTCCCCTTCCATGGTAGTTAACTCTGATGAAATTCTCATTTAGTATTGAAAAGAGGACTTAAGCAATTGTAGCCTAAATGCAGTACTCTCAGCATAGGATCTCACACAACACTCATCATGACATTGTCTAATCCAGTTCTGGGTCAAAGTGCTGCCAGATTTTTATTGTACTTTTATTTTAAAATATTATAATTTTGTTGACCAAATCCAATCACAAATTCATCCAATATTATTCTCAAAGGCAAAATTGTATGTAATAGTATAGATGTGGTTTTGAAGATGTGCTCATATTTCATAGGACAAGCAGAGGCAATACCTTAAAAACAGATGCCCCCAAAATCAAGAGATACTGCTCATTCAAATCTATGATTTAAAGTGAAATCCCGTCATCTGACTTCAAAAGCCAAAAGACTTTGCAGTTGTCAAGGTGGGTGTTTGGGTAATTGTGGTGCAGGTTATAGAGATTCCAGAGATTTACACCAAAGCACGGACACACGACGTGCAGTCAGATTGGTGTGAAAAAAATGCATTGGCTTTCTGTTGTTAAGACTGATAACAAGTCTTTCTTTTGACACTACTTGTAAAATATCTTCCAGAGAAGTTCCTCAGATAACATATTTTAACAATTCAATCTGAAGCTATAAAGACATGGTTTTTGAAACATCCATACTGAGATAAAATCTTTAGTTTTTTTTCTTTCCCCCTGGGCAAATGGTCCTGTATACTGCTGTTACTTTGACCGTGCTGACTACAAGATAAAAAACATTCTTATTGGTTCAGATTAACTAACTTGGAACAGATTACCAACTGTTAAATGCTGACATGCAACTAAAGCAGCACTACCTGTGTTAAAAACCTACTTTATAGATGTAATAATAAAGACTGAAAATAGAATGATAATGTAAAAAAAAATTATCTAGTAAAAAAGACTGTAGGTCATATCTCAGAAACAAATGAGTCATTGATCATGCCTACCTTTTGAAAGATCCAGTTTTGTAATTTCTGAGTTCTGAAATAATACTTTATATTTTCCCGATTATTTCTATCTTGATTTCAAAGTGTCCTAGTGACAGATGTTGAGAAACAAGCTCCTCAGTCAGGAAACCCCTCAGAAGCAGCAGGAAAAAAGATGGTACTTTTGTGGGATCATTGTACGTGAAAAGAACGGATTGGTATTCAATGATGGCAGAGCTAAGGGATTCTCTTTATATCCTGACTTCCAAAAGTTCATTTTTATTATCACAAAATAACTTCATAGTGAAGCTGGAAGTTTTTGTACTTAACTTCCACTCAAGGACTAGAAAGAAATGGGCACTCTGTCCCAGCACTGTTAGCTATTTCAGAAGGGATGAGCTGCTTTCTCTGATTGCTGCCTCTGTAAAAGCTACAGAAGCTGTTCACACAACCAGATTGAAACAGATTAATTATGAGTAGACATATGTAAAACAGGACATGAAGTTAGAGACAACCACCCTAAATAACTGGCCTGATATAACACAGAAAATCTGAGAGGCAGAGCCAAAATCTGGAGTCACTGCTCCCTACCAACCACATTGTAACTGCACATACTACCACTCCAAAGACAAAATCAAAACACCTCAAGTTTAAGACAAATAATGACAGCCATTGTGATGGAATTATCAAATCAAAGATGGTCATAAGTTTCTTATCATCTAAACTTCTGCAAAGAGAGCTCACTAATATATTCCATGTATATTTTGGGAGTTATTCTTAGGGTTTTTTTTAATAATCTACAACCTTAAAAAATATCACATCAGTATAAAGCAGTTCTGGAAGTTGCAAGTGACTTTAAATACATGGTTAAAAAATTAATAAAAAATAATATAAACAACTCTTGTGAGCTTTATTTCTTTTAAACCCTTTGCTTATTCTTTTTGTTTCATGATCCAAGTATTAAAAAGTAAAATAAATTGATCAAAAATGTGACTCTCTGCAGAAGAACACATATATGAACAAAAACATTTATGCAATACTATTGCACTAAACTTCCAAGTCCACGGGACTGCACAAAAAGGGATTTTGTCCATTTCCCAAAGGCTTAGCAGGTAATGTGCTGCAGTGAGGTTATGCACATTTAATTGTTTATATAAATATCCTGTAAGACTTTTTCTGTAAGTGTGAAGTATTACGAACAAGCCAACTGAACTGCATTTAACAAATGAAGCTACATTTGCCAAAAGAAACCCCCTACATTTTGCAATACACTATCCCTTCATTGCACTTGTTTGTATATCCACTAATTCACAGATTCAATAATTTGTGATTGTGCTTCAAGTTATTAGTGAGAAATAGTCCAGTTGAACAGCACAATTACTTACATCTCTGTCACTTCTGAAGTAATACTTACTGCTTTAGACATAGCTGAATTTTGTGTTTCCTAGCAGTTGGATTTATAGTAACCTATCTCTGTCATCAAAGGATGGAGATATCTGTATCTACATAATCTATAATTATTATTTCTTCAACAACTATTTGCAAAGTTGATGCAGAATTTCTGCCCAAATGTGTACAACTATGTAATGAATGTAATTATTAATTTTTCCTTATATACAAAAAAAGGTCTTGGAATATAGGTCAAACCAAGGAGTCTCACTATTTAGGAGAACACATCCCCCCCTTCCCCCTAAACCCCATGATGATATTATCATTTTATTTCCTATAGTGGTCTTTTCTTTATGTTTTATTTAAAATGTTAATGGAGTGTATCTGCAATTCAGATAATTTATCCTTAAATCACTCTTCTCCAGAATAATGCACTGTGAGCACTGTAATACACAGGCAAGTCCTCTTAAAGAACATGCATCAATTCTCTTCCCTTATGAAGCACACTGCAAATGCCCTCTAACAGGGCACAGCAGCATTACATAAATCATCTTATATGAAAAATTAACATGACATCAAATATTTATAAATATTAATGTGTATGTTAATATAACCAAAGCTGTAACAAACAATCATAACCTTGCCAAGTTTCTTAGGACAGGCGCCGCTGATAATGATATCCATTATCTCTGGGGGAACGCGCAATTATGAAAGTATACATGGGATGCTATATTGTTATCTGCTTTTAAGTTCATCCATTAAACACTCCACCTCACACTGGATGTTAACCCTCCCCTTAGCTCTTTGTCAGGTACTATTTTCTGTGTGTTTACACATCCAAGTGAATGAAAGATGAACAGCTCCTAAATGTATACGATTTCCTTACTTCATTAACACATGCATCTAATTTCATATCACACATTCCTTTGCTCTATGGCAATTACACTTTAAAATGTTTGATACGCACCTAGCTACCTGTCTGTCTATCTATTTATCCCTCTGTCCTGTGCATAGCATAGCTCTCACAGGAATTTGCAAACTCCTTTGATTTATCTTTTACCATCCTGCATTTATGCTATTATGATTAAAGGCCTGACAGTATTTCCAGTGAAAAATTTAATTTTTCTGGCCTAAAAATCATTCCATAAAAATTAGATTCACACCTAAACATTAAAAAAAAAAAGTAGAATATATTTAATTGCAAGCAAATTTGACCAGTTGCTAGGAATTTCAAGTGCTTTTTATTATCATTGCTTACCTATCATTGCAGTGACAGGAAATAAAATTTTGAGCCCACATCACAAAATTGACTGTGTTTCTCCACGAGACAAGATTGAAGGTTTTGCAGCTGTGCTTAGCACATGTGAAAAAGAGATGATGTCCCAGAAAAATTCTTTCAAGTTTTAAGATTCACACCCGAGACTAAGTGATGCTGATTACTATTTACAATGAACAATGAGTTGTGCCTCTTTTTTAATACAGAGATTCAAATACACAAGAAGACTTCCCATTACTTACTTTCCAAAGATCACAATAAATACAGATTCAGTAAAACCAGTCACTGAAATACTATACAGTGTGAATATCCTTTATCAGACCAGAAAAATAAAATCAAAATAAGCATCTTCACACAATAACATTCTCTTCCCTATGATTATTACCAGTACTACTATCAAGTGTGAATATAGCAAAGCCTATTTTAGAATTGTTTGAGAAAACATGCTTTTAAAAACAGGCTTAACAGCTAGAATATTACTATCTTTATTTCACTGAGGAGCCAATTAAGGTACAGAGTAGGTAAAAGACTCACTCAAAGTCGGGGACAAAAGGTGTCTAGCTCAGGCAGGCAGCACCTGGAAGCATGGACTGCAGTGAAACCATGTCCAGTGCTGCTGTCACACAAACCCAATGTTCTCCCAGAGTGATTATTTTTAAAAGCTCATTTAAGAAATGCACATAACTTGTGCATGATAGTTGAATATCAGTCTAGATTAGCAATATTTTTAAAATCTGGAAACATTTGGTTTTAATTCATTCACCCAGGAGAGCCAACAGCTCCTAAGGGAGGACATGAAAGGTGCTTGCTTTTTAAGGACTACCTGGGTTTGGTAGTTCTTAATGTTTAAGTAGTTCAGTAGTACAGTCGCTTAAAGTATGTTCTTAGTTTCACATTGGTCACTCTGAAGTGGAAAAAAAAACATGAAAAGAAAACCAAGGACTTTTTTCTTTTTTGAGAGGGAGCAGCATAAAATAAAAGTACACTGGTTTTAATGAAAACATGGACTGGGGAATTTTGCCATTTTAAAATAAGAATTTAGACTGTTCTAATGATTATTTTCAATTCTCTTTTGTATTGGATTGCCCACTTCAAAATAGGGAAACCAATCCTTTCTATTATATTTGAAATAAGGCAAAACCAAAACATGAGCCTGAATTTAGAAAAAAATGACAAAGGACAAACATTTTATTTTCAGGGGATTTGTACCTTTAAATTTGTTTATCAGCTCCTAAATGTCAGAGTAGTAATAATCCTAAACTAATCCTGGGAGATTTAGGCAAGTTTTTCTCTCTGTCCTTTCCCACTTCTTCCATTTATTTACTTATTTTTAAGGGAATGGAGGTGTAGTATAAGTTCAGGATTTAAAGATTTTGATTCAGTTACAGATCCCTGGAAAAATTAGGGGTTTTTCCCCTGAATTTTATGGATAAATGGGATTGCTAGCAGTTTTACCAATGTAAAAGCTCATTTACTTTTTGTTTATAGGAATACTTCACAATTCATGCCAGTTGAAGTTTTTATTAACCATTAAAGTTTAAGGTATAATTATGCAAAGATAAACTTTTTTTTTAATAAGATCATTATTCATACATCTTATGTTTTTTAAGATTGCAGATAAGAAAAATAATGTAATGCACATCTCAGATCAATTGTATTATAGTCTTCAACATCCTTTCAGCACATTGTGAATAAAAGTATTTTTTAAATAAAAAAGAAGGTTAAAAATATCAGTCATTATTCTACGTATCAAATGTAAATCTTTACATAAATCAAAGCATACAGCAGCATAGGCACCAAAAGCATTTTATTGTTTTCATCTTTGTCTCTTGCTGATATTTGAGTCTGCCAGATGTATTTGCCTTTCTGATATTACTACTTTTTTGTTATAATCATGCAGTCATATATTTATAATTATTTCTTTTTGTAAAATGGGTGTCATTAGTGAATCTGTAAGTTAGATGCAAGAGATTCAAATTTCAGAGCCCATGTTATCTCTCAGGATCAGAAAACAACTTTCACAGAGTGTGAAATACAACCCCTTTTCTCACACAATGATGCTGATCTGAAGAGAACTTTTTGTATATGCAGTTTTAAATCTCTACTAATAAAAAGTCAATACTTGCCAAGAACTAATATCACCCTTGATTGAAATTAGAAACCAGCACTGTAATTGCCCTATCACATAAAATCATCAGTACAGTTTTTCTTAAAAAAAAGCTTCTGTAGTTCCTACCCTTTCCTTCAGAATACTGAAAATGGAGAGTCAAAACTCTTTGGTGATTTACATACAGTAACATCTCATTCCCACAGTAAAACAAGAGAACTTCGACTTGGTGGCTCCCACATGTTCCCTAGTTTTGTGAAAGGCTAACAGCTAGTTGAAATTATTTGTTCTGTATCATAAGAAGGAATATAATGCAATTTTTAGATATATAAAAAATATTTTCATTTTAAAAGTATTTATCTCAGCTGTTGCTGACTCAACCCAGGGAGGGGCACTGCCCTTCCTCCTGCAGCAGAGATGGTGCTTCAGGAACAGTGAATTATCCTGCTGAGATGATGAGTTTCTGAACAGAAATCTCCATCAGCCAGCCAAAGCAGCTAGCTAGAGTCCAGATAGGAAAGTAAACAGAATTATTGGGGGAAAAAAAAAAAAAGCAAAAAAAAAAAGCAGGGGAAACTAGATTGGATCTAAAAAGCAGTATTAATAATGCATAAGAGGGAAAACACACACAGGGAAATTTCTTCAGAGCCCAGCTATATTGCCTAGTGACAGACTCATTGTTACCAATACAGCAGGATTTCCCCCCTGCTCCAAGAAGGTCATAGTTTAAGATTTCACTACAATCTGAAGTAGGACTATGTCCATATTTCCCCACATCAGCCAACAATAGCAACACTGGGAACACAGAGGGGTTGTGGCAAAACCAAAGGCAAATTCAGCTGTTGTGGGAAAAAAAAAACAAAAAACAAAAAACAAAAAACCCCCAAAAAACAAACAAACAAGCAAACAAAACCCACAAAAACCAAAAAAAAAAAAAAAAAAAAAAAAAAAAACCAAAAAAAACAAAATAAAAAAAACACCCAAAAACTACAGGCTAGGACATGGGTGAAACTGGAAATGCAATTCCTGGAAAACCCAGGAGTCTCTGGAGTGCAGGATTGTCAAAGACTCTTTAACCACAAACAAGCCCTCTTCAGCTGTACACAAAAAGCACGTACTAAGAGAAGCATAACTAGAAATATAGGGTTTTTAAATTGCTAGAGTAGCTCTATATATGAAACAGGTTTGGGGAAGAAGTGAGGCTAGCACTCGAATTTCAGCCTTAGAGGATCACACTCAGCCCTGTTTTTTAGGCTCACTATACACTGCCTGCCCCTTTGCACAAAGACTATTTAAACATTACTTAAAAATTAGTACTTGCCTCCTTTACTGCCTTCTTCTACAGCATCAATTACTTCATGAGGTTCAAGAACCATCTGTGATTTGAAGCATTAAGACACTATAACTACGGTCATTTCTACTGCTGTACACACAACAAAATGCAAGAATGCTTCTGTCACTTTTGTGGGACATTCATAATCCCTCTGTGTGGCTGTGGAGTATCATACAGAAGCTTGGTAAAATGGTAGATGTGGAAGCTACATTTAAAGTTTCATTTGTGCAATCTTCGAAATTAATTAAACCAATAACACTTTCTATGCCCTCCCTCCCACCCCACCCCAGTCCACAGACTGAGGAAAGAAAAAGAGTTCTGAAAGTTTTGCAGCTCTCAAAACTCATGAAAACACTGTTCTCAGCAGACCTGTAATGCATCAGGAGTATAGTGTTCAATCTCCAAGCAATTTCTCAGTGTCTTGGAGTATAAACTTGATCAGGAGATGAATAATTCTTTAGATGCTGAAATCTGTTGGGACTACATTGAGCCTTAAGAATTAAAAATAATTCTTCTGGTGGATGTCCAGAAAGAGTTTGGATCCTGACTCAGTATTGTCTTTATGCATATCACAGCACAAAAGTACTCATTTTTATCACAAAGCAATAAACGGCACCTTTTCCCTAATGACCCTGACAAGTAATTTTCTATAGATTTACACTTGAGATCCCTGGATGAAACTCTTTTGCAATCAGCACAATGATATACAAACAGAGAAACTCAACATTTCTTTCCCCTACAGCTCAGCTGGTGAAGTTGTGCGTGGAGCACTGGTGGTGTTTCTCTATGCTTCCATCAGATTGAGCAGTGCAGCAGAGGTCAGCTCGGAGCATCACAATGACCAAGTACAAGTTCATCGTAGCCAAGGTCACACAAAACTATCCCTGCATTGAGAGCTGTTTTGTCCTCCTTGTTTATTAATGCTGATCTAGCCATACTAATGGATTTAGCTTGTAGGGGGCTGGGCAAAGAATGAGAGTTGCTATTTCTCAGCTTCCATTCTTCATTAGTATCGTCTGCAGCTACAGCATACTGGTACAGTAAACACTCAGAACTTACAGGACAAAGGGCTCCAGTGCTTAACAGGCACATGCATTCATTTTGAGAATCCAACACACTCTGCAATGTGTTACTGCTCACAGATATCAGCTGTGGCATTGTGTGTTAACAAAGAACTTATTTCAGTAACATCTCTTCAGACTCTGTCATCTCAAAGTGACAACATAAGGACAGATGTTGACTACATGAAAAACAGGTTTATTTTAAAAAACAGTGGTATATTTAGAACAAAAAGAAAATATGTTTAGATATCAGTGATGCAAGTCCCTATGCTTAAAAAGCTTCCAGTTTGTTACCTAAGCGCTGCAGAATCCTGAGTCCCACAAGAAGGCCCGTTACAAGCAGCAGAAATATATAGATCTGTCAGGTAAATCTGTGCAGATAAAGATCTCAGACTGAATACTTATTTTTATAAATCAGAGGAATCTTTGCATATGCAGTGCTCTGCATTCCTGTCACTACAGCTAGGTAATTGAATTTACTAGCCAAACCCCTAGAATGTTCTTACAGAAATTCCCAAAGCAGAAGTGGTAGTTCATCATTTAATTCCCAGTGTAAATCCATATAAATTATGTGTTTCAATGTTAGATGTACTTTCAGGGAAAAAAAAAAAAGCCAAAAACTCCTCAGACTCAAAACATTTTCCCTTGAATATCTATTAATTTAAAAAAAGGAAAAAAAAAATCAGGGATCTCATATACCTGAATAACTCCACATCAACAGAGAATAAACTCTTAATCCTAGTAACTGCATATAGGCAAGTGGGAGGAGAGGAGCACTCTAGGGATGAGAGAAGTGCCAGAGAAAAGAAAGAGAAAAATATAAAACTATCTTAGTTAAAACAAAAAAAGAAAAAGCAATTTGATGAGATGGTGATTTTGGAAACCACATGTTATCTGAATGGAAACCCACCAAGAGCAACCTGATAGTGCCTGCAAAACAGGTTCTTTAATTTTGGATAGTAAAAAGGTGCCTAAAAGGCAGTTAGAAAATTAATAAATAAAACTCAGTTTGGTGTAACTTTTAATAAATAATCGTGGAATAGTTTTCCTTTTAGAGTATAGCCATTTAAAAAAATTAATTTATGTTTACTTTGTTCTCATTATGCTAAAATTTTCCATTTACCTACTAACATTTTGGTCCTCTCTCTAGTTTGTTGTGTAATTTTCTTATTCTAATTTCATCTGTTATCTGAACATACACAGATGTATATTCAAATTTTTACTTATTTCACTGTTGCCTGTCGACAACAAATATTTGTATTAAACTCATGTTGAGTATATGCAATATCCAATATTCGTATATTAGATGGCCTAAAATGTTGATAAAGTCTAGCAAGTTTGGTAAAATTTTAACACCTTCATGCATCTTATTGAAAAATATGCAAAATTGGAAAAAAAAGGAAAAAATAAGCTTTTAATTCCATGTACAACCTTACCACACATGTGTAGAAAATAAACATTTCATCTGAATTGCATTTCAGCGCTTTGCAGACCAAAATAATATATGATTTTCATTATTTTACTAAAATTAAAGAATGAGCTTACAGAAGTATCTTTAAAATTTCATATTGTTTAAGCTTGTTTGGGCATGGCAAATCATTTCAGCATGATGGATGCCTATGCAGCAATCAGAGATACTTATAGATCCTGCAACACTTAAATTCAGAGCTAAGAGAAACAAATACTTTCATTTTTATGTAAGCCATTATTAGAATTTACTTCAAAGAAGTCTGACATACTATGTCCTATTGCTTTAATATAAGCTATGTATTAGAAAATATGTTTTTCTCTGTGTTGCATGGTATTTGCAGCAGCAAAAGCCATTGCATAACACTGTGAAAGCACGAAGAGGTAGAGCACATGTGCCACTGTGGGCAAAGTGAAAGGATTTTTGACCTACACTTGGACAACCTAAAGAAAAAGTACTACGACAAAAAACCTTGGGAAATCCCACTAAAAAATATCTACAAATGTCTTTCGTGAAACAGTTTTAAAAGCAGTTTCTATTTTTATTTGAGAGCCACATGAGGAATTTTGAGTTTTTGAATTTTCCTTCGTGGCACTAGGCGTCAGCCCGTTAGCTTACATCAGTATAAGCACATTGATTTCACTGGGATCCTGAACCTTAGCGCAGAGACGGCTCAGGACTGAAAGATACACGGCATTCATCACCAAGGGTGGGCAGCTCACCACCAAAGTGAAGGCAATTTGATTACCTATTACAAATGCTGGAATTTCAGAAAGCACTTCAGAGCTATAACATATTATCCTTTCCTTCTTCTCGTTTGTTAAAAACAACTCTTTGCATTTCATATTGAAAGAAAAAAAAAAAAAGCACTCCAAAGCAATCATTCACTGGAATAATTCTTCATGCCTTTAGATTACACTACAGACTGGAAAATTGCTCTGGGCTTGGTCATCATCTCAGACTGTAGCAGGCTTTCTGAGCTGGTCGCCAAGAGACTTTTCCTTTTCATTCACTTCTGACTAATAAATTGATGGGTTTTTTCTGTTTCATATATATATAAATATCTCAAGTTTAAATAAAGCTCTTTCTGTATTTACTAGAGGTGAACTTATCCGTATTTTTGTAGGTTTCTCTAAAGCTGCTTTCAGCAGGTTACCCAGAAATGCTGAAGTATCCTATTTATAGTGTAGTTTGTTTTCTTTTCATGTATTTGTCTATTTGGTGGTGGTATATTTTTGTGTGAAAAACAGTTTTAAAACTAGCAGGTCTCTGCTAAACAGAAAAAAATTATTATTTATTCCAAATACATATTATGTATTACATTTAATACACCATGTTTCTTTGTTTTTAATGGAGAAAAAGTATGAAAAATTTAAGGGTGGAAAAAAAAAGATAGTGCTTTTTATTTCTTTTTTAGTAAGCCATAACGTTAAACTAATTATCAGGGAGCCAAACGGACAAAATTTCTTTTATCTTGGTGTCGGCAATAAACAATCAATTATATCCTTTCTTTTTGGTAGACAAGCACTTAGAATAGGAGTGGACAGCTCCTCTCACTTAATAAAATAATTATTTATGTAATGGTGGGGGAAAAATGTCATTCGTACATTTGCTTTTCTCTTTTAGCAAACATTCTTCGCTGAGAAGAACATATCTCAAGGAAAAATAAAATGTGGAACTTCCTGTGGGACACATCCAATTTGAATGTTGTTGGAATGCCACCTTGATATTTTATTACAGGCGCACTATCTCTTATTTTTTCCCCTAGAGGTGAGAACTGTCTCTTTCTTGTGCTATCCTCAGTGACTGTCCTTACACACTTGCGTGTTAGGTGACAGAAGTGACTCCCCTGCAGTGCCTGAGTTTTACAAGGAAAAGGTATTCAAATGGTGGTTCTGCTCTCTGTGGTTAGCCAAAGGATGAGCTGTATCCTGCATGATTTTCCTCATTTCAGGGAAGCAGTGCCAGGAAATATATACAGTGAAAAACTCTACAAATTAAAAAAAAAATCTGCTATTCACTATCCATTTTTTTCTCTCAAAACAGTCCTCTGTGCTGCTAGCATAGAGAATGATACTTCACGTATGTGTTGTTTGACTAATGAGTCAAATTTCTCATAGACGAAGATCTGCCGACTGTTTTTAAGTACAAATTCCTAATCCATAAGCTGAAAGCACAAAAAAAAAAGTTTATATGCCCATTACTTTCAATAAAACTTGAGTCTGTGAGAGGAACTGCAGAAAATTCGCCAGATATACTAGTGAAGGAATTTTCTTCCTTTATTTTAAAACCAAAGCAAAGGAATTGAAAGGTTTATCTCCAGTAAGTTAACATAAAAACTCAGATAACATGATCTTTAATGTTGTACCTTACTGTAAAATCTAGGCCTTTAGAGGATCTTTGTTAAGCATTGTGACAGTGCACAAACCAGCTAAAATACAGCTTTTGCAGTCAGCATACCTGAAACACATGACTATAGACAAATACATCCTGCGTATTACTTTTACCCTCTCTTGCAATTCCCCCAGAAAATTCCATAGAGGAAGATAAATGGATGCATTTTATCCAAGTATTTAAGTTTGGGCAATAGTGATCTTTTAAGTTAAAAATATATTCAGAATATTGCAGATTTGTAAATAATAAATTCTTTGATCTTGTTCATTGGCTTTTTATCTGACTCATGCTGAAGCTGTCAACTGTTACACATCTAAGAAAACATCATCATATGCATTCACTAGAATAACAGGACAGACTGAAATGAGTAGTTTTAGATAATTTAATTAGGTTATAGGGTTTTTAATATAATTCAGTAAGTATGTGAACTTTTAACTTGTGTTAACTCAATTTCCTCATGCTTTCATTTACCATTTGTGAGGACATTACAGTGATTAGCCAAAGCCCTTCCAGCTCTTAATGTTCTCAATAAATTCTGGTTTAAATTGACTGTCACTTTCTCGCTATAATAAAGTAGGTATTTGACATCTCAGAAGAAACCTGACTACTACCTATTACATTTTCTTGAAGCATATTTTTCTAGTTCCACAAAATCAACAGAAGTATAGTTATACTAAAGATTGTAATGAGTAGCAGAGCAGGTAGATGACGTGGACAAGTACATTCCCAGAGTCGCATAATTTTGAATCTTTTGGAAAATCAAAATGATATGGCATGCCTTTTGTTTGACAAGCTATACAACATTATAATAGTATTTAATTGTTTTGTTACCAAGTTATTAGCAATTTCTGAACTTCCTCAGAAAATATCCAAAATATCCAGCTTGTTGGCAATAATTCACTGTTCTGCAATACAACTGCAACATCAGTGTTCTTCTTCTGTTGGGTTCAAAGATTAGTGTGGGCCAAGTGCCTTGAAAGACAATCTGCTGAACTGCAAAATGGCACACGACAAACTCTGCAAATTTATGTATAAAAATTTCCAAAGGCTTTTCTGTCTTTTTAAAATTTATTCAAGTTATTGTAAGATATATTCATTACTTACTTGGATAAGTAAAGATCAGGAATGCCATATGGAACAGAAAAAGAGGAGATTCATAGCCCTAAGTCTCTCACTTCCGTATCATACTATGTATTCGTATCATAGATGTGTATATCAAAAATATCTGTATTTTGCAATCATGGCCCACAGAGCGCACAGACTGTGTAGGCAAATAGTGTTGTGCTAAACCAGCATTTTTTGAGATCAAATTCTGCCTTCATAGGAACTCCGAATATTGGTGAGGTTTTTCCCACTATGACTTTTTCTTTCATTCTATTTTGGCTCCCTCTCTCTCTAGTCTTCTTTCTCCAAACTCCAGTACACCTTGATCTGATTTTCTGCCTCATTTCAACACTTGTGGTCCTCTTAATTAATCTCTGATTTATTTTTCAAGACAACTCATTTTGAAAAGTGAGTTTCCTTCCTGGTAACTAGATCTTGCTAATACCAACTTGAAATCTTCTTAAGCCTCTTGTTCTGGGTTCTCCATGGATTCAAATGGAGAGCACAGCTCTCCCCTGCAACAAATCTTTCCTCTACAGGTTGTCTTAGCTTCTTTTGTATTATGCTATTTATCAAGGTATTAATGAAGCATCACAAAAATAGGAGCCTCCAGTGCCTATGTTCACACTTGGTTTCTAGGACCCTATTGCTCTAAAACACTGACCTCAATGGGAAAACTTGAGTGTTAAGCACTTTTCAAATATCAGCACTACTATAAAAGTGGTTTCAATCTGGTCATAGAGCCTAAACTCAGGTTGCCTTTTTTTTTTCTAAAATTTTCAGAACCCTGCCCTAGTTTTGCCTCGTGGTAATTTCTTTTGAAAAAGTACTTTGACATCAGCAATTTCTCAATCACTCTTATACCATTATCCATTCCCCATTAAAAAATATAAATTCCTATCCTCTCACAAAAAATGTTTTTATATTCAATATTTTTATAGTTCCAAGCTTATTTATTTTTATGTGAGCCATTTTTCTTTCACACCAATACAAAAGGATCTGCCTTCTGACATCTATCTTCTCTCATTCTTAGCTTCATCAACAATAAAATTCGTAATATTCTGTATGAATAAAATGCAACAAAAAGAAATGGTCTTGTGTTTTGTCTTCCCCCCCCCTTTTTAGCTCATACAGCTTTAAACCCAAACCAGTATTTATCCAAAGATTTTGATATTAAGTAGCTGAAATTTCACAGAGTAATTATATAAACAAAAGAAACACTATTTTGAAATAAATCACTAAAATAATTCACAACATCGAAAGGAATTTGCACATAAATTTTCATAATAGTAGACTCTGGGAACATACAAGTCTTCTAACTGTCTGCCTGCTGTATTACTGTAGTAGACCAAAAGAAAGTCAGGCTTTAAAAAGGCTTCAGAACATTGTATTTATGTATTGAAGTATTTAGCACAAGGAGGAAGTAACAGAAAAAGGCAATTTACCAACAAACACAAAAAAGAAATTGCATTAATGTGATCTGGGTGCATAGATGATAATTTTTATTTGCATGGGAATTTTAGTTTTGGCAGGATTGTCAGGCTCAGAGCATATATAAAAATAGATATTTTTAAATATATTAGGTCAAATTCTGGATGTGCTAAAATTTGATAGTGTTCTTTCAGCTTTTTTACTGACCTAACTTATCTATTTATTTTTATTCAAATTCTCCAAGTTTTGGCAGCAAGCAGAATTTTTAATTGCTGTATATTTTTAAGGGACCTTAAAAAAATCACTCTAAAAATTGCTTTAAAACAATAAAATGCATCACATTTAAAATTGCTGACTGCATTCATAAACTTAAGGTATTCTTTTCCATTTTCCACCACGGTCCTGTCATTTCTATTTTAAGCAGAAATAAATCAGACTATCAATAAATCTTATATTTTAATTCTCAGAACATGCACTGCAATTGAAGAGGACTTAGAGTTGGTTTTTTTGGTCATTACTATGTCATTTGTTTACCTGGATGGTCCATTGTACCTTCAACTCTGAATGTAATTTTCCATAACCTGATCTACTTTCAAAGGATGAAAATTACTTTCATTACTAAACCAATGAAGCATGTAACATCTGTAAAATGGTATAGTTCCTGCAGTTTTTCAATAGCCAATGAGAAAAGGATATTAGGAAGGTATTTGGAGGCTTTCTGTTCCTGGTGACCCTGATGCCTGGAGTCTGTCTAAAGAGACCTTAGCAATTGTAGGGATTCAGAGTAATTTCTGAGGACAGAGTTCTGATGCAAAGACACCAGAACTGATTAAGTGCAGAGGACACAGGACCCACTTTACAATGGGAACTACATAGGGGACTTTTAGAAAACACCTATCCAGCAAACAAAAAACTCTGCATAATGTGTAAGTGAAAATGAGCTTGGATGACATGAAATATGTGAGCACAATGTTTATCAAAGAGGTAAGTGCTATTCCTGCACTACTGAAAAGCTAAATTATTTAATCTTAAGAGGTATCAAGTTTTGCACCAATAATGACTCAGCAGCTTTCCTGGCTTTATGCAAATAGAGATATATAATCAGTTATTAGAAACAACACAGAAAATAGGAATCCTCATGAGATGAAAGATGTGCTTGAAATGCTGCCACATACAAATCTGACCCATATTTTACTGTGAAAATATTGTTACTAAATTATACCTTGCAAGGAGCAGGTATTACTGTATCAAATAAAATGATAAAATGTTCCTGAGCTTTCGAACAATGCTATAAAATAACTGCCCTTCCCTTTACAGCTGCCAGGAGGGTTTGAATGGGTACATTTTTTGGTATGTAAGACAGAATATAAACCTTAAGTATTTTGAGGCAAATCTTGATGATTTTTCTGTCAGAAAGAAATTACATAAGGGTAACACACACTTAGAAGTAGAGTGAAACACGCTGCTTAACAATCACCTCTCTGTAAACAAGATGGGAAAGGGAGAACAAGCTCTTTTATAAGGAAATCAAGCTTCTCTCTAAAATTCAAGTCATTACTTCACGTCTGCACAATACCTATGACTTGAGAGGGGAACTATGATCTACCATGTCAGTTTCAAGACAGCTGCATTTTGTCTTTTAAAAAATGATGGACTTAGTATTAAAATCCTCTAACATATTTATCTATGTATTTGGCTTCTGCTATGCTTCCTTTTACCCTCCTGACATTTCAAGAGTTCTCTGCCAGGTCTTACAAATGCTCTCCACTAAAAATAGCTGCCGACATTAGCAAGGGGCATGCACTAATCACATTCAGAATAGGATTTTTTACGTACACTTATTAGTGCTTTATAATTTTTGTGAACTTCAGCTCTGGTTGTTAAAAAAAAAAAAAAGGTGTAAAGACATTCCATAGCTGCATTAAAACAAACAAGTTAAGCTATTACAGTTGAATTATTTTGACACTAATATGACATGTTGGAGTTCTGAGCTGGTTTTTTTTAAACTGAAATATTCACTTGCCTATCCAGTTTTCAGCAAGTGAAGGCAATTGCAGGTTACCTCATTATCTGAGCAACTCAATCTCTAAAGGAGAAATCATGCATGTTACTGAGCAACACAAAACTGACTTCTCCTGAAAGATGGCTTCTCCTCTCTGACAAAGGGAAATAGAGGCTTATACATTAATTTCCTGCATTCATAATCTAAATAAATTCACCTTCACCCCAGGGCTTCAGAAACCCCTCACTTCTAGTTGTCACATGAACTCTGAACTATAATGCTGCTACGGGAGCTCTGCCCCTGAGCCTTGTAGCTCTATCCAGTTGTCACACCCAAATTGATTTCTGATTGGCATGGTTTGGATCTAGTTGTCTTACACAGGGATGGAAGAAATTTTTAAAAAATTTTTAATGGCTTTTAAAGAGTATGGTGCTAATCAGTCACTAGGAGGCTGGGGCCTGTGCCCACTACAAAAAAATTCCAGTGGTTTTGCTCCCACACATGGGAATTTTCATGCATTCTCCTAGTGGATACTGGTCCTTCAGTAATGTGAGGTCTTTGCTACTTGTAGTGACCAGCTTCTAGGTTATTTACCTGACACAAGGGAGAAAGAGCATCCTAATTATTGGCAGGCTGGCTGAAGACAGTACATAATTGCAGTGAGATTTTATGGAAGGAGTCCTGCAACTTCCTGCACAGACCTCCTCTAATATTTGGTATATTAAATTAATAAACTTCCAATCTGCTATTCAAATCCATCTGTTTTCAACTCAGTCTTCTGCATATCTTAATCAATGTTTCACACAAATATTTTAAACAAGAATCACAGATATTATACGTAAAAACTTAAACACTGAAATGAAAAAATCATGACATTTCTATAAATGTTGGAATAAATCTGCATGCCTTTTTGCAATGAAGAGCTTTTTAAATTTTTTTCCTGAAAAGACCTTCTAATTCTGCGCTAATCACATGATATGACTAAGAAACCTGATGTTATATAACTGCATTGATCCTAAGGTGAACAGGGCAGTCACATGGTGCCATCCAACAGGAAAATTGCTACTCCATGTAATACAAGGGGTCTGCACACTGTCAGAGTTTGCTGGTGTATATCTGGTCAATAATACAATATATCTTTTATAAAAGCCTGCTTAAGTAATAAGGGATTGTATTAGTTCAGGGGTAGAGGTAGTATAGAGGAACTTCAGGTTACTTAAGACACAAATATTTAGTCCATAATGCTCATTCTGCCATGGCTCCACCACTGCTGTGGCATCAGTCTCTCTACTATTCTATTGAAACCATACAACATTTAGTACCTATTAGAAGATTAGAAGAGCTGAAAACCAATTAAAAGTAATAAAGAGTGGGGGGTTTTTCTTTTTTTTTTTTCTTTTGATCAGGAGACCATAGAATACATGAAAAAGGAATGCCTGCTTTCATTACATTTTTCTGAAAAACATTTTCTCATTTCCCCATTAAACAAAAAAGAAACTTTATTATTACCTTCGTCTAGAGTTCCTGAATTATAATATCTCATTTGCTGCAGAACACATATCAATTACTAATTCAGATTCTGAAAAGTGAATGAATTATCACATTCTTAAATGGATTTCCCAGGAGATTAATACACTTTAGTTTCCTCTTCCCTAAATTTAGGATACAGACCTTCCTTCCTAGCTGTGCTCCTTCAAGAGAAAAGATATGACTTGCTCAGTCAAGTAAATAAGATGTCTCAGTGCTGTTATCTGAAAGTGTTAAGAACTACCATAAAAAAGAAATCTGTCACAAAGAGTTAAACTGGAGGTGAAAAATTTTATGTAGTCTGGAGCATATGATACACCATTTCGGTTTTGCATCAGATTCTGTCTGTTCTGTACCAACAAAGTTACATATAAACACAGCTGAAATGCAAACCACTTTCAGTTGAGTTCTAACTGGAAGAATCTTCTTGATGGAGCTTATCTCAAAATCATTTGAAGTCCAAAGTGTCTATGCAAAACCATTAATCTCAGAATGTGTCTAAACACTGTCCTGGAGACAGGCTGCAATTTACAGTTCTCTGTGACAGGCAAATCACTGGTAGAGCCCTGTCATTTAACCCCAGTGATTTCTTTGGTAGGCATGGAAAGAAAGGTTTTCATATTGCCCTGTCATAGGAGGGCTACAGAATATGTCAACACTGTACAACTTAACATAAAAATTAAAGCAATATACAGGCTTTGCAGTTATGAAAAAAGATCAGCAAGGTGGGCTTTCAGACCAGTGCCATTGATAAAAACTCACTACATTATGAGATTTTTGGCATTTTGGGTCAGGGGAAATATGGAGGTGTTTTTGCAGCAGGTTTTTGCTCTATGTATTCTAAGTGCAAGATGCTCTCTGGTTTTAAAGAGGCCCACAGTGCAGTTTCAATCTCCAGTTACCTAATGGTGCATGTTTGCTAGTAGTAGAGAACACCAGCATAATGGTTTATCTGCTCAATAAACACAAATCTTGTCAAAATTCAAAAAGTCCCAGCTGGTTTTGATAATGCTTATTTAAAGAGAACAGTCTCTTCAGGTTTACAGGTAAGGTGCTTCTCTTTAAAATGCACTTCACCATCACAAATTGAATTCTATGTAACCTAGAACCTGTCTTAAAGTGCACAGGCATTCCCTAAATGTTTTCTATACAGTATTTTCAATTGCCTTCACATACATCTATTTAGAAACTGTTCTGCAAAACACAACGAGCCAAAGCAATTATTTTAGTTTTGCACCTGGTACATTATATTTGCATTTGAAAAAATTGTTTCAAGATACATAAATGAGAAATCATACTCCACACCTGCCATCATTGCAACCTTTTTTGTGCAGTGTGCCAAGTAATTACGTTCCCGTTGCGTACAACTCTTTGCTTACACCTGTGTTCCTGGAACATTACCTGACAGCTATCACTGCTGGGTGAAGAAAAAATGAATGCCAGAGAGACACACATGGAATTCCCAAAAATAATCTGGTGCTTCCTAACTTGACTTGCTCTGATCTGCTTGCAGAAAGACTTTCATCAACTTTGAGGGATATATGTGGAAGTTACAGAACTGCATTTTCCTTGCAGGTCAGAACTGGCAGTAACTTACCAACAAAGGAAATCTGGGGAAGAAACAGGCATTCCTGGGTGCTTAGGAAACCGGGCAGTGTAGCCTCAAGAGTGCCTATAGGTAGAGCCAACCCAAGGAGACACACTGAATGTGTTCTAAAAGCCATGCACTTCTCACACAGTAGAAATTGATGCAAGGATGAAGGGACAAATCCAGGTATTGGAGGGAGGAAGAAGAGGAGAGACCTTTAGTTCTACTTGTCAATGACTGTGACTTTCAAACATACGTTTTGATTTATCTTCTTTATTACTCACAGACATCCATAATAACAAACCTGGTCATCAACTCATCAGCACCTGAATTTGACTGATAAATTCTACTGGACTACAAGATTCACTACCTTCTACTGAAGTCTGGTCAGACACTAGTAAAAGCTGTATAACTTTAAGATATTCTTAGATTTAAACAAAAGAAACTTTGCCCACATGCTCAGAAATAACAGTATGGTTTGACTCAATCTATAGCAATTCCATATTTCTCTTCTCTGCTGGGGGGACAAATATGTTAACAGAGCTCCTATTTAGAAACTCTCTGAAACTAAACTCTGCTCCAGTTATGAGAGTAAAAACAGACAAAGGCCTTCATCCAAAACCCATGAAAGCAACAATGGCACCAGCAGGGGGATAGGAGCCAATGTGTTTAGATTCAGTATCCAGGTTTAGTAGGCAGAGCAAGGAGGAATAGATGAGGAATAAAAAGTATTTTGCAGTAGCAATGATAAGCACATAGAAAAACCTCTGACCATTAATTCATTAGCATCTGCTCTTTCAAAGCTAGTTATCCTTGATTAATGATAATAGTATTTTTTATATTTTTGAAGTTTGTTAAACTATCAGTACTAACTTAGATGATCACAAAGGTAGTTAACTACTAATTTAAAAAAAATCAGCAGTACTGTACAACAGGTGAGGTGTTATTACCCTTAAACTAGAAAAAATATTATAATTCTTACATTTGTAAACAATCGGTTCTCATAGCAACTGCCTGGCATTTTGCCTTGCTCAGTGAGCTTTGTACAGTGTACCTCAGTCATGTAAAACCAAGTTGTCACACCCTGCCAAAAATCAATATTTTCTTCAAAGATTGAGAGCTGAAGATTGTGTGTAGAGAGACTGGTAGCACTTTTAAGTGATATGGCTTACAGAAGGCACCTATTAGCATTTCTGCATACTGGTGTAATCCAGACTCCTCAACTTTGATTATCATCTTTGCAAAATATTGCAGTTCTGAGTCTTCCCTATGAAAAAGCACTTAGTGTTGCTGAACTCTGACAGAATGTTCACCAACCTGGACAAAAGCCCATTAGGGCCACGGCCTTTAAATAATTTTAATTTTCATTTTGTAGACTGTAACTCCTGAGTTCTATCATTCCATTTTTCACAGCTTCAGGTTTTCTGTGTGCATGAAATTCCCCACCGTAACCTTAAATTATTCTGTCCTTCTGGTGTTCAGTGATGGTCTCTGAGGCTTGAGCTTTATTCTCCTTCAGGGTTCATTCTTCTTCTAAATACTCATCATCCATTGCATTCTATAAAGAGAGTTCCCAGCAGTAGTTTTTAAAATAAAAGATAAAATGTTCAGTATCTGAACATTTAAGGCTCTAGTGTCAGTACCTGGAATGCCTCCTGTTGACAATGATGGTTATCACTGGGGGCAACTGAGATCTGTTCATTCTGAACTGTCTTCAGAAATCAGCCTTATCTGATTGTTCTTTCAGATCAAAAGAAATAGGAAGACAAAGTAAGCTGTGCATATTCTTTCACTCTGCACTTTGTTGTTAAAAAAGGAGGAATCCCACTAGGACCCATAAACCACTTTTAGATACCACTAATCTTTGCTATGGATCTCTATTTTTCCATTTATTGCCAGCTGACTTACTGGATATTTTAATGACATAGCGCACTGTTAGGAATTATTATGAAAAACATATAACAAAATCTAAATAGACAAAAGAGCATTTATTGCTTGAAGGGAAGTGACATGTAATTGTCAGCATTTACAGCTGAGATTAGACCACTTTTTCCACATGATATGTATTCGGTAACAGAAATACGTGTGAAGTCTCCAAAATCACACCTGGAGCTTCCATACTCAGGCATGGTTACCCTATTTTTAGATATTTGTGGAATGTAGCTTGTATTGCCTCTAACAGCAGGTTCAGCCTCAGTCACTAAATTCATAACTACTTTCATCAACTGCACAGTGAGCAGAGCAGGGGAATACAATCCTACACTTAATTTTTTTTTTCTTTTAAAAACAGCATAGTTAATGTTCTTGCTGACTATTGGGGTGTGAAACACTATGTATCAAAGTTCCACTTAAAAAACCCAAATTGTAATTGAACTGTGCAGTCACACTGAGCTTCACATGTGCTGGAGCTGTAATTTTTGGGGACTTCCCCAAAACTCAGTAGGACCCTGTTGAAGATCCCTAATTTTATACAAAAAGGCATTACCCATATGACTGGTACATAACAAATTAATAAATTAGCATATATTGTGCACTGTTTTGTAGTGTCTGACACAGCTATTACCAAGTGCATTACAATTTTAACATGGGATTTTGTACATCCAAATTTTGGTACTTAATTTATATACTGCTGAAAAATTCTTAGGGAGTCTAAATACAACCAACCATTTCCCTAATTTCTAGTGAGTTTCACCTGGTTCATTGACTTGTGTCATTGAAATGATCTCTCCTTATTGGTTTTTCTCTATTACAGGGAAAATCAGATCAGTCACCACCTTGCTGACACCCATAAAGCTTCTGTTCACCTTTCTGCTTGTCTTACTGTAATGTTAAAATGAATTTTGTGAACAACATAATTTGTGCAGTAGCCTCAAGCATGCTGAGCTAGTGCGAAGTCTCTTCTCAATATCTGGACTGATATCTGAACCTGAGACCAGTTTGCCATCAACTCAGAAGTGTAGCATGCGTGAAAATGTCCTTCCCTATCACTGTTAAATGAAGAATATGGCTCAAACTTCTTCTGAGTTTGTCTGGAGGCCAAATTTCCCTTTCAGAAAACTCTACACCTTCCTATAGAGATTATTAAACTACATTGAAAAATCAAAAATTCAAATGTTGTTTCGTATTTTACACAAAATATACAGAAACTAGAATTTATTAAGATAGAAGCAGAATTCTGGGGGGAAAAAAGTCTTTTGTTCTTTCAAGAAAAATACTCACTTCATTCTTTCAACCAAAATTGAATTCTACTAGCTTCTGGTTCAGCTTGAAGTACCAACTTCAAGTTTTCTTGATTTCTATGCTTCCTGACTTAGCTTCCTTGGGCTATTCAAGTCTATTTCAATAGACTAAATACAAAAAATCACAGTACAGAATCTATCACAAATTTGCCTTAAAAGGTTGTTCAAAGAACCATAACAAACCACAAGAAAGATTTTAGTCTCTTGAAGGAAAATAAAATGCTTTTTTGAAACAATAGTTCATTGGCTTGAAAAGAATTGTTCTTTTTTATTTAGTACACTCTTCAAAACGTCCATGCCTAACTAGTTCAACTGCATTCATAACATATGACAAACCCCAAGTTCTATTTGACTGTAAATATTTTTCCTGAAAGAAATGCAGAATATTATACACAGAAAGTAAAACATTACTATTCTACTATCCAGTTAGTATAAATTTTTTATAGAAGGGCAATGACATTATTTTCTTTTTCTAGATTTTAGCACCTGGGATATTTACTCTCTGATCCTGGACTGAATAACATCGCTATTAATGCCAACAAGCAATAGAATAAAAATCAAGTTTTGCCAAATGGTAATAGGTCCTAAAAGATAGTACTGAAAGTCCTGGATTGTGCTGGTGCAGCACTTCCCTGGTGTTTTTCCCCACTGCTCTGTACTCTGGAAGGGAACCCATGGTTTCGTCTGTAATCTCTGCTAATTGCACCTCACAATACGGAGAATCCTACCAATAAAGACAGAAATTATTCCTCAGGAGAAAAACAAGTTTTCATGTTTTAAGAGGAAAAAAAAAAAAAAAAAAAAAAAAAGAATCACAGTATCATTTAGGCTGAAAAAGACCTTTAGGATCTTCAAGCCCAGCTGTTAACCCAGCACTGCCAAGCCCACCACTAAACCTCAAGCACCACATCTGCAATGGATAGAGTTCCCAGAATACTTCATAGTGAGTCACTTGATGGCCTGTATGCACTAGGGCATCCTGTCCTGGTGAAACAGCACTATCTCTGCAGCTACTGTCTCTTGCTTGTGGCTATGCCAGCAGGTTGTGCTGAGTCTCAAGAGTAAGGGCTAATATCCACTTTCTGCTCCAATCCAAAGAGGTTCAGGATCTTGATTTTATGGCAAAATGTGCTTTAGCAGCTCATTTCCACCTGAGTTTTACAAAGGAGGCATCTATTTATTCTGCTATTAAACAGGTTAAGTTAGACATGCTGAGGAACTGCTTAATAACCTGAAAAAATTAAGCTTGTTACTGATCAAACATCTCTGGCCACTTCTGATTAAAAATATGATGTTGATTGTAATGATAACGGACTAAAATGTAATAGCTTTAACATCTTCTTTGTCTTGAGAGATTGAATTAATAAATTAATATATCTCAAGGAGAGATTTTCAACAGGGGCTGTGCACTGGAGGTACACAAAATTCCCCATGACTAAGAATGTTAGAAGAATTTCCCTTAATATGGTGGAATCTGACCAGGAGAGGAGAATCCTGGCTCCAATCCACATTTCCTAAAGTATTTACACAAAGCACTAGGCTAAATCATGATCCTTCCTCCTACAGCTCAGAGTTTGAGGATATACAAGTTTTTCCACTTTCAAGGAAATACTTTTATAAAGATAGAAACTAGCACCATCACTAATCCCATCTTGGATTTTGAATGGGAAGAATGAGAAATAGTGTGTTTAGAAAGGCAATTATGTCCAGGAATTCAGGTTTGTGAGACTCCCAGGCTGAACTTGATTTGCATCTCAGGCCTTCAGCGGGGGACCTCAGCATTGATGGCAGAGATTTCAAACTCTTGTTCAACCATTTCTTCTTAACCACGGCTAAGACTTCTTTCTTTGACAAATAATTCCTCACATTTGCAACTAATATATCAAACAGTTCAGTTTTGTGCAAAGATGATATAAATGTGTAAAAATATAACAACATCCATCCAGTGACATGGTGACTGACTGATTGCTGTGAGAAGATGACAGTTCAAAAGATTGAGCATGATACCTGTTTGTTTGTTTTTTTTTTTTTTTTTTGAGGACAACTTGAAAAAATTATTTCTCTGGGCATGCCTTTCTACAGCTCATAAATATAGGTAGCTTGGCAAAAACTTGATAGCAATGCTCAGGAATCATATCTACATTTAAACAGTAGTCACAGAGATGGTTAACTGTAGAAAAAAGAACTAAAGCAAACCACAAAACAAAAAAATAAAATAGTATCACCAGGAGGATAGGCCTATTCTCAGGTGGGAATTCACCTCTGGTTCTCCTATCAACAATGCAAGGATTGGGATGCTGTAATATTTAGTGCACAGACAAAGTTAAGTTACAACAGGAGAGAGTAAGTCACTGTAATCCTTACCTACTAAAGGAAAAATTACATGGATGCCCAAAAATTTGTACAACATGGTGGAAACCATAAGCTCTTTGTATTGGGGTGAGAACATTGCAATCTTAACAGACACTCAACACTCATGTTCATTGTCATGAAAGGAAAATAAAGAAAGAAAGGCTGTGGCAATAATAACTTCTGCCATAAAACTTTATCATTGCAACACCTATTAAATATTGAAACCTCTACTAAAAATGCAAACTTTAACACAGCATACACCAATTGACTGTCCTAAATACAATTAATACAAAATGCTAATATTTAAGCCAAAGAGAAGTTGAAAATAAATGATCACAAAAAAAGTAATGATAAAAACTGTGAGCAAAGACTTTCATTGAAAGTAATGTTTTGTACAGAGTTATTAATTTTAGCTTACTATATACTGTAGTAAATGCTCATAAGAATGGTCTGGAAGAACATGTATTCAAACATACTAAAAATTGCAGGACTTTTTTAAAATCCACATAGTTGAGGTTTCTGCTGAGGACTTACACTATTGGGAACTGCTGACAACTGCAGAAACACAGACTTACTGGGAATAATGCTACAGGGCCTACCTGGCCAATGAGACAGAGCTGGAAGTTATTATGGGGAGTACCAAAAGAACCCCAAGAAGAACCAGGTGCATCACCACAGGACAGCTGCTGCACCAGCAGCAGGAGTACTGAGGGGTTGGTCACATCATTCAGGACACATGAGGTTTCAATAGTGTACCATCCTTGGAAACCATTTGAAGCCATTACCTATTCATGGCTTCAGGTGTACTGATGTAGAAGAAGAAAGGAGTTCAATTGTATCCAAACAAACAAACAAAAGAATTAGCTAAATCACAGCATATCTGTATATATCTGATGCTAGCTTTGTGTAAGAGAAGAACAACCCATCCTCCATATAAGTATTTGTGAGATTCACTCAGCAGGGTATGCCAGTTAGATGGAAGATACAATGGCCTGGTACTTCTTGGGGGATCATAAAAATTTTTTAAATTATCTTCTGGAAATAAAGAGTGAGTTTACTTAGTGTTAAGATGCATGCCTGTATCACTGTTCTCATGTGGTCAAGATTATTCCCTTTACTGAGCAGGAAGGATACAGTAAGTTACAGATGAATTAGAAAAAGCTGCAGTAGGGGAGATTTAGATTTTAAAAACCAAACTGGATTCCTTTAACCTGTAATGGCCAAATGGACAATGGAAGAGAACATCTTACACTGGTCCATTTTACAAAAACATGCTAGTTTGGCTTTCAGGTCTAATCCAGGGATATTTGTGCTTCTACATAAAAGCAATTCCGAACAGCAGCAGGTACAGATATTATGAAAATTGTCTTTTAGTTTCTCTTTCATAGGAACATTACAAAACACGAATTT
This sequence comes from Pyrgilauda ruficollis, assembly GCF_017590135.1. NCBI lineage: Eukaryota > Metazoa > Chordata > Aves > Passeriformes > Passeridae > Pyrgilauda > Pyrgilauda ruficollis. The sequence continues at coordinate 14,417,771 of NW_024526599.1, read as the reverse complement.
GTGTTGGTTATTTTAGTTTAAGTACATATTCCAGCGTAAAGGAGAAGCATCTTCAAATGTCTGAAAAGAATTAGAAGATATGACCTCTGCTCCCAAGTTTCACATATTTTTTAATCACTTCCAAAGTGGAAAACAGACTAAATTAAATGCTAAAAAAGCAAACAATTAAAGCAATGTGTTTCAGTAGTGTAGATATTGTGATCATATGTCTACAGCAACAAATAGCCAACCAACAAATATTCTTAAGTATTCAGCTGAACCAGAATTATATATACAACTTAGAACAAATGGTGCATACCTGCAGTTTTCTATATATACTTTTCATTTTGAAATGAGCAAAATCTAATCTAATAATATGTGGTCACAAACCACATTTGATTCAAACCAAAACAAATTTAAGAACATATCTGTAAGTAGATTTAAAAATATTTGTATAAATGGTGTTCTGGACATTTTTAGTGCTTATTTCTCTTATGGCCATAGTAAGCACAAAGTAAGATTAATTTTATTGATTTTTCTAGGAAAAACACACTTAGAACCTACAAAGCTTTGTTAGTAAAAGCTGTTTTACCTACCAATACAAGTCCTACATTCTGACAATAAATAAGGACGATTAATACTGCATAGAGAAACTACATGGAAACATGAAAATTCTCCATCCCTTGCAAACCTTTATTTCAATATTAATTAGTTAATACTTAAAAAAAAAAAGCCGGTAGGTTGTTCAATATGCAACATTAGACCTGCAAATATCTTTTCTTGGCAATATCACCTATCTCACAGTTTCATGAGTAAGATACCATACCCCTCCTTACTTATGCCATCCTTTTTCCAGATACAGAAAAAACTTTATTACTCAGCAATTACAGAACACACTTAAATTAAATATGACAACATAACTAGGAAATGAGAAAGGAATAAAAGCTGGTAGAAAAAAGTCTGATAATGAAGCCTCTAGTTCTGATGACTAAGTGATACAATATATAGTCTTTTACAGGGTATTGAGATTTTTATTCTTTTACATAGAATGAAAGTGAGAAGGAGAGGGGGCCAAAGGAAGAAGAATCTGTGGTCTGTAAATGATCAGCACAAAAAATAAATTATGGTCAAGTAACTGAGCTTTTCTGATGTGTAAATTGAATCATTCCCACACGCTGATGTTTTATAATTAAAAGACCCTTTTCACTGTGGGAAATTTTACTGAATTTTGTATTAAAAGAAGAAACAAACCATCAATCAGGAGGAGGTAGGGGAACTCAAAGAGCTCAACCTATTAAACTTGAAGAGCGTAGCTGAATTCTGAATGACTTGCTCTAGGAAACTGTAGCTCTTTTAGGGCAGCTACTGTAAAAACATTAATGAGCAGAACACGTTTCTGATCGCTGTTCTAAAATCTTTTGTAGTCATATAGAAGAACACACACTCCATTTGGTGTCACAAGATGCAGAATATGGTTGCAAATGAACCCTTTTTGTGAGGTTCACAAGCCATAAATTACTTGACTTTGGTTACCATTGAGAAAAATCACTGAGTTAAACCAAAGGAAGAAAACCCAAACTCCATGTACTTGCTCAATACAGTGCAGTTGCTAGGTACATACTGATCAGACATATTAAGGTTTGCTCACAGCCAGATTGCTGGCAAATTCAAACATTTTTGATTGGACACCATTTCAGAGTTCTGGGACCTTATTTGCTTTCAGCTGAGTTGAGATCATGGCTAAAAATTACATTTTCAGATTATTAACCTAAAGAGGGGTATTATCAAAAAGCATCACAATATGGCACACATAGGCAATAGTAGTTTCTTGTGGAAACTTGAGAATGCTCACAAGAGATTGAATAAGTAATTTTGAGAATTTTATAATTTATTCAATTATATTCTATCCTTGATGAGTGTGGTAACAAGATAGAGAATTTATCATCCTGGATATTCCTTCATGAACAAGGCATTTATAGCTCCTAAAGTTTGTGCTCTGTGAATTTCTCCCTGCTACTAGTTTTAGTGTACACTGCTATAGCAGCAACAATAAATTAGATACAGCAGCACAAACTATGGATAATGGACAAGCCAGTAGACAAGTGTATATACTTCCATCAGTTAGACAGTGGTGTGCCATTTTAAAAACAACAATGCAATACATAGGTCCCACCAGAGCTTGAGACTATAGGATGTTTGATCTTACCTTCAGCTTTCCATATGAGTGGATCTCTAATGAGCCACGAATCTGCAATGAGAACACATTATGAATACCTTGGTCAAATATTTTTATTTTGTAATTGTTTAATGATCATTACAGCATACCTCAGTAGACTACAAAATCAAGACAGGATATGACAGATGATTTTTTTATTCTTCAATATTATTTTCATATTTGCATTGTGATATATGGTATGGTCATACACTGTGTGTCTTTCCTAAAGTCTAAATGAGATGCAGATTATATGTAATAAAATATTTATTATAACTACTGCTGGACTGACATGTTACTACACTTGTAAAATGCAATATTATTTCTTTGAACCATATGGAAGTGTTGATTGCATGTTGAGTACTAAATGTAAAAATGGCATTTTGGAGAGCCATGTTCATTATACCTCATTTACTTTCACATATGATTCCTTCAGGTTACACATGAAAACGTTCTGCCACTGTGGAAAACAGATCATGTATTCTGAGAATTAAGAGAAAGGTCTACCTAACTTCAGCACAGCTGACATGAATTTTCAATTGCAATTTTTTTGATGTATGAAACAGCAAATGTCCTATAAATCCCACTGCTATAGCTTTGCAAAGCCAATGTATTTACCAGTAATAAACATAAAACATTTGGAAAAGATAATGATTATTTTTTAAAGAAAAACAAACATAATGGCACTTAGAATATATACACAGAGCTATTTTCAAGCAGTATTTTTCATAAGCATTGCAACTTACAGTGTTCTGGAGTAAACTATAAAATTATTTTCGATTTTAATAATCAGAAAGTTGGGAGCATTTCACATATAAAGATAGAGCTTTTGTAAATTAAATGGATACATGGAATAAAGCTCTTGCTGCTAACAAAAGGATCTGAAAATCTTGTTTCATTCTTATCTTTCTCACATTCCAATAAAGTTCACATTGTAACATCTGCCAAAAAGGGAAGGAGAAAAAGATACAGTATATCTTGAAATGAACAAACACAACTTTTTGTTTCTATAACTCCTCTTCAAACAAGAATCTAAACAGACTACAAAATTTTTCTCTGAGCCTTTAATGAAGCTGTGATTGCGCAAGTGATAAGAATAAGTTATGATGACGGTTGGAATGTGAAAAAAATGCACACTTCCTATATTTGTGTAAATACTTTTCCCCCATGACAAAATGTTTTCATTTCATTGTGCTGTCAGCATTTCACAAAGGTGGTATGAAGCTGCATTTCACCTACAATTTTTTTTTTTATTTCTAGCAAAATAGGTCAAGTGTAAAAGCTGAGCATTTTCTGGGATTTATTTCTGTTTAAAGGTATGCATTCAACTGACTGACCCAGGAATTAGAAGGGGTATCAATACGATCCATATAACAGTAGTGTACTTGTTTTGTCTGGAAGAGTTTTCTGGAAATAATTTTCTTCATAGTAGCTAGCAGTGAGCCAGCTGGCTGTACACAAGGATTTGGAAGATGACAGCTGACCAAAAGGACATTCCACACCATATGAGATTTTGGCTAGCCAAAAAAGCTGGGGAAGGAGAAGGAGGAAAGGATGATCAGAGTATGGTACTCTCTTCCCAGATAACTGTTATGCATAATGAAGCCTGGATTTCTTGCAAATGGCTAAACATCTACCTGCTGATGAGAAGTAATGAATAAATCTCATACTTGGCTTTGTTTGCCCTCACAGTTCCTGCTTTACCTATTAAACTGTCTCTACGTCATGAGATGCTTCACTTTTACCCTTCTGATTCTCCTTCCTGTCTCGCCTGGGGACAGTGAGTGACTGCATGGAACTTGTCTGCCTACCTGGGTTAACCCAGAACAAGCAGCAAAGGAATTCTAAATATTGTCTCCAAACTTCTGACAAGCAGAGATTAAGATGAGAAGCATCCTATTTTTAACTTCTGGAAAACAAGGTAAATACTACATCAGATCATAAGACTGATTTGCTCAACAGCCTGAAAAGTGTGTGGATACTGGATTTGTGCATCCATGTTCTATCTGAATCATGAAAAGCATTTCCTATGGTATCTGTAAATACAAAACTGGGTAATAAAAATCAGTGAAAACTCTCCCCCATGTTATTGAGGCACAACATATGTCTTCCTAAGTTTAAATCCCAGATGGTAAATATATTTTTTTCAAATATATGTGCAGACATACATGCAAATGAATACACAGCTTGACTGTACAGACAATATAAATGTAAAAGAAAATAAATACTAAAAATATAATTGTAGCAATGTAAGGGCAAGGTACTGAAAATATAAAGGCTTAATACTAAAAATGTTCTAATGCATGGCGAATGGTTACCACACCATTGAGTCACACATGTGATAAACTTTGTGTTTGGTATAAACACAACTACCAAACTACAAAACAAACTTCCCTACCAAGTGCCTAAGCATTCTTATCCGTGTCATCAGAGTACCTGCACCATAAACCTTAACAAATCCTGCACTTGAAGCCCAGACAGAAAAGAGCTTGAATGCAAACCGGAAATATTCATCCTTGTGTTTTCTATTTATGTTATCGCTTGCAGGAATAAGTTCTAAGATATGGCTTTAGAACTGTCAATAAAAGTATTTTAATTTAAGAAAATGCAGAAAACTTTCTCTTGAATATTTCCTTTTTCTAGATTTAAATCATCTTGTGTTCAAAATTCTTCCCTTCATGATTCCATTTCTTAGGTGCTTAACTGTCCTGATTCCCTTAATGAGCATTTCTGAATATATTCTTAGAATTGCACACTTGAAAGTCAAGCTTGGTGACACTCACTGCCAATGTATTTAACTCCCTTTGATGCTCTGATCTTCATTTACTGGAGCGTGATCAAAGAGTGCTGCCCTCAGAAACACGGGAAGGAAAACTGAAAATAGCAGCCAAAATGCAACAAATAGCAACACAAGCTCATCCCTGATCAGCTCTAAGGTGCTCAGATGTGGAATTCATCAGTTGCACCTGAATCAGTCCAAATAAGCAGTGTGCTGGTTTTAAAAGAAAATGTACTCTTTGGCAGTTAATCTATAGTAGCTCAGCTCATGCAAGCAGAGCTCTCACAACAGACCTGGGAAAAGTCTCCCAAGCATTGTGGAGGGTATTGGTGTGTAAGAAAATGAAGTTGATGTATCAAAATCTGTAAGCAGCCAATCTTCAACAAGAAAATTAAAATTGCAAACAATTTTTCCTAACTAGGGTCTGGAAGAAGACAACAGAAAATAATATATGATGACTCTGGTTCAGGCAACAGGGCAGCAATAGAGTTGCCTCCCCTCAGATGGCTTTCCAGAAGGCAGCAGGTCTCAATACATATGGAACACATGGAGTTAGGCAATGGCATTGGTTTCTACAGACAACCAGACAGTGATTCTTGCTTACCACTCGTCAGTGGAATATTTATTACACATTCTCAGATGGAATCTTTCATCCCAGGGAGAAAATGGAAAATAGAAGAGATGGAAAACATCAATTCTATTTCATGTAAAAAAAAAATGACTCAAAAAAGCTCATAAAACTTTACTGCTGCCTGTCAGATAAAACACTGAAATGATCCAGCACATCCTATCTTTTGACTATCAACTTTAAAGATCTACCAGCTTGGAACTTGAGTGATTATATTGCTATGTTAACATCTAAAAGAAAGATATATTGTTTTGAACTGGGGAAGAATACCTAGCACATCAGAAAAATAGTTTTCAGTGTCAGGACACTGAACTGCAATTTCATTGTGTTTCGCTCAGTTATAGGTTGAGATGGTAAAAATGGGTACTGAGTTTTCCCATATATACATTATTTCTCTGCTTTTGATGGTAAGGACTCTTAAAAACCCAAGGCAACAACAACTCAAGTTTTTGTACATTGAGGAGTTAGCATTATGTAGAGTTGATGTTGATTATTTACCTAACAATCTATGGCACAGAAACTAAGCAGGTAAGTACCTTCTCACAATATGGGGCCCTCCACATAGAACAAGTTATACAGCACAGAATAGATAGGGCTAGACACTGAGCACCAAACCAAAGAAGCACCCTGACTAGTTCTGTGACTAGTCCTCTTTTCTAAGTTGTATTTAAGCTACATTCCTAGATGCACCTGGAAAAAGTCCTGAGCCAAAGATAATGTAGAGCATTTTTATTTACTAATTTATTGAGGTGAATCATTGGCAAATTGATCCAAAGTTCTTAGTAACAAACTAATTATAAATATCCAAAAACTGCAGTTCTGTGGAGAATAAATAACACCAGGCTCTCAGAACCAGCCTCATGCAGTATGAATGGATGGCCCTTACAGCACGTTGTGGTAAGCAATAATCTGTTGCCATAATCCCAGCAGTGCCAGGAACCAGGGACCACAGCGGTAAGAGAAGCTCTGATGTAAAGGACTCTGATGTAGTGGACTGTCTAAAACTGAAAGACTGAGTCATAACCTGAGATCTAGGAAAATCCACCCAGGTAAAATTCATGTAGAAATTACAAAAAAATACATCAAAAATGAAAAAATACAGTTATAGTTCTGTGCAAGGTGCTCTAGGATGACCCTGCTTAAACAGGGACCACATGGCTCACTGCAGCTTCTTCCAACCTTACCCATTCTGGGACTCAGTCATATCTATCTATCTATCTATCTATCTATCTATCTATCTATCTATCTACCTATCCATCCATCCATGCATGTATAAGACTATAATAATACATATAGTTTATACAACAAACATAAATGGAAAAATATGTATAAAATACTATAGTTATGTATAACTAGATATTTATGTCTATGTTTATATAAATCTAGTTTTATACCTCTTCAGTTATATACACTCAGGATTGTTCTGTACAAAATTCTTACATTGATGCTTGTGCAAAAAAATCCAAACACTCTGTAGCCACATATTTTTTTATAACCATGTCACAGTAAAACCCAGTAACAGAACAGTATATTAGTAATTATGATTTACCACCTTCTACACAAAACCACATTTTTTATTTAATTGCAACAGAAGTATATCTATATGATCTCTATGGAACTTCAACATGCTGTTAATTAATTTGGTTATTAACAGTGATGTGCATTGACTAGAGCTCATGACACTAAATTTGAACAGTTTTGAAAGAGAGCCTTGGAATATGCAACATCTTAACCTTAACATATAATTACTTAGAAACGATGCACTTCACTCATGAATGACTGCTGGGTTTCTTAAAGGTTGCTTAGTGCTTTTTCTATGTCTATGATAGCCTTTTCCACAGAACAGATTCTTAACATATTATTTTCATATTCACAGTGCTACTGGTGAAACCTGCTGAGATGCTATGAAGATGCCAGCTACCTGTCATACATGTTTAAAATAATTGGTATCACAGGAAAAGTAACACAAGAAGAAGCATCATTAAAGAACAGATCGCTCTGTGATATAATGTGAAACATATGTTAAAATTATGTGTAATAATTAGAGCACCACGCATCCATCTTCACATCAAACCTGGCACAACTGAAACTATTTGTAAGTATGAAGTTCATGCTACAATACTGAGTCTTTTGAACAAAAGACCTCTTTATTCAATGATATGTTCACCCATACCATGCAAATTTTTCACATTATCCCACACAAAGTCCATTATCCAAACCAAACAGGAAAACAGACTTTACTTTTGCTATGAAATATCTACTGGATTTTTAAAAATAGAAAATAAAGAGTAAAAGAAAAAAAAAAGAGGAGAAACACAAAAGAATTTAAAAGCACAAAGGATATTTAATTGCTTAAATTACTGTGAACAAGACTACAATAATTTATACACTTTCATTAGCTTTTCAACAAAGCTCTGAATAAACATAAACCAAAAATGTCCCTCAGCTTTTCTACATGGATTTATTTCTTAAACACAAGAATTTTCTTTCTGTTTACATGGAGTACAAATATTTTTGCTGCTGATGCCAATATCTGGCAAGGTTATGCATGCAAAAGTCAATATATATTCTTGAAAAGTGAAAAGAGGACAGCATATGAGAAGGCAATGTTGAGGCATATAAAGACTGAATCTTTACATTTATTGTACTTAAAGTTTTATCATGATAATTATTAAATGCAAAAATAACTTTTCTGCCCTTCCCTTGATTGTGTTTCTATAAATCATGATGAATATTCACATGAGGCTGAGAACAGCCAATGTGCATAGAATGAATGATATGATGAGCGTATATGACCATAGATTATCACTGAACGCTTAGCAGAATAAATTTTGGCAGTTTTGAGAGAATGTACTTGAAAGCCAGTTGTTAGAGAATTTTAGTACTTGAAAATGTCTAAAATCACAAATTATTGTCAATTCAATGGGGTCTGGCTTTAAAAGGAACTTCATTTCAGCACTGATTAATGAAATAATTACTTTTTCAATACATTTTAAGATTAAAGTCTGGCCCAGCAAAAGTAGTGCTATTAAGAAGAGACAACAAGAAGCTGAAAATCATGTTTTGCAATACCAGGACCCCAGCTGTTAGACCCCAACCTTAAGTGTTTTTTTGTCCCCTCAATCCAGCTTCCAGCATTACACAAAGAGGTACATTGATTTCACCAATTCCTCTGTTTGAACCAGGCATATTAGCACACAGTAATTAATTCAGACTCTTAAGTGCTATTTCAAAATGTCAAACTCCCTTCTTCCATTTCAGATTCAAAAGTTGCATTATTTTTCTATTATGCTTTATCTATGCATTATATGTGTGATATCTACTTAACTATTTCTATTGAACCTATAAATTGTAATGAACTACAAGTTTCTTTCAAATAATTTACTTGGGATTTTATCATGTATTTCTACCAACTTTGCAAGTTGTGCAAAAATATAATCAATGTCTGGTAAGTGATCAGGTTAGTACTAGGTAAGTTGTAAATAGAGCAGAAAATTCAGTAAGAACTGCTGTCATATATTTTAGAACTAACTTAAAAGGCTCAAATAAATAAAAATTAATAGAATACAGTAGAATGTAATTTATTCTTTTCAAAGATTTCTTGCAATGGATGTCACAAAAGTAATATCCAAGTCTAAGTCAGTTTTGAAATATACAAAGTCAAAGGAGACCTTTTTCACTAAACCTAAAGATAACCACCCCAGGCTAAACCTCTGTGCGGTTTGGATGCAATGTCCTTTGCACCTCTCTATTTTTAAAGTCTTTTTAGGAAGGTGTAAATCAGTGAGGATGAGAAAAGAGGGCTAAGCCTTTAAAGGTTTTGATGGTCTGCTCTTCAACAACTATAACTGGATTTACTGAAAGCAACCAAATGAGATATTTAAAAAGCTTATGCTGAACCACAAACATATGCCTTAAGCACACATTCTTAAGATCAAACTTCCTAATAGTACTTGGCAAGGATGTTAATATTGTCTCCAGATTATTTTGAAAGTTTTGAATAAAATATGTAAAAAAGGGGAGGCCTTTAAATCCAGTAAGTGCTTTGGGGGAAATGAATGCTCTAGGCAAATATGATTCCTGATAGAAAATGGAATATAACTGCTTTTGTCAACCTTGGACACTTAGTAACTAAACAGCAAAACAAAAAAGTCAATATTACAACAACTGTGCACTTAACTATGGTGTTTCTCTGTTCACATGGAGAACACAAAAATCAATTAATTGTGTGAGAGATACAATCCTTTCAGAATTCAGCCAATGCAGTGATTTATTAATGCTATTGATTACACTGAACTAAATATGTAATGTGAAGATCTGCCATGTCAAAATGTAGCTGACAGTTTCCAGGTTAAAGATTTGATTTTCCTCTTTATCTTTCTTTTCTTTATCCTTGAGATCAACCCTACCACTATAAATTTGAATTCTGTGAAGAGATCCATGCCACTTGTATTTCTATAAATCTGCAGAAAAGTGCTTGATATTGCCTTTTACTTTCATACTTAAATATTTATACACAGAAACCCCTTTTCTAAGATCTGAGACAAGATGGACACAAAATATAATTGCAATTAGAGATATGCTGAGCTTCCAGAAAAAATATGTCTGGAGACTAAGTCATGAAGAATACCTGCTGATTCCTAGGTAGTGTAGGTACTTAACTCACCTGCATGCTGTGCATCTAGTTACTGTTTGTATTTCACAGGAGAGATCTATTACCCATATCAGTAGTGGGCAACCAATTATAACCAGAACATATTACTTCAACTATCATAATATGTTAAGTTGCAAGTGGCAGATCATGAAGATGATCTACAATAATTAGAGCAAACTGACAGCAAGTTATGCACATGTGTGATTCATCAGAAATCAACATTATGTGCAAAAAATCAACATTCACTGCCACATTAGGCAGGCTGAAGTCTTCATCTTCCTCCTGCAGTTTGCAGTGACAGGAACACCAAAGACCAGCTTTCATTGTTTACACAATAGTACTAATGCTCCTGCTTATGAATGATGATTTTTACTGCCAGAATTTCTATTCTCCTAATGGCATATATACCTTGTGTACATCTCTAGGGCAAATCACATTATCATGAGTAAAATACCAATAGAAAAGAAGGCAAAAATATAGTGTTTGCTTCAGAGCAAAATTTCATCTATTCTGAAAAACTTTTCACAGACTGTATCTAACTTATGCCTTTTTATTGGTCTGAAGTGGTTTTAAAAATTCATGTTTCCTATAAAACAAAGCAAAGTCTGACTAATCTTTTTCAATATAGATTTAATTAATATAAGCAAGAATGAACATGTTCAGCTGGAATGCGGGAAAACAACTATGATTCAAAGGATTTTTAGATGAGATTTCTTGTTATGTGTACATCCAGCATTGGAAAGCCAACACAGGTGTCTGTGCACTGAGGTATACAGAAAATACATTGGCAGCAAAGAAATTACAGTCAGTGGGGCAATCTCTACTAAATTAAATTGAACTCTTTCTTCATCACTGAACTAATGGTGGTGGATACTGTCAAGTGCTGTCAGAAGCTCTCATATACCATATATTTATAGTATATATAATATAATATATTTTATATATATTTTACGTTCCTACAGATAATATAGATTTCTGTAACTAATGGTACATAATTAAGCATATTTTCTTATCTTTATATTTTAGTCTTACCAAAAACAAGGGTAAGAAGGGTTTGAAGAAATGGAGCTTGATTTCTGGATGATTCTTTCATGTGCATTTGGAATATCTTCAAAAGACAACAGAATTATTATGCCATGGCATAACTGGCATAGCATTTGATTTCATTTCTTCATGTTGAAAGATAACAGATCTTCCATTATCAGTTTGATTCTCCATTGATATTAATGAATTTTTTCTGCTAATCTGAACTAACTGCTTAGACATAACTATATAATAATATGTAGGACCAACAGAGATGTCCTGAAAATGTCACAACTCCACCAAATTTAAAACCCAAGCAAAACCCCCAGAAAACCAATACTGCCTCATATCACTTGCAGTCTGAAAAGATGCATTTAGGAAACAGGTGACACTAGAAGGTAGAGTGAATAAAAATTGAAGGATCAAAATGAAGACAATTCAGTTTTAGCACTCCTTGGTGTTTATTTTGAGGGCAAGTTTTCATTCAGCTATATAGTAATATGAAAAAATTTTATCTAACTGTCCAGGTCCCAGGTATATTCCACACAATTATAAAATGGTTTGAGTAGGAAGGGATCTCAAATAATCTAATTGCAACCCCCTGCAATGGGCAGAGATGTCACTCACTAGATCAGGTTGCTCAGGACACCATCCAACCTGGCCTCAAACACATCCTTCCTTACCATTATGATTTTTAAATATATTCTCTTTTCCCCTCATAAAGAATAAGAAACTAAAGGTTATTTTTTTCAGTTGCATAGTGTGGCAGTATCACGGTGGCAATTCTACATCACTGCAATTTACCATTTCTCACCTCAGCATTACTAATTAAGGGTACTTTAAAAGATCCATTGTTACTGTACTGCGACCTCCTTTATTAGAAGGGGTATTGGGGATTTCTCTGGGACCACATATTTCAAGAGTCCTCTCTGATAAGCTGCTTCATCAGGGACAGCTATTTGTTTGAAACAGATGGGAATGGTACCCAGAAGAAGAATGAGTGAAATGGTGTCAATAAATACAACATGGTCTATGTGAGAATAATACCCCTTTATATACATACAAAACAGTAGATTCTAAACTCTGCTTAAAAAAAAAAAAAAAAGAAGAAAAGATTAATTGTGGCTAGTTCTCTGAAAACACCAGCTTGCAACCCCAGTCAAAAAAGCAGAATTAAAACATCACAAATTATTAGGGGCAAAACCCCCAACTCAACCAAAAAACAGAGCAGGAATTTTTTTTTAATGCAATAAATCTACACACTTTATCTTCATGTTCAACACTGAATATCTGATCACTATATCTCAAAGAAAACCAAAACAAAAAACCCCCATAAGATCCAGGAAAGAGGCAAAAAAAAAAAAAAGTAGGAAGAATATAATTATATTCTTAGGGAATAGAATATATTCCCTAAGATTAGGGGCTTTTGAGGGATTTTGAAGCCATTCCATATAAGAAGATGGTGGAATGGATGAGATTTCATGAGCTTGAAAAAGCGATAATTGAAGAACATTTGATAAAAGCCTATGTAACGACATAAAGGGAATATTCATTACTATGATATTGGAATAGGAATCTTTCAGTTCTAATAGCACAAGAGAGATTCTGACAAACAAAAACAACGGTTTCCTAAAGAGAAAACATAATTAAATTGTGCAAGTCACCATCACAAAAAAACACACATCAAAAGCAAAAATAACAATTCAAAAGGTCTAGTGAAATCATTAATATGTATTGAGCACAACCTGAGTCTGACCTCTGGCACAACAGGACTCCAAGCCACTGCCTGCCTGGATATGTTTCTTCTACCCTTTCTTTAGAAGTGTCTTGTTCTCCCTATATGTTTGTATCTCATGCATCAAAAGCTAGACTAACCTGCCCCTCTGTTTAATAAAATACCTGTTTTCTTTCTGGAAATAGAGAATGCAGAAGCCCTCATTCATCACCATTAGTAAACTGATAGGATGCCACATTAA